>NC_090317.1:128007633-129207633 GCF_039906515.1 Pseudorca crassidens | reverse complement strand
CAGAACGCAAAAAAACAGTGTCGTTAAAACAATGGTGATTTGGGGATGTTAGGAAAATGGATTCCTCTCCCGAGGGCCGTTACTGCTGAAGAAGAAAACAAAGTAGCACGCCAGCGCGCATTGTAGTGATGCGGCTTTTCCAAGGCGCCCCATTACTTTGATCAATTTCCACACTTTATTAACGTCCGTCAGCGTTGCTCCAGACAGGACCACCTGCCTAGAACTCGAACACAATTTTAGAATAAGCGGAAAAAAACCCCCACATTTGCCAGCCTCTGTGTTGTAGTGTCTAGAATTGCAAGTGCTGCCTTCACCTGTAAGCGTCCCGGGACCCGGAAGGTCTGGCTCTGTGTTTGGCCCGCTCTCCCCAGGTGCGCCCCCCTCCCGGCAGGAAAGTCTCTCCACCTGGCAGGTGCTCCCCACAGACGGGCCAGCCGCACCTGTCGGCCCTTAGCCTCACGAGTTTCACCCGCGTGCGCCGTGCGAGGTTATTTAACGGAGCCAATCCCGTCCTCCCGCGAGAGCGAGATGCCGCTTCGCGTCTGGTGTCGGCCGGGCGGGCCTCGGAGGCCCGGCAGGTTCGCGCTGCTCCGCCTCGCAGCCGCGTGGGGCCCCCTCGCTGGGGGATGGCCTTCTCCCCCAAAACGTGAGTGCATGCGACTAACAAACTGCTGTCGCCTCGTGTGCGGCTCCAGTGTCGGGTGTCCCGCGCGCAGGCCCTCCACCCCGCGTACCGTTTCGGCTGGGGCGCCCCGCCCTCTCCAGCGGGCTGACCGCGAGGGGATGCCGACAGCCTCCCGCCGAGGCGAGCCAGCTTGACCCACGGCATTGCTGCCCCTTTCTGGGCCCTCTGCTTGCCCACCCCGCCCCCCTCCCCGCCCCCCTCCCCGGGACGCCCAGCACTTTGCTCTCCTGGGTTCTGGCTCCACGAGGGTGAGACCTATAACGAGGGAAGCGCTGGTTTCTGGCGCAGCTGGTAGCTTCAGACATCCACCGGGGACACGCAAGAGCGTTAGAGTCTGCACGCTGCAGCAGAAGCGAGTTCCTGTTTCCGTCGCACGCAGAGGCAGAGCTCACTAATTCTGGCTGTGGCGAGGGATTGGAGGAAAGCTTGATACGAGAAACAGTATTTGAGCCAAGCCTTGGAGGAGAGCTGGGTGTCGGCAGTGGGACGGAAGGGCACTTTAGGGAGACGGGACGTTGTGATTAGAGCTCCAGTTTCGGTGAGCAGGAAGGGTGGGGAGACGGAAGGGGGCAGGTGTGCCGATCCAGGGGGTGAGGCGGAAAGTTGAAACAAGACTCGGTCTGACGTGGAACAGCCTTGGATGCAGTGAAAAGGGCTCAGCCTTGAATCTTTATGAAGTGGGAAAGCGTGGGGCATTTGGGGCTGACGGACATTCGTTTTGAGCAGATACGTCTTAATAACAGCGTGGGAGGGATGTATCGGAGCCTGTAGTGCAGGTGATACACATATGTAGCGTTTAAAAAGCCGTAACTTGCCGCCTAGAAGTCTGTCCGTGTCTCCATTTGTACAGCCGTAGTGAGCACGTCCGAGGTGAAATGCTTGTTGGACATCTTTCCAAACGCATCTCAGAACACATTTGCTCTGAGCCACTGTCAGTTTATTTCTCCTAGTTACTTCTTACTTTTTCACAAATAAACCTTGTGTTAAAGTATTAGGATTGATTTAGAAAAAAATTTCATCTCGTGTGGTTCCTGAACATTAGAACTTAATATAAAGTTGTGAATAGAAAAGGTTGTCCATGAACCCAGCTGAATGGATCGGCAGTCTTTTGCTTGCTTGTGTGTTGCACAAATACTTCACCTTTTAATGTGATAAAGAGCAAGGAACGTGAAGGGGGGGCCATGATGAACACTTTCCCGCTGCCTTAAAGAAGAATCGTAATCGTGTGTGTTAGTGCCTTCCGCATCTTAGCAGCTTGAGGGCAAACTTCCAGATTCCACTTCCCGAATTCTGCCCACCCAGTAGTCCTCTGATTGTCCCTTAGAGGTGTGTTCCGTCGTTTAAGAGTAAATCAGATCTGTGAATACCTTAGGCATCACTGGAAAAACGGTATATTGCACATTGTTATAAATGGTATCTTGACCAAACTAGAGAGTCCGGTGCCCCAGATTTCCTGTTCCTCCCCCAAACTCATACATGTTTAGCTGATTATTAACTAAAGTTCTAGTAATTAAAGAAATAATTTTTTTAAATGTAATAACAGAGATATAGAGGTTATTCTTTTTGGTGTAGTTATTTCTAAAATAAAGTAGGTCAGAGTCCTTTTAGTATTAAGTCCCTTTTGGTTTGGTGGCATTGCTACATTAATACGGTTCGTAGTATCTCCAGGGTCAGAACTGGAGACCATGTGTTGCTGCAAGGCCTGCATGACTAATGTGCTTCTCCAGACACTGAACTTCTAGACTGTGGCAGATCTCGGTGTTTACATGGGAAGGCTGAACTTGACATAAGTAGGGTAACACATCTGGGGAAAATATCAAGAAAACTCAAACCATTTTTCTCTTTTGAATTATTGGAAGGGTGAGACACTGGAAACATCAAGGATCATGCTTACAGCAATTCAAAAAACATTCCTTCAGAGACTTTGGGGGAAACATGAAATATCTGTCAGTGAACCAGCAGGCAGGTGAGGTGATGTTTGCGAGAATGCAGCAGGAACTGTAATGGAACTGTAAACCCATTACTATTCCAGATTCGCTTGCTATTATTCAGATAGGAAAATGGTGGCCTCGTTTTCTGTCTCAATAGAATCCCTCTATTATGATGGTTATACGTTTGACAGATGTAGAAAGTCTTTAATGTCACCTTTAATGATTCAGCTGGGTGGGTCTGGAAGATGCTTTTGCTTCATTTCAGAATCTGAGATGAGCGTTTGTTTATATTCATTAGCTTAATTTAGCTCCTTTTCTCCGAAGAGTCCAAGGTGCTTTTGAGAGAGGCTTCACGTAAGGAGCGTGCAGTTCCTCTTAAAGCAGAGGGAAGAGACAGGCAGGGGAAAGACAAGGAAAGGAGGAAATGAAAGACCTTGAGGTGAGAGCGAGTTAGAAAAGGTCCCATGATGCTACGAACTCGGCATGGCTTGTGCAGTTTTTAGAAACAGAAAACGTTTCCGAGATGGGCATTGGCCGTTCAGTAAGCCCAGGACGTGATGGGCAGAGAATACTCAGTATCTCTGGCTTCTTTGGAGTTGAGGAAACCCACTACCTCCAAGTGCAGATAATGTCATTGATGATATCATCATTTCCCAAGCATTTAAACCTGGTGTTGACTCTCTTGAATGTTAAGCTTTCTAGAAACTCCGTCCTATTTTCTCTGCAACTAACTCTTCCTTTCGTTCCACTTTTCCACCCGGTGCCCTGCCCTTCCTCCCCTGCAGCCTGACACCCAGTCTGTGACGGCCCACTCTCTGACTTGCTTCTCTGTCGCCATCCCTCCTTTTCCAGCCAGGTTTTCCCACCTGCGCTCTCAGAACGATATCCTCCTGGTGTCTTGGTTGTGTGTGCTCCTTCCCTCAGCGCCTTTTCATGCCTCCTTTCTCCTCTCCTCTATCACGCTTGTTCTCCAGAATAACTATGTTCTTCTGTGTCTTTCTCTCTGCTGTACCTGTCCCACTGAGTGGGCCTCTCACTGTCTGTCAACTCCACTGGAGCGCTTTCTTCTCCATTCTTCACATCAGAAAGTGTGTCATCACTCTCAGGTGGTTATTTTCTTTCTTCTTTGCACTTTCCCCATCTTCCAAGCCTGGATGCCCATTCCGTGCTCTTGAGGACAACCCTTCTCCACTGTAGGATCCTCTCCTGAAAGTGGCAGCTTTGTCCCCCCCCCACACATACACACATACACTGTCCCCAGAGTGCTTCTTTCCAAGGGGAAGGACCATGGCTGCTGAGGTTTCTTGTTCAGAGCCTCTGAGAATTCTGTACACTCGGCACCCTGCTCTCATTTCTCAAGACCCTGTTTTCTAAATGGAAACTGGGGAGGCTAAGGTGCTGCCATGGACTGAATTGTGTTCCCCGAGTTCATATGTGGAAGCCCTAACGCCCAGTGGATGGCATATGGAGGTAGGGGTCTTTGGGAAGTAGTGAGGGTTAGATGACGTTGTAAGGGTGGGGCCCTTGTGCTGAGGTTAGTGTCTTTAAGGAGAGGAAGAGGGAGATCATGGAATCAGCCAACACCTTGACCTTGGACTTGTCAGCCTCCAGAGCTGTAAGAAATAAGTATCTGTTGTTTAAGGCCCCAGTCTGATATTTTAACACAGTGTCAGTGTACTGTGCTTGGAGTCTCCAGTTGCCCTTTCTGAGTCTGTAAACTGAAGACATGTCTGGGCCTTCCTTCTTTTCAGAACATTCTAAAGACCAAGTGGATATGTTCTCAAATTATTTCTGGCGAAAGGGGGAAAAAAATAGGAGGTGGTTTATAGTCCAAGGGACAGGAATCCCACACTGGAGGTTTACGAAGTTGAGTTAAGGGTTGGAAAGTTTTCTTATTATTTCATAGATTTTTGTAAACTTGTAACCAAAGTAAACAGCAGAATAAGAACAGCGTCACTGGTAAAAATATTGACTGGTACCGTAGGCTACAAGAAAACACATTTGTTAGAATATTTTTCCACATTTTCCAATTCTGTCTTAAAGTTGGTTAAACATGTAGAATTCTCTAATTAGCTTCTTAGTCATCTGATGAAACAAAGAATGCTTCGGGCCTGGTGCTGCAGGGAACGTAACCTTTCAGTGGTAGTAACTTGTTTTAAAAAATGAAATTTGCTTTGCATTTAAAAAACATATATACCTTAATTGTGTGGTTTTATGGTTGACTGGAAGTTGCAAAAAGGGGATTGTGGTGTCCGTGTTCGGTATTTTTTTAAATTAATTTGAATATGAGTTTAAAGTGCAATCAAAGATCTAGCTTTTTCCAAGCAGAAAGGTACTTTATTCCTAATCCATTTCAGTCCACTTCAACCTATTAAGCCTGGCAAAGAGATGAGGCTGGGCCAAGAGTCACTGATTAAACAGGACAGCCCGCAGAATGGAAAATGTAATGAATCCTGGCCTGTTACAGGCTGCCAAGCTATAATCACATTTTTATTCCTGATCACTTAGAATCTTGTAGAAAGTTTGGCATTCCTGAATATCAGTCAAAATATAAATTCGTAAAATTTCCTATTGATTTTAGAACAGTAAGACTGAATCCCAAATTCCATTAGATTTCAGTCATTATAATTGTTTCTAAAATACAAAAGACTTTCTTTGACTTTTATTTCAGTTAAAGGGGCATGAAATATACCTTAGTGTAATGTTTTGTTATTGTTGTTCTAAGTTTGGTTCAACTATAAATAGGTTAAGAAAAAAATGATGTCTTCAAATTAAGGAGGGGATTCCTAATAGAAAACCAAATGAGATCTATGCAAAAGCCATTTAAAAACGTGCAGCAAGAGTTGTGAAGGGCTTCGTAAGGACAGTTGCTGCGCTCACTCTCCCTTGAGTGAAAGGGATTGAGAAATACTCCAGCAAACTCTTGGGTGCCATGACTCATGCTGTGTGAATGCCAAAGATTTCTGACTCAAGTCAACCGATGTTGAGGGGCCTTTGAAGTCTAGAGTGCTCTGCTGATGAGTAGGAAACCAAATAGAATATGCCTGGCAAAGCAAATCACATGGTGAAACCAACCGCCTAGGAGAGGTCTCGGAGGTATTAGCATGTCAGACGTTTAAATAAAACACGCCCGTTTCTTCGGATGCGTCTGCTGTTTGCAAATAGCTAGCCCTAGTACTTTTCAAAGATGTTCTTCTGTCCTTCCTGAAAACCCGATTGGGGAGGAGACTGAAATTATGTTTTAGACAAGACACAACTCAGTTCTGCCAGTCAGTGTTGCGCCTGCTCCAGGTGAAAACATTTGAGGCAACAGATGAGGACATAATAGGGTCTGCTTTTTAAGGTTTTTTTTTGAGGTTTCTTTGGAGAACGTGGCCTGGTTATCCGAGAGCAATAACAGAGTAACTAGCCTCATTTGGCTTGACAGTCTTGTCCATGCCAGTGCCCTCTCCCCACAAGGAACTGGGAAAAGGGGTGTCATGCCTTTCAAAGCACAGTTGCAGGTGTCTGCGCTGGTGGCTGGTTGACGACTGGGCACACAGCGCACTGTTGCAGCGAGGGCGCTGGAAGCATGACAAGTCAAACAGCCTGAGTCCCGACTCTGCCATTTCCTGCTGGGTGGGGGGGGGCGGGGTGGTCTGAGCCAGCTTGCTTAACCACGCGGGATTTCAGTCCTGACTGTGAGACGGGGATGAAATAACCACCTCATACAACGCACTGCAGCCTTTCATGCACGAGCTTGGAGGGGAGACATAATAGAGTGCTGGGGAAGGGGAGGGGGACCGCAGGCCGACTGCCCGGGTGGGAACTGCAGGCCTCCGCCTCGGGGCTCTGTATCTGAACGTCTCTGCACTGGATGACAAATGTCAAACGGGGATAGTAATTGTCACTAACCTGTGGGCCTTCATAAATCACGCAAGTAAAATATTTACCATGGTGATGCTCTAAGTTTGTAATGTATTTGAGCTCTTATTCAAATAAAAATAGGCAATAGGAAATTAGGAGTAGAGGGCAGTGCAATTCAAAGGGGCCCTCGTTTTACTAATCTATTGGTGTTCCATAAGGAATTTATAAATAAAGGACGAAGGGGTTAAGTGGTGCTATCATTTTCAACCAAGAGAAAAGTGGGAATGGCAGTAAAAGAAAATGCCTGTAGATAGGACTCACTCTGTGTTTAACTGAAGAAAGAAAAAAGAAAAGGTCCAAGTATTTGTCCTAGTCATTGGTGTTAGGAATGGAAACACTCTCCGTTGCTTCGGGAAATGTTCATGAAGTGTCTGCCTCGTGCGTAGGTCTGTGCTGGGAACCAGGGGTGCAGAAAGAACATGTGCTGCCCCAGGGAGCAGACTCTACCTGGTCAGGGGCGTTAGAACGCTCAGGAGAGTATGGCAGGAGTTGGATAGGGCTCTGTGCCGGCCTCTCAAGGGATGGCCCAGCGCAGATACCCTTCGGTCATCTCTGCCGACTCCTCCTTCCTCTCCCGGGATGGACGACCCCGATAGGCAAGATACCAGCAAGGGTAGGCAGCCTCTCTGGGCATTTCCTCTCCATGCGATTCTACCCCATCTTCTGATGCAGGATTTCTCAGCCGTGTTACATCAAAGCAGGTGCAGGAAAATGATTCCATTAAGCCAAATTCTAAATAGAAGCTGAGTGAATGTAGTTTGATCAATATATATATAACTTTGCAAACCTTTACAGAGAACAGCTTTGCATTTCGGTTTACAGCCCTGTTAAAAATGGAACCATTAAAAGTGCAGACTCTAATGTAATGTAATGGTGAAATAGGCCAGACACCATTGACCCCTTGCTGCCCGAGGAAATAAATCAGTGAATTTTTTCTCATCCCAGTGCTATCCAGGGGCTATAGATTCAAACTTACTGATAAATTCAATTAAAAAGGTAATATCTTGCAATTACTAAATTCACTTGTCTTTATATGAGTCTATGCAGACACATGCAGGGACAATTACATGCAATTTGATGTCAAAATAAGGCAAGCTAAGAAGCTGAAAGAAGCCTATGGTTCTTCATGTTTCTAAAATAATATCCTAGGGCATTTTTCCTAATTAAGGTTTAAACAGGAGAATTATATGTGTTGACTTGTTACTTGCATGTTTATTTCTGAAAGAGGTAAAAACCTTGAGTTACCATTAAAACCATTACTGAGTTCTGTATCAGCAGATATCAACGTTGTCAGTTCCCTGGTCTTAACCATTGTGAAATTCATACAAAACCTTCCCATCATTTCTGTTCTTGTTGCCCCAGTCTAGGAAGAAAAAGATTTCTTAGGTCTCTCCCAGGTCAGTTTTTATGGATAGCAAACATTTAATCATAAAAGGAAACCATGCTCTTTAGAAGGGTGTTTTGTTGGGCAGCAAATTATACTCAGAGACTGAGATTGTCTTTGCCAGTAATTTATTTAACACAGGTTCACTGCAGAAATTAACCCGTAATTTCACAAGCCAATAGAGTATGGGATAATGTCTCTTAATAAGCCACTAAAGAAGTAACATACTCCAAACCAATAATAGATTAATCACGCTATTGTTCCAGGCAAGGGGACGATGAAAGGACTAGAGTCCAAGTTTAGTTGAGGTGTACCTTTCTCTGAGTTGCTTCTCTGAAGAGTTGCTTGGCCAACTGAGAGCCATGTGTCAGTGCTGGCGATGGGTCCAAAGTGAAAATCCTTGTTGCTGGAGCGCCTTGCCAGGGAGTGAAGGTGCAGGTGTTGTGGGTGAGATTACCTCCTTCCTGGGGCTGCTGCATGGTTTCCTGCGCTGCCGGCAAAGAGTCGCCTTGCCCAGGCTGGAGCTGATGCCCCCGGGTCTTCAGAGAGCCATTCAGGTCAGCAGTCGCCTTGCCCAGACCAAACACCCTGGGACAGTCCTCACGGACTCTGGGTGTGTATAGTCTGAAAGGCCCCTGCCCTAGCTGCTGCTGCTTCCTATGTTTTTGTTGTTAACCACATGCATGCGTGATGACGTCCTGACAACAATTTCTCTTGTACAGCAGAACAACTTTACTTATAATCACAACTTTGTTGTTGTCGTGAGCAAGTGCGCTGGAAATCATATCAAACCAATACACAACAAAGGGGATAATTCAGCTTGGTGAGTTAGCTATACTGATCAGGAAACCTCTGGTTTCAGGAGAGTGAAAACCAACTCTAGTCACCTGAAGAAAGAGAAGGCTTTGATTTCCATGTGATGAGAGGTACCGGTGAATGCAGGAGCTTCAGGGATGCCCTAAGGTAAGTTTTCCTCTCCACTCTTGAAATCTGCCTGTTGACCTGATAAGTTAATGCCCTTGTTGTTTACAGAGTGTGTAGACTACTTATTCCTGAGTGCTTCTCCTGGTATCTATCCCTGGAGAAGTCATCAGCACTGCCGAGCTATCACCAGTTCCTTGGTCTCTCTGCTCATCATTTTAGTGCCTCATTAACCAGAATTACCGAGTGTAATCCATCAACCTTGAACACTCACATGGCATTTACTTGGCTAGCTGTTTAGTTGGAACTTCATTATTAGGAAGAACAAAATGGAAAAATGAAAACGGTGCACATCTATAGCAATGGAATGCTTAACGTTCTGTCAGTGCCAGAGCGGATCTTAAAACTAAATTGAATCTGTCAGTGTGTCACTTACATAGGGAAAGGCACAGATCGTGTTTGAAGATTTTGCCCTACGTTCACAGAGGACACGTATTTTGATGTTTGTTTACTAAAAATAATGTTTCCTCTGTAACAGAACAAAGCCCTCCCCATTTCCTTTCACCAATAAACGAGTAAATCAAGTTGTTGATTACTAATTAGGCTAAAAAGAAGGTGAAACGTTTTCAAGACATCCAAAACATTGTTTCAGTAAATTCAGCAAATGATCAAGATACATACGTTCATTTCAGACTCCTTCGGAATGTCAGACTCTTTTAACTTACAAAATTTATTTCAGTTGTAATTTTAGTTTTGAAATTAAGAAGTTAATTTTGGATATTGAAATGGTTATCATTAACTGCATTTCGTCTGTAACTCAGAAAATTATGGGTATGTTTTCCTATATGTTTTCCCCTATTTGTCATTTAGATGGGTAAGTGATGAAGTACTGGTTGAGTGTATGTAGTTGAACTATAATACCTATAAAAACCACTCCAAAAAGCTCAGAATGCGGCATTATTGCTAGTGTGTTTTCTTGCTTGTGGAGAGGTATTATATATTCATATTTAACGCAGCAGGCTCGGCATAACTGTGTCTTACCACTGCTGGCTACGGTGGATTCCTGAGTTCAGTCACTTAAGCGTGATAGCACAGGGTAGCTTTTGCCGAGCATGTTACAGAGATCTGACACTGTTAGGTCAGAAGGTCCCAACCTTATACCCAAGCAGCGTGTAAGGACAAGATGTGTGAATTTTCCACGTTCCTAGTTGTTGTCAGGCCTCATATCAGGTCCCCTCATTACTTACCCTCCACCTCATCCTCTCTTCATTTTCTCTGTGACGGAGAGTTTAAGAATTTTGCTACTGTCCTACCTGACCTGTGCACGTGACGCACCTTAGGACTAGTAACCAGAAGCCAGGTTAAGTGCAGAAGCAGTCTTCGTCTCTCAGTCAACCTCAAGACTTTGGTGTGAAGGGCAAGCCACGCCGCCTAGACCAGGTACCTGAGACGATGCTCGGGGATGAACTACAAATCCTCCTCTGGCCTCCCTCCAGGGGCTGGTGGCCCTTTCCCTGGGTGCCTGAAAACGGCAAAAGGAGAACGTATTGCGTTTTAGGTTGTACTCAGCACTGCCTGTGAGCTGATTCCAATTGCGGGGTCCCGGAGTACAGATGATTCCCCCAGTCAGAGTGGGATTCTGAGAGTCAGGTAAAAATAGAATCTTTGGGGGGCGGGGAGAAGCAGTGGGCTCATTTTCCCAAGACCCGAGTGCACAGGCGGAACAGAAACAGGAGGCGCCTGGGTCTCCATAATCCATGGAGTGAAGATGTGCGTGGTAGGAGGAATAGAAGCTCACAGAATTGCCTTCCCTACTGAAAGACTGAAACAAGGTTCATATTGCGTTCCTGAGGAGAGTAGCAGAGACTAGGGCCGCCGTCAAAACTGGAGAGCGTCAGGTGTATTGTTTTCTATCACAGCCCCACTTGACTCGCTTGTTTGAGATGAGTGGGTGGGACTTGGAGAACGATGTAGATTCGCAAACTCAGCGAGATGCTGATTCAATTTGCAGCTTTGGTCCAGGTGTTGTCTTTTTATTGGAAGAAAAAACAAACAACCTGCCACCAGGTGTTCAGTTACAGATCTCGTTTTGACCAGTATTTATTCTCCCAGTGTCCATTCTCTTCTACATACTTTATTCCTATAAGCCTAACCAAGTTTTAGCAAGCAGACGGGCGTCCAGTGAGATTCTGCATTGCCCCACTGGTTTGTAGCTTGGTATGCAGTCACATGACTAAGTTCAGGCCAGTGGAATATAATGGTAACAACATGAACAATTTCTGCCTCCAGTTCTTGAGAAAGAAGGACAGATACCTTCCATTCTTCTTCGCTTCCTGTCGACTTAACAGTGTTGACGAATGGAGCAGTTGACCTCAACTCACAGGTGCTGAGTCAGGGGTTAAGGACGGCAAAGCTAGCCCTCCAGCCACGTCTGGGCTGTTGCATGAGAGAGAAGCAAACGTGTAGTCTATTTGAACTTCTGTATTTAGAGTCTTTTTTGTGTTACAGTAACTTTACTTCCCAAATAATGAGCACATAACCCTGTCGGTCCACTTAAGTTCATGATTCCACATTTAGCCTAGGATGTTTGTTCAACCCCAGATGCTTGTATTCTCTTGGTCACTTGAAGGCCCTGTTCTTTGGAGTGCTTGGGCTTCTCTGTGTCTCTCGCTGTCTCTGTGCCTCTCCATCCCGGTACAAAATCAAGGTGCACTTCCACAAAGGACAACTCACACAGACATGTAGGTGTAACCACACTCACTAGTGATTTAGACACTCTAACGTTAAGTGTTTGAAACTTTTATTGTTAAAAATTGTTCCTCAGTAGTAAGAGAAGATGAGTAAGCTTACAGTGGAGAAACCTGAAACACTTGATCAGCCCAGGGATCAAGGTCAATGTCAACTGGGATATGTCATGTTGATAGCATGTGACCTTGATGTGATGTAATGAGAAGGGCACTTTACCTCTGTGGTCTTCCAGATGCCTGTAACCCCAACCTAATCACGAGAAAACCACTGGAAAAAGCAGAATTGAAAGACATTCTACAAATCTGTCAAGGTCATCAAAAACAGGGAAGGTGTGAAACTGTCAAAGCCTGAATGAGACCAAGAAGCTGTGGCCACTAAAGGTTTATGTGAGGTCCTGGTTTGGATCCTGGTGCAATAAATGGACCTTAGGGGAAAGCTAAGGAAATCCAAGTCAAGTATAAACATCAGTTAACAATAGTGTGTCAGTATCAGTTCATTAGTTGTAACAAATTACCAGGTGAATGTAAGAGGTTCAAATAGGGGAACTCTCCAACATTCTTGCAACTTTCCTGTAAATCTAAAAGTATGCTATAACAAAAGGTTTACTAATTTTTTTTTTGACTAAATTTTTTTAAAATGTGATTTAGCTTTTTTCTCTCTTGCTTAGGGTGATTTCTTTCCATTTAAAGGTGAAGTTTAATGAGAGATGAGAAAGCAAAGCACGCAAATGTAGGGACCCCTGGCTGTGTAAAGAAGACAAGCTTGGGAAGCAGATGGAAGTTGAAGGAGAGGTTTTGTTTTGCTTATTTTCAAAATGAGTATATTTATTTATTTTAAAAGTCATTTATTTATTTATTTATTTTTGGCTGTGTTGGGTCTTTGTTGCTGCGTGCGGGCTTTCTCTAGTTGCAGCAAACAGGGGCTACTCTTTGTTGTGGCGCACGGGCTTCTCATTGCAGTGGCTTCTCTTGTGGAGCACAGGCTTCACTCGTGCAAGCTTCAGTAGTTGTGGCACGTGGGCTCAGTAGTTGTGGCTCCCGGGCTCTAGAGCGCAGGCTCAGTAGTTGTGGCTCATGGGCTCTAGAGCGCAGGCTCAGTAGCTGTGGTGCACGGGCTAAGTTGCTCCGCAGCATGTGGAATCTTCCCGGACCAGGGCTCAAACCCGTGTCGCCTGCATTGGCAGGCAGATTCTTAACCACTGCACCACCAGGAAAGTCCGAAAATGAGTATATTTAAGTGTGGGTGGAAAAGAAGCACTGGAGGGAGAGGACAAAATTCTGGAAGGAGAATAGATAATAGTTCTGATGACTATCCCGAGAAGTCAGTAGCCAGTGGGATCCAGAATACAGGTGGACAATAGGAATCTTTGCAGGAGGAGATAAGGAAGAAAGGACTGCCCCTCTCACAGATAAGAGTCAGTCCCACACTAAGAAGTTCCAGTCTCAGAACTTCTGTTTCCTCTTTGTAGAAAAGTACGTTATTTGGCTGAGAATGAGGGATGCAGTCATCGGATGTAAGGTTTAGATGTTAAAAAAAAAAGCATCAGCTATCCAAAGACTCAGAAAAATGCAAGAGGTGTAAGCATGTAGTAAGTGTCCAAGAAACTAGAACCAAAGACAGAGTACCACTAGGGTTTACTCTCTCCATGCTTAATTCTCCATATTTTGTATCTTTCTCCCTGATTGTTGGTTCCGTTAGATATATTGATCATGGCCACTGCTGGGGAAACGGGTAGCAGGGCTCCTGCACCCCACTCACACATTCACCAGAAGAGACGTGTTGGTACTTTTCACTGAGGCAGAGAAATGGGAGCCCTAGTGACCAAGTCAGGGCTCTGGCCAGGCTGCCCGATTCCAATCTTTGATGTAATTCTAGGCAGGTGCTTGGTTTCTCAGGTTTCTCATATCTACAATGAAGATGGTGCATATCCCCGAGGGTGGAGATAAGTAAATAACAGATACAGAGCACACAAGCCAATATTTGGGGCATAGATCAACTTAGTGTTAGACTGTTGATAGAGGATGTGTGTAAGACACTGGACTACAGGAGTTGAAGGCATTGGCTGGGTACCTGAAGGAACAGGAGACAGCTGGACGGTGTACGGGAGAAGACAAAGAGGTGAAGGGGCTGGAGGTGGAAGATGTTTGCAGGAGGACATGAACTACAGGAATAGAAGTGTGCATGGCCAGAGAGAGGAGTACTTGATATAAGATGTCTGAGAGGAAGGCATCCCAAATGATGGTAAATTGGTGGAAGGACAGTGGGTATTTGGAGCAGGCAGTGTCTGGGGACATCCAAACAACAGAGCCATAATGGTTTGTTGAGCGTTAATAAAAAGCAGGAAGGTGGAAAGAGGAGCAAGGGTCTGGGCATCACAGAGAGGACCACGACTGATGAACCAGGCGAGATGAGGGAGGGTGAGAGGTCAGCGGCTGGTAACTAGAGAGGAGATATTATACCACTGGGAAACTGGAACTGTAATCAGTACAGTGTCACAGATTTTTAACAGTGTTAGAGAGAAGTGAAATTTACTTACTATGACACCATATCAAAGTACATTACTTTTTCTGAACTGGTTTGGTTCCAGATTGCCATCAAAGTGAAATACAAATGTACATATTCCTCCTAAGAAGGATAATGTATGGCTTTGTACATGGTATTAGATTTACTTCAGCTGATGAGTGGTGTGAACAGTCGTGGATTTCTGAAGGTTGGCGTATTGCGTTGGAAGGTCAGTGTGCTCATTGTCTGTTGGAGCCTTGATTACGCCTTTGAACAGCATCGTAATTCGGTGGGGGGGAATGTTTTCATGTTTTTTCTCATCCGTGCTGAATTTTCCGTTGTGGAAGATGCCAGCCATCAGGAAAAGGGCATGTTTTATAGGGACAGACGTAGTTGCCAACGAAAAACGAGTGTCATCGAATTGTGATTCTTTGTCTTGAAACTTTAATGGTGCCGTTCTGCATATTGCAGAAGGAGATAAAATCTGAACCCTTCGTCAAGGGCTGGCTTCCACCTTCACACGTCACATGGCAGTTTTAATCTTTCAGTGTGTTCTCAAGTGTTTCTTTTAGCTAACTGTGAACTTGACCTCAGAACTACTATTGTTTTCCTTTTCATCTTTTTAAAATGACTAACCAAACGTGATTGTCTTTTAAGGGCCATATATGTCAAGAATTTTGAAGGTTACTAATGTAACTAATCTGGGTGGCTCTGGTATTCAAATCGAGCATGTATTTTGACTGGATGTGACATTCGTGAAAAGACCTCCTATATTGTCCCAGATTGTAAAGTTATTATGCAATATAATTGATTCCAGATCATGTCTTTAAAAACTTAACTCCTTACTACTAATATGATAGATAGTCTTGATAACACTGGCCTTGAAAATTCTTTTCCAAACAATGGAATGTAATCACAGAAAACAGAATCACCACTTGACTGCCAGAGAATTAGTTTATTTTGCAAGGTCGTTTTACCCTTGTTGAATTCTCTTGAAACGGTGAGCAAATGGCACCTGTATCTTGCTGAGAGCTCCAACTTTGAATGTGCATGACAGGTTGCTCCCTTTTGTTTCTCTGTGGTTGGAGAATGGCACTGAGGACCCTGAGTAGCTGGGAACTTCTGTGTCTGCCTGGGCCTTAGAGGCAAGGTAACTGTCAAGGTGACCTCTGGTTCTTTTTCCATTATGCGAGTCTAGAATTCCTATAAAAACAACATGTGACCTGGAGAGCCCAGTAATTGCTGAAGAAATCTGGGCTTTTAGTCACCTAGTACTCTTGATTTGGGGTCTATTCCAGGACAAGTCATTCAGCCCCTGTGATGATGTAAGCCCCTCATCAGTCCAGTGAGGGAGGTGGGTAATGATTACCTGCACTTCAGAGCTACTGATAAGAATAATTTGGGATGGATAATGCTTAGATTAAAGGTGCAATGGAAGTTGCTACTTCAACAGCATATATTTAGCCATTTAACAGCACCATCATTTAAGCAGAGGAAACTGATACAGCTATGGTGAATGTTTTGTCTTCACTAGGGGTTCTCAAAGTGTGGTCTTCAGACCAGCAGCATCAGCATTACTTGGGAGCTGGTTAGAAATGCAGATTTTCGGCAGCCACCCCCCACCTGCTGGATGAGAACCTCTGCTGCAGGGTGGGAGCAGCTGTCTGTACCTTAACAAACCTCCAGGGATTCTGATGCGAATTCAAGTTTGAGATCCACAGCTCTAGGCCAGAGCCTTTTCTGAACAGGGCCAGATAATAAACGTTACTGGCTTTGCAGACAGGTGGTCTCCGTCTCAACTACTCAGCTCTGCTGTTTGAGCCTAAAAGTGGCCATAGACAGTACATAGATGAATAGACGTGTCTGTGTTCCAGCAAAACCTTTATAAAAATGGCAGCTGGGTTTGGTCAGCAGGCTATCACACTTGCTGACCCCTATTCTAAATCTCTGTTACTGATTTTAGATCAATTTGGCTTGTTTTCTGTGAGTTGAACTGAAGACATTTATCCACTTATGATGTTTTACTTTTTAAATTTTTTATTTTATTTTATTTTTGCCGCACCACACGGCTTGCTGGGTCTTAGTTCCCCGACCAGGGATCGAACCCATACCCTCAGCAATGGAAGAGCAGAGTCCTAACAACTGGGCCGCCAGGGAATTTCCACATAGATGATATGTTTTTTTAAAGATTCTCTTTATCCAAAATATGTCTATTACTGAGTGCAAATTGGAAACATCTTTTTATTATTTGAATTTGTAAGGTTTTTGTGTGTAAGCAGAAAAGTAGATGCTTATGATAATTAAGGGAAGATATTTATTTAAAACATTAATATTGTATTTGAATTCATTATTAATACATAAGGAGCAAAATCTTACCTTAGGTCTTTTGTTTTTCTTGTTTTCTTCTTTTGTTTGTTTATTTTTTTAACTTTTATGTTGGAGTATATATCCAGTACTTTATATTGGAGTTGTGTTAGTTTCAGGTGTACAGCAAAGTGATTCAGTTATACATAATACATGTATCTCTTCTTTTTCAAGTTCTTTTCCCATTTGGGTTATTACAAAATATTGAGCAGAGTTCCCTGTGCTATACAGTAGTTCCTTGTTGGTTATCTATTTTAAATATAGCAGTGTGTACATGTCAATTTCACACTCCCAATCTATCTGTTCCTTCCCCCCTTCCCCCGGTAACCATAGGTTCTTTCTCTACGTCTGTGAGTCTGTTTCTGTTTTGTAAATATGTTCATTTTTATCATGTTTTTTAGATTCCACATATATGTGATATTTGTCTTTCTCTTTCTTACTTCACTTAGTATGGTAATCTCTAGTTGCATCCATGTTGCTGCAAATGGCATTATTTCATTCTTCTTAATAGCTGAGTAATATTCCATTGTGTGTATGTAGTGCATCTTCATCTGTTCCTCTGTTGATGGACATTTAGGTTGCTTCCATGTCTTGGCTATTGTAAAAAGTGCTGCAATTAGCATTGGGGTGCATGTATCTTTTCAAACCATGGTTTTCTCTGGATGTATGCCCAGGAGTGGGATTGCTGGATCATATGGGAGCTCTATTTTTAGTTTTTTAAGGAACCTCCATAGTGTTCTCCATAGTAGCTGCACCAACTTACCTTCCCACCAACAGTGTAGGAGAGTTCCCTTTTCTCCACACCCTCTCCAGCATTTATTGTTTGTAGACTTTTTTTTTTTTTTTTTTTTTGCGGTACACGGGCCTCTTACCGCTGTGGCCTCTCCCGCTGAGGAGCACAGGCTCCGGACCTGCAGGCTCAGCGGCCATGGCTCACGGGCCCAGCCGCTCCGCGGCATGTGAGATCCTCTCGGACCAGGGCACGAACCCACGTCCCCCGCATCGGCAGGTGGACTCCCAACCACTGTGCCACCAGGGAAGCCCTGTTTGTAGACTTTTTGTAGACTTTTTGATGAGGGCCATTCTGACTGGTGTGAGATGATATCTCGTTGTAGTTACGATTTGCATTTCTCTAATAATTAGTGCTGTTGAGGATCTCTTCAGGGGCCTCTTGGCCATCTGTATATCTTCTTTGGAGAAATGTCTCTTTAGATCTTCTGCCCAGTTTTTTCTTATTGGGTTGTTGTTTTTTTTTGTTTTTGTTTTTTTGGGTTTTTTTGATATTGAGCCACACATGAGCTCACACATTTTGAGCTTACAAATTTTGGAGATTAATCCCTTGTCAGTTGCATCGTTTGCAAATATATTCTCCCATTCTTTGGGTTGTCTTTGTGTCTTGTTTATGGTTTTCTTTGCTGTGCAAAAGCTTTGGAGTGTAATTAGGTCCCATTTGTTTATTTTTGTTTTTATTTCCCTTATTCTAGGAGACGGCTTGAAAAAGAACTTACTGTGGTATATGTCAGAGTGTCCTGCCTATGTTTTCTTCTAAGAGTCTTACATTTAGGTCTTTAATCCATTTTGAGTTTATTTTTGTGTATGGTATTAGAGAATGTTCTAATTTCATTTTTCTAACATGTAGCTGTCCACTTTTCCCAGCACCATTTATTGAAGAGACTGTTTTTTCTCCATTGTATATTCATGCCTCTGTTGTCAGAGATTAATGGACCATAGGTGCGTGGGTTTATCTCTGGGCTTTCTATCCTGTTCCATTGATCAATATTTCTGTTTTTGTGCCAGTACCGTACTGTTTTGATGGCTATAGCTTTGTAGTATAGTCTGAAGTCAGGGAGCCTGAATTCCTCCAGATCCATTTTTCTTTGTCAAGATTGCTTTGGCTATTTGGGGTCTTTTGTGTTTCCATACAAATCTAAAAATTTTTTGTTCTAGTTCTGTGAAAAATGGCATTGGTAACTTGATAGGGATTATATTGAATATGTAGATTGCCTTGGGTAGTATAATCATTTTGACAAAATTGATTATTCCAATCCAAGAACATGGTATATCTTTCCCTCTGTTTGTGTCATCTTTGATTTCTTTCATCCGCATCTTATAGTTTTCAGAGTACAGTTCTTTTGCCTCCTTAGGTAGATTTATTCCTAGTTATTCTTTTTGATGTGACGGTAAATGCGATTGTTTCTTTTATTTCTCTTTCTGATCTTCCATTGTTAGTGTATAGAAATGCAACAGATTTCTGTGTATGAATTTTGTATCCTACAACTTGTATCCTGTCCCCTGTTACTGCCTTTTGGGTTGTAATACCAGTTTTGCCAAACATAGAAACAGTAATGTAGAGAGCTCACATTCACGGTTTCCCGAAACTTTTTAGTGTAAGGAAAGTTCTCAATAGGTATAATTCCTTTTTTCTAAATCCATGAGCATGATTTAATAATATACCATGTGTGCATTTTAATAATATGTGTATTTGTGTACATAATAATATTTGCATCTTTACACATGCATTATATGGTAAATATAAACTATTTTGTAGTCCCTTCCATTTCTATTTTTAAAAAACTATCTATCTATCTATCTATCTAGATATCTATCTATCTATTTTGGCTGCACCAGGTCTTAGTTACAGCATGTTGGATCTTCGTTGCAGCATGTGCAGTTCTTAGTTGTGGCATGAGGGGTCTTAGTAGGGGCGTGTGGACTCTTGGCTGTGGCATGCGGGATCTAGTTCCCCGACCAAGGATCGAACCTGGGCCCCCTGCATTGTTCCCCACTGGACCATCAGGGAAGTCCCTAGTCCCTCCTATTTCTTAAAGCTGGTAGGAAATATTTTAAGTGCAGTTATATACTTTAGTGATAAAATTATGTCTTACTCTAAGTTTACAGAGCCCGGGATTATTATCAAATAGATTTGGATATCTTATAGTGCTAGCATAGTCTTTTACTGAGAAGAAAACCATTATAAATATTTGCTGAGATACTGAGTGAATGAATGGATTAATGAATGAATCAATCAATGAAGCATTATCTGAAGTTAGGACAATTTTCTTTTTCAGGCCATGGAGCTTTAACAGAACAGCTCCATGGAACTGCTCCAAAATGATAGATAATTGCCCTGTGTTCATATGTGAAAACATGTTTATATTAATGTACACTGTGTATGTATTTTTCTCTTGGTTAGTCTATTTTATATTGTATCTTTTTTTTAAACAAAATTACTATGAAAGCCTGCTAGTTTATGATGAAGTTTCCACAGGCACTAAAACCAAAAGAAAAATAATCAAGTCTATTTCTCCTGTGTCCAGAATGTGAAAATTGTTATTTTTGGATCATTTTCAACTATGTTCTTCATTTTTTTTCTGAATTTTGCTACATTATTTTTATTTTTAGTGTGTGCTTTTTATTTCTCTCTGGCCAGGTTTTCTTGCCTTTAAAAATTGGTTTAGAAATGATATAACCCATGGAGACCTCTGTTATTCTCTAACCGTCCATGTGACAGACACTCTGGCTCAGATGGGTTAGTCAGGGTATAGGTGATTGAAAGCTAATTAGAGTATTCTGGAACTGAAGACACAAACCACACAAAATGGTCAAGTTTTGATGAAGGAGACAAGAATATACAATGCGGAAAAGATAGCCCCTTTAATAAATGATGTTGGGAAAACTGGACAGATACATGCAAAAAAAAAAAAAAAAAAAAGAAACCGTACCACTGTCTCACACCATATACAATAATTAACTCAAAATGGTTTAAAGACTTAAATGTAAGACTTGAAACCATAAAACTCCTAAAAGAAAAAAAAAAACACAGGCAGTCTGCTCTTTGATATCAGTCTTAGCAATATTTTTGTGGAGCTCTCTCCTCCGGTGAGGGAAGCAAAAACAAAAATAAACAAATGGGACTAGGTCAGACTAAAAGGCTTTTGCACAGTGAAGTAAACCAACAAAACAAAAATGCAACCTACTGAATAGAAGATATTTGCAAATGATATGCCTGATAGAAGGTTTAATATATAACCCATAGAGACCTCTGTGGGTGTATGTATAAAGAACTCATGCAACTCAGTGTCAAAAACAACAAACAAAATCATTTAAAAATGGGCAGAAGGTAGGAATAGACATTTTTCTAAATAAGACATGCCGATGCCAGTAGGCGCATGAAGAGGTGCTGAACATCACTAATCATTGGGGAAATGCAAACCAAAACCCCAATGAGGTATCACCTCACACTGGTCAGAATGGCCGTCGTCAAAGCGACAACAAATAACAAGTGTTGGCAAGCATGTGGAGAAAAGGGAAACCTCGTGCAGTGTTGGTGCGAATGTAAAGTGGTGCAGCCACTGTGGAAAACAGAATGGAAGTTCCTCAAAAACATTAAAAGTAGAACTACTATATGATGTAGAATTCCACTCCTGGGTATTTATCCCCAGAAAATGAAAACACTAATTTAAGAAGATACATGCACCCCAGTGTTCACAGCAACACTGTTTATAATAGTGAAGACATGGAAGCAACCTAAGTGTCCATTGACAGAGGAATGGATAAAGAAGATGTGGCACGTGTATATATATACAGACATACATACAAACACACACAATGGAATACTACTCAGCCATAATAACATTAGAGAAAGACTCATTTCATTTTTTTCACTTACATGTGGAATGTAAAAGACAGAACACATGGACAAATACAACAAAACAGGAACAGACTCACAGACACAGAGAACAATCTAATAGTTGCCAGAAGGGAGGCTGTGGGAGGACAGGCAAAATAGGTGAAGGGGAGTAAAAGGTGCACAATACCAGTTATAAAATAAATAAGTCACAGGGATGTAATGTGAAGCAGAGGGAGTATAGTCTTTGCATGATGCATAAAAAATATCCCTTATGTCAAATAAAGACACTAAATTTTCAGGGGCTTGAGGAGCATGGTCAAAGTTACAAATCAGTAGTGACAGGGTCGGAATCTGGATCTTCTCCTTATAAATCGCTAGTATAACTTCTTAGGTTTACATAAGTAATGACATGAAGGAGGAAAAATTGTAATAAATGACAATGGCCAAGGAAAGAGAAGCAACAAATGTATGAATAAATTTACCCATCCTTAAGGCCCCCTTTTTATTATGCAGTGCTCTATTCATATATAAACAAGGTCCACTTCTGTTACTAGTTCACTAAGTGAAATAATTCATTTTACTTTTCTCTGAGCGTTTTTTCAAAAAAAAAAAAAAAGTGGGCCAGGACAGAATGAATTCTAATCATGAATGAAGATTAAGGGGTTCTTTGCAAATGGGTGTATGTACTTAAGAGATACACTCACAGTTTTGTTGATGCAGATACCATATATCTGTGCATAAACTATACATTAGCATCCACGGTTTCTCAAAAAGGATAATTTTTATGCATGCATGTGAAAATACAAAATTGTTCATGAATGCCTTGCCTATTTCAATATTGTGAATTTCATTCTATACATAAACAGCTATCTAGATGAGTAGCTAGATGGATGGATGGGTGACTGATGAAGAGGGGACAGAGAAATTTATGCAGCATCGAAAGTCTTTGGCCACTGGATGTCATGGTTTTCCCCTGTAATCATTAACCCTTCACTGATATTTGAGGGGTTCCTGTATTTCCGGTGCAGGGGTTAGCAGTGTAAATGGCATGTTTCATTAAACTATGCCACAGTCCTTTTTCAGTTTACTATGCTTTGTTTAAAGCGCATTGTCAGTATTATTTTCTATCTAAAACTGGCTGATGAGGATTAAGTCTCCAAATATATATTTTTAATGTCTAAATATTTAAACGTCCAAGAATTACATAGTTGTGTTGATTATACTTAGGTTTTACTTTGCGGTACACGGGCCTCTCAGCGTTGTGGCCTCTCCCGTTGCGGAGCACAGGCTCCGGACGCGCAGGCCCAGCGGCCATGGCTCATGGGCCCAGCTGCTCCGCGACATGTGGGATCCTCCTGGACCGGGGCCCGAACCCGTGCCCCCTGAATCGGCAGGCGGATTCTCAACCACTGCGCCATCAGGGAAGCCCGAGGTGCTATTCTTGGTTACAACTGTCAATAGGAAAATTTTTTGAAATGAGATCAAGACCAAGAAAAATTTAAAACCACTCATTTAACAGGCATTTTTAGGACACTTACTCTTTGAATGAAGCTGAAGTTCTACTTCACCAAAACCCCAGCTTTCAGGGAACTGTCAAGCTAGAGGAGAGTCAGATACTAAAATACTCACAAAGATATGTCATTAAAATGGGACATGTCGTGTTGGTAGCCCTGTTTTTGGTCTTGGGGTGCAGAGAAGGTTTCCCTGATGAATTCATGCTGGCTCTTCAGGCCGGTGGGAGCAGAGCTTGGGACAAGCGTGGTGCGTGTAGTTCGGGGGCACGCCTTGAGGGCAAAGCGCCTGGATGGTTGAGGGACTGAGAGACTGTCGCTTGCAGGGAGTATTTATAGGATGGGAGGAGGCTGGCCACTACAGGTGGAGGCATAGCGTGCGATAATCTGGAGAGAGGAGGGAGGAGGGAGTGTATTGTAGGGCTGTTTAAGAAGCTCTGAGCGTCTTAGACATCCCTGCAGAAGGAGAGACAGAAGGGAACGGAAGGGCAGTGAGAAGGCCGTGACAGTAACGTAGGTTGGAGACGAGGACAGCTCGTAGGAGGGTGGTGGTGGCGTTTGGAGCACATCAGATGCAGTTGAGAGAAGGTTTGCAGATGAAGTTGACAAGACAGGCATCGTTCGTAACTGGATGGTGGGAGGAGATTGGCGAGGTGGGGGGCGGTCCTCAGGAACACATCTCAGGTTTGCGGTTGGATTAACGGGGTGCATGGGAAGTGGATGCTTGAAGGATCCAAGCCTCAAGAAATAGGTGATGAATTCCGTCTGGGGTTGGTGAACTTGAGGCGTCTTCGCAACGTTAGTGGAGATAAGTAGTGACAGACGTTTGGTTACTGGTCTGAATTTCTGAAGAGAAACATGAGGTAGGAATGGAATAATGATTAATTTTATATGTCAGCTTTGCTGGGCCGTGGTGTCTGGGTGTGTGGTCAAACATTATTCTCCATGTTTCTGTGAGTGTGTTTTTGAAGGAGATTTACGTCTAAATTGGATGACATTGAGTAAAGCAGATTGCTCTCCATAATGTGGGTGGGCCTCATCCAGTCATCTAGAGGCCTGAGTAGGACAGGACTGACCTCTCCTGAGCGGAAGAAAATTCTGCCAGCACATGGCCTTGAGACTGGAACTACAGTATCTGCTCTTCCTGGGTCTCCAGCCTGGTGGATTTGGAACTTGCCATTCTTCCCTGATAGCATGAGCCAGTTCCTTAGAATACGTCTCTTTCTAGATGTTTACGTTTCCTATTGGTTCTGTTTCTCTGGAGAGCCCTGACTAATACGATGGTTATCATGATGTCAGCGGTATTGCCTAGGTGGGAAGTACAGAGTGAGGAGACAGCAAGTCAATGAAGGACTGTTGAGAAACTCCCCCACGTCGAGCCTCACGTAGCAGCCGCGTAGCGTGTGCTTCCTCGGCACGCCGCGAGGTGCCCCTTCCTTGCCGAAAATAAATGACTCCTCTGGGCACATTTCTTCTTGGAGATGGGCTGGAACCAGATTCTGTGTGAGGCTGCCTTGTAGTTTTTTGTATGCCACTGTTCTGACAACAGTGGATTGGTGCAGGGGTCCAGTGTGAGCCAAGGGGACAGTTGGATGTTCTTTCTGGAAGGCTCCAAAGTGGAGGCGAAAGAAGGCTCGCTTTTGTTCCGGTGTATAGATTCGGAGGTATGAGGCGTGGGGACTTGCAGCGGAGGGACACCCGGGTGACCGCATTTGCAGCTAGACCCACTCATCAGAAAGAGTAAACCTGTGTTTGGAGAGAAGCAGGCGTTCATGCGCTCGTGCCGTGGAGAGAGTGCAAGCGCGGGGAGGCGGCCCAGCCTGGCCCCCGGGGGAGTCCTGTGCCACGTCTGCTGCGTCAGCCCCCTCCCCCCTTCCTGTGCGTCTCCCCACACACATGACCTCCTGTCGCCTCCGTTAGTTACGGCGTGGCTTCTGTCGTGGGACACCAAGAGAGAGCTGGCTGGCAGGGATGGGTGAGGGCAGCCAAGGCCACTGAGTAAAAGGAGGAAGAACCTTTGAGTTTGGAGGAAGGAGGAAGAGTGGGAAGGCCCCACCGAGTTTTGCAGGCCGGAGTCTGTGGGAACCTCTGCAGAGCCGTTTCTGCAGTGACCGGGTGGAAGACACGTGGCAGCAGCCCGAGGGGTGAGCCGCACGTGGGGAAGTGGGAACAGGCACTGCGGGGACCACAGCTGGACTCGACAAGCTGGGAGCTGGGGAGGGAAGTCAGAATACAGAGAAATTCCCCCTTTTATTCTCCCCTCCGCTCCCTTCTCCATTTTCCCTTTCTTCCTCCCCTTCCTTCCTGCCCGTCTACCCTCCTCACTGCCTGCTGTCCTGCCTGCCTTTCTTTCTTTTTTTTTTTTTTTTGCCGTACGCGGGCCTCTCACTGCTGTGGCCTCTCCCGTTGCGGAGCACAGGCTCCGGACGCGCTGTGCGCCAGGGAAGCCCCTGCACCCGGGAAGCTCCTGCCTTTCTTTCTTGATGAGAAACTTAGATATTTAAATATTTTCATGATTGTTCTGGTAGAAAAGGAAAGACTAAAGAGCAAAGGTGTAGTAAAGCTTAACGTCGCTAATAAGGAGAGAGTCGAGTCCAGAGAACAGAGGAGGGCTGCCCTCAGGAGGACCCAGGGGGGATGACAAGGGACAGTGCAGGCTTGGGTGGCTGGTGGACTTGAAGTGGGAGAACACGAGTTCCCGTTGGCTGGATGAGGTTGTACCCTGATGGAAGCATTGTGTCCTCTAGTGAGTATAAGGAGTGAGGCAGGAATGGAGTGGAGAGCAGTGAACCTTTAAAAGAATAGCTGTGAACAGTGGGTATGGAGTGCAAGTAAAAAATGTGTTGGTTTTTCTGGATATTTTAAACTCCCCAGTGGATTTCGTCGATCAGCAGTGCATTGTTATCCATCTGCCGTTTGGGTGTGGTTTTCCTGGTATTCCTCACCTGTCTGGGTGAAAGGGAGCAGAGAGATCTGGGTGAGAATGTTTTGTCTGTTAAGTATGAGAAAATGCAGAGCCAAGGCAGGTTAGCTTATTGGCAGGGCAGTTATTAGAAAGGTGAACATTTGCTGTGACATAAGTGGATATGCAAACAAGAAAAAGTAACAAGGGGCGATGGATCCCGTGCGAATTTGGACTAGGTGGTACTAAGCAGTAATTTTTAGTGGGAGTGGTCAGTCAAGCAATCCGCAAGGTAGAAGACGGAGGTCTGAAGATGAGAGACTTCAGTTTGCTCTTTTGGAGAGGGAGCAGTCCTGGAAAAATAATATGGACAAGTAGATGACCAAAGATGCAGTTCCAGTCTGGGCAGTTGTAGGAGACGCAAGGCAGAAACAGAGACGTGAAAATGAGTGTGGCGTCAGTTAAAAAAAATAGAGTGCTGCGAAGCCCTAGCACGATTCTGCACACTGTATGCACTTTGTACCCTGGCCCTGCTGGGCATACGAGTGCATGGACGACAGGCCATCAGCCACCGCAGAGGGCCTTTCTCTTACTGCTTCTCAGTTTACCTCAGGTTTGTTTTGGTGGGTGAGTGACCTGCAGTCTGATTAATTCGGACCTACCTACAGATGAACTGGGAAAAAAACGACATCACAGTGGAGCTCAGTTTTTGCATGCTAATTTTGCAGTGAGCTAATTCAGGGTTTGTTAGCGTAATCGATGACTTTATCCTTAGGGACTCGCAGGTTGAACTGGGCTGAAATGTGAACATGGTATCTGTTCCTCACTGTGGTGGCAGTGGAAGAGGCCCGGGTAATGTTGGGAGAGGGCTTGCAGGGCTTGGCTCTGGTGCGAGATTGGGCAGATCTTTGTTTGTTTTCCTTATACCTATTGAGGCAACATGATAACAAAGGCAAAACCATTATATATTGTACAACCTGGCGGGGAGGGCAGACACCTAGCATCAGTGAAAGGTCTTCTGAATTATTTGAGCTCAGCAAGGGCATTCCGTTGAATCCCATCTTGAAATCATTGTCTCATGGAGGAAAACACATACTCAAAACAGACTTTGAACCAATATGGAAATGCAGCAGGTGGTCAGTTACTGAAAGATGAGCCACTGACTGCCCGTGTGATTTTGGCAGGCTCGTCTCGGTTACCTCTCAGCCGTCCTCACCTGCAGGGTAGGGGTGTCTGTCTAGGCCGACACTCGTCTTTGGAGACATCGCTCTCTTTATTGATCGAGCGGTCTGGCTGTGAACTCCCGCCTTAAAGCGATCTGTCACATAAAATCCGGTTTCAAAGTACATTATTTTAAAATAAAATCTCGTGTGTATGTTGTAAAAGCTGTCGCCCCTCCCTAGGCTCTTGAAAGCACACATGTCAAGTATTTCCTCCTTCTGGCAGTCCGACCACGCCAACACGATGGGGCTGTCCCCGGAGGAGAGAGGCTGTGTCGTTCCACTGGGTCCTGGCAAATGCGTTTGGGGCTTCTACCTGAGAAATAAGCGAACCCGCCCATTTCTCTCGACTCGTATCCTATGTTTTATTGCTACGGATGAATCGGAAGTAAAGACCCCTGACTGCTGTGTCCTCTTAGGTCTGACTCCACAGGGGTGATGGTCATATTTCGAACAGCAGAGCATGGTGGTGTCTGTGCTAAGCGTTTGTGTCTGTTACAGCAGGGCAGAGGCAGCGTAGGGCCAGAAATGATTCTAGTGACACGTGTGTGAGTTCCTCTACAGGAGTGTCTCAGCTTGAATTGAAATAAAAACTCAGTGGCACAGTAGGAAGGATGCTTTTTGTCACGGGACCTGACAGTCCTGAGTCGGTGTGACTTCTCTCACATGCCACTTTGAGGATGAGAGGTGCAGAGCTGTTCAGATCACCTCTAGATCAAATGGGCTTTGTGTGCGTTTGATTGTGTATCAGCAGTGGGGTCCGCTGGGTAATTTATCATTATGCATAAAAACTTATAAAATTGGAAGCTTGGAGGTATCACTTTAATTGATCATCAGATATTTTAGAGCTAAATACACTGATTTTAAATATGTATAATGATCAGTTCCCCCGGCACACTAGGAAACCTGAACAGTTGCAGGAACCCCGGAGTTTTGAGGTGCTCTACAGCAGAGCCGTACTCAGGGCCAGTGTTCCGGCCCCGTGGAGTCGTGCTCTTGCCTTTCACAGATTTCCCAGAATTTTTCCCTGGAATGCTCTGGCTGCTCCAGAATGCATATCTGGGTGTACTTTTGGTCTTCCCTCAGGTGAGCTAAAATCTAGCCTCTGGAACAGAGCTGAAAAGGGCTCCCTCCATCTTCTCAGCCGGGTGTGGCCTAGATGCATATCTCAGGAACGATGTAGTTATGCCTGAACAACCAAGACGGCCAGAGCTGCAAGGGGCCTTGCTGTGAGGCTGCACTGCATTCATGGAAGAGAGTGGGACGGCGGTCAGAGATGGGAGACGGTCAGGGAAGAACATGGAGGGAGAGGCTCAAACACAGCAGGCAGCCTGAGCAGAAAACGTGGATGGAAATAGCAGGCTTTGCTGAGGAGGGTAAGAGCGATGAAGAACAGGGACAGGGACACCTGAGTGAGAGCGAGAGAGAAAATCCGCCACGGAGAGACGTACAAACGACGGCAGCAGGAAAAGAACCAGGTGTGTGTGTGTGTGTGTCTGTGTGTGTGTCTGTGTGTGTGTGTGTGTGTGTGTGTGGAGAGAGAATGACACATAGAGACAAGTAGAGACATAGAGAAGGAAGGGGTTCTGTCGCCCTTATACCTAAATATTCTTGATTCAAACAAGCAGGATTTTTGTGGGAGATTTTCTAAAAAGTGGATAGTTCTACATGCCATCCCCCCCATTATATCAGTATAGAATGATACCCAATTATAAAATTATAGAAGTAGGTATCTCTTCTATCCTCCTGCCGTATTGTCCTATGGGAATTGTAAGCGAGCAAAGTTAACATTTTTGATCAGTGCAATGTAGCTTTCAGTGCTCATGCTAACTCTGTGGAGACCGAAACAAGTCTCCGAAGTGTTATCCGGGTGTTTAAATCTACTTCTCAGTGCCCAGATGGACTGCCTAATGCACGTCAGGCGTAGAGAGCGGGGCTGGAGCACGGGACCCAGGGACGTGCCGGAGTCCTCAGGGAATTTTACCCACAAGCGTGTCTATTCATCACTGCAGTGCGAGGGAGACTAAGATGTATGTTCTCAAACGAGAGCATTTAATGACTCGGGGGTTCCCATCTGGGGAAAATTATAGCTGACTGCAGAGAAACAGGTAAATGGACTCTGTTGGGAGTAAAAACCTGAGGCAGATGGTTAAGGAAGCCAAGTTTCTATGGGTCTCATAGGGACAAGAATTCAAAGAGGACTGAGCAGTCTCACCAGCTGGAACACAGGGCGAATGTAGGGTGACGGCGGAGGGACAGGGGCTGGGCCACACCTGGGAGGGCTATGAACACCAGGTTGGGGGGTCATTGGCGGGCGGGAGGGACCGCTGGTGGCTTAGAGCTGAAGAAGTGGGTTTCATGGCACTGCTAGAGAACTGGGGGATTGCACGCTCCTTCCAAAGACTGACGCTAACGTGAGAGGAGATAATCTAGGCTCACCCCACGGAACAGAGACACAAGCCCTGACGACGGTCCTCAGACACAGTATACCCTTGTAGCAGCACTGTCCAGTGGGATTTCCCGTGATGACCCAGAGGTTCCAGATCTGCGCCGTCCAGTAGGGTAACCACTACCCACATGTGGCTTTTGACCCCTTGACATGTGCCCAAGGTGGTTGAGAAGCTTAATCTTTAATTTCATTTAATTTTAATTCACTTAAATATAAATGTAATAGCCATGTAGCTACTGGGTTCTGTATTAACATAACTATATTAGGTTATAGAGTGAAAAAGAAAGCTCATAAAGCAGGTTAAATATTACAAGGTAGATTTTGATCCTCTGAGGTTAAGACGTTTCTCCTATATCCATGTCTGGTGCTCTGTCAATTCATTATCAGGAGATTTTTGCCTTACTGTGAAGCCTGATGTTGAGAACATTATCAAGGACACCCTGGAGGACGTTAATGGACCAGCGGTCTAGGCCCAATCTAATTTGGCAATTCACAGTTTCTGTTTTTGTGTCTGTTACAGTGACTTGACCAGTCTTAATTGGACGTTTTTGTGTCATGCTTATCAAACACCCTCACCTTCTAAAAGGCTTTGCGCGGTGGCAGCTCGTTTTTGAGAGGGTTTCTTCTGGTGCCGGAGGAAATGCACCTCCAGAAAATCATTTCACGCTCGGGGATTTGTGCTGTTGTGATTAATTTACGTGCTGGGCAGAACAGTCAAGGTGAGGAGAGACACACGCACACGCGCACAGAGCAAGGCCTTGAGAGACCGCAGGCTGGAGCAAGGGTGACGGGTGGAGGTGGGGAGGTCAACGAAAAACCGAAGCAAACCAGGGGATTCCAGACGAGCAGTGAAGACCTTCACACGTTCCTGTGGAAATGGACCGACAGGCTATTAACAAACTCTGACGTGGGCCCTCCTCCCCTATAAACGTTAACACGGTGGCTCATGGATCAGAAGACACACGTTCAGCGGCCCCCCTCCCACTCAGCATCGGCCTTCAGGCGTCTTTGTGGAGCCCAGGGTCTACAGAGAACAGAGTTGGACAAAATAGTTGTGTCTAAATTAGAAGAAATGACCTCAGTGCTGTGTTAGAAGAAAGCAAAAATTCCTGGTCTCACCAGGGTTACCCAGAATAGTTCAGAACAAGCAAGGGCGATTCAAAGATGGTGTAACCAAACCAGCAGAGCACAAAAACCCAGCCCTCAGTTTGTGGAGGAGAATCCACAAGTGTCTAATTGCAGTCTGAGATATTTATGGTTAGGTTAGCATTTGAGGGCTTCCCTGGTGGCGCAGTGGTTAAGATCTGCCTGCTAATGCAGGGGACTCGGGTTTGAGCCCTGGTCTGGGCAGATCCCACATGACGCGGAGCAGCTAAGCCCGTGTGCCACAACGACTGACCCTGCGCTCTAGACCCCGCGAGCCACAACTACTGAGTCAGTGTGCCACAACTACTGAAGCCCGTGCGCCTAGAGCCCGTACTCTGCAACAAGAGGAGCCACAGCAGTGAGAAGCCCGCGCACCACAACTAGAGAGAGCCTGCTTGTAGCAACAAAGACCCAACGCAACCTAAAATAAAAATAAATACATTTATAAAAAAAAAGATTAGCCTTTGATAGGAAAACTAGTTATAATGTGTACTACATTTCCAAGTGAAAAGATAAAAAAATTAAGATCTCGTAGATGCCATAAAACTGAGAATTCCTGTCAAAATGACCTTGATCTATCAATACAGAATTTTATATCTCAGGAACGGGGAACACTTCAAAGAAACAAAGAAGAGCCCACTGCATTTCTAATCCCAGTTTAAGCTCCTTAGTGGCACAGATGGGGGACCTGAAACTCCGGTCTGTGGGGTGTCTACTTGGGAAATGTGTTTAAGCTCCTGAGAAGCCCGTGGAAGGGGTTCTACGTGAGTCCTCCGTCTTCAGCTGGTTGTACAGCAACTCCTTCCCCCAGACGCATATTAAGAATAAAAGGACCACTCGTTCAATCACTTGGTAGTGTCCACTCAACTCATGTTATGGTTCTCAGAAAAAAGCAGTTTTTCTTTGGAAGATGTTTTTGAATGTTGACTTCTGTTGATGAGACTCTGAGAGTACAGTTCTCCTCAGCCCGCCTGGTAGGGAGAACGTGCAGAGGGGCAGGACTTAGTGCACACAGGCAGGGAGGAGAAGGGCTGTTCCGTCCCATGGTCCTGCTGAAAGAGCAGAGACGCTTTCCTCCGAATACCCGAGGGAGTCTCCTCGTGTCTCATCAGCCTGAATGGATTGCGTGGCGTCGTGAGCCAAAGCCAAGCGCTTTCAGGCAGCGGACACGCTTCCTCGTTTGCTGTAGACTTTGTCACGCGCCTGGCGTACCCTGGAGCATCTGGCCGCTTGTCGCCCTTCCTGCCCTTCCCGGTGGAGATCCTTGGCACCACCGGAGTCCTAATTAAATCAGACTTATGCCTGAGGCTGGAATGTGTTGACTCCCCCCGCACCCGCCCCGAGTCCAGAGAGATAAGAGTTGAACACGGAGGAAGAATTGGGCTGGGGAGACACAGCAGGCAAGTCCAGGATGGACAGGTAGAGGTGCTGCTCGAAGTGTTTTCCTCAGGGACACGTCTGCCTGATTCCTTTTTTCCCCTGGTCAGAATACTATCTTTTGTCTGCACCAACTATAATTGTGGTAATTATAATGTCTTTTGCAGCATAATTAGCTAAATCTCGTCTTAGAATGCAGAGACCTTGAAGCAGCATCATTGTGTCTATGAACTGTGTGTCACTAGCGCGCACAGGAATGGGAGTGAGGAGGAAGGAGTAGACGGGCAGAGAAAGAAAGTGTTGCCGTCTTTGGGAATTTAGCTGATAAACATTCGCTAACCTTGGCCTTAAAATATCAGATACTTGTTTAAGGACGTTTCGGAAAGGATAATTTTAAATGCGTGTGAGTTGCCATCACGTAGGACTTTTTCAGTAATTTGAGTCATTTCTTACTGTGAAACATTTGAGGATTTCTGCTTTATTGAAATGCGCTAATTGTTATACCACGCAAGTGCCTGGTGACCACAGTAACATAGAGTTAAGAATTTTTGCTTGTTTAAGGAGCCTGCTGCCTATCTTTGCCTGAAATCTTAGAGAATTCTTTTTAGTTCATAAGGAAACATAATACCTCCACCATTCTTACCTCACATAGTTATTAACATGTGTACGAAAATAGCCTGAACGTTTTCTTAAACTACACTGGATAACAACATAATTGTTCTACCTGGATACAGGATTATATCAGCACATGTTATGAACAGATCATTTTCTAGAAACACAAAAAAAGAGCAGGGATGAATTTCAGTGCCCCTACTCTAATCACTGGAGACCAAAATTGCTTTACTTCAAACTCTTGGAATCAAGTAAAAATGTCTACTCATGTGCTTAAAGGGTTATTTCTTCTAGATTTAATCTTACAGCTACTTAGGGGGAAGAAAAATGAACTTAAAGGTAAAATGTCACTAGATGTATTTTCAGATCTTTCCCAAAGCATGGTTACTCTTGCTTATGTTTAGTTATCTGGAGAATAAAGTTTTAATGCTTACCTCATGTTCCCTGAAAACTCCTTGTGTATTTTTATGAGATTAATAGCCCGGGAGGAGAGACGACCATCTGTGTCCTGAAGCTGGAGACTGAGGTCTAGGCAGTGGGATAGCTGAGGTTGAGGCTGACTATTGCTCCTTCAGGTATCAGTTTGTGATTTTATCAGTCACATAGTATCGTGGCGAACCTTTCACGTATCTACAGTACAATATGTGCGGTAGGCGTGATTAAGGAGAGCCATGAGTGTGAAAAACAGATACATAGAGTCAATAACTGCAGAGACATGACCAGTGTCATCTAGAGCAGTGAATGTAGCTACGAGGCAAGGATGTGCGGGTCGCTGAGAGATCCTCGCAAGCAGAGTCCAGGTGGTCAGCCACGAGTGTTTTGAAGGAGTTTCAAGGAGCCGTCTTCTCACCAACCTCTAAAACTCCATTTTGTAATTAACACGCGCTCCATGTTATTTTTCCTGTTGAGTTGCATCGGGCACCTTCCTTTGCATATTTCTGTGCAGGGATGATTAAAATACCGACAGAACACATTTTATGGTCTTAAGGAGAATGCAAGTGGGAACTGAGACACAGTATTCACATTAGAAAAGAGGCGGCTGGACGGGCTGCTTGTAATATTGCCAGGTCAGCAGTGTCCTAAGTACTGTGTACTTCAGAGCAAGGAGGCACTGCTTGGAGGGGTGTAATCGAGCCTTCACAGGTGCTAGAAAGGATGAGAACTGAAAGAGCCAGTGCAGGCACAGGAATAAGGGAGTCAAGGTCCGGGGGTGGGGAGAATTTAATGGTATTTTTCCCAGCTGTATTGCAATATAATTGGCATATAACATTGTGTAAGTTTAAGGTGTAGAAAGCGTGGATATGACACCACTGTAGGTTAGCTAACACTTCCATCGTGTGAGATAATTCCATTTCTGTCCTGTGGTGGGAACATTGGACTTCAAGTCTTCTCAGCAACTTTCAAGTGCATGGAGCAGAATTAACCATATTTCACAGTGCTGTGTATTACAGAACTAGGAGGTGAGAACATCTGAATCATTTCTTCCTGTGAGTGGTTCCCGGGATAACTGAACTAGGATTTTACCAAAGGGCGTTTTCTGCCCTGGTTCCCTAAGTAGATGGAAGTGTAAAGCAAGGGTTCCAGTGGTATTTTCAGTGGCCTTCTCTACTCTGGGAACAGTGGTCTCTCATGTACCCTTCTGCATCTTAATTCACCTTTGCACACTGCAGAAAGGAGCTCCATGCCATCTTCCCGTGTAAGAATAGAAGTTTCCTGAATCCATGGCTTCCACACAACTCAGGAGCTGTAAGGGGGCGTCCTTAAGAAACAAAATTCCTTTAAAATATATTTGAAATAGATTTTCAGGTGAAGATGTCACTTAATCAAATGACCAATAACAGAAGAATGTTGGGACTTCAGAAATGTTGCGACTGGGTGGTTGACCATTTGACCCATAAGTAAAAAGGAGACTTTGGTTTAGGGACGTGCCTTCTGCAGTAGGCAGTGTATCTATCTGTGCTACAGATTAAAATGGCAAGATTGGGAAATAGGACTGGTTGCAGGCACACGTGTTACCAACAATGAAATATGGCCTTTGTCTGCAGTGTGTGGTTAAATGATGTTGGTGTCATGTTCAGAATTAGGTTTCTTGGGCTCTGAGTTGTTTGTTGTCCTCAGGGTTAATCTTGTAACCATCTTTTATCAGGTATTCATCTCTCCCAGCAATTGAGATGCTGAGGCATAGCTTGAGGTCAGTCAGTTGAAGCAAACGCTCTAGCTCGTTTGATAAAATGGCTCCAGGAGAGCACACATCAGCCTCTGTCTGCGCACAACTCCCCGTCTCCCCCTGCCACGGAAAAAAATCATTTCACGGCACTCTGTTTATACAGGTATTTCCAAAACCTGAACTTAGTTTGACCTTGGCACTTACCAGATAATGGGGACCGTTATGTAACTGAGAACGTATTATAAAAACTTGCAGAAGACAGACGGGTCTTAACTTCTGCAAAGCCCAGTTGTTTCACTGCAGCAGTGTTTTCCCCATTATTTGCTGGAGTAAATAAATACTGAAGCCAAGAATAACTAACTTCTTTAACATTTGTAAAATGGCCAACTCCCCCAGCTAATCCGTCTTAAACATGAAGGGGTTAGGTTGAAAGCTCTAGGTCATGAGTTTTGCTGAAGTGATGGAAAGCTCGGGTTTGCCCTTAGGTAAAACTAAGATTAATAATAATTTTATAAAGTGTCTCATAGTGGTCGTACCTCCACCGTTTTTCCCATCGAGACCACGTATTTGTGAACAGAGGCCTGGTTGCCTCTTTATCTCTGGTAGACGGGAGAGTTCATTGTGGTCATGGGGGTGTGAGAGGCTGAGACCCTCCTGGGAATGCCTGGGGGGTGGTGAGTCACCTTGGAAGCACAGCGGTTCTGCACAGGGTCACGGGGTGTCTGAGAGACCACACTGAAACCCACTATACTTACCTGCAGAAACCGACACTGTTCCTATTGGGGTCAGACCTCCAGTCCATGGGAGCTCGTAGCTTCGGGGACCCACGCTGTGCTCTTCGGAAAGCCTTGGAGTTTATTTACCTTGCCTTTGGGGTTATTGGTTAGGCAAGTCCAGTGGTCTGCCAGGCAGGGTATGTTCGTTCCAAGATGAAGACCAGGTCCTCCCAAGAAGGAGAATGCATGTGCATTTAAACATTTTTTTAAAGTCACCACACAGGTTTCACTTTATTTGCTTCACTTGTTTATAACATTATGTAAGTTTCATGTGTACAGCATTATATTTCTCCTCTGTGTACTGTACACTGCTGTGTGCTCACCACCAAATTGTGTTTCCATGTGTCACCGTACAGTTGATCCCCTCTATCCATTTCACCTTCTCCCCTCCCCTTGCCTTCTTGTAACCACTACTCTGTTCTCTGTATGTAAAGGTTTTTTTTGGTTTGGTTTGTTGATACATTTTTTTTTATATTCCACATGTGAGTGAAATCATACGGTATTTGTCTTTCTCTGTTGGACCTATCTCACTTAGCATAACAACCTAAAGGTCCAGCCATGATGTCACAAGTGCCAAAATCCCATCTTTTTTATGGCTGAGTACTATTCCATTGTGTGTGTGTGTGTGTGTGTGTGTGTGTGTGTGTGTGTGTGTGTGTGTATACACACACACCACATCTTCTTTATCCATTCATCCCTGAATGGGCACTTAGATTGTCTCCATATATTGGCTATTAATTACACGTGTATTTTTTTTTTTTTTTTTTTACAGAAAGGTGTAAAGATGGACACTCCTAGGAAAACTGAAGTGTAAATAATGCTGTCTTCCTTTTAAGTGAACAGTGGTTTTGCTTTTTTGTTTTTTTCCACATTAAACTGGTCAGTCTTTGACATACCATGTACCCGTGTGTGTGTGTGTGTGTGTGTGTAAATATGTCTGTGTGTGTGTAGGTATACTTAGTATCCTGATAAATTTCCTAAATTACACTCGGAAGTTTTCTATGAAAACATGAAATGATACTTGCAACAGTACATGAACGTTTTCCCTGGTTCCTCTGAGTCATCTGTGTCTAGTAGAATTTATACGTCAGCCAAAATTTGAAGCGCCTCTGTGATTGTAAAAGTTCTAGTAGCCACGTTAAAAAGGTAAAAAGAAACTAGTGAGATTAATGTAACAGTATATTTTGTGTAATACGGTATATCCCAGGTATCAGCTCTACACGCATTGTAAAACGTTGAATGAGATGTTTTATAGCCCACCTCTTTTCCTGTTTAGCCTTTGAGGTGAGTGTGTATTTTGCACTTCCGTCACGTCCCAGTTTGGAAGTGCCACGTTTCCAGTGTACACTGGCCACGTGTGTAAACGAGTGGTGCGCTGGGCAGCCTGACTCTGATGCTGCTGGTGTGGTGGGTTGACGTGCAGAGGCTGGCCTTTCTCGGGGCCTTCCTTAGTGGGATGGGTTCGCTGTACGAGGCCCTCTTTGGGTTTTATACCGCTGACTTCGTGGCGGTCTGGAGGTACGTACCGAAAGTAACCTTTGCTTCAAGATCTTCATCCAGGTTCCTTCAGTCACGTCAGGCATTTCTCAGAACTACCTAGGGAGTCAGAGTTTTGCAGAACGGTCTTGAGGGGTACTGCTCAGGTACTACATAGAATGTCCTTCGGTTTGGGTCGGTCCATACTGCAATGTAGAGGAAACTTTTCCTGTAAAAAGCCGTAGAGTAAATATATTCAGTTTTGTGAACACTGTACGTACGGTCTCTGTTGCCATCATTCAGCTCTGCTGCTGTCCTGTGAAAGCAGCCACAGACACTGTGTGAATGAATGGGCAAGGATGTGTTCTAATAAAACTTTATCCACAAAAATAGGCAGTGGGCTGAGTTGATCCATGAGCTATTTGCCAAGCCCTGATGGAGAGGCAAGAATGCTAGACTGGAGCAAGTCTTTTTGGTTCTATATGGGGGGAGGAGAAAACGACAGACTGAAAAAGAAACTGAAAGAGAGACCAAGTCAACTCAGGTTGCCTTCCATTTGTAAAGTCAGACCCTTGATTCTAATGGCATGTGACCCTACATAACCTTGCTTTGCCACCTGTCTTCTACGTGATTGGTTTGGTTAAAGAATGAGTATAAATCATGAGCGAGAGAGAGGAGAACCTTTCTAGATGCTCTCTTTTACAGCCACCTGCTCCACTCTGACAAGCTGTCATTTCAGGGCTCCATTGTAGGTAAACAGAAGTGCATCTTGTAGAAGAGGATGCCACGTGAAGTCAACCTGAGGGCAGGTGCCCGCTCAGTTTGTTACAAATGTCTGTCCCTTCCAGGGGGACCCTGTTGAGCAACTTATAAATGCTTTGCTGCCTCAGCACATTCATAGCTTTTTTTTTTTTTCTTTTTAACCAAAACTAGGATTCAAATATGTCTCTAGTTTTTCTCTTCTTCTTACTCTTGGTGTTATTATTATCATCATTACTAGCAGAGATATTACCGAGGCCTTCAAAGAGTGAGTGAGTATTTGGATCAAATAGTGAGTTATGTAAACATATTTTTCTATTATTTGTAACTCTACATAAGCTAACTTTTGAGTCCTCATTGTGCCAAATGACAGACAGTTAGGCTGCAGTAAAAATATAGGTGAACTCATTCAGTTCGGATCAATTAAATCCTGCCTGCTCTCTTTTCCTCTTGCCTGCAATGGCATCAGAAAACCTAGGCTGTGTGTAGTCACTGCATTGGGAGGAGGCATCAGTTCTGGTCACTGGCTTGCCCCTGGGTGGCCTTCACACTGCATGGAGTTCCTATCCTCTCTCTTTTTTTTTTTTCTTTTTTAAAAAAAATTAATTTATTTTTGGCCGCATTGGGTCTTCATTGCTGTGCGTGGGCTTTCTCTAGTTGTGGCAAGCGGGGGCTACTCTTTGTTGCGGTACGCGGGCTTCTCATTGCAGTGGCTTCTCTCGTTGCGGAGCACGGGCTCTAGGCGCGCGGGCTTCAGTAGTTGTGGCACGCGGGCTCTAGAGCGCAGGCTCAGTAGCTGTGGCTCGTGGCCTTAGTTGCTCCGCGGCATGTGGTTTCTTCCCGGACCAGGGCTCGAACCCGTGTCCCCTGCGTTGGCAGGCGGATTCTTAAGCACTGCACCACCAGGGAAGTCCCCCTATCCTCTCTTTTACGAGTAGAGAAAAGAAAAAGAAGGAAGGAGGGGGCAAGGAGGAGAAGAAGAATTGACTCCGCACTTGGCTTTTATTTTTCTAAATCTTTTTGTCATACATCTGCATTATTGCTTTTTTTTTAAAACAAGATTGACATTTTTGGACTCTGGTTCCAGAGCAACGATCTCCCATTTGGACAATGGCAGCCCAGTACCTAATGGTCCCCACAGGAGAGGAGGAGAAGGGGTGGGGACGGTCGGGGGGAGAGGGAGGGCATCGTGGGCTCTAGGAGAAAGAGCACACTCCCGTTCTGTTTTTCATTAACCCTTGACCACATCCACTCCGGACAGCAACTCCAGGATAGGACGTCATAAGCGTGGGAGACAGGCTCGTTGCTCCGTGGAGCCAGGGAACCTCCAAAATGTGTGACGTCTGGAGCAGACCAATAAGTGGGCAGCCCTCCCAACTAATATTAGTTGAATGCATTTCATCCTTTATTTCGTGACAGTGCAGAAATCTAATTTGCTCTTTCCCCCTATTTCATTACAGTTGTTAATCAAAGCGTGATAGTGCAGCACGCATCACGTCAAGCATGATGCGAGTGTGTAGGGAAAAAATGAGGACGCCTTCTTACACCTGACCCCGCCCAGCTCCTCCCCTTGTCTTTTCTCCATGAAGACACAGAGGTCCTTGTCCCTTCACACTCCCAACAGCTCTCTCCCCTGTCTGATCTGTTCTTCCCGGAAATGATCACTCCCTGATGGACATTTTGCTTTGTTATTTGTCCCTTCAGTTAAAATCTGTCCTCAGTGAGAATAAATTGATCTGTTTCGATCGTTGCTATATCACCAGGCTGGTGTATGGAGGGCTCAGTAAACATGTACTGGATGAATGAGTTGCACTGCATTTATGTAGTCATTTTGCCTGGATTCGTTGTTTTCATATATAACTCATGCCACACAGCAGGTATCCAGTAAGTAGTTACTGTTCTGTGTGTGGAATGTAGTTGTAACTTTATGAGCTTGTTGTATCAGGCGGAGAAGTTAGAGAATATTGCCGAGGAGACATCCCTGGTCTTCCATGGTGTTTAATATGTAGGTTATAGGGTATTAAACAATGGATGCAGAATGGAAATGAGAATATGATTACGGTGTTTATCTGACTTTCTCATATGACAAGGTTCACATCAATGGGGCTCTTCAGAGTTGACTTTTGCCGAGAGCGTGTGAGGGAATGCCCAGCATCAGATACCACTGTGCTGAGCATCTAACATGTGTTAGAGAGTTCATTTGTCAAAATGACCCTGGAAGAAGGCAGGTGCTACTGTTAAGGCTAAATAACGGACTCAGAGAGGGTTATTGATGGAGAGAAATTGTGAGAGTGATCTGGCCCTGGTACCTGTGTTCTTGAATCAAGTAATATTTCTTGAATCCAGAATAGAGTCTGGCTACAGATAACGTACATAAGATTCTAATAGTGGGCACACGTATGAACTGGAGGCTGATGGCTTCCTGTTTTCCAGTTGAAGCAAAAGGTGGCATCTTTGGTTGAGAATAGGTTTGGGAGGGCTTTGAAGACAAACCATTGGAAAGGATTCCAGGAGTCTGAGACAGGGATACAGCACAGAGGACAAAACAGACTGGGTCAACTTTGAAAAGCCCAAGGGATGTGAACTCAGTCCCTTCAGGAAGTACGGCTGCCTGAGGAGCTGTAGAGAGATGCACAGGTAGCTGCGGGCTTAACTCAGCTAGAACCAGGAGTCCTCTTCCTAATTGTGGTAAAACCAATGATATAAAGTAAGTCCTCACGCTTGGGGAATGGTGACCCTGATTTTGTTTTCTGTTTGTTTGTTTTTGGCTCTCATTGGAAGACATGGCTGTTTTATCTTTGAATCATCGCAGAGCGCTTTGCAGCCAGTCTGTATGTTTCTCTCCCCAAGATGATGGCCTTATTTGGTTTGGTCTGGTTGGCGTCCTTGGCCTTGGCTAATGTCTGTGTTTCAAGCTCTTCTTCGTTTTCCACGCTTCCCCGATTACTCAGCTGCGCGGTGCATTGTCTCAGCTCCAGTCCCATTAATCAGGCTCTTGCCAACGTTTCACAGCTTGGGAAGAATTTTTACTCAAAACATTGAAAACCAGCATTTCACGGAATTCAGCTGTGGTTAACAATGGGCGGCCTTGTTGGTGGGGACCACATTCAAAGTTAATGGGCTTGAAGGAGCCTCTTGGGGTCATCAGCAGCTGAGGGTGCAATTAGGATGCTCAGGGCCGGCTCACCAGCCCTAGAGACAGCTTCGCCAGCTCGGACACGTTCTCAGGGCCCGGGATGGGGAGAAGCAAGCACATGTCCATCCTACTATTGTGGCGGCTCCCGATCAGATGCAGGGATTTGCAGTGGGAGGAAAATCGGGGATTGTGCCCCGCTGCTCGCTCACGCTGAGGTCACACTGGCCTGATTTTCCCCCCTGCCACGGAACAAAGCCCTCTAATAAATTTATTAAGTCCAAGTTATTTGCAATTCATGTGCTCTTTGCAAATCAGGAGTAGATGATGAGGACGATGCCCTCTTTACACAAAAGAATCTAAGCATGGGGAGAATTTAGGCAGCGAAGGAGGGCAGCGAGTCCTTCTAAATCATCTTACAAGCCCTTCAGGTAGGTTTTTATGCAAACCAGATGCAACGTTCTTTTTCTCTTCTGACTCTGGATAGCTAGGGTTTGGTGTGGGGGGGAGTTTCTGACTGTTAAATTCAGGATTATATTTTACATATCACGACATACCGAGCCATTCATTTAAACCGTCTCAGCAAATTACTGAGGAAGGCATCACTTAAATTTCCCACCATCCTAAACATTTCATTTCCTGACCTCTACAGATGGAATTTTTAAAAAAGTAGTAGGCTTTGTTTCTCAGAGCACTCTTAGGTCTACAGAAAAATTGAACGGAAAGTCCAGCGTTCCTGCATACTCCGCTTCCTCCCTCTGGTCACTCTATTATTAACATCTTGAGTTAATTTCATCCATTTTGTTACAATTGATGAACCACGATTGATACATGATTGTTAGCTAAAGTCCTCAGCTTACATCAGGGTTCACTTTTTGTGCCGAGTGTGCTGTGGGTTTGGCCAAATACACCATGTCCCATGTCCACCATTACAGTATCAGACAGAAGAGTCTCACTGCCCTGAAAATCCTTGGCACTCTACCTGTTCACCCCTCCCTCCCCTCTAGCCCCTGGCAACCACCGATCTTTCACCATCTCTGTTTTCTTTTTTTTTTTTTTTTTTTTAGTTTTTAAATCTGTAAATTTTGCCATTTGAATATTTTTCTTTAATCAGCGTCCCTGAAGTTGACCAACACCAGGAGATTGCAACAGTAGTTTCAGGTTCAGATCATATATTGGTCTGTCATATGTAACATGGTTTTTAAAAACAATCCACTTTCATCAAATGTTAATGGGCTTATTTTTTTCTTTAATAATAATGAAAATCATTAAGTATCCCTAGACAAAAGTGGCAAAAAATTATAGCGTGTACTGGAAACAAAATATAAATTATGGGATTATTTGTGATTTTAATTTAAAGAAATAGGTCCTGAAGGACTTGGATAAAATATGACTTCAAAAATGTGTACGGGGCTTCCCTGGTGGCGCAGTGGTTGAGAGTCCGCCTGCCGATGCAGGGGACATGGGTTTGTGCCCCGGTCTGGGAAGATCCCACATGCCACGGAGCGGCTGGGCCCGTGAGCCATGGCCGCTGAGCCTGTGTGTCCGGAGCCTGCACTCCGCAATGGGAGAGGCCACAACAGTGAGAGGCCTGTGTACCACAAAAAAAAAAAAAAAAAAAAAAGTGTACGAACCGTTACATAAGTGTCATGTTCAGAAAAACACATAATGCATTAAAAAAATTTTTTTAATTGAAATATAGTTGATTTACAGTGTTGTGTTTCTTCTGTACAGCAGAGTGATTCAGTTATGCATATATATCCATTCTTTTTCATATTCTTTTCCATTATGGGTCATCCCAGGATATTGAATATAGTTCCCTGTGCTCTACAGTAGGGCCTTGTTTATCCATCCTATATATACTAGTTTGCATCTGCTAACCCCAAACTCCTGATCCATCCCTCCCCCACCCCCCTCCCCCTTGGCAGCCACAAGTCTGTTCTCTATGTCTGTGAGTCTGTTTCTGCTTGGTAGATAGGTTCGTATGTGTCGTGTTTTAGATTCCACATATAAGCGATATCATATGGTATTTGTCTTTCTGATTTACTTCACTTAGTGTGATCATCTCCAGTTGCATCCATGTTGCTGCAAATGGCATTATTTCATTCTTTGTTATGGCTGAGTAGTATTCCATGGTATAGATGTACCACATCTTCTTTATCCATTCATCTGTTGATGGACACTTAGATTATTTCCATGTCTTTACTATTGTGAATAGTGCTGCTATGAACATTGGGCTGCACATATCTTTTTGAATTATGGTTCTGTCAGGATATATGCCCAGGAGTGGGATTGCTGGATCATATGGTAATTCTATGTTTAATTTTTTAAGGAACCTCCATACTGTCTCCATAGCGGTTGCACCAATTTACATTCCCACCAACAGTGCAGGAGGGTTCCCTTTTCTCCACACCCTTTCCAGCATTTGTTATTTGTAAACTTTTTAACGACGGCCATTCTGACCCTGGTGTGAGGTGCTACCTCATTGTAGTTTTGATTTGTATTTGTCCAGTACTTGGCGATGTTGAGCATCTTTTCATGTGCCAGTTGGCCATCTGTATATCTTCTTTGGAGAAATGCCCATTTAGGTCTTCTGCCCATTGTTTGATTGGGCAGGCCTGCTCTGCACCAGTGTCCTGCAGAATGCCTCAGTCTCACATCCCCTGCTTGGGGGCCTGGGAGGCCACCAAGTTGTAGACATGACAGCTGGTAGATAAGCAGGACCACCGAGGATGAGTGGGCAAGAGATACATCTTTGCTGTGTGGAGTCACTGAAATGGGGGTGCTTCTTAGATACCGTGTCATAGTCTACCTTGTCCTCATGAATCATAATAATTGGTGTATCTGCAGCTTTTCCTGTGTATGTTTGGTTTTCTGGTACTCTACTCCGAGTAAGTTGAGGATAGATTCTGGTTTACTCTTCCCAGGAGCTTATAAAGTAATTTTCTGCTTTGCACTTAACTAATGTCTCAGCAATAAATTAGGGAATAACCCTAAAGCAAAAAGAATAGTGATTCAATTGTTGTGATATATATATCTCACAAAAAATGCGATATACGTATATTACATATTATACATATTGTATATTTATCACACATACACACAGGCATACCTGTATGTCTGTACCTCATAAATTAGGAAATACATATGTATTTGGAATAAAGAGAGAACAAAATTAGTGGATTGTTGGCTTATTAGTTTTTCCTTCTTCTCAGGTTTTCAATGATTTATTTCTAGCTTTTTATAACTTTGAATTTAACTGAGTTTTAGATCCAGTTGCTAAGTTTTTAAGGAAACAATGTTGGCTGTAATAGATGTTTTACAAACGTAATGAACAGCAAATTGAAAATATGTTGCCATGTGCATTGAAACTCAGTCTGCAGCATTGACTGCAGCCTGGATGTGTAATAACAATGCATACGGGTTATTGAATCGCCGTCATGAGGCTCCCGGTGAAACAGGTTGTTCTACAGATAAAAACACAGAAATGTATCACAGGTGGTTTAATCTTTACAAGACATTTTATTTTTGCATGACATTGGTGATGGGATACTTTTTAGCATCCATAAAGTCATCAACAGTTGTCTCCTCTGGGGACAGTAGCAAAACAGAGGGCTCTGGTGGAGAAAGGAAACCTTAGCTCCACTAAAAAGACTGACATGGCCAACATTCCCTTGACTTTCATGCTACCACCATGGGAAGGCTGGTCTTACAGGGGAACGACACCCACGGTGAGGCGGGGAAGGACCCTCACTCCACAAGGAGCGCAGTGAGACTAGCGAGATTTGGCCTGCCCACACTATGTATCTGGTTCAGAGACTAACTGAAGGTCAGATAGAGAGAGAGAAAACTCAGCCTTCCGTCAAGTGTCAACCAGGTAGAGATGATTAGACCATCTTACTGCCGTTGAGAAAATAGCGTACTTCTGTGGTCCTCTTAAGACAGCTAAAGAAATGTCCTAAATTGACACTGCTAAAAACTCACTTCACGCTCCCCATATCACTAACGAAACCAAAATCGGACAGGAAGGCACAGACATCTCACTGTACATAACACACCATGTAACAATTGAATCTTAACTGCCTTTTGACAGTAAGTGCAAATAGGGTCTCTATTCATACAGAAAGGCACTCATTACAGATTAAAACCAAGTGATAAATTGTCTACCAGAGACACACCTAAAACAAATTGATCAAAACATTTAGGAAAAGTGTCAGCAAGCATAAATAAACTATGACTGTGCTTAATCATCATGGGTAAAACCTTTAGAAATACAGGGAGTAGGGGAGGCTGAGACCTCCAGAGATCATGTAAACAAAGTTTGGAAACTTGGTAGAAGACCCAGATAGAATAATTAGCAGAATTTAGCGTGTGTGTCTGTATATTTAATACCCGTGAGCCGAGCTAGGCAGACCATGCCTCACCCTCCAGGACCCACAAAACATTTCCAAATTTGGCTTTATATTTGGCCACAAGGACACCCCGCAATCACTCAATAAAAGGAGCAGTAGTAGACACCACATTCTATGACTAGGGAACAATAAAATTAGAACTTAATAACAAAAAAGTGTAATAAAATCCTAAGTGGGTGTGTTCTTTTAAAAATAGCACTCTTTAAGTAGTGAGTTATTTAAGAGGGCATTTAGAGATTAAGGACATTCAAACAAGGGAACATTTAAAATGTAATTGCAAGTTATTTAGAAAATAATGCTGCTGGGCAGAGTAAAAATCACAACGAGCTGGGCATGGTTAGTGGTGGGCTGGTAATTTTAACAGTTGCTTTTCTGGGTGTATTTCAAGCACGAGTGGTGTTTGTGTATTCATTTATATTAATGAGTGAGAGAAAAATAACAGGGAAAGTACACATCAGAACTTTACTTGTGCATCCCCCAGCTGAGCAATTTGTTTGCTGAGTTCGGTAGTTAATAAACTTCAAATACTGGGAGATATGTCCTCCATTTTTTTGTGTTTGTTACTCACAGGGTAATGGCTGAAGACTCAACACTCTTTTTGTGGTTAATCTGCACTCTTATTATTTTCTCCAGCATTTTCTTTAGGAAATCGACAAAACAATAAAGTCCTGATTTGTAGCACTTGCCAGTTTCTGTGGTGGAAATGCCCCCACCATGGCCGATCTCAAGCTCCCACCATGGTCACTGGACACAGAAATGGGAGGAGGTGGACAGTAGCCGCCAATATGTAGTGTTTCCACCATAGACGCCAGTAACCTCCAAAGCAGGGATAACAAGTAGGGAGATGATGAGAGAATTACAGCATTTGTTTATTTATTACTATGGTTTTAATAGAGTTTTGACTGAAAGTTTATGTAAGTTAATTTTTAATAATGACAGCGTTGAACAGCAGGCTCCCCGAATTCCTGAACATCTAATAAATCTGTGTGAGCTAGCCCCAGACGTCACCGGCAGACAGTCCAGTCCAGAGTGTCCTTAGAAGGAGAAAATTCCAGTCTAAAGTGTCCTTAGAATTGTTTTAATTTCTAATTCAATAAAATACACGTTACAGTAATGTGACTAGATAGCCCTAAAAATAGGAGGAAGGAACAATTAATAAAGTTAAAAACAAGAATAGTACTTAGAAAATAGGAAGGCAGGGTAGAATTTATAAACGAATACTCTGCCAGTTTCTTTCAACACATGTGCAATGTACACAACTAAAATCTGGCGATACTCTCCTTGTTCCCATTGATCCCTGGTCCTCTTAAGAGAGAAGGTGCTGGACATGGAGAACAGAACACATAAGGCCAGAACAGGAAGTAGGGGAGTGTTTGTAGGAGATTATGGGGTAGATTCATATGACTCTGTAGAGTTACCTGCTGTTCACCTGTTCTGGAACTAAAGTCGGTTTAAGTGCCAAGTATTTTGGCCTAATTCTTTTTTTTTTTTTTTAATAAATTTATTTATTTATTTTTATTTTTGGCTGTGTTGGGTCTTCGTTGCTGTGCGCGGGCTTTTTCTAGTTGCAGCGAGCGGGGGCTACTCTTCGTTGCAGAGTGCGGGCTTCTCCTTGTGGTGGCTTCTCTTGTTGCAGAGCACAGGCTCTAGGTGTGCGGGCTTCAGTAGTTGTGGCACACGGGCTGAGTAGTTGTGACACACGGGCTTAGTTGCTCCGCGTCTAAGTGGGATCCACATCCTGGTGGGATATTCCTGGACCAGGGCTTGAACCCGTGTCCCCTGCATTAGGAGGTGGATTCTTAACCCCTGCACCACCAGGGAAGTCCCTTGGCCTCATTCTGAGAGCTTGGAGATGATCAAGTTCCCCTGTGGTCAGAGCATTAGAAGAGGCTCAGTACAGCTTCACGTGGTCCACGCTGGGTGCCCCTCACCAAGAGTGTAAGTCCTGGATCCGGTTCCAAGGATGTGGAAAGTCTTGACTCCAGCAGCGGTAGGGTCAGCTTATACCAATCTGGCTTGTTCAGCTCTCCAACCTGAGCTGACCAAACTAAGTAGTTTAAGAAATCCAAACTCTGTGCCCAGACTTATTTACTTGGGTGCAGAGGAAAGGGGAGGAGCAGATGGACCCAGGGGGCACTGGGAAAGGAGAGGAGCAGATGGACCCAGGGGGCACTGGGAAAGGGGAGGAGCAGATGGACCCAGGGGGCACTGGGAAAGGGGAGGAGCAGATGGACCCAGGGGGCACTGGGAAAGGGGAGGAGCAGATGGACCCAGGGGGCACTGGGAAAGGGGAGGAGCAGATGGACCCAGGGGGCACTGTGGCTCGTGGTCACAGTGCTGGGCATCCTCGGGATCCAGGGCTCTGCGAGGGTTGCGGGTGGTTGCCAGTGGATACAAGTGACTTGGTCTCCCTTGGCTGGGCTGCAGCTGGGTACCTCCCACAGATCCGTGTTCTGGGGAATTCCCAGGGCAGAGTCAGGGTTCAAAGCACCCTCCACACAACAAACCAGCAGTGTCCACTGCAGCAGCCTTGGTTCTGCACAGAGCCCAGTGTTTGTTCATTTCTTTGTTTTCTTGAGTCTTGTCTCATTAGGTTGGGAGCTTCCTTCTCATTGTCTTATTCCAGGGCGAGATGACCGTATTCACTTGGATGATTGTTTCATGTTGGTTCCAATGAATTTCTCCATGCAATTTATGATAAGCCAGGGATCAGTAGGTTGTCGATTTACATTTGCTGTCCTAGAGCTGGTCTTATAGTCTGGAAACAAACTTGAGAATTACTAGTAGAGTCTCATTTCCTAAGGCATGGTGCACATTGCAGAACCTGTAGATGAAATCCTGTGTACCCCAGTCTAAGTGAGGAAGAGGGAGAGGGAGGGAGAGAGGAATATAAAGGATAAGTAAGAATGTAAAATTGGAATATGTACGGAAAACTGTAGAATATTTATGAGGTGAGATGTTAGGAAAGTGTAAACAGACTGTTGTCATGGTCCCAACTGAAAACAATTGTCAAAGCCTCCCTCCACTCTCCGCTCACACAGTGACAGATGGAGGTTATTCCGCAGGTAATTTTCCCCATAATATAGAGAAAGTGAAATTTCTGTGCTATTGAACTTTAAAGGAACAAGTTATCCCTATGGTACTAAAACTGACCAAGGCCATATAAAAAGAAGGAGTAGTTGTATTAAATATTATGAAGGTAGATTAACTCTGATATTAAAATCTGACAGTGATCACAAAGTAAAAAAGTTATACGCATAAAATGTGTCATCTCAGTTATATAAATATTAACGCAAACTCTGTAAGTGAACATTTAAACCAGCAGTATATTAAGAAGTAATACCTCATGATGAAATAACATCTATTTTAGGAATACCAGAATGATTCAGTATTAGGAAATGTATTAATGTAATTCCTGACATTATTAAGTTAAGTGAAAAAAATAACTTTGGTGCTTCAGTAAGTGCCAAAAAAATTTGATAAAATTCAACCACTATTTCAGACAAAAGTTCTAGGTAAAATAGACATGAAAGTAATAAAAATAACTTCAACCTAATGCCTAACTATGTCTTGATGATGAAAGAAACATTCCACTAGAGTCAATAAGAAAGAAGGGTGCCTGATGTCATTTTTATTATTAACATCAGTGTGCAAGTATTAGCCAATACAGTTGTTTAAAATTTTGGAAATCAAAATTAACATTTTTTAAAGATAGGAAAGCCAAAAGAATTCATTATGATAATGATAATGAACTATGATAATGATAACAGAAAACACAAGCATGTTAAATGAGGTGGCCAGTTACAAAAGAAGCATACATATGTAAATATGGCATGAAGAATAAAGAGAATGATAACGATGAAAATTTAAACGGTACCTACTGTTCATTTAGCGCTTACTTTGTCGCAGGGCTTCTTCTGGGCATGTTAGTGGCACTGCGTTTAAATATCTTTCACAACCCCGTGAGATAAATATTGTTCTCATTGTACCGGCTGGAGATGTTACTCACCATAAATACTGATCAATGCCTATGATGACAACAGTCCATGGTGATTATAAGAGAATAGTCTTGGGAAATAGGTAAATGCTAGAGAATGCAAATGATAGGTTTGGGAGAAAACAATAATAAAATTTTTTTCACATAGTGTTTATGGGATATCCTGGTAGAGGTGCCTCAGAAGCATTAGAAAGGCAGTTCTAGGGCTCACGTGGGGAGTGAGAGTTGGGTTCATACATTTGGAAATCATCACCTTACTGACAGTGATGCTAGGTTTTCATCTGAAGATTTAGTATGTGAGTTATTTCTTTTTATAATCAATTTAATACTTAACATTCATATTGGCTTCTAACAATGGGCAGAGTTCAGGACTGAAAATTAATTACATATTTTAAACTTGGTGGAATATTTTAATATTATGACATTTTATCTAATTGATTTATTTTTATACGTATTTAAGTTAGAAGTGTATGTGCACTCATACTACTGCCTGCGTGGAAAGGTGTATATATATATTTTTTTCCGAATACTAGAATATTGGAATATATATATATTCAAATACTGAACATATATATGTATTCAAAAACTGGATTGTAACTATATCTGCTAACAGATCATCTTTTTTTTTAACCACTTAGTATGATATTTAGAAACATGAGCTGTTGATAATAAAATGCATCTAGAGCATTTTAATGGCTAAAGAATATTTTATGTATACTTTGAAAAAAATTCAGTCTTCAACTTTGGGGCAATAAAGTGGTTCATTTATTTCCCTAAAATAAGCAATGTTACGGCAGCTGTTTTTCATGAACTTTGAATATTTGTCTGAAGTGTTTCAACAGAAGATCCTAGAATTTCTCTTTCATTAGTTATGCTTTTTAACAATAACATGAGTTTATTTTTTAATATACAGAAGTACAGTGAAAAGAGAAAATGATTCCTAATATCACCGTCCAGATGACATCACTGATACTTTAAGAAGTAGTGGTAGTAGTCTTTAAATTGCAGTCTTGCTTATGCTGTCCCCCTTTTTTTCCCCCTATTACAGCTTATCTGTTGGAGAACCTGGGTTGTTTGAATTGTAGTGTTCTCCACAGTCTGAGTGTTACTTACTGTATATTTAAGCTGTGGTTAAACAGGTTGTTCTCTTCCCTTCGGTTCCAGATGATTATCAGGTGAATTCAGAGGCTCGATCGAAATCACATTTGGTCCATTGGGCAAGACTATAGCTGGCGTTAAATTCTTTCATCAGGAGATGCATGTTTCCTGGCTTTTAATCTTTTTGCTCTTATCAGCATTTGGTATTCAATGCCTATATCCATGAATTCATTGAGGCCTGCAAAATGGTGATGTTCTAATCTGATGACTTTATTTATTCATTTATTTAACGGTAGTAAAAGTATAACTCTCTGCTAACATTCTCTTGCTTACATGGAGAAAGCAAGATATACATTTAGATTTTCAAGGTAATAAATTGGCCACCGCTCATACTCACAGTGCGATCAACTAGTTTTATTTTTTAAATATATTCATAAATTCACGGATCTAAATATATTTGTTGGGCTTCACTCATTTACAAATCTCTCCTTACTGAAGCTCATACTGGCTCAGCTGCGGCCAGTGCAGGTTCCTTCAACTTGGCCACTGCGTCTTTTTGACAGAACCCTGCTAGTCTTTGGTATCTTTATTTCTGTGATCTGTCCAGATGTTCTAGTCTCATCTTAAGCAGTCATTTCTCTAAGAAACTCTGTCTTCTTGAAGTAGGCAGTGGTATACCCAAACCAAAATGTGAGTGCTGAGAAGGGCCATTGCCACTCAGTCGTGCCTAAGAAGTTTCATGGAGTTGAAACGTCTGTATGAAACTTGAGCGTTCATCCTAATGTGTCTGTGGCAGTTCTCCCGCCTGTCTGCCTCTCTCATGGTTGTATGTTTACGTCTGAGAGGCAGACGACTCATCACTTTAGTTCACACGCCTTCAGATCAAGAGGGGCTGCGCCCAAGTAAACCTGTCAAGCTTACTTCTCACTAGTGTGGTGAAGCCTAACCTGACTCTCCGCAAAGAGAAGTGCTTTCCCTCTGTTCCTTGGTGACTTTCCTGATACTTACGGAGGGAGGGAGGGAGGTGAGTAGGTGGATATACAGGTGGACACAGAGATAGGTGGGTGGATAGTAGATCTTTCTGTTGATTGCAGTGATCTGTTTGTAGGTATGACACACTCATTCTTTTTTTTTTTTTGTATCCCCATTACTTAACACCTCGTAGGTACTCAGCAACCTTTGTGGACTGAAGGAGTAAACTTTGTTTCCAGAATTGTTTAGAAACATTATGTGAGATTATCATACTAAGTGAAGTAAGTCAGAGAAAGACAAATACCATATGATACCACTTATATGTGGAAGCTAAAATATACAAGTGAAGCTATATATATAACAGAGACAGACTCATGGATGTAGAGAACAGATGTATGCAAAGGAGGGGAGGGATAGATCAGGAGGTTGGGATTAACAGATACACACCACTATATATAAAATAGATAAACAGCGAGGGCCTACTGTAGAGCACAGGGGACTCTATTCAATACCTTGTAATAACCTATGATGCAAAAGTATCTGAAAAAGAAAAAAAATACATATATATATCTGAATCACTTTGCTGTACACCAGAAACTAACACAACCTTGTAAATCAACTATACTTCAATTAAAAAAGAATTCATGTGGAATTTTGTAAAAAGGAAACCTATATTATAGAGTCACTTATTATTAAATACATGTTATGACTGTTTTAAGTATATGTCATCCATCTGTGAAATGTATATTTCACCTCCATTTGAGGAACCTAAAAATAGAGATGGGAATACGTGAGGAAACTCAAGTCTGTGACCAACCTTTATATTTAATTTGGTTTTTAAAGTCTGTTAGTTCTTTCTTTATTTATGTGTGTATGTGTGTATGTATGTATGTTTGGCTGTGTTGGGTACTCATTGCTGCACACGGGCTTTCTCTAGTTGCATCGAGCAGGGGCTACTCTTCATTGCAGTGCGTGGGCTTCATTGCGGTGGCTTCTCTTGTTGCAGAGCACGGGCTCTAGGCACGCGGGCTTCAGTAGTTGTGGCACATGGGCTCAGTAGTTGTGGCTCGCAGGCTCGGTAGTTGTGGTGCACGGGCTCAGTTGCTCTGCGGCATGTGGTATCTTCCCGGACCAGGGCTCGAACCCGTGTCCCCTGCATTGGTAGGCGGATTCTTAACCACTGTGCCACCAGGGAAGTCCCAAAGTCTGTTAGTTTTGAACATCCCTTTTAGTTAGTTTTGGAAGAAAATTCTGGGGTATAGGAACCACAGGTTTTCTTGTGTCTTCTGAGGTCAGAGTGCTGACTACTGCCCTGTTCTCGTCTTCCTGTGCCTGACTGGCAAAAATTCACTGCATAAGAAATAACTTTGTTATTGAAACATTGAAATATTTCAAGAACGAATTGCACAGAATAACAAAAGGGGATGGTAAGCTTCATCTGCTTGCCTCTGGCTTCTTTGCATTTTATAAAACAAAATTAACTGCATTTTCTGTGTAAGCAGGATCATCACTAAAAAAGAAAAATAAAGTGGAAGATTATCCACCCCTTAAATGAAATTGCTTGTATAGATACACATTAATTATCCGGATTATAGTCCTGTCTCAGTGACAGGTCATCAGCATATTGGGTCAATCCCTGAGATCTCAGCTCTGTATTTATTGGATCCCTGGAAATAAAGGTGAGACCTTTTATTCCCCAAGGAGGATTCAGAATGCAAGTCAAGCAAAAACACTCATCCTTAGACTCACAGAACCTTAGAATAGGTGAGTATTGGAAGGGAAGTTAAATATTTTCTAGACTAAAATTTGCCACTGTTTGGAAACTTACTATTACATTTCTGCTACATGTGCATCCAGCTGTGTATGAACAGTTCCAGGATACTAAGATTGTGAATATCGGCATTTGAGAAAGAGTGTCTTGCCTTCCAGTGTTCAGGCGCTAATATGTCAGACAGTAAATTACTCGAGCTTCATGTAAATTCATTTAAGTGATTTGAAATTCATAATGACTATAAGAAGGTTTAGTATTAATCCAACACCAGTAGTGACATTTTTCTGATATTTGGAAGAGTTCAGGAGGCCTCTCAGATTCAAGCAATAAAGTGATCAGTAACTTGGAGAATAAATCCTTTGTAGGCTAGTCAGTTGAAAACCACACCGAGAAAATAAGACTCTAAGGGTGAAAATAAGAAAACTCAAAGTTCTATCAAAGATAAAGTCACCATGTCCTTCAGTTACAAAGCGAATGAGGTGTAGACTTAAATTCTTACATAAAGGTGTTCATTTGAAGGCTCTAAGGGGTGGTCATGTAGAGATTTGGAAGTCTTAAAACACATATGCCTCAAGCATGTTCTTGTCTGAAAACCTGGAAGAAGATTAAATCTTTACAGTCATTTTCCACTAAAAACAAACAAACACACAAAAACAACTTCATGAGTGTCTGTCACCACCATAATAATCACTTTTTTTTAGGTCAGAGACTCAAGTAATATTTGCTGAAAAAAGAGTGAATATACGAGTTTTCATAATGGCACCCTGCAGATAGATAACATGGAGATAATATACCAAATAATTGAACTGAAGACAGGCATGGACTGTAGTCGTCATTTTATATCTTCAAAAGTGATGGTCTTTGTTGGAACATCTGCAAGTAATAGAGTCGATATTCCTAAGAAGGCAAATTGAGGGAAAAGTTTAGAATTAAGGATATCTGCTGTCACAGACCTATTTGTCTAGTTTGATGGTATGAACATATAATACCTATTTGGTTTTCAAATAAAATTGGAGACATTGAAAAATCGTACTGTGCTGTTATCGCCTCTGAAATTCATTTCTTGGTGTTAGTTATTTCCTGTTATTTTAGTTTTTCAGACAAGATGAAATTCAATCACTTAAAAAGAAATTTACATCTAGGCCACTCCACAAACCCAAAATTCCGATATCAGTTTTCTTCTTGGCTTCCTTGGAAAAATGTGTCAAGTTCATTCTTTCACGTAGGTCCGGTCAGTATATTAGTGTTGTTTTTGACTATTTTTTAGAACCTCCTGACATTAGCCTATGAGGTATGGATGCCATCTAGACTGGGCACTTTGTAAACTAGTGAGGTAAGAGGAAAGGACTTAACTCTTATCCAAGACCGAGAAGAAGGTAGGTAATGATTCAAAAGGGCGCGTTACTTGTGGCCACTAAAATCGTCCTCCTAAGAAGCTTTAGGATCAAGCGCGATCCGTGGAAACATAGAATTGTGTGAGATGTCGCTTTTTATACAAGTTGTGTTCGTAACAGATGGGGAGAATATAAAAAAGTATTCAGAAGAGAATGAAACTGCATATAGATGAGTTCAGTGTATCTCGTGTGTAACTGCTTGGTTTGAACATCCTGGAATTGATCTGCATACTTAGTTAATGTTGAGCGCAGAGGCATTGGCTGTGGACCACTCCTTTTTAAAGGGTTTGAATGTATAACTACAGGCAAAGAATAAAAGTTTCAAGATAGCAAAGAGGATTTAAAGAAATTCATCCTGCATGACTACATCTCCATCGTCCATGTCATGCCTCACTTTTTTGGCCGTCGTTTGCTTGGGTTAAGTCAAGGAACAGGTACACGCATGAAGTAGATTTTCCATTTGAGTATTTGATTTCCAGTCCCATACTGGAGACTGTCCAAGTATCCATCAATAGAAAAATAAATTATCTTCCTTCTTACACATCTATACAGGGGTATGTAATTTATCCTTAGCTGAAATGGGCCAAGTTCAGTGTTTTTGATTATCTCAGTTATTCTAAAACTGTTCCCTTCTTATTACACATAGTACCATGCTGGTGAATTTGCTTCTTGTTCTATATTCCTTGGATTTATAAATTCATGGAATATTACCACTAAAGGCAAATTAAGAGATCGCCTCCAAACCTATCCTTTTTCAGGTAATGAAGCGTATTCAGAGAGGTTACACCAACGATTCCAAAATGCAAAGGTTGTTTATAGCAAAAGACACCTCACACTTTCTCTAGGGTTTGTTAAATGGCAAAAAGGTACCTTAATTGTATTATTTTTTTTTCATTATAAGACTCCAGATTTAATGGGTCTCTGCTTTGTTAATCACACCTAAATTGGATTCTTTGAAGATTTTCATAAAGTTCAAATTACATGCAACTAACACTAATATTTTCAATGTCAAAAGCCCAAAGCCCCTCAATAAAACGGTTTGATCCCCCCCCAAACAGAATTCTCACATACTAAAATCACATTTTAAATGATTTTCAATGTTGCATTAGAGTTGTAGTTCACATATTAGAAATAGTCTTCATAAAATGTTTTAGTCTGCTTTTGCATTTACTAGTTTATCAGCATCATTTTCTACAATACTTGAATGCATTTCAGAATTATAAATCATCAGTTAATTCTTGTCTTTTGATCAGTATACCAAACCTTATTTACTCTTCCCGTCTGTTGGGACTTCACAATTTTTACCGTTATGAATATTTTGATACACCCAACTTTTTTCTTTTTTTTTGCGGTACGCGGGCCTCACTGTTGTGGCCTCTCCCGTGGCGCTGCACAGCACAGGCTCAGCGGCCATGGCTCACAGGCCCAGCCGCTCCGCAGCATGTGGGATCCTCCCAGACCGGGTCACGAACCCGTGTCCTCTGCATCGGCAGGCGGACTCTCAACCACTGCGCCACCAGGGAAGCCCTGCACCCAACTTTTGATTTGTTAAAACAGTTTCTTTTTGATAAAGGTTTAGGAGGGAGGTTACTGGGATTAAGTTTCAAGAGCATGAGTAAAACATTTCGATACAAGACACAAGAGTGGATAGGTAAGGAAAGGCCTCACAGTGAATCCCCCCTCATCCCTGTAGCAGTGTGACTTCATTTCACATAGTCCTTCAAAGTTTAGTTTCTTATTGGTAAAATGATTGTAGACACATATATCAAACACGAATGTTATTAGGACACTTTATAAATAAAATATGTTGTCCAGTGGCAAAATAGGGCAAGTGCTTTATTAATGATGTTTAACATTTTCCTCATGGTTCTTGTGATATTCCTTTCTGAAAGCGCTGTGGTGTTTTCTTCTCCTCCTGTGCACCTGGAGTACATCCCTTTTTATGACATACAGGTTTTTTTTTTTTTATTTATTTTGGGCTGCATTGGGTCTTCGTTGTGGCCTGTGGGATCTTTTTTATTTATTTATTTTTGGCTACCTTGGGTCTTTTGTTGCTATGCGTGGGCTTTCTCTAGTGCGGCGAGCAGGAGCTACTCTTCGTTGCGGTGCCCGGGCTTCTCTTTGTGGTGGCTTCTCTTGTTGCGGAGTACGGGCCCTAGGCGCACGGGCTTCAGTAGTTGTGGCACCCAGGCTCAGTAGTTGTGGCTCGTGGGCTCTAGAGTGCAGGCTCAGTAGTTGTGGCATAGAGGCTTAGTTGCTCCGTGGCATGTGGGATCTTCCCGGACCAGGGCTCGAACCCGTGTCCCCTGCGTTGACAGGCGGATTCTTAACCACTGCGCCACCAGGGAAGTCTGAGCACATCCCTTTTTAAAATATCTGGCTTATGTATTGAACCTAAAATTATAAACTTTGCTCTGAGTTTGATTTCTCTAATTTTCTCTGATGTTATCCTTCTCAAATTAATCAAGTAGTTATTACTTTAGGGAAAAAAAAGTAGTGCATAAAGAGAATGTCCATTCTATTCATTGACTAAGACACTAGATAATATTTTAATGACTATTCATCAGGTTTAAATGGCCCATTAGAATCCCCAGGTGACATATCATTTCTCTAATCATATGAAGTAAGTGTAAAATATTGGGTCCAAAATATTTGGAATCTGGGGCGGGGGGAAAAAAACGTGAGCATTTAAAACCCCAGAGAATCTGAAGAGATACGTGGGGATCCTCAGGCCGCACTGGAAGAAGTTGGAGCCCATGTAATGATGAGGAGACATTATGCTGTACCCGTTCTGAGATGCTGAGATCGACCGTGTGTGCTGGCCGTTTCAAGAGCCATAGCTCAGTTTTGTGAAGGAGCCAGTTTCAGCAGTGATGAGAGCAGTGGGTGACGCCAATGTACTGCATGTGACTCTATGCTGCTTGAGCTCAGAGCCATCCCGCCTGGTGATTTTTTTTTTAAGACTTTGTTTTTTGGTTTTTTTTGTGGTACGCGGGCCTGTCACTGCCGTGGCCTCTCCCGTTGCGGAGCACAGGCTCCGGACACGCAGGCTCAGCGGCCATGGCTCACGGGCCCAGCCACTAAGTGGCATGTGGGATCTTCCCGGACCGGTGCACGAACCCGTGTCCCCTGCATCGGCAGGCGGACTCTCAACCACTGCGCCACCAGGGAAGCCCCAAGACTTTATGTTTTAATGGCGGTTTTAGGTTTACAACAAAACTGAGGGAGGTACAGAGATGTCCCATATATTTCCCGCCTTGACACAGGCATAGCTTCTCCCCTTATCAACGTCACTCACCGGAATGGTACATTTGTTATCAAAGATGAACCCGCATGGACACAGTATCTCCACCCAGAGTCCATTGTTTACATTAGGGTTCACTCTTTTTATTTATTTATTTATTTATTCTTGCTGTGTTGGGTCTTCGTTTCTGCGCGAGGGCTTTCTCTAGCTGCGGCGAGCGGGCGCCACTCTTCATCGCGGTGCGCGGGCCTCTCACTGTCGCGGCCTCTCTTGCTGCGCAGCACAGGCTCCAGACGCGCAGGCTCAGTAGTTGTGGCTCTCGGGCCTAGTTACTCCGCGGCATATGGGATCTTCCCAGACCAGGGCTCGAACCCGTGTCCCCTGCATTGGCAGGCAGATTCCCAACCACTGCACCACCAGGGAAGCCCAGGGTTCACTCTTGGTGTACATTCAGTAGGCTTGGACAAATGTATAATAACACGTATCCATCATTATAGAATCACTCAGGGTAGTTTCACTGCCCGAAGAATCCTCTGTGCTCTGTCTCTTCATCCACGGAAAACCACCCATATGCCCTCTCCACCTTTACAGTCTGTTAATACTTAGACACAGTTCTCTCCGATCTTTTATATATGTGTACGTTTTAAGGAAAGGACTCATTTATGACATTGTGTGGTCATAGTTATGTGTATTTCCTAGAGTAGTAGAAAAATGGCTCTCACATTAACTGCTAGTTCAGTCAGTGTCTCATAAATAGAACGGCAAGCATTGTAATTATTTTCCATTGCTGTTGTTACCCGATATATTTTTTGTGGGAATAGAAGGCAAAATATATTTATACATTTAACTGGACATTAGTATACCCAGTATAATACATAACGAGTTACTGATTTTACGCTTAAAATAGCTGAGCGTAACTTGTAATCCTTTTCCTGGTCCGCTGAGAATATTTTGTGTTTTAATATATTTAATGCAATGTGCCCTTTTCATGGAGTCATTTTGTTTAAAAAAAAGATACAGAGACTTTAGTACTTTGTAGTAAGTTAAAGCAGAAGACTGAGTCAGCAATCAAACGACTATTACCCATCTTCCCCTTCTGCCTAAATGTGTAAGAGTTCACAGGTGTTGATGGTTTTAACTTTCAAAGAGAAAAGAAGACGTTCTGCCTCAGGATGAAATGGTCATTTTCCCTTTCTGACAATCCCTTTTGGGTGGATACATGTTACTGTAATCTCTTAAAAGAGTTCAATGCAAAGGGGAAATTAAGTGCAGAGAAAGAGAATGCCACAGAAATTGCAGAGGAATATTTATAACTTGAATATTATGGACAATGTAGCTAAACCTTACGTTCTTAACACTCATCAGTCTATCCTTGGACAGTGCATAACCGAGATCTTAGACATCTAAGAGTAATGGCATTAAGATTGGCTGGTAAACTTTAGAAGAATCAACTCTGGAGATCCTTACATAAGATTATGCGAACAGGACACCTTACCATTCAATCTGTCGCTCACTTAAAAATGTTTAGGTAAGTGCTACAGAGTAACTTTTTTTTTTTTTTTTTACTAATCCTTTCCAGTGTGAAGGATGGAGGGGAGAAAGTAGATACTCACAAGCGACTCCTTTGATCTTCTCAGGGGATGTAGTGTGCTCGCAATTTATTAAACTGTGCCTGTAAGACTAGGATCAAGAGCTAATCAGGTGTTTGAAAATATGGATAATCCGGAATTGTGTCAAGGATGAGAAAGAAGAGAGAAAGGTGGGGAAATCACCCAATTAAAGAAGCAACACACACCGGAACTCCCACACAATGCGGCATTTAAGGTGACTTTACCATGGAGAAAAAGGTTCCAACATCCAGAAAATAATTAGATCTTTGGAAGAGATATGAACTAAAATTGGGGGAAAAAATTAGATTGAACTATATTTTTTTTACAAGGTTCTATATTTTGAAGTCTACTTTCTTTACTTATGATACTTTTTCAATGGTATCTATTCAAAATAAGGACCAATTGATTTGGAAAGTGAGTTCAAAAAGGGATTCAAGGCTTCCCTGGTGGCGCAGTGGTTGAGAGTCCGCCTGCCGATGCAGGGGACACAGGTTCGTGCCCCGGTCCGGGAAGATCCCACATGCCATTGAGCGGCTGGGCCCGTGAGCCAGCGGCGCGTCTGGAGCCTGTGCTCCGCAACGGGAGAGGCCGCAACGGGAGAGGCCCGCGTACCACAAAAAAAAAAAAAAAAAAGGATTCAAACAGTTTCATGAATTTTTAAACAGAATGAAACATTTTAAAACCATTGTGACACAATTCAGTTTTAATAGCATTAATTTGTGTGCCTGATTTCAGCCTGACTGTTCTTAGGGAGGTCCAATCTTACAATTTGTAAAGAGGCCCAGTATGTCCGTTATATGATTATGAATCAGTTTCAAGAGTAATTTTAGAGTCAGATTTAGTAATATCTGTGACAGCACTTATGGAGCACGTGACATGTTAAAGCAAGATATTATGCATTAGAGACAGCTTTCAGCTGAGAGGAAGAATGAGGCGTAAGTCAGTACTAGTGTTATAGGTGTGATGAAACAGGGCCAGAAAATCCTTATGTTCATTGGCAATAAATCACAAATGTAGAGTCTTGATAGCTTAGTTGCTTGTAGTCATTTTTCTCTTTAGCCTGGTTGTATATTATGGTCAACTAGAGAGGTATTTGTAAAAATGCTATTTGCGGGGTACCATGCCCAGAGATTCTAATCCAGTGGTGAGAGGGGTGGGAGGATGCCTTTTCCTTTCCAAAATCTCCTAGAGTTGATTTGAATATGCAACCTGAGCTGAAACTCCTGCCTGGAGTTATAAATAGAACCAGTTCCATACTTGTGTCTTTTTCTATTTCACTTCTATTAGATTAGCAAGACCTGGTGTGAAATACACAATTATTTTCCGACATATTTTAGAAACATCTTTGCACATTATAGTTTAATGTCAGAATGCACATAGTGCATTGTAAATGAGCATTTTCCCTGAGAAGTGACCCACAGTCGTGGTCTGAAAAAATGATGTTTCAGGCACCCCCACGTTAAATTAATAGAAGGTGGTTACAGACTCCCAAAAGGATTGGTGTCACTTTCAGCTAAGGATGTCAGCTGGCTGGTTCTTGTTTCTTTTCAACTGGCTGGTACGTGGTTTGCAGCTGTGATGATGGGAAATTTGGGAAATGTTAAGAAACCATCCTACTGCTTCGTAACAAGCCAGGAATGTATGCATACTCAAGTCAGAAACAGTTTAATGAGATGTTTCAAAACAAATAGCGAGACGGGCATCTTCTCTCTTTTGCCTTCCCCTAGTTTAAATGAGTGTGTACAGTGGTGATAAAGTAAACACGTAGGAGAGAGCAAGAAGCAAGCTATCAACTGAACATTGGCAGTGTGTCCAGACGTGATAGATATATAAAAATTAGTCACAGCAACCCAGGGACCTAGCTGGTACTAGTCCCTGTTTCTGGACACGCTCTGTACAACCAACTCTATAAATTTATTTATTCATCCATTCATTTATTCAGCCATGTATTAATTCATGCACATACTTGCATTCGTTTCCTCTTGCTGCTATCACAAACAAATACACACTTAGTGGCTTAAAACAACACACACGTATTATCTTACAGGTCGGGAGGTCAGCAGTTTTAAATGGGTCTCCCTGGGTTAAAATCCAGGTGTTGGTTGGGGCTTCATTCCTTCCAGGGGCTCCAGAGAAGAACCCGTTCCTTTGCCTTTTCCAGTTTCTAGAGGACATTTGCGTTCCTAACCTCGCGGCCCCTTCCTCTGTCTTCGAGCACCTCATTTAATCTTTGCTTCTTTCCTCACGTCATTTTTCCACCGTTGACTGTCCTGCATCCGTCTCACAAGGGCGCTGGTGATTCCATTGGGCCCACCCAGATAATCTAGGACAATTTTCTGTCTCAAGATCCTAAATTTCATCCCATCTGCCAAGTCCCTTTTGCCCTGTAAGGTGACATATTCATAGGTTTCTGGAGCATGGACGTGATTGGAGGAGGGAGTTATTCTGTCTACTGCAATATTCTCTAGGCAGTTATTAATCAGTGTCTATCTGACAACTATAATTGTTTTTACTGATTAACTTTTGAGCTTGAAAAATGTATTTTTCCACTTGACACTTTCTGTTGATTCTCCATTAAATAAGGTGAGAATTCTGACACGCCTACTTTTCCTCCAGTTCTTATCTGACATTGTACCTCTTGGAGATGGAGCTATGTATTTTTATATAATTCCAAAATAATTGTATATTATTTTATATAATAATTGTAAAGTAATAAAATTAGATAAAATATTTTATAAAATATATTTAATTATCCATTGTCAAGTGTTTATGACACCTAGATTTTGTTCTGGAAGTACAGTTTGATCTTCTGTGCTTTTTCTGTGAGTTGATTCTAAAAGGTGAAAACAGGAAGAAAGCATTCATCAGGCCATAGCCTGACTTTGTAGATAATCTACACTGACTGTATGTCCCACCACTTTGGGAGATGATTTAATTCTTGAGGTTCTGAGATTTCACAAGGACATGACTTCTCTTTCATTCCTCTTACCTTTGACCTAAAACCCCGTTTCAAATTTTATATCTTTTAAAATAATGTACTCCCTTCGGTTTTCTTTCTAAAAATCCTACCAGTACAATACAAGCTCTTGATGGAGCGAGTCACTCGCTTATATGTCAAATAGTATACATTTATCTTTTAGTTTTACATTCTAGGAGTTTCCTTACTTTGTCATCCATCATTCCAATGAATTATTTCCATCCTTCTATTTTTACTTTTCAAGTATTCTTTCTGGCATCTTCATTATTTCTTTTTCATTTAAATCTAATCTTTGCTCATGGATGCAAAACGACTGGAATGTTGCTGAGGGTTAAGTCAGTGTGTTTTACGTTCTGTTCCCTGAATCACGTCTATTTTCTCTGAGATCAGTGTTTATGTTAAATTTACATAATCTTTTACGTTAACTTCTGCCTGATTTTTTTTTTCTTTTTGACAACTTCCTAGTAATAGACATTTGTCTGTTAGGCAGCCTGTTATAGACATTATTCCATGCCATATGCTAGGCAATCGTCAGTTTGTTGGTAGATGAAAATTTCTAATTCCATGAGTCATACCTGTTTTTGACCTTAGTGTGCCCAAGTCATTTCCTTTTTTAACTTTTTACATTTTTTCATTGAGGTATAGTTGTTTTACAATGTTGTATTAGTTTCTAGTGTACAGCAAAGTGAAGTGGAGTTCCCTGTGCTATACAGCAGGTTCTCATTAGTTATCTATTTTATACATATTAGTGTATATGTGTCAGTCCCAATCTCCCAATTCGTCCCACCCGCTCCTTTCCCCCCTTGGTGTCCATATGTTTGTTCTCTATGTCTGTGTCCCTATTTCTGCCTTGCAAACAGGTTCATATATACCATTTTTCTTCTTTTTCACTATTGACTTGTGGTTTTCAGAAGACGAGGCTGATTATACTGGGTGGATGGTGTGAGTTTCTTTCACCGTGGTTTCGTGATGTTTTGTTTTCATCAGTTTTCTCCAGGTGAAGTGAGAGCTCTCCAGCTGCTCTGTATAGATGAGCAGGGTTTGTGAGCTATCAGGTTTTGCTGGGTTGAGCTTTTGAGGGTTGGATTCAATGTCCCAGAGCCCCTGAATGATAGGATAAGGATATCATTTTCTCTGGGATATCAAAACTCACCCTAGTTACTCACTTTCTCCAGGTAGTCTTTCCAATTATGAAGAGAGGAGTCCTTTGGTTTGTTTGTGTGTTTGTTTTTGTGCCGGCACGTGGAGCAACTGTGAACTTTCCCTTCTAGGCAGCAGTATCACCCAGCTCCTTTTCCCTGCCCACTAGGCTCTTCTTGTTCTCTGAGTCTGATTGACATTGGAGAATGAAGCACATGTCTGGTGCACTGCTTGCTTTCTGACATTAAGGGTCCTTCCAGAAACCTTTTGGAATCTGTTGTTCAGTGTTAAACTTCTTCCATTTTTCTTTCCAATTATAGATTGCTTCCTGGTTTTTTTTTTTCTTTTTAAATGGGCATCTGGGAGTGAGGGAAGACCTATGATTGCTCTCCATCCACAATGTTGAACCAGAAGATACGGAGAGTTTATGTTTAAATAATTTAATTTACAGGAACTTACGTTTCCATCAACACATTTCATGTATATGCAGTGCAATTTGGTGATTCACAACTAAGACACAGATAACATAATTTGCCCAATAACCCCTCATTTCACTGACTCTTCTCTTGTAAAATGCAGAGATTGGATAAATTGTCTGTAGTATTCCTTCTACATGAATATTCTATATTCTTCCCCTCTAATACAGGGAAAACATTTAAGACACAAATAACATATGCCATTTTTGAAATTAGATTCACAAACAAAAACATTTCATTACAAATGACAGCCCATTCCTATGAAAAAGTTCCATTTTATGTGACATTTACATTAATCACTTAAAACTTGACACAATTTTATTGGAATTAAGTTTCACAAATAAAAATACAGCCTTATGTCTGAAAGGAGAGAACATAAAAATATTTTTGTATGGACTTTAAGAAAAATAGTTTGACTTTTAAATAGGAAAGCACATCTCAAACACCTACTTTTTCACCAGTTTTATTTTAAATATCAATAGTTTTGTTTTCACTGTTTTCTGAAATGATGGAAATGGAAGGTTGGATCCTGCCTAATGAATTCAGGGCTGCAGAACTATAGACTGTAATTTCACTTTTCAAATAAAAGCAAAGAAAGTGTCTCCCAAGTAAGGACTCTTATTTAGACTTTGGATTTTATATGTATCGTACTTTCATCAAATACGCTTTCCGTCTGACCCCTACTGTTTGCTTAAATTAGACTGGAAATTAAAGAGCAAAGGATGCCTGTGGCAATGAACCGCTCATTGTTGGAAGTTTGAGAAAATAGCAGAGGAAACATCAGCTGGGCATTTTGACCTAGGACTCATTACATCAGCCTGGGAATTGCTAATACAAGTAGCCGTAATATGTGAAATAACAATAAAGAAATAATTTGTGAAATATGCACAGTATAAAAGGAAGATATTTTATATTTCATTTCATCTGCTCACAGGAAGTAGCCACTCTTAGCAGTTGGTATTTTTCCACCACTTGAATCCAATCTCCCTTCCTTTTTTCCTGTTTTTCCTTTCTTCCGAAAGTGAACCAACACAACCACAACACCAGAAACACAGATCATCTCGTGCAAGATGTTCTGTACTCTGGCATTTTTTGAACTTAAGTGCGTACTGCCTGTGTATCTTGAGGAGACTCCCACATCCTTAGATATTCTTTACAGCTTGCACAAACTCATCCTCTCGGGGAATCTTCATAACGTAGGGCATTGAACCAAGTGCTTGAAGGAATACAGTGATGAATCTAGTATAGATTTTGCCTTCTGTGAGATTGTCAGGGCTACAAGACATGCTAGATCATGAGGCATAGACTGCCCAGGGCTACATCCCTGGGCCATGGAAGCCCACAGTAGAAGAGACACTCCTACCATGCACGAGAGCCTCACATGGCAGGTGATATCTGAGCTAAGCTGTAAAGAATGGGCAGCATCTTGGCAGGTATACCAGCGACCCACCTGTGCAAAGGCACAAGTTAGAACATGCTGCAAAAGCAGCAAAGGCATAGGTTTGACTGGAGCCAACACTTTGATGTCACTAGAAGGGAAATAGTGCCAGAAAGGAAGAGTGGAATCAGGTCTTGGAGAGCTTGAGTTCCAACAAGATGGTTTCCTACTTAATAAAGGAGGTAATGATGATTCCTTTTTTTTTTTTTTTAATTAGCAGCATAGCATGGTCACAGCTATGTTTCTGGATGATGAATCTAGCAGTGGATTATTACAGAGAGCTCAGAGCAGAGGCTGGAGATGAGAAGAGAAGAAGAGAAGTTTAGCTGAAAGTTGCCAGGTGGAGAATCAAGAAAGGGATGGATTTAAGAAATGTGTACATGGTAGAAGCAGTGTGATTTGTTCACTGTAAGAAAGGAGAGAGGATTAATCTCCAAATAGACATTTATTGCTCATGTTCATCTCGATATAGCAGATCCTAAGGTTTTTTGGAGGTTTATTTTGTTTTGTTCTCATTGAAGTACAGTTGACTTTACAGTATCATATTAGTTTCAAGGGTACAACAAACTAATGCAATATTTCGATACATTATACTCCATACAAAGTTATTAAATATTGATTACATTCCTTGTGTTTTACATTGCATCCTTGTAGCTTACTTTATACCTAGCAGATCCTAAGTTGTAATGGAAGACATTGGTATTCGTTTTCTACTGCTGACCATAGATGTGGGAACTTAACATCTGTTTATTACCTCACAGTTCTGCATGTCAAAAACGCAGCAAGACATTGCTGGATTCTCTGCTTAGGGTCTTATGAGGCCAAAGTCACATGGTGCCCTGCAGGGTAGGCTTCTGGCTCCGGGCTCTGGAGAAGGCTCTGTGTCCAAGGCCATTCCCATGGAGGAGAACCCGGCCCCTTGCCGTTGTAGCATGTAGGTTTTTGCTTTATTACTGAACTTTGGGTGGCGGCCACACTCTGTTGCTAGACACCTCCCACCTGTCCCTGCATGTGGCCCTCTGTTTTCCAAGCTAGCAACAATACATTGACTCCTTCTTAGGCCTGGAATATCTCTGACTTACCCTTCTGCTAACAGCCAGAGAAAAAGCTCTGCTTGTGAAGGACTTGGGTGACAGGATTAGACCCACTAAGAAAAGGGGATTTTATTTTGTTTTATTTTTTTTAACATCTTTATTAGAGTATAATTGCTTTACAATGGTGTGTTAGTTTCTGCTTTATAACAAAATGAATCAGTTACACATACACATATGTCCCCATATCTCTTCCCTCTTGCGTCTCCCTCCCTCCCACCCTCCTAATCCCACCCCTCTAGGTGGTCACAAAGCACTGAGCTGATCTCCCTGTGCTATGCGGCTGCTTCCCACTAGCTACCTATTTTACATTTGGTAGTATATATATGTCCATGCCACTCTCTCATTTTGTCCCAGCTTATCCTTCCCCCTCCCCATATCCTCAAGTCCATTCTCTAGTAGGTCTGCATCTTTATTCCCGTCTTGCCCCTAGGTTCTTCTGACCATTTTGGGGTTTTTTTTTTTTTTTTTTAGATTCCATATATATGTGTTAGCCTACAGTATTTGTTTTTCCGCCTTACTTCACTCTGTATGACAGTCTCTAGGTCCATCCACCTCACTACAAATAAATCAGTTTCGTTCCTTTTTATGGCTGAGTAATATTCCATTCTATATATATGTGCCACATCTTCTTTATCCATTCGTCTGTCGATGGACACTTAGGTTGCTTCCATGTCCTGGCTATTGGAAAGAGAGCTGCAGTGAACATTGTGGTACATGACTCTTTTCGAATTATGGTTTTCTCAGGGTATATGCCCAGTAGTAGGATTGCTGGGTTGTATGGTAGTTCTATTTTTAGTTTTTTAAGGAACCTCCATACTGTTCTCCATAGTGGCTGTATCAATTTACATTCCCACCAGCAGTGCAAGAGTGTTGCCTTTTCTCTACACCCTCTCCAGCATTTATTGTTTGTAGATTTTTTGATGATGGCCATTCTGACCAGTGTGAGATGATACCTCATTGTAGTTTTGATTTGCATTTCTCTAATGATTAATGATGTTGAGCATCCCTTCATGTGTTTGTTGGCAATCTGTATATCTTCTTTGGAGAAATGTCTGTTTAGGTCTTCTGCCCATTTTTGGATTGGGTTGTTTGTTGTTACAAGACACTGATGAAAGAAATTAAAGATGATAGAAACAGACGGAGAGATATACCATGTTCCTGGATTAGAAGAATCAACATTGTGAAAATGACTCTACTACCCAAAGCAATCTACAGATTCAATGCAATCCCTATCAAACTACCACTGGCATCTTTCACAGAACTAGAACAAAAAATTCCACAATTTGTGTGGAAACACAAAAGACCCCGAATAGCCAAAGCAATATTGAGAAAGAAAAACAGAGCTGGAGGAATCAGGCTCCCTGACTTCAGAGTATACTGCAAAGCTACAGTAATCAAGACAGTATGGTAGTGGCACAAAAACAGAAATATAGATCAATGGAACAGGATAGAAAGCCCAGAGATAAACCCAGGCACATATGGTCACCTTATCTTTGATAAAGGAGGCAAGAATATACAGTGGAGAAAAGACAGCCTCTTCAATAAGTGGTGCTGGGAAAACTGGACAGGTACATGTAAAAGAATGAAATTAGAACACTCCCTAACACCATACACAAAAATAAACTCAAAATGGATTAAAGACCTAAATGTAAGGCCAGACACCATCAAACTCTTAGAGAAAAACATAGGCAGAACACTCTCTGACATCAATCACAGCAAGATCCTTTTTGACCCACCTCCTAGAGAAATGGAAGTAAAAACAAAAGTAAACAACTGGGACCTAATGAAACTTAAAAGCTTTTGCACAGCAAAGGAAACCATAAACAAGATGAAGAGACAACCCTCAGAATGGGAGAAAGTATTTGCAAACGAATCAACTGACAAAGGATTAATCTCCAAAACATACAAGCAGCTCATGCAGCTCAATATCAAAAAGAGAAAGGGATTTTAATTGACTCGAAATCAAGCGATTGGTACCCTTATTTGCATCTCCCACCGCGCCTTTGCCTTGTACAGGGAGTGAAGTCCTGCATTCGCGGTTCTGGGGGTCAGGGCAGGGTATCCTGAGGTGGTGGCGTCTTCGAGCTTTGCCTGCCTGGTGTCTGTTAGGGAATTGCTCCAGTTCAGGGGCAGCCTGATGCCTCTGCCACTTTCTCCTGCTCACCGTCTGTGTAGTCAGTTGCCTTTTACATGTTCACTCAAGAAACAGAGGCAAAGCACATGCATAGGTGTGGAGGTAAAAGAGCTGCCCTCAGGCGAAAGTAGTGCCTTCAGATGGCGCCATCTTTGAACAGTGCAGGATACGCACATATGCTGTGAGTTGGTGCAGAATCGAGCTTGTCGGGCTGGGAAGATACTCAGAAATGAAGAAATCTGTCACCACGCAGCTCGTGCCAACAGAAGCTTCAGACCAGCCTGGGTATCAGCCATGGGTGGATGAATTGGGTTGCAGTAGTGTGATAAAAATAGAGAATTATACATGTAGATTTAAAAACTGGCCCAATCTACAACCTGAGAATTACAGTGCTTGTTTTACGGCTACAAGATTTAAAAAAACAAAACAGAAAAACAGTCGTTTGAAGTTTATAACCGTCGCACGTGTAGAATTCTGACTTTTTTTGGTGCGTGTGGCTATAATCGTCTTCTGTCTCCTAGAGGTGGATTAAAATCCATAGACTGTTTACCTCCATCCGTCTGTGTCTGTGCAGACTGTGCTGTGGAATCCTTGCATTCCACTGGATAGAATGATCTTTGTCTTTTAATCACTGGCTGCTCACATCTTTAAGAGAAATTGGGGAAGTAAATTCTAGGATGGGGTATCAACTTGGCTCCATATTTAGAAAAGCAAAAGGATTGGAGAGTCAAAAATGGAATTGATATTGAATGGAAATAGAATTTCTAATGGGACTTGTTCCTTCCTTGAGACTTTTTTTTTTACTTTTATAACATAATACCACATTGTGATGGCAAGTCATGGTATGATTTTGGAGTCAGTTCTGTAAAGACAGCTGTCTGACAGGACAGCCGAGGGGCCTTCCCGTTGACCTTGAGGCAAATCAGAAAGCACATATTCCTTCTCTAGAGTTTACTTTCGTTCTCTGTCTCTCTCTTTACATGCTCTGCCATGTGTATTTTTAAAATCTTTATCATTTAGATTTTATGTTTAGATTTTCTTGGAGTTTAAAAACTCTCATACAATCTTTGGTTTTTCTTTGCCACACATTTATGTCAGATCTCTTATAGTTTTTCTTATCAACATGGTTCTGTTTATTCTCAACGTGTTCATTCTGGGGCTCAGATATTGCTATGAAATACCATAGCAAGCTATAGTTTCCCTGACAACTGGCTATCATAATTTCAACAGTGATGCAACTATCCAACCAGCTTGATTCAGATCAGTTCAAAGTGTTATTAAATTCCAGCTGGATATTAGTAATAGACCCATACATAAGTACAGAACCATTTACGCCTTTAAACGTAGTTTACTGGAAACGACATCTGTGTAAAGACTGATAGACTAAAAGAAGTCATATTAACATGAAAGATACCTTTGAGAAGCGTGAGTTTTTCTTCACGGGAAGACAGATTTCACAGATCTATACAGTGGAGTGAAGTATTTTTAAAATGTGAGGTAGTGCTGTGGTCTGCCCTCTTTAAGATGAAAGTGTGGTGCTATTAACAGAATTATATCACATTGCAAATTTAAATCACATTGCTTCTACTTGTCTGAAATCTTGTTTTAGGCATCAGCTATTTAATTGAATGAGTAAAGAAGCAAATTATTTAACTGTAGATACATTCTCTGTAATCTCCGAGTAATTCATAGAGGATGGCATCAAAGTGACATTTGTTAGATATTGTAAACGTACTACGGTACGGTATTTCTTAGCTGTCATGAGTGTGGGTTTGGAACAAAATTCCAACATTAAAGTTGAAGTAATCCCCATGCTGTGCTCCACATTTTGTTCTTAGCCCAAGGGAAAATCACTTTGGAACACAGTCAGCTTTCTCCTTGTGGGAAAGAGAAAGATGTGTGTAGGCTTATTTGCCTACATTTTCTCAAAGTAAACTTTGAAACCTCAAATGCAGCCGCCAGCTAGTAGCTGGCTTCATTTTCCAGAACCAAAGCACAGATGAGTTATGAACCCAAGAAGCATGTTTTCACGCCCACATAAGAGCTGGCTCAGAAGCTTGGGAATGCCCTGGGATCTGTGCTTATTAGATGCCTGTGGTCGGCAGAAGGAACAGGGAAGTGAGAAGGAAGAAGGGAAATTCCAGCCTATGGAACAACTAGCCTGGAATGGCAAGTTAACAGTCAAGTATCGCTTGAGAAACGATTTTACCCCAGAGAAAAATTAAATCTCTTTCACGCTCCATAGAACAGCAGAGTCCCATGCAGAATTCTCTAATTCCAGGGACAATTATATTTTTCTTTAAATGACATGAAACGTTTCTTGGTAGAGATGAGACCCCCATCATGTTTTTACTGTGGCTGAGAGGAGCTCTTATGTGACCTCATAGCAAGGAAAACAAGCAGCGTTTGTAAACCAAAGAGGTGTGAGAAAGTTTGGCCACCATCCTCATAATCAGCACCAGAGGAGACTGGACAGAACCCAGGTTTTGCCTGTGTCCTTAAAAGATGACAGCACCTGAGAGGTAAACGGGGAGATTCAGGCACACAGAAGACAGGCACAACCAAACAGGCATCTGTGTGGATAGAAGAGCATATGAGCTAAGAAATTCTTGGGCATGATGCCTCTCCCTCGTATATAGCTCAGTTACAATGGATAATATTACACAATATTCATGGTTTCAAAATCACTTGGACTCTCAACAGTTAAAGATTACTGACATATGTTTGTGTGTGATCTCTCAGTTTGGTCCTAAACATTTCAAAGCATCACTCAAGAGTGAACCATTGGATATGACAGATGTCTCATAAAAGATGTTCAGAGTGCTCAGAATTACTGGCATACATTGTAAGAGAGATAATAGTATCTCTAAATAAACAATGTTTAAAATACAACCTTTGAAAGATACTTTATAACCTGAATGTTATATAATTTACACCTCAGATTATAAAATTAAGCTGAGAATAAACTGAGTATATGTTGGTTCTCCTATCCATTCCTGAATGTGCACCTGGGCTTAACAGCTCCCCTGGAGGACTCTGACATATGCAACGCATGGTTTATACTCTTTTTTTTTTTTAATCCATTTTATTTCCTTACCTTTTACAAGGGAGATAAATCCCAATACTTTTCACATGAAGCAAGAACATAGGCAAAGCTGAAAACATGGCAGCAGATCATCTGAGAAGAGCTGGGCACACAACAGTTTTTTGATATCACCATGCGGTTTGAGTTTCTTGTGAGTGGGAAAGAAAGTTTATGGAGAAAAGCACCTGCTGGCTAAAGATTAAGTAATGAATCCAGATGGAAGCTTCCATTCAATTACCACCATCTTGGTGACTAAGTGGGTGTGCGTCCTTTATAGTCACAGGTTGGGTATCAACCCAGCTACAGTTAGGAGTCGGGAGAGTACTGTGAATAAAGGAAAAATAAAAGAGGGATCGCAGTTGGGGGGGGGGTCAGGTAGTTAAAACTCAAAAAACATGTATACAGTAGGCATTTAAATGAATAATTACAGCATCAATGTTTTTAAAATTTCTGTCTTAATAAACAGAAACTTTTCTTCACCCTGTAATTTCAGGTGCCACAATAGCAGTTGAAAAAGAACAGAAGCAACTTTACATCTTGTAGCAGTTTTGAGAAATAAAATAGAGTCAAACCCGTTAATGGTATTGAAGGGCATACCCATTTGGTACACAGACAGGACATAGTACGTTCATTTCCAGATGACGGGTGGTGTGCCCTGCACACTTCGATATCTGCCTTGTTAGTGGAGCCAGTTTCCTGGTTGTTGGCAGGCTTCAATCCCTCCCAGGTTGTTGGGCTGCAAGCTTCCGTTCTCAGCTGGATATTGGCTAAAGGATGCCTGCAGTTCCTTGCCCCGTGAGCTTCTCCTGCATGGCAGCTTGCTTTGTCAGCCTACAGTCCTAGAACAGAGCACAGAGCATCTACTAGCAAGGCGGAAGTCACAGTGTTTGTAGCCTCGTCACAGCAGGGAGCTCCCGTCACCTTTGCCACATGCGTCACCGAGTTAGAGTGGACTTGGTGAAGCCCACACCTGACCGGGAGAGGGCGATACAATACAAGGGCATAAACAGCAGGAAGGGGGGATCACGGGGCCTGGCCTACCACGTGGCTCACCACGTTTGCGTTATGCCCTCTTACACTGCATCTTACGGTTTTTAGTAGTCCTCTTTTTCAGTGGAAGCAAATGGAACACTTTGTTAAAGTAGGTTGGTCATAAAGTATGAAGACCCCAAATAATTGAGAACTCAATTCTACATACCCCTGCATATTCTAGAATGAGGATGTCTCGCCCCATGTAGGGTCATCTGGCCCCGTGCGACCCAGAGTGTATTCCACACACCACCTAGAGCTTGTTAAGATACAGAATCTCAGATTTCACCCTGAAATTAGGATCAGTATTTTATCCACTTGCCCTGGTGACCTGTGTGCACCTTAAATTTCGAGAGGTATTGATCCAGCCCAGGGCTTCTTAACCTGCCTGTACATGGGACTTACCTGAGAAGTTTTAAAATATTGGTGCCTGTGTCACATCTGCCAGGGACTTGTATTTTATTAGTCTAGGGCATGCCGTGGGCAAGTTTCTCACATGATTGTTATGTGTATTCAGTAGTGCTAATATATCTCAGTGTGTATTTTAACACATTGAATTGAAAGAAAATCAGTGATTGAAAGGAAAATGCCAAAACAATTTTATGTATATAATGTTTCATCTGTATTTCTGTAAAGTGAAATTATTTTTTTAAATTTATTTTATTTAATTTTTGGCTGTGTTGGGTCTTCGTTGCTGTACGTGGGCTTTCTCTAGTTGCAGTGAGCTGAGGCTACTCTTTGTTGCGGTGCGCGGGCTTCTCACTGCAGTGGCTTCTGTTGTTGCAGAGCACGGGCTCTAGGTGCACAGGCTTCAGTAGTTGTGGCATGTGGGCTTAGTAATTGTGGCTTGTGGGCTCTAGAGCACAGGCTAGAGTAGTTGTGGCGCACAGGCTTAGTTGCTCTGCGGCATGTGGGAGCTTCCTGGACCAGGGCTCGAACCCGTGTCCCCTGCATTGGCAGGTGGATTCTTAACCACTGCGCCACCAGGGAAGCCCCAGTGAAGTTATTTTTAAGATTATTTTCTTTTGTGTCACATAGAACAGCTGAGGGTGCCTTATGGTAATCTGGTATAATTTTATTTATTTTTTAGTCTTATTGAAGTGTAGTTGATTTACAGTTTACAATGTGTTAATTTCTGCTGTACAGCAAAGTCACTCATTTTATATATATGTATATATATATATTTTTTTCATAGTCTTTTTCATTGTGGTTTATCACAGGATATTGAATATAGTTCCCTGTGCTATACAATAGGACCTTGTTGTCTATCCATCCTATATGTAGTAGTTTGCATCTGCTAATCCCAACTCCCAGTCCTTCCCTACCCCACTCCCCTCCCCCTTGGCAACCACAAGTCTGTTCTCTATGTCTGTGAGTCTGTTTCTGTTTTGTAGATAAGTTCATTTGTGTCATATTTTAGATTCCACATAGAAGTGATATTATATGATATTTGTCTTTCTTTGACTTGCTTCACTTAGTATGATCATCTCTAGGTCCATCCATGTTGCTCCAAATGACATTATTTCATTCTTTTTTATGGCTGAGTAATATTCCATTGTATATATGTATCACATTTTCTTTATCCATTCCTCTGTTGATGGACATTTAGGTTGCTTCCATGTATTGGCTATTGTGAATAGTGCTGCTGTGAACATAGGGGTGCGTGTATCATTTCGAATTATAGTTTTTTCTGGGTATATGCCCAGGTGTGGGATCCCTGAATCATATGGTAGTTCTTTTTTTAGTTTTTTGAGGAACCTCCATACTGTTTCCCATAGTGGCTGCACCAATTTACATTCCAGTAATCTGGTATAATTTTAGTCTTAAATCTTGATCACAAATGAATTAAGACAAACATTTCCTGAAATTGTTGATAATGTACCTACTTTGTAAAGGTTGTAAAGTTCTGCGTGGCACTTGGAGGAGGCATGTTTTCACTTCTTATTGTTGATATTACCTATCGGGTGCAGAAAAACATCAAGTTGAATACTGGTCCCATTCCATCTGAGTTACTGGTTCCCTTCCAGAAGAACTGTATGTTGGATTTGCACTCATCTGAGGGACATTTAAATTTAAGTCTGAAAATTCATTCAGTGTGAAGCATTGGAGTTGCCATCAATTGATATTATAAACTTTTATTCATAAACATTTATTTATGTAAACTGATATTATACATATTAATATTCAGTTAGAAAAATACCCTGAACACCTTCTCTGCAGCAGTCATGCTGCTTGAGGGTTTGAAATAATGAAAAACATGTGCAAGAAATGTGTCCAGTTTTATGGAACCTACGGTGAGTTTGGCAAAACAGGTACAACTCGTGTTACCATTCAGCTCTATGTTTAATTGAACAGTGTGAAAAATGCTATGACAGAAAGGTACACAGGGTCATGTAAACACAAAACTGGGGGACCCACCTGCTGGTGGGCGGGAAAGACTGCCCGGAGTCTTAGCGTGTAACTGGGGACAGGAGTGTCGGCAGATGCCCGCCTGCTGACACGGGTTTGGCTGACACGGTGAGAGGGAAGAGTTATTGCCCTTCTCAGCTTTTTGGAGCAGAAAGGGGCTGAAGTGAGAGGGCTTCACAACCGACAAGCATGCAGACGAAAGGGGTGGCCAGACCAGACGTGATCTTTCTGCCAGTAGAAGACGTTTGGACTCTGTGAGACTAATGAGAAACTCACCAAGAGTCCAGGAGGTGCACGATGGAGGAAGCAATGAGTAAGTTTTGATCTGTCTTGGATAACCTCTGATTTAGGCACACAAAAAAAATCATATAAATATGGAACTCTACAGGGAGGCAATATATTTTACATGGAAGGAGTGGCAGGAAGATGTGACCCAGGGCCTCAGGGCACCGGGGCTGCTGTGACCCACGGACACCCACCACATACTTCTGTACTCAGTAGTCAAGTCAGACCTAATGAAATCCCTAGAAAAATGGGCAGCCCCGGAGTCTGTCATTGTTAGAGAGGACTCTTTCCTTCTCATGAATTTATATCAATGTCCAGTCTAATGTTTATGACTGTCAGCTTCTCTCGTTTTAAAGTTAGTGTTCTGTGTGTTTTGTATTTTCTTAAATTGTGTGTGTTTATTTTTCCACTCATAGCACTTTCTTTTAATTTTGAAAAATAAATGGTGGCTTCCAAGAGGAAACCTCTTCTCAGGGGGGAGAGCCTCCAGGGAATGATGCAGTCAGGTAGGCAGGGAGGACTCACAGCCACGTCACGAGGACGCATTTCTGCACGTTTTCCCCGTCCCTCCTCTGTTCTCGGGCTCCGTACTTCCGTTAGAACACCATCGTTGTAGATGCCGTACGTCACACGTTGCCTCGCACTGTCGTTACTGCATGCATCTATGCGTCTCCTTGTGGAGAGAGGCTGTCTGTTGTTTCTCGGTCCTTAATGCCAAATTCCTGGGCGTTCGGCAGGCTCTCTGCAAACAGTTGTCAGTCAAATTAGCCTTTAACCATGGGAACCCAGAAGTAAAACTCAATCCAATTCACTGGAGACTCCTTGGAAACGGGAGAAAAATCATCAAAATCCTAGCACAACCGCAGACTGAAAGGGTGGCCCAGAAGTATCCTGCTTCACATTGCACAGACACTTAGGGAAGTCTCGGGTTGATTTTTAATTGACAGAGCACCCTGCTAAAAATGCACACGCACCTATTAATCTTTCACTAAGAGGCTATTGCTTGATTTTTCCCCTAGTAGCTCAAGCAGGCCCAAGGTAACAAAGGAAATAGGAAGGAATAAGAACTCTTTGACTTGTGTCCTTTTTTAAAGAAACAGAATTCGTATGAGTATTTGATATTAAATTAGCCCACCATTTCCATATGATGAATAGACTTGACATTGGAATTGTTCACGTTTGTCTTTATCTTAATACTTTTATGTAAGGATTTGACTTTCGAGGCCGTGCATGGGCATGTGGCTGTTTTACTAATTTAAAAGGGAGAGTCTATCTTTTCAGATTTGTTGGGAAGAGAAAAAAAAAAACTATTAAATTAAAAATCCTTTGCAGTATTTGCTTGATCATACCTACTAGGATAAATATACTGCTTTTATTTCTCAAAAGAGAAATAGACAGGATTATTTGTCTCACATTGTCCCCATCTGTCTTGAAAAGACAATCATATATTAGATCATGGAGTGTGAATAGATGGATAATTTAGAGATTATACAAGGAAATCCTGAGTGTCAACAACAGAAATGCCACCAGCACTCACATTAGAATCACCATTCCTTGCTTCTTACTCAGTTAAAAAATACATCAAATGATCAAAACCAGCATGTCCTTAACTTGTAATAAACTTTGCTAGCATATTCTACCGAGCCTGAGGGGAATGGCTTCATATTAAGCAGCCGTTATAGAGATTTGTAGGATTGGAGTTATTTTATTTATTTATATAATTTTATATCTGTAAACTGATAGGCACAATCCTCAGATATCTCCTGTTTTCAACAATCTATGTGAATTAAAGAGATAAATGTGATAGGGTATAATTTAGAGCTTAAATTACATCAGTTAGTTTAGAGAACCTTTAGGGTATCAGTCCTAAATTTTCTTTTGGGACACTAGGTAATCCTGACAAATTTTAGTTTTGTGGGTACAGTGCCTTTAGGCATTAAAAGCGTAGAACTGGAGAATTTTATTCATGCAGTTAACTACTAAATAATTAGAAGAGATAACAGGGATGGACAGCAAACCTACACAGTGAGATGTTGGAATGGAGACGAGCCAGTGTGTATCCGTCCAAAGTCTGCAGCTGTGTTACACGTCCGGTATGGTAGCCACCAGCCACCAGGGACTACGTTTGCATTATTTAAGACAAAATAAAATTTAAAAATCAGTTCCTCAGTTGCACTAGGCACATTTCAAAATGTGATTCCTTCTTGGAAAGTACAGTTGTAGAACATGTCCATCACTGTAGAAATTTCTATCGGGCAGCCCCTGGAAGGTTTTCTTCACCATCCAACTGAAATAGCCAGTGTGTTTGGAACTAGTATTAAAACGAGTAATTACTTTCTTCCTGTCAGGTCAACCTCCTCAATCAGGAGTTCTTTTAGGGACAGTTTTGTTTGTTTGTTTGTTTTTCCTGGATTCAGTAATGTGAACTGGACTAAATTATATTGTTGTCAAAATGGATACATCTAGCAATGGGATAAATTATTTCCTGGCATTCAGAGTTGCGTTGAGATCCTCTAAGAGGCAAGGAAGCTGAAAATGAGAACATTGCCATTGTTCTCTGCCTAGTTTTTCCACTCTCAATTTCAATACAGTCAGAAGGTTCTTTCCAGGGTATTGCAATGCATTTTACAAAACAAGTATTCACACTCTCCCTCTGATTTCAGAGATGTAGAAGGAGGAAAGAGAAGGATGGATAAACAAATCTTACTAGTTCCCAGAGGACACTGTGTCTGCAGTTACTTTTCTTATTGGTTTTAACTCATTCAATTAGGTTTCCTTGGCTTACCTCACTGTAAAACAATTAGTGGTAACTTACAGAAACATTAAAAGGCTAGGGGAAGTAGATGTAATCAGAGTAAAAGAAAGGAAAGTTAGGATAATAAACACGAGCTTGAGCTAAAGGTAACGGAAGCTGTATTGTCGAATCCCGTTTCTAAAGGCAGGAACCAAGGGTGACCTTCTAAAGTACAGCTTGCATAACCTTCCAGCGATTCTCCATGAATATGAAAATTGATAACCTAGTTTTGGTGAAAATCTGGCTGCAGAAAGCATGATGGCAGCCAGTGGTAAGAAAATAGTTGGGAGTGTTTTCTGTTAACAGTTAAAGGCCGGTCTGCATGACTTACGTAACAGAGAGCCATGCTGACACATTCTTAAGAAAATGAAGGAAACTGGTTATGGAAAGATGGAACGTTAAATACACGCCTGCCCTGTCGGCAGCCCATCATAGAGCCTGTGGAAGGGTCCCCTTCAGATGGCGCTCATATGGGAGAGAGTGTCATTTGTAATGGGATAATTTACCGTTTTTCTCCCAGTTACCTAAATTCATACCATAAATTCACATATATGCTTCGCCAATGACATATGTTATGAGTACATACGTAAATACTTGCTGTGTTTGTATATTGTTGTCCCTCAAAGGAGGATTCTGAAACAGCTGAAATTGAAGGTGCCTTTTCTGGCCGTGGATCAGAGCAAAGTTAGATGCTCACCTGGGCTTTTAACCTGCACTTGACCTTGTTAGCACAGTGTCATAACTGACCCACCTAACCAGCAGCAGACGGAGGTTCAGCCTGATACCGTTGTTCCACCTCCACGTGTAACTTATCTCTCGATGCAATTTATATACCAGTCGGGGCGTCTCTGTCAAACAAAGCAGTGGCTTTCTTAATTCGGGTCAAATTTTATTTTTCCTGTTAACTCGATAATTACCTTCTTCTCTGTTATAAGTAGGCAGTGAAGTATAGATGCTGAGCTCCAGAACTAATAGGTTACAGACAGCTTGCACGAAATTTCTGTCTAGAGATCGTCAACGTTAGTGCAGCAGAAGACTGCCAGCGGTGGAGGGGGAGGGGATTAAGAACAGGAACTCATTTGCTGTTTTGCCGAATCTAAAGTGACAGTAGGCCCAAGAAGTTAAATGTACGTTAAAATACTACGTTTTCTTCCTCGCAAGGTTACTTCTAACTGGCTCGTTCAGATGATAGAACCGCATGATTTAGAACTTCAAGCACCTACCATTTCTAACCGTGTAAATTAAAACTAAGTATTTCTCCTTAAGAAAGGGAAATGTTCCTTTTGATAGAGGTATTGGCTGGTAAAATTAATAAGAAGTCATACCTCGTTTGAACATTTAGGAATGCTGCCTTAAAGGGCATCCAAGAGAAAACGGCTGACTCAGAGAAGCATGCCATATATTGGAGTTAGGAGATGTCACTTCAGGGATCGAGAATGTGAGCTGTGAGTGAATGTGATTTTTCAAGCTATGTGATGTTTTCTGAGGGGCTGTGATATTTTAGAATAAAATTGTCATTCCATCCAACAGCAGTAGCCTTTTGTCTACTTCGGTACCAATACCTGGTTTTGAAGGCAGATTCTCCAGTTTTTGGACGAAGTGTTTCATCCGTGTTGGGCAGACCTAGTTGACCTTTGTCAGCTGAAAACCTAAAATGATAAAAAGCAATGTTTTTAAGATGCCGGGCAAAACCAAGAACTTTATAAATGTAACTATAAATAAAAGTTTATATAAATAAAATAAAAGCTGTAATATTTTAAAAATTAATAAAAATTAAAACAGAAACTTTCCTAACCTGTAAGGTATAGTGTGAGAGTTAATCATAACCAGCTTTATATGTATAAGTAACTCATTTTATTTTGCAGAACAAACAACTCTCAGTACATTTCTGGTCAGGATGCTTTCATAAGCTGCTCTCCAATTTATGACATTTTATACGAGATCTTTCAGTACGGATTGTGCCAAAGTCCCATTAATCATGTGAGCTGAAATAATTTTCGTTTCCACTTTGTACCACAAGAACTGGTGTTTCTGTCTGCTTTGACACCGATTGCTTCATGTCTTGGAGCAAGTAACTTTTGGCCTTGGTTTTGTCTGGAAAATGAGCTGTTGGAGCTAAAGGATCTCTAAGGTGCTTTGACTCTTGAAAACTGTAATTCTAAATGTGAGATGGAAATCAGTGTTTAAAACAGTTGCCATTAGGACTTAATAAAATTGACAGTAATTCCCCCACTAACTAAGGGCAGAAGTGCGCTAAAGTAACCCTTTCAGATTTCCAGCGAGACAGGGAGTGGCACAAATAAGTGCACCCAGAACGAAGTGGATAATAAAATTGTTTTTGCTGTTACAGAGTCCCACGGGCAGGGATGCAGAGGCTGAAGAAAGGGAGAGAGGGATTCAAACTGGAGAGATTCTTCCTTGATTGCTTTTTGGAAGAGACACCAATTGGTTGGGGCCAAGTAGTGAGAAGCTTTGGATGTCGAATTCAAGTTTCAGTCCATCTTGGTAACTTGATGAGAACCATATCATGGTTAGCGTGAGGGGATGAAATGCAGAGCCCTGTGCTTCAGGAAGAGGATCTCAGTAGGATTGTGTTTACATGGACTTGGGTCAGAGAGTGATTGAGATGATTCCAATGGAGATACTGGAAGTGGCCAGATCTGGTCCAAGGGGAAGGATGTCCAGGCTCCATCTTGTCTGACTCTTCCCAGGTACCTCTTCCCATGACCCCACCCTCATTTTCTGTCATGACATTTTTTTCCCTTCTTCCTCTTTGGTCTCTTCCATCTCAATTTTCTTTTCAGGATGTACTTCCTTACAAAGTTCTGTTGTACTTTCTTACAGAGCGGAGTGGCATTCTCAGCTACATCTTTACACTTAAGGCTCTGAAAAATATTCCACATTTTCTCAGTAATGGAAACTTTCTCCCAAATCTCCATCATTCCCAGTAGTACGTACGCACCAGTGACTGAAAAGCCACAAATTTCTAACTCTGTCACTCTGAAACTCTCTGATTTCCTCATCCTTATAACCTAGAAACTGTTAGACTGTTTCTACCAAGGATCCCTGAAGTTAAAGATTCTCAGAATTCAATTTCATTGTTTATATTTCCCTTATATCCGTGCCTTCTTCCACATCCTTCTCCTCAATTAAAACTCCACCGTCCACGTGATGGGTCAAGTCCCAGATCTTGCCTACACCTTCTGTCTTACCACTTAAATTGAATGAATTGATGCTTAATCACATTCCAAGTCCTAAAAGATTCATCCTCCTTGTTCTCTAAGCCAGCTCTTCATTCATACCGCTGCTGCTTTTTAGTTTTGATTATTGCAACAAACTTCAAATGACACCTTCCTGTATCTTTAAACTACCTCCATACCAAACCATGCTCCAGTCAACTGCTGAGGTGAGCAGCCCAAAGAAATCGATTGCATAAAACCCTTACTTCAATTCTTTCAGTGGAACCTCATTGACACTGAGATAAAATCTAACTTCTTCAGCACAGCTGGAAAAGACCTTTCGTAATTCTGTCCCTGCCAACCTCTAAATTTCCACCTGGGTCACACTGCACGTAGCCAGGTGTTCTGGTCATTCTGAATGACCTGCAGTTTCCCCTGTGTACTTGTCTATGCTAACGTTCAAATCCCCACTGAAATAAATCTCACCTCCCCTGGGTAGAGTTTAGGTACACAGACATCCACACGTGCACAGTAGTGCCCTCCAGGCATCCCCATCAGGCATTGGTACGGGTGCTCATAATTGTTTATTTCCGTGTCTTTACCACCTCCTCTTTCTTACCTGCTAAAGCGCTTCCTTACCCAGAGTCTGCACTAATATGGGGCACCTTCTCGGCTCTCAGAGAATACTTGTGGATGAACACACACGTAAATAAGGGATATTTCAAGAGAACAGTGATGGAGACCTGAGAGGGTGCTGTTAGCGTGGATGTGAAGTAAGACGAGAGCTCTGGACAGACTGACGCGTGGTTGGTTAGAAGTTAAAGGAGGGAAGTCACAGCGCTGTTAGCTTTCATCTCTCTGGGGGCTGGCGGTGTTTAGTGGTGTTCATAATCAAGGCGTGCACTGGGAAGAGTAGTATGTTTGGACATTTTTTGAATATGAATTCTCTCTCCAATAAAATGCATCTCAGTCATCTGGGGCACTTACATATGGACATGCCCAGGAGGCAGTTGGAAAGAGAAATCTGGAAGGAAAATATGAGGCTTAAAAGAGGAAGTTACTGGGCTGGAGATGTAGTTGTAGCCATGCTGGTAGGTGATACTGCCAAGGGTTCAGAGTGAAAAGATGAGAACAGATTATAAACCCTGAATAAATGTCAGCACTGAGGGGCATGTGGGGGCAGAAGACAGAGGATCCAGCTGGATAGCTTTAGAAAGTGCAAGCACAGAAAGAGAGAGAGGGAGGGAGGGAGGGAGCTGGGGAAGCAGAGAATAACAGAAATCAGGAAGTACAGTCTATGGTTTCAAATGCTGCAAAACCAATCAGGTTAAAAATGGTTAAAAAAAAATTATTTGGTGAAGCTAACTCCAAAAACAACTTCAGTTCTACAGTAGAGGAGGAATCTGTATTGCAAAAAGCTTTAAAACTAGTTGAGAGGGAAAAGAGGAGTTGTTATTGATGCTAGAATATTATTTCACAGTATTCTTTTTTTTTTCCTCGAAGGGAAGAAGAGTGAGTGTACAAATTTAAGAAAAAGGAGTTGAGTTGGGTTTCTTTGAATGCAGAAAAGTTGAGCATATCTTCAAATTTGGAGGGAAGTGAGCGAGGGAAGAGTAGAAACTGTGGATGAAGGGAAGTCGGGTTGTAAATGGGGCAAAATTCCAGGCAAGATTGAAGGACAGGAGAGGAGGGAAAGAGATAGAGGTTTTGTACTGATGTGGAGAAGGGCTGGGAATTTTGCTCAGATGTGAAGGAAGGGGTAACAATACAGGGAACATTCGAGATGGAAGGGGTGATAGCAAGTGATATTATGCTGGATGACAATCATAGTATTAAAGCACAGAATTCAAAATATGAAAAATCTATTTCTTATGAGTTAGGGACCTGTGTGAAAAAGAATGGTCTCAGGCATAAAAATAAAATTAGTTTTCTATGCAAAACTGAACACTGATGATTAGCACTTCATATTCATTTATTTATTCAGTGATATAAAAATTGTTAATCACTATGCCATGAGATAAAGCATAAAACAAACATATGTTCACTTAGTTTAGTAACACAAAGAAATGCTGGTAAATATTAGATTACTTCAAGCACATTATTAATATATTCCTCTTGATATGACAGGAGCAAGCAGGAGTAGAGGAAATTGGCACATTTAGTTTCTACAATAAAGGGATGTTCAAACAGTATTGCATTTTTTTTGAAAAAGCAGCACTAGATAAAGTGATTTTACTTTGTTGTAAAAAGTGTGTCATATTCTTTAGGGATTCAGTCAGCTGATGGCAGCACATTTTGATTCATTATTGCTAATTTAAAGGAATAACCGTGAGTCAGGACAGTAATGAGATTCAACTCCTCATTAGAAAGAAAGTCAATAATGTCTTACATCATCTAAACCTAACATGGAAAAAGCAATAACAGCACAGCCTAGTGCACTGTCATAAAAGGGCTTTATGTACTGGCATTCTGAAGAGGAATAGCAAAAATGCATCAAAGTGTAGCGTCTACAGGATGAAAAGCACAATTTTAACACAGATTAATAAAACACTTTTCTCTGAGAGATCAGAGGACAGTAAGTAGGGTCCTTACTGCTTTTGAGCAAGAAGCTAGCTATTTCAACTGAAAAGTCTTTAAAACACATGGGTAAACCTAAGGAGATAAAAGACCTGTATGCAGAGAACTAGAAGACGCTGATGAAAGAAATTAAAGATGATACAAACCGATGGAGAGATATACCATGTTCTTGGATTGGAAGAATCAACATTGTGAAAATGACTCTACTACCTAATGCAATCTATAGATTCAGTGCAATCCCTGTCAAACTACCACTGGCATTTTTCCCAGAACTAGAACCAAAAATTTCACGATTCCTATGGAAACACAAAAGACCCCGAATAGCCAAAGCAATCTTGAGAACGAAAAACAGAGCTGGAGGAATCAGGCTCCCTGACTTCAGAGTATACTGCAAAGCTACAGTAATCAAGACACTATGGTACTGGCACAAAAACAGAAATATAGATCAATGGAACAGGATAGAAAGCCCAGAGATAAACCCACACACATATGGTCACCTTATCTTTGATAAAGGAGGCAAGAATACACAGTGGAGAAAAGACAGCCTCTTCAATAAGTGGTGCTGGGAAAACTGGACAGGTACATGTAAAAGAATGAAATTAGAACACTCCCTAACACCATACACAGAAATAAACTCAAAATGGATTAAAGACCTAAATGTAAGGCCAGACACCATCAAACTCTTAGAGAAAAACATAGGCAGAACACTCTCTGACATAAATCACAGCAATATCTTTTTTGACCCATCTCCTAGAGAAATGGAAATAAAACCAAAAATAAACAAATGGGACCTAATGAAACTTAAAAGGTTTTGCACAGCAAAGGAAACCATAAACGAGACGAAAAGACAACCCACAGAATGGGAGGAAATATTTGCAAACAAAGCAACTGACAAAGAATTACTCTCCAAAATATACAAGCAGCTCATGCAACTCAATATCAAAAAACAAACAGTGCAATCCAAAAATGGTCAGAAGACCTAAATAGACATTTCTCCGAAGAAGATATACAGACTGCCAACAACCACATGAAGGGATGCTCAACATCATTAATCATTAGAGAAATGCAAATCAAAACTACAATGAGATATCCTCTCATACTGGTCAGAATGGCCATCATCAAAAAATGTATAAACAGTAAATACTGGAGAGGGTGTGGAGAAAAGGGAACCCTCTTGCACTGTTGGTGGGAATGTAAATTGATACAGCCACTATGGAGAACAGTATGGATGTTCCTGAAAGAACTAAAAATAGAACTGCCATACGATCCAGCAATCCCACTACTGGGCATATACCCTGAGAAAACCATAATTCAAAAAGAGTCATGTACCACGATGTTCATTGCAGCACTGTTTACACTAGCCAGGACATGGAAGCAACCTAGGTGTCCATCGACAGATGAATGGATAAAGAAGATGTGGCACATATATACAATGGAATATTACTCAGCCATAAAAAGAAACGAAATTGAGGTATTTGTAGTGAGGTGGATGGACCTAGAGTCTGTCATACAGAGTGAAGTAAGTCAGAAAGAGAAAAACAAATATCATATGCTAACACATATATATGGAATCTAAAAAAAAAAAAAAGTTCTGAAGAACCTAGGGGCAGGACAGGAATAAAGACGCAGATGTAGAGTATGGACTTGCGGACACGGGGAGGGGGAAGGGGAAGCTGGGACAAAGTGAGAAAGTGGTATTGACATATATACACTACCAAATGTAAAATGGATAGCTAGTGGGAAGCAGCCGCATAGCACAGGGAGATCAGCTCGGTGCTTTGTGACCACCTAGAGGGGTGGGATAGGGAGGGTGGGATAGGGAGGGTGGGAGGGAGACGCACGAGGGAGGGAATATGGGGATACATGTATACATATAGCTGATTCACTTTGGTATACAGCAGACACTAAACAACGTAAAGCAATTATACTCCAATAAAGATGTTAAAAAGAAACCAAACACATGGGGTAATTTTATTCATCTAAAATATTCCCTTGGTTGTAACTGTATTTCTAAAAGTATCTTTGTGGGATTATGTTACTAATTGAAATGTTAGCCATGTTTATGGTTTCATTCACAAAGAGACATACAGTTTACTTTCCCAAATTGTCAAATCAGAAAATCCTAAAAATTTGCAAATCCACGTTGAATATGTTATAATCTAATATCTGCATTTGTATAGATTAAGAAACTGACACTCATCAAAGTAAAGGACTTGTCCAATGTGGTAATTCAACAAACAAGATGAACATAGACTACTTGCCATGATTCTGTCTCTAGTTTTGAAGTATGGTCGGTTACTGGTGTTTATTCTGTCACTTCCGTGCTCAAGTCTAGTATATTCATTCATTCTTTAATTCATTGAGGCATTGTTTTTACATTTCCTTCTCTGTGTAAGCATGACGCTAGGTTCACATTGTATCATGAGTTGGTAGAAATGTGCTTCAGTGTTAGCTTGAGTATTTCAAATCAGGTGGATATGATTCCCTTATTAAAATCTGCCTCATTAAATTTTGTAGGAAGGGGAATGTCACTAGAACTTATGAGAACCTACCATGTGCCTTTTAATCGTGTTCCTTCAATTATGTAATTAAACATTTTATCTCAGTTTTATATATCAGAAGACCAAGTCTCAAGGAAGATAAGTTATTTACCAAAGTTTCTAGCCAAGATAAGATGAAACTAAGATTAAAAATCAGGACTGTCTTATTTTATAGCCAGTATTCTTTCTACTGTACTCTTGAGTTTATTAAATTTTAATTATCTTGAAAGATAAAAGTGTATGAGATTAGAACTGTTCAGGAGCAAAGAAAATGAAGATAGTCGTTAGCGCCAGGCTTTATTAAGATAAACATGCAGGTAAACATGCAGGTAAGTCCCATAAAGAAGCCACTAAAATAATATAAATAAAACACAATGAAAGATCAAGGAGGCAAGAAAAAGAGGAGAAAAAGACAAAAAGACGTGGCAAACAATAGTGTGGGTTTAGGCCCAAGATGTCAATTATCGGGATAAATGTATGCATCTACAGAAAGGAATGAAAGCACTGGGGATAGTAATTGTGCACGTAAATATATAATATTTTTCATTATTTAAATGTATTTAAAATATAGTTGACTGTTGTAACTAAAATAATAGGAATGCATTGTGAGGTTTTTAACCCCTGTAAAAGTAAAATGCATAACAACAGCAGCGTAAACTCCAGGATAGGAAATTGAAGTAAGCTATTTTAAGGTTCCTATACTAAGTGTGCAGTGGTATCATGTCATTAAAGGTAGGATATAATAAGTTAATGATGCATAATGTGAATCCTACAGCAACTACTCAAATGAAAAAGTTATAGCTAATATCCTACAAAAGAGGTAGAGGGAATCAAAAAAATAACTAAGACAAAATGAAAATAAAGAGGAAAAGGGAATAGGAATAGATGGACCAGTGGACATCAGAGAGCAAGATAGTAGCCTTACCCTCAACATACCAATCATCACATTACATAGAAGTGGTTATCTGGTTGGAGATATTTGTCAAAATTCTTTGAACACTGTACTTAAGTGAATTTTGTCATGTATAATGTATGACCCAATTTAAAAGGTGATACCACAAAAGAAAAAAGCCACAAGCTGAGAGGAGATATTTGCAACACGTATTGTCTGCAAAAGATGATTCTTCAAAATGGATAAATAACTTCTAGAAATCAATAAGGAAAATTCAAACAAAACAGAGAGAAAATAAGATAATTGAGAAAGCATTTCGTAGAAGAAACACAAATTGCTAATAAATAAAAGAAGAGATGCCCCTTCTCACTATTAATGGATAAAATGCAAATTAAAACTAAGATGAGATACAATTTTGCATTCGTCTGCTTGGCCAAAATCTAAATGTCTTATGAGTATGAGAGAGGATGTGAAATGGTGAGATACCATGGTTGGGGGAATAAAATATTAATAGCACTTTAAAAAATGTCGAGCTAGTAAATGTGAACAGCACACAGTGGTGCAACAAATTTTATTCTACTTCTTAAATTCAGTGAAGGGGAAGACACCAGTGGAACCAGGAAGACCCTTCATCGGCCCAGAAATGGAGCCTGAAGTCAGGTTGGAGTAGGTGATGGGCGGGCAGAGATGCAGGTCTGGGCTGTATTCTTCTGAGTAATGTGGGGTGAAGGTTAGGAGTGTGTTAGCTGGAATAAATCAGACACTTTATGAAGCTTTGCTGATGGTGTGATTCTAACTGGAACAGCCACAAAGAGTTCAATGTTCCTGTGTATACGGGGGTGGAGCTGGGGAGGTTCTCGCTGATGTATCCCCTTGGACTCCTGGAAATAAGAGAACAGTGGTTGGAAATGTGTTGGAGGAAGGATGTAGACGTTCAACCTGGAAAATCCATAACCTCATATAAAAAAATCTTAGTATATTTTCACAAATGTGAAGATGGCCAGGCTGCCAGATGCTTTCTTGGTGAGCTACTTAGTGTGTATGCCTCTACAAAGACACTAGTATTGAAACCATGGCCTGCAAATGTTTAGACAACATGCACAAGCAAATTGATGAGGATAGGAGCAAAAGCATATGAATGTTGAAAATCTTATGAAGTCTCTCTATAAGTGAGAGAGATGATCTCAAAACATCATGAAGAGGGCTTCCCTGGTGGTGCAGTGGTTGAGAGTCCACATGCCGATGCAGGGGACACGGGTTCGTGCCCCGGTCCGGGAAGATCCCACATGCCGCGGAGCGGCTGGGCCCGTGAGCCATGGCCGCTGAGCCTGCGCGTCCGGAGCCTGTGCTCCGCGACGGGAGAGGCCGCAGCGGTGAGAGGCCTGCGTACCGCAAAAAAAAAAAACAAACATGAAGAAAGTAGATGGATGAGCTTTTAGCCCAGCTACAAAGAACATGTGAGCAGGAGCCATACAGTAGGTTGTATGGTTGTCATGTCACAACCTGAAATTGAATGACAGAACATTTCAGTGTTTGCTCCTTGGAGAACAGCAGTTGAAATTTTTAAGAAGAAAGTTATGATCAATAAAAGGACTGTATTTTCACAACTTATCACTGTTTTGTTTCATGGTAAATTTTTTTTTTTTTTTTTTTTGTGGTACACAGGCCTCTCACCGCTGTGGCCTCTCCCGTCGCGGAGCACATGCTCCGGACGCTCAGGTTCAGCGGCCATGGCTCACGGGCCCAGCCGCTCCGCGGCATGTGGGATCCTCCCGGACCGGGGCACGAACCCACGTCTCCTGCATCGGCAGGCGGACTCTCAACCACTGCGCCACCATAGAAGCCCCTCATGGGAATTTACAGGTCTTATTTTTGCCTACAAACATATACCAAAAATTGAATTCAGATAATTTAAAGATTAAGAAGCTGTCTATTCCATTGAGTTGCTCCCCGTAGTTCGATATTGTCAGTGTACCATTTTCATTTGAAAGCTAGTACTTGAGTTTTAATAAAAGGTAATGGTATGAAGATAATGAGCATGATATGGAAACAGATGACCCAGATTTGATTTTCTTACATAGAAATCAAATCTGGGTCATCACTTTCTCTCTATAATTATCCAAAAGTCTTCTTGAATGATAAATTCCACAACCTTATATTTCCTGGAAAATAAAATCAACCCATCAACCAGGTTTGTCCTAACAGAATGGATAAAGTTCACACCAATACCTTTGAATGTTTATAAATATTTCAAGAAGTATAAATTTTAGAATTAAAAATTAATCACAAGTTCAAACATTTTATTTTACTTTTATTCTTAATTTTTTTTAATTGAAGTAGATTTACAAAGTTGTGTTAGCTTCACGTGCACAGCAAAGTGATTCAGTTATATATATGTGTGTGTGTATATATATATGCATATGATACATGTATACATATATTTATACACACACACACATATATTCTTTTTCAGATAATTTTCCCATATAGGTAATTATAAAATATTGAGTAGTGTTCCCTGTGCTGTACAGTAGGTCCTTGTTGTTTACCTGTTTTATATATAATAATGTGTATGTATTACTCCCAAATTCCTAAGTTATCCCTTGCCCCCATTGTTCTGCTTTGGTAACCATAAGTTTGTTTTCTGTCTCTGTGAGTCTGTTTCTGTTTTGTAAATAAGTTCATTTGTATCATTTTTTTTAGATTCCACATATAAGTGATATTATACAATATTTGTTTTTCTCTGACTTACTTCACTTAGTGTGATAATCTCTAGGTCCATCCGTGTTGCTACAAATGGCGTTATTTCATTCTTTTTTATGACTGAGTAATATTCCATTGTATCTATATACCACATCTTCTTTATCCATTCCTCTTTAGATGGACATTTAGGGTGTTTCCATGTCTTGGCGATTGTAAATAGTGCTGCAGTGAACACTGGGGTGCATGTATCTCTTCGAAGTATGGCTTTCTCCATATATATGCCCAGGAGTGGGATTGCTGGATCATATGGTAGCTCTATTTTTAGTTTTTAAGGTATGTTCATACCATTCTCCATACATGCTGCACCAATTTACATTCCCACCAGCAATGTAGGAGGGTTCCCTTTTCTCCACACCCTCTCCAGCATTTATTATTTTAGACTTTTTGATGATGGACGTTCTGACTGGTGTGAGGTGATACCTCATTGTAGTTTTGGTTTGCGTTTCCTAATAACTAGTGACGTTGAGCATCTTTTCATGTGCCTTTTGGCCATCTGTATGTCTTCTTTGGAGAAATGTCTATTTAGATCTTCTGCCCACTTTTTGATTGGGTTGTTTGTTTTTTTTTGATACTGAGCTGCATGAACTGTTTGTATATTTTGGAGATTAATCCCTTGTCAGTTGCATCGTTTGCAAATATTTTCTCCCATTCTGTAGGTTATCTTTTTGTTTATGGTTTCCTTTGCTGTGCAAAAGCTTTTAAGTTTCATTAGGTCCCGTTTGCTTATTTTTTTTTTTATTTTCATTACTCTAGGAGACGGATCCAAAAAGATATTGCCGCAATTCATGTCAAAGAGTGTCCTGCCTGTGTTTTCCTCTTGGAGTTTAATAGTATCTGGTCTTACATTTAGGTCTTTAATCCACTTTGAGTTTATTTTTTGTGTATGGTGTTAGAGAATGTTCTAATTTCATTCTTTTACATGTAGCTGTCCAGTTTTCCCAGCACCACTTATTGAAGAGACTGTATATTTTCTCTATTGTATATTCTTGCCTTTTTTGTCGCAGATTAATTGAACTAGGTGTGTGGGTTTATTTCTGGGCTTCTTTTTCCGTTCCATTGATCTATATTTATGTTTCTGTGCCCACACCATACTGTTTTGATTACTGTAGCTTTGTAGTGTAGTGTGAAGTCAGGGAGCCTGATTGCTCCAACTCCGTTTTTCTTTCTCAAGATTGCTTTGGCTATTCAAGGTCTTTTGTGTTTCCATACAAATTAAAAAAAAACTTTTGTTCTAGTTCTGTGAAAAAACGCCATTGGTAACTTGATAGGGATTGCATTGAATCTGTAGATTGCCTGTAGTATAGTCATTTTGACAGTATTGATTCTTCCAGTCCAAGACCATGGTGTATCTTTACATCTGTTTGTGTCACCTTTGACTTCTCTCATCAGCAAATTATAGTTCTCAGAGTACAGGTCTTTGTCTCTTGCGTAGGTTTATTCCTAGGTATTTTATTCTTATGCATGTGATGGTAAATGGGATTGTTTGCTTAATTTCACTTTCTGATCTTTCATTGTTCGTGTATAGAAATGCAACAGATTTCTGTGTATTAATTTTGTATCCTGCAACTTTACCAAATTCATTGATGAGCTCTAGTAGTTTTCTGGTAGTGTCTTTAGGATTTTCTATGTATGTCATCATGTCATTTGCAAACAGGACAGTTTTAGGTCTTCTTTTCCGATATGGATCCCTTTTAATTCTTTTTCTTCTCTGATTGCCATGGTTAGGACTTCCAGAACTATGTTGAACAAAAATGGTGAGAGTGGACATCCTTGCCTTGTTCCTAATCTTGGAGGAAATGCTTTTAGCTTTTCACTGTTGAGTTTGATGTTAGCTGTGCGTTTGTCATATATGGCCTTTATTATGTTGAGTTAGGTTCCCTCCATGCCCGCTTTCTGGAGAGTTTTTATCATAAAAGGATGTTGAATTTTATCAAAAGCTTTTTCTGCGCCTACTGAGATGATCATATAGTTTTTATTCTTCAATTTGTTAGTGTGGTGTATCACACTGATTGATTTGCAGATATTGAAAAGCCCTTGCATTTTTAAAAAGAGTAATTAATTTATTTTTATTTTTGGCTGTGTTGGGTCTTCATTGTTGTGTGCGGGCTTTCTCTAGTTGTGACAAGTGGGAGCTACTCTTCGTTGTGGTGCGTGGGCTTCAGTAGTTGTGGCACGTGGGCTCAGTAGTTGTGGCTTGTGGGCTCTAGAGTGCAGGCTCAGTAGTTGTGGCACACGGGCTTAGTTGCTCTGCGGCATGTGGGATCTTCCCAGACCAGGGCTCGAACCCCTTTCCCTTGTATTGGCAGGCAGATTCTTAACCACTGTACCACCAGGGAAGTCTGATCCCTTTAATGTATTGTTGGATTTGGTTTGCTAGGATTTTTGTTTTTATGTTTATCAGTGATATTGGCCTGTTATTTTCTTTTTTGTGATATCTTTGGTTTTGGTATCAGGGTGATGGTGGCCTCATGGAATGAGTTTGGAAGTGTTGCTTCCTCTGCAATTTTTGGAACAGTTTCCGAAGGATAGGTGTTAACTCTTCTCTAAATGTTTAATAGAATTCGCCTGTGAAGCCATCTTGTCCTGGGCTTTTGTTTGCTGGGAGTTTTCTAATCACAGATTCGATTTCAGTACTTGTAATTGGTCTGTTCATATTTTCTATTTCTTCCTGGTTCAGTCTTGCGAGATTGTACCTTTCTAAGAATTTGTCCATTTCTTCTAGGTTGTCCATTTTATTGGCATATAGTTGCTTGTAGCAGTCTCTTATGGTCCTTTGTATTTCTGTGGTATTAGTTGTAACTTCTCCTTTTTCATTTCTAATTTTATTGATTTGGTCCCTCTCCCTTTTTTTCTTGATGAGTCTTGCTAAAGGTTTATCAATTTTGTTTATCTTTTCAACGAACCAGGTTTTCATTTCAAAGATAAAACTTTTCCTTTTCTTTTTAACTTTTACCCTAATGTATAATTTCATTATTTAATCCCTTCAACCAACCCATTAACAATATTTGTCCTAATAGAATGAGTAAAGTTGACACCAGTACCTTTGAATGTTTATAAATATTTCATAAAGTATAAATTTTAGAATTAAAAACTAATCACAAGTTCAAACATTTTGTTTTAAAACACACACTTTTTTGTTGTGGTGTTACATAGCATTACCCTTGTTTCTGTGAATTGAAAAAGAAAATTTATTGAGGGGTTTGGCCTCTAAGAAAATAGTAACAAGTTCATGAAAAGCAATACAAGATAAGGAAGTAAATATATTTTTATACGTATATAATACATTATTATATATAAGTATATAATACATATATTTGTATTTTAATATTTATAACATATGTGAATGTATTATGCATTTATTTATAATATATAATCTATAATATTATATAATATATTAAATTTTATATTAATATTTATACATAATATATTATTTAATGATATATTTAACATTATTAATATGTAATATATATGTATATTGCATTATAGATTGAAAATTAAATGGTAGAAAGACAATGGGGAAAAACATACCTGGCCTCACAAGTGTCCGTGGAATTTTTTACGGACTACATCCTACCAAGAGGAAACAAGCCTGAGCTGTGTCCAGAGTCAGGGCGCTGAGGACTGATGAAGAAGCTGTGGTAGAGACAAAGCTTTCCTAAGGGCGTATGCCATGGAAGCAGTAAACCTTAGGACACAGAAGAGGTAGGGAAGCCTAACCTATGACCCCACCCTTAGCCCAGTCCCTACGGAGGGCACCGAAAGCTTACAGGTGTGTGGTACCCTCCGGCTACCAGTAGAAACAAAAGCCTATTTCAGCTTAGCCCTTCAGGACTAATGATGACTCAGATCAACAGTGAGCTCACAGTTGGAGATTTTTGGGTGGACCTGAAGGAAAACCCCTATACTGGGAGTTAAGAAATAGTGCAAAGAGCAGATTTCGTTATAGATTTTAGAAGCTTTAGACACGGAATATAGGACAGATGGTTGTAAGATGTTGAAATGAGAATCAGTTCACAAAAATACGGATGTAACTAGAGGTTATTAGGAATGAAGATAAACATTTGGAAATTTTGAAAAAGAACTAGAAATATAAACCATGATTGCTAAAATTAAAAAAGCTCCATTGACAGGCTGAATATGAATAGAAGACTTAACTGAAAATCAGTTCGCTGGAAAAGGTAACGCATTAGCTGGGGTCCTCCAGAGAAACAGAACCTGTAGGCTATATATAGATAGATAGAAAGAGATTTATTGTGAGGGATGGGCTCATGCAGTTGGAGGCTGAGAGGTCCTAGCCTAGGATCTGCCGTCTGCAAGCTGGAGACCCGGGAAAGCCCGTGGTGTACCTCAGTCCAAACGCCAGGGCCCTGACGCCTGAGAGCAGGAGAGGACCAAAGTGTCAGCTCAGAGTGCAAATTTGCCCTTCCTCTGCCTTTTGTTCTTTTGGGCCCCGAAGGAATTGGATGATGTTGGCTGGGAAGGGGCACGACACCGTCTCGTGATCATTGAACTGTTCTCTATACCTTGATCTGAGTGGTAGTTGCCCCACCCCAGAGGTGAGGACGGATCATGCTTTCGATTCAAATGCTAATCTCTCCTAGAAGCACCTTCACACCCGGAAATAATATTGTACCAGCTATCTGGGCATCCCTTAGCTGGTAAATTGACACACATAAAATTAACCATCACAGTTATTTAGGGAAATTCCCCTAGAATGTATCTCAGAGAGAAAGGGCAAGGGAAAATATAAAACGCAAGTTACGAGATTCAGGATATTGAAAAAGAAAATGTGACATTCTTTCCAGAAGGAAAGAATGGAGACAATGGAGAACAAACAAAATTTAAAGAGAAAAGCTGTGAATTTCCCAGAACCAGTTTCACAGATGCAGTTCATGTAGAAGTCAATAACATAAAGATACATTAAAAAAAATCCATATATTTGGAAATCACAACACTCAAACACATGCATGAACACATACACACTCACACAAGTAAGACAAATACCAAAAATATGTGGAAGACATTACCAGAGGTTCTGTAGGTGTTAAAGGAATGTTATTTATTAGCATATGTTATGCTAATAACATTTACATCTTAGATGGTATGGAGAAAAGTCTAGAAGGAAAACACAAGTTATTGAACTTCAGGGAACGGAGAAAAGAAACTGAATATTATTGTATCTGTAAAATTAATTTTTTAAAAATCCTTAATAAAAACAAAAAGCCCACACTGTAACAGTTCAGAATTATCACTAGTGCACTAAGTTAATTAACGATACAATCATACACACATTCTCTCAGAAAATAGAGAAAGGAGGATTTCTTCTCAGCTTTATGACACCAACTGACACTTGTTACCAACATTTGACAAGCACGTTGCATAAAAAAATGAATTATGGCAATGAATCATGAATATAGATATAAACATCCTAATAAAACAACAACATTGAATTCAGTGATATATTAAAAAGGATGTATCATGACCAGCTGGCGCTTACTAAAATTAAAATCACAAGGAGATACCAGGACATACACAGCAGAACACGTAAAAAGTTTTTTAAAATGATAATATGAAGTATTGGCAAGGATACAGAGTGACTAGATCTCTCACACTTCGCTGGTAGGATTGTAAACTGATACTTTGGAAGAGTACTTCACGGTCTCTGATATAATTACGTAGATGCCCAGTGAGTGATCTGGTAATTCCACTCCTAGCTGTATACACAAAATAAATGAATGCATTTCTTCACAAAAAGAGTTAATAAGAAGATATAGAGAAACTTAATTCATAATAAGCAGAAATAAAAACAACCAAAACACCCATCACCTGGAGAATGAATAAACGTCCGTATAATCATACCATGGAATACTACTTAGGAAAAAAGAGGCGCAGACAAACCATACCTGGAACAACACTGATGAATGCCAAAACTATTATGCTGCGTGAAGAAACCAAAATGAAGACATAGCGTATGAGAAACTTTTACATCAGATTCTAGAGCACGCACAACTGAATTCCGGAGTGCGATTCGGAATAGTGGTTACCTGGGAGGCGGGATTGTTGGCTGGGAAGGGGCACGACACTGTTTCGTGATCACTGAACTGTTCTCTATACCTCGATCTGAGTGGTAGTTGCTTGAGCAGGTGCCTGTCTAAAAAGTTACTAAACATCACACTCACAATGTGGGCGTTTTACTGTATGTAAATTGTGCCTCAATAAAAATGCACACATTTATTAAATATAAAATAAAATGAGAGGAATAAAAGCAAATATATCAGCTGTCATAATAAGTGACTCGAGTGCTATTTGATTGATTTGCTGATCAAAAGGCAAAGGCAGTCAGATTAGGTTAACATACTAAGCAGTGTTCCTTCTGTGCAATGGTCACGTCTAAAACTAACTGAGGAAGGAAGGTTAAATAGAATGGCCTGGGCCAGGTCTCATCAGCCAAAGGCAAACATCAAAAAAGCAAGAATGGGGCTTCCCTGGTGGCGCAGTGGTTGAGAGTCTGCCTGCCGATGCAGGGGACATGGGTTCGTGCCCCAGTCCGGGAAGATCCCACATGCCGCGGAGCGGCTGGGCCCGTGAGCCATGGCTGCTGAGCCTGCGCGTCCAGAGCCTGTGGTCCGCAACAGGAGAGGCCACAGCAGTGAGAGGCCCGCGTACCGCAAAAAAAAAAAAAAAAAAAAAAAAGGCAAGAATGATGACATCAGTGTCACATGAGGCGAAACCAAGCTCAAAACACTGTAAAAACCAAGAAGAGATATTGATAAAATCAAAATATTAAGTATCATATTTGATTCAAGAAGCAGTCAAATCCGTGAATAAATCTAGGATAATAAAAGAAACACAGGCTAAATAAGTAACTCTCTCCCAAACAATACCGGGGCCCACGTCAATGAGGAGATAATCCCTGTGGTGTATCTTTGATATAGCTTGTTCTAGAAAAAAAAAATTAGAATGTCAGGAAGCTGCACACATAAATCATAGAACCGTCTCACATAGAAAAGCAATTGGACCGTGTCACTTACGAACACCATACGTGAGGGTCATTTAAATCAGAAGAGTCTATAGTGACTTCAACTTCTAAATTCCCCGTAAGTGTGCGTGTTCCTAGCAATTTTGCGCTGCAAACCTCCTTTCACGAGCAAGCCACAGGAAACCTTTATAATATTGTTCTTCTTTCCTTCGTGCTATAGAGGAAGTTACCTGAGCGAGGTACTCCAGTGATTTGTGTGTCCTTTTCTGCAAAGCAGCGTCATAAGGAAAGAGAAAATGGGTTGTCAAGTTCCCTGGGAGGTATCTTCTTGTTGGTAGGGCGTCCTACCAACATGGCCCGATTGGAGAAGAGAGGAAGAGAGGAAACGGTGCTTCTCGGCGTTAGAAGAGTTCTAAGTGAGTAGACGGATTAGAAGTAGTCTTCCCGTGGAGATCACGGGGACACATAGGCAAGCTCTGAGGCTAGCACTCCTTTGTGGGATCCTGGATCTGGCCAGCAGCAGACTCCCACCTTCAGAAGGCGTTGGCCAGCAGTCAGGATCCGGGTCCTAATTCCTTAGCACGTAAATCGTATGTGGAAACGCGGGACTGTCTGTCCTCTCGGTCTTGGTCACCACCTACATCCATTTCTAAACATTGAAAGCTCCTTCCGGGAAGGAAATGCATTCCTAATTTTGGTAGGTCCTTAACCCTCCCCATTCTTTAACTCTTTCAGGGGAATAGGAATCAGAAGCAGCAGGAAGGTTTGACCTCTCAAAACCTTCCCTTTGGATGCCACAAATACCAAACGCTAGTCAGTCCAGTGTCTACAAACACGGTTTCTGGAATGCCATCAACCTGAGGGATGACTATGAAAAAAGTGATGTGAGAACTTACACATGCAAATGAGTATTTTCCTTCAAAGTGGTCCCTTGAGAGGCCACACCTGTATTCCAGAAATGTTATTATGGCCCTGAACAATGCTGAAACCTTTTCTGTTTGTTTTTGATTGGTATCAGAACCAGGTTATGAGTCATGTGAAGGAACATAAGTGACACGCATTGGAAAAATGTGTCCCAGACACTATTGAAATACTTTCACGTAGAATATCTCAGGTGAAGTAAATATTATTCTGTTTTCTACAAATGAGGAAATGAGTCCTGAGAATGTAAGTTGTCAAAAAAGTCTGGTTGAAATATTTCAGTTTCTCCTTTTGTATTCACAAATTAATATCATCCAAAAAAATCGCTTCACCTATCCATCTCGACACCAAGTAAACTTTTTTTAAATTTTATTGAAGTATGGTTGATTTAGAATGTTGTGTTAATTTCTTCTGTACAGCAAAGTAACTCAGTTATACATGTATATGGATATTCTTTTTCATATTCTTTTCCATCACGGTTTGTCACAGAATATTGAATATAGTTCCCTGTGTTCTACAGTAGGACCTTGTTGCTTATCCATCCTGTATGTGATAGTTTGTATCTGCTAATCCCAAACTCCCAGTCCATCCCTCCCCTACCTACCTGCCTTGGCAACCACAAGTCTGTTCTTTATATCTGCGAGTCTGTTTCATAGATGTTGATTTGTATCGTATTTTAGAGTCCACATGTAAGTGATATCATATGGTATTTGCCTTTCTCTTTCTGACTTACTTTGCTTAGTATGATAATCTGTAGATACACCCATGTTGCTGCAAATGACATTATTTCATTCTTTTTGGGTTTTTCAAATGAATTTTATTATTTTTTATTTGGCTGAGTTGGGTCTTCGTTGCTGCATGTGGGCTTTCTCTAGTTGTGGCAAGCGGGGCTACTCTTTGTTGTGTTGCGCGAGCTTCTCATTGCTGTGGCTTCTCTTGTTGCGGAGCACAGGCTCTAGGCGCGTGGGCTTCAGTAGTTGTGGCGCAAGGGCCCAGTAGTTGCGGCGCACGGGATTAGTGGCTCCGCGGCATGTGGGATCTTCCTGGACCAGGGCTCGAACCCGTGTCCCCTGCATTGGCAGGCGGGTTCTTAACCACTGCGCCACCAGGGAAGCCCTACATCTTAATATTTTAAAGAAATCACAGTTGCAGTTTTACGGGAACCTCAAGTGGCTGGATTTTAAAATGATCAGGAAATAGACATGTCCATTACGGATAGTCTCCTTTGGTTTTGTGGGAAAGCGTCTTTTGGAACACACTTTTTGGTTATTCAAAGGTCTCCTGGCATTTGACACCATGTTTACTTGACACAGATGTTAACAAAGGCAATGATTGTGCCATGGGCTTTCACATGACAGGGAAAAGTTGAAAACGATTAAGCCTTCTGGGAATACAAGATTGTAGGAAGGAGCTCTTGCTAAGATCCTAAGATTCCACTTCTAGGAACTGGTACTTTCTTGATGCTAAAATTAGCTTGGCTTTTGCTGGGCTGGGAGGAACAATCTAGTTAGTGATACAATAATAAATCGTGTTTTTGTAATGAAAACGATACCAACCCTGTCATCTGATAATAGCAACTTGCAACAGAAACCCAAATCTGCCCCGAATACTGGATGTCCCTTCTCTGAACGTGGGATTCAACCAACATTTTACAAAAGCCATTTCTGGCAGTTTCTTAAGTTATAATGTCTTTAATTTTCAAAGGCATTGAGGGCTGCTATCAGGCAGGTCCCTCAGCTCCTAAGTGATGGAGCTGGAATTTACTTCCTGGTTTTTAGCACTGCAGTTGGAGTTTTTCCACCCATTATGTAAGGGGATTTGGCTAACACTCGGTAACAAGGGGAAAATCAGTGATAGAGAGAGTCAGGAATGCTGTGGGGTTGGGCGAAGAGTGTAGGAAGTTTCTCATCCTGAGTGTTCTCACCAACAAGCTCGGTTTCCCTGGGTCCTCAGGTTTCTGTCTGTATGAGCATCTGCTTTTCCCATTTTCTGTGCAGGGTGTTGGGTTAATGGTCACTCTCACCCAGCAGTCCTCTTCACTAGGACACAGATTCAGACCCAAGACACAGAAATCCATCTCCTCACTGCATTGGAAACATAGCTGCCTCACTGTCTTACCCCAGGTTGCCTCAAAAAATAATCATTTACTGTGTTTCAAAAGACCGTCTATTGCATGGCTTAAAACAACTTTTAAATTCCCAAAAGAATGAGGGGGAGAGAATCCCAGAAAATTAGAGAATAAGGTATTCTGCAGTAAAAATTCTTTCCAGATAATTAGGATTATTTATTTTCCTATTTACTTTTTTTCTGGAAAAATTACACTTTATTTTAAAAATCAATTTGAAAAAATTTCATTGGTTCTGTGATGTGAAGGGGTTGGAAAACATTGCTTTCCACGTTAAACTTCTGTAATTCTATAATCATCGAAGTGAAGGTTTAGAAATAGTCAATGAATATGGAAGTACAGTAATGTTTTTTTTCTCATAAATTGTTTGCCCTGGAAATCTTTACTTTCATATTATTTTTCCTAATTGTGTTGTCTTCTGAAGAAGAGTTTTAATGCCAGCAAATACCATGCAAACTATTAACATGATGCCCAAAATAGTAAAATCGAAAGTTTCATTTCTGATGACAGAGAGAGCGGGGCGGGGGGGGGGGGGGGGGGGAGTGAGCAACTAAAAGAAAAAAAGAAGTTTCACTTTACTTAAAAAGACACCATATGGAATGATGTAGTCAATCTAATTTTATATTAGTTTTCTTCATTAAATTCTAAATTTGCACTGCTTTTGAGACATGGTTATTTTATATTCCATTTTAAGTTATATAAGGCTAGTTTCAGAGACATAACATTAAACCGAAGCCATGATATGCCATTTTCTCTCTTATTACTAATGATATTACATAAGAGATACTTAAAAGATACAAAGCTCCTTGTTTTACATACATTTGAAGAAGAAATGAAAAAATAGATTTTACGACTCTTTCTGAGAGGTCAAGGAAAAGTAATGAATATTCAAAAATAAGTTTTAGTTTTAGATCAATGTCTGTGAGAACATTTGTTCACACCTTTAAATTATCCTACCTCTTGCTGTTTTCCATTTGTAAGAGAAGATAGTTTTGAGTCCTTCAGATGAGAGAAGATGAGTCTTCTGATCTCCTGTGCTAATAAGGAAAGTACAATTGACCTGTGGTTTCTGACTTTGAAAGTTAACATGACGGTGCTCTAAAATGACAGCATGGTGAGTTATCAAGTAACCTCACGGCCACAAAACTCCATAATTTTATTGTGGACAGCTTGCATAATAATGTACTCTAAGGTGGTTCATAGTCAACCTTCAGAAATGCCAGCTATTTCAAAGCAAGTGATCAATCTCATTTTTGCACAACGACCTACTTTACCTCAAAATATAATAACAATTCAGATACCCCACAAAAGGGGAATCGTACCAATTTAACGTGCTTTCGTTTGCTTTTCAAAGAAAAGAAAAATGTACACTTAGCAACAATCTGGTTACTTCAGTGGGAAATACGTAACTACTGCGTAGTATGCAAGTTTACATAGCAAGGCCAAGCATTGTGTATGTCTTTTGTGGTTTTTTTTTCGTGTGTGTATATGTGTGTGTGTCTGTGTGTGTTGTGAGTTTGGTAAGTGCCCTAAAGCTCTTGTAAAAGGATAGTGCATGGCTCAGGCCTCTGCTTTATGCCCACACAAAAGCCTGCACCTGGATGCTTAGAGCAGCTGTATTCACAATTGCCAAAATTTGGAAGCAACAGAGGTGTCCTTCAGTAGGGGATAGATAAAGTATGGTCCATCCAGACAGTGGAATATTATTCAGTGCTAAAAAGAGCTATCAAACCATGAAGAGATGTGAAGGAGTCTTAATAAGCATGTTACTAGGTGAAGAAGCCCATCTGAAAAGTCCACTTGTTGTATGATTCCTACTATGGCATTCTAGAAAAGACAACACCATGGAGACAGTAAAGAGATCAGTGGTTGCCAGGGGTTGGGGGGGGAGTGCAGCCACTCTTCACGTTGCTGGAAGATGGATGCGTGTCCTTATGCGTTCATCCAAACTCACAGAATGTACAGCACCGAGCGTGACCGCTAATGTAAACCATGGACTTTGGGTGGTGATGATGTGTTAGTGGAGGTTCATCACTTAGAACAAATATGATCTGTTGGGGGATGGTGATAGTTGAGGAGGCTGGGCCCGAGGCAGGACAATGGTATACATGGGCAGGCTTTGCACCTTCTGCTCAACTTTGGTATGAACCTAAAATTACTCTAAAACATATTGAAAAACGTGTGTGTGTGTGTGTGTGTACTCACAATAGAGCATTCTATCCATTCTGCAAATGGAGATAAAATGAGAGCCTTATGTGCCATGGCAATGAAATGATAATTTATTAAGAAGAGAAAAAAAAAACACAAAAAACCTTAGCCCCCTGATTGAGATTCACGGAATATGCAGGGCAACGCACCTTTATTTTGCGAATGCTTTAAAGCCTCTGTACATGGCATATTTTGCTTACTAAATTTCAACAATTTAGTTTTTAAACTTTGTTTTTTGGCCAAGCTGCGTGACATGTGGGATATTAGTTCTTTAAAAGCTGGGGACTAAAAATATATGTAGGCCTTTTTCTTTGACGGATTTCTCTTTGGCATCTATCTATAGACTCGGCTGGCAAAGTTCATGTGTTACAAACACACACTCAAGGCTTTCATTTTTGGATAATTCTGTGCCGATTATGATTTTTCTCTTCTACAAGTGGGAGGCAGATTTTCTTTTAAAATTTTTTTATTGAACTAATATTGTGCCGGTCTCCGCTGTGCAGCAAAGTGACTCAGTTATACATATATATATACACTCCCTTCTCATATTCTTTTCCACTATGGTCTATCACAGGATATTCAGTACAGCTCCTTGTGCTATGATTAGGATCCTGTTGCCTATCCATTCCAAATGTAATAGTTTGCCTCTACCAACCCCAAATTCCCAGTGCTTTTCTCTTCCTCTCTCCTTCCGCTTTGGCAACCACAAGTCCCTTCTCTATGTCTGTGGGTCTGTTTCTGTTTTGTAGATAGGTTCACTTGTGCTATATTTTAAATTCCACATATAAGTGATATCATATGGTATTTGTCTTTCTCTGTGTTGCTGCAAATGGCATTATTTTGTTCTTTTTCATAGCTGAGTAGTATCCCATTGTGTATATGTACCACATCTTCTTTATCCATTCATCTGTCGATGGACATTTAGGTAGTTTCCATGTTTTGGCTATTGTAAGTAGTGCTGCTATGAACATAGCATATCTTTTTCAATTATAGTTTTTTCCAGGTATATTCCCAGGAATGGAATCGCTGGATCATATGGTAGTTCAATTTTTAGTCTTCTGAGGAACCTCCATCCTGTTCTCCATAGTGGCTGCACCAATTTACATTCCCACCCACAGTGTAGGAGGTTCCCTTTTCTCCACACCCTCTCCAGCATTTGATATTTGTAGACTTTTGAATGATGGCCATTCTGACTCGTGTGAGGTGATACCTCCTTGTAGTTTTGATTTGCGTTTCTCTGATAATTTAGTGACGTTGAGCATCTTTCCATGTGCCTACTGGCCGTCTGTGTGTCTCCTTCGGAAAAAGGTCTAGTAAGGCCTCCAGGTGGCAGGTAGTTTGAAGGCTTGTCTTTGGGAAGCAAATGAGTAATTTATCTCTTCTTTCAAAAGTGACTTTTCTCCAGTAAAACACTTCAGTGGATGAAGGCAGAACTAGTGCTTGGTAGTTGCTCATTGTAGACAGGCACTAAAAGAACGGCAGCTTTGCGTCGGATACACACAGCTGACCTCAGTGTGACTTGATCGCCTACCTAGTTCAGCTGAGGCACGCCACCTCCTGCTGAAATTACTTATTTCTTAGTACTTGGATATGTAATTCTATATATGATGTTCTTGCTACAACTGAGCAGTCTCATCTCTCTGCTTCCCAGTAGTCTGTGAACTTTTGTACGTAGTCTGTGAACATTCGTGCGTCCATTCACTCATTCATCCACTCAGCAAAACCTACTGTGTACAGTGCACTTTTCTATCTTTGATTACGTTACAAAAGTGAGTATGAGGCGCTGCTTACCTTAAAAACTGCTTCTTTCGTAATTTTATTTGAGTAGGAGAATAAACAGTTGAGCATTACGTTGGTTTTTGATGATTAATAACGGTGTAATGAGTTCATCCTCTCCAAAACAGAATTGCCTCGCCTCAGAGACACAACCGGTGGGAGGGAATTCAGATGCTGTACAACCATGGGACAGAAAGAGGGTTTTATAATTTCATTTGGGTGATAGTTCCATGACCCATTTTGGTATCATACTTGTAGTTCTTTCATTCAGTAGTTTAGTAGCTGGCATTAGTCGTGTTAATTGGAAGCACCCAACTTTCAAATCATGCTACGTATAAACACTGAATGCAAAGTATTCTTTAGTACAGCCATTAACTTTAAATAACAGGGTTTATTTAAAGTTTGGCATACTTAGGGGAAAAACATACTTATTTGTCGACTTCGTTCTCTAAGAGCAAGGACTGTATTTTATTAAAAGTCTCCATTTTTCCTGTCTTACTGTTTTCCATTTTCCTTACATACAGCTCACCCAGTGAATTTTAGTGCAATGAACTATGCGTAACCAATTAGCCATAGCTCCATGTAACTCTGTTATCAGCTCCATGCTTGAAGTGAAATTGTTTATTTTCATATACCTAAATCCTTCTTTAAGTCAAATCCATCCTGAGATTGATATATAATTTGAGCCTTGAGGGAATGCTCTGTCTTTAATATTTGCTGTCATTTAATATATTAGATTGAACTGACTGGACACTTTGTAGAGATGGCTTCAGCTTCCTTCTGGGACTGTTGTGGGTGAGTTAGGCCTGTAACGCTGGATGACTGCCCATGTCATGGGTTTCTTTGAATTTCATAGAGCTAGAACTAATACTGAATAACTTACGTGATATTGAAGAAACCTGCTCCATGGTTTTTTTCAAAATTCTGTAGATGAGATAGATTTTTCCATTTGCAAATGCATTCATAATATCTTTGCAGGAAACAAAGGGATAATTTGATGCCTCATTTTACAGTTGAGAGAACCGTGATCTAACAAGGTTTTAAAAACATAATATAGGATTGGGACTTCCCTGGCGGTCCAGTGGTTAAGACTTTGCTTTCCAATGCAGGGGGTGTGGGTTCAGTCCCTCGGGGAGCTGAGATCCCACATGCCTGGCAAAAAAACAAAACATAAAACAAAAGCAATAATGTAATAAATTCAGTAAAGACTTTTTAAAAAATTGGTAAAAAAATAATATAGGATATAACATTCAGAAGGAAATAATTATGAATAAACAGTGAAGCGGATCGATACTCTTTGATACAGTGCTACTATTCTGCATGACACTTCAGTGGTGGATACAAGTCATTATATATTTGTCAAATCCCATAGAATGTACAACACTGAGAGTGGGCCCTAATGTGAACTCTGGAATTTGGGTGATGATGACGTGTCAGTGAAAGTTTACAGATGATAAGGAATGTCCCACTCTGGTGGAAGATATTGCTAAAGGGGGAGGTTGTAGGTGTATAGGGGGCAGGCTGTATATGGGAGCTCTCTCTACCTGCTGCTCAATTCTGCAGTGAACCTAAATCGGCTCTAAAAAACAAAGGCTATTACAGAAAGGGAAATAATTCCTATAATTATTCATAGTCCTTTGCCATCAATAGCTTTGGCTAAAATATAATTAACTTCTTCAGGTCCTTTTTAAGTACAGCTGGAGGACCTGGTTATTTTGTGATGGTCAGTAAGCTTTTAACTTCTCTGGGCCTCCGTTTTCCCATCCATACAAGGGGACCGTAGCTTGAAGAGGTGTGACGTGTAAATAGGAAATAATACGCCTGAAGTCATTTTGAATGCACATGGGAGGCAGTTTTGAATATGTGATAGTGGTTTTAGTTGCTACCCTTTGGGGTTAAACGTTTATTCTGAGATACCTGTTGCTAATTTTCCTATCATTATCACAATTTATAATCCATTTATAAAATATTTAATATCTAACCATTTTATTCTAATGTATACTAATATTTTAAAATAATCAGGTTTGGTATTTCATATTGAGGCTGCAATATATTTATTTTTTTTTAATGTCACAGTACCTCTATTATCATTCAATACAGAATGAAGAATATTACACTAAATCCCATACCTTCATGGTGTGTGTGTGTGTGGTGTGTGTGTGGTGTGTGTGTGGTGTGTGTGTGTGTGTGTGTGTGCGCGCGGTTAATGCTGAACTGTGTGTCCGACTTTCCTTTTAATACTAGTGGTAACAGCATGCTGATATATGAATACTGCCTTTGACACTGCTTGGTGGGGGGGAGGAGAAAGACATGGTGTTATAACCGGCATACGCTAGAGTACTTTGATAAGGTTACTGCCGTGCCTGGGATCCTTTCTTCCGCAAGAGGGGCCCTCCTGAACTCATGAGAGCGTTACCCCTTCATTACAAAGTGTCGCAAGCCAGTGGTCTCCGACCTGCTGTGCCCCGGGCTTGCCTCTTCAACCCATGAAGCAGCATCACATTCGACCAGCACAGATGAGTAGAAGGCAAGAAATCACCTGATGAATGTTATAGACAGAATTATGAACTGCAGACAATCATGTTGCACGTTCCTCTTTGGCCAAAGTATCATAAAGGAAGAGGAGAGTGAAAGGAGTGGGAAGAAAACTCGGAAACCAAGGGTCGGGGTTGCCTCTCCTTCTACCGAGAAGAGGAGAGCAATGCTGTGCTTTCATTGGCAATGCTTTGCCCAGAGGATGCAACCACGGACCCTGTAGAACGGAGTAAAAACCTGCGGGTTACTGGGTTCGCACATCTCTCCTTGCAGTCTCTGGGACCTAGTGAGCTGTAGTCAGACAAGGCATGTGACTGTGCAAGGATGGTCAGGGATGGGCAGCACTGATGGCTCTAAGAGGGAGGAATGGTCCACAAGCCAAGGAGTGCGGGCATCAGACAGAGTGGGGAGTAGCAAGGATACAGATCCACGTCCAGAATGAGCACAGCCTTGCGGACACCTCAAGTGTAGCCCGGGAGACCTGTGTGGGACTTCTGACCTCCACAAGTATACAACATTCCTTTGTCTTATGCCACTACCTTTGTGGCTGGTAACTAGTTATAGCAGTGATAGAAAATTAACACAGTGACCATCTCATTCATTAGTTCAAAAAACATTTTTGAGTGTTGGATAAATGAGACATGACACCTACTCAATTATGTGGCATGGTAGGTGTTAAAATGGAAATGTGACCAAAATGCTGTGGGGTACCGAAAAGAGAGAGCTCTAAATTTGGATGGTGGGGAAAGCCTGGCTGAGGGATTGAAGTTTTTATTTGGAGCATTAGAAAATTGCCAAGAGGAGAAGAAGAGGAGAATGAATTTGTTTGTTTCCTGTGGTGCCCACATCTGGCACGTGGTCTGCCGTGGACTAAGTGCTGTGTCAAAATTGACTGAGTGGGTTAGGGCGGCCTGAGGCCACCCCGGACGTTCTTTCCAGCTATTTCCCAGGGCGCGTGTATCTTGGTGAACGATTGCTTCACGCATCCGCAGCTTCTCACCTCATGTACCTGCATCTCCCCAGACCAAGGCCTGTCTCTGGCTGCTAGAGCATTCCTGACCTTTGCACATGCTGGGGAGTAAGGTCCCTGGTGAACCGTAATCCGCAGTAACCCGCAGATAAAGAGGGGTAAGAGGTAGAGGATTAATACTCCTCGTCCCAGGAGGAAGACGTTCTGAGAGCTGTTCCTCAGGTCTTGCAGAGGTTCCCTGGGGGTGGAGCTTTGTGGTCCATGGCAGTTTTCCGCTCATCAGCATACCAGTTACTAGTATTGTCACTTCCGCTCCTTTCGGACCTCGCCTCATTGTTTCATCATGATGCTCGCAGTCGCCTCCTGGATGAGCTGCTTGCCCTCAAACTATTTTTTGTTACTGAAGTCTGGTTGGTTTATAATGTTTGTTAGTTTCAGGTCTACGTCAAAGTGATTCATTTGTATATAATACTTTTTCAGATTCTTTCCAATTATAGGTTATCACAAGATACTGAATATAGCTCTCGGTGCTATCCAGCGGGTCCTTGTTGTTTATCTGTTTTATCTATAGTGGTGTGTATCTGCTAATCCCAACCTCCTCATTTATCCCTGTCCCCCCTTTCCTCGTTGGTAACCATAAGTTTCTTCTCTAAGTCTGTTTCAGTAAGTTCATTTGTATCATTTTTTAAAGATTCCACATGTAAGTGATATATGATATTTGCTTTCTCTGTCTGATTTACTTCACTGAGTATGATAATCTCTAGGTCCATCCACGTTGATGCAAATGGCATTATTTCATTCTTTTTTATGGCTGAGTAATGTTCCATTGGGTATATATGTACCACATCTTGTTTATCCATACATTGATGGGCATTTATGTTGCTTCTCTGTCTTGCCTATTGTAAATAGTGCTGCAGTGAACATTGGGGTGCATGGAAAAAACCCAAATAAGACCATCACTATACATTTTTCTAACACATGAAGAATTGACAGGTAGTGCTGAAATTTGGTGGTGATAGTGATATTGTACTATTTTGCTTTCTGTCATGCCTCTGAAACCTTATTCCTTTGTAACTTTCAGTACCTGCAACGCTCTTATACTGCCAACATAATTTAAGAAAAATCTCAGGGTTTTAAAAAAAATCATGAAGTCTTAGACACTGATGCTTCAGGACACTTGACTGTAAGGGACTCAGGTACCATTGAAAAACAAAGAAAACCCCACCAGATTGTGCGTTGGAAGTAAGTGTGTGCCAGTGGATTGTGTTGTATAGAACTCCTTGGCCTATTACCTCAACATGGAAACCCTTCTGTCCCTGAACGGAGAGCCTCAGCCTGAGTCAGGAAACTCAGTCAATCCACTGAGACCCTTGGACACCGCTCCACAGGGCCACCCAACCCAGGCAAGGAAAGGTCAGACTAGATGCCAGGACCCTGCTGATGGGTTGAATGATCCAGAAACCATCATTAAAGCATCATTCTCACAACCTGTTTGTTACAAACAGAAAAAGCAATTGTTCTATGGGCTCCTGAAAATAATTTTCAGTCATATTTTTAAAAACTGCAAGGGACCTCAAAAAGTCATTTTCTATGTGTCTTTGCTGCAAGGCAGAACGGTTTAACTCTTACAGGACACATGGCTATCCCTCAAATTCTTGAAGATTTACAGGGAGCAGCTCCCAGCGGCAACCCTGTAATTTTGTTTTTGAACTTCAGTGAAGAAAACATGCTCAAGTTTTATGACAATGCATATAAATGTACAAGGTAATTTTTATATCGTGCTAGTCTGTTTAAAATCCATATGCGATAATACCGCCACTGCCTTTCATATTGACTTTACCCCTCCTGCACATTTTTCTTGCTCTCTTGACTCATTCATAATATCTGGGGTCCTGTGGAGACACAACCTTAGTAAGAACCCAAAAATGCCCAATGGTGAATTTCAACCTTCGGAAGAATATTAGTAATTTTTCTGTTTTCTGGCCATGCACCAGTTATATGATCCTCTTCCGTGTTGGTGGAATCTAAAATAAACACTATGTATTAGTATTCCTGTTTGAATACGGCATTTGAAAAACTGACTGGTGATGTTTATGCTTTTTTCCACTGTCTTAAAGAAATGATGCGATAAAAATGTTACCATGTCAGAAAATGGCATAAGTTATCTTTGATGAGATCACTACATTTAGGATGCAGACCAATTATGCTATAGAAATTTCTATCGATTTTAATGACTAAAAAAGTATATTTTCACCTTTGGGGGCTTCCCTGATGGTGCACTGGTTAAGAATCCACCTGCCAATGCAGGGGACACGGGTTCGAGCCCTGGTCTGGGAAGACCCCACATGCCACGGAGCAACTAAGCCCGTGCGCTACAACTACTGAGCCCGCGTGCCACAACTACTGAAGCCCGTGCACCTAGAGCCCGCGAGCCACAACTACTGAGCCCACGAGCCACCAATACTGAGCCCATGTGCCACAACTACTGAAGCCCGTGTGCCTAGAGCCTGTGCTCCACAAGAGAAGCCACTGCAATGAGAAGCCCGCTCACCACAACCAAGAGTAGTTCCCGCTTGTCACAACTAGAGAAAACCCGCGCACAGCAACGAAGACCCAATGCAGCCATAGATAAATAAATTTATTTAAAAAAAAAAACAACTTGTTTTCACCTCTGTTTTCTTATGGCTGATGGACATGGCTTAGCAATGATGACACAGAAGATCTTCCGGAAGCACCCCTGATCTTTGCTTTGTCCAAGTGGAGTGGGGAGTCACCTCCTTTGAGTCGTGACTGTGGCACCAACATTCAGTCCGTAACACTTAGTCTTTAATGAACTTTAGTCACTAAAATAAGACTCCAACACCACTGTCAGCAGGAGAAATGCCTCTCAAAACCCAGCAACCATACAGTCTGCATCTTCTGTATCTGACCCCTCCTCTGGATGGCAGACACACAGCCACTGGCCTGCCTTCCCTGGGAGCCCAGCAGTTGCTGTGCTGAGCCGTTCCTTGCAGGGCTGATTCACTCTTCCTGAAGGCATCGTCTTTCAGAAGTCCACACTGGTCATCCTGTGCCTTCTCCCTTGGTCCTTCTCAGACTTGTGCGTTGTAGGACCGCAGGGGAGAGCTCTGAGCATGCTTCCTAATCCAGAAGTGAAGGGGGTTAACACCCCTGGGACAGCCCACAGTCCGTAGGGCCTGAATGCTGTTGGATACAGTTGATCCCTGAACCACATGGGTTTGAAATGCACGTGTCCACTCATCCGCGGATTTTCTTCAATAATAAATACTACAGTATCCCAGGATGCCCAGTCAGTTGAATCCAGGGGTGCAGAACCTCGAAGATGTGGAGGAACCATGGATACAGAGGGCTGACTGTAAAGTTGTATGCAAGTTCTCCACCGCTTAGAGGGTCAGTGCCCTTAACTCCTGAGTTGTTTAGGGTCGACTGTAAATGTTCCACCTGAAGGTGAAATCCCAAAAGCATATCTATACAGACCTAAGCAGATAGGGGAGGATTAGCCCCATTTATCCCCAGCGCCTTCCATTCTTTCCCCTGACTCCTGAGATCACCACCTAAATAAGCCACCTGCACAAAAGTGATTGTTTGAAGCTTTCTTTCGGGAGTAACCCAGGATGACTCTTTCTTTCTTCTTTCTTTCTCTCTTCCTTTCTTTCTTCCTTGTTTCTTTTCTTCCTTGCTGGCTTCCTTCCTTCATTCTGTCCCTCCCTCCCTCTCTCCTTCCTTCCTTCTTTCTTCTCTCCCCCTCTCTCTGTGTGTCTATCTAATCTATTGTGTAATCTGTCATTTTATCTAGTCTATCATCTACCATCAAACATGAAGAGATACAATCACTTCTAAAGAGTCATTTTAAAGGAATGTTTGTGTGTGAAAGGCAACTTAATCTGCATCAGTAAAAGCAAATAATTTCTAATCAGTGATTCTTCTTTTAGTTGCTAACGTTTATTAAAGACTAACTGTTATGGACTGAATGTTTGTGTACCCCAAATTCTTCTGTCTGTGAACCAGGAGGGTCCCCACCAGAACCCGACCATGCTCGTACTCTGATCTGACTTGCAGCCTCCAGAACTGTGAGAAATAAATGTCTGTTTTTGCTAAACCACCCAGTGTATGAGATTGTGTTACAGCAGCCTGAGCTAAGACCCCAAATTTCTCTCTATTTGAAGGAAGGTGACATGGCAGTTGTAACAGGAAACTTTGAGTAAGTTCAGGAACCAGAGAGTAAATGACGGAGCCTCCTTAAAATGTGTCCGATTAGAAATATTCCACGTGTCTGTTGTTTAAAGAGATGACACAAGTCAAGCAGGATGACCTAAAGTGCACTCTGTGCCCCACCTCACCTGGAAATCTGCTCCCTGGCCTGAGTGAGCTATGAACAAACTCTTCCACAGCTCCTTAATCAAAAACACAGCCCCATGTTATTTTCAGAACAATAGTGCTATGACGTTCCTCGCTGCTTGTGTTTTCAGTTTTCAGTATACATCAGATAACTTACTTGATTTTTCATCAGATGATGAGCTCCCTATTACCTCTAGGATAAACATGGCCCCTCAGCCAGTCCAAGTCCAGTTAGATCATCCTTGGCATCTTCCTATATTCAATGTTATGTCTCTAAGCTCATCAGAGAATAGCCTCCGATTCCATAGGATGAGCGTATGTTCCTGGCTTAATCATCTGCTAGAACTTTGTCACTTCTGTCTTACAGTGATTGGACAGGCAGCTCTGGTACATGAGGTCATTTAGCATAAGTCATGTCCAAGCAGTGGCCAGTGAACCTCCTGGGGAAAAGATGGATGGAAAAGACTTTAGATTTGGAAATGGTTCCCATCCCCGAGCTATTTCATCAAACCATTTATTCAACCTACGCTGAGTATCTTTGAAATAGATTGTCTCGAGTGGCTCTCAGAAGGTTATAAGCAGCTGTGGGCAATGTTGCGTAACTCTCTCTCTCAATCAATGTGGACAGACACTAAGAAGAAGAAATGCTAGACGCTGGCAGAGTTTAAACACAAATGAGTTTATGTGATTTACTTGATAATATAATGCAACGGATGATTTCCAGATCAGGACTTTTAAGTCTTTCCACATGTGTGGGCACTAGGTATGTCCAATATTTCAAGGAACCCTGCTGTGAATCTTCTTGTAAAGTAAAACGTCATTCTACGAAGGAAGTTATCCATCTCTCTCGATAAACTTTGGTTTTGTTCCTCTATATTTAATTTTTTTAAGGAAGAGCCACTTCAGAAATTAATTTGATTTTAAGAAGCTCAAGTTTATTTTCCATGTTGGAAGAATCACAGCTTTCAGCTTGCTCTATATGGCAAAGAAACAAAAATCTCTACTTTTGTAAAGAGAGTTTAATTTGAAAGATGGTTAAATTAATGATATTTGATCAGTCATCAGAGTAATGGAGTTACACATACTCTCTCCCAACCACTCACTACGAGCCTGCCATCACGCGTCCAGTTGGAAAACGTGCACGCGGATTTGCTTACACTTGAACACGAAGTGATCTGTGAAAAAATACATGGTGATTGGCAGTGGTCTCATAAATGCTACAATACTCATGCTGCAATTAGATGTATGGGAATGCTCGCATATGTCCTGCCAAACAGTGTGCATGACAGGCAACATTTACTGGTTACCAGCGCGGTGTGTAGAACGCACATACTTGGTTTGTGAAAAGCAAAAGAGGGGAAGAGACCCGAATTGGCCAGCTGGCACAGATTATATTTAGAGCGAAATCTCTCTTGCTCATCAAAACAAAATAAACTCACAGCTCCTCAGTTAATTGCATAATTGTATCCATCAAGATCCAATCTAGTACTAGACTCAATAGAGAATACCCTTCACGGTTGTCTGAGATTTGTAGGTTGCTGAATTTTTAAAGGAATTCTGCAATTTTCACATCTCTTTAGGGCTGCTCTGCGTGAAGTTTTTCTCCTGAATTCAGTATTTCACTGTTCTTGCTTGGGATTTAAATTCCGTCGTTTCATTTGGAGTTCAAAACCTTTCAAAGGCTTTTCGTCAGTGAATTAAAACGGCATAAAATCTGTTGTTTTTCAAATATACGCATAGATATATATGTATTCGCCCTATTGATTTACAGCTATCTATATGCAAGTGTCTCTGCTCAGAGAAATACTTAAAACCGAATATTGGGTCAGTTGTATTTAAATGATTGCAAATGGATTTATTTTAAGTGGAACTTAATCATATTATCCTCAGTAGAAATCTTGGTAGAACTCAGTTCAGTGGCGTGGGCTTCTGCTTAATATTGAGTCTAGGATGTAAGAATCGCCAGACGTAACCTTGACACTCACACTGCATGGCTTTTATACTTACTGTCTACATTTTGTGCAACTTTGGACTTGCCAAAGTAATAAGAAAACAAACCTCTCTCCCCTGCGTAAAGCTTTCAGGGGCTTGCCGTCACCTACAGGGCAAACCTCAGGCATGTTGGCGTCTTGTAAAATTCTTGAGGACGAGGAAAGCTTACTGAGTGGTTTCTTTTCTCCACCAGCCCCGCTCCCATCCCCCGCCCCTTCCTGCCACGTCTCATATCAACTTTGCCTGAAGAATCCAAGAACTAGATGGCAATACCATACACGGGAAGCCTCCTGGGATGTGTTAATCAAGGTATTTCCTGTATCTGGAATCCTATTGCATTCTCTTCTTGGCGAGACCCTACAAAACCCAGCTCAAAATCACCTGACCCTGTCACAGGAGCCTCCAAGCCGAGTCAGTCACTCCCCCCTCTGTTTTCCCGTGACATCTCATTCATTAACGAGAAGATATGTCTGTTCCTGCTTAACAGCTCTTCATAGCAGGGCAAGAATTTCAGGTAGACTGACAGCGGGGATCTATGTCTGCAGTTCTATTGCTTTTGTGTCAAATCAGCTGAATGATGTGGTTGATTGGATCATCCTGTTGCAGGCTGTACCAATGGGAAGAGCAGTGACATTGTTACGGTGTTGACCTCTTATATGGAGGTTTGCTCACCATGAAATAAGGCCCCGATAGATCATAATCGAATGTCACAGCGTTGTCATATTTCAATTGCATTTAGCCTTGAAACGTAATGCAGTTGAACGTAGTGCCTTGAATGCATTATAGTGCATTGAGTGTAATGCAGTTGAAATGTAATGAAATCCAAAACAGCTACGTGCTATATTATAGGTTCAATTCTTTTCCAAAATATATATAAAGCTATAAATATTCATCACTGGTGGGACTCTTCCAGGGGTGAATGGAGTGGGGCTTATCAGCAAAGGGCCAATGGGAGTGATCTGAGGGGCACACAGAACAATCTCCACAAAGGATACATTTTCTCCGTGTGGTGGGATCCCACCAACGTTTTTGAGGCTTTATGAGTACATACTTGCCTTTTTAGTAAAAGGCACGCAGTCATTGTCACCTTATTAAACAGCCAGAAGCTGAAAGTGTGCGGGCCATTCAGGTACACTGAGACAAAAGGACTTTTCACTTTTTTTTTTTTAAACCCTGAACCAATTTTATAAACTGGCAAAAAGCAGAGAACCCTGCAGTGGAGACCTATGACAGCAGAGCTGCTGAGGTTGAATTGGAAGGCCCACCCCGTCGTGTGCATGCAGAGTATGGGATGGGTGGATGGTGGCCCTTGTGGCTGCTGGGCAAAATGGTGCCTCGCCGGCACTCCTTTGGGTGGTCGTGGAGACGACTCCGTGCAACCCTGTGCCTCCTTCGTATGCAACATGGAAAACCACCAACTCCGGACTCCCTTCTTTCTTTTACCTGAGGCAGAGGGAGTCAGGGAGTTGTCTAAGGCAGGCATCCTCAGAAAATGTTCTTGGGGACAGAGAGTGGAAAGAAATCTTATTATGTTATGTATAAAGCATGCAATAATACAGTATATAAACAGATGCAGGGATATCCATGGTATTAGAATTTCACGGGGTGTTTTTTGTTTTGTTTTGTACTTTTTCCCACACGTCCTTGTTGGTTATCTATTTTAAATGTACTAGTGTGTACATGTCAATCCCAAACTCCCAGTCTATCCCTCCCCCGCACCCTTCACCCCACCGGTCACCATAAATTCATTCTGTAAGTCTGTGAATCTGTTTTGTAAATAAGTTCATTTGTATCTTTTTTTTTTTTTTAGATTCTGCATATAACCAATATCATATGATCTTGGTCTTTTTATGTCTGACTTACTTCACTTAGTATGATAATCTCTAGGTCCATCTATGTAGCTGCCAATGGCATGATTTCATTCTTTTTGATGGCTGAGAAATGTTCCATCACATACGTGTACCACATCTTTATCCATTCGTCTGTCAGTGGACGTTTAGGTCGCTTCCACGTCTTGGCTATTGTAAACAGTGCTGCAATGAACATTGGGGTGCGTATATCCTTTTGAATCATGTTTTTCTCTGGATATATGCCCAGGAGTAGGATTGTAAGGCTAGTCAATCAGGGGGTGTTGATGAGGAGAAAAACGTTTCAAAAATCTCTTTGGAGGGCGATAATGGAAACAAGTTTTTTTGCTGGATAGAGTAGCGGACGGGGTAATACTTGATGACGCAGAGGGTAAGATGCAGTGAGACTGCCGGCTGCTTGGAGAAGTTGGTTCGATGGAGATACAGAGAGAAGCGGTGTGCCTCTGGTCTCCTAGGATGAAAATGGAGCTCGTGGGTTGTACAGTTCTGAACTGACGCAGAGGAAGACACTTTGTCTTTCTCTAACGCTGCTGTCACACGTTACATCTTAAGGACCTTATCCTAACCGTTAAAGAGAACTTGACCATACCCTGTTGCTTTCCAGACATTTCTAATTATGGAAACCAGTCTCATTTTTTTGTGATAAAGTCTCGTTTTTCTGGTATTGAAAGGTCCCGCCCGCTTTCAAGTTTGGGTCCAATACGAAGCGTCTCTTCTTCCCCCAGCCTGTGGCCGAGGGACCCACAGAGGGAAGGGTAGAGGGTTTGACTCTTCCCTCTGCCTCCTTCTTTAAGAACCTTCGTTTTGTTACCTGGAAGCCTTTGAGCCATGGGGCCGATAAATTCTACATTAGAATGTAGAATTCTACAAAACAGACGTATCCAACTATACCCCAGCTAGGTAAACTTCTTTTAAAAATTGTTCAGTCTAACACATAGGGTAAGTTTTTTTTTGAATGAAAATAGAAGTGCTCTCTTTGTCATGCAAAAATAAGCTAGGGTTCCACGCTAAAGTGGCCCAGCCTGCCTCTACAGGGCGTACAGAAGGTGGCGAGGTTTGGCATCTCTCATCTCGGAACTCTGGTATACACACTTTCCTTTCTAGCCAGCCGGTCCCTAGGTCCTTCAGAATCCAGCTCCTCTCAGGTCTCTTTTGGGCCATCTGCCCCTGGCAGTACCCAGCTTATTAACCCTCCCGTACTTGAAACAAAACTTTCCTTGGTAGGAACCCGCCCTCTCAGAGCCACCATTTATCTGTGATTTGCAAAACGGCACAGAGGGTGTTTATATTTACTCATGGCTTCTTCCAAAAGCCACTGTGGTCCCAGGTTGGCAGAACTATCTCTGAGAGACCCTAAATGGAAGCCTTCAATCCCAGTGAGAGGATGCCTGAGCAAGCAGTTTTAGGCATACTGTCAGGGAGGTAGTTGGAGAGAGCTTTCCTTGGGAATCCTCAAATCCCATCCCAGACTGGAACTCTGAGTCTTTCTTTGTGTCGTCGGGTCCCAGATGCACCATTTGGGTCCTTTTTTTCCTCTGTACCCCTCAGGTATTTTGTTTTGTTTCTTAATCTGACTCTAATTATTGCCTTTGTTGATGACGCAGCAGGGTGCAATTTCCTCCTGTGCAGATGGTTACTTGTTTATTTTGAAGACAGCAGCTTATTTATTTATTTATTTTTGGTAGCCTGAAAGACTCCCGAAAAAGTAACGGCCGGCCCGTGGCTCATATCTCCCTGCTGTAGAATCAAAGAGGGATGAGTTCAAGACTGTAGCTAAACAAAGCAGGGCTTCCATCGCAGATAACGGTTCTCTGAAACGAAACCGTTCTCTTAGAGCAGTTTGATGTGGTTCTCTGAGATAAGAGATCTTCTTCTCTTCTGTGAATACAGCCAGTTATCCACGAAACAAAACATTCTTTGGTTCTGATTTACCATGTAGAGAACTGGCATGGCTGCTGCAGACTCCTTATACACCGCGTAAGTAATTAACGATCATCCGCTGCGTAATCCATCCCGCTGTCAAGGCGGAGAAATCACTCTCATTTCTGTTTCTTGATCTCTTGGTTGCAACACAATTGACACCCTCTGAAATGTTCCATAAGCTTATTCCAGTTGAAACCTACCTGGCGAATCACTCCTTGAATTAGCAGGATGGTTTTCAGAGACTGGAAGAGGAGACCTGTCCCAGTGGACACCCGTATCCACCAAGGGAGCCTGTAAATCTCATTGGAGAGGGTCTGGGGGAATAAGGTGACACGTGGGTGCTCCGACTTCTTCTCAGTTATTTATTTCATAGCAGACTCTCTGTGTTTTGTATTTCTGCAAGTAAGGGAATCCTGCCAAAAACTCTAATTTTGAGGAGATATAAATGAATTGTTACAGATGGAAAAAAGAAAACAGACATTTTCTTTAGGGAAAAAGACATTTTACTTCCAAATAAAAAGTGAGTCTCCTTTTTCTTATGAAAAAGAAAAAAATATATATATCAATGTAGACACAACAGCCAACCTGCTGTCACCCACGTCACCCTTGGAGGACCCGTCCCAGGACTGTGCGTGTGGTCGCCACACAGCATGGAGTTCTCTGTGATTACAGCAGAAGGGAGGGTCTGGCAAACCCTGACTGTTCTCCTTGGAGTCCTCATAAATCACTTCCGGTTTCTCTGAGATCATGGCATGGGAGAGGCCATGCTCAGGCAGACCTGATGGAATGCATGTTTTGCGAAATTGAATCACTGCAGCTGGAACCTGTTCTTAAATGTACACGTTGAATTACAGTTGTTGAACTGTTCTAATTAGCAACCTGCCAAGCTTCATTGTCGATGGGATAAACGGGTTATCTAGGTTTCCCTGAAGTTTTTATTTTTTATTTTTTTTTATTATTATTATTATTATTATTATTATTTTTGCGGTACGCGGCCCTCTCACTGTTGTGGCCTTTCCCGTTGCGGAGCACAGGCTCCAGACGCGCAGGCTCAGCGGCCATGGCTCACGGGCCCGGCCGCTCCGCGTCATGTGGGATCTTCCCGGACCGGGGCACGAACCCGTGTCCCCTGCATCGGCAGGCGGACTCTCAACCACTGCGCCACCAGAGAAGCCCTGAAATTTTTATTTTTTTAAGGAGAGGTGTGTGTGTGTTTACTGTTATTCGATTTTTTAATCCCTTCAATGTTTATGGCAAAGGGCGTTGCCTCCCTATTGCAAATGGTCCCCATCAGCAGACTGTCTGCTAATTAGAGGTCCTCTTCCAAGGGACTATTCAAAGAGGTAAATTTCCATTTGAAGGAAAAAGTTCTTCCAGGGATCTTGGTCAGAGGCCTAAAAGCAATAGATGTAAACTGCTGCTAAGTCTCTGTCTTTTTCCTGTTTTGCAGGTATTCTCGCACCAGCAGGGTTCTCCTCCTGCCCCACTGTCTGGAAGATTTCACATTCCGGGCACCTCATCTTCCTCACCCAACAACCGTGTTTTGTGTCTTGATCCCAGTTGAAGAGCCTGGCACACGAACAGCCTAGGCTATTCATTCCTGGAGCAATTTTGCATATGCAAGACGGAAGCCAAGACTGATGTCTTCATCCCAGACGTGCTCGTTCACACACATTCCGGTACGTTCAAGCGCTGAGATCGGTACGGTGAGCAGTAGGGTTTGAACACATGTTTCCGATCAGTAAGTCTGCTCTTGCCCACAGAGCTACCTCTTTGTGGCCGTTCCGTCATCCAAATGGCTATTTAATCAAATGATGTTTATTTCGTCCAACTGGAGTTCTTCCAGTGGGCCAGTGATGGCATCACCCACCCACCCGGGTGGTGCTGTTGGCTGTCTGCTGGGGCAGGACCACTGCCAAGCCTGACACAGTCCCTCACACTGACTCCCAGACTCCCCAGCCAGCGACCCTGGACTGGCACCCCGTTGCAAAGGAAACCCTAGAGCTCTGACTTGTCACCGGCTAGAGATTTTGAGTAGACGTTATGCCCTCCGTGCCGGCCAGGCTTCCCAGAGTTCTTGGACACTTTGGTTAAATGCCCCTTTCGTTTGCCACCAAGATCGAGGTTTTGCAAATGAATATTATTGAAGGTGTATCGTTGGGACCAGAAACAGCGTGGAGTAGAAGAGGTGGGGGCCGAGGGTGAGTGAGTTGGGGAAAAACAGTTGTATTCGGTCCAGGAAGCAGGAGGTGGCTTTGTGAAACGGGCAGGAGGTGTGCCAAAGACGGGGCCGTCTCCTGGGTATCGATGCTCAGACACAGGAGTACAAGAGAAGCCCTGGAGGGCAGAGGTGGGTGAAAACAACAGATGCTGTTGCATGATCTCACGCAGGGCTGCTTTTAGAAGAACTGGTAGCTCACCCCGGCCTCTATTGCTCAGAGTGGCAAAAAAATAAAAGTCACATCTAAAGGCTCACCCACATTTGGCATTTTTTCCCTTTCCAACCTATTTATAGTTTTTCAGTTATCTTTACTTTGCCATTTTCCTTTGTTCCAAGAACAATGTCACCTTTATTCCATTTAAATTGTACCTTAGAATTGAATACCAAAGGTAAAACTCATAGGACCGTGATAATATTCTTAGGATCCCATTCACCTAAAGGTATGAATAGGAGGTCATCCACATTGATTTTCCATTATATCTTTACCTGTATTTGGGATCCAATTTTCAATAAATTTTCTTCTCCCAAAATTATCAGAAAATGTAATGTTTAATAAATTACCTGCCATCCTGATGGAAGGTAATTTGTTAAATTAAATCTAGTTGGGAAATTCTCAGCTGAACTTTGGTGAATATTGTATAGAAAATATGTAGTTGATCGATGCAGAAGCGCACTGACTCGTGATGTCTTTTGCTATGTTTACTTTTCTCTGAAATAATATTGTGAGAGATACGGAAACACGGTGATTTGCTTTTTGTTGAATGGTCTACATGAGGGATGGGAAAATAACAGCCATTTGGTAAGCACCTCTGATGCTCTGGGCCAGATGTAGTTCTAACCTGTTTGAGTCCTGTCCACAATACCAAAAATACAAGATGCAATGACTAGCTGGAGTCTGAATCTTTCACTGGTTCCACAATCCCCGTGCTCTACCTGCTCTGCAGGGCTCAGTATAGTTTCCTGTAAAGGGTCAGATGGTAAATACATCAGGCTTTATGAACTGTATGGTCCTTGTTTCAACTACTCAGCTCTGCTGGGGTAGCGAGTAAGCACCCAGAGATACGTGACATGTAAGCAGCTAGGTGTGCCTGTGTTCCAGTAAAGCTTTACTTACAAAACTAGGTGGGGGCCTGTGTGTGTCCTAAGAGCCATCGTGAGCCATCCCCTACATGATACTATGATTTTTCTCCAACGGCATACACTTTTTTTCCCCTCTGATCTGTCCACATTTTCCATCTTCGCATCATGATGCTCTGTGGAGAGTGGCTCTTCCCCCCCGCATTGCCGTTCCTTGTAAATCCCCAAATATGAAACCACTTGCATACGTTTGTGCCACCACCATCCTTCATGGCAAGGTTCGTCTTATGTCAGAAATGTATTATCGTGTTCCAGATGGTCTCTTAAACAGACTTCATTGTGGTTCTATTTGGCATGACCCTGGGAGAGATTAGAGAACGGGAGAGCTCATGAAAATGTGTGTTTATTGCAACACAGGGTGAACGAGTCATGCTCAGGGGTCAGAGCAGGAAGTGGCTACTGCTGGATGAAAGATTCTGCTGGAAGAGATGAAAGGTGCTTCGTGTCTCTGGGAGTGGAGAAAGAGAAAAGAGGCCAGTCTTTTCCGCAGCTGTCACGGTGAAAAGTTCCAGGTATGCAGCTCCTTTTGATGTGACGAAACACTGTTTTGTAAATTTACGTAATGCAGGGAGGCATTCGGATTGGCCCTTTTCCTGCTCCTCTGTTTCGCATTTTGAGACTCAAGCTTTTGCAACAAGGTAAACCGCCTCCAGAATAACATGAAGTGGCTGACAAGGCTCAGTGTGAAATGTTTGTCTGCATATCACCGTTCCATCTCCTCCAGTGGGAGGAGAATGTTCCTGTGGTCCATGATGCTGTAGACACCTGAGATTAAACATGCGGAGACCTAATATTCAAATCAAATTTAGATTTGAAATCAAAAAGTCAAGGGAGAACAAAGTCCAATCACTTGTTTGTGTCCAGAAGTGGAAGGTCTTGATGGATTCCGTAATTTTCCTTCAATTCATCTCTCCCAAGCAAACAACGTTGTTATTTCTTTCAATTTATTCATTTAACATCCACTGTTGAGAACCTAGTGTTCTTTGTGGCACACAAACTCCCGTTCGTTGAATTTAGTTAGACTGCAGTGACCCTAATGGTGACTATTTGGTGAGTGCTTGTCAAATGCTGAGTGGTGCTTTGAAGATGTCCACGAATGATCTCATTAAACTTCTTTGTATAAATATGGGCTGGGTGCTCATTGTTTGTTGTACAAACAATGCCAGTCAGTTGCTCCAAGTCACTGATTTGAATCAAAATAGTTGAACCTTGTGAACTCAGAGCTGTAAACTTGATATCATAGTCAAGAGAATTAGGTGCCTGGGTCATAGACCTTGGTGTATCAGGGAGCAGTGAAGACCAAGGGAAGCAAAGAGCTTCTGTGCTTTTGTTCCACCAGGTTGTCTTTGGATCAGAGAGTTGATTCTGAGGAGACTGAAGTCATTATGGGAAATTGTATCAGTTAGCTGTGGCTGTGTGACAAATTACCACACACTGAACAGCTTCAAACATGGTCCCGGTTTCTATGGGTCAGGAGTCTGGGTGCGACTTGGCTGGGTCCTCTGCTTGGGTCTCACATGGTCAAGGTATCCGGTGGGGTGTGTTGTCCTCTGGAAGCGTGACGAGGGAAGGATCCACTTCTAAGCTCCCTCAGTTTGTGTGTGTGTGGGGGAATCTCATTCCTTGTGGTTGTGGAGTTCATGGCAGAACTAAAAGGGAATACAGAAGCTTCAAGGTAACCTTGTGGTTGTGACTTCAGGAAGAAGCTACCACTCTTTCAGTGAGCAAATGAAGGGGAAAAGTTGGATAGAAGTTAAAAGTGCAGTTTGGGGGTGAAAATATGAACACATAATGGGATGTATATCAATATGATTTACATAAACATGAAACCCACATAAAACGCTACACACTTCATAAACACAGGTGAGCAAATAACTCCTGTGAAACATATTACATAGTTCCCAACATTGGGGTGAGGAATAGTGATGAAAAGGAACACGTGATAAAGAGCAGAGGATCTTTACCTGGACCAGTGGTCATGATGCCCCGTGATCTGACCAGTGTGGAATATAATTCACCCATCCTTCCCCACCAGAGACTCAAAAGGGGAGAAGGGGCTGTGTTTTAAAGTATTAGTTAACATATTTTCCCAAAAAGGTCATTAAAATAAAAGTAAAGAGACAAAAATCTTCCCCTGTTGATAGACTTAAACAGTTAAAATAGACTTGTTTTGGTGATGCAAATCGTTGTTCTATGGAATATTGCCGACCGTGACCCAAATCATTGTTCTATGGAATATTGCCGACCGTATGTACTCCCCTCCCGAGCCAGACAGCCAAGTGCTTCTCAGGGCTGGATAGTTACTTTGTACATGATTAACTGTGCTCTTTCTTCCATGCTGATGCTATCACGATTCCTTTGCTGTTAGTCTGGGCCGGAAAGGGCACAGAGAAGCAATTTTCCTTATAAAACTGAGAGTTACAAAAAACGAATGTGTGTTGGCAAGTGTTGAGAGGAACTTCTCATCAGAAATTCCAGGCTTGGAAACCAAGTTCTGTGTCCAGGCTTTATCATCCTTACACGTTAACGTCATTGCAACTACATTTGTTGATGCATTTGTTCTGTGTAATGAGGCTCCTCTCCTTCTACTGTATGGGGGAAAACAATTGAAGCAAAAGCGAACTTTGTCAGAATCCCAGTTTGGTGATACGTACATTCTTCAAGCAGACAGTCAGGCTTCTCGTTTTCAGCCAGCCCTGACTTCCTAGGCTTTCTGTTCTGGAACGTTGAGTCGAGCATCTTCATGAGCCTGTGACCTCATCACCAGAAAAGATTTGGTAAAGGGAGTGAAGAATTCTTGGCTGTGTTTTTCTTTCCTAACAGAAGCTCAGAAGCGATGAGTCTATTTGAACTGCTCTAAATCCTTTCTGTGTGGAACTCTCAGGAAATGCTGTAGCCGTGTCTCATCATTAATGATGTTTTGGAAACCCAGCTCCGTTTGAACTCCTGGGTCTTCAAAAATGATTGCTTTACCACAGTGACTCCTGTACTAAGTCTAGATGTAAATTAAACAGGACTTCCCCAGTTTAGTGTCTGGAGACTAACTGGAGACCTGCAGAAGCCCCATTAAATCTTCCAAACAACTTGTTTATTGCGCTGAGTGTTTTGATCTGAGGTTGAAGGGCAAGTGTGGATGGAGAGTGCTAGATTTAATCAACAGAAGTAACTTGAGGGTAAAGATACTTTCATTGCCAGTAAGACAGACTCTTCTTTTGGTATTTCAGGTCAGACACGAGTTCAAGGTGAGAGAAAAATGTCAACATCCCTTTATTTATTTTCCTCTGAGAAAATAGAAAATAGAGTGTTCTTGGCACACTCAACAAAAACTAAGATGAAAGATGAAAGGTCCTCTCTCCAGATAATATAGTCTTTCTTTTTTTTTAATTTTGATTTTTTTGTTCATTATAGATTTTTTTTTTTTTTGCATCTATTTTTATTTACTTGGCCATGCCACACGGCATGTGGGATCTTAGTTCCCTGACCGGGGATCAAAACCATGCCCCCTGCAGTGGAAGCTCAGAGTCTTAACCACTGGACCACTAGGGAAGTCCCCAGATAATGTCTTTAGTGGGATGATTCCTATGAAAACAAATAAAACCAAAATGGTAAGTACTCAGTGCAGGTATAAAGGTGAAGAGAAAACATATGAGGATATACAGTCACAGAGAAATTCACGTACAGCTGTGTTTTGTGTTTTTTGAATTTTATTGGAGCATACTTGAGTTACAATGTTGTGTGAGCTTCAGGTGTACAGCGAAGTGACTTAGTTATACACATACGTATATTCCTTCTTTTTTAGATTCTTTTCTCATATAGATTAGCGCAGAATATTGGGCAGGGTTCCCTGTGCTACACAGTAGGTCCCCATCGGTCATCTGTCTTATATATAATACTGTGTCCATCCCAGCTCCTGATTTATACCCGCAACCCACGTTTCCCCTTTGGTAATCGTAAGTTTGTTTTCAATATCTGTAAGTCTGCTTCTGTTTTGTAAATAAGTTCATTTGTATCTTTTTTTTAAAATTAGATTCCACACAGAAGTGACGTCATATGGTATTTGTCTTTCTCTGTCTGACTTACTTCACTCAGTATGATCATCTCTAGGTCCGTGAGAGAGAGTTTTAAGCTAAGCCTTAAGTAGAAAGAGTTGGCCCGGGAAGTGTGTCTTAAGATGGCGGGAGACATATCTGCTGTGTCCATGGGAACGGGTCTAGGACCGGAGACGTTGAGTTAACTAAGTATGCCCACGGTACGAAACACATGGGCAGGCTCACAGCGAGCAGGAGAAGGACTTGAGCGGGCCAGTTCATGAAAGATACGCTACACCACGAGAACCCATGTGAACTTCATCCTTACTGACATAGGCAACCTCTGAGGACAAGTTGTCAGCCAGAGACTAGCGCAGCCATATTCGCATACTCGAGTGGCTGTTCTGTTAACAGTACAGTGGATGGACTAGGGAAAGAGATGGAAGGTCTTGGTAGCCTGGGGGAGCAGAAAGGAGATGACCGCAAGTGCTGAGCATGTGTGGTGACAGAGGAATGAAGAGGCTCGTCCAGTGCAGCCTCTGAACATCCCCAGAGAGGCACATGTTCAGAAGGTCTGGTTCACTAGGGTGCGACCGGTAGGATTTGATGTGGTCCTCTTACCCTTGCTTTCTCTTGCCAAGGTTTCAGTTACCTGCCGTCATCCGAGGTCGACAAATGTTAATTGGGAAAGTCCAGAGATAAAGAAGTCATGAGTTTGAAATCGCGCGCCGCTCTGAGTAGTGTGGGGAAATGTCTCACCGTCCCGCTCCTTCCCGGCCGGGAATCATCCCTGTCTTCAGTGAATCCCCGTTAGTGACTTCGTAGGTGCCTCAGTTATCAGGTCGAGTGTCATGGCAGTGCTCGTGTTCATGGAACCCTTATCTTACTTTATAAGGGCCCCAAAGCCCAAGAGTAGTGATGCAGGCGATTCACACACGCCAAAGAACATCCGTGAACTGCCTCCTTTCAGCAAAATGGTGGGTGTTCTCAATAAAGAAAAAAATACGCCGAGCTTGCTGAGATCAACAGCAAGAAGCGATCATCTGTCTGTGAAACTGTGAGGAAGGAAAAAGAAGGTTGTGCTCGTTTTGCTCTTGTCCCTCCGACTACGAAAGTGACGGCCACTGTGCACGGTAAGTGCTTACTTAGGCTGGAAAAGGCATTCAGTGTGTACAGTAAGATGTTCTGAGAGAGCGAGGCCTCACTCACATAACTTTTATTGCAATGTATTGTTGTAATTGTTCTATTTTATTATTAGTTATTGTTGTTGATCTCTGTGCCTAATTTATAAATTAAACTTTATCATAAGTGTGTATGTACAGGTGTGTACCTATAGGGTTTGGTACTGTCCATGGTTTCAGGTATCCACTGTGATTATTACAGCGTATCCCTTGTGGACGGGGGCACTACGTCATGAACACGACAGCCACTAGAAATGCTTGCAAGTCCACGGTTTAGGCCAGAGATTGTCCCGAGACTAAGGTATTGTGACCTTTCCTCAGCTTGGCCCAAGCAGGGAACACAGGAAGGAGGGCACCTGTGGGGAAGCGGGTAGACGTGAAGGAATCAGCCAGGAGTAGGATTTAATGAGTGTGAGACCTCTGTTGGGGGTTCAGGTAGAGATGCCTTGTTGATAACTTGAAATATGGATCTAGAAATCAGAATAAAGTCATAAATAAATTTAGAAGTCAGTCATGTTTAAGAAGGAGTTAGACACATCTGTGGGCTTACCCACGAATTGGGTAGGATGGCGAGAACAGAAGAGCAGTGGAGACATCCACTTTTAAAGGCTGGTGACGGGAAGAAGGCTGCGCATCCCCACAGAGAAGGAGTCGTCGGGGGGAAGGAAGTGAAAACGCTGGGACAGCAGAAACCCACAGGGCTTGGAAAGAAAGGATGCGTCCTGACCCAGTACAATAGACTCTTATTCCAGCCTTCTGCTCACACACTTGTTTCTTTTGGTAGGAAGTATACTTGTGATGCCATCACCAATCTTTCCATAAACTCTGGCCTCTGATATGAAAAAAATGACTTCATTTTTCTTGACCCCAACTCCTTAGAATCTACCAATGCTTGTCCCTCTCATCAGAGCCTCAGTATTGGCAGTCAGAGGTACTTTGGTGTTCAAATCATAGTTTCTGCTGTGTTTAAAAAGTCAACCAGGTGGTCAGTGGTCTTCTGTACACTGCATGCTCTGTTTGACCTCTCACATTAAATTTTGAGCGGCTGTAGTTTCGCATTCACAAGAGAAATGTATGGATAGGTAAAGAAACAGACCATCAGTCATTTGCGCTTTTTGCAAATGATTGAAAAATAATTCTTGAGGGTATTATGCTTAGTGAAATAAGTAAGACAGAGAAAGACAAATATTGTATGTTTTTACTTATATGTGGAATCCAAAAAATAAAGCAAAGGAACAAACACAACAAAACAGGAACAGACTCACAGATACAGAGAACAAATTAGTGGTTATCACACGGGGAGGGACAAGATGGGTGAAGGGGATTAAAAGGTCCAAACTGCTAGGTGTAAAATAAATAAGTTACAAGGATGTAACGTACAGCACAGGGGATATAGCCAATATTTTATTATAACTTTATATGGAGTATAATCTATAAAACTATCAAATCACTATGCTGTACTCCTGCAGCTAATGTAATATTTAAGTAAAGTATACTTTAATAAAAAATAGTAATTCTTGAGACCTACACCCAGCCAGGTTTTGGACCAGGCAGAAAGGACACAGCCATGGACGAGCTAGTTTTATTCCAGCCCTCATCGAATTATTGTCTCCATTTATCTAGTTTGGAATCCTGGGAGTAACACTGATCTAGTTTGGGTTTTCTCACCAGCAGAGCCCAAAGCAGGATTGTCGTACAAGTAGCTTCCTGCAGAGGTGGCCTCAAATTTGCGGCAAAACATTTGAGTCCCTGACACTTGCTTTCCCAGCTTAGGTTGGACAGGTGATGCTCTCCCTTCTAGTTCCAGCTTTCACACTGTAAATAGTGTCCTTTGTGCTGTCTGCTTAGTGCCATGTCATGGAACTTTGTGCCTTATCTGAGTGGGTTTGCTGTTTAAAGTGACCCCCAAATGTAGTGCCGACGTGCTGTCTAAAGCCTGGTAGGTAAATGGAAAAGTGAGACACAAAAAAGGGTCCCATAAAGGGTGAGTTATTGAGTACGTTATGTTGAGTCCCTCAAGGGAATACTCTGAGGGTATTTGCAGTACACGCCTGCAGGAGCTCTCTGAGGTGGGAATCAAACCACAGTGTTTGTGCAGAACCTGTGTGGGGAATGGGAGTGAAGGACCTGTGTCCTCTGTTGGGAACAAAGACATTTTCCTCTGTGCTTCCAGGCTCTTCTGTCTTGTGTAAGAATTAAATTGACCTGAGTCAGATCAACAGGAGAAAAATCAAAATTTACTACCACGTATACATGGGAGAGACCCAGGAAAACTCAGTCACTCGCCAAAATGGCAGAACCCCTCCACTTAAATACCTTCTTCAGTCAAGACAGAAGAACCTGCTGGGGTAGTGATTTGGGACCTCAGAGGGGAGGAGGGCAGTTCCCATGGAGACGGAGAAGCAAGTGTTTGTAAACAAGTGTTTGCTGGGCCTGCAGAGACAGGGGGACACAGAGAGGGATTGTAACAGGCAGACCTTGCTGGGTTCCTCCCCACCTACACGCCCCGTTCACAGTACAGTTATCTAGGGTGACGGCTCCCTTCCTGGGGCAGGTCCTCTGTCTACATTCCTCAGGCAGTTAGGGGAAGGTCACACGTTCTTTTTGAGTCTTTCGGGCCTTGACTGTTCTTGGCTAGAAATAATCCTCATGCCAAAGAGGCAAAGCTTTGGGGGTGGCCGGCTTTGCTCCCCTACGCCATCTAGAAGGAGTGAGTTTAGCGCGTGTCCAGTGGAGTTAGACAGACCTGGCTTCCAGGGCAGCCGTGCCGCTGGCTGGTGTGGGGCACTGGGAAAATTCCTCGCCTTCTGTCAGCCCGATTTTCCTCGTCTGCAGATTGGGGCTGTAAAGGAGAGCTCAGTTAATGCCTTCATACACCGTGGTCGGTTCCTTGCCTGGCACATGGAAGCAATAAAAGTTTTCTTTAATCGTTAATATCATTACCCATTCCTTCCATTGAAATCTCATTATCATCCCCTTCTCATTAGTGTTTTAAGTATTTCCTCATTCCTTGGAATCTTTCACAAACATTTTTCTCTTCTTCCTACCACTACTCCCGTTTACCTTCCTAACTCGTGACTAGTGTACGTTTCCAAAAGGATGATCAGAGCAAACAGAGAGGTGGAAAGATCAAAACAGTGGCCCCGTGTGTAGTGCTATAGTGCTATCCGATGTCCCTAAGCACAAGAAGCCCGTGGTACGCCTTACGGAGAAAATGCATGCGTCCCTTGACTTCGTTCAGGCATGACTTACACTGCCATGAGTCCAGTGTTCAGGAATCAGTATATGGTAGATAAGGTGTCTTTCCAAAGAAACACAGAATAAACAAGATCACACATGTATTGATCAGTTGACGAAATGTTGTGACCAGAGACTCTCAGGAACCTAACCCTGTGTTTCTCCACTCGTAAGCGGCATTCAGTATCTGCATGTTCATTGCTCGTGAAGAGTTCGTAGCACATCACTACCAGAATCAATGGCATGTGTATTTTAAATCCAGACAGGACACAAAGCAAAGCAAAACAACTCAGAAAACTTGCAACAGAATCAAAGCCAAACTTTTCACATGCAAGACTTCCTCGCAAAACACAATGGCACAATACCTGCACTGTTCTGAACGAAAATGATTTTCAAACTGTAATGTGGTACCCACTGAAGTAGCAGGACGGAATAATGAATTGCTGGTGAACCCAAGTTCACGTGCCTGATGCACAGTAAGGCCAAGCAAACGCACGTGTCAGAGTTGGGCGCAGAGGCAGGACTGTTGCAGGGCCAAGCAAGGAGAATGGGTGGCTTGGGAGTTGGGAGCAGGGATAGGATTGTTGCCCAGCCAACCAAGGAGAGTGGGTGGCTTGGCTCACAAGACCTGAACTCCCTGATAGTTTTGGGGGAAGAGTTTTTACAGGCAACATTTGCGGGGAGGGCTGCAGGGTGTGAAACCTTCCTCTGGTGGGCAGGTGGGGAGGTGACTGGGTGGTGTTCTGGGAATCTCAAGTCATCAGCCTTCGGGTTCCAGCGAGTCTGGGGTTCATGTGCTTGTGCTCAGCCTGAAGTTACCACCCTCCACCTGGGTGGGGGCCTTTTTTCCTGTGGAAGAACTCAGAGATATATTGTTACGTGTGTCCTTTGAGGAGGAACCAGGACCCTGCTTTATTGCTGCACTGTTTCTGGACGGCTCCTCCCTTGTTTCTGCGTTCCCTCCCTTCCCCAATTAGTTATCTGCCCTTTGGAACTCAAGGAAGGTTTAGGAGGTGGGAGCCTTTTTCCTGCAAACAAGAAATGGGAACATGGATAGGCTTTTGTACCCAGGAGGGCCCCTCAGGACACTGCTTGGTTTCAGTATCCTCTTCTCTTTGATATTCCTCCCCTTGGTCTTGACGGGAGCAGTCAAGACAGGGAATACAGTTTTGGATAGAGAGGTTAATCATAAACTCAGCAGAGGAGCTCAGTTTTAGGGGGATCGGTTTGAGAATCCTAAGTTGGCTTTAGAATTGTGTGCCCAGATTCACGGATACTTGCATTCAAAAGGTGGAGCCTGGTCCCCTCCCCTGAGCTGGGCTTAGTGACTTGCTTCATAATTAACCCAACAAAGCAGGAGTGATGGTGTGTGAGTTCTGAACCTAGGTTATATAGCAGCATTGCATATTTCACCTTGGTCTTTTTGAGTCTGTTGGGTCACTTGCTTTGGGGGAGGCCAGCTGCCCCGTGAAGGGGCTGCCCTGGGGAGGGTGCCCCTGTGGTGAGGAACTACCACCTTCTGCCCGCAGCCAGCAAGGAACCGAGGTCTCCTGTTCTTGCCATCTTAGACGCGGATCCTCCGGCAGAGTCAAGCCTCCAGGTGACTGCAGCCCTGGCCAATGGCTTAAATACAGTTTCATTAGAGACCCTGGGCACACACCAGCCAGCTAGGCGACCTCCACATTTTGACCTTCAGACACTGTGTGAGATAAATGATTGTTGTTTAAGCTGCTCAGACTTGGGGGTTATTTGTTATGTTGTTATGTAATGATAGATACCACCTTCCATTAATCCTTTCCAAGTATGGGCTTCAATAAAATGACTAAATCAGGAGAAGAGAAGCTTTGTAACCTAAGAAGCTTAAACATAGAAGAGTGGTGCACGTTAATGTCTGTGACAAGCAGCTGTGTTTGGAGCAGAAGGCTGGGGTCTCTGGAGCGAGAACTGTAGTTTATGGAAAGAAAAAATATCCTGTATCCTTTTGTATATGATCAGGAAACATGGGAGAGTTTTTACGATAAATACAGAAATTAAGAAGAAAAGAAAGATAGTTATGAACCTAAGAATGTAAGATACATTCTACAAAAAAATACCATATGATAAAAAAATTGGTGCAGAAGTAATAGTTATAATGCTGACGTTTATCACATTTACTGATTTTTCAGTGCCTAGAATTAACCTACCTGTTAGGCACAGAAAATACAATTATAGTTCCAGAAATAAACATGGGCGACATCAGTAGTGGTGGGATTCAAGCAAAGGAGAGGCGATAGGACTTCTTAGCGGGGGAGTGGAGGAGGTTAGGGAAAATTTCCATCCGTATCTGCTGCAGTGGTGGTCATAAGCCACCCTCTATATGGACTTGGGTAGTGGCCAAAATTTAAAATTCTATAACTAAAGAGTTACTAAAATTATTGATTTAACTAAATCGTGAGGATTATGGGAGAGGAGAGGGTATGATATCAATATAAGGAAGCTAGAAAAGCTGAAAGTTAATAGTCTGTCTCTCAAGATAATACGTCAAGAAAAATAGCTTAGAGTTAGCGAGACAGAATCATAGGTTAATTAAAATCCTGATTTCGCAACAGTATTTGTTCCTTGGAGTGACGTACATAATGGTAGGTGCAGGGAAAGGGGATTTTTTTATCATGAGCAGGATTACTTTACTAAGTATTTTTTTTTAAATTAATTTATTTATTTTGGCTGCGTTGGGTCCTCATTTCATGAGGGCTTTCTCTAGTTGCGGCGAGCGAGGGCCACTCTTCGTCGCCGCGGTGCGCAGACCTCTCACTATCGCGGCCTCTCCCGTTGTGGAGCACAGGCTCCAGATGCGCAGGCTCAGTAGCTGTGGCTCACGGGCCCAGCCGCTCCGCGGCATGTGGGATCTTCCCAGACCAGGGCTCGAACCCATGTCCCCTGCATTAGCAGGCAGATTCGCAACCACTGCGCCACCAGGGAAGCCCAGTAATTTTTTTAAAAAGACATATCCTGGTTCCTGGTACAGCAGTTGTGTTAGATTAAAGATCGTTAATTTCTTCAGTTTGTCAAAAACAGTATGTAAACAAATAATTTTACTCTAGGTTGAACCAAGTTGAAGATTTCCTTCCCTAGATTCATGAGGCTCTAAGAAGTAGTAGTAATCTTTTGTTTGTTTAATTTATGTCATTATACCTGTAACCACTTGAAGGAATTAAAACATTTATCAAAATGTACATTTTCCAACATAATTCATAAGCTGACATTTCAATGTTGCAATTCCCATACTTTCATTTTATCTTAGAAATGTAACATATGTTTTACTCCCTCAGTCAGTTTTTAATGATGTTATCTTTTTATAGTTCTTCAATGTGTGCAATACAGTAAATGCTATAGACACTTAGTTTAGAGATGTGTTTGCTTCCAGCAAGTTAAAAAGCCCAGTTAGAACACGCCTTTCAAAGGGATTCTGTCAAACTCCGACGTGTGCAGTCTACCGGTACCAGCATTTACAGCTCACAGAGAATTCTCTTTTGATACCTGTTTTTTCTCAATTAATTTTTAAATGAAGCATTGGTTAGAAGTGACCTTAAATTATTAATGCGTGTGTTGGTTAGAAAAACACTTTTCATGAGAGAAAGTGTCATTTTGATTGCATATCTAAGCAAACCTTAAAGAAACCCAATATTTTTATTCTTTGTTCCAAATCCCAAGGATGATCAAAGTCTGTAGGTGGAAAAAAAATGTTATTTTTAACAAAGATGAGAAGGAAAAACTGCTTTTTATACTATTTTGTATAGTAATTCTTATCCCTACCACTCACGCACCTTCTTTTTCTGATCTAACAGTTGATCGTGCTTTTTGGCTTCTAACTTAGGTTCCAGGGAGGCTCAGGCAAATTGTAACACCAGTAAGCCCATCTCACACACACACACACACACACACACACACAACGACCACATCTTGGCCATTACCTTGGAGAAGAAAATCATTGTATTCACATTCAAAAAACTTTGTCACTGTTTATACACTAGGGTATCATTCCAGCAAATACATTTTAATAACTTCTGAGGGCTCTGAATTCTCTCCCACTTCTGGGCTTGGAAATATGTCCACTGACTTGTTGCGTGACCTCTTGTCATCAGTGACTTGGAGAAGAAGAAAATAGATGACTTTTTTCCAACTCTTATGTCCGTTTCCCCCATTTTTCCATAACTGCACATTGGCCACATATAACATGATGAATTTTAACCGTAACCTCAAATCTATTGATAGGAGTGGGGGTAGTGACTCCAGGCTTCATTATCAGTGATGAGAAGAGAAACTCTAGACAGGGAAACGGAGGGAAGGAAGCCCCTGGAGATCTTGCACTGGTGCCTGGGAGTCTGCAGGATGCAAGCAATTTGCCCTTCTACCTCAAGAGGGCTCAGAGTTGTGTTATATGTAACTAAAGAGCATGGGGAAAACTTCAGTCTTTTAAGATTAAAACTCAAGCCTTTGAAATGATACATGCCTACATACTAAACTGGACATTTTGATGATAATCACCACTGTCATTATAAAAATGTTAAAATGGCAGTAATGGAAAATAGCTTTTCTTTTTAGATGTGGCAATGGCTTTTTAAAAAACTTTAAGTAGAGTTGATTTACGATGTGTTAATTGCTTCTGTACAGCAAAGTGACTCAGCTATGCATACATATGTATACATTTTTTTTTCATATTCTTTTCCATTATGGCTTGTCACAGGATACTGAATACAGTTCCCTCTGCTCTACAGTAGGACCTTGTTGTTTATCTGGAAAATGGCTTTTTAAACGTGAGACTGCCTGTGAAACAGTATCTCTGTCCACTTGCTAGTATTGTCTGTTGCCCCCCAAAACAAGGAAGGCGATGATAGTGTAGGACCTGCCTCCTGTGTGCCAGGGCGTCAAGGATGCTGTTGCGCTCTGTAGCACCACGCTGGCATCAGTGCCCCTACGGATGGTGAGCGTAGGGCCGGGAAGAACTGCGGTCAGCAGGTTTACGCCATCTCCAAGACTTCTTGCCAGTCTGTTTATTGGGGCTGATGACAGGGTTATGCGTCTGTTCACCGAGACCAATGTCTCTGTAGCCATTGATATTTGAAGTCTGGTCCAGTATAAGTTATGATATTAGGGTCTAGACAGCTCTCTGCATTTGGAGATCGTTATCCTCCTTCACATGTCAGGATGTTCTTGAGCTAATTTACACAGGACCCATTGGGGTCTCAAGGGAAAAAAAAATCTTCTGTCACTTGCTTGATTTATTTTTCTATCTATCATATATATAATTATTAAAATAATACTGAAACAATCACATCTGCTAATTTCAGTCATTTCCGTAATGTGTTTCAAAAAGTTAAAGCAATACAAAAGGTTGGGGGAAGCTCTAACTCAGGCTGAGCCAATGTGGCCAGTTTTAATCTTACACGGCTGAAGTTTTCCCCATGCTCTTTAGTTAGATATAACACAGCTCTGAGCCCCCTTGAGGTAGAAGGGCAAATTGCTTGCATCCTGCAGACTCCCAGGCACCAGTGAGATCTTCAGGGGCTTCCTTCCCTCCGTTTCCCTGTCTAGAGCTCCTCTTCTCATCGCTGGTAATAAAGCCTGGAGTCACTACCCCCCATCCTATCAATAGAGCAGAGCCGTCTTCATTCCATCGGTGGACACGCGTCCCCTGACGATGCGAGCAACCCCACATCAGAGCTTACCCCAAATATGGGAGATGTGGAGGTGACCATGTATCTCATTTCAGCGTCCTCCAAGGACAACCACATCATCTGAAGTCACTCTCACTTTGACCCCAATCCACACTGATTTACATCATAGAACCATTTGAAACTCTGGTGTTTTACAGAAATGGAACCTATTTTCCTTCTATAATTTAGACCCCGTGGGTCAGGAGAAATAATTCTCCCTCTACCCTTTCAGGTTCGGGCTGAGAACCCCTGTAATAAAAGACACATTAATAGGACAAAAACAAACAGAAGTTTAATAACATGTATACCTCCCCTATACAGGGGAGATACCCAGGCAAACTGAGTAACTGCCTGAAATGGCCCAAGCCACCCCCTTAAGTACCAGCTCCAGCTAAAGACAAAAGAAGGTGCTGGAGTGAAGAGAGCCAGGTAAGGGAGGGGACCAGGAGAAGCACAGTAAACAAGGGTAAGGTGGCTGTGCAAACTGGAGTCCTCGCCTTCTCGCTTGATAAGACTGTTGAGATTTAGAGCATCCTTTTCTTCCTGGTACAGAAAGGAAGACACCCTTACAGATGGAGGTTTCCCTTGTAAATGCAAATGCCTCTTACAAAAGGGTAACTTCTTCCCGGGTTTTCAGAGCTTCTCCTGTGTCTGCTGTTTCTTAAAAATGATCAGCCTCAAGATAATCTTCATGCCAAATAGGCGTATCTGGTGGTGTCATATTCTCCCTTCAACCCATTAGAGACTTGAGAAATCATTGCCTAAAACGCTTACTTCTAAGGAAAGATGATTCCAGAGAAATCGAGTAACGTGCCCTGGATATGCCATGAATTACTGTTAGCACTGGGGCCAGACACCTCATGCTTTGCTGTTTCTGATGCCAAAAGCTCAGCCTCTGTGCACCAGTGCTGAATTGAATCTCGGAGGCAGAGTTTTGGGTGAAGTAGAAAAGAATAGCGTTATTGCCTTGCCAGGCAAAGGGCGACACAGCGGGCTCCTGCCCTCGAAACTGTGTGTCCCAACCCAGGAGGGTTTGGTGAGGAGTTTTATAGCAATGGTTCAAGGGCGGGGTTGCTGAGAAGATTAGGGTGTGTGCAGGGCCTGCAGTCCTTTAATCTGGCCTCAGGTGGTCTCCTGATCTTCTCTGAAGAATGCTTCATCTTCCACTTGTTGGGGGTTTCAGCTTCCCTTCCCTGATTGGCAACTGTTTTAACCTGCCCTTTGGAACTCAGGGAAGGTCATGGAAGCTGAACAGGACCCACAGGGTCCTGCTCGACTTCATTTTCATAATGTGCCATTTCTCTTTCAGTAAACATTTTAAGATACATATCCAACATCAAAGATCATGTTAAATATTTTTAACCAATAAACCAGAAGAGTGTCTGAGATATTAAAATTTTCTTTAGCTATTAAAGATAAAATTCACTGAAAAAGTTTCTCCATGAAAATGAAATATTCTAAAAATATATGAGCATTTACATTGAAGTATGATTCTCTATTGAAAAAGCATGGTCCTTAAGGTTCATTTCTATTCTATTTTTCTTTTACTAGCCTCAGGGGGGAAAATACAATAGGTTCAGCAAAGCACAATGTTATGCTAAATGAATTTTATGTTTAGGGAATCTTAGCCTAAAAGAGGAATTTCAGCAGAACCATTTGATGGTAAAATACTTCATTTCTGATCAAGCAAAAGCAGTTGATGAGCTATCATGATAGAAGAAACAATTCGGAATTCTGTCAAAGTCAATGAATTTCTGTACAGAATTTCTCACATAGCACGTTGCAAATGGTCTCAGGGTAGAAAGTCAGAATCTTCCCTTGAAAAATCAATTATGTTCATCCAGACATAGCCATAAGCAACTTAAAGAAAAAAAAAAACACTTAAAAACTGTTTTCTCCCTTAAACATGAAGCTTATTCTTAAAAAGCTTGGAGATACTTCCTGAAAATGATTTCTTTCTGAAATCTTTGTGAATTATTACCAAGATCAAAAGCCAATGTGGCTATTTCTCTCTTCTTCACTTAAGAGAAGAGGTTTATCATTATTGAAGCTGCATTTCAAAAAAATAGAATATCAGGAACAAAAGATAAATGTAAATTAGCCTCCTTTTCAAATAGTTTGTAAAGTTTTTTACAGTCTTATGAGTGATAGTTTCTGGCTCTTTTTGATTAGTACAAGGGTACAATATCAGGTTTTTTTTTTTTTTTTTTTGCTAAAATACCCCAGAACCTCCTTCCTTTTTATTACCATTAACAAAACTCTTATCAAAAAAAATACATATATATATATCGTGAAAAATTTTTAAAGAGCAAAAACTAGAAGATAAAAGGAAATATAGAAAAAGTAGCAAATATATCTGTCACAGCAGTAAGTGTGAGTCCTCATCACAAGAAAAAAAATTTGTAACTATGTGGTAATGGATATTAAGTAGACTTATGGTGGTAACCTTTTTGCAATATATACAAATATCAAATCATGATGTGCACCCGAAACTAATGTAATGTTATATGTCAATTAAAAATAAATGTAAATGAGATAATTTATCTGCCTATTAAAAACAAAAGATTCTCACACTTAATACACACACACACACACAACTTAAAAAGATTACAGTGAGAGGAAATAGTAACCACCACCATATTCCATCACAAACAAAACGAGAAAAATAGAAAGTAAAAAAAAAAGCACCCTGAAAATTTTAAGTATTTAAAATTTTAAGTAAAATAAATTACAATCTGTGCCTTAACTGTTGAGTGAAAGAGGAATTAAAAACTCAAAATGCAGAATTTATAGAAATTTATAGAAAATAAATTTGTTGTAGATAGTTAAAACGTGCTCAGAAGAAACAGAATGACTTTCAGTAATTGCGGAATAGAAAAAAATATGCGAAGAACATTCAACTGAAGTTGTTAGAAAAAGCAATTAAAAATAAAACTAATGCATTACCTCAATTTTGCTATGAACCTTAAACTACTCTAAAAAAATTAAGTCTGAATTAAAACATGAAAAAATATAAAACTAATAAAAGTACAAAAATGAAATTAAACATTAGAAAGCAGACAAATGATGAAACATAAATCCAGTACTGACTCTTGGTGAAAATGAGTAAAACGAAGTCAGTAGATGATACAATTTAACAGTTGGTGATACCACAAATCCAAAATTTGAAATAAAATTAAAGAAATAACAGAGATTAAACAAATTACAGAAGGACTTATTTTACTCTATTCTATGGAAATAAATTTGAAAACTTTATAAGAACAGATATTTTCTAAATACAATGCAGAAGTATTTTGATAAAATTTATCACACAAAAAGACGAAATGATGAATGTTTCTGAAGAATTTCTCCTATGAAACTCAATGCAATCTGTATTTTTCAAATAAAACAGGTAAACAAAAAAGCACATAGAGACAGTAACTGACAATGTGTCTGTATTGGTTGATTGATGTCGACATACTGCCATTTATTCAACTGAGAAACAGGGATTGGAAACTGCTCAAAGCCAAGCACTGTGTCAGGCAGTGAAGGTTCAGTGGTTACAAGACCGAGACCCTGTTCTTGAGGGGCTCGTAGCCTAGTGTTGGAGGAGAAGCATCAAATAAATGATCATACACATGTGGGCACGTGTGCACATGCACACACACACACACACACACCGTGGCACTAACAACACTGCGAAGAAGAAAAAGTCCAGGGTTCTACGAACATTTTATAGCTGGACTTACAATTGGGAAAACAGATCTAGCCAGAACATTCAAGGAGGGTTTTCCTGGACATTAAGACCCCTGAAGCAGTATCTGGATCTAAGGGACACCATGACTGGAAAGCCCTGGACAGGAAAGACAATGAACTTACTTAAGAATAAAAAAGTTTATGGGGACTTCCCTGGTGGCGCAGTGGTTAAGAATCCGCCTGCCAGTGCAGGGGACACCAGTTCGAGCCCTGGTCCGGAAAGATCCCACATGCCGCAAAGCAACTAAGCCCGTGCGCCACAACTACTGAGCCCATGTGCCACAACTACTGAAGCTTGCGCACCTGGAGCCTGTGCTCCGCCACAAGAGAAGCCACTGCAATGAGAAGCCCGCGCACCACAACAAAGAGTAGCCCCCACTCGCTGCAACTAGAGAAAGCCCGCACGCAGCAACGAAGACCCAACGCAGCCAAAAAGTAAATAAATAAACTTACTAAAAATTAAAAAGTTTATAGAGGGTCTCCCTCCCTCCCTCTCCTCTCTCCTCCATTCAGCCCAACCCAACCCTTATGAATAACTACTTTTATTAGTTTCTTTATGCAAATGTAAACAAACACTACTGTCTATCCATATCCATCTATAAAGACCTGATGCTTCTGTTTTGTACAGATGCATAGTATTTCATTGTGTAGCTTATTGTAGTTTACTTAGCAAGTCCTGTTTAGTGAACCCTTATTTCCAGCCGTTTTGCAAATTCCAAATATGGCCTAGATCTAGCCACACGATAGAATACAGCAAATCAGATGTTGATGACAGCTAGTATGAAAAGTTATGTCATCTGTTTCTCTGTGTCTCTAGTTCGATGTGAGAGAGCAGTATTGTCCATCAGCAACTTTGTGTTTTGAACCTCTGTGTGAACTTTTTTCTTCCATTCACGAGTACCACTGTTGAACTCTCTACAACTTTTCAGCATGCGTCACTTCTCCCTCAACCGCAAAAATGGTGGTAAAGTGAAAACACAAACAAAGCTATGCTAATGCATCCGTGTTTGACATGGAGTTTGTTATTAATAAATGCCTTTGATGATTTTTAAATCCTTGCCAGCTGTTAAGGAATAATTGAGGGTGTGAAGCATGTAACAGAATTTATTGTAAAATTCAATAAAACTGAATTTTATTACTGGTGTGTAGATTTCTCTCACTTGTTATTTTTAGATAATATCCGGAAGCAAATGAACACATGTAGACCCATCTCAATCCAGTTTAGAAACAGGAAGCATCTATATTCCACGCTTTCTGGTGAATTCTGAGTTACTAATTTGAACTCATCTGCCTCTTTGAATTTCTTAAGATCTGGGCCGAGATGAAGCATCCTTAGATATATTTAATCCCAGGGTTATCCCACCTGAGTACAGCAGTATGCGTGTACCTGTTGTCTGGTATGGATGTCATTTTGATCAAGCCTGTTCCACTGTGATCACTGTGTGCCCTTATTCTATTAGTTAGTCAATATTTGAAACCGCCCTGTGTATTAGAACTCCTTTTTTGTGCCCGTGTTCTCATATAAACTTTGTGAATTGGGCCAGGTATACCCTCTGAGTCCAGAATAAATAAAGATTTGGCAGTGCAAGTACCCTGAGTAACTGAGACAGGAAAGTCTGTTGGGAACTCACTGACGCATCAGAGAGGCAACTATTTACATAGTGATGTCCATTTTGACCAAAGGGAGGAAGTTTATCATCCAAAAACTGTAACTTAGTGGCTCCCATAAAACTGATGTATGAGATATAAATCTATTCATGCCCATTGTTAAACCCAGGCTGTAACATAACTGGAATTAGGAAAGTTACGTTTTTGTGAAAGAAAGCTCTCCAGCTTGAGTTTTATTCAAAACAAATGGTGTAGGTCAGCGGGAAGCTTTCTTAGAGATTGTTTCTCCCTGTGCCAGCCCCACGGAAGAGCCGAATTCCCCCAAACACAAGCAAACTTCAGTTGAAATTTATATTCACTCCACCATCATGAATCTGCTTTTCAAAATAAATAGTATCAGATTAAAATGATTGATACCCTAATTCTTTTGTAATTGCTTCTAAATGTTTACATCCAATACGTACAGAAAGGCTACTCACTTCAAAAGTTTTTCCTAATGTGACAAACCGGGTAGTATGCTGTCTTACAATTATAGATTAGCTCTAGAAACATTTCAAGAGCAGAGGAAATGTTGACCCTAGATTGAATCTTTCATTCTCCACTGTCTCTATGATTTTGGGAAAAGTTCCAAAAGTTAAAGGAAAGCAGAAATAACAATATGCAACGTATTATTACACGTATATATTGCATCTCTCCAACATTAGGAATTATATCCATCACTGCCGTCTGTATTTGTGGGTGGATGGATCCAGACAGACTTGTGTTCAGCTCTTAGCTCTCCCCATCACCAAATGATTGAGTTCAGGCAGGCAGTCAGATCCCTTGAGCCGTGGGTTCCTCGTCTGCACAGTGAAGACGTGTGGGGTTTAAAATAAACATCCTGCATCACGCCTCGAACAAGGTTTAGACGCCACACAAGTATCTTCTGTTTTGACTCAGTTCTCTCGACTGCTGTAAAATACATAATGCATTCTTTGTTTCCCCTTTGCCCTTTGATTTATTATTTCTAATTCAGGTCTCTTTTTGAAATGTATTTGGGGCAACATTTAAGACACATGGCAATGTACTACACCTGAAAAATTTCAGATAAAGCCTCCACATTAATCAGGAGATGAGCAGTAATTATGAGAGTAATGTAAGGGCAAAATAAGCTACTGGAGGGCAGCTGGAAAGTTCACTTGGAGCTCCCATGAGTGATGGCAAGGCAGAGAAACACGAGGAGTTGAAGGTGCCTGTTTTCTCATGAGATGATGCCAACTGTACCCCGGAAGACACCAACGTAGTCCTGGGTCTCAGTGGTGTTTATGGTACATACTTTTCTATAAACTGTGAAGAGATAAGATTGTCAGTGATAGCTCTTCCAAAACACAGTGTAATTCTGACTTCCAGTGGCCCTTGAGACAGAAGGTCTCGCTGCTGCAGGAGTTCCTCGTTGGCTGTGGTTCTGGGAAGGTGACACACTGTGCCCTGGCGTGGGTTACTTTTCTCCTGTGCGGGAGGCCTTCTCCCTGACCCCACTGGAGCTGGATCCCCCCCCTGGGCAGCCTTGACTAGCCAGCAGAGAGGGGTTAATGTCCCTGAAGCAACCCTCAGGGGTGAAGCGACCCTTGGTGGAATAATTCTGAATTTTCTGAGTCTACAGTTGCAAGATACCCATGATGAGGACCTTTTCTCACTCCTCTCCTTTATTTGTTCAACGTTCTCATTTCCTCAGCAATGCTTCCTAGCATCCTTTTCCAAATAAACTACCTGCCCTTAAGTCCTGGACTCTGTGTCTCCTTTGGGAGAATCCAAAGACAGATTTCATCCAAAATCAAAAGCACGTTGATAAATCGTACCTTTGTGAAGGGTTTTCTATGGGGAAATGAGATAACCAATAGAGCATAGTCCACAGCAGCTGGGTCGTGAGCCACTGTTGCAGGAATACAGTTTAGACGATCTCAGGTAATGAAGAGATAGTATGCACAATCTCCCCGCATAATGTGGTTAAATAAATCAAACGCATGTCCGACGTTCTAGAGAAGCGAATAGAAATTGAACAAACAGGCATGAGAGTGGCTTGAGGGATGCTGGTAATTTTCCAGTTTTTTTGACTTGCCCGTGTCCACTTTGTGAAATTCATCTGTGAACGTACATCATCATTCATTGTGAAATACATGTCTGCACTTTTCTGTATTATGTCACACTTCAGTAGAAAGGTTACCTTTAAGGAAAGTTATGTGGAAAGCTAGCCAAATTGAAGATTTCTGGCACAGGTGTAACATTCAGACGTGCTGTGTTCCTCTTTTGTACAAGAGAATAATTCCTCTCTGGTAGGACTATGGTGAGACATCAGTGATATGGGTAGAGTTTTCAGCCCCTGTTTGGCCCAAGTAGGAACTCAGTCAGTAGACCGTTTGCCCCTGTGTTTTCAAAGGACATCTCATTCATTTCCTCTCAGTAGCAGGAAAGTAGGTGCCTGGTAATAATTGAGCTTGAAACGTAAAGATCCTGGCATATGTTCTTAACCTGGCTGATGGATGCCCAGTGTTCCAACAAGTAAACTTCAGTTTGGCTTAAAGGAGTCCTTGAGTTAAATCAGGGTTCGATGAAGGCTGGTAGCGAAAATCTCACGATTTTGCCGACAGGAAATACCAACATCTGTATACATGCCCCACATCTTCTTCAACCATTCTGCTGTCGAGGGACACCTGGGTTGTTTCTGTGACCTGGCTGTTGTGAATAGTGCTGCTGTGAATGCAGGGGTGCGTGTGTCTTTTTGAATTAAAGTTTTGTCCACGTATGTGCCCAGGAGTGGGATTGCTGGATCATACGGCAACTCTGCTTTTCGGGTTTGGAGAACTCTCCATGCTGTTCTCCGTAGCAACCGCACCAACTTACAGGGAATATCAATTCTTAATTTCCCAGTTCCAGATAAGAAAGCCGAGGCCTAGCTGATTTAACTAGTTTACTTTGGATTACCTAGCCCAGACTCTCGAGTTGGAATTTGAAACGAGGCACTGTCTCTCCAGCAGCCAAACTCTTAACCTATGTGCAAGACCAGAGGGCCTTCCAGGATTCAGCAAGTGGGCCAAACGTGAACACATGTGCATGGCCGCGCGTGCTTAAGCGTCCCTCTCCTGGGGAGCAGTGTTCGCTGACCATCCGTTTCTGCTTACATGATTTGGGATTTTCCATTGTAAAATGGTTTCAAACTTTGGATGCAGTTTAGTTATTTGCTTAAAGTACCCCTCATAGTATTTTCCCTGTGGAGCAAGCAGCGTATTTTTACACAGGTGGTCTGAATACCTTTACCCATTAAAAACAACAGAATTTAGTTCTCTCCCTCATTGGGATCTGGTTATTTTTTTTTTTTTTCCTACACGAACTTGTGATGAACGTGGGAGATGGGTGGAATCTTCCCTCCGTTTTTCTACCGCACTATTCTTGTTGTTCATCCAAAAGGAAGAAACCACGTCTTCTTCTCTGAGATGCGTCCCCGCCTGAGTGGTCCTCAGATCTCCTCTTGCCATTTCCTTTTGCCACTTGGGTAGCCAAGGGTGTATTGGGCTTGAGTCGTCTTGGGAAGGAAGCTTTGGAGACAGGGCTGTCGTGAAAACACAAGGAAGGGAACGGAATCCTTTGTACTGAATCCCTATCATTTTAAGACATCATTTCACCTTTTGTGAAACAGTGTTTCTCAGCACTTTTGGCCTGTGTTTGCTTGTCTGGGACAGATGAAATGTGGAGCTCGTGGTGGGGATTATTCTCTGTATGTCATCGACAGTTATTTTCTTGGTCCACTCACTGTATCCTCTTAGCATCCTACACAGTAGAGTTTCAGGTTTGGCTGATTGCTGTGTTATTTACTTATTCATTCTTTCTTTCGTTCATTTACTTAGTTTTATTTTCTGGCTAAAAAATTTTGTTAAAATGTTAACTAACATATCTACCTTTTGTCTGATTACTGATTTCTCTGGTAAAGGGAAAAAAGTTCTCTTATAATAAGAAATCTCGCTCATGCTTTCTACCTCATAAAGTGGTGACTGTTGTATTTGGTTGGTTGGGTACAGTTTCAGAGTTTGCTGGTGTGTGATGTACACTATTTGACGGTTAAACCATGAACCTCTATTCCCCGCAGAGTGTATCACTTCAAAAAAAGTCACTACCTTGGAAATGTGACTCTTAAGAAAATTTCTAATTTCAAACAAACTTTTCTCTAGCTACAAGGAGGATAAACAAGGTGAAATAAAAATGCAAACAAAAGATAATTTGTAACATGTCTGTTTCACTTTTCCATGAATTTATAATTGATGCTAGATGTGGCCATGCATGAAATGTACATTAGATCCACTCTACATGGATGTGAAATGTTTAACAGTAGAGTCCCACTTCTATGCAAGGAGGAATATTTTCAATTACATGACACAAAAACTACCATAGATTTAATTTTTTCTTGTGATGAAAAAAAAGGTGGGCTTGGCAGATAGAAAGTTGAGGAAATACTCTGGACCAGAGGGAAGCACAGCTTGGACTAAGCCAGCAAAGGAGAGGACAGAGGACAGGGAACAGGGAACAAGAGATGTGAGAATACACAGTGCTTCCTTAGTGAGCAGTTAGCGCTCAGAATGTGAGGAGAGAGCAGACACAGGTCCCCCCTGGGTCACTGTCTCCCCTGAAAGGATCTAAATGAGATTTTAAATGGGAAACAGTGCCATTTTCTTGTAACACTGGTGCGAAGTAGGAGTCTAATTAGGAGACGAATAATATAAAGCAAGTAAACCTGTATTTAGTGCTTTAAGAAATACTACATTGTTCTGGATTGAATAATATCACCCAAATATGCACGGGTACCCGGACCTGTGAACGCGATCTCATTTGGAAACAAGATCTTTACTGATGGAATCAGTTTAAGGTGAGGTCATGCTGGGTGAGAGTGGTGAGAGTCAAATCCAACGACTGGTGTCCTTATGAGAAAGTGTCAACATGGGCAAAGACACATGGACGCACAGAGAACGCCGTGCGGCAGCAGTGACGCATTACGAGCCAGGGAACATCAAGGATTGCGGGCAACCATGAGAATCTAGAAGAGGCAAAGAGGGATCGTCCTCTGGGGCCTTCAGACAGAGCGGGGCCCTGCCCACTCCTTGATCTCAGACTTCAGGCCTCCAGGCTATGAGAGAAAAAAAAAAAAAGATCCCTGTTGGCTAAGCTGCCCAGTGTGTGGTAGTTACAGCCGCCCCCGGGAAACTAATACAAGGACAGAGAGGTTTCCGTTATTATGTGTGTAACAGGAACAGTTAACGTCAGAAGCGTAGGGCCCGGACTTGTCTGCCATCCTTCGTGGTCCCTTGTCCTGCTGGCTCACGTGGTATGTGGTGCGCGGTTCCTTCATGAAACGCCGTATCCACGCGCTGTCAGGATGGTGAGCGCTTCCCATTGAGAAGCCTTTCCTTTGATTCCATTCCATTAGCTCTGCTGGGGAGCCCATCGCCTCCTGAATTCAATGAGGTGATAGAGTCAGCGAGAGCGAGTATGAGTCCAGGTTGTATTCTGGGATGAAGCCCATTTTTTTCAAATGTGACATTAATCCCCATCCAGAACCTTTTAGGCAGTACCCAGTATCACGGTGGCCGGGACATATCGTGGTGGCGAGGATGCATGGTTTGGAATTTTTGAACACTGAGTTGACAAGGTGGCCTGTGTGGAGGCAAGAAAGGCCCGTGACCTCAGCCTTCTCATCTGGGCCATGGGGTAAAATCTACCCCCTGCAGAGTTGTTTTTGGGGACCCCTGCAGTTGGGTTTGTCATCCCCCAGCCGAGAGCCTGGGGCATAGGAAGCGCTTAGCACCCGTAAGTTTGCTCGCTCCACCTCCGCCCCGCTGCTGCTAGTGGGGAGATACTTAAGGTGAGTCTGCTTACGGAGACAACAGTGTTAACAGTTACCCGCTGAAAGGTGGATTCGTTTCCCGGGGCTGCCGGCAGACACTACCACTGACTGGGTGGCGTAAACAACAGAACTGTGTTCTCTCTCAGTTCCGGAGGCCACAAGTCCAGAATTAGGGTGTCGGTGTGGCCAGGGTCCCTCTGAAGGCTCTAGGGCAGAGGTGTCCCCTGCCTCTTTCTCCTCGCTTCCGATGTTCCCTGCGATGCTGACACCCTTTGTCCTGTGGTCACATCACCCCCGTCTCTGCCTGCAGCATCACGTGGCCTCCTTCCCTGCGTGCGGCTGTGTTCACCCCTCTTCTTAAGAAGGAGACCGGTCACTGGGGCTAGGGTCCACCCGAATTCAGTGTAAACTCATCTTAGTTGATCTCATTACATCTGCCAAGACACTGTTTCCAAAGAGCGGCACCTTCTGAGGTTCTGGGTGGACGTGAGTTTGCGGGTACAGTATTCAAGCCAGCACGGTCCAGCACATTCGCGGCGGGATGAGAAGAGTGTGGCTTTGGGACGCGTTCATGTCATGCGGCAGATCTCTGTGCCTTTCTTGGTAGAAGGCACTGGGTTCTGTCTGTCTGTGTGCTTGAGGCTGTGTTTGTGTGTGTCTGTCTGTCTGCTTGAGGCTGTGTTTGTGTGTGTATTAGGGGAGGCCCCTGAGGGTCAGGAAGCTGATTAGCTCTGCCGCTTTCAGGATGCTTCTCAAGGAGAGAGGGAGATGTTGCTGCCTCAGTCCCTCAACTGGCGTGTTCTTTTTACTCAGATTTCACCCTCTCATTGTTAGAGCAAAGGTCTGTGTCCACACGCGGTGTTGTGTGGCCGCCCTGCCACATCTGGGGCCTGGAGGATGCACCCACACAGCCCTCCGGCCTCGTCAGCGTGCCGCTCAGGTGTGATGTCTGCTGCACACAGGCTCCCCAAAGCTGCCCTCTCTGGGTTTCCAGCTTTCCTTCCTCTTCTGCCTCCATCACTGCCCCCTCCCCAGCTGGATGCTGTCCTGTGTGCCCCTTCTGCTCAGACCCAGGAGGCCCCTGTTACCTGCCAGTGGCGAGGCCGGCCAGGCCTGTGTGCCGTGAACCCCGCAGTCTAACATGGAACCCTCGCGTGGAAGCACCCCCTCCATTGCTCCCGTTTCCTCCTTGAGCGTATGACTCTGGGGCACTTCCGTACTGTAAGACTCCTACTCTCGGAGGGGAGGGCGCACGTCGGAGAAAGATGCCCTTTGGAGAGATCAGCATTGACCTCAAACGATGGGCAGCAGCCGTTCCCTCTTCCTTTTTGTACATCTGCTCCGCATGTTAGAACCTCAGCTGGTGCTTGTGAAATGAACGCGTAGGTGCCAAAAAGCACGTCTGAGGGTTTAGCCAAGCCACTGCTGTCATCCTGGTTTTCTCCCTGCATCTCTCTGTTTTACACCGACCCCTCCCTGAGCCTGGGGAGTAAGGTTATCTCCACGCTCTGCATGTTCCGTGGAGACATGAGCAGAAATCCTGCAAGAGGGAGCACATCAGTACATATAGTACATGTTGCAAACCTGACCTTTGCAGTTGGCTGGTCTTCAGAGAAAAGGTGCACGTGAGCATATAGATCCCTCAACCCAGTGATGCTGGAGCAATTTGTATGAGCGATACCTGCGGGGAATACACGTGTGCCCGTGTGTGTGCACACAGCTATGCATTGTTAGCCATCCACGTTGGGACGTTTTATTCATGACTCTGGAACAACACGTGTCAATTGCAATCATCCTGACGGAAAAGGCTGCCATCACTCTCACTCTGAGAGAGATGGTTATCCCGTGAACTGTGCGTCCTGGTGATGGTCGAATCCACAGTACACAAGGTTTTCCAGCTTGGGCCACTCGGCAGAGGGTCTCACTCCCTGCCTTCTCCCGTCCTTCCTGTCACCGCCGTCATGCAGCCGTCCAAGCCGTTGTCCATCCTCCTCGTGGCTCAGACACCAATGCGTGTTTTCCTGGCCGCGTGCTGATCCAGCTCCCTCCTCCAGTGGAAGGGTCTTCGTACGATGCAGATCTGCTTATGTGCTTCCCCTCCCCAGGCCTTCACAGGGATGCAGAGGCTTCCAGAGCCAAGTGGGAGCTTTCTTTCCCTGAGAAACATTTTACCGAAAGGTAATATAGAAAGAGCACACAGCTCTGGGAAGCCGGATACCCTGAACACAACGTGTATTGCCAGCCCGAGATCAGGAGACCCACATGGCACTGAAACCCCTCGCTTTCTCTTCCAAACTCTCTTCCCCTCTGTAAACATCAACCCCTGCCTCGGGTGAGTCTGACTCCCCGTCAGCCCATGTGGTCCAGCCTTACCCACCAATATAACCAAACCGCCTGAGGTTCTCTCCTTCTGCAGTTGAATATGCCTCCAGACCCTCCCCCGTGCCCCTCCCCCCTGCCTGGGACACTGTGCCCTCACTTCTCTGCCCGGCTCCTTTGTAGTTTCAAAGCCATCTTGAGGGCCACCTGGGCCAAGGGCTCTCTCTGATTCCCCAGACTGGTTCCCCTGCCCCGCCTCTCTGCACAGCCCTCTCTCCATCCCTGCAGCGCTTCGTGCCATCATTCTTGGTCTGTTTCTTTGAGGACAGGGTTTATGTCTTTTCTGTTAACCTCCAGCATCTAACAGTATAAAGAATAGTACAGAGAAGTGTGTGTGTGTGTGTGTGTGTGTGTGTGTATGTATTCAACAAGCGTTTATGTATCACCTATATTTATATAGAACTCTCTATATGAATATAGGATGTGATACATAAATACTTGTTCAGGAAATCAGTGAACAAATGAATAACTGAATGGAGTTCACAGTCGTGACGCTCTGTATCGCCCTAACATGCCAACAGGATGAGCGTAAAGCACGATATCCAAGCTGTGCTCTTCTTCTCCTATTTACACATTGGGCAAGAGTGTCGGGAACTCTCTATATAAACAAATAGCCGAGATGGAAATGTGACTAATGTCTCAGCATGCCGAATAGATTTAGTGATGGGACTTCGTCATTTCAAGAAGCCACACAGGACCCCAGAAGCAGGTGGGGTCACTAATATGCAGCGTCCGTGTGCCAGATCCTTGTTGGACATGAAGGGCTGCCTGCAGACGATCACCTGGAGTCCCTGCTGCTGCCGCCCCTCCCCCTCCCCTCCCCTCCCCTCCCCTCCCCTCCCCCTTCCCCTTCCCCCCCTCCTCCTTCCCCTGCTTCCCATTTAATTTCTCAGATTCCTGGCCCAGCACTACCTCCACCCACCTGGTTCCTTCAACTCCTACATTTGCCTCTTTGCTGTCTGGTTTAGGGCTTTCTCCTTAAGGTCCCGAGAAGCTTCCGTTCCGCCCCGGACAGAGTTGAGATTCTGTCCACTGACTGACTTTCTCTCCTGGTCCACATCCTCTTGAATTAAGCTCATCCTCTTGCCCTCTCCCTGCGGCCACACCCATCCCTGGAATAAGCTCGCAACCCGGGTCTGGGGGTTAGCTGCGCACAGCGTTGCTCGCTGATTAGAAGCAAGTGCCGATCTTCCCCAGGCTCTTCGCTGTGAAAGCACGCCGCTCCTCTTCACGCCCCACCTCTGCAAGGACACACGGCCCTTGCACTGGAGAGCCCTCGTTTAGGCTCCTGACGAGGGTCAGTTCCCCGGGAACTCTGGTCCCACCGCAGCTGCACGCAGCAGGTGACCGCGCAGGGATGCCTGCCTGGCTCCACCCCACGGCACGTGCGACCAGCTCCTAACCCGGGCGTTCGGTTCCTGGGAATATCTCAGGACGTCCCCTGCCTAGGATTGAGTTGATAGGTTGATTATATTCAAGGACCGAGGTAAACAAGGATTGGAAGCAACCCACCGCCTTATACAGCTAATGTGTCTCCAGTGCACACTACTCACCGGGCAGGGTGGACCTTGGTAAGCCAAGGACTCATCGTGTCGGCTCTCCTTGTGCTCGCAGCTCAGTGGGAGTCAAAACGTACTTACTTCAACAAGTACAGAATGGGACAAAGCCAGTAGTTTTGAGGGGAAGGGGAAGGAGGCAGGAGCTATGCTAAGAGTCAGAGGGAGAGCATTCCAGGTAGGCTCGCAGCACATATATGGGTGCATGCACGGGCACTAAAGCGAGAGTCATTTTATATATTTTATTTCCAGCAAAGCAAAGCCCAGTTGTTCAGTTAAAGGCAGGTGGGCCAGAAGGAAACCAGCTTCAATTCCTTAAATTATGTATTTGTGCGTACCCATTCATTCCTCCCCATATTGTAATTTTCCCTTATCTACATGGATATATTCTTAACGTATGTGAGCACAACAAACACATCTGCACAAAAGGTTTTTCCCCTGTGTCTTTGTCTTTTTAACTGAAAGTTGAACTAATTTTCAAGTTTCTTTCCACCCATAAAAGTGTACACTATGGGTTCCAGCCTCAATATAGTTCAGGAGAAGAGAACAAATACTTTCTGTAAACCTTCTATATGTCAGGCACAGAAATTGGTGATTTACATGGCATTTGTCAAACTAGCCCCAGAAATAATTGTTCATTCAAAATTCCCGACAAGCTAAGCTGTGTTTGTTTGACAGAGAGGTAGTTTGTCTTGAAACAAACAAACGAACTATGCATGCAAGATGCTCAGGAAGGCAGGAGGTCCATTCTTACCTCTTTTATTTCCCCATGCTTTAATAATGGGTATTCTGATTTGATATGCTCGTTTGCTGTAATACTAAATCATGTAATGTTTAAATCCAGCATAAATTAAAGTCCTCCGGGAATTAAGAATAGTTTACCTGTGGAATATGATTATGTTCCAATTTCTCAAAACCATGCGATACATCCTCCAAAATACTTGAGGCTTAGACAGATCATCAGATTTGATACACTCTTCTAAACGCGTGAGATTACGTTCGTGAATTTAATTTTCTTTTTAAAAACTGTCTTTGGCATTTAAAGCAACTTAAACTTTTGAGAGCCGTAACTCTGAGTTGTCACCAGCCTCTCCACACACGATCCACCCCTCTGCAAGCCCTGCAGGCAAACTTAGTGATGTGCGGCGAATCACAGCGCCGATCTTCATGTTGGCGGACTTACTCCTGCCTTTCAGTCATCTCTCTCATCCCTCAGCGTGGATGCAGCTCAGGGAGATCCCGAGCTTTCTGCGGGGGGTATGGGGGCTGCGCCAGTGCCGCAGAAAGTGTGGGCGCACACCCACAATTCATACCCGGGAGGCCCGTCCTGCACGGCGAACATCCACGCGCTGTAGCTCGCTCCCACAGCTCAGACGAGGCGGTAAAAACACGGTTTATTTTTCTGCGAACCAGAATCATTACCCGCGCGATGCAGGCTGCAGTTTTTTGTACCTTCGATGTCTAAGCCTCCAACCTGGGGAAATATGGAAGATGTTGGTGGACTCCAAGGTATGGAAGCACTTTAGTTTCACAGAGAGAAAAGAGGTCCTGGCAATACAAGAGTCTTTCATCACAGGAAAGACGTGTGTGATGAATACTGCGTCATGGCGGGGGTGGATAAACACAAGTGAGAAACCGAGCTGCATCGTGAGGCTGGGCGAGGAAAATACCACCTGGGGAAGCTGAACGAGGGTCAGACTCCAGCCAGCGGCTCTCGGCAGCGCTCGGTGTCAGGTTCCGGAGGACAGAGGAGGGGCGCCAGGTTGTCCCCCGGGAGGTCGGGCGCCGGTCCTGGCGTGACCGTCGGGAGGTCTCATGACGTACCTGGCACTCAGCTGCATTATTCGGGCAATGAGTCGTCTCTTAGATGCTACCCCCTCTGAGTTTCTGTGTCGTTCCTCTTCCCATAGCAAAGGTCTCCTTCTCGGGGAAGCCTTCTCTGGCCCGGAATCCAAGTCATCCTTCCATCAGGGCTCATCACGTTGATGTTGTCACTGGCTGTGGTCTCCTCTGCTCACCTTGACATCTGCTGAGCGCTGCCCGGCGCCCACCACTGCCTAAAGGGGCACTAAATGAATGAGTGCTAACCAGAGCTGGGGCCATCTTTCTGTGCCACAGGCTGGGGTCCTGATGCACGATGGAGGGCCTCCCCGCCACCCACGCAGACTCAGCCCTCCGGGAAGTGAGGCCAAGGGTCCCACAAGCCAGTGAGCTGAATCGAGGGCCAGGCCAGACCACCCAGCACCGTAATAACGTGTTTTCTCTCACCCAGGGTTCAGGCTGCTTCCCATGAAGAGTCACTTCAGCTTTCCCATCTACTGTTGATATTTATGTATGTTTATTGGTGCAGGAGGGCATCGTGGAAAATTCTCGGCCAAACCCCTTGATCAGGGCCTTGCTACTCAGCGTGTGGTCCTCGGACCGGCAGCACCCGTCTCCCCTGGGCGCAGCTTAGAAGTCTAGAACCCCATCCTCGCCCCACCCCAGCGAAGCTGCGTCTGCATTGTGGCACCATCTGTCCGCTCACCGCCCAGCCTGCAACCACGTTCTGTGATCTCAGTCGTCGCAGGATCAGTTTTCATGACGTTCTCTGTCCAGCTGTCCCTTCTGTGCTGCTTGGATGAGAGTAACTGTATGCAGGGCGGGTGTGTAGACGTGCTGGCGCAGGGGAGGCTGGGGAGAAGAGCTGCTTCTTACAAGTAGCCTGACAGCTCTGGATCCCTTTGCAAAGGCACTAGCGTCGCCCACCCTACAGCAGACACCCCCAGGGAGTCCTCGGCACACAGGCACAGGCTCAGCTGGCAGCCCTGGGCAGGTGCACGTACTGACACAAGCACTGCACTTCGGTGACACAGCCCGAGGCTCCGTATTCTCACGACTTGTGTGCAGAAACCCCTGCTCCCTCATCACACCCCTGTGTCCTAGGAAGCCCTCACTTAGTTACTGTGAAAGCAACTACAGTGTAATCCAGTAGGACTCTATGCTGACTATTTTAGTAACTGAGTATTAAGAGATAGGAGGAAGCATTTTCTGAAACGCACACACTGGATGTGTCAGTCCCCGTTAAATAGCCCCAAATACCCAGTACCTCCTTTCTTCCCTTCCACTTTCCTTTACTTAAAAAAAGAAATCTTGTAATTACCTTGTTATGTTCCTGTCGTGTCTACTAGACGATGAAGTCTGGAAAGGCAGTGGTTGTGTCTGCTTCTTGTTCCAGATCTAGCATTGCCAGATTTAGCCAATAAAAGTACAAGACTCAGGCTTCCCTGGTGGCACAGTGGTTGCGAGTCCGCCTGCCGATGCAGGGGACACGGGTTCGTGCCGCGGTCCGGGACGATCCCACGTGCCGCGGAGCGGCTGGGTCCGTGAGCCATGGCCGCTGAGCCTGCGCGTCCGGAGCCTGTGCTCCGCAACGGGAGAGGCCACAGCAGTGAGAGGCCCGCGCACCGCAAAAAAAAAAGGACAAGACTCAGCTAAATTTGAAGGTCAGAGAAACAATAATGTGGTTGGATGTTAGTAGAAGTTCAGCCCGGGCCGTATTTGAATCATGCTCCTGTTTTTGAGATATTTGTTATTTCTCTGACCTTTAAATCTGACGCAGTGTCGTGGACTTTATCTGGCGGCGGAACCCGGACCTACCGCAGCACTCCAATGAGTATCCAGCCCAGATCAGATGATCAATAGATGTTGAATGCTTGCCCCTGTTAGGAGGCAGAAGCTGAATATGGGAGGTGTGTAAGGAGAGACGCTGGGGGAGAGGGAGTGAACAGTGAGCCTTGAGAAATCAGGGCCTGGCTTGTTTTAACCAACGTGGAAAACCTTCAGGAATAGCTTATAAAGGAGAGCATTCACGGATGAGTTACTTCACTGAGAAAAAAAAAAAAGGGGGGTGTTGTGGGGGGGAATACCGTCAGGGCAGTTAACTGTGGCTCTGTGCTCATTGAAGATTCTGACTTTCTCCAGGGAGGCTCTGCCTGTGAAAGATGGAGCATGAATTAGCTCGGGAGATGTTGGGTGGCTTCTTGGGTGACATAGGAAACTTTAATGGCAAAACGAGAGACACCAATAATGCATCCTTGTTTCTTTGGGGAACTCAGGAAGTTTAGTCTCAAAAAGAGGGAAAGTGGAGATCAACAAAAATTGTAAAAATAGCCCTTTTGTGAAACAGAAAGGTAGCTATAAATGAAGGGCCAGGGTGTTAAATTGAGGGAGAGTAGTCACCCAGTCCTGTGTAGTTCTTTAGTATTTCAGGCATGGGTATTAGATTGCATCACTGTCGCACATCCCCACCCCATCTTTCCCCTGTAACTGGGTGGTGCTGTTCCGTTGTGGCCTGGGTGTTCTTCCCCACCCTGGAGTCTGGTCTCACCCATGTGATTTGCTTTGCCCGATGGGATGTTATCAGATGCCAGCAGCTTGGGAAGCGCTTGCCTGCTTGGCCTGGACCTCTCTTTCTCTTGCACCTTTGTTGCCCCCAGGGACGGCCAGCCAACAGCTAATTCCTAGCTGTGAATGAGCCCAGCAACATCAGGACCACCTGGCCGACGCCCCCGCACCCCCCCCCACATCAGCCAGATGAGTATAAACACTCATTATTGTGTGCCTGGCGGGGAGGGGGGGTATGTGTGGGTGGGGTCGTGATTGTTTGATATGCAGAAGCATCATGGCAAGAGATAACTGATACAAGAACACAGCAGCCTGGAAGTCAATGGAGGAACACAGCCACAGTTATAAAATCCATTTTCTCTGGTTCTTTGTCCTCCCTCTCTGTTGGAAATCTCGTTCCTCTCACATGTTACCCAGTGGTCCTGGTAATCCTCAGTGAAGTGTTCCTGCGTGTTTGATAAACGAGTCCTGCTGGCTTTCCGAGCACTTCCACCGCTTTGATTGTCCTACTCCAGGGAGTGCGGGTGAGCTTCCTTGTGTTGAAAATGCTGCCAGTTCTTCCTCTGGGACTGGTACCTCCCCAGGGAGCCCCAGTACTCTCCAGGGATGGTACCGTCCCCGTAGACTCTAATGCCCATGGCAAGCTGCCTTCTCCTGCCAAGAGCACTGAGGCCACTGTCCTCCCCTGCCGGAGTCTCTCCGTCACTCCTGACACCCATGGACACTCACATAGAGGTTACACGCAATGCTCCGTTTATATTTTTTTGTTTAGCAAAGTCAAGAATGAAGTGGTATGTTTCAGGTCCCTCTTACATATTTACTAATCTTGTATCAGTTTCCGATGGCTACTGTAACAAATTATCATAAACACGATGGTTTAAAACTAGACACATTGTGTTCTCTCGCAGTTCTAAGATCAGGAGTTGAAACTGAGCATCCCTGAGCTGAGATCAAGGTGTCTGCAGGGCTGTGCTCCCTCCGGAGGCTCTAGGGGAGAGTCTGTGTTGCCTCTTCCAGGTTCTTGTGGCTGCTGGAGTTCCTTGACGTGGAACCCTGTCACTCCATGGCTCTGGCGTCACGGCACCGTCTCTCCTTCTGTATGTGTGTCCGATATCCTCTGCCTCTCTTATAAGGACGTTTGTGATTGCCCTCAGGGCCCATCTGGATAATTCAGGATAATCTCCCCACCTCAGAACCCTTAATCACATTTGCCAAGCCTTTGGCATAAAATGTAACATTTGGAAGGTACTAGGGATTAAGACATGATATCTTTGGGGGCCTCCATTCAAACCTCTCCAAATCCTATTCCCACCCAAAAACTTTGTGAGAAAATAATCGGTGTTAAATTTACCAAGTGTGGATTTTCACCTCTGAGAAGGCCAATCAGGCATTCAAGAAATACTAATGGAGAACTTATTATGACCTTTGAATATAGACCCCCTCCAGGCTTGATCACAGGCCCTCTTGCCTGTGGCATAAATCGTCAACCAGACACCTTTCAGTCCCAGATAATATCTCAGGTCCAGATTCTTCCTCAAAATCTGTTCTCCACATCCAGCTGCATCTGCTTGTGAATCTCAAAGGTGCCTCAAACTCAGCATTTCCCCAAATGAAACCCATGCCCTTCTCCTCCCAACGTGCTCCTTGTTGCACGTGTCACTGAATGCGTCCCAGACAGCCCCTCGGGGCAGCCGTCCCAGACGCCTCTCTGCACATTCAATTGCTGCATCCTGTGAATTTTTATCACATCTCTTCATTCCTGTCACTCTCCTCTGTCATCACTTTGTCAAGCCTGCCATCATGCCTTGCCCGGACTACGTCAAGGGCCTCCCAACTGGTCTCTCCACACATCTTCTCCACTCCTCAATACACTCTCCACTTGCCAGAGAGATCTTTTTAAAACACAAGACTTCATCTTGTGACTCCACCACTAAGAACTCGTCGAGGGCGTTCCATGGTTCTGGGGATGAATTTCAACATCCCTCATCTCCTGCCTTGCTTTCAGGAACCTAGAGCTGATATAGCTCTCTCGGATCACTTTGCATTATCCTTTCCTTTTACAGTTATACCTCACCACGCTTGAATTCTTTAATTCAGTGAGGCTTCCTGCTTCCTGCGTGAGCATCACCCTCGGCGTCTGGAATAAGCATTCCATCCCTCCTGTCGGCCTGCTAAGCTGTTAATCTTCCCCGAGACACAAACCGTACTTCCTGAATGTGGCCATTGCTAACCCCCGTGGCATGATTTATTTCTCGACAGCATTGTTCATAATTAGAAGTAAAAATTAATTGGGTATTGGTTTGCTTATTGCCTGCTTTCCAGTAAAAGTCTCTTTTTTTCTCTTGTAGCAGATGCTCAATTAATATGTCTTTAAAGAAAACGAGTGAATGCATCCTAGTCAATGAAGTAGACCTAATCCTCATCTTCCCTGAGTTCGTGTGTCCCTGTTACATTTACACATATCTTGGTTGTAGATCCTTTCATCCAAGTCCTGAATACATTAATTATTTGTCTCTTTTTTTTTTTTTTTTTTTTTTTTTTTTGCGGTACGCGGGCCTCTCACTGTTGTGGCCTCTCCCGTTGCGGAGCACAGGCTCCGGACGCGCAGGCTCAGTGGCCATGGCTCACGGGCCCAGCCGCTCTGCGGCATGTGGGATCGTCCCGGACCGGGGCACGAACCCGTGTCCCTTGCATCGGCAGGCGGACTCTCAACCACTGTGCCACGAGGGAAGCCCGATTATTTGTCTTTTGATATTTACCATTGCTAGTTCACAGGGAGAGGTCAGCTTTATTTCATGCCGTCATAAACTTATTTATTTTCCTTGATATTTGAGGCACTGTCTTTCTTTATACTTCAATTTTTAAAATATTCATAGAGAATGTACATGTATTTTCATTCATTTTGCCAAGAACTCAGTGGATCTGCTAATTGTGTATAGACTTTGTTTTTAACCTCAGGCAGGTTTTCTTCAGTTATATTTTTGATACTTTTGAGACACAAACGGAGGCATATTTAATAAGATGCCTTTTGACAGTTCAGTTCACTAGAAGCATTCCTCTTTCCTTTTTTTGCCACTTTTTTTTTTTTTTGCAGTACGCGGGCCTCTCACTGTTGTGGCCTCTCCCGTTGTGGAGCACAGGCTCTGGACGCACAGGCTCAGCGGCCATGGCTCACGGGCCCAGCCTCTCCACGGCACGTGGGATCTTCCCAGACCGGGGCACGAACCCGTGTCCCCTGCATCGGCAGGCGGACTCTCAACCACTGCACCACCAGGGAAGCCCTTTTGCCACTTTTTGAAGTTTATGGAATGTGTTCACATTTTTTGTGTTTCAGCACTGGTAATTCTGTTAGTTTTTCCTTTTGTTTTCTTTCTGTTAAGAAACACCATAACACTGTGAATGGTGTTTATTGCCTTCCTTCTTCTACTGTTTTCTTACTGCATCTTTCTTTTTTTTTGTTTTTAAATGAATTTGTTTATTTATTTAGGCTGCACTGGGCTTAGTTGTGGCATGCAGGATCTTAGTTGCGGCATGCATGTGGGATCTAGTTCCCCGACCAGGGATCGAACCCCAGTCCCTTGCCTTGGGAGCACAGAGTCTTAACCACAGTGCCACCCAGGAAGTCCCCTCTCACTGTATCTTAACTTTAGCCTAAATAATAAAGGCTAAAAAATAAAAATATTTTTTATTTTATAAAAAATAAAATAAGATGTTCCTTGTATTAATAAAATGAATAATCAAATAACTAACACAAATGAAGGCCATGGAAGGATCAGTAAAGATAGTTCTTTTGGACTAAGGAATTTAATTACTCCAATGTGTACTCTTAAGATGCAAGACCATTGTAATCTTCTTTAGTATGCTGTTAACCAAATACTGTCTCAAATGGACATTTCAGTACTGCCTGGCTCATCTGTCAAATTTAATGTAAACATTTGCATTTCATTTTGGTTGCAGTTAGAATAAAGAGCTTCCTACAAAATTGACATAAAATGAATGGTCAATCCATTTTTATTGGAGGCGCAGCTAAGAATGTGTGGTAAGCGCATGCCTTATGAAGATAAATAGAGCGTTACTGTAAGTAATTAGGAAGCAAACGTACGACAGCAAAGGGGCTGCATTCTGGTACAGAATATAGCCTGCTTAGCACTGTAAGTTATTCTCATGACCTACGTTGTGTTGTTTGTATTTATCACGGGTGTTAAGGAGAATGACTAAAAATCATCAATCAGGTTATTAAAATAATAATGTCATGCCTATCAGCAGAAATTGTTTGTTAAAAAGTTCTTAAATCCTTCCTGGTTCACCTTGTGGTACCATCAAAGGAGCACAACCTTTTTGGTTAAACAAAAGCAGGCTTCACGTCCCTTACCAGTCTGCTGAACGTCCAGGATCACCGCTTAAATTCAACGTCCTCATTTGTAAAATGGTCGTAAGATCGCCCGTGCCAGTGGTTCTAGATCTTAAGTGTGCATCCAGGGCTTGTGAGACACAGATCCCTGCCCTCCACCCCCAGAAGCTCCCCTCTGTTGTTCTGGACTCAGGCTCACAGTTTGCATTTCTTCTGGGGACACTGGTGATGCTGCCGCTGCTGATCTGGGGACCACCATTAGAGGAGACGACCTTTTAGTCGTTCTGAAGCCTGGGTGAGGCGCTTTCAAGTAGACCGTTTCCCCAGAGATTCTGCTTGGCTTGACCTCGAGTGGCTGGCCTCGCAGTGACTTAATATGCCGCAGGCTGGGCAGCCATCGGTCTATATAAAGCTTTTGGCTCTTCGTGGAGTGATTTGGGTTGCGCAATACAAGTTAGTTCTGTTTCTTTGCACACGCGCTTATTTTCATTCTATTTTCATAGCTAACAATTCTAAGTCCCTGAATGAACCCAGATTGGTCAACAGGTATTTGCTTATTCGTTTAATGACTACATACACTTCAGCCTTGACTAATAGAATTCAAGTCCCTCTCTCTGCAGAGTTCAGGCTAATTGTCTACGGTAATTGACTGTTGTCTTTTCCCGCACCTGTTATCTATGTGAATCCACATTACGGATCCTTCCACTGCTGGAGCTGGGTAAAGCCAGTCCACGGGCAAAACTCCCTTAAGTGAACTTCGTGTGGTGATTTTGGTTGAGGTTCTAGGATAGGCACTTTTTACTTAAGATCTTATCTTTATAAATGTTTCACGTTTGTCATACATTCAAGATTAGTGAGTCTTATAATCATTTGCATAAGTATTAAAGTGAAATCAAATACTTACCCAACTAGATGACCAGAAGGGCTTTGAAAGGGGGAAAAAAACAAGCTTCCCATGTCATTACCCCCTTTTGAAATTGCAAATAATTCTCCTAAAACTGACCCCGTTCTGTTCTTACAAGGTACAGAAATCTCCAGATAAAAGAGCCTTTAGGGATTAAACAAAGACTTTACACTTCTTGTGGCGTTTAAAAAACTTGGAGGAGGCCCTTTTTTGTAATTGATAATTATAGGAGAGGGACCTGGTTCTAAATAGAAGAGTATTAAATTATTTTCAAGGACTCTCATAATGTCTGTTGAGTATTAATTTGACATACTTTTCTTCAGTAAACATTTGACAAGTGCTGATATATTCTAGGTCTTGTGTTAGATTTGGGTTATGAAGATCAACAAAACTTTGACTCTGGACTCAAACAGTGAAACAGTGACTGGATAGCAGTCATTTAGTTTTTGGCTTTTCAGCGGGACCCTGAACTATGAATAATCACCATGATGGGGGTGGGGACTGATGAATGAAAGGAGAGGCAGCTTGAAGGTCACCACAGGCCATAGATGAGCAGCTAGAAACACCTGCGTAACTCTTGCCTGGGGTTGACCCAATAATTTGTAGCTTAGAAGACCCGTGGCCCACTTGTAATTCGCTAATGTTGTGCCAGCGGCCACCTTGGATTTCTACAGACAAAAGTGAGCATCCTGAATTTTCAGAAGGATAGAAAATGTCCTCGAAAATGTACAGGCTCCTATGTGGCAAAGAAATAATTTGTAAACGGAATGTATATTCAATCCCCAAAGCATTACTCGGGACTTTTGTATTAACATTGAATTGCTTTCTATAATCTTAAAACTGTTTCTTTATTTAAAAGAATACAAAATTCTGTATTTCCTGATGTTTGAGTTAAGGAATCTTTCTAGGGAATAGTCAATGAATGTTGCTGGATTTGGTGGACCTTTTAAAAATTTTTGAATAAAAATCCAATTCTGCAAGAGACCACATCAAGTAAAAAGAATTGCTTAAAAAAAGGAGCAGGTTGTACTACATGTTATTACTATAATTGAACCGTTTAAAAAATTATGTACCGGGCTTCCCTGGAGGTGCAGTGGTTGAGAGTCCGCCTGCCGATTCAGGGGATGCGGGTTCGTGCCCCGGTCCGGGAAGATCCCACGTGCCGCGCAGCGGCTGGGCCCGTGAGCCATGGCCACTGAGCCTGCGCGTCCGGAGCCTGTGCTCCGCGACTGGAGAGGCCACAACAGTGAGAGGCCCGTGTACCGCAAAAAAAAAAAAAAAAAAATTATGTACCTCTATGGGCTAGGAGAAGATGGGACTTTTTTTTAATTAAAAGAAGAGATGTGTTAGGGTGGAAAGTCTGTGGGCGGTGTTTTTCTCTTGATGTTGGTGTTATAACAGCATCTGTACAAGGTTTAAGAGAAAACATGTTTCTAAAATCAGAGACTCAGAACCTATTTTCGAAGCTTCCACAATATTTGAGCCTGAGGGGGAAGGGAGGGAGAGGGAGGCAAAGAAAGGCGAAGGACCATTTTCCTTCGCTCTAAGTCTTATCACCATGCAGGGTGTGTCCTCTTCCAGAACTTTCTTAGGAAACAGAGTAAACTTATCCAAACATGTATGCCATAAGGAATGGCATAGAAACATCAGCAGTATGGGAAAAGTGGGTTTCTTCCAATATGGAGGAAATAGGCTGTCTCCTTCCTAGATAAAGGATGCCATTCGTTTGAGCTCTACGTTGATAGCTGGTGGCATGTGAAATGTTCTTCAGCTCTTAAATGTGTTCTAATGCCCCCAATTCTTCTTCCCAAAGCAACTGTTCTCAAACCGAGAGTGAGGGGGGAAAATGAGAGAGCTGTTTCCATTTCAGCAATAGGACTAGGTTCTCATCCTACTTGTAACTCAAACGAAACTTTCCCAAGCACAACCGAAATAGCTCCCATAGAATTTCAAACGATGAGAATCAAGCCCAGATGGTCTGGACTGAAAACGTTAAATCGGATGCTATGACTCTGGTCAAGTGCGATGACATATTTGCATGTTTCTGATTCTATTTAAAATTAGTCTTTTTAAGAAGTCCAGCTGCTTCAGAGTATCTTTTCCATTTCCCTCTCAGTGCATGAAACTTCCACCCTGAGTCATGCAAGTGGGTAAAGAAATTGAATTTTTAGAAGGCCCTAGTTAAATAATAAATATGTCTGGAGTGGATAGGATAGCAATCCAAAAGTACCCAGTACTGCAGGCACATGAAGTGTTTATTGGGTGGCCAGGAAGACCGAGAGAAGGGTGTTGAGTCCATCTGGACAGACCTGGGAGAAGGGAAGTGAAAGCTCCCCATGTGCGTAAGTACCAATTTTCTGGTGCTAAAATAACAGCTAAATTATGCCTCTCCTTCCTTGTCAGTCTACTCTGGGTATTTCCTTAATCTGTAATGACTAGCTCTGTGCTGTTATAAAGCCTGGTAGCGTCGGCAGGGTCTCTCCCTTCTCCTTGAATCAGAGGGTCATGCCCAGGATTCCTGAGTTGCCAGGTGTGTTCTCCCATCATCTTTGTCTAAGAGCAGGCTTTTTAAAATGCGTTTTTCTCAAATCTCAGTTTTCGTTACTTTGTGGCTAAGTCTGGACACTTCAGACAAGGATTCCATGCTCACATTCCAGTATCGCTCATCTAATTGCCTAAGAGAAGGAAAAGAACCTTCCTGCTCTCCCTTAACCGACAAACAAAGAGTTGGAGATCCGAGTGTGTTCATTGTTTTTCTTCTTCCGGCAGACTTCAGGGAATACTGTCTTCTGTTGTCTCCAGAGGCAGCAGACAGAGTGGAAATAAAGTGGCCCTACTATGGCGCAGGAGGGGTAGCTGAATTTTGCACGTGATGGGGCTCTGACCCAGCCCAGACCTGGTCACTCTGCAGCCCTTGCCCAGTCCGTGTAAACCCCGGGGAGGACGGCCTCATACATACAGCGCCACCTAGGTCTCCTCCTGTGTCCTTGTTGCATCATAAGTGCATGGCTTTTGGACCTGTTTGGGGCCTCACCTCTCTTCATAATCTGCTCTTTACTGACAAAACCAGCCGTCTATGTCTCTGCAGTGATTAGGAGACCAAAGAGAATTACTCCAAATGGCTATAGGCAGCTTGGCTAGCTCTCTTGTGAGCTAACTTCAGAAAAATGAAGAAATCCATCATGGGAGTTAGCAACAATTCTGTGTGGCAAAAGAGAGATTTGATATCAGCAATTAAATATAAGAATCTGATCATGTAGAGCAGGTGTGATTCACGGTCTGTCCCTGTCCTCTTTCTCTGGGTGTCAGGCCACACTGTTAGAGAATTTAGACCACACACACCAGGGCGTGTGAGTCTCCTTGGACTTGCATTTGTTGAAGTGAAGCCACTTCTGTGGGTCAGTTTTTCTTATTTACAGTGAACCTCGCTTTTCCCAGAAGTGACCGTCCCAGCTGTCAGTAAACACAGAGCTTAGCTTCTGTCTGTCAGGTGGACACGCTGCAGAGACTAAACTCGCAACCAAGTATTAAAGGGCAGATGGAGGCAAGACACGTCCCCGTCCCGTCACCTCTCTGCATGCCAAGCCCTCCTGCGCCGTGAACACTCTGGAAGCAGGTTACAGGGTTAGAGCGCTCCTGTTTCTGTGTGTATTATTAGCTGATAGGGGAAAAAAATCACACAACTGAAGATGACTTAATGTGAATTAATATGATGACTGTAAAAATTTGTGTAATATAAATATCGATTAAAAAGAGGTAATAGCAAAAAAAGAAAAAAAGAGCTGGATAACAATCGGAATTTAGCCACATTGCAAGCATATAGAGGGTGATTCTTAAAATCATTTTAATTATCCAGGAGTAACTCACAAAGCATTCCGGACACTAATTAAAGAAATTTTCATGCTGCTGCCAACCCTCCCTTCTTTGAGTTAAAAACAACACAACGTAGTTAACCCAAATGAAGCTAGGTCTCATGGAAGTGTTTTTTTTTTCCAATTCTATAGTAGTGTTTCTTTAATAGCACTATGGAGATATATTTAAATACCATAAAATTCACCTCTTTAAAGTGTACATTGCAGTGTTGTTTAGTGTATTTGCAGAGCTGTGCATCCTTCATCATAATCTAATTTTGGAGTATTTTCATCACCCACAAAAGAAACCCTGCCCCTTCTAGCACTCATTCGCCATTCTCCACCCCTGCAGCCCCTGGCAGACACCCACCTGCTCTCTGTTTCTATACATTTGCCTATTTTGGACAGTTTATGTAAATGGGCTCCTACAGTATGTGTTTCTCTGTGACAACCTTCTTTCACTCAGCATAATGTTTTTGTATTTCATCCATGTTGTAAGAAGAACCAGCGCTACAGTCCTCCCTCTTGCTGAGCAGAATTGTTGTCAGGCATCCGTTTCTTGCCTCTCAGCCCCCAGTGCGCCCCTCAGTATACATGCTCTGATGCCCTGAACTTGTCTCCACTGAACCTGAGCACCACGTAGGGCTTTCTCAGTAGAGGGCGCTGGAGGGACATGGCAAGGGGAAGAGGTTCCTCCAGTTTCAGGTGCAGGTTGGTGGGGGACATCACAGGTGCAGTGGGAACGTCCGGTGGGCCGGCCCCAGCTGTGGGACTACGACCCCTGAGCAGCCCTGACGCCTGGGTCTGGCGATAACCTTTCCCCAGCCCTCTCCACGCAGAAAACCAGGGTCCCCTGGGGGTGACACTCTGCAGGCTCCCCATGGGGCCCCCTCCTCGGGAACACCTTCTGTGTCCTCCAGGGCACAGGTGGCCCCTACCTGCTGGTTGCTGCTCACCTGGTCCTTCAGCCGCATTGCAGGGGTGGGCCTGCGGTCTGCCCAGCAGCTCCAGACCAACAGTGGGCTGAGCAAACCAGCAGGCATCTCTGCTCTCTGGCAGCGGGACCACAAGCCTTGCGATTCTAAACCCTTTCCTGGTTTGTCCTTCTTCGGATGCTCTCCCTGAGGCCGAGTGCACCATAGAGAGTTTCCATTTATCTTCTGGTTACTTGTTAATCACAGTTCACACTTCTTTACCCCACTTAACCTACTGCATGGCTTCCGTCACCAGCTGGACCCAGCCGGCTGCAGTATTTCGTTGTGTGGATAGACCACATCTTGTCTATCTATCAGCTGGTGGGCATGTGCGTTGTTTCTATTTGCTTGGCTATTAGAAATGATGCTGCTGTAAACACTGGAGTCTAAGTCTCCGTGTGGACATATGTTTTCATTTCTCTTGGGTAGATACCTAGGAGTTGAATTGCTGGGCCACGTGATACATTTATACTTAACTTTTAAAGAAACTGTCGAACTGTTGCTGGTGGGAAGGAAAAATCGCGCAGCTGCTGTTGTCCAAATCGGCTGCAGGATTTTTCCTTCCCACCAGCAATGTATGAGGGCTCTGATTTCTCTACATCCCCATCAATACTTGTTACGGTTCATCTTTTTTGATGATAACCGTTCTAGTATACTTTATACTCTACATTCAAGATAGTGATGGCAGAAATGAAGGTTGCGTAAAACATTCAGAATTGTGTCCACTATTCAAGAAGAAATAGGCCTTATCTATTATTTGGTTCATTTCTTTATCAAAAGTTAAGGGATCCATTTCTTGGGGGTGCAGTCATGGTAACATGTCCTTTATGCTGTGGCAGCAGACTAAATGAGAGTAAACTCATATTTTCTTTTGGAACCAAAGCAGCAGAAAATTTTATTTCAAAAAAGAATATAGACCTCAATAAAATTGAAGAAAAATTTGAGCCAAAAGACAGGTTGATTCTGTGTCCTTTTATATAAGAGTAGTTTTTTTCCTTTTTTTTTTTTTATGATAGGAGCTTTAAAACTCATCAGTTGGGCCAAAAACAACATTTAATTATTATTTTCTAGGCCATACGTTCAGGCGCAGTGCAACTTCAAAGAACGGAGAAACCCTCTGTTTCCGCTTGGAATTCAGGGAATCTCTCTCTGACTGTGGTTCAGATTTCCTGTTTCTGCTCGAGGATGGTTGAAATTTGGGCCGTTCAATCAGGTTCAAATTATGTTAGAATAGCATTTGCCTTCTAGTTGCAACTTAAGGCTTTGAATCCCCACCCACTCTTTCTTGCCTGGAAGCACCATCCTCTTCAGTCTAAAGAGCTTTAAAGCTTTTAAACAAGGCTAGGATGAGAGAAAGGCCGAACCCAAAGAGAAAAACTTAGAAACTTTCCTGATAAAGTTAGATTTTCCTAAGATGTTCAGATTACAGGCCACCTCCGAACCCCTCTACTTGGAGAGCCCTCAAGTACATAGCTTGACCGTAGTGACCTGTAGATTAAAAACACAAAAAACAAAAACCACTGTGGAAGCTGTTCATTTAAGTCTTTCTGGATTTCTAGCTACTTTAAATATTAGACGGCAAGTCTAGATATAAATACACGTGAGGTTTTGTGGTGTTGGAAGCTACTTGATGCACTAATATCTCCTGGTTCATAGCCACTTTGCTCTGTGCTATTGAAATATGTCAGTTCTTTGGGCCGTTTGGACTTCAATATGTACAAATGCCAATAACATTTTAAATAGTTTATAATATTATAATTCTTAGTAAAGTACATTTACAAGTTAGCATAACTCTCCATTTAGAGAGATCTGTCAGGTTCCAAAAAATAATGGATTTTTATGTAATAAATTTGTGACTTAATATGTCACTTAATACGATCCTTTTAGATATATAAATATATAAAATAGGTTATATATATGTGTGTGTGTATATATAAAATAAGTTAATATAAAATGTGGATTTTAGTGGAAATATTACACCAATTTGCAAACAGTGCTGTTTATTCTGATTAGTTACAAACATTTGCATGATTTATTTAAAAACTCTTTGTAGGTATAGCTGATGTTCAATACAAAAAATTATGATCTTGGTGTTCTGTGATTAGTTTTTACGTAAAACAATGCAGGGGTTTGGGCAGAGGGTACACCACTGTTTGAGGGTAGGACTTTGATTTTATGACACACAAAAAGGAGACATTTGGAATATACTGGTAATGGATTAGTTCAGTATGTGTATATTTTAAATAATGATGAATCCAAGCTGCGTGGCCTCAGCATGTTTTCATATCTTGGAAAGGTGCTGACGTAGTGCAGGTTGGGGCACCTGGACCATATTTCAGGGGCCAATTTCAGCTCAGGGAAGAGCATCTAAAAGCATCGTGCTTCTGCCCACTTACCTGTTTTTCCAGATCCTGGTTGCCAGATTGCATCATTAACTTTATAATAGCAGAAATTGAAAGAAGCTTATATTTTCATGTTTTGCCCTTTGATTCAAACAGCATTATTATTTTAGGAAAGAGGTTTAGATATACGGCTCTGAAGTGAAACAAAAGAGGACTTTTGTGAGGAAGGCGGAGTCTGAAAAATCCAGGACAATATGTGTCCCATGCCTTAAAGGTATTCTTACATGTGGCTTCATGATTCTATATCCAGGAGTCGGGCCCTACTACATAATAAAAATGTAGAACAAGATTTAAATGCAAAGAAAGCCTCTATATAAAATGTATATATATATTTTTTAAAAAAGTAAGTCAAGCAAAATAATTACATAAATCATGGCAATAACTTTATTGTTTATGTGAAAAATCTGCAAATCTACGAATTTCAAAGTACTGGGGCAATAAAAAAAAAGAATCGCCGAACTTTCAGCTATTTGAACCTACCATGTCTAGGAATGCCGTGGGATGTGAATCCTTAAAAGTGAGACAGGGCCAACAGCTTGGGCGAGTGTGTCTCACACTCACTGTACACATGGATCTTCTGAAATAGGACATTTGATAAAACCTACAGGAGCTTACAAAATGCAGTATGTTCTTGAATTTAAAAAGAAACTTTGTGTCGTTCTGTCTGCACCTCTTCCACTTGTGATACTCTGCTCTCAGCGTTCCCTCTCAACTTACCCTGTCCTCCTCTCACCCTGAAAAATTGTCTGGGAAGGAGGGGGAAGTCAGATCATTCTCAGGCTGTGTGTCTCAAGCTGGACGAGTCAGACCAGGGCTAAGTTTCCCAGTTAGAACAAGAGCAATGCAGGCTGCAGCGACTGGCAGTTCCTCGGCCAAAGAGAAGAAGGTCCAAAGTCAAGTTCATTCGGTTGTACGGATGTTAGTAGAAGGGGGTTGGCTCGAGAGCAGTCCAGGACCACGCTGTCCAGCAGGACTTTCTTTGGTGGTGGCGGTGCTCTGCGACCCTGTGCTGTCCCACACAGTAGACACTAGCCTCACGTGGTCATTGAGCACTTGACACATGGCTCGTGGGACAGAGGAACTGAACCTCTCGCTGTATTTCATTCTATTTAATTTGAATGTAAGTGGCCACGTGGGGCTAGTGGCCGTAGTACTGGATGGGACAGCTCCTGTACCTGCTGAAACATTCCATGTTTCCAAGTCCCTTCGAGGTCGCTCTGTCACTGTGACTGGAAGATTTAACCCCTCAGTCGTCTTCTCTTCAAGCAGATAATTATCAGAAAATGAAAAGACCTAGCGCGCACACAGATGCATACACACACAGACACTCTCCAAGAATCAACAGCAGTTCTCAAAGCTAATGCAATCTAATATAAATCCATGTTCAGGAAGAGAAACTGACTGGGGAATAATCTCCTTCACATCGAGAAAGTCTGACCAGTTCTCTTGAACCCTTTCCTTTTTTCCTTGGTAAGTCCCGACTGCTCTCAATGCTTGAAAGCCAACCTATGCATTTACAAACAATCGAGACATCTTCTTGTCAAAGAGAGGCTAAACTCGCTAAAGAATTCCAGACAGTTTAGGCATTTATTTGTTTCGGTGACAGTAATTCTTTCAGAGGAAAATATTTTGATCAAGTGAAGCCCAAATCCTGAGCTGTTGCTCAGTGGCGTTGAAAATATATAAAAGTAGAATAAACAGAAATAAAAGACCTCAAGTACAAAAGAAAAAAATCAAGATATTTTCCTTCCTCTGAGGTATAAATTTCTAATTTTCTTAGCAATTATGTTATTTTATCAAAATATAAGAGAACTTCTTTGAGCAGTATGCACATTCAATGTGTAATAAAAATTAAATACCATGAATATATGTCAAATTTTAAAAAATTCCACCTAGACTTAAAAAGTTATGAGATAAGTAAGAGGTGAACATTTTTTTTTCTGTTAATGGCCAGATGGTAATGTTTTATTTTTTTAAAACTTTTTTTTATAAATTTATTTTATTTATTTATTAATTTTTTGTGTGTGGCCGCATTGGGTCTCTGTTGCTGCACGCGGGCTTTCTCTAGTTGCGGCGAGCAGAGGCTACTCTTCGTTGCAGTGTGTGGGCTTCTCGTTGCAGTGGCTTCTCTTGTTGCGGAGCACGGGCTCTAGGTGCACGGGCTTCAGTAGTTGTGGCACATGGGCTTCAGTAGTTGTGGTGCACAGGTTCAGTAGTTGTGGCTTGTGGGCCCTAGAGCGCAGGCTCAGTAGTTGTGGCGCACGGGCTTAGTTGCTCCGCAGCATGTGGGATCTTCCCGGACCAGGGCTCGACCCCATGTCCCCTGCATTGGCAGGTGGATTCTTAACCACTGTGCCACCAGGGAAGTCCTGATAGTAATGTTTTAGACTTTGCATACTCTGTCAGAACTAGTCAGCCTGCCCTTTTAGCACAAAAGCCACCATAGACACTACATAGACAAATGAACGTGGCTGTGTGCCGATAAAATTTTATTTACAAATATCAACTCGTGGGCCAGGATTTGTCCTGTAACCTGTAATTTGCTGACTGATGGAGTAGAAGAAAAACACAGACCTCTATTGTTGGTGACTAATGCCTATCAATTAGGAGAATAAACATATGACTATCTCATGAACCAAGGTGGATCTTGTTACTGTGAGCAAGGGGAAGAAAGGAAGGTTTTAAAGGAGGCAAGTGACATCCCTTGAACTCTACATAGGAAGGAACCCGTGAATATGTTGTAAAGAAGAGCTAAGAAAGGGATAAGGGCAGACACTGTCATCATATCAGGACTGGAAAACAACCGGTTTTGGAATTGGCTGCCGGGACTTCTATTTCACCATATCCAGAATGTCCCCATGATCTTAAAAGCCCACAAGATGCTGTATCTAGCTCCCTCATTTAAAAGATGATTATGGAAAATATATCTTTAAAGGACAGTTTAAGAAATATATTCGTTATGGGAGGTTTGAGCACATACAAAAATAATCAGAATTGTGTTATGGCTTCCTTCTTTCTGTCCCTCAGCCCCCCAGCCACTGACCCTCTGTCAACCCTGCCCCATCCACACCTCATCCTACGCCCATAACGTTACGTGGAAGAAACTTTCACGCACTGCATCATTTCATCTATAACTATGTCAGTTGGTATCATGCCAAGATGAGGGTACAGAGTATATCTGTTTATTTCTGGTCACTGTGTATATCTATACATTTGACCAAAATCTATCTTTTTATCCCATGAATTAAATTAATTAGACATACAGACCTACATACTTTTGTAGGTAGAAGGTAACATGGTTTAAAACAGGAAAGCGGGTTTATGTATCTGCTGAAAGTTTCATCATAAAAATAAATTCATTTCTCCTATATATATATTTCTTTTCTTTGCTAAATTCAGTTTCATACAAGCGGGAACTGTTTTCATACCGTGAAAAAACCTGTGGTAAAGTTTACCAGTGCTCAGGAAGCACAGCGTATGTCTAACGAGCAAGCAACACCGTGACTGTCCTCCCACGCTCCCTCGGGAGGTTTGACCCAACTCAAATGACAGAAGACAAGGAAACGCCCTAAATGTGCAATCTGAGGAAGTGTTACTGCCTTCTTTCAACAGGTAAAAGGAACCTTGTCTTACCTTCGCATTTTGAAAAGAACATAGCATGCAAAGTTAGACTATGGGGCCCAGGTCCAAACCAAGGGACTTACTAAAGTTATCAGAAAACAGAATGATTAAAAATAACAAGAGTGCACTTTCATTGGCCCATTTATCTGTGGTTGCATTGCCACTCATCCCTGAGACCATGCAGTAGATACTGATTCATTCAGACAAGGAAGTGAAGTTTCCACCAGTGTTGCAGCAGGAGATGTTGGTTTTTCTAGAAGTAGAACTTTAGTCACATGCACTGGACTCACCTTCAGTGTCAGTGTGTGTTACCAGTCACTGCTACTGCCAACTATGTGAGAGCATCAGCAAAGTATGCATAACACTGCCAGGACTGGGGTCCTGGCCGGAACAAATTGGATGGGAAACTGACTGCTGAAGATACGAAACTATAAAATAATTTCAAATACCCAAAATGTTAAAAAAAAAAAAAAAGTGCTAGTAGAATAGTCCAACAAAACTTTTTTTTTAAATTAATTTATTTATTTGGCTGCCTTGGGTCTTAGTTGTGGCACGTGGGATCTTCGTTGCGGCGCGCAGGCCTCTCTAGTTGTGGTGCACAGGCTGCAGAGCACGTGGCCTCCGTAGTTGAGGTGCACAGTAGTTATGGCACACGGGCTTAGTTGCCCCGCGGCATGTTGGATCTTAGTTCCGTGACCAGGGATAGAACCCGCATCCCCTGCATTGGAAGGCGGATTCTTAACTACTGGACCCCCAGGGAAGTCCCAACAGAAGGTGATTTTGTCTTTCTCTGCTTTGGTTAGGAATTCAGAACTTGGGCACTTCTGACGTTTGGGGTGGATCAATCTGTTGTGGTGAGGGCTGCCTCGTTCAGTGCAGAACGTTTAGCAGCATCCTCGACCTCTCCCCAGTAGATGCCAGCACCATCTTCATTCCCTCGTCGTGACAACAAAAACCTTCCCTGGGTATTACCAGATGTCCCTGGGGTGCGGAAGGAAGCAGACTCTCCCTTAGCTGAGAAAGAACCACAGCTTTCAAGGCACATAAAGGAATGGAGATGTGTCTTATAGGAGAGATTACCCCCCAAAGACAGTAGAGGTTCAGGTATTATAACTTTACCTTATATCCAAAGCCTTAAGATAACTTCCAACCGAAAAGATTCTTCTCTTTAGTCCTTAGTTAGATAAGTAACTACGGTCTGTGTCACGGTGATGACAAAATGAAATCATAAACCAAGGTGTGCAGGCACGTTTCGTGACAAAGGAGGAGGGTAGCAGGAGTCACCCACTGTAGGGCAAGGAGACTGGCTCCTGAAGGCTCACTGCTGGAGGAGCTGACGTGCCTTGAGCACTTGTGTTTCCTGGGGTACATGCTGTTTACACTGGGTGATGCTGCATGAGCAACGGGAAACTCCCTCTCTAAGCGAGAATTGAAATTAAACCCGTTTTGGAAAAGACGGAGCACGTGTACCTCATTTATTGATGAGGCCCTAGGTACCTGCTTGCTTAGGAAAGACTTGGTGACCAGCTCTGAGGCTGACGGGCGTCCTGAACCCTGGTGGAGTTTTCCCCGGGCAGCTGTGGTGAAGATTCAGGGACCGTCAGGGACCGTTAGTGGTCGTGGAAGGAAATAGACGGGAGGAGGACCCTTCTGTTTGACACGCTCGAGTCAGAGTCCAGAAAGTTCAGTATGCCGTGGCTTCAGCATAGTTTTAACTATGTTGTTTAATGCATAGTTTAACATAGCCCTTCAACCCATTTTCCCATGCAACTTACCTTCGACGTCGTGGATCTCCATCTCTTCTTGTTTGACGGGATTCAGCTTTTCATGCTCATGGCCACTTTCATGGAACGATCTGAGAGGGGCTCTGAGCCTATCCCGTGGTCACAGGAGACCTCTGGAAACTTGGGTGCGATTGGCGTGGATGTGGTCCTCCTCAGAGCGAGGCAGAGGATTTGATGGAATCAGGATAAAGTGAGAGCTGACCTGCAAGGCTTTGAAAGCCAGTCTAGTCAGAGGGTTCCTCGTCTAGATGGGGGTGGTGAGTGAGAGTCAGGGGCTGAGAGGAAGCACCCGGGATAATTCAGCGAGGCACAGATATCCTTACGTTCTGCTTCTTCAATCACTTTTGTATTGAAGTCGCTTAAACCAACTAAGCAGATAGTTCCAGGGGAAGAATGTACTGCGAGAACTGCAAATTGGTTCATCATTCTATTCTGAAACCAGAAATAAAATCATTAACAGTCAGTCCACTCTTAAGGATACTAAATTTTTATCAGACAACTGTGGATAATTATAAACACTTCAGATGTCCTGTTCATCCTTTGTTCCCAGCCCCGCAGTCGATGCTCTTGGCATTCACACGTTCTCTGTGGACACGTTCTGTAGATAACCTTAGAGCCTCGGAGAACTGCAAAATCGTGTAATTCACATGATTTAAAGAAAATTGCAGGGCTTCCCTGGTGGTGCAGTGGTTAAGAATCCGCCTGCCAATGCAGGGGACACAGGTTCGAGCCCTGGTCTGGGAAGATCCCACATGCCACGGAGCAGCTAAGCCCGTGTGCCACAACTACTGAGCCTGCACTGTAGAGCCCGCTAGCCACAACTACTGAGCCCACGCGCCACAACTACTGAAGCCCGTGCACCTAGAGCCCATGCTCTGCAACGAGAAGCCACCACAATGAGAAGCCCATGCACCACGACGAAGAGTAGCCCCCGCTCACCGCAACTAGAGAACGCCTGTGCGCAGCAACAAAGACCCAACTCAGCCATAAATAAATAAATAAATAAATAAACAAATGTATTAAAATAAAAAAAAGAAGAATCCACCTGCCAATGCAGGGGACACGGGGCGTTCTAGCCCCAGTCCGGGAAGATCCCACACGCCGCGGAGCAACTAAGCCCATGCTCCACAACTACTGAGCCTGAGTGCTACAACTACTGAAGCCCGTGCGCCTAGAGCCAATGCCCCGCAACAAGAGAAACCACTGCAATGAGAAGCCCATGCACTGCAACAAAGAGTAGCTCCCACTCGCCGCAACTAGAGAACGCCCGTGCACAGCAACGAAGACCCAACACAGGCAAAAAAAAAAAAAAAGAAAGAAAATTGCTTGAAACTCTGCTGTGACCCAAGCCAAAGAAAATATGGGAAATCTGTTTCTTTCTCAGTAGATTTCTGGTGAAAATGCAATGTCTCACCCCTTGTCAGTGAGTACAGGACGTACGCAGGCATGGAGGAGGAGAGATGAAAAGACTTTGCGGAAAGTGCAGTAGAAGAGCTCAGGAAGGCACCTTCCTCCCCTTCATATCAGTCCTTGAGATTGGAATACTAGAGGTCTGACGGCCAGGAGGGAGGAGGGGAGGCAATTACAGAAGGCTCGCAACAGGGACAGAAGTTAAAATGGCGTTGTGTTTGCTCTTGAGACGGGGCCAGGCCAGTGGGGAGGGGCTGTGTGCCACCTGCCAGCTGAGGAAGCCGGGGCTTTAAGCTGCTCCACGTGAGGACCACCTCCAGTGATGTGTGCACTGGAGTCCACGGACCACCCTCCTGCAGTGACCATGCGTAGCCCAGGGCTTCACACGGTGGTGGGATTCGTGTGGCGCTTCTGCTGGGGTTCCTGGGTGCTGCTGTGTGTGTTTACTGGGAGCCTCTGATGGGCACGGCCTTGTTCTTGATGCCCCCCAGCAAGGCCTGGGTTCTAGAGGTTTCATTACAGGGGCAGGAGGAAACAAAGAAAGATAAGATGTATCTGATAGTGAGGAGTGCTGTATAAATAACAGCAGGCTGGTTAGAGGGAGCTCAAGGTAGGACCGTGGGGGTGTAAAGATTCCCAGGACGTCAAGGCGGGGAGCCAGGAGGGAGGGGTGCAGGGGAGAGATGTGCGGATGCCGACCACGCAGGGCTGCGGCCCCTTTATTCACACTGAACCAGCTGCGAAGGCAGTGGGGGGCTTTGAGCAGAGGTGGAACAGGATTGACTTACATTTTAACAGGTTTGCTCTGGCTTGAGGGCAGGGGGGAGGTTGAATGAGGCGAGAGTGATAGAGCAGTTCTGGTGAGAGATACGGATCGCCCAGACCCACTTCACCAGGAGACACCTCCAGAGCCAGAGGGATGGCTGTTAAAGCCAGAAAAGCAAAACCAATCCAGATTAAGCTGAAAGCAGAAGATCCAGCTTATTTCAGCATATTGCAGACATGCCCGCAGAAAAGGTACCTATTGCTAGTGGTGTGCGTTTTCACGGTATCTCCTCTTCCACAAAATGCACACACTGTCTTGCACATATATACACACATAGTTGAGCATAAGCTATATTATCCTATATAGTTTAAATGCAAACTATCCAGTAGTTTTTTTTAAATTTATATTGATATAGTTGATTTACAATGTTGTGTTAGTTTCAGGTGTACAGCAAAGTGAGTCAGTTACATATTTACAAATATCCCCTCTTCTTTAGATTCTTTTCCCATATAGGCCATGACAGAGTACTGAGTAGAGTTCCCTGGGCTATACAGTAGGTCCTTATTAGTTATCTATTTTATATATAGTAGTGTGTATATGTCAATCCCAATCTCCCAATTTATCCCTACCCCAACCCTGGTAACCATGAGTTTGTTTTCTCCATCTGTGACTCTATTTTTGTAGGTAAGTTTGTTTGTACCCTTTTTTCAGATTCCACATACAAGCGATATCGTATGGTATTTGTCTTTCTCTGTCTGACTTACTTCACTCAGTATGACAATCCCTAGGTCCATCCATGTTGCTGCAAATGGCATGATTTTGTTCTTTTTATGGCTCAGTAATATTGCACTGTATATATGTATCACACCTTGTTTATCCATTCGTCTATTGATGGACATTTACATTGCTTCCATGTCTTTCTGTTGTAAATAGTGCTGCAATGAATATTGGGGTGCATGTATCTTTTCAAGTTATGGTTTTCTCCAGATATACGCCAAGGAGTAGGTTTGCTAGATCATTTGGTAGCTGTGTTTTTAGTTTTTTAAGGAACCTCCATACTTTTCTCCATAGTGGCTGTACCAGTTTACATTCCCACCAACAGTGTGGGAGGGTTCCCTTTTCTCCACGCCCTCTCCAGCATTTATTGTTTGTAGACTTTTTGATGATGGCCATTCTGACCAGTATTGTGCTTTTTAACCATCTGTATGTCTTCTTTGGAGAAACGTCTATTTAGATCCTCTGTCCATTTTTGGATTGGGTTGTTTGTTTTTTTGATATTGAGCTACATGAGCTGTTTGTATATTTTGGAGATTAATCCCTTGTTGGTTTCTTCATTTGCAAATATTTTCTCCCATTCTGTGGGTTGTCTTTTCATTTTGTTTATGATTTCCTTTGCTTTGCAAAAGCTTTTAAGTTAATTAGGCTCCATTTGTTTATTTTTGGTTTTATTTTCATTACTTTAGGAGGTGGATTGAAAAAGATCTTGCTGCGATTTATGTCAAAAAATTTCACGATTTGTATGGAAACACAAAAGACCCTGAATAATCAAAGCAATCTCGAGAAAGAAAAATGTAGCTGGAGGAATCAGGCTCCCTCACTTCAGACTATAGTACAAAGCTACAGTAATCAAAACGGTATGCTACTGGCACAAAAACAGAAATATAGATCAGTGGAACAGGATAGAAAGCCCAGAGATAAACCCACACATCTGTAGTCACCTAATCTATGACAAAGGAGGCAAGAATATACAGTGGAGGGCTTCCCTGGTGGCGCAGTGGTTGAGAGTCCACCTGCCGATGCAGGGGACGTGGGTTTGTGCCCCGGTCCGGGAGGATCCCACATGCCGCGGAGTGGCTGGGCCCCTGAGCCATGGCCGCTGAGCCTGCGCTTCCGGAGCCTGTGCTCCGCAACAGGAGAGGCCACAACAGTGAGAGGCCCGCGTACTGCAAAAAATAAAAAAAAATAAGTGGCGCTGGGAAAACTGGACAGCTACATGTATAAGAATGAAATTAGAACACTCCCTAACACCATACACAAAAATAAACTCAAAATGGATTAAAGACCTAAATGTAAGGCCAGACACTGTAAAACTCTTAGAGGAAAACATAGGCAGAACACTGACAGAAATTGCATCAAGATCTTTTCAACCCAATTGTGTAAATATAAACTGTGAAATTCAGCATGCCTACAAATGTCTTGAGTTCCATTATTTGAGTTCATTTGACTCTTTATTAACTATTATAATTTTCTGGGTGGCTTTTCGTATGTCCACAATAAACGTAATTCCTCTCTTTTTTTTTTTTTGCGGTACGCGGGCCTCTCACTGTTGTGGCCTCTCCTGTTGAGGAGCACAGGCTCCGGACGCGCAGGCTCAGCGGCCATGGCTCACGGCCCCAGCCACTCCGCGGCATGTGGGATCTTCCCAGACCAGGGCACGAACCCACGTCCCCTGCATCGGCAGGCGAACTCTCAACCACTGCGCCACCAGGGAAGCCCCCTCTCTTTTTACTGGTAGACACTGGAGACTCAGGTGCTGGCAAACGATTTATGAGAAGTGACATTTTAAGACAGAGACCTCCTCCAACTAGAGCCCCCTTCCTGCCTGAGCCATGCTTGGGACAGCGAAATGTGAGTGAGGTGGGCAAGAAGTATCATCCCCGTCACACTGGAGGGAGGCCCCTCTTCCCATCATCCCCTCCCGGGGCCTGTGCCCCGGCTCGCTCTGACCTTTTCCCACCTGCAGTCTGACCCCGGGGGACCGCCACGGTGCTCCTTTGTGATTCTGGCCACAGCGGTTTATCTTCATCCTCTTAAATCATAATATGGACAATAAAGACGTCTTTTTGCAAGCAGTTAAGGGGAGGCCAAAAAAAACCCGTCGCCTTTAACCAAAAAGAACCTGAGTGTAGTTCTGTTGGTGAATGGGACAGCCACAGAGGGGGAGGCACGGGCTTTGCAGCCTAAGATATGAAACCGGGATCCACAGGCCGTGTGTCCTGGGGTGATGAGGTAGTCAACCCCTTGGGCGCTCAGTTCTTCTGTGTCAGATGAAGATGTATGAGTATCGATGTCATAGGCCTTTTGTGAGGCTTAAGTGAAATAATCAGTGCCCGGCCTCTAGCATGGCATAAAGCCCGTGTGTACCCATTAACTGGCAAAACTCATTCTTTTCCTGAGGCAGTGCCAATCTTTTTAGTTGTTTACTCATTTTGTGAGTTCTTCAGATAAGCATTCAAAGATGAGAAAGTTGTATAGACTCTCACACATTGATATTATTAGTTAACCACAAATGTATCGCTACTTCTAAATAAGTCAATCAATTAGCCATAATTATAAAATATAGGTGTTTTTAGTAGAAAATGTTTCAACTATGAAATATAAATATAGAAATGACACTGTGTATCCCTGACAATATTGTATCACACACAGCAAAGGGCTCTTTTTTAAAGAATGTCGACAATCCTGATAAACTTAATTGTACATCAGAATCACCCAGAGGGTGTGTTAATGGGGCAGAGCCAGGAGCACCCCTAGAATTCCTGATTCCATGGGTCTGTGTGCAGCACAGTAATTTCCATTTGCAAAAGGTCCCCAGGTGACGGTGATGCTGCTGGCCTGGGGACCACATCTTGAGAATCATTAATCTCGAGAAACAATTTTACTCTTGTTACTGCAATACCAATATTTGTTGATGTTGAAAACTAAATTCAAATCAAAAATACTATTGTTACTGTTTAAACTGTACATCTGCATGAATTCCATTGTCTGCATTTCCTAAAATGTGCAAGGAAAAAACTGAAAAGGTCAAAAGGAGATTGGGAACATCAGAAAAGCAATGCACCTGACAGCTAGTAAGTGCACCCAGTCCCGCCATGGGCGTCAATCTGGAGGGAACATATATTTTCACAGCAGCAGCCCCCTGAAGACTCAAGCTGTGGGCAACTCTCCAAATTGTGAACCTTCCATCTTGTGCAGAAGTGGGTGACATGTCTGTGTTGGTGGCCGTGGTTTCTCTCTCTCAGCAGACATGTTAGAAATAACGAGCTAACCAAGACCAGTTCCTTTCAAGGGATTTATCTGTCTCAGTAAATGGGAGGGCAAATCCCAATTGCCTATTGAGGTATTTGAGGTTCCTTATTTACGAGAGAGCTTTAAAACTCCTCGAGTGTTAGCCGCACCATGGGAGCGTTAAACACATCTGCCGCCCGTTAGGGATGATCCGTCGATAGGTAACCTTTTTTGTGAGAGCGTTTACTTTGGAGGTAGGAAGGTCCTCCGCAGGCGGATGCAGAAACATTACCTAATTTGCTTTCTGCGGGTTCGTGGTGTGAACGCAGCACGCTCAGCTGAGCGGGAGGCATCCTTCTCCTGGCCTCCTCATTTTCACAGGTTCGCATCAGAACAACCTGTTAGGGAATCATCTTAATTTAAACTGCCTGGTGACCTAACTGGGCTTTTGTTCTGTTTTCTAGCGGACGCTGCTTGTTTAAGCGACTGTAACTCTACTTGATTAAACCACTGTAACTGGATTCATGTTGTGAGAACTTTGGGTCTGAAAGAGTGTCTGCAACAGTTGGGCTGTGGTCCTCTTGGTGATGCTGGACATCAGCCTGTGTGTGAGAGAGAAACCTGCCCTCGTGTGCCCTGGCTTCCTCACTGGTGTAGCTTAAGCGATTCTACTGCTGCTGGTGTGGGAGGGGTGGGGTGTATGTATGTGTGGGTGACTTACTTCAAAGGTGCTGGCGGCTGTTTCAGCAACTTCAGAGGTGTGGCCCAGACAGAGAATTAGGGGCTATCGATAAAACCCTGTCAATCCACTTTAATCCTATTAGAAAAGAACTTATGGGGCTTCCCTGGTGGCACAGTGGTTAAGAGTCTGCCTGCCAATGCAGGGGACGCAGGTTTGGGCCCTGGTCCGGGAAGATCCCACATGCCACGGAGCAACTAAGCCCGTGCGCCACAACTACTGAGCCTGTGCTCTAGAGCCCATGAGCCACAACTACTGAGCCTGCTCTCTAGAGCCCGTGAGCCACAACTACTGGGCCTGTGTACCACAACTACTGAGCCTGTGCTCTAGAGCCTGCAAGCCGCAACTACTGAGCCTGTGCTCTAGAGCCCATGTGCCACAACTACTGAGCCTGTGCTCTAGGGCCCACGAGCCACAACTACTGAAGCCTGTGTTCCACAACAAGAGAAGCCACCGCAATGAGAAGCCCGCGCACTGCAATGAAGAGTAGCCCATGCTCACTGCAACTAGAGAAAGCCCGTGCACAGCAACGAAGACCCAACACAGCCAATAAATAAATAAATAAATAAAATTTATTTTTTAAAAAAGGAAAACACTTATTTGTCCCTTTTCTCAAAGATCTGTAGGACAAATATACTTCTTCTTTAGATGTTTTCATACCTTAACTCAATTTTTCTCCTGGAATTCTGCCTGATTCAGGGTCTCAATTCCTCCGTGAATGATTTTGACACAACTCTCATGAATCAATGTCTCATCTGTCTGTCTCTCCCTCCTCCTTCCTCACCTCTTTGTCCTGACCACAGCCATTAGCCTTGGATTAAATATTTAAATATTACCTTAAGTTCTTTTCATTCTTGCACTTAACACAATGCTACGTATCTGGAGGAAAAAGTCTCCAGTTAACTTTTCTTTTAATCTCCTAAAATTGTTAACATAGAAGGAAAAACCATGTCTGTAACATATTAGAGAACAAAAAGAAACCGGAAAACATTGTAAGACACACATTGTGAAAAAGTTCAAAAAGGTCAAAAGGTAGAAATGGAACAGTAAAGACCCTTCCCTCTCTGTCTGTCTCTCCTCCTGTCCCCTAAAATGTGTACTGTTTTCAGATTCTTTTCACTCAAAATGTTTTTTTAATGGATATAATTTTGGTGTTTTTTGGGTATTTTTGCATCAGATATCTTTAGTTTTTATTTATTTGGCTGCCCGAGGTCTTAGTTGTGGCAGGTGGGCTCTTTTAGTTGCGGCATGCATGTGGGCTCTAGTTCCCTGACCAGGGATCAGACCCAGGCCCCTGCATTGGGAGCGTGGAGTCTTAGCCCCTGGACCACCAGGGAAGTCCCTCGCCCAAAATGTTTTGGCCATGCTCTTTCCCTGTCTTTGTATTTAGCTATTCCTTGTGCTCTAATAGCTGAAAAATCACACCATTTTACGATTCCATCCAAATGTATTTAACCACGGCATGTATGTTATTTCCAATGTTCAGCTGTTACAACCAGCATAGCAGTGGGAAAACCAGAATGCACTGGAGGAGAAACTCTGTAAAACTTAAAGAGGTGGAATAGTGTGTTCCAAGCGTTTAACACATTTTAATTTCTGATTGCTGTTGAAATCACCCATTTGTAGAAATACAGAATTCCCACATGAATCTTAGGGCTCTGTCTTTATTAGGGAAAGTGGAAATCCTCTGTTGTCCTTTTCTGTAAAAAAATAAATAAATAAAAAAATAGACAGTTCAGTTGATACACGTGTGGATGTGCAAGTCATCTCCACTGTACACCTCAGGAGAAGGTATGTAGCATTGGAAGGACTTTTATCAGGAAGTCACAGTTCAGGGCTGGTTCTGAACAGGAAGGCCTCAAGCAGGAGCCTCCAGTCAGGGGCCGGTTACTCAGCCCCGAAGCATGGCTGTTTGTAATGGCATCAGTTAACTGGGTAAATCCCATCAGCGACCTTAGAAACAGCAGTGAACGATAGACGTCGTTCCGGAGTGAACGGCGTGGCTCTGGAAAGCCCGAGCAGGCTCCCTGCCCCGACGCCTGGGGCGGGGTGAGGGCTGAGGAGAAAGGGTCAGCGCACAGCCCGAGGTGGGTTCACAGCTTGGGCAGGAAGCCAGCCGTTTCTGTGACCGGTGCGACGCACAGCGTTCCTCCGGGTTCCTAAGAGCGGGAAGCGGTGCTCCCCGCGCTGCCGGCCCAGGCTGCCCCGCAGTGTCTGCGGCTGCTCCCGTGCAGATGCGCGCATGCCCGGCCACCGTGGTCTCCAGAGCTGGTTTTGCTGCGCCGCACCACGTGGTAGCGAAGTTCCCAGGGAGGACACCAAACCTTCCTCTTTCCTCTGGGGGCCAGAGGCTAGTAGTTGCTGAATAGACAAGTTGATTAGGTTCGTGGTCAAGAGAGAAAAGGGTCTAAAATAGTGAATGCAAGGCACATGGTTATTCTGCACGTTCTAGGATCTAGGTAGTCGTCATTGGTCAGTGGACAAACTACTGTATTTGAAGTAAAGGGATGCCGACTGCCTTCCACTAACTAATTCCCTCTCTCTCTCGACATGGGCAGATTCTGGCACATCTAATTGCATGACTTTATTTTGTGTGTGTGTGTCTTTTTTTCTTTAAAATTTTTTTTAAATTTTTGGCTGCATTGGGTCTTTGTTGCTGCGCGTGGGTTTTCTCTAGTTGGGGCGAGCGGGGGCTACTCTTCATCGTGGTGCACGGCCTTCTCATTGCGGTGGCTTCTCTTGTTGTGGAGCACAGGCTCTAGGCACACGGGCTTCAGTAGTTGTGGTGCCTGGGCTCAGTAGTTGTGGCTCGTGGGCTCTAGGGCACAGTCTCAGTAGTTGTGGCGCACAGGCTTAGTTGCTCCGTGGCATGTGGGATCTTCCCGGACCAGGGCTCGACCCCATGTCCCCTGCATTGGCAGGCGGATTCTTAACCACTGCACCACCAGGGAAGCCCCGGAAGGAGGATTCTTAACCACTGAGCCACCAGGGAAGTCCCTAATTTCATGACTTGAGAAAAATCTTTCAATCCCCAACTTCCTGCCCACCAGTCCTCTGACTGTGCTGTGTAAAAGATGTTTCTCACTCTCTTTTTAAAATATAATCCTCAGTCCAGAAATAGCATCGCTCTACTTTGGGTTAAGAGGAAATTTCTATTAAAATAAAACCCATACCTCTGGGATTCATGGTCTCCCTCCTGTGAATAAAGATTTTAAAACACAAATATTTTAATACACCTTAACATACGTGTGATTTACATGTATTGATGTGGGAATAAAATTAAAAAGAAATGTATTCATTTTAAGAATATGCCCATCAAGGAACAGAAAACTTTTTCCGTTCAAAAATGGAAAATTAGGATGGTAATTTTGCCTAAAATAAGTCATTCAATTAAGAAAAACAAACTCGTTTCCGTGTTGCTTTTGTTTCCTGCTTTGAAAACTTTTGAATGTCATTTAAGATAAAGGAACTCCTTCACATTCTTCTAAAATAAATTGAGATGTCCACAGCAATAGTGAGAAATTAATGAGGGACTTTCCTCAAGCAAGCAAAGGAAATGTAAAGATTTTCACGATTCTGTAGACATTGAATGTAATACAATCAGATCCTGGTGTTCCAAGGATCAAGGTGAATCTCATGACCGTCCATCTCTGTCGAGGTGCAGCCTGCCTAGGGAAACAGAGCATAGAGAAATCCGAGCTCAGGCCGCCCGGCCAGCAGGTGATTGTGTGGCTCAAAACAATAATCCCCTTTATAAAGAACACACTGTGCTATTCTTCAAAGCAATTAGTTCATCTGTCTTAAAAGTCAAATAGAATCCCTGAAGGATGCACCTGAGAAATGTATGTTTTTAGTCGTCTACCCATTCTCAATTAAAGTAGGTTTATCCCTGTATAGTCCACAACTGCGTTGCCCCTTTAAAACATAACCCCATTGGGGCTTTCCTGGTGGCGCAGTGGTTGGGAGTCCGCCTGCCGATGCAGGGGACACGGGTTCGTGTCCCGGTCCGGGAGGATCCCGCATGCCGCGGAGCGGCTGGGCCCGTGAACCATGGCCGCTGCGCCTGCGCGTCCGGAGCCTGTGCTCCGCAGCGGGAGAGGCCACAGCGGTGAGAGGCCCGCATACTGCCAAAAAAAAAAAAAAAGAAGAAAACATAACCCCATTAAGAAGACAAATGATGTAGCTGTAATTGCCATGCTTATTTTCCTGCTCTGTTTCTTCACAGTTATGTACACAATTTAAAAGGCACCTTGAGGTGTGGTGGATGTTGGAAACCCTTGTCTTTTGAAATCCCAGCAGCATATCTCAAATCCATACCTTTGTTAACTTGTCTGATCCCATACATGCTACACCATTTGACTGTAACTGGGCACTGAGAACAGAATGACTCTGTTTGTGTAAAGCACAGGTTCTCAGTTCGGGGGGTCACCTAGCACCCCTCCCTGGGAGCCACGTATGGAGACATTCTGCTTGCAAGGAGGGGGGGGTTCTACTGGCATCTAGTGCGTAGAGGCCAGGGACGCTGCTGAATGTCCTACAGTGCACAGGGGGGCCCAGCAACAAAGAGTGATCCAGCCCCAATGTCCGTCTGCAGTGCCGAGGATGAGAAGCCCTAGACTGCAGGAAGGCTGGTTTTTACCCTCTAAAGCTTTGGACTTTTGTTGGCAAGGCACCACTCCAGTTGGGACTGGATCCCTCTGCCTTCCAGGAAAGAGACCTGTGTGAGTCCAGACCTACCTGCTCTTCCGCTGAGCCGTGGCAAGCAGTGCCCAGCCTGCTTCTCTGTAACTGGTGTCTGATGGCGTGCCAGCTCGGCCCCGTCAACCTGCGCCCGGAGCCCAGCCGAGTGGAGCCCCTTTGTACACGGGGCCGCCTCGCCGGACCCTGTGTGGTGCAGCTGTGTTTGGTCAGATCTTTTGCTGTTGAGCCCTGGCCGTTTGAAAGCCCTTCCGGAGATGGGAAACTACTTAGGGGCCTAGCAATGCAGTTGAATCTCGTATTACCGTATGATTTTTATAGAAAGGGACGCTGTTGCTGGCAAAACGAGGTTTGCTGGCAGACCAGATTTGAGGACTTTTTCTTTCTTAATGGGGATGATTCACAGTCCCTTGCAAAGCGTCATGGATATTCGGAACCAGGGCAAAAAAAAAAAAAAAAAATTCTTCGTTCCGCTGGCAGACTGTGGTGTTATTGTCCAAATACAGAAGTTTCTTAGTTATCTATTGCTGGGTGACAGATTAGCACGAATTACTAGAAATGACTGAGACTCACAGGTGATGAACTCACCCACCTAAGGATCTGGGATTTGAACCTTGCTCGTTGGACGGGAAATCTTCTGTTATTTTAGATGATTGACCCAGTAGGTGGATTCCTACCCGCTCCTGCACATGCCCTGTATCGTCCTGTTGCCTTGAGTTGTGTCAGGACCTGTGAATATGATGAGGCGACGCCTCCTATACCCAAGCTCCTGACCCAGGGACACTGAGAGATAATTAATATATGTGCTTAGAAGCCACTAACTGCTAGTTACTGTCTGTGAGCCTTAGATGCCCCCTCTCTAAATGCTGCCTGCTTGACTGCTTCCAGGGGTCAGCACGAGCATTAAAAGAGATAGCGAAGAAAGAGCTTTGCATAGAATGGGTGCTGAGTAAAGCCTAGTCCCTTGCCTCCAGCCGCCCCCATTCCCTTTAATTCTGAGTCCTTTATAAGGAGAAACAGAGATACTAGTAACAATAGAGCAGTAAACTTCTATTTCCAAATTTAAATTGCAACAGCATAGGTGAGAGTGCAATAAAATTGTCCTTGGGTGCTGAAATACATTATTGCCCAGATGGCTCATTCATGCATTTTTGTTTCATATGTTTACTAAATTTACTAACTGATCACTTCTCTGGACTATGTTTATAATAGGATCTACCAAACAGTCATCAAGTGACTGGCCTGTGGTCTTGGGTCTTACAACCAGGGGAGGGAACTAGGTAAGTAAAAGGACGTGTGTGTGGCTGGCATGTGATAGATGGAAGCCTTGCCCTGGGAAGTGTCCTACGTGAGCTGAGATTCGCAGCAGTCTGCCAGGTGGGAGGAAGGAGTGGCGAGAGCGGATAAGGAGGCCGGCACTCAGGCTGAAGGAACATTCAGCGCTCGGAAGGGGCGCAGAGATGCAGGTGTTTTGTAAGTAGATCAGTGGCTGCGTGATGAGATGTTAGGAAAGGCTTGGGCGATGTAAACTGCTAGGGGCCGGAGTCCAGCAGGGCTGTGTGGCAGAGTGCTTCACACACTGTGCTCTGGAGTTCACAGTTTATTGTAACAATGTTGAAAGGTGTGGGAGATGTTGTTTGCAAGGCATGGGCAGGCTTAAACTTTAACATGGTGATGTTTACACTAAGGAAAGTTTAAAAAGAAAGGTGGGAGGTCAGGAAGCTGGGTGCTCAGGGGAGGAGAGACCATGGAAGCTCCAGGAGAGGTAGAGGCAGTGGGCAAAGACCAAGAGCCTGTGTATTAATGAAGAAGAACCCAAGGGGCTGGGTGCTGGCTTAGGTGTGGGGAGGAGAGGCCCTGAGGTCCTGGCTCAGAAAGGTGAGGTGATGGTGGTACCCTCTGCTGAGGTGGGGACTCAGAGGAGCTCAGACAGGCAAGCTAGGGCAGAAGACGGGTTCAGCGTGGGGAAGGTTGAACCTCTATTCCAGGCCTTGGGGGTTACCCTCAGGGAATTAGGAAATAGGACTGAAGACTGGTGCTCAACAGCAAGGTCTGGGTTGGGTACACAACGTGAAAATGCCTAGTTACAGAGTGTAACACACACACTCACTAGGTAGAGGGATGGGAGTGTGTGAAGCGGTACAGCTCAACCACGGGTGGCTTTACTCCCGGGGACCATGCGGTGATGTCCAGGGACATCTTAAGTCTTCCAGTCGGAGCAAGGGGTGGCCCCCAGCCTCCGGTGTGTAGAGACCCGGGGTGCTGCTAAACACCCTGCCAGCCACAGGGCAGCCCCGCGGGAGAGAAGAACCAGCCCCAGAGGTCCCTGGACACAGGTTGACAAGCCGTGATGCACAGCCTAGGACTACAGGAGGAACATGTGACAGCCACCTCCTGCTGTGCTGTGACAGCTAAGGGAGATGAGGAGCAAAGGATCCCACGCAAGAGGCTGTTTAAAAAAGAGAAAGAGAGAGAGAGAGGGAGAGACAGAGAGACAGAGAGAGACAGAGAGACAGAGACAGAGACAGAGAAAGAGAAAAAGAGAAAGAAAGAAAGAAAAACAGCCAGGGCCACAGAAGATGAAGACATCGTGTTGTCATAGAAGCCAAGGGTTAGAGACCTAGACATTAGGGTCAAAGTCCCAGAGAGAGCAAGTACAAAGAGACCAAGAAACAGTCCCCTGGGGGACTTGCCTGGTGGTCCAATGGCTAAGGCTTCATGCTCCCAATGCAAGGGGCAAGGGTTCGACCTCTGGTCAGGGGACTGAGTTCTCTGGGTCGCACAGTTGGAGGGTCAGTGGGGACCTCGGTAGGAAGAGTTGTGTTGGCCTAGTGGTGGCGTAGCCGTGTGACAGGGGGTTCAGAGGCGAATGTCATGGAAGGAAGGAGACGTGGAACATGGTGACACATCTTTTGGGAAACTTGACCTCAAGCGGGTAGAGACATTGTTTGGTGCATCTAAGAAAAGGCTGGGTTGAGGGACATTTTTTTTTTTTTAATGGAAAATACGTTGTGTGGATCCTTATAGAGTGTGACCAGAGAGAGGGAGAGAGTAAACTACAGGAAGAGGCGCTGGGTCCATAAGTGGGATTGAGGGGATGTGTCCTGAGCTGCGGTGGAGCAAGTAACTTGGGTGAGAAGTGGAGGCAGGAGGGAAGTTAGAGAAGTTACTAACAGCATGAACGCCTTGCACTAGGAGGGGCTCAGGAAGGTCTGAAGCTTCAGCGCCCACTTCCACCGCTTCAGGTCTCTTCCTCCTGGGCCGGGAGACTTAACCAGTCTCTACCTGCCTTTAGGCGGAGACGGGAGGGACACAAGTAATGCCTACGGTTGGACTAATGATTGAACACATAAGTGTGTTCAGAGTGTTTAGAATGGTGCTTGGCATTCAGTAAGAACTCAGCACATGCGTGGTAATTCTCCTTATCAGTGGAGCCTGAGACAGACATAGTGATGGAAAGTTTAAAGGAAGTAGACCAGTTTTAAGATAGCCTCTGGGGTGAGTGGAGCAGACGCATGAACAAGGAAGAGCAAAGTACATGATAGGGTGGTTCTGGGTCCAGTTTTATGTGCGCCCTGCACGGACTGGCAGCGAGATCCTACACCGTTAGCAGCAGTTCCACGAATCGAGGAGCTTGCGCCCTCTCTTCACGTTCCCTCCTGTATTTCTTTTCATCTTCTCCTCATTCTGGAGTCAAGCAGATGGACTCTAGGTCCTAGTCATTCACTTCTAGAAAGAAGGTATGGTTAGAAGTTCGAGACTCAGCTTTGCTACTTTGTGTAAATGGCTATCTGGCCCCATTCCTTCTTTTAATGAGTCGGTTTGTAGCATCTTTTATGTACCGGGCAGAGGAGGAAGAGCAGGGATCAGTGCAGTTTCCCTGATGTCGCACACTGAGCACCTCGTGGCGCTGAGATGCAGGTGGAGGGGACATGCAAGGAGAAAGGAAGCTACGGCTTGTCACCGTGGGCGGTGTGCCTCTGCTCTCAGGGAAGTGGTTCTGCTTCTGCTGACCTCGCAGAGACGTGAGGAGACTCCAGCCGGGTGCTGCGTGTCTGAGGGCCCAGCAGATGCTGCAGCTTCCTGGGGATGCATTTGTCGGGAGTGCCGGGCGTGGGGGGCCTCCCGCCAGCCTTCCCAGCACGGCGTGCCCAGGCCCCTGGTGGGCGACTGCACCGTGGTCACCACGCCAGGACCTCCTGGACGTTACTGTCTCAGGGGATCATCCTGATTTCTGATCTGACTGCCCACTCCACCACCTCCACATCTGTGCCACTCGGGCAGTTCTCAGGTACACTGACCCTGCCTGTTTGCTCACCGTCAATCTTGCCCCATCCCAAGAGCATCCAACCTCTGCTTGATGGATTGAGACTCGGGTAATCAGAGATCGTGGAGGGTCTGGATTTAGGATTTGGGGCTCCAGGCTGGAGGAGCCAGATGTAGAAAGTGTGCATTTTTAGGGGCCTTTGAAAAACAAGGCAATACTGACACTTTCTAGAACGTCGACCTCTGGCCCAGTGTATCTCCTAGAGACCTTGGGAATCAGGTCTTTGCTCTCTGATATTATGACTCAGTGGAGTCATTCCCTTCTGTGCACTGCTGAGTGACGGGCTTAAAATGCAGACATTGGTGCCCGAGAGAGAGAAAAATACTAGAGATACGAGGTCCCATGCAAAAAGAAAAAGAAGATGGTCATGAAAATACCTATGGCTTTGTCTCCAGCGTGGAGCAGAGAGATAACTATGGAACTTTTGTATCCAGTGACCCAATGGAGAGTCAGTGAGTCCTGGTTTCCTGACAGCTGCCATATTTCTTACAACTGAAATAACAATTACAAATCTGCACCCTGAGCTGTACTTTTTCACCGTGGACGTATTTTCTCTTTAGCAAACACATGACGGTATTTTGTTGGCACAGTGGGATGATATATTGTCACTGATGTCATGGTCTGGAAGTTGAATCCAGATGCAATATATACAGTCATAGTGTATGTTCATGGGTGGAGAGGGAAGGTTTTTAACAATCATTTGCTCTTATCGTGTGTATGACTGTTAGAGAAGTCCAGGTCCCCAGATGTTACTCGCGATAATCACCAAAAATCAAGCGTCGTACTAAGACCGTCTCAGCTGTTTATTTAGTTCATATAGTAGCTCTCAGTGATGATCAAAGTCTTTGCTGTCTGCCGGGTTGGTCTCCAAAGATGTTGGGTTCACTCCTCCAGAAGAAGTATTCTTTCCGCTGTCCGTGCTTTCTGTGGGAGAACAATTAAATCACCCCAGCGTCCGACTGAATACAAACTTGCTCATAACAATTCATGGACGATGGGGTAGACACAGGAGAACTCCGTGCAAGTCGGCTGTGCTGAGCTGCAGAACTGGCCACCGTGCTGGGCCCTGCGGCCCCTGGCACCGAGAGTGGGCACCTCTTTCCCCTCCTCTTCAGGAAAGGCAACGCAGCAGTGCATTTTGTTTCTGGGTTTGTTTGTTTGTTTTTAGCAAATCCTGAGCACACGGGTTAACCCACACGTTGAGACACAAAGTTCGATAAAATTTTCCCTAGCTGTTCAGAGAGGAGTATTTAGTGAAAAGATAAGAGTTCATCAGTACAGAGGCAGTAAAGGAAAAGGAACAAGTGGGCGTAGGAGACTTTCTTCATTCATTGTTTTAAAGCATGGTGTACTGTGTACCTAGAGACACAGAATAATTTTCCACACCACGTATTTCATAGAATCTTCTGCTTGTTAAATAATTGTCTTTCAAAGGAAACATTTTTTGCCATTAGACTTTTTTTCTCAAAATATATTTTGATCTATAAAAAATCTATATACATATATATCACAATGTTGATATACATCTAGGTATGTATCTAGGTAGATGTAATATATACAGCCATATATATATATACACACACACACACATATGTATATATTTCGTGTGCATACACACACCATAATTTTCCTCGTGTATTAGGATGACCCGTCAGGGTCACTGGGATGACCTTTCAGGACTCCTGGATTGGGAAGCCATCTGCCATGTTGTGAGGAAGCCCAGGGCTCGTGAGGAGACCTGTGTAGAAAAGAATCAAGCTCTCCAGGTTTGCCCCCAGCCGAGCCCCCAGACCTTAGCCAGCACACAGCTTGCCACCGCGAGTCATGAAAGAGCTGCCCTAGCTACCAGCTGACACCACGTGGAGGAGGGTCCTGCGCGCAGCCCGGCGCAAATCACACAGTCAGGAGAGCCAAAGCCAGTGGAGGTTTGAGGGTAGACGGGGTTCCATGCAGAGATTAGAGAGACAGATACAATGCAGGAGGCTTGGAGGACTGAAGTCAGGCAGGCAGCTTTGTGAAAGTACGAAGGTCACCGGGAAGCCACCATCGATGTCCTCAGCCTTGTGCGGCACTCTGTGCAAAGGAGCGATTCTCAGAAGGCCATCTGAAAGCCATGGGTAAAAAAATCCTGTCTCCTGCCAGCCAGCACCAGAAGCTGCTGCAGAGGGCCAGGAGCTATGTCTTCTTTCCCGTCCACCTTCCAAATTTTGCAAAAGTGCCCTTCATTATCTGCATCTGAACAGAACCCTCGTGGTAAGAAAGTCTGAACAAAGTAATTTTCAGGCTTTGTCCTCTGCAGTGCAGGGGATTGCTTAGAAGGACAGGTGTGATGCTGAGTATTAAACTATAATGGGGGGCTTCCCTGGTGGCGCAGTGGTTGAGAGTCCGCCTGCCGATGCAGGGGACGCGGGTTCGTGCCCCGGTCTGGGAAGATCCCACATGCCGCGGAGCGGCTGGGCCCGTGAGCCATGGCCGCTGCGCCTGCGCGTCTGGAGCCTGTGCTCCGCAACGGGAGAGGCCGCAACAGTGAGAGGCCCGCGTACCGGAAAAAAAAAAAATTATAAAAAAAAATTATATTTAAAAAAAACTATAATGGGTATAGCTGGACTATTAAGTTATCCTTCCATTCTGAGGAAGCAGAGCAGGAAGAACAGCACAAGACGTCTGCTCTTGTTAATGTTAAATTGCATATCAATTGCTACTATGGAAGATTGTACTTTCCAAAAACGCCCAGCAGTATTTCCAGTCCCAGGTATTCTTCCAGAACCTTCCCCCTTCCCCATCAAGAGGGGGCACCCATGTCTACTTCGGCTGATAAAGGACAGTGGAAGTGACACTGCATGACCTCCGAGTCTAAGACATAAAAAGTGAAACAGCTCCAACGTGATTCTCTCTGGACACTCAACCTCAGAAGCAAGCCGCCTTATTGGGAGGAAGCCCAGGTCACATGGAGACCCATGTGTGAAGAGGGACCGAAGCTTTTCCAGCACCCAGATGCCAGCCAGCACCATCTTTCCAGCCATGGAGATGAGGAAAATCATGGTAGAAAGGACGCTTCAGTCAAGCCACTCGAGCTGATGCCGCGTTGAGCAGAGACAGGCCTTCCACACAGCCAGACACAAACTGCACATACGTGAGCAAAGTAACTGTCTGTTCTTTTAAGTCCTAAGTTTCAGCGTGGGTACGTGTCACAACGAAACCCAAACTATGGCTTTAGGATTGGTGGCAGAGGTCAGAAGGTCCTTGGAGGCATTGAAACCTGATAATGCTTGAAGAAGCCGTTGTCAGCAGCTCAAAGGAGGTTGAGAAAAATGCTACTGGAGACTCAAAGAAAGGGGTCAGATAATTTAGCAGCAGTGTCACCTGAGGTAACACGGTGAATAAGAAGTATCCCTACTGAACTGGATGAACTAGCTAAAGAGGTCGCCATCCACAGTGTCAGAGACGCCACTTTCATTCCTCTACCTGCCTCTAGTGACATGAAAGAGGAGAGAAATAAGCAGTGGACCATTAAATAGAAAAAAAGCCAGCATTGCTGAACTGAAGTAAAAACTCTCACGCTCAGGATTTCCAGATGGCAAATGATTCTCAAATTAAGAAATATCTTAAGGTAAAGATAAAATCCAGGGTGCTGTCAGGAAAACACGGTCCAAAGCTGGATGCAAGGGGGAATCTAAATCATTTCGTGACGATCTCAGTAAGATTTATGGAGGTTCCTCATATACTTTATCAGATCCGTCTAATGATCTTAAAGGCATGCCCAGAGATCTTGTTTGTTAAATAATAGAGCTGCTAAAAATCTTTAGGGGGTTGACTGCCAATAATTCCACAGGGAACCCAAGATACAAAAGGGCTTACGTTGATGAGATTTGGGGGTGAGGCTTTTGTTTAAAAGAGTGAATTCCAATAAGATGCATAGAAATCACATGAAGTTTTAAAGGACTTGTATCAGTTGAAGCACCACCAGCTCAGAATAAAAAAGAAAGGCCTTTGGACACTGGCCATACAGGCTGAGAAAAATAGTCCATTTTGAACTTGGGCTTTTTATGGAAGAAGAAAAACTAACACAGAGGAGAAGACAAAAGCCCACAAGGCAGAGCCCCGAGCCATAGTAAAACGGTCCCCAGACCTCAGGGAGCCAGCAACAGGTGGCCAGCTGGATTTCAGAAATGCTGCGGACCAGTGACAGCTGTGTGCGTCCGGTTCCCCTCCGTGCTGAACGGGATTACCTGCGGCGGTTATCCTGTGACTGTCCCCCGTGTATGTGCGGTGTGCAGATCTGCGTAGCGGGTAGCTACTTTGTCACTGTGTCCCAGGGCTTCAGATCAAAAGGAACCTTCTCTGCACCTGACCCATATTTAGATGCCAGGAGCCTGGTCCTTGAGCTGAATGTCCACGTCCTAACAGACAGGACTGTCGGAGCATTTTGAGAAGGGGTGAGTTTACGTAGACTCGTACATAGCGCGTGAGAGCAATGTAAATAAACTTATCACCAAAGAGCAGACCGTGGAGGTTCTAAAATATGCCCACAAATTCTTGCCAGCCCTCCCGTTTAGATGGGGGAGTGAACTGGTGGAGGAGCCCCGGCTGTTGTAGTCGCCAGCTGTCTGAGCCATCCCAGACCAGAAGCCAGACGTGAGTGGAGAGACCCTGCAGACGACCCTTGCCCTGGCCACGTCTGACTGTGACTGCAGGTCAGCCAGCAGGGGAGCCGTCTAGGCAAGCCCGGCTAACTGGATCAGCTCGGTCAGCCTATACTCATGAGCAAAGCCAGTGTTATCTTTGTCGGCCACTCTGGGGGACACTGCTGTTATACGGCAATGGAGAATTGGAACAGCTCTGCTCTTGGGTTTGAAATTTTGGCCGAATGCCATATTTTTTGCCAGTGTTCTCTTCCACTTGCATTAGTGGACCAATTAGTATTTTTCAGTGTCTGCAATGTATCATTCACAGTAGAGTATTTGGAAGACCTCACATAGCAGACAATTTTATTGTACTCCTGTAATTCTCAATATTGTTTAATCTTCATCCTCTGTTTAAACTTTCTTTGCTTTAGTTCATGCACAAGGCTGGAATATTTTTTTAAAACTCTCTCCCTAGGACTTCTTAGAAACACCACTTTGGGAGTGATCCTCTTGGAGGGCCCTGAACAAACATGCTTCTTTTCACGAGATCCACTCTGAAGGGGACCCTGGTCCCCCACAGTTATTTTTGGAGGCCTTCCTGAAGTCAGTTGCAGATGAAAGTGATGCCCTGATAGTATCGTGTTCTATCATGATTGGTTCAGCTAGAGCAAGCCCCCTAGGAGAACGCCCCACTTCTACCCCGGTCATGTGTGGAGGCTGGTGTTTCTGCTTCAGAGGCTCTGCATTTTCGTTTCTTCCATTGTGAAAAGACCTTACTGGGAACGAAACTAGCAGTCCCCAAGGACAGGCTTCCATCCTGTGCTGCCAGCTGCCTATGATGCCTCTGGCTTTACAAGAGCAACAAGTGCAGCCTTTGAGCATCTTTTGGTTCTGGGGGAGGGGAGGGGCTTAACGGGGTTGATGACAGCTTTTCTCCCGTGTTCAGCTGCTGCTTCCAACACAGGCTGACACTTCCTTTTTTTTTTCCCCCCCTTAATGCTACTACTTCAAAAATTTTTTTTGTCTGGGACTGAATACCAGACATTAAAAAACATGATCAGGAACTTCATATGGACTTCAAGAGTTAATCTCTTTGTTTATCCTTAAAATAGAGTTTTGCCCTAAAGTAGTCACATTCAATTAAATGTCATTTCTGTTATTTCTGGTGCAGTGAGGGTTAAAGGCCATCAGAATGACTCCACAGAGAGACCAAGATTGCCCTTACTTAATTTTCTCAGAATAGAGAGCATTCGTCAGGGGAAAAAAATAATAAAACTATCATAAAGTTATGAAAAGTACACAAGGAAAAAATTAAAGGATTATATTTTAAAGCCTAGGGACATAGAATATTATTCCTTATAAGATACGTTCCGTGGTATTATTTCCTGGAATGCTCAGGATTTTTTTTTTTTTTTAACTACCTAATGACTAAACCACAAGCATGCAGATCATAAAAGCTTCAGAGAAAATACATTGGTATTTTTCCTTAACGGGGTTTACTTGTAGCCTCTAGCACTATTTGTATGAAGTGTTACATCAGAACAGTTTGTTCTCAAATAAAAGTGTCATTCACAATTTATAAAATACTCTATGATCTCCATAGCACGTATGTGCAACTGTGTGAAGTGGGTACAAGGTCATCACCTGAAATGCAAGTAAAGCTCGGACGTCAAACAAAGGAAGTTCCTACAAGAACCAGAAGTAGATTCCAAAATATCTTCTCATGTGATTTGCCTCCTAAAAGATGTTCTTTCAAAACCAAAAATTCTATGGTGGTTCTATGCCAGTGAAGATACAAATGCTGTTTGAGTCATCAAGCTGTCACTGACCTTCTAATACTGCAGACTCCTCATACCCGTGTCCAGGCTTGGCTAAGGGCTGTCACTCCCAGGGGTTCTAAACTTTGATCTATGCCAAATGATGGACATTCAAACCACTCGGTTTTGTGGTGTGGGGCATTTCAATGTACAATGCGTTCCCTGTGCCCAGGCACTGCATCATCTCTTAGCATCTCCTTTGTGAGGAGTTTGGGCTCCCTGGAGTAGCAATGATGTTCTCAGCTCAAGAGTGAGCCACACCCTTGTCCACTGCTCTATCAGTGGATGCGTAGGTCGCTTCCATGTCTTGGCTGTTATAAATAACACTGCAGGGAGCATTGAAGTGCATGTATGTTCTAGAATTAGTGTTTTCATTTCCTTTGGGTAAATGCCCAGAAGTGAAACTTCCTGGATCATATGGCAGTTCTACTTTTAATTTTTTTGAGGAACCTCCATACTCTTTTCCGTGCGGCTGCACCGACTTACATTCCCACCAAACGTGCACAGGGGTTCCCTTCTCTCCAAACCCTCGCCAACACTTATTTGTTGTCTTTGGTAACAGCCATTCTCACAGGGGTGAGGTGATGTCTCATTGTGGCTTTATTTGCACTTCCACGATGATTAGTGATGTTGAGCATCTTTTCATAGGTCTGTTGTCCATCTGTGTGTCTTATTTGGAAAAATCTCTATTTAGGTCCCTTGCCCATTTTTTAAAATCAGGTTTGTTTTTTTTTTGATGTCAAATTGTATGAGTTCTTTGTATCTCTTGGATATTAATCCATTATTGGATATATAATTAGCAAATATCCTCTCCCGTCTGTAGGCTGCCTTTTTGTTTTATTGATGGTTTCCTTCACTGTGCAGAAACCTTTTAGTTTCATGTGGTCCCATTTGTTTATTTTTTTTCTATTTCCCTTGCCTGAGAAGATGTATCCAAAAAATACTGTATACTGCCTGTTTTCTTCTAGTAGTTTTATGGTTTCAGGCCTTACATTTAAGTCTTTAATCCATTTTGAGTTTATTTTTGTATATGGTGTGAGAAGGTAGTCCAGTTTGATTCTTTTGCATGTAACTGTCTGGTTTCCCCACCACCATTTATTGAAAAGGCTGTCTTTTCCCTGTGGTATGTTGTTGCCTCCTTTGTCATAGACTGAGTATATAAGTGTCGGTTTATTTCTGGGCTGTCTGTTCTGCTCCATTGATCTACGTGTCTGTTTCTCTGCCCGTACCATACTATGTTAATGGCTGTAGCTTTGTAGTATAGTTTGAAATCGAGGACTCCAATACCTCCAGCTTTGTTTTTTCTCAAGATTGTTTTGACTGTTAGGAGTCTTTTGTGTTTCCATACAATTTTAGAATTATTTGTCCTAGCTTGGTGCGAAATACCATTGGTGTTTTGACAAGGATTGCATTGAATCTGTAGATTGCCTTGGGCAATAAGTTCATTTATTTAATTAATTAATTAATTTATATTCTAATCCCAAGCTCTTTTTTTTTTTTTTTCTTGTGGTACGCGGGCCTCTCACTGTTGGGACCTCTCCCGTTGGGGAGCACAGGCTCCAGACCCACAGGCTCAGCGGCCATGGCTCATGGGCCTAGCCGCTCCACGGCATGTGGGATCTTCCCAGACCAGGGCACGAGCCCGTGTCCCCTGCATCAGCAGGTGGGCTCTCAACCACTGTGCCACCAGGGAAGCCCCCAAACTCTTTAATTAATTAATTATTTTATACAGCAGGTTCTTATTAGTTATCTGTTTTATACATATTAGTGTATAATGTCAATCCCAATCTCCACCATCACCCTGATACCAAAACCAGACAAAGATAATACAAAAAAGAGAAAATTACAAACCAGTATCACTGAAGAATATAGATGTGTAAATCCTCAACAACATGCTAGCAAACAGAATCCAACAACACATTGAAAGGATCAGACACCATGATCAAGTGGGATTTATCCCAGGGATGCAAGGATTCTTCAGTATACACAAATCAATCAATGTGCCACATGATATTAACAAATTGAAGAATAAAAACCTGTGATCATCTCAGTAGATGCAGAAAAAGCTTTTGACAGAATTCAACACCCAGTTATGATAAAAACTCTCCAGAAAGTGGACATAGAGGGAACCTACCTCAACATAGTAAAGGCCACATGGGACAAACCCACAGTGAGCGTCATTCTCAGTGGTGAAAAACTGAAAGCATTTCCTCTAAGATCAGGAACAAGACAAGGATGTCCACTCTCACTATTATTATTCAACATAGTTATGGAAGTCCTAGCCATGACAATCAGAGAAGAAAAAGAAATAAAAGGAATACAAATTGGAAAAGAAGAAGTAAAACTGTCACTGCTTGCAGATGACATGATACTGTACCTAGAGAATCCTAAAGATGCCACCAGAAAACTACTAGAACTAATCAATGAATTTGGTAAAGTTGTAGGATACAAAACTAATGCACAGAAATCTCTTGCATTCCTATACACTAACAACGAAAGGTCAGAAAGAGAAATTAAGGAAACAGTCTCATTCACCATTGCAACAAAAAGAATAAGATACCTAGGAATAAACCTGCCTAAGGAGACAAAAGACCTGTACTCAGAAAACTATAAGACACTAATGAAAGAAATCAAAGATGACACAAACAGATGGAGAGATATACCATGTTCTTGGATTGGAAGAATCAATATTGTGAAAATGACTATACTACCCAAAGCAATCTAGAGAGTCAATGCAATCCCTATCAAATTACCAATGGCATTTTTTACAGAACTATAACAAAAAATCTTAAAATTGGTAGGAGACCCAAAAGACCCCGAATAGCCAAAGCAGTCTTGAGAGAAAAAAATGGAGCTGGAGGAATCAGACTCCCTGAGTTCAGACTATACTACAAAGCTATAGTAATCAAGACAATATAGTACTGGCACAAAAATAGAAGTATAGATCAGTGGAATAGGATGGAAAGCCCAGAGATAAACCCATGCACCTATGGTCAACTAATCTATGACAAAGGAGGCAAGGATATACAGTGGAGAAAAGACAGTCTCTTCAATAACTGGTGCTGGGAAAACTGAACAGCTACATGTAAAAGAATGAACTTAGAACACTCCCTAACACCATACACAAAAATAAACTCAAAATGGATTAAAGACCTAAATGTAATACCAGACACTATAAAACTCTTAGAGGAAAACATCGGAAGAACACTCTTTAATATAAATCACAGCAAGATCTTTTTTGATCCACCTCCTAGAGTAATGGAAATAAAAACAAAAATAAACAAATGGGACCTAATGAAACTTAAAATCTTTTGCACAGCAAAGGAAACTATAAACAAGACGAAAAGACAACTCTCAGAATGAGACAAAATATTTGCAAACGAATCAACTGACAAAGGATTAATCTCCAAAATATATAAACAGCTCATGCAGCTCAATATTTTAAAAAAACAAACAGCCCAATTAAAAAATGGGCAGAAGACCTAAATAGACATTTCTCCAAAGAGGACATACAGATGGCCAAGGGGCACATGAAAAGCTGCTCAACATTGCCAATTATTAGAGAAATGCAAATCAAAACTACAGTGAGGTATCACCTCACACCGGTTAGCATAAGCATCATCAGAAAATCTACAAACAACAAATGCTGGAGAGGGTGTGGAGAAAAGGGAACCCTCTTGCACTGTTGGTGGGAATGTAAATTGATACAGCCACTAAGGAGAACAGTATGGAGCTTCCTTAGAAAACTAAAAATAGAATTACCATATGACCCAGCAATCCCACTACTGGGCATATACCCAGAGAAAACCACAATTCAAAAAGACACATGCACCCCAACGTTCACTGCAGCACTATTTACAATAGCCAGGTCATGGAAGCAACCTAAGTGTCCATCAACAGATGAATGGATAAGATGTGGCACATATATACAATGGAATATTACTCAGCCATAAAGGAATGAAACTGGGTCATTTGTAGAGATGTGGGTGGACCTAGAAACTGTCCTACAGAGTGAAGTATGACAGAAAGAGAAAAACAAATGTCGTATATTAACGCATGCATGTGGAATCTAGAAAAACGGTACAGATGGTGGTGGGATGAATTGGGAGTAAGTTCATTTTAACTGTCTTAATGCTTTCAATTTACGAGCATGATATATCTTTCCATTTGTTTCATCTTCAGTTTCTTGCATCTGTGTCTTACAGTTTTTTTTTTTTTTTTTTTTTTTTTGGCTGTACGTGGGTCTCTCACTGCTGTGGGCTCTCCTGTTGCGGAGTGTACAGGCTCTGGATGCGCAGGCTTAGCGGCCATGGCTCACGGGCCCAGCCGCTCCACGGCATGTGGGATCTTCCCAGACCGGGGCACGAACCCGTGTCCCCTGCATCGGCAGGCGGACTCTCAACCACTGCGCCACCAGGGAAGCCCTGTCTTATAGTCTTACAGTTTTCTGAGTACAGTTCTTTTACCTCCTTGGTTAGATTTATTCCTAGGTATTTTATTCGTTTTGATACAATTGTAAATGGGACTGTTTTCTTAATTTCTCTTTCTGATAGTTCATTGTCAGTGTATAGGAAAACAACAGGTTTCTGTATATTAATTTTGTATACTGCAACTTTATGAAATCCTGCTTTTTGCAACAACATGGATGGATCTAAGGGTGTGATGCTAAGTGTGAAACATCAGAGAAAGACAAGTACCACGTGATGTCACTAATATGGAATCCAAAAACCAAAACAAACAACATGAGAACAGTCGTAGGTACAGAGAACAAGTGAGTGGTTGCCAGAGGGGAGGGGAAGGAGGGGGTGGACGAAATAGGTGAACAGGAGTCAGAGGTACAGAGCTCCACTTATATGGCATATACGCCATGGGGACGTAGTATATAGCATAAGGGAGACAGTCAAAAATATTAGAAAAACTTTGTAATAGTGTATACCCACTGTATCACAATAAGAAAAAGGGGTGGGCCCAGAGTTGGGGGATGGAGCAATGGGTAAAACTGAAATCCCCTGCCTAGTGAAAAAGGGCAAAATGAGTGAAAAATTCTGACTCTAGGGAAAAAAAAACTTTTGTTGAAAATGTCAAGCCTTCCCAGTGTGATGTGTATAGGTTCTTGGTCCCCAAAGAAGACAAGTGTTCTTTTATTTTAAAATTTGCCTCCAGCAATTTGGTGATGAGTCGCTGTATAACCTGAGAAGCAAATGCAGTTAAGTAGTTACAGATTGCACGTTTAGTTTCTATTTACTGTGGTGGAGAAGAAACAAATTCATGCTAGGAAGGGGACTGCGACTCTGGTACCTTCCTGATGGGTGTTCACAGCGCAAAAAGCAGAGGCTGTTTTCGGTTTTGTTCCTTGAGATGCAGTGACCTGTCTAATCTTTGATTTTTTTTTTTTCATTGAAAGAGTTTCTTTATTTGCTCTGGAAGTTTGATTCCTTCCTTACTAAAAGACCACTTTCACAAACCATTCTGAATTTATGTTATCTAAAGTAACAGAATTCTAGACGATCTCTTTTACATTTATACAGGATTCTGGTGTATGTGATGTCCTTTGACTGGAAGAATAGATGTAGATATAGGTGTAGGTGTACGTGTAGGTGTAGGTATAGACATAATTATGCTGAAACATTCACATTTGATTACTTAACTTTTAAGGAAGGAAGAAAATGTCCACAGGGTTATTTTAACTCAAAATTCCTTACCTGTTTTAGCTCTCAACACCTCTTTGCTGGATTTAAAGCAGGGGACCTAGGTGCACCAGTTATGAGCACAAACTTTGGAAGAAGATGTCTTCACATCTTATTTGCTGTGTATCCTCAGACAAATTTGTTAACCTCTCTGTGCCTCAGTGTTCTCATTTGCAAAATGGGGAAAATGACAGTACACCTTTATGGGCGATTGCTGTGAGAATTGAACCATGAAGTGAAAACTCAGTGGAACAGTTCGTGGCATGCGGCAACTGCTACAGAAGCGTTCACTTCTGCTATCATTATACGTGTAGAAAACAATATTCTAAGATGTTCATTCGTGTTCCCAAGTCCACAACAGCGTACTCATGGTTTAAATGCAGGTCTAGTTCCAGGTTCCTCTCCTAAGGACAACTTCGTTGATGACGGCTTGAATGTGGCGCTCTGGATCCTTGTTCTGGAGCTCCAGCTCTGTGGACTGGGACACATTCCTCTTGCATCTAATTTCCTCCTTTGTGGATCGTAGGGCCCTCTTAATGGAATTCCTGTGCTCTTCAGAGTTAGGGCAAGAATCAAATAATTTTAAGCAGTCAAAATTACAGAGGGCTGGAAAGAGTTTGGTGGTTTTATGATTTCCTGGTTTTAAGTAAAAAATTCCTCATTATATAGATGCAAATGTGTGATGGAAACATGGTCCAACATCTAGGTCCTTAAGTCAAGGAGATGGGTCAGCCACAGTGATGCCTCACGGTGGGTCTAAAAGATGCTCAATGTGTTGGGTATTTTATTCCTTACATTGTATTTTTACTGGAATTTACATTTCTGGATTGACTTGGGTGTTCTGCGTGTGTTTTTATTTTGCCTGTGTCTTTCACTTAAGTTGTAGATAACAAGAATAGACATCTAGATATATAGAAAGGCTTTTGAAGGGAAGCAGAGTTAGTAAAGTAACAGTGTGAGGCCAACATCAAATTTTCCAAGCAGGTAGAAAATATAAAGCAAACCCAAAATGTTGGGTGCATAATTTGATAGATCGCTGGAACGCATGGCCTTCTGTCTGTAAGAAATCAGAAGTGAACAATCTTTGGACATCAAGTAGCTTACAAAGGAAAGTATTTGATGAGTCGAGCGAAGGAATGAACAATAGCCGTACGATTTAGATTTCCTGAAAATTCTCTAGAGTTTGAAGTCAAAGGAATTTTGACTTTGGCACACTACGTCTCAGAGTTGGCTGAACCAAACATATTTCAAAAATAATTTGAACTCTCGCTTGAGCCTAAAGCATATTTCTTCCCACAAGCCTTAAAACCATGTCTTATTTTATCCAGAAATTTTAGTTCTTTACATCCCAAGGGAAAATGTACATTTGGACACTTCTGAAATAAATGAGACTTTTTAGGTTAAGATGAATGGTCTGTAAAGTACATTTATACACTGTACTAGGCAGTCTTCAAGGTATTCACACTCCTGTATCAGTCCTCTCCCTCACTGAACATGGTCGGTCTGTGCGACCAAAAAGAAGTGCGACTCTTTGCATGTTTCCATGTTCTGTATCAAAGGGGAGCTTGATTCCATGCACTGGGGACACAGGTTTCTAGATCATTTGTCAGCGTATCAGGTTCCTCCTTTACATTTTAAACACTGGTGACTGCATGTAGATAGCAAAGCAAAGGGAAATCAGCTTTTTGGCCCCCCCAAATTATATATATATATATATATGTGTGTGTGCATGTATATATATATATATAATTATAATATATATACATAATATATATAATATATATACTTTATATCATATGTATATGTATGTATGTTTGGCGACCTTATTCTTACATTATTTACAAAATTCAGTCTACCTATATCTTTTGCTTCTGTTTTATAAATATTAGAGAACACTGCCCCCCCCCACACACACAACAGTTATGCCATTTTGTACCCTTTCTGTTTATTAGGCTGGGAAAGATGTAAAAGACACATCGTAGCAAAATAATGTTTCATCGGGAGAAACAATGCAGTGAAAAGCTATAGGTTTCCGCCTACAACTATTGCCTAAATATCTCGTAATAATGTCATCACTCCCTTGTTTGAAACAACGTTCTACAGAAAGACTTCCTTCGCTAGAACTTGCATAAACGTAGCATCAAAGTCTTAACTCACTTCTGTAGAGTCGGGATCGTACATTTTGCCATGCATTTGAATATTTTGAAGTTCCTGGATGGCAACAGGAGGAAAAAGTAACTTTTTCCCTTAAATGACTACTTTGTAGAAATGAATATAGCCATTGTTTTCTGAACTTCAAACACATGGCATAGGTCTTAGTACCTTTGAAGTCAGGCTCACTTTTGGCACAGTTTACATCGTGGCCACTGGAAAAGGCTTTTGTGGTCCTGTAGACACGGCTGTAATATTTGACATCGTGGTGTTCACCAGACCTGGTTTCCTCCGAAATAGGCACACACCGACCGCTTCAAGGAAGGATTGTGAATGCCTGCATCCCGTTTGTTTCGTACCAGTGTTCTCCCCGTGTGTCTTAGTTTTTGTTAGCTCTTTGGCCAGTGTGTGCTGTTGCTGTCTTTCTCCCCATTTGGTCAAACATTCTGTTGATGCTAATTCATGAACGTCACCTCCGTTTTTCAGTCTTCCTGTGGCCAATGACATTCTCACAGCTTTTGCTCATCATCTAAATGACATTAGAGCAAACTCTCATTTGCTGAAGACAGTAAAAGGTTACACACATTATAGGGGGATGGTAGGAAGAACTAGACACAGAACCAAGTCTCAGTATTACAGGGGTACTACATTTTTAGTGCCTGCTCTATTTGCTTATTAGGTGAATAATTGAAACTCTCTCCTACTGAATTTGATCATCTTTTAGGATAGAAGACTTGCAGACTCCACATGATACCAGATTTTCAACCCTAATAATATCCTTCTCAGCAGGGGAAAGCTACTCAGCTTTATATAGTCCGATACTTTATTTTCACCATCAAGCAAGATAGCTTATATCCCGTCAATATAAAATATGTATATGAGGTAATGTAGCTAATACGTACTGGCATCATTTTCCCATAAAGGTCCCAGTGAAGATTTTAAAACTTACCCTGCTGACAGTGCAGCCCACCCGTGCCATAATATGGGAATACATTACATTGCTCTTTAGACAACAGGATCCCAATTTGTCCATTTTTGGCCACGTCAAACTTTGTAAAGTTACTCTTCTTAATATCTGTTGGTTTCCGGGTGGAGAAATTACTCCTGGCAACACAGAAAGGGTCTGGCCAGGTAGATGCTGACATTTCTTTCAGTGGATGTTTCCCAACTGACACACTGGAGACATATTTTAAGGAGTTTTGTTTTTGTTTTACCTGGACATGCAGTGTGCATTTTGAATATGTATTTACTCTCGTAAATCAGTCTCTTTTTTCACATCATTGGAAATCCTCTGCTGCTGCCTCTTCCTGATGCCTGACTTATCCACAGATACATGAAAGGCTCTGATTGTTCCTCTGTTGAGTGCCCTCAGCTTCGGCTTGAGGATAAAGCAGATCAAAGTATGATAGGGTCCCTTTCCATCAGGTGAAATGAACAGGACACTGCAAATGAGACCGTGTCTGGTTGCAGGTGTTAAGGTCTTGTGTTCGGGGCGTCTCTGTGGCGCCCAGGACGGAGCCGCTGCGGCACAGTCATGAGACTGCCTTGTGGGGCATCTCCAGCATGTGGAATCACTCTGGCTTCTCTCACGTGCTCCAAGTGCACACACTGGGTCACTTCGTCACAGAGGGTTAGGGCTTGCATTTGGCAAGTAGAAAAGGCAGGTGTTTGAGGATGCTGCTGTGTGTAGCACGTGCTTGCATCCATGTGTGATTGGTGGGATCCTGTGTACTAGACAGAGCATTATGACGGTTGTGGCATCGTTTAAAAAGCCATTTATTGTGATCTTGAGAGCACACTTTTGGCACGAAACTTTGTCAACAAGTTGAATTATTTCAACCTTTAATGTCACCCATTATAAAGTGTTAGATGACACCTGTTTTCCAGGCACTGTTGTTCCTTTGAAAACCTGTTCTGAATAGAACCCACGTGCCATTTGATTTCAGTTCTCACCAGGATTCACCACCCAGCACTTTGCTACTGCAGTTTCTGTGGCAAAACCACTCTTAGAAAATAAAAAGTCAGTTGATAAAGAGAAATAGTTTAACTTGACCTTATGAAAAAGATTGCTTCCTGCAGAGCCTACCACTCTATTTTTTTTAAATCTTTATTTTATATTGGAGCATAGTTGTTTAACAATATTGTGTTACTTTCAAGGGTACAGTGTAGTGACTCAGTTATACATATACATGTCTCTATTCTTTTTCAAATTCTTTTCCCATTTAGGTTATTACAGTAGACTGAGCAGAGTTCCCTGTGCTATACAGTAGGTCCTTGTTAGTTATCCACTTTACGTATGGTAGTGTGTACACGTCAATCCCAAACTCTTTTGCACAATGCATGAGTCTAGACCAAACGCAACACTTGAAGTTTGTACTGGCGTGTTGCACTTTTAGCCTTTGTCATCTCTCCGTCCTCTCGGCGGCAGAACCACAGAGGCTACAAAAGAGCACGAGCGACAAAACGCACACAGCGTTTGGGTGACTGGGAACGTCGTGGTGCGGCAGTGCTGGTGAGATTCACAGCACGATCTTCTAGACGCTGATGAGCTACGTAGCTGCAGCTTCAGGAAGCCGCTCTGGAATCATCAGTTATATTGTGGAACTCTCACTTTTCTAGATGAACAATATAAGCTTGAGATATAATGGGAAACTTGTAATTAAGGAGCCAGTAAACGGAGGGAAAGCCTAGCAAAAATTAAGTGAAATAAGTATCGGTGAGGTCTTTCTCCTTCTGCCATTCTCTTTCTGGAATGCTGCATTGCTTTTACAATAAAGAAGAAAACATCTGAGTCCCATTTAGCAGGCAACTTAGTATTTTTTTTAACCCTTGGAGTTTAGGCCGATTTAAGAAGATTTTTTTTAAAATAGAGTATCTTGTTGACCTTTATTAAAAAATTGAGATATACTACACAGACCATATATTTTACCCTTTTAAGATCTACGGTGCGATGTTTTTTATTCTGTTTGTCAAGCTGTGTGACCGTCACCACTGTCTGATTGCACAGCATTTTTATTACCCTACAAAGGAAACCTGTGCGTTTTGCTGCGCAGCGCACAGCCGCACCAGCAGGCAGCCACTACCCTACTGCGTCTTTGTCTGCTGTACACATTTCATAGAAATGGGACATACGGCACATGGCCTTCCGTGCCTCGCTTTTAGAGAAAAGGGAGTCGGGATCAAAACTGAGATGAGAAGGTTATACTGGGAAGCTTCGCGCAAAGGCAGGAAATAAAATTTCTGCCATCAGTTTTGAAAGGCAGCTTCCCTTTGGCTTCTGGGGAGGCACATACTCCGTGAGGATTTCATCACGTGCTCTCGCTGTCATTCTCCCGCAGGGTCTCGTTTTTCCCATAGTGAGCAGAGGAATACAGGAGGTAGCAGTGAGTAACGCTGCTGGTTATTAACGTTAATATTGTCATTAACAATAACAATATTAATAAGTCTATTGTTACACTTACTAGTTTCTGTGGTCCATTATACAGATGCGGTCACAGAACGCAGGGAGCAGAGAGAACATGGGGACACGGTGGTTGACGTTCACTGAGGGTGTGTCTGTGCTTGACACTCCACGTGCTCCTTGATTTAATCCAGGGATGGAGAGACCAAGGGAACCGAATAGAGAGTCAGGAACAGAACCGCACAGAGTCCATTGATTTTTGATAAGCAAAGGCAACTCAAAGGAGAATGTATAATCTTTTTGGTGCTGCAACAGTTAGACATCACCCAACCAAAGACAAGGGAACTTAGCCTCAGACTTGGAAAAAAGTTACGCCTTTCAAAACCATCTCAAAATGGAGCGTTAGGCCTAAATGTATAATGCAAAACTGTGAAACTTGTAGAAACTAACATAGGACAACATCTAGGTGACCTCTGGTTTGGCAATGACTTTCTAGATAGACCACAAAAAGCGTGACCCATGAAAGAAAAAAATTAATAAGTAAGGGTGCATTGAAATTAGAAACTGCCCTGTTAAAAGAATGAAAATATAAGACAGAGACTGGAAGGCAACATTTGCAAAACACATATCTGATAAAGGAATTGTGTTCAAAATATACAAAGAACTCTTAAAAGTCAACAAGAACCACGCAATGAAAAATTAGGAAGAAAAAAAACTGAACTGACTCGTCACCAAAATGATACACAGGTGCCAGTTAAGCATTAAAAAGGATGTTAAACATCTTTTTTAAAGGGAATTAAAACTTAAAACTATGAGTTGTTTCTGCCCCATTAGAATAGTGAAAACAAAACAAAACAACAAATCCCCCCCAAAAAAACCCACCACCACCAATTGCTGGAGAAGATGTGGAGAAACAGGAACTTTCATGCGGTGCTGGGGGGCAGGGATGCAAAATGACCCACTTTGCAGCACACTTGGGCAGTTTCTAACAAAGCGAAACAGAGGCTGACAGTACCATCCAACAGTCATGCTCCTGAGTATGGACCCAACTGATTTGAAAACTTGCTCCACCCAGAACAACCCTGCACACACACGTTTATATCAGCGTCACTCATAAGCACCCGAGTCACCTGGAAGTGGTCGAGATGTCCTTCAGCAGGTGGATGGTAAACAAACTGTGACGGTGAACGTCCACACCATGGAATATGATTCAGTAACGGAGAAAAGCAGGGCGAGCGATCAGACCACAGAAGAGGGAGTAACCTTAAATGCATATTGCTAAGTGCACAAGCCAGTCTTCAGAGGACCCGTCCTGTATTCTTCTGTTTGTGTGGTGTTCTGGACAAGGGAAAATCAGAGTGGTGAAGTGTCAGTGATCCGTAGGGTTGGGCTGGGGAAGGTATTAGTAGGTTGATCAGGTGACGCACAGGGCCTTTACGTGTGGTGAGAGTGCCCTGTATGGTGCTATAACCCGTCATGGATACAGGGCACGAGGCGTTTGACAAAACCCCTAGCACTTTACAGCACAAAGAGTAAACTTTAACATACGCAGTACTTTTCAAGATCACGTAAGTTAGTAGATTCAGGAGAGAACGCAGACTGTGACAAAACAATCGGTGTTGCAAACACCGTGTATGAAACAACTGGGCGGTGGGGATGGAGGGGAAAGTGCTGAGCTAAGCAACCTTGGGAATGACCGGAGACTCAGAGTAAAGGCAGAAGAAGCTGCATGAGCCCTAGTCGATAGAGTTCCACCTCAGTGTCTGCGGCTATGCGTCACCTGCTGTGATGGGGCGGTACGCGTATATATGTTGGAATTGAATGTTAAGTAAAGGCATAGTGGGTGGTAGGAGCCAGACTTCTCAGTGTCGCTGTGGAAGGTTGCAGACCGCCAGGCAGGAGGCTGGTCGTGCGTTAGGCTTGGAGACCTCACGTGTGGCTTAATGTAAATACAGACGTTTACGTATAGGAATATGTCTAGGTGTCTAGGTATACCTGGGTTACTATGCTTTGGAAACACTTGTACAGAATTCAGAATCAGTCTAAACTAAGCCATGATGGTAGTAGTGAGAATCGAGGTTGTCTTGGGTGCACTATCTGTGTCAGCAGAGGGACGTTTGTGTAGAGGCTTCTCTGTAGCATCACCTAGGTCCTGTTGGCACAGGTGTACAAGCAGGGAAGGATCTTAGCGCTGCACTCTTAAGAGCCGTGCAGTTCACTCTAAGTTAAATTGTGCCTCAGTTTCCAAACAATTGAATAGATGATTTCAAATAGCGGTCAGAGTGTTTGATTGCATGGCATGGGGACCATCCTTTCAACAAGGAGTGGAAGTTACTGAGAGAAAGCACAGAGTTCTTAACAGATGTTCCAAATCAGGCTCCCGGCACCCTGGACTGTTGAGGACGTGATACGGGGAACAGACAAACCCTCAATCTTCTCCTGGCCCTCCTGACGCTCCCTAGAATATCTGTATTTTGAGACATGCTTTCCTTTCCTGTGTGGTGTTTCAGTTAACCAGCAATGTGTGCAAGGCGAGCAGGTATGGAAAATTGCACTTGTATCATTCCCTGGTGGGTTTGGGGCTTCGCTGGCTTGTAATCATGTGCTGTGGTTGGATTGTACACTCCCTGCCGTACTTCCCTTCAGCATTCACAGTTGGTGGAGATGAAATCCACACGGGATTGTGCATTTCCATTGTTTTCACCAAACTACAGTCAGTCAAAGTTCTCCCCTGTTTATTTAGATTGTTTATTATTGAATTGGCTGCATTCAAATTCCCAGGAACTCTGTGACTAGTAACCCTGACAGTAGAACGCAGGTGCTTAGGAGGACGGGAAGTTGAATTCGTTTCAAGTTACACACCTGCCTTTTCTTCACTAACGGCAGTTAACTTTGACCTTGGGTTATGCATAGACGTTTGTCTTCTGAATGTACGTTCCCCAGGCTGAGCGCCTTGTTTTGAAACTGAAATGCTCTCGTAACAAAACAAAACAGGAAGGCCCTCACTTACAGAATCAAAAGTACTAACTTCCTAAAACAGTTCTGTCCTAAAATTCCTGAAACGTTGATCACTGAGCCAAGGCTGGAGGGAATGGACTATAATTGGGGGGACAGAATGCTCGAGTGAAAGGCTCACGTGAACATCTGGAAGAGAAGCCTGGAGGGTTGACCTCAGAAAATGACAACTTGCACGGTGACCGAAAAGTGCAGGCTTCCACAACCTGCGGGTGGAGGTGACCAGTGGGGTTAGTGAACGTGGGGAAAACTGAAAGCATTACGGCAGGCTGTGGGCTTGTTCATTTTTCTTTTCTAGGAATAATTCGACCCTTATTTTAAAAGCTCTCTGTTAACCAATGAAAGTTTAAACGAGATATTTTTACAGCTAGATGGACTTCTGTGATATGCAAAGTCAGTATTATTCTTCTGCTGAGCCAAGTATCACGGTCTCTGTAGAGAAAGTTCTGAATGAATGATTTTGGAGTGATGGGACTCTCTCATCACTGACATTCCTTCAGTGGAGAATGTCAGAGGAAGCCCTCCGTGTGCGAATTGCCCACAATGCCATGTGTTGCCCGCCCCTGGTCCAAGACTCATAGAAGATTAACGTCCAAAAGAAAATCGCAGCTGGCACGTGGTTATTATTTCTGCCTTTTAGCTGTCACACCTGGCCTCTGAGTCTCATAGCAACATAAGATAAAACTGACCACTATGAATTCATGGAATGACCCAGCAGGCTGGCCAAGTAGGTTCTAATAAGAGCCCAGCGTTATGCAGAAGCTTCATAGGGGTGAAGTAGTAACTGAGGTGTACCGTATGAGAGGTGTTTCTTAAATTGTGGCCTAGCGCCAGCAAATTCCATCCGTAAGAACTCTAGAGTATGCCTTTCAAAGCTATATCTCCTTTATGCCGACGCCCCGGGCACCCTGCAGTACACACCTCAACCATGTCTCTGCTTCCCCTCCTCTCGGTCACCGTGCAGCAGCCCTGCTGATTTTTATCGAAAGGCTAGTTTTAGGAGAGTCTTAGTTTTACAACAGAATTGAGAGAGAGGTACAGAGATGTCCCACCTACACCCCCCCGACGCTGCCCACGGACACGCATGGCCTCTCCTGTTGCCAGCATCAGTCAGCAAAACGGTACTTTTTTTTTTTTTTTTTTTTTTTTTACCAAGAGTGAACTTACATCGACACATCACGATCCCCCAGAGTCCATAGTTTACCTCAGGGTGTACACGTGGCGTTGTACCTTCTTTGGCAACCGACGAATGTGTAGTGGCGTGTGTCCCTCCGTATGACGTCACAGTGTCATACAGAGCATTTTCATGGCCCTAAGAGTCCTCTGTGCTTTGCCTGTGTATCCTTCCCTCCACCGTAAGTCCTGGCAACCACTGATTCTCTTACCACCTCCCTAGTGTTGTCTTTTCCAAAATGTCATATGGTTGGAATCATGACAACTCGTCACCTTCTCACACTGGCTTCTTCACTTACTGATGTGCGTTTCAATGTCCTCTGTAAAAGCATAAATCAGATTCTGTGGCCCTCTTCAATTTAAAATTATTTATTTCCTCCCCCTGAAAACGTTTTACTGTATCCTCAGAATCTTTCGGCGTGTTTTCTGAACAACCTCGTCCTGTCAGACGAGACCCTAACATTATCGACCACCACAGTGTATCCCACATTACAAAGATGTGGATTAAGAAAAAGTACTTGGAATGTGACCACTTATAATATTCTAACCCAAACACGAAGAGCTTGTTTTTATAAGTAGAATGTTTTATGCAGTGCTTCATGTATCCAAACAGCGTACTGTTCTATGTATAAGTTACGTCACATAAGGATAAAGTTGGCACCGATGGACCCTCCAAATGCCTCAAAGCGAAGTTGATCTCTGTATTCCTCTTTTATCATGTCGTCTTTTCTCTTCCCAGTAACAGCCACTGTATTTAATTTTTGTGCTTTTTATTATCTTTTTAAATAGAATTTTATTACACGTGTATTTGTCCCTAAGTAGATTTTGTTTTGTGTCTTTTTCGAATCCCTTTCATACGTCAGTATTAGTTCTGTTGAGGTCAGGTCACACATGGCGAGATACGTCTGTTTTCAAGTTTAGCAGATGTATACTCAAGAGACAGCTACCATGATGAGATGGAGCGTATTTCAGTCACCCCAGAATGTTATTTCATCCCTCGTTGTGCTTCATTGCCACCATTCTTCACCTCACATCCAGGGGACTGTTGACTGATCATTTTCACTATCATTTATCATCAGGAAAATGCAAATGAAAACCCCAATGAGATGTAAGTACACAGTGGCCAAAATGATGGCCATTAAGAAGACCGACCATAGCAAGTGTCAGTGAAGATGTTGAGCAACTAGATCACTCATCATGGCTGCTGGGGACGTGAAATGTCACGCTGCAATACCACGGGGCATTTTCTTACAGAGTTACACACACCTCCCATGGTCCAACCCAGCAAATCCCTCATAGGATTTACCCCAGACCTGATACCGTATAGGTACACACGAAGATGCATGCACCAGTGTCAGCAGTTTCGTCATAGTAGACACAGACTGGAAGTGACAACACTGTTTGTCAACAGGAGAAAAGATAAATTGTGGTACATGGACGGTTGCTCAGCATAAAAATGAAGAAACCGTCCTTACATGCAGCAGTATGGATGAATCTCACAATGAATATGTTGAGGGAATGAAGCCAGATTAAAAAAAAAAAGAGCACACACTGCACCATTCCCTCTCTATTAAATTTTACAATAGGTGAGGTCAGTTTCAATTGCTTCTGTGCTTTATAAAAAATGGTATCCAATATGCAGTGTTCAGTGACTTGATTTTTTTCATTGAGTATCAGGTTTCCAAGATATTGCTGCATGTTGCTATAATTCACTGTAGTTCATTTATCCTGCTCGTTTGTAACATTTCACTGCGTAAACTGGGAAGATTTGGTCCATTGGCTGCACTTTGCCAACCCCTGCTTTAAGCTATTATTGCCCCAACGCCCAGGACACCAGAGTCTGGATACGTGGACAACATCAGCTTCTAGAGCAGGAGTCAACCCACTGCAGTCTGTGGGCCAAATCTGGCCCTCCGCTTGTTTGTTGAAGTAAAGTTTTATTGGGACCCAGTCCCATTCACTTGTTTGTGTGTTGTTTGTGGCTGTCTCGTGCTACAGTGGCAGCATCACGCAGCGGCGAGTGACACCGCATGCGCTGCAGAGCCTAAACAGTTTCCTGTCTAGCACCTTACAGGAAGATTGAGCAGAAAACCTCCTGGACCAGGGTCTGAACAAAGATCTTCACCTAAAATTCTGTGCTGAACAAGTGCAAGCAAAGACACCCTTCAGGATGGTAGTTGGGCTAAAGTACTTCTGCTATCCAAAACTACAGCTGCGGAAAATATCCCAAACTGAGGCTACTGGCCACCCTGAAAAAGATCCCACTGCATTTAAAATTATTAGATCTTGTTAGCTCGTACAGCCCAGGTAGCCATGGCTTTGTGACGCCCATGCCTTGTACGGGCCAGGTGGCCATCTTGGTGTCAACTGAAGCGTGTGATGGTTTCACCTGTCAGTTCAGGTTACCCAAGCCTTGGATAAAGTCAGAAGACCCCAAATAGACCCTCATCCATCTTGAGATTGGCATCCGAGGAGAAGCTTCCAGGGCAGAAAGATGCATCCCCTAGTCATGATGTGGTCCTATTGCAACAGTAAAATTTATTTGCAGAAAGTAACCTGCCCAGACCATGGTTTTCTTTTTTTTTTTTTCCCAAGCTCTTCTCGGTACCAGTGGGTATTTCCATATTCTGGGGCCATCTTCCTAGAATGGGAAAGTCTCCACATTTGTGAAGGTATAAGAGGGTTTTACTTTCAGCTCAGCAAACAGACCTCTTTTATTGCCTTCAACCTTTTAAAGAAGCTAGTAGCCGGAGTTGTCCTTAAACTGCCCTTTTATTTCCTGGCTTAATAGCAAAACTGCCTTCTGTCTACACTCTTTCTCTTGCCCCAAGAGAGGCCCCATTCTCTAAGAAAGTAGGCAGCGGGCGTGTTGCCAGAAAAGTTCCAAAGTGAGTAGCAACATTCCCCCGCTAGGTGTTCTTCTCAAAATCACAAATTCATGGTCCAGCCTCTCCCGGAAAATACTTAAGAGGAGCACCTTTCCATTCAGAAATTCGTTCCTTAAGCATAACCTAAAAAGGTAGCATCTGAAACAAGGATTATTTGCGGAGGGAAAAAGAAAAGGAACCGGTCTCTTGTTTTAAAAATCTCTCATTCTCACTCTGCCAAGCCTGCGTTGCACAAAAATGTGTGTCTCGGTTTAAGTTCATCTCGGCCCCCGGATTCTCGTCTGCCCAGCGTGATCTGCAAAGCCTTGAAATCAGGCACAGCCTCTGTTGAAGCGGCTGACTGTGTTTGCGAGACTGAAAGAGGATCCAGATGAAGAGGTGCAACTGCTCCAGGCCTCCGTGCCGAGCAGACACCAAAGATGTGTCCAAGCTTCTCGAGTCTCCTGATAACACAGGGAGGGGCTGGCTCCACCAGGCCGTCAACTGAGCATGGGAGCACCACGCCGAAGGGAAGCTGTTCGTCGTTGCTGGCTGCCACTCCGAGCACAGTAACAGCAATGCTGGCGGCCGCTGACATTCTCAAGTTACGGCCCCCAGCTTCGCGAGTTTGCACACACCGCCTTCTACACTTTCCAAGGGTCGCACCAGCGAAAGCGAGAACCGTACTTTTCAGCTTGCGTGGAGCTTCCTAGGCTGGCATCTCAGCGTTTCCGCCCTGTTATCTGACATGATAGTCGCTAATTTACCTGCGAGGCAGGTAGGAAGTGTATCCCTGTGTGCAGAGGGGGAAACCGGACACAGAGGAAGGGGGAGCTCTGTCCTCTGTCCAGAGCTTCAAAAGAAAGATCATGTCCCTCCTGGCTCAGGATGGAACTGGCTGTGCAAATCCAGGCCCTTTCTTTGGCAGGAAGTTCTCTGCTTCTTGTGTGTGTGGAGAGAAGGTTGAGAACTGCGAGTCGCTGCTGGAAGAAAGGGAAATCCAGCATGATCTCTCCCTTTGCCTAACACCGAGATACGGGACATCTGAGCTGTCATTTCTCTAAGGAACCTCAGGGAGGAAGGCTGGGATCTTGATGTAACAGGATGATTTGTTTATACTGTGGATTCAGGAGTCAAGGGGACGGAAAATTCAGAGAAAGTTTGTGTCCAGTGTATTTCGTATGCCTAAAGATGATTACTGATTCTGCCCGTCAACATTTTCTTTTTTCCATTAGAGGAATTGTTCCTAGGAATCTGGGCTGCTTGGTCCCCACAGTTCCGTTTAAATCATGAAAGCATAGCCCTGGCTTGTGGACTTGCTGTTCCTGCTTTAACAGTTATTTTAGAACCATGGAAAAGTTTCCTCTCAATGGAGACTTTGCCCTTCGTCTTTCCTACTTACAGGGCAGCCAGTCCAGCTGCTTCCCACCCTGTGCTGATCTCCAGCCATGCCCGACAGACACACACCCAGGCACAACCAGCTACCTGCTTTATCTGCACCTCAGCACATCACACAGATCCAGATGGGCGTGGTCAGGCGGAACCACAATCTTTCATGTCCCTGCTGGGCTCCGCAGGAAGACGTAGCCAACTGTTCGACCAGGAAGTGGTTCCCGTGACTGTCTTGAACAAGGAGCCGCCAGAGACGTGTTGTTAACGTGGCTCATTGTGTGTCCCCTCCTCCCAGTGTTACAGCCCTGGTAGGACGTGGTTCTCTCTCCAGGCTCCCAGATCTGATTGGGATTTTACCTCGCGCATTGCCTGAGCACAGGAAGTGATTACGGAGAAGAACAGTAGGAGAACTTCAGTCTCTCCACTTGAGACGAAGCCATCACTCACTCCCCGCAAATGTTTCCCCACCTTTCTCATGCAGTTTGTCACAACTTCAGACGCCCTTCACATGGGAGTGGTGGCGTGCATCCTGTTATCCTTCTGGCAAGTTTAGGAAATTTCCTGCTGGGCACGCAGATGAAATACTACATATATGTTCATGTTGGTCAGCAGAATCCATCTCATGCTCTGGAAATACCTGAAATTCTGTTTTTTTTTGTTTTGTTTTTTTTTTTTTCGTTTATACAGCCTTTGGGGTTGTATAATTTGGGGCTTTGAAATCAAATGAAATCGAATAGCAAGGAGTCTCCTCTACCACCTTGTAAAGTTTGTCCCCAGATTTACTTACGTTTATATTTTTGTGATTTCAGGGTCCAACATTGCACCAGGGCATAATTTAAACATAGGCAGATGTGGGTCACAGTGAAGGATGGTTGACAAATTTAGGTGAGACGGTCCACTACTGAGACATAGGACCCCAAATCCCGGTGACTCTCCACACCGCCGCAGGGAACGCACCTCAACAAAGCACTGACTACCAGTTAAGTGAAAGGAATTTCAGAGTCCAGAAATGTTGACATCCATCCACATAGGGTTACAGGCTGAGTGCAGACAGGAATTAGGCTCCCTGAGAGTTTGGTCAAATGTATGTATACGTGTTAAAATTTGAGATACCTAATCAAAGTGATGTGTGAACTAAAGTAAAAATTATGTGGAGGAATGATTACACGTGTGGTAAAACTGCATTAGCTGGGGCTTCCCTGGGGCACAGTGGTTGGGAGTCTGCCTGCCAATGCAGGGGACACGGGTTCGAGCCCTGGTCTGGGAGGATCCCACATGCCGCGGAGCAACTGGGCCCGTGAGCCACAACTACTGAGCCTGCGCGTCTGGAGCCTGTGCTCCGCAACAAGAGAGGCCGCGATAGCGAGAGGCCCGCGCACCACGAGTAAGAGTGGCCCCCGCTTGCCACAACTAGAGAAAGCCCTCGCACAGAAACGAAGACCCAACACAGCCAAAAATAAAAATTAATTAATTAATTAATTAAAAAACAAACAAACTGCATTAGCTGTACACGACCACACAAATGAGTGCGTGTAGAACCGGGGAGGTTGGTGGATGTGTTTCCGGGTGGTACCATAGGACTGCAGTTCTGCAAGATGTTACTCTTGGGGAAACGCCTGAAGATGACTTGGGACGCTCTCTGCATTGTTTCTTACACTTGCATGTGGATCTGCAAGTTCCTCGACATAAAAAATGCAATTAAAGGCACTCTGTGGAGGAAGGCAGAAAGACAGCAGGAAGATGCATGTCCTGAAGTGCATTTGTGAATGTCCACAGAGGGTAGGCAGGCAGAGAAGGTGGATGTGATCTTTAGGGTCCGAGGATTAAATAGCAGAGGGCTGAAGGAAGGTTGGAAAATCCTATGTCTCCCTGAGGAGAGAGATCAAATAACAAGGCCACGATTATGACAGCTGAAAGGAATGTCTCCAGGGTTTCCCACCCTTGACGCGGACACACACACACACACACAACGTTGGCGCCCGGATTGAATAGACAGCACCAGCGGTTGTCCTGGGTATTAGCACCGGCACTAAAATGGAATCCTGAGTCTCCTGGGTCTCTTTCTTTTACAACTGTGAATGCTGAAATCTGGCTTGTGAACTGATCAAAACTCAAGCTCAAGGTTGCGGTTTGCTGCCTCTTTGGAAAAACCAACCCTTGGGTCGAAATGCTAATCAAGCTTTATTTTAAAGCATGAAAAACAGAGGGGGAAAAAAAAGGAGACAGTCACCGTAGACAAGCTGACTAATTTCTGTTCAGTGATATTTCACAGCCTGGCAGCCCTGGAGTCTGGCACCTTTGATCTCCTTTTCCTAAAGAGCGTTCCTTTGTAGAGGACACCGCCGTGCTGGGGAGCTGGGGTCTGCCCTCTGCCCTGACTCTGTACCTTGTTCTCTTCCCGCATGTGGGCTATAAGAACAGGGTCTCTTTCTAACAGGATGCTTTCGAGATTCAAAGACTTGAAGTTTCCGTAGCACCACCTGTATCCGCCGTTCACGTTTGTCGTCGCCGCGTTCGTTCATGTGCTCCGCTGTAGGAGAGCCTCTCGTTTTGTTTACTCCTTTTCCTTTGGGTGACCGTTGACATTGCAATTCAACCTCTAGGGACATATGCCCAGGAGAAATGAGAGCATGTGACACAAAGGACTCATCTAAGAATGTCCACAGAAGCACCCTTCTTATGAATATGATGAAATAAGTGAGAGGATGCACGAAGGTTAGTAAGGGAAGCATCCTTGGGGAAGAGAGAGGCAGGAATTGTAGAAGGATGGGGCAGAAAGTTTGGAGCAGGGTCCAGGAGGAGATCTCAGTGTTGGGAAGCATCTTGCTCCGTGCAGACTCAGTTCAAATGCTGTATAATTTCCTGTCCCCTCCCTCTACCTTAGTTTGGACAGCTAAGATTGTCTATAAAGTGCCAATGCTCCTGGTGTTAAGAGTAGTCAGTTTTGTCCATGCCAGTGGTTGGATTAAGGAGGATTAAAATAGGCTGACTCTACTTTCTATAGTTAAATAACAGTCCATCCTAAATTATTTGGCTTTAAAGAATGCATTCCCCGCCTCCACGTCCAAACTACTGATACCGTGAGTATCAAATCGTAGGCGCGTTACTAGAAGCAGTGAACTTTAATAGAGATGGCATTGGGCGGACATGATGATACCCAGATTTTTACTGTGTCACTGGTACTAGCAAACCGAGTCAACCTGAAGAATCCCTTCACCTCGTGATAGCTCTGCTGGCTCTAAAAGAGTGGCTTTGGAGTACATGGCTCTAAGATCCTCTAAGCTCCCAAAACCTACAGAGTGAAGTTTTCGTATTTTATAAATCAGTAGCTTCATAGCTTTGTATTGCACTGTTGGTCCTGAGGTCTCTAGAATACCATCCCCAAGGCTGCTGGATTTTACTGTTCAGGGTTAGAGACTTCATGCTGAACCGAGTGGTTGCTTTTGCCACACGTGTGCCAGCCTTTCTCCACGACCCCAAGAAAACAGTCACGTCCTCTTTCCGTGAATCGGAGCTAAAAGGGGATGCCAGCATCTGACCTCACAGGATGCCGGCCAGCTGCGGCTGCGTATAATGAGGAAATTCGATGCGCCACCTGCTTAAGACCACTTGCTGGTGGTTTGGGGTGAGTTTTCAAGGATTCGGTAGTAAAATCATCATTTTCCTGCAGGCATTTAATGCACATTTATAGCTTCAGTTTTGCTTACTCAGCTGTGCAATATCACGTCTGTATAAATGAAGATTCAAGCAGAGAAGCAGATCTCCTAGGATAGACAGATGATAGATAGATATATGTGTAGATATGTAGATATGATACGTAATTATATACAATATATAACCTCTACATAGATAGAGACGGATAGATACCTATAATATCTATCTTATGTATCTGTAGGTTATATTAAGCATATATAGATTATTATAATACAATGTAGATATTATGGATTCTTCACAATGTATAGATAGATATAGATATGGACAGATGGAGATCGATATCTATGGGTCAATATTTATCACAGATAGATAAATAGATAGAAAAACAGATGTTGACATATATCTACCTCTCCGTTTTTCTGTCTGTCTGTATCTATGTACCTGTCATCGTTTATCTATGGAGAAATGGGCAAGTCTAAACTCTGCAGGGCTGGGAATCCCCTGGTGGTCCAGTGGACTGCATGCTCTCACTGCCAAGGGTCTGGGTTCAAGCCTTGGTCGGGGAACTGAGATCCCACAAGCCGTGAGGCGCTGTCAGAACAAAAAACAAAAAATCTATAGGGCAGACCGGCAGGAAAGGGCAGTCTGGGGCTGCTCTACACATGCAGAATTTTTCTGCTCTCATGGAAATGTCAGCCTTGCTGTTTCCCCCCAGCTTTGTCAAGGTATAGTTGACGAATAAACACTGTATGTATTTGAGGTATACAGTGTGATGGTTTCTTACATGGGTACTTTGTGAAATGAATACCACGATCAAGTTAATGTACACATTTATCACTGCACAGAGCTACCATTTTGTGTGTGTGGCGAGAACATGTAAGATCTACTCTCTCAGCACATTTCAAGTATACGGTATCGTATTTGCCAAAGCACTCGTGTTTTTCTTGTTCCACTATTCTGCAAAGAAAGGGAAAGAAAGGGAAAAAAGTCGCTACTTAGTGTAAAGCCATGGCTTTCCCTTCCAGAGAGCTCCTAGGCCAGCGCTGGGCAGGGACCTCCTATGGCATAAGTTGACGGTTAGCCAGAAGGAGAAAAGCAAACCAGGATGAAACTAAGAAATAACTGACAAAAATTTAGATTTATTGGGTTAAAGATTTACCCGATGATTAGGTACTCAAATGCTTCTATTCCTTACTTTCCTTAAAGCCAGCAAACAGAGTGTTTTGTAAATTTTATCCTGTTATGGTGATTTTTTTAAAGGTTTTTTTGAAAAACAAAGTGCATCACTCTCTATCTGGTGCTCGATGGGCAGGAGTAACATCAGGAGAGCGAATAACCCCCAGGGCTACTGCTACTCCTCACACAGTAGCCGCTTTGGAAAGAGCTGGGAAAGGGTTCAGGAAGTAACCCATGTCTCGAAGGGTGGCCGTCAGGGTTCTCAACTTACGAGTGAAGGTCACAGAGCACAGTTTATTAAAAGTTGGATATGTGAACCGTCTTCTCAACCATTTTGCTATGAGTGATGCTTTTTGAAACACATGTACATTGTCTTACAAAATCCAGATTTAGAGGAGAAAAAAGCCTTAAATGTCCTCGTCATCTTGGTGAGGAGGGATCATGATATCGTGTGACATGGAACAAGGCCGAGCTGTTTTATTATTGTCCGTGGTTCCAAGAGCTTAGCCTTTTCCAAAGCGTGTCAAAACACCCAGCTTTTAATCAGCGCGATCAGAGTAACAGTGTTACTAGTTCAGTGGGCTGCCATCTCATCAGGCAATTTGCTCTACAAGAAACATTTTGCAAACACGATAAAACCCAGAGTTTCCGTAAGTCTCTAGAATACAGTCAGAGTTGCTAATAGCCTGTCAGTAAGAGCAGAGAAAAATCTTGGAACTGTAATTAAAAAGCTGGTTTTCTTCCGCAAAGAATTCTGTAGGGGGGCTTCCCTGGTGGCGCAGTGTTGAGAGTCTGCCTGCCGATGCAGGGGACGTGGGTTCGTGCCCCGGTCCGGGAGGATCCCACATGCCGCGGAGCAACTAGGCCCGTGAGCCACAACTACTGAGCCTGCGCATCCAGAGCCTGTGCTCCGCAACAAGAGAGGCCGCGATAGTGAGAGGCCCGCGCACCGCGATGAAGAGTGGCCCCCACTTGCCGCAACTGGAGAAAGCCCTCGCACAGAAACAAAGACCCAACACAGCCAAAAATAAATAAATAATTTAAAATGAATATCTGCTTAAAAAAAAAAAAAAGCTGTAGAAAAATCTTACAAGAAACTTGGGTTACGCTGCACTTTTTTGTGGTGGTTACGTTGATTCTGGATTCGTTTGTCTCTTCTCCAAGGTCTCACTTGCTCTCATTGCTTGAAGCAGCTTAGGCCAATGCTCACTAATTTGAGGAGTACGGCAAAGCAAGCCTTACTAATTTCAGTGATGTACAGATGAGCTGGCTCCCTTGCTACTGTACAGAAAGGAAACTGTGACTCCCACTAGCAAAACCATCCAGGAGGCTTCATGAAGCACATTATGTATCCAAGGAAAATGCAGCTCTCTATAAAGTATCTGGTATATTTCCAATCTGCCTTATTTTGGGGAAAAATCACTTAGATTGACATTTATGAAGTTTCCAATGATGCAGTTGTGTCATTCAAATCGTTTCTAAACATTACACAGCAGTAACAATTTATGGCCTAGTAATTTAGGTAATGTCCTGCAAAATTACGGATACGTTTCACCCTCGGACATGCACTGGGCTGTGAAAATCCATGCTTTCTGCATTTGCCAGCCACAGTGAAATGCTTCGCTTACAAGATCCAGACTATACATTGAAAAAGAGAGTGGTGGGAAGGTTATTGGGAGATCCCATAACTTGTTTGGTTAGATGTAGGAGACCTCTCGAGACGATGGGGAGAAAATAGAATGACGGCCTCGAGTGAAAGGCTTGGTTCCCCTGTGTTCTTATGTTTTTTCATTTTTATTTTATATAGTTGACACAAATGTGTATCTCTAAGCTATAAAGGTATAGTTGATCGACAATACTGTGTTAGTTTCAGGTGTACAGCAAAGTGATTCGGTTATATATCTGTCCATTCTTTTCCAGATTCTTTTCACATATAGGTTATTACAGAATACAGAGTAGAGTTCCCTGTGCTGTACAGTAGGTCCTTGTTGATTACCTATATATTTTTTAACATCTTTATTGGAGAATAATTGCTTTACAATGGTGTGCTAGTTTCTGCTGTATAACAAAGTGAATCAGCTATACATATACATATATCCCCACATCTCCTCCCTCTTGCGTCTCCCTCCCACCCTCCCTATCCCACCCCTCTCGGTGGACACAAAGCGCCGAGCTGATCCCCCCGTGCTATGCGGCTGCTTCCCACTAGCTATCTGTTTTACATTTGGTAGTGTATATATGTCCGTGCCACTCTCTCACTTCGTCCCAGTTTAACCTTCCCCCTCCCCATGTCCTCAAGTCCATTCTCAACATCTGCGTCTTTACTCCTGTCCTGCCCCTAGGTTCTTCAAAACCAGTTTTCTTTTTTTTTTAGATTACATATATATGTGTTAGCATACAGTATCTGTTTTTCTCTTTCTTACTTACTTCACTCTGTATGACATTCTAGGTCCATCCACCTCCCTACAAATAACTCAATTTCATTTCTTTTTATGGCTGAGTAATATTCCATTGTATGTATGTGCCACATCTTCTTTATCCATTCATCTGTCGATGGACACTTAAGTTGCTTCCATGTCCTGGCTATTGTAAATAGAGCTGCAATGAACATTGTGGTACATGACTGTTCTTGAATTATGGTTTTCTCAGGGTATATGCCCAGTAGTGGGATTGCTGGGTTATATGGTAGTTCTCTTTTTAGTTTTTTAAGGAACCTCCATAGTGGCTGTATCAATTTACATTCCCACCAACAGTGCAAGAGGGTTCCCTTTTCTCCACACCCTCTCCAGCATTTCTTGTTTGTAGGTTTTTTGATGATGGCCATTCTGACCGGTGTGAAGGAGGTGATACCTCATTGTAGTTTTGATTTGCATTTCTCTAATGATTAGTGATGTTGAGCAATCTTTCATGTGTTTGTTGGCAGTCTGTGTATCTTCTTTGGAGAAATGTCTATTTAGGTCTTCTGCCCATTTTTGGATTGGGTTGTTTGTCTTTTTGATGTTGAGCTGCATGAGCTGCTTGTAAGTTTGAGAGATTAATCATTTGTCAGTTGCTTTGTTTGCAAGTATTTTCTCCCATTCTGAGGGTTGTCTTTTCGTCTTGTTTACGGTCTCCTTTGCTGTGCAAAAGCTTTTGAGTTTAATTAGGTCCCATTTGTTTATTTTTGTTTTTATTTCCATTACTCTGGGAGATGGATTGGAAAAGATGTTGCTGTGATTTATGTCAGAGAGTGTTCTGCCTATGTTTTCCTCTAAGAGTTTGACAGACCTTACATTTAGGGCTTTAATCCACTTTGTGTTTATATTTTCTATTTCTTCCTGGTTCATTCTCGGAAGGTTGTGCTCTGCTAAGAATTTGTCCATTTCTTCCAGGTTGTCCATTTTATTGGCATAGAGTTGCTTGTAGTAATCTCTCATGATCCTTTGTATTTCTGCAGTGTCAGTTGTTACTTCTCCTTTTTCATTTCTAATTCTGTTGATTTGAGTCTTCTCCCTTTTTCATAGATGAGTCTGGCTAACGGTTTATCAATTTTGTTTATCTTCTCAAAGAACCAGCTTTTAGTTTTATTGATCTTTGCTATTGTTTCCTTCATTTCTTTTTCATTTATTTCTGATCTGATCTTTACGATTTCTTTCCTTCTGCTAACTTGGGGTTTTTTGTTCTTCTTTCTCTCATTGCTTTAGGTGTAAGATTAGGTTGTTTATTTCAGATGTTTCTTGTTCCTTGAGGTAGGATTGTATTGCTATAAACTTCCCTCTTAGAACTGCTTTGGCTGCATCCTGTAGGTTTTGGGTCATTGTGTTTTCAAAGTCATTTGTTTCTAGATATTTTTTGATTTCCTCTTTGATTTCTTCACTGACCTTTTCGTTGTTTAGTAGCATGTTGTTTAGCCTCCATGTGTTTGTATTTTTTACAGTTTTTTTCCTGTAATTGATATCTAGTCTCATAGTGTTGTGGTCAGAAAAGATACTTGATATGATTTCAGTTTTCTTAAATTTACCAAGGCTTGGTTTGTGACCAAAGATATGATCTATCCTGGAGAATGTTGCATGAGCACTTGAGAAGAAAGTGTATTCTGTTGTTTTTGGATGGAATGTCCTATAAATATCAATTAAGTCCATCTTGTTTAATGTGTCATTTAAAGCTTGTGTTTCCTTACTTATTTTCAGTTTGGATGTTCTGTCCATTGGTGAAAGTGGGGTGTTAACGTCCCCTACTATGATTGTGTTACTGTTGATTTCCCTTTTTATGGCTGTTAGTATTTGCCTTATGTATTGAGGTGCTCCTATGTTGGGTGCATAAATATTTACAATTGTTATATCTTCTTCTTGGATCGATCCCTTGATCATTATGTAACGTCCTTCTTTGTCTCTTGTAATAGTCTTTATTTTAAAGTCTATTTTGTCTGATACGAGAATTGCTACTCCAGCTTTCTTTTGATTTCCGTTTGCATGGAGTATCTTTTTCCATCCCCTCACTTTCAGTCTGTATGTGTCCCTAGGTCTGAAGGTGGGTCTCTTATAGACAGCATATATACAGGTCTTGTTTTTGTATCCATTCAGCCAGACTGTGTCATTTGGTTGGAGCATTTAATCTATTTACATTTAAGGTAATTATTGATATGTATGTTCCTATTACCATTTTCTTAATTGTTTTGGTTTTGTTATTGTAGGTCTTTTCCTTCTCTTGCGTTTCCTGCCTAGAGAAGTTCCTTTAGCATTTGTTGTAAAGCTGGTTTTGTGGTGCTGAATTCTCTTAACTTTTGCTTGTCTGTAAAGTTTTTAATTTCTCTGTCGAATCTGAATGAGATCCTTGCTGGGTACAGTATTCTTGGTTGTAGGTTTTTCCCTTTCATCACTTTAAATATGTCCTGCCACTCCCTTCTGGCTTGCAGAGTTTCTACTGAAAGATCAGCTGTTAACCTTATGGGGATTCCCTTGTATGTTATTTGTTGCTTTTCCCTTGCTGCTTTTAATATTTTTTCTTTGTATTTAATTTTTGATAGTTTGATTACTATGTGTCTTCACGTGTTTCTCCTTGGATTTATCCTGTATGGGACTCTCTGTGCTTTCTGGACTTCATTATTTCCTTTCCCACATTCGGGAAGTTTTCAACTATAATCTCTTCAAATATTTTCTCAGACCCTTTCTTTTTCTCGTCTGCTTCTGGGACCCCTATAATTTGAATGTTGGTGTGTTTAATGTTGTCCCAGAGTTCTCTGAGACTGTCCCCAATTCTTTTCGTTCTTTTTTCTTCATTCTGCTCTGTGGTAGTTATTTCCACTATTTTATCTTCCAGGTCACTTATCCGTTCTTTTGCCTCAGTTATTCTGCTATTGATTGCTTGTAGAGAATTTTTAATTTCATTTATTGTGTTGTCCATCATTGTTTGTTTGCTCTTTAGTTCTTCTAGGTCCTTGTTAAATGTTTCTTGCATTTTGTCTATTCTATTTCCAAGATTTTGGCTCATCTTGACTATCATTATTCTGAATTCTTTTTCAGGTAGACTGCCTATTTCCTCTTCATTTGTTTGGTCTGATGGGTTTTTTAGTTTGCTCTTTCATCTGCTGCATATTTCTCTGTCTTTTCATTTTGCTTAACTCACTGTGTTTGGGGTCTCCTCTTCACAGGCTGCAGGTTCGTAGTTCCCATTGTTTTTGGTGTCTGCCCCCAGTGAGTAAGGTTGGTTCAGTGGCTTGTGTAGGCTTTGTGGTGGAGGGGACTGGTACCTGTGTTCTGTTGTGTGGGGCTGGATCTTGTCTTTCTGGTGGGCAGGGCTGCGTCAGGTGGTGTGTTTTGGGGTGTCTGTTAACTTAGCATGATTTTAGGCAGCCTCTCTGCTAATGGGTGGAGTTGTGTTCCTGTCTTGCTAGCTGTTTGGCATGGGGCCTCCAGCACTGGAGCTTGCCGGCAGTTGGGTAGAGCTGGGTCTTAGCGTTGAGACGGAGCTCTCTGGGAGAGTTCTCGGTGATTGATATTACGAGGGGCTGGGAGGTCTCTGGTTGTCCAGTGTCCTGAACTCGGCTCTCCCACCTCAGAGGCTCAGACCTGACACCCGGCCAGAGCACCAAGACACTGTCAGCCACATGGCCAGGTACATGGGGAGTTTCTTGCCTTTTGGGAAGTCTGAGGTCTTCTGCCAGTGTTCAGTAGGTGTTCTGTAGGAGTTGTTCCACATGTAGATGTATTTGTGGGGAGGAAGGTGATCTCCACGTCTTACTCCTCTGCCACCTTGAAGGTTCCCCCCTCTGATTATCCATTTTATATAGAGTAGCGTGTATATGTTCATCCCAGTGTCCCCTACGTGTTCTCGAATCTCAGAGAGATCCCTGCAGCCATCCTCCTTCTGACACTTAGAGGTCCGTGAGCACCCACTGGGTTGGTGTCTCCACCGTGGTCTGAAGCCCAGAGGGCAGCATGCTGTTCACTGCCCTGAGGAGAGGTGGTTGTACTTGCATGAGCTGAAGTATGCTTTCAGTTCCTAAGCTGCTCAGCTCTACTTTGAAAATACACCCTCAATCTGACCTTTTTTATCATCTCCATACTTCACATCTTCCCTTCGTTGGCTACCAAAGGGGCTCCCTTGCTGGCCCCTGATTCTGTCCCAGCCCCGTTTATTCTTCACACAGCGTTCAGAGCCGCTTCTCAGGGCACTCACTGATTTAAGATGAAGCCACAGCGTCACTCTTCCACCCAAAGCCTGCCAGTGGCACCCTGACGCCCCCAGAACCAAAGGCAAGTCTTTGCCGTGGCCGCTGAGGCTCTAGGTGATGGGCCCAGGCCTCCGCATCACCTCCAGCTTCATCTCCTAGGATGCGCATCCTTGCTCACTCAGTGCCACTCCGTGCTACCCCCCTGCTGTTTCTTAGGTTAGCCCAGCTCACTGCTGCCCTGAGACTTCCCTGTCGTGCCCCTCTACCCAGAGTGCTCTCTCCAGATTCCCACTTTTTAAAATATTTTAATTTTATTGGAGTACAGTTGATTTACAATGTTGTGTCAGATTCCCACCTGACTTGCCCCTTCACTTGCCTCAGGTCTGGGCTCAAATGTCATTTCATCAGCATGACATTCTCTGACTACATTCTATAAACAGACTGTCCTCTGCTAAGTTTCCTGTCCCCCATATACTCCATAATCTCCCTCGTAGGTCCTTCTCACGACGCATGCATGCACGTGTGTGTGTGTCTGTGTCTGTCTGTCTGTGTGTATGTTGTTTGCTGCTGATAGCCTGTGAGCTTGGAGAGGCCCACTCGGGACACAGAGTCCAATACATATTTTTGAATGAATGAATACAGGATTGGGTTAATGTATAGAACGCAGGACACAAGGAGGTTCTAAGGGTCTGAATTAACAAGGGCCTCCACCCTGGTGGGTGGTGGATGCAATGGAGGTGGTTGAGTTTTTCTGACTAGAGACCCACAGGAATTTCTAGGACGTATTTGCAGTTCCCTAACTTCTCATGTGGTACGTTAAATAAGTAAAATAAGGTTTAGGTAGAGTTCTTAACCTCTATTTCAGATGTCCCCAGGTGTTCAGGAAATTAATGAATATGACACTTAGGGACAAACATTCTTTGAAAGAAAAGACTGCATTAATGAAAGATTAAGTTGCTGCATTTAAAACATGGCAGCCTGAAAAAAATAACTTGCATCGATGATTCTAAGACACACCTGCCCACACACACAGAGTAACGGGCTTCACTGTGTCCCCCTAAAATGCATACGTTTAAGTCCTAACTTCCAGTATCTCAGAATGCAACTGTATTTGGAGAGATGCCCTTTAAATAGGTAATTCAGGTAAAGTGACTTCATTAGGGTGGGCCCTAATCAGTATGACTAGTGTCCTTATAAGGAGCAATTCAGCCACAGAGAAAGACACCAGGGATGCGTGCTTACAGACCACGTGAGGACACAGCAAGAAAGCCTACCCCCCCAACATAATGGGGTAACACACATGGCTGGCATTCTTGCCCTGCTGTGCCTGCCTCTGAGCTCATAATAACTCAGTGAGGCTGGCATTATCATTGGCCCTTTTTGTATGAGGAACCAGGTGTAGGTCTGCCCACGGTCCCAGAGATGCTGGGAAGGAACCCGGCTTCAACTCCACAGCATTTGGTCTTGACAGCCACGCCATTGCCTCCTGACGTTATGTGAGTTAAAAAACAGAAACAAAAAAGGTCACAGGTTTTGGACCCAGACGGACACGTGTTCAAATCTTGGCTCTGCCTCTGATGCGCATTTTGAGCGGCAGTCGCCTCTTCTGGCGTGCCTGCGCGCGGGAAACACTCCGTGCCGCCTGCTTCTTGTAATATCGAATTGCTTTTGTTAAAATGCTATGAGGCGGCGTCTCTGTGTGCCGGGAGATTTATTGAGCACACTTATTCAAAATCATTTGGAGCCAAAACCACTGGCCAAGGGGGTTTCCAGTGACGCAGTTGTATTTTGCATCATTAGTTGTATGCTTTAAATTAGTCAGACTTGAGTCATGTTAGAATACGAGCCTTTAGATCGGCCTGTGAAGCTCTCCATAAGTGTCATCATATGCCAAAGAGTGGCAAAAAGACATATATATATATATATATGTTAAAGAGAATATTGGCCTATCTCCTTGAAACTTATAACTGCTCCTGTGAATTTATTCCAGTCAAAATTACCTATCCTTGCAAATTCAGCGCATGATCTCTTGTATGTTAGCAAAGGATAGTTTTCTTTTCAGAGATAATTATAAGATGTATTAGAAATGAAATGAGAGCTGTGAAGGGTCAGGTACAGTATAATTCTATTGGGTAACATTTCTTTTAAGATACCACTATATAATATTATCAGGGTAATCATTTTTATAAAAGAAGAATTGCTTCTTTTTTTTTTTTTTTTGGGGGGGGGGGGTACGCGGGCCTCTTACTGTTGCGGCCTCTCCCATTGCGGAGCACAGGCTCCAGACGCGCAGGCGCAGCGGCCATGGCTCCCGGGCCTAGCTGCTCTGCGGCATGTGGGATCCTCCCGGACCGGGGCACGAACCCGTGTCCTCTGCATCGGCAGGCGGACTCCCAACCACTGCGCCACCAGGGAAGCCTTAGTTTCCTTTTTATGCTTCCAATCATTGCTATGCTTTTTAGTAGCCTCAGGGTTCCTTTTTTCTAAGTAAAGTGAGGAAAATGTATTTCTCCATTGTTTACTAAAATGTGTAATATGTGAAAATGTGTATGTGAATGGAATTCTGGGGGAAAAAATGAACCAGATTTTTGGTTCCTTTCTAAAAATTGCCTTTATAATTGTTTTTTTTGTTAAAATGGAACATTTTATAACATTCTAGGTGAAGGAAGATCAGAGTTTTAGAAATCATCATCATGTTTTAGGCATAACATACATAAACTGTACAAATCTTTAAGTGTGGAGTTCAGTGATATTTTATGTATGGTTATACTTAGGTTACCAATACTCCGGTCAAAATAGAAATATTTCCAGGACCCGGCAGTTTCCCTCGTGGTCCTTCTCGATCGGTATCATCCTCTTACCTAGAAGTTGCTGTCACTCTCACATCTACTATTGTGGGTTAGTTTAGCCTTGCTTAACCTGTAGATGGATGGGGTCAGGCAGGATGAGCTCGTTTCCAGCTTCATCTGCTCATGACTATGTCTGGGAGATCCATTCATGGTGTTGCATGCAGCGGTGTTTTGTTCTGTTTTTATTATTACTTGGTGATAGTCTTTTGTAAGAATGAAGTGTCATTTCTTTTATCCACTGTTTGGGTCGATCTAGTTTGGAGCTCACATGCATAAGCCCGCAATGAACACTCTTGTACTTTTGTTGGACAAGCATATTCTGTTGTCTTAGGTCCACCCCTAGGAATGAACTATGTGGGTATTTGTGGGGTAGGTACGTGATTGGCTTTAGTGGACACTGTCAAACAGCTCTCCAGGGAGGTTGTCCTATGCACACTCCCACAAGCTGTATAGTTAATTAGCTTCACAGCCGTAGCAATACTTGAGGTGGCCAATCTGTTTACAGTTTCATCCATTCTAGTCGCTGGGTAGAGGTACGCATTCTGACTTTCATGTATATTTTCCTGGTGAGTAATGATCTTGAGTAACTTTTCCTATGCTCATTGACTGTTTAGGAATCCTCTTTTATAGTGTCTGTTCAAGTCTTTTGAAAATGTTCCATTCAGTTGTCTTTTTTGTATGAATTTGGAGGCGTTCTTTATATATTCTGTATTCTGGATACTGGTCCAGTGTTATCATTTAACTCTCTTACTGATGTCTGCTGATGAACCAAAGTTCTTAATTTTAATGAAAAACAATTCATCAGTTTTTTTTTCTTTTGTGCCTAGTGATTTTTGTATGCAGTTTAGAAATTATTGTATATCTTAAGTTCATAAACATTTTTCTGTTTCTTTTCTACAAGTTGTACTATTTACATTTTACAGATGGTCTGTAATTTATTTCATATTTATTTGAGGTAGTGATAAAGATTCCTGTTTTATTAATTAATAAACTATTAAAATAAAAAGATAAAATTAGTAAGATAAAAATAAATTAATAAAAATATTAATATCCAGTTGAACCAAAATGACTTCATTGACAGTCCTTTCCTCTAATGAATTGATATGACACCTTCTCATAAATAAGTTGACTGTTTCAGTGAGTGTTCTAGATTCTAGACTGTTTGTCTCTTGTGCTACTATCTTGGTTTCTGTAGCTTCTTTTGTATGTCTTGATATCTGGTAAATTACACCACTGACATTTGGTCTACTTCAAGATTAACCTGGGCTAATGTAGGTCCTTTGATTTTCTCCCAACTGCCACAAAACTTGAGTGAAGTATTGATAGGGATTGCATTGAACCTATAAATCAAGCTGGGAAGAATGGGTGCCTTAAAAATATCAGGTGCTCCAATCTAGAAACATGATAGGTTTCTCTATTTAGGTCTTCTTTAAATTCTCTCAGCATTTTGTGTTGCTTCCCGTGTAAAAGATTTCACATAATTAGACTTATTTCTTGGTATTTGGTGTATTTGATGATGCTGTCAATTATATGTGTGTGTTTCTCTTTCTTTCTTTCCTTGCATTTAAGTTTCAAATTCCTTGTTGTCTGTATCACTTTCAGGTTTTCCTAAATCATGAAAAAAAGCATTTGACGGTCAACTTTGGTCAAGCCAATAATAATTGCAGTAATGTTCAAACGCTTCCTTCACTGTACCTTTATCAAGATATACAGACAGCATCCTCAGTCCCTCTTCCTTGCATCTCACTTGTTTTTCAAAGTAAATGAGTGAATGTTTATGATGACGGTCCCGCAATGAATCTTTTGTTGTATCTCTTACCAGTTCATGTCCACACTATTGTTGGATCAGCCATTATTAAGCATAGCTCTAATCACAGCATTTTCTTATCAGATCTCCATAGTGTTCTAATATTTTCAGCTGTGCCATTTCCAGCCTTATCTCTGTTTCATCCTCTTGTGTTTCAGACACCAAATCAAACCATCCACCTTTCCACACCTTAGATGAGAAGATGTGACCTTTGTTCATGCTGCTTTACGCTTACGGAATCTCCATCCCTATTTGTCCCTTCTGTATCCCTCCCTCAAGAAACATGTAGATCACAATTGGGTTTAAAATAAGATGCCTTATGAGCCCTCAACTGAGTATAATTAAGGGCTTCTTTGAAATCACGTAGTACACATTTTTCACGGTTCCCCATGCACTAACTCATCTGAGGAGATATTTTCCCCAAAACCACTTCTGACACTGTCCAGTCCACCTTTGTGTCCCTAACAGTATTCAGTGTCGTCTTTGGCTTGTGGTCAACAGTTAATAAATACACGTTGACTTAAATTTAATTGTAATCAGTGCAAAGAGGAGTCCATCATGCACGATGCAGTCTTTTCTGTGTGAGTTTTGCAAGCCACGGGTTCCTGAGCAAACCTTTTGAAGTACTGGCAAAAAAATAGGCAAAACTCCATTCTGCTGTGGCTAGAGTATCGTTAAAGAATTCTGAACCTTCAGTTTTTTTAAAGCATGTAATTTATGTGCATGATAAAACAGCCCCTTTGTTTCACAAGTCAACATTCTTAATGCAGCCTGTCAGAATGCATTCTCAGTAAATTGCTTTGATGAACATGCCAGCCCAGTTAGTTTCTTTTAAGGGGAAGAGAAGAAAGGGGGAAAAAAAAAAAAACTTTTGCAGCAGGAAAAAAAGAAAGTAAATAGAACAGGTCTAGACTGTACCGCATAGTTTTACATCCAAGATTGCAAATAATATCGTTTCACACTCTCATGAGCCAGGATTCTGCCTCAAAATTTGCAATTCAAAAGCTCTGTTTTCGTTTTATAACAGATATGTGGTTCCGATTTCAGCTTCTGCCTCACGTACCCACCCACGAGCAGGTCCCAAGCATGCGTGGACTTGATATAATTTTAAACGTGCTCCTAGGAAAGCAGTTGTCAGCTTGGCAACCTGAGTTCTGGTCCTTGGAGGTGCTCTGCAAACTGTGTCCTGGCGATGCCCAGGACAGGATCTCGCCCCTAGGAGTCCAGGGACCCGATACTGGTTAGTTTTTAACTGACCTTTCTGTATGCAGGACCTGGTATAGCTAAGAGAACCTAGTAAGACTTCCTGTATATATTCTCCTAGAAAATTTAAAACAAAATTCTTGGTTTCCCTCCCCTACCAAGGCTGCTGGCGTTTTCTGTAAAAAAAAACATATTGAACATAGAGTAGCAGAGAGATCCATTTGCTGTTTCTGTCTTAAGCGGCGCTTTGGATAAATGGAGACTTAGCCTAACACATGTTAATTCACACAAAAGAGAGCCAGATTGTCTCATTATCAATCTTTATAAGTACGTCGATTGTGTGTGTGTGTACAGATGTTCACATACATACATTGGGGGAAGATAAGTTGCCGCCTCACTTTGGCGCTAACCAACTACAGAAAGGCTATTGCTTCTTTCAGTTAGCTCCAGTCTCTGCACTAAACGTGGTCAGTCTTGGAGGGAGAGTCTCTGTATTGGAACTCTCCGTAGTTCAGTTGAGTCTTAACTAGTGTTTCCTTGGGCAGAAAGATGAAAATAAGGTTTATTAAAGAAAGCTCTGAAATTCTTGTAATACACAATGTCAGATGAACAGTGACGAGAGATCATCAGTGAAGATTGTATTGTGTGTGCACAGTGTGTCACCATGTTTGTCTGTTGGTTTTTCTGCGTTACGTGGCTGTCACTGTCAACCTGACACTTTTTTCCTCCAGGCTTCACGGGGGTCAACAGTGCCCTTCCCGTAAAGCAGCTGTCAGAATGTCCTCGCCCTGGTCTGAAAGACATGGCCCAGGATTCCTTTCAAAAGCTTGGAAAGTGGGAGCAGATTTTGGCACCCGATTCGGTACGCATCAGTAGGAGACGTGTCGGGGAGAGAGGAATGGCCTGGGATGCAGGCGGGTGGAAGGAGTGGGAGGCCGTGGCCTCCAGGTGCTTCTAGAAGCCCCCAGGTAGCAGACCACACAGGCCCACCCCTCCCACGGCGGTGCTTTGATCGCTTTGGAGTTGTCTTTCATGCCGCCCCAGTTTCTCCAGGAGAAATGCACCCACCTCCACGGGAGACCCAAGGGAAATAGAGCAATATAGTCTAGCGGTCAAGACTCACACAGATTGCTCAAACCCGCTGTCTCCTTTCTCTGCTACTGCTCCTCCCTGTGAATGGACCGTTCGCCAGCCCGGTCAGTTCCCTGGGGCAGCCTTTCCGTTCTCCAAGGCCGCAAAGCTCCTTCCACTTCCTCGGCCCCCGTGCCACACCCAGGCCCACGGATTCCTTACCGCGCAGGATAAGCGTGTGGTAAGGCCCCTCTTTCAATCCCAGGCCCCCTATCCCGAGATGCTCCCCCTCTCACCTGAGGCCGTACAAGCATTTCCAAGTCTGTCCTCGCTTGACAATTCCCCCTTTTCTCGAAAGCTGTTCTGTGAATGTTTGCGGACTGATTCTCGGTCCTGGAGGTAGAGAGGGCCAGGAAACAGGATGCAGTCTGGTGTAGGAACTTGCTCGAATTGGGTGAATCTCAGCTGTCTCTCTGGAAGGTGGATTTTTTTTTTTTCAGGAGGATCTTGCTTTTCTCAGCGTGAATATAAAATATGTGGTGGCTGGAGATGTTTGGTTATCAAGGCTTTGATCTGTCTTGGTCCAGCTCTGTGTGTCCCCGCGTGAGCAGCTATTTCCAAAGGTGGAGACCTGAGATGGGCATCCTGGACCGTAAGGGCCTGGCCTGGACCGTATGCAGTTATTTAAGACTGAACGACCCGTCTCTTTACACTCAGGAAAGCGTGTTTATGTCACGCCAGAGTCCCAAAAGGCGGGGGCCCGTCTCTGTTGTTCTGCATTGTGGTTACAGGATCCAGTGCTGGAAATGAGCTTTTCGCTCTGATCTTGGGCACATTACTCCTTGTATGAATGGATGGATATCCGTGAAGAGATGAGCAAACTGTGGCCTTCTGATGAAATTATTCTGGTGGGACCAGAAGCAAGGGCAGCCCCACTGCCGCCCCCCGCATTGTGTGGTGGGAGGTACTTCTCCTAGGACAGAGGGATTTCCCATCCCCAGCTGACCCTGAGAGATGCACACACAGCGGCCGAGATTAGAAGTAAGAGGAGAATCATTGGGCCCCCTTGAGCGGAGGACTCCTTCCCTTTTTTGGCTTCATGGAATTCGGTCCTGGGGACGGAGACAGTTGCAAGGGTGACGTTTGCCGGATCCTGACAGGGTACTGCCTTCCGGTTGCTACTCTGATAAAGGAACGTCAGCTGGGCCAGTCCGTTCCGCACACCCAGACTAACTTAACCTGCAGAAAGGTGAGGTTTCGGCACTGGCCCTCTAATCCCTTGCTCCGAGCCCCATACAGATTGACTCCCATCCCTCTGTTGTTGGTGTCATTTCCAGCTTGTTACTTAAGCCTCTTTGGTCACGCGAGGCCCATCCTTCCTACTTAGATGCAAGCCCCTGAGGGACAGAATCAGGGTTTATTCTGCACAGGCCACATGCCTGCTGAAGATAGACCTTGCCCCAGGACGCATGCGTTACTTTCATTTTGTTTTCTTCATTGAGGTTAAGTAGTTTGCTTGCAGTGGGCCCCTCATTCAAGAAATTGAGAAAACCTGAGACCTGCATCTATATTCATTTCACAACCAATGTGTGAACATGTGGACGGGTAGCTCCCTGTTCCTCATTCCTTTTTATTTTATTTTTTGTCTTTTTTTTTTTTTACTGGTGTATAGTTGCTTTACAATGTTGTGTTAGTTTCCGCTGTATAATGAAGTGAATCAGCTACATGGATACATGTAGCCCCTCCTTCTTGGACCTCCCTCCCCCCTCCCCCATCCCATCCATCTAGGTCACCACAGAGCACCAAACTGAGCTCCCTGTGCTTTATAGCAGGTTCCCCCTAGCTGTCTGTTTTACATGTGGTAGTGTATATATGTCAATCTTGATCTCTCAATTCGTCCCACCCTCCCCTTACCCCACCCACGTCCACATGTCCATTCCCTACGTCTGCATCTCTGTTCCTGGCCTGCAGATAGGTTCATCTGTGCCGTTTTTCTAGATTCCACGTGCACGCGTTGATATACAGTGTTTGTTTTTCTCTTTCTGGCTTACTTCACTCTGTATGACAGGCTCTAGGTCCATCCACCTCCCTACAACTGACTCACTTTTGTTCCTTTTTATGGCTGAGTAGTATTGCATGGTATACATGTACCACATCTTCTTTATCCATTCATCTGCCGATGGACATTTAGGTCCCTGTTCCTCATTTCTGAATACGCATGTGTAATAGGCACACAGCTTGGCTTAGACCTGACCTTCCATCTAAATGGTTATTTGACATGTCAGTTCTAAGGAGCTTGTTAGGGGCATGGTAATTCTGGACATGGTGCTCCAACAGAGCTTTCTCATAATTCCTTCCACCAGGTTCAGGGGGCACCAGGAAGGGTGTGGTTCCAGTTAGGGAAGGCGTCTGTGGACTGTCTGCCATTTCCGACACCTGGCGTGAGTTGAGGCAGCCTCCGTACCTTTGTCGCCGTCACGGTCAAGTGGGGCTAACATTTATCTTCTTCGAGTTATGCCCTCTTAACATGCTTTGCCTACTCACATGCAGTTAGTATTTGCAACGTGCCTTAAGTTCCTCAGATTCCTGCCCGAAGCAAAGTGTGGCAGAGGACAGAGCTTGGAGAGCTTTGCAAATTTGCAGCTTGGGAACACTTCAAAGCCTGGTAATGATAGCACATGTCTAAGGTGATTGGGAAGTGTCTCTGTGTTTCCCTTACATCCCTTTGCTGGGGATTTGGTGTATATGTCATGACTCCATTAAGTTTCCAGGGGTCTCAGATCCTTAAAATTAAAAGGATTGAATAAGATTATTTTTAATATTGCTGCCGTTCGTGGATGCCTGGTTTATTTGGGCACAGTGAAAAATCCTTAACCTTATCTGCACTGGAGTATAAAGCATTCGTTCTTATCAGATAACATACAGTTCTCCTTCTGAACCCCGTGGTTTCACGAAATAAGCTGAATTTTCCTTCCTTGACAGAATATTTGAAAACAACCTCTGACCTTAGCAAATGCAATATGGCCAGCATTTGGCTCGGCTATAGAACTGAGACCTGAAGATAAATGATTTTCATTGTTCCATTTAAAAATATTATTTTCCCAGGTGTTTAAACGTAAGCAGTACTATTATGTAATTAAACACAGGTTCGTGAACATTTTCGTATCTTGGATTGTCTGCCGCCTTACAGGATGAGTCATGTCAGATTAGCTATGGTCTGAAGTAAATACGCATAATAAACGATGCATTATTTTGTAGACTTGTATCGAATGTCCCAAGTAGTTTTAGTTACTAATACAACAAACATATTTATCCCATGGAGCAATTTCTCTGTTAGACCCTGGCAAGTGAATTGCTGGGAAGTTTCCGGGCACTCCAGGGGGCTGTGCGCACCATGATTTCATTTCAGCGCGGCTTTGTTTGCTGCTCCAAAACATTACAATCAAAAACCAAGTATACAGGAAACAAGATTCGGACAGTGTTTGTATTCTTGTGTGAATAATGTTAGACACCAAAAGATGCCTGTGGAAGTGGATTACAGACAATCCTGTATATAGTTTTTATAGATACACACACACATGTGTAGGTATATAATTTTATTTACATATATATTTTGTTTATAACATACATAATCACATACATGTTATATATATGATGATATATGAGCTCATCTATATACATATAATATTATAGTAAAATAGACAAAACAGAAGACCAGCGATTATTGAAAGCCAGCTCTATTTCCATCTCCACCACCTTGCCGAAAGATCAGTAAGCCCAGTGTCTGTAACTGACATCAGTGCATTGGCAAAGGTCAAATCTTCTATCATCCTGCGTTCCTCGCTACAGGCTCAGTTCTCAGATTCCAGGCCACATCACGTGCACTGAACGCAATGATGAAATGTTTTCTCAAGTGCGGTTTAGTCTGTCACATCCTCTCACTTCCAGTATGAGTTAGCGTGGACCAAAAGGAAGAGAGATTAATAGAAAGCAGGTTCTCAGGGTTCCAAACCAACGTCAGGACTTTGTATAAAGCTAGAGAAAGAAGCTTTCTAACAGTGATGGTTAAAATTCCGACCTCCAAATATGAATATCTCAAAAAGCAAATGAAAGCTTCAACGACTTGAATCATTTCAGTTCCTAGAAAGGCTGAAATGGCCATTGAGAACTGATTGTTCCAGTTCGGCTGGGGCTGAATTACCATTTGACATTTTAAATTATTCTTCAGGAAGGTAGTTGTAATTCGGTTGCCTAGCAATTTGGTTTTTTAATATAGTCACTTCGTCTTGAAGTTACAGAATGGTGTCCGTGAGAACAGCTGAGAATAAACTTTGACTAGTGACCGAGATAGGAATGAATGATCTTCTATCAATGTTTTCATTTTGTCCCTAAGCCCCATAACATTCTACATTTTAGGAGGTTATTCATCGTATGTTGCGTCAGTCCGCAGAGTATATGCAAGGGCTGCGGTATTCTGAATGGTAATACCATGTTATTGTCTTAGTCGGTTCAGGCTGTACAATAGAATACTGTACTCTGGGTGTCTTATAAACAACAGACATTTCTTTTCTCGCAGTTCTGGAAGCTGGAAGTCCAGGATCAAGGTGCCAGCAGATTCGGTGTCCGGTGAGTACGCGCTTCCTGGTTCATAGATGGTCGTCTTCTTACTGTGTCCTCACATGGTAGAAGGTATGAGGGGGCTCTCTGGGGTGTCTTTTATGGGCACTAATCCCATCATGAGGGTGACACCCTCATGACCTCATCACCTCCCGAAGGACCTAACAGCATCACATGGGGGTTAGGATGTCAACATACAAATGGAGGGTGGGTGGAGACACATTTAGTCAGTAACTGTTACATGTGGTGCTTTCAAAAAAAGGTCCCTCATCATTATCATTATCATTCTGGCACACATAGCCTGTGAGGTAGGGTTGCCTATGGGTTGTTGATATAAACACGAATATTACCAACTGGGAAAATGAGGGAGAGTGTAAATTGGGTTCATCCTCCCACCAGGTACAGTTCAATAGTGTTTCAAGGCTGGGGAAGAAAAAGGAAGGCACAACACTCTGAGATAAAAAATTCTCGCTCCTCCCTTTTGGCGTTTCACATTAGAAACAACACAATGGGAATATGTTCATTATAAAAAAGTATGTATGTCCCAATGTAAGAAGCTAAATGATGAGGGTCATTGGTATCTCAAAATGATGGATACATAGGTAGCTCTCCAAAAAGGGATGAAAAAAATATGTGGTTGATTATCTGGAAAAATGTTGCATAAATTCTTTCCTCAACATGAAAAGGGAAGGGCTGTTTCAAACAGTTAGTGTTCATTAATTCGCTTTTCCCTTTTACAATGAATTTTTTTTAAGTTATTTATTTTATTTATTTATTTTTGGCTGCGTTGGGTCTTCGTTGCTGCACACGGGCTTTCTCTGGTTGCGGTGAGCAGGGGCTACTCTTCAGTGTGGTGCACGGGTTTCTCATTGCGATGGCTTCTCTTGTTGTGGGGCACGGGCTCTAGGAACGAGGGCCCAGTAGTTGTGGCTCGCGGGCTGTAGAGCGCAGGCTCAGTAGTTGTGGCGCACCGGCTTAGTTGCTCCGCGGCATGTGGGCTCTTCCCGTGTCCCCTGCATTGGCAGGCGGATTCTTCACCACTGTGCCACCAGGGAAGTCCTACAATGAATATTTGTTAACTGTCTACCGTGTGCCAAGGATTGGGTTAAACATTGGGGAAAAATAGTGAACAAGACAGATTTCCAAACAAACTTCCTATTTCCTCCCTCATGCAATGTGTATTCTCTGGGTACATGTTAAGCAGGCGATTTTTAAAATGTAAGTTACGTATCTGTTACCTGACATGAAGGAGTAACTCGTGTAGACTCGGGGATCGGTGAGTCATTTTTCCTCAGAGCGACACTTGAACTGAGGTCAGAAGGAGGTAAGTGAAGATTTCTGTGTCAAGACCAAGTCACCTAAGCCAGTTCCTTAATCACACAGATGTAGGCAGTGAAGCTCTGAGGTGGCCGAACTCAGTGACGTTACCCTGGGGACTGAGGTCTCAGTTTTCCAGCTCCATTTCCAGCTGAGTTTCTTCCCATCACATCATGTTTTCTCTTCCAACCTACTTAATGCAGGAGAAACAGTTTAAAATGTTTTATTAGATTTTAATTTCTTTGTCTTAAGCTTTGCCGTTTTCATTGGCCTTTCTTCTGTGTAGATTTAATTCATGTGTGTTTATCACTTGATTGAATTATTTTAATCCAAGTCCGTTAACCAAATCCTTTAAAAATGGAAAAAGAACCCACTCTCTACCATTTTCTATGACTAACTGCTATCCTGTTAAAATAGCAAAGGAAAATGTGTATCATCGAAGAAAAATCACAGCTCAGAATGAATTTGACCTCCTGAAACACATTTTAGAACACTTAAGTACGTGCGATAGCTCCTTTCGCTTCCTGACAAGAACAAAGACAGATTTATCTAGAGATTTATTAGCAAAACATGCTTTTCTGGCAAAATTAGCCATGGTCTAACCTTTAAGATTGACAAAATACAGCAAGAAATAAAAAAACATTGCAGTTAACCTATTGTTTTCACGATAGAGCATTTTTAAAAATAATCTACAATGCTAGAGACTTAGGCCTCTACTTAAATGTTGGACAATTTAGGGTTCTTCAATGAAAGGATCTTTAGGTCTCATTTAGAAATGAAAACAAACGTGAATTGTAAAAACTAAAATTCTTAAAAACAAAGTTTATAGTTCTACTTTTGTTCCTTCTAGCCATGTTAAACGGTAAGCTTAGTTGAATTTGAAAGAGAAAAAAAATTGATATGGTAAATGTCTTACACACTCTTCTGCCACCATGAATTGCTTAAGACTAGAGAGTGAATGAAGAGGACGAAAGATCCTAATTGTCCTGTTTCTGGACTGACAGTTTTAGTGCATGTAATTATTTTTTGCTCCGTGAAAATTTGATTGCCAACTGAGGCTGAAATGATGTTGCGTACAGAGTGGGCAAACATCTCATCAGCGTTTATTCTTGGTAAGACTGTATCTTCATCCAAATGCACGACAACAATGCCAGAAATATAGCAGTCTTTGGTTATTGTGTGAGTGTTAGAATCCTTCTGGATCAAACAGCGTCTATTCTGAGTCTGGATAGGAACTATCTAGGTGCTCTTCCAGAAAGTCAGTTTATTTCCCCTGGATGGGAAATAAAGGAGAAAAACACACACCCACACACACATGCAGTAGACGTATGCGTCCTCTGACCTACTCTACAGCTCAGTCTTAGCAGGGAGGTCAGCCTGACCTTGACGCCTGGATCCTGTTTGTGCCCAGGGGCATTTTCACAGCCCTGTGCTACTGTAGTTGGGATTTGGAACTGGTCTTGTTACGGGTGCCTGAGGGTCTGCAGTAGCCCATCAAACTGGCTCTAGTCCCAGGTCTCAGATGCCAGCCAGGTTCCCTGCTCACACTGAGGGCTGTGATCGGAGCCAACAGTAATGGTTTGGAGCATAGCCCGGCCTCTCCTCACAGACTGGATCTTCTCACCCTCCCATCCTTCCCCCATCAGTGTGCTTGGTCCTCCCTCACTCTGAACAGTCATCTTGGGGACATATCACTAATACACACTGATTCCTAGAATTTCACGCCAGGAAACTCTAGATGCTTCCTCATGTGGGTTTCCAGGTAATGGGACGAGGGAACAGTTTGGCCATTGTCTATCCTGGAGTCTCGTTTTTATGTCAGTGTATCTTCCAGAACGTTGGGCTTGTGAAAGGGGCCACGTGCCCACAGACAGCTTCTGGAGCCGTCGGATCTGTGGGAACACCTCCTAACACAGCTGTCGTAGGCAAAGAAACGCAGGGCTGGCAGACGTGTGAAGCGTTGGCTGCGTCACCCTCTGCCAGAACCAGGGGCGAAGTCTGCTGAAAACGTCATCGTGTTGGTGTCGACATGGATTAAGGTCTAATTTTGCTCCATTTAACATGATCAGACCTCAAGTGTTTGAGCACCGTCCTCCTAGAACTTCACACAGGGCTGGGTTATAAGACAGAAAGGCGTTGAAAGAGCCCCAGAAGTCCTCCTGCATAGATGGTTATGTCAGTAGCAGGTTTTCGTGCAGTTCCCTTTAAATCAGGCGTCCTAACTGATCCTGGGGGCTCACATCTCCGTAACAGAACTCCACACAGAGCAGAGATTAATTACTTCCAGGAGGCTGGAATGAATTAATTAATTCCCGATGGGAAAAGGGACATTTCAAATCCCGACTGGACAACTTAGAGTTTGTGGTGAAGTGTTCATTCCGGGGGTGTCAGCTGCTGTATATTAGACATTTTCACACTGCAGACAGCTCAGGAATGACACGTAGCTAGGAATCACACGTGGTGTTTCATCTCTCGTTTTCCTGGAGAGGAAGAATCATGGTCTTTCACTGGAATTGCAGTTGAGGAGTGAGTCGGCTTTGGGTGAGGAAAAACGCACTGAGCTGAGATTCTAGAATCTGAAAAGCACGATTTCTAGAGTGTTGGTGCCTGCTTGTATAACGGCTTGTTCAATTCGTGTTACCCTCCCAGAAGGGCAAGGAGAAGGACAGTAGTCAAGCAGAGAAAGTCCACTTTTATCAAGTTTACCTGTTTTACTGGGGTGTCAGGTTAAAAAAAAAAAAAAAGAACGCTATAATTTTTTAAAGTTTGAAAACAACAGTCCGTGGATTAGCCAGGGTTAGACACGATGCTGTTTTCATTGGAACAAGGATGGGTCGTGTCTGCATCCCGCCCTCCGAAAGCTCACAGTCTGTTGCAGAAGAGATACACAGTTGAGTCTCATTTTTTGTAGGTTCCGTATTTGCAGGCTGGTCTTACTTACATTATTTGCAACCCAAATCAATACTTACAGCATGTTTGCAGTTATCCATGGACGTGCACAGTGGTAAAAGTGTTGAGTTCAGTGCCGCCCACGTCCCTAGCTGAGGTCAGTGCTCTGCCCTTTTCAGCTGTCCTACTATAAACAGGTGTCCTTTACATGGTCTAAAAAGTTGTTTGCATTTTTGTCCTTTTGGTTGATGATTTTGCTGCCTAAAATGATGTTGGGTGTGGTGATGAAGTACTGAGGTAGTGTTCCTCAGCGTAAGAAGTTTGTGACGTGTCTTAGAGAGAAAATAGGTGTTGGAAAAGCTTCATTCAGGGTTGACTTGTAGTGCGGATGGACGTGCGTTCAACGTTAGTGTATCCGCAATATATATTCAATAAGGTGTCTTTAAACAGAAGCACACGTAAAACACACATAAAACAAAGTTGTATATGGGCAGTGGATGAAAATGTGACCAGATGCTTATAGGCACGTAACCCTGTATTTCCTGTAGGAGCGATGGTTCAGTATTTGCTAATTCAGTATTTGTGGTGACGTATGGAATACTACTACCACGAAGAATGTGAGTTGACTCTGTGTGTGTGTATAAGCGTGTTATTGTGCTACAGGAAGCATACATAGGTGTCATAAGAACACACAGAAGAGCCACATCTAGAGAAGCAAGGGCTGTGTGAGGCCCCAGCATCACTGTCCTTCATGGCCATAAGAACACAGCTGTAGAAGATGGTCTCCTTTCTTTGGTGACCGTGGCCTCTCTGTAGTTTGATTCTTCCGCCTGCTGAGAAGTTACTTGAGCAGTAACCACTGTCTGGCTTGTTCTGGTCTGCTGATAGCTAAACGATAAAAAGGAGATTAAAATATTCTCTTGAATACCATAATGCCAAAGGTTTTACATAGATACAGAGTTGTTTTGGAGCAAAGGCCTTTTGAAAGATATTACAGGTGCCACATCTGACCAAAGTTAGATTAGTTTCACTTTGAACATATTAACGCAAAGAGGCAAACAAAATGGTGCCTCGTAGCAACTCGTTTCCTTTTTTCCAGTGTTCCCTTTGTCTAGTACATTATCTGCCCAAGAAGCAGAATGATGTTTTGAAACTATAAATTGGGGAGGACGGGGGGGTGAACAGGCGGAGCACAGAGGCACTTCAGGGCAGGGAGATGACTCTGTATGACGCTCTCACGGTGGACACACGCCGTTGTGCGTTCGTCCAAACCTGTGGACTGTACACCACTAAGGGTGAACCCTAATGTAAACTATGGATTCGGGAGATGATGATGTGTCAGTACGGGTTTATCGGCTGTAGCAGATGTACCCTGTGGAGGGGGGTGTGGACAATGGGGGAGGCTGTGCATATGCGGGGGGCAGGGGGCGTATGGGAACTCTCTGTGCCTTCCCCTCCATTTTGCTGTGAACCTAAAACTCCTCTAAAAACAAAGTCTAATATATATAGTATAATATATAACATATATACGTACGTAGATTATGTATATCAGGTCAGGCAACTCCCTTGTTTATAAATCTTCCATTATCCCTAAAGGAATGTCTATATTTCTTAGCGTAACTTGGCCAGAAGTTGATCAGACCACATCTTTTATCATTATCCTTCTGTCATTAGCAGACACAGATAAAGATGTCGTGAGACGTAAAGCTTACATTATTTTTAAAAAGAATATAAAACTAAAAAATCTGAATTTAGGCGCAGGGCCTTAGAAGAGAAGGGGCCTTCCAAAGATGCATTAGTTTTACAGCAAATTCAATACCCGTCATTAATCCACCGCCAAACTGGCATTCCTTTTGTGCACTGAAGAGGCCAAACCCACTCCCCACTCGGAGAGCTCATAATAGGTCAAAGTTGCATCTTCCTCATCACTCATCTGCTGGAACTGTCACCTTTTCAGAGAGATGGTGCCCTGGGTTCCGTGACTAAGGTAGTCACACACCACCCCATCGTATTACCCTGTGTAATCCTTGCACACTCTGGAACGGCATTCCGTTCCATTCCATTCATGACATTGTAGTACATATATTCATTTGAAATGGTCAGATACAGGTTGAATGAATGAATGAATACAGGAAGGAATGAACCTATCTGTACTTGACAATAAAGAGCATATCAGGACAGTGTTACATGCCAGAAATCTAAGGATCAGCCTGTGATGACATTCGTAAACCCATTGATGAGAATGGTCACTGATGACAAAGTTAAAACAATGGGATTCCCTCCCTGCTGCACAAAAACAGACATCTGAAAAAGACATTTTAATAAGATTCCTCAGTTAAATCAAAAGTGCTTCCTCCTTTCTTAATCTGAGAGAGAGCTAATCTCAGCCTCAGGTGGCAAAAGAACAGAAGCCTTTCCAAGCACAGTCAGATTAAGAGAAGTGTTCTGTTATCACCAAAAGGTTTAAACCATCTCATAAAAGTGCTAGTCACTAAAAACCTTAAAAGTTTGAAAAGGATTAGAAAAAAAAAAAAAAAAGAATTCACTTAGGAAAGGTACTTATATAAAAAGGTCTTGTATATCCAAATAACACTCCAAAAAATGCGTTAGAAATACTGCATTCATAGTACCAAGCGAAATACTTACATTCCCAGGAGTAAACTTACTTACAAGTACTAGGAATGAAAAATATGAAGAAGAAATCCATATAGCTAAAGAAGAGTGAAGTGCTTCAGGAACTGGAGGCATAAGTGGTCGCTGAGACGCCTCAATACTGTAGAAATGTTCATACGCCCTAAATTACTTTCCAAAAGTTCAGAACGACCCCAGCCAGATTCCCTTTGTTGACTTCTAAAATTCACCTGGAGTGAAAGAACAGCCAGAAACATACCGAAGGGAGAGATGATGGGGCATTGGAACACAGAGGACTATACAATAGAAACAATAATAAACACATGCTGGAATAGACAGGTAACAGAAACAAGGGTATGGTAACAATGGAAGCAGTAGCTTGTAAAGCTGGCATTCCACATGTCTCCTGAAAAGATGGATTATTCTAATGCAAACTGGATGCCTATCTCACGCCACACGGCGAAATGCATTGTACATAGATTTTCAAAACTTACACATAGTAAACAAAACTTTAACACTACCAGAAAAACCAAAAAAAAAAAAGCAAAACCACGGGTGACTTCTGTAATGTTCTGTCAAGGAAAGTATTCTCAGGTGTGACAATTAGAAATGAAAGTGTAAAGGAAAAACATGATATTTTATTTATTCTGTATGCAAAATGCAGTACATAAAAATTCAAATGACGCAGTTACCTGGAAAGAAATGGTCATACATCAATAAGCAAAAAACTGATATCTTGAGCTTCCCTGGTGGCTCAGTGATTGAGAGTCCGCCTGCCGATGCGGGGGACACGGGTTCGTGCCCCAGTCCGGGAAGATCCCACATGCCGCGGAGCGGCTGGGCCCGTGAGCCATGGCCGCTGAGCCTGCGCGTCCGGAGCCTGTGCTCCGCAACGGGAGAGGCCACAACAGTGAGAGGCCCGCGTACCGCAAAAAAAAAAAAAAAAAAAAAAAACTGATATCTTACTGGCCCCTCAAAATAGCCTTCACAACCAACAAAACAAAAATGAATAAAGACGTGAACAGGCAATTTCCAGAATAAGACAAAAAATAGCCAGTAAACATATAAAATAATCAAACCTCACTGCTATCCCTCCTGCCAAAAAATAATTTTGCAAGATTTTACTTTTTTTCCTATTATTTTGGCAAAGATTTAACAAAGTAGTAATATCATGTTTGTTTTTTTTTTTTTTTAAAGGGCTATGTATAAAATAGATAATAAGAACCTACTGTATAGCACAAGGAACTCTACTCAATGCTCTGTGGTGACCTAAATGGGAAGGAAATTCGAAATGGAGGGGATGTATGTATACGTATAGCTTGTTCACTTTGCTGTAGAGCAGAAACTAACACAACATTGTAAAGCAACTCTACTCCAATAAAAAAGGGGGGGCAGGGCTGAAAATGGAAACCTTTATACAATTTGGTGGTATTATAAATTTATGAATATCCTCAAACTTACGTTATATATGTTCACTGTATGTTCATTTTTAAAGTGTATATACTCCTTGATAATGTGATTTACTTCAAATGAGCTAGTTTATGAAGATATTTGGGAAAGTACACAAAGATCTAGAAAATATGAATAAATTTAAGCATACAGATACACAAATCCAGGTATTTATTTTTATAAAGCAAAAAGTGAACCCATAGTTGTTCACAATAGAAAATTAGTAACTTGTCTTACATTCATCCAGTGGATTAGCATCTAGCACTTAAGGGTAATACTGGAGCATGAAAGATGCTGTGAAAAGATGTAAATAATACTGTATATTGTTAGGTAAATGTGTAAGAAGATCCGATATGTGCAGATACGCACCTCCAGTATATTCTGTGCCTCTCTCTGAGGGGTAGAATGCTGAGGCACTCTTGAGGATTGGTTAGTTTTAATTTCTAAAAACACCTTTATATGCAAATTGGTTACTTTGAGAGCAAGGAAAATAAGTCATAATATTCACAGTTCAAGTCAAAGTAGCTAAATCGTAAGAAAATCTATTCTAGAAGTGTCATTGGGGAGGCAAGGTTTGTGCGAGCAAAATAGGTGACTAATACTGAGAATAAGTGTGTTAACTTGAATACAGAAAAGGAAGAGACCAGCTCACTGCTTGAAATGTAAGAGGTGCCTCCTTCACGGGGAGAGAGCCAACCTCAGTTTGCTAGCATCTTGCAACTGTATGTCTCACGATACGGAAATGTAAATGTGCTGGGTACCTGGAGAATAAAATAATCAGTCCCCCACTCCCTCAGACAAGTCCTTCTTCCCTGTTCAAATCAAGAAGAGGAATTATGGGGACTTCCCTGGATGTCCAGTGGTTAAGATTCCACACTCCGAATGCAGGGGGCCCAGGTTGGATCCCTGGTCAGGGAACTAGATCCCACCGGCCGCAACTAGAAGATCCCATGTGCGGCAACGGACATCCCGCATGCTGCAACTAAGACCCAGCGCAGCCAAATAGATAAATAAAGTTTTTTTTTTTAAAAAAGGAGAGGAATTCTTTACACCCATTACGTCTCAATGAAGTGCCTTATGGGATAAAGAGACTGACATCTTTTTCCCTGGAATAAATGTTGTTTTGTATTCATATTCTTGCCATAAAACCATAATGGCATGTTCTGGGGCAAGTCTTTCGGAATTGTCATAATTTTCCTGTCATACTGAAAAACAAGTCTCTAAGACTTGGCATGTGACTTGAAGGTTGGACCGTGGTGAGACTGAGTAAGTAGGGTCTTGCTGGGTCCACTTAGACTGTGTGAAAGTTTCCAATCTGGAAGAAATAGAGCAGGTCTCTCCGAAAGCTGAGGTGTGAATGATGGAGACAGATGGCGAGTGTGCATTTCATAAGGTGCCTGAGTTTCCTAAGTACTGGGGTTCAGGTTTTGCTGGATCCCCATGAAATTTCTTAGTACATTTAAATACCTCTGTGTAAGTGTGTGTGTGTGCGCGCATGTGCACGTGCTACACTGACGGAGTTTCCATTCCGCACGATCAAAAGAATTCTCACCGTGCATTGTCACGTGTTTGCAGCAAGGCAGAAATAACTCCTTTCTGGGACAGATGGAAAACAGACATCAATAAGTGACCTGGGCCAAAGTCAAACTGTCCAGTTGGCCCTGGTCAGTTCTAGCCGACTCCAACTGTCCTAGGCACCATGGGAAGCAACAAAGCATTGCTCGTGAGTTGTAATGCTGCATTGGGAAACAGTTGGCATGCGGTAGGTAGCATACGGATGTAGGTTCTGTGGTTTGTAAGCAAAGAGCACATTTAGTCTGGTTTGTGACTGGTGATGGTGGGGAATATTTTTGCGGAAATGACTGATTCCACCCAAAGTGTTTATTCAGGGAGATTCTGCAGCACATTCAGAACAAGCCAAATGATTAAAAGTCAACGCCCATAACTCCAGGTTGACTTGTTTTATTACTTTCCTGCAAGAAGATGTATGTCAAAGCATGGAGCCTATCTGGGTGCATTAAATCACTGTTCCAAGTTTGTTGGCTTGGAGTTTCCTGTTGTTCAGTTTAAATGAATTGGAAAAAATGGAAAGGCTTTTGGATTTGTTTTCCTGTTTCAGTCAATTCAGTTTGGATTAATAAAAGCAGACCCTGAGCTATGTTGGGTGCTGCTGTAGGTCTCAGACGACCATGGATGGCTGCATGCCTCTATGCTGTGTTCAGATGGGCGTCTGGGACTATGAACCTATGCTATGCCAGAAAATAACAGTTATGGGGCAGTGACTTCTGTCATCACAGCAAAATATATTTTCTTGCTTTTCCATGAAAAATATATGTACAAGTTGCTTCTCAGTAGCTGATAAACTAAGCGAGGGACCCAAGAAATGCCAGATGACATTAAAAAAATTTTCTTGACATAGAAAATATTTTCTCTTGATTAATATTACAGGGTGACAGCAACTCAGATTATTTTTAGATTCATGCAAGTTGAAGAAGTGTTAAAGCATTTTGCAAACTATGTCATGCAGAGGTTAGCTGTCACTAATGTAAGCATGCATTTGAGACTCACGTATGAGTTTCATTTCTTCCATATCTTAAAATTTATCCTCAACAATACCTATTTCTTATAATACCACCACTGTTAGTTTAGAGAGTGGGAAAAGGTGGCTGACTACAAATGATCTGAAAACAGTTTGGCTACTTCTTTTTCGTTAGTTTACAAATGTGTATTACTGAATTTGTTTAGCATTATGAATAGATGATTATCCATTGGTTAGACAGGACACTAGGCAGTCCTTACTTCTCATGATAACTCTGTGTCTCCACCTGAGATTTTGGGAACTTTATTTTGATAAGAGTCTTTGAAATTTTCACCAATTATTCTGTAAATTCAAATGATTGTATTTCAGGTAGAGTATAAATATTTTAAAATTCATCACTTTCCCTACCCCTTACAATCGCATAACCATAAAGGGACATGGAAGGCAGATGATAATTACCACTATAACATTCTGAATTCTATTCTGACCCACATAATTATACAGAAGATGTTAAGGTCCATAGGAAAAAGGCAAAGCCAGTGGGAAAAAGAACCAAGGGATATTACAGACCATTTTCAGTATGAATTGCATATAGAATGGTTATTGAAGAAATGCTTAAACTTAAAAAAAAACACATTAGAATTAAAAAGAGATGAACTTTTTTTTATTAAAGTATAGTTGATTTACAATGTGTGCCAATCTCTGATGCACAGCAAAGTGACTCAGTTATTCACATATACATTCTTTTTTTTGTATTCCATTATGGTTTATCACAGGATATTGAGTATAGTTCCCTGTGCTCTACATTAGGACCTTGTTGTTTATCCATTCTAAATGTAACAGTTTGCATCTACCAACCCCAAACTCCCACTCCATCCCTCTCCCTCCCCCGCTCCTCCCCCTTGGCAACTACAAGTCTGTTCTCTATAGCCATGAGTCTGTTTCTGTTTCGTAGATAGGTTCATTTGTGTCATATTATAGATTCCACATGTAAGTGATATCATACGGTATTTGTCTTTCTCTTTCTGACTTACTTCACTTAGTATGGTAATCTCTGGTTGCATCCATGTTGCTGCAGATGGTATTATTTCGTTCCTTTTTATGGCTAATAGTCCATTGTATATATGTATCACATCTTCTTTGTCCATTCATCTGTTGATGGACACTTAGGTTGTTGCCATCTTTTGGCTATTGTGAACAGTGCTGCTATAAACATGGGGGTGCACGTATCTTTTTGAATTACACATTTGGCCAGGTATATTCCCAGGAGTGGGATTGCTGGATCATACGGTTATTCTATTTTTAGTTTTCTGAGGAACCTCCATATTGTTTTCCATAATGGCTGTACCAACTTACATGCCCACCAACAGTGTAGGGGGGTTCCTTTTTCTCCACACCCTCTCCAGCATCTGTTATTTGTGGACTTTTTAACCATGGCCATTCTGACTGGTGTGAGGTGCTACCTCATTGTAGTTTTGATTTGCGTTTCTCTGATAATTAGTGATGTTGAGCAGCTTTTCATGTGCCCACTGGCCATCTGTATGTCTTCTTTGGAGAAATGTCTGTTAAGGTCTTCTGCCCATTTTTCAAGTGGGTTATTTTGTTGTTGTTGAGTTGGATGAGCTGTTCGTATATTTTGGAGATTAAGCCCTTGTCTGTCACATCATTTGCAAATATTTTCTCCCATTCTGTAGGTTGTCTGTTCGTTTTGTTTTGTTTTTCTGTTTGTTTCTTTTGTTTCTTTTTTTATGGTTTCCTTTGCTGTGCAAAAGCTTGTAAGTTTGATTAGGTCCCATTTGTTTATTTTTGTTTTTATTTGTATTGCCTTGGGAAACTGATCTAAGAAAACAGTTGTATGATTTAAATCTGAGAATGTTTTGCCTATGCTCTCTTCTAGGAGTTTTATGGTGTCATGTCTTATGTTTAAGTCTTTAAGCCATTTTGAGTTTACTTTTGTGCATGGTGTGAGAGTGTGTTCTAACTTCACTGATTTACATGTGGCTATCCAACTTTCCCAGCACCACTTGCTGAAGAGACTTTTTCCCATTTTATATTCTTGCCTCCTTTGTCAAAGATTAATTGACCGTAGGTGTGTGGGTTTATTTCTGGGCTCTCTATTCTGTTCCATTGATCCATATGCCTGTTTTTATACCAATACCAAACTGTTTTGATTACTGTAGCTTTGTAGTATTGTCTGAAGTCTGGGAGAGTTGTGCCAGACTTTGTTTTTCTTTTTTTTTTCTTTTTCCCTCAGTATTGCTCTAGGAATTCTGGGTCTTTTATGGTTCCATATAAATTTTTGTATTATTTGATCTAGTTCTGTGACAAATGTCATGAGTAATTTGATAGGGATCATGTTAAATCTGTAGATTGCTTTGGGTGGTATTGCCATTTTAACAATATTAATTCTTCCAATCCAAGAGCATGGGGTATCTTTCCATTTCTTTGAATCCTCTTTTATTTCCTTTATTAATGTTTTATAGTTCTCAGTAAATAAGTCTTTCACCTCCTTGGTCAGGTTTATGCATAGGTATTTTTTTTTTTGGCACCATTTTAAAAGGTATTGTTTTTTTTACATTCCCTTTCTGGTATTTCATTGTTAGTGTGAAGGAATGCAACCGATTTCTGAGTGTTAATCTTGTATCCTGCTACTTTCCTGGGTTCGTTTATTAGATCTAGTAGTTTTTGCATGGAGTCCTTAGGGTTTTCTATATATAGCATCATGTCATCTGCATATAGTGACAATTTTACCTCTCCTAGAAGGGATAACATTTTAATCCATCGGTTTGCAAAAAGTCAACAAAGAAAGGTAATATGCAATATTGGAAATAGGAAATTGGTATTTGTATGCACCATTAACGGGAGTGCAAAGTGACAAGACATTAGTGGAGGAGCATTAGGGGAGAATACCAGTTTTGAATTTGCATACTTGGGATAAAGAGTTCCATTAAAATTTTTCAAAAATTGTACCACAGTCACACCATATAAATAGACAAGATATTCTTTTCAGTGTTGCTTTGTAAAAGTATTAATAGTAACCTTCCTAAGAGACCAACATCATAGTGCTGGTTAAAGAAATCATACATCAGCATGAGGAGCTGCTAAGAATTGCTAAGAAGGTGATATATCTCTGTTGCTTACAGAAAGTTATTTTTTATGTTTTTAAATTTTAAAATAAATAGTACAGTAAATTAAGCATGGTACAGTAAATTTAAGAACTAGAAAATATATACATTCAGGGCAATCATAACTGCACCCTGTGTGTAGAAACATAATGTGTACTAGGCTAGGTATGTTGTGTATTTTTGGAGGGACAGAGGAATTGGGGTGGGGGGATAAAGGTACAAAGGCCAACTTTTCTTTACATAACTCTTTTATTTATTTTTTAAATTCTTTTTATTTTTAATATTTTATTGAAGTATAGTTGATTTATAATATTGTGTTAGTTTCAGGTGTACATCCTTATTAGTGTGTGTGTGTGTGTGTGTGGTAAGAATACTTAACATAAGATGTAGCTGTTGGCAAATTTGAGTATACATTAGAGTATTGTTAGCTGTAGGTACTATGCTGTATAGTAAATCTCCAGAATCTTCTCATCTTGTACAGGTGAAACTTTGTCCCCTCTGAGCATCACTTCCTGTCTCCCCCTCCCCCAGCCTCTGGCAACCACCACTCCACTCTCTGCTTTGATGAGTTAGACTATTTTAGGTTCCACATTTAAGTGAGATCATACAGTATTTTTTAACCACACCTACTCCTCAGTTAGCGTGACAGATTTATGTTAACAAAGAGAACCAGATGTCTTCTTCATAGTTGTCTCTTTGAAGATAAACTTAATGTATTTGCTGCTCCATGCTAGACATTTTACAAAACACTGTTACTTGAGAGTAAGAAGACTGATCACAATCAGACACGACTATATTACTCTACTCCAATGTAATTAATGAAAATCTAATAAAACATAAATAGTAAATTGTACATAAAGAGAATGACAGTTGGACTCAAGCAGTGTATAGAACGGTAAGTTTAAGTTATGTAATTATTTCAATGATGCTCAAGTAATCCAAAATGTCTTGGGAATCATGTCTTCAAATTTTCTTCAAGAGTCAAGACAGGGCTTCCCTGGTGGCGCAGTGGTTGAGAGTCCGCCTGCTGATGCAGGGGACACGGGTTCGTGCCCCGGTCCGGGAGGATCCCACATGCCGCGGAGCGGCTGGGCCCGTGAGCCATGGCCGCTGAGCCTACGCATCCGGAGCCTGTGCTCCGCAATGGGAGAGGCCACAGCAGTGAGAGGCCCGCATACCGCAAAAAAAAAAAATCAAGACAGTGACTTCCCTGGTGGTGCAGTGGTTAAAAGTCCGCCTGCCAATGTAGGGGACATGGGTTCAATCTCTGGTCCAGGAAGATCCCACATACCACAGAGCAGCTAAGCCCGTGTGCCACAACTACTGAGCCTGTGCTCTAGAGCCCACAAGCCACAACTACTGAGCCCTCGTGCCGCAACTACTGAAGCCCATGTGCCTATAGCCCGAGCTCCACAACAAGAGAAGCCACCACAGTGAGAAGCCTGCACACCACAATGAAGAGTAGCCCCCACTCACCACAACTAGAGAAAGGCCGCGTGCAGCAACAGAGACCCAGTGCAGCCATAAATAAATAAATAGATAAATAAATAAATAACATTTTATTAAAAAAAGAATCAAGTCATATTCCTTTGAATGTTTTTAAAATAACTCTTATAAAGGTGGCTTTGGAATTCTGAAAAATGTCATAAGTTATGTGGATGCTATTCCATTAGGAGGAAAGAGTAGGAAATGTTAGCAACAAAAATAAGGTGTTTTTTTGTTTTTTTATAAATTTATTTATTTATTTTTGGCTGTGTTGGGTCTTCATTGCGGTGCGCGGGCTTCTCATTGCGGTGGCTTCTCTTGTTGCGGAGCATGGGCTCTAGGCATGCGGGCTTCAGTAGTTGTGGCGCATGGGCTCAGTAGTTGTGGCTCGTGGGCTCTGGAGCGCAGGCTCTGTAGTTGTGGCACACGGGTTTAGTTGCTCTGTGGCATGTGGGATTTTCCCGGACCAGGGCTTGAACCCGTGTCTGGGATTCTTAACCACTGTGCCACCAGGGGAGTCCCCAAATAAGTTTTTAATATCAGGAAATAGAGCTGTTCTTACACGTGCTCGTACACGATCATTAGCAGTGAAATGTTGGGTACACGTTAATCATACTACTGTCTGGTTTGTAAAGCTGAAACATGGAGGTAATAAGGCCTGTTAGGATCCCACCTAGAGTCAAGGAATCCTAGAAAGTTCGAAGTAGAAGAGGCCATAGAGATTGGCTTGCTCAAGTCCTTTGTTTTAGATGAGGAAACTGAGGCCCCGAGAGGTTCAATGGCTTTCCCGGGGCCCGAATTAACCCGGTTGCCAATCTAAGGAGAAACTAAAGTCACCAGCCTCTCAGTTCATTCCTTCACAGAGATATGGAGAAGCCAAAGGCTATGTTGATACCAGTGTGTCCTTTGTGGGGTGATCAACTAATGAGAAAATCATAGTGGAGAAATTGATGTGGACAGTAATAAATTAAAACTGAGAAACACCGTGAGAAATATAATAAATAATAGTGTAAGAGAAAAGCATAGGAACAGCTAATGTACTGAACCATGAATTTTGAAAGGAAGGGTGATATTTGATGCCTCCTTGAATTTCAAGTACCAGCAAAGTGCCCAACTCGTAGGAAGTCCTCAAAGCTGCTGTCGAAAATGGCGTAACAGTCCCGTAAGGGCTCATCTGGGATGGGATGCGTCATAGTTACTCTTCCTCAGAAGTAGAGATTGCAACGGGCAGGTGCCAGCCACACTGGGCCGTGCAGGAAAATGCATGTGTGCAGCTGAGTATTTGCAATGCCACGACTGATTTTATTTTATTTGTTTGTTTTTACTTTTTAGAGCTTTTTGTCATTGGAGTATAATTGCTTTACAATGGTGTGTTAGTTTCTGCTGTACAACGAAGTGAATCAGCTCTACGTATACATACGTCCCCTCCCTCTTGGACCTCCCTCCCACCCCACCCCCATGCCACCCATCTAGGTCACCACAGAGCACCGAGCTGAGCTCCCTGTACTATAGAGCGGGTGCCCACTAGCTGTCTGTTTTACACGTGGTAGTGTATTCATGTCAAACCTAATCTCCCAATTCGTCCCACCCTCCCCTTCCCCTACCCCGTATCCACATGTCCGTTCTCTATGGCCACGACTGAATTTAAATCCCAGCTAAGTCGTGCACATCAACATGAACTGTGCCATAAAAGCCACGTCTGTTGAACATCATAAAACTTCCAATTGGGAAAACCACCCTTGACTAAAATAAATCAAGTGAAGAGAGATTTTTATGGATTCATAGGTAAGCCTGAAATATTTGGGATCCTTTTTGCCCCTGTTATATGTGTGGAGTACAGCTCCCGCTCGAACTTGAACTTTTCTGTTCTCACGCAAGCTCGTGGTCAAAGCTCAGGATGCACTGAAGTGTCTGTCAGATGCTGGTCCCCGTGGCAGCGTCTCCACAGTCAGCTGATGATATTGTTCATGTGTGATGTATCCCAGACTTCCTTGGGGTTCCTGCAGTGGTTTGCTTTAGAAACTAGAGAGTTGAATTTTCCTTTCGTAGCCATAGCTTTCACGTGTCTTCAGTAACAGAAAACAGATGCAGGTGCAGTTATCTTTTGCAGTCCATAAATTTCACAGAGAACGCATTCCTTTTTTTTTTTCCTGGCCTTTCCCTGGAAAGGCTGCCGAGGGTTTGCCAGGCCTCCAGGACCTTGCTCAGAGGTGTAACCTCTGAGCCTGGTGCAGTCCACAGCAAGAGACCCAAGCCCACCCATGAGACAGTGCACCTGTTTAAACCATCTGCGGAGCCAAAATAGAAAAATTTTTCTTGCAGTTCATTGATGCTAACAGAATAAATGGTTGGAGCTGAATTCTGCAGTCAAGGCATCTGTGGGGACATAGCTGGGTCCACCCCAACTTATCTGCACAGCTAGGGCACGTTTATATGCCGAAGTCCTTTAGAAATCTCCTGTCCATGAGGTCATTTCAGAAATGAAGAAACCAAAGCTTGTGATCATACAGAGTGACCTGTCTCTTATGAGATCCCTGAAATATGGCAGACACGATTGTAATGTCTTTACAACTGCTCAACTCAATTTTCAATTGTTAAATACGTCCGTTTGGAGAAGGACATATTCACTATATCCTAAATAGACATTTTTAAAGGATCTTTTTAATGCTAAAAATAAATGATCATGCCTACAGTTGAAAATCGTATGGTGGTGATATGCCATTGTGTAACTGTTGTTTGAGAATACCCAACCTTCCTAACCATTCATTTATAAAATCAGACACTTAAACTGTAACTTGCACAAGTTAGCTACTAGGATTACTCTGTCCTCCAGACTTGACGTCTTGGATACACGTGTATGATTACCTGTATTCTGAAAGAAGGGAGAATGTTTTCGGTAACATCCTACATCTTGAGCAAACTCTTCTATTTCACTACCTTTTCCCTCTTAACTAATTTTATTAATACCGTTGTCTACATTTTACTGTCCTTCTACTGGTTTTCTGTTTGAAGAAGGATTGGGAGTACGCTTGAGATCTCAAGCATTGTGAGCAGACCTAATCATTCAGGACTGAATTCCATAATGTCACAGCGATGGCTTTGTGACATCTCAAACTTATGCGCTTCTGGGAAACAAGGCTAATGAGCGAGGCATGTTGACGTGATGAGCAGAATGTGTCAAGTCTAAGCTATTAGTCCAGACTCTGCTGCAGTCTTGCCCTGGTTTCTTTTTTTTTCTTTTTTTTCTTTTTTTGCGGTACGCGGGCCTCTCACTGTCGTGGCCTCTCCCGTTGCGGTGCACAGGCTCTGGACGCGCAGGCTCAGCGGCCATGGCTCACGGGCCCAGCCGCTCCGCGGCATGTGGGATCTTCCCGGACCGGGGCACAGACCCGCGTCCCCTGCATCGGCAGGCGGACTCTCAACCACTGCGCCACCAGGGAAGCTCCCCTGATTTCTTTGATATTTTGAAGACATTTCAGTGATCTCAAAAATCAACATCTGCTTTTTAAAAACGTTGCCATCTTATTTAATAATTTGTTCCCTAAGTAGTAATCTGCTAAGCAAAAATCTGCTTATATAAAAATGTTAGGACTTAATAAAGCCCATAAAAACTATTATTAATGAATAATGATGAATTATTATTGATACATTTTCCAAGATTTAATCAGTAAATTTAATTATATGGCTACTTGTGAACGTAGAGCCATCCCAAAAGGTACATTGTATATTATCTGGCTACTCGACCTAGTTTATAAGAGAAGACATTTTAAACTAAATTAACTACTAAATTTTACTAGTTGTTAAGGAGGGGCCTGAAAATGGGTAAGAACAGATTCTCTTCTCACTTAAATTATCATTTCTTTATGTGATTCTATATAATGGATGATATATAATTCCTGCAACTCTAATCAAAAGATTTAGAAGGAGGGAGGGGCCCTGGAGCACAGAAATGATGACATAACATTAAAAAACAACAGAATAAGTGTGGGACAAAGTTGAAATATTTTTGAAAAGCAGCAATGAGTGGGGGCTTAACAAGTATTGAGAAGAGTTGCAAAGTGACCCTCATAAAGCAGTAGGTTAATTGTTCAGGAACTGCTAAACGTACACGTGTAACTTCCAGAAGTATTTCCAAAGATGGATAAGAAATTAAGATACGTTAAAGGTGGCATCTTCATCAGTGTAAAAAGGTCACATTGACCAGTACATGGGATTGAAGCAGCTGGCTGTTTTGAAAACAAAGTGATGTCTTACCTCATGATACATAACATAATATCTGGATGGAGTAAAGATTCAAAACATATATATAAGAAATACTGACAACAGAAACATAGATAGTTTTTAAAAATTGGGGGCTAATCTTTCTAAAACCCACCCAGTGATTAAAACAATAGCTATAACTGTTTTAAACTGACACCAGGGGCTAGAAAGCCACAGCAGGTGGACCCGTTCTAACCTGGAGGTGGATTTGGTGTGGTCTGATCTAAGAATGGTTTTCATATGCTCAAAGGGTGGTAAAAAAGAAAAGAAAGAAAACAAGAAAGGACAAAAGGAAGAAAAAGAGAAAAGAGAGAAAAATGAAACAAAACAAAGAAGAATGTGCAACACAGATTGTATGCAGCCCACAAACCCTAAAATTTTCACCGTGTGGACTTCACAGAAAACTCTACATCCTCGATCTTCACTATTCACTGAATAAAAATAACACTGTCAAAACATCAGAAACAGTAAGAGCCAAATGAAAATTTGCGGAAAGAAGGATTTAAAATATACATGTCAAAAACTTATCCTCTTTCATAAAAGAATATAGAATATACACAAAAAACCTGTTATGCATAGTTTACTTTTATTATTACATATTGGAAGTCTTTGACAGTGTTTAGGCCTTTAGTATAACTTTTTCTGATTTTTTTTTCTTTCTTTTTTTTCGGGTACGCGGGCCTCTCACTGTTGTGGCCTCTCCCGTTGCGGAGCACAGGCTCCGGACGCGCAGGCTTAGCAGCCATGGCTCACGGGCCCAGCTGCTCCGCGGCATGTGGGATCCTCCTGGACTGGGACACGAACCCGTGTCCCCTGCATCGGCAGGTGGACCCTCAACCACTGCGCCACCAGGGAAGCCCCAACTCTTAATAATAATGAATTTTTCTTCATGATTTTATTAATCTTTACTTATGATTTACCATATTTTCTCATATTAAAAAAAAAAAGATTTTTCTCCAATCAGTAGCCGCAGTCTGATCACTTAAAAATCCACTTGCCGGAAGTGAAAGGTCTCAGCATCAGGGGTCCTGCAGATCACAAATAGGCGGTATAGTTAACTCAGCCAGTGGCCTTGGTGTCCCAGAGGTACCCAGGTCCCGGGGGCGTGGGAGGCGGCTCAGGGGTTACAAGGTAGCCTGAGGAGGGTGGCTCTTCTCTCTTGTCCTGCCCGGGGCTTGGGTTAAGATGGACGACGGAAGTGGACGCTCAGGGCTAAAACCAGGAGGCATCCGGGAGACCCCCCAAGGGTCAGTGCTGTCCCTGTTGTCGACAGTGTGGATAAGCAATGAATTCGTGGTATTACAGTAAGTCCCCTACATATGAGCCTTCTTCAAGTTTCGAACTTTCAAAGATGCGAATGTGCGTTCCATCAACATCAGGCATGCGTGAAATTGCAGCTTGCCCTCTGTGTCCTTTTTTTTAAAAGATTTAATTTTGTTTATTTTTGGCTGTGTTGGGTCTTCGTTGCTGCACGTGGGCTTTCTCTAGTTGTGGCGAGCGGGGGCTACTCTTGGTTGCGGTGCGTCTAGAGCATGGGCTCTAGACGCGCGGGCTCGGTAGTTGTGGCTCATGGGCTCAGTAGTTGTGACGCACGGGCTTAGCTGCTCCACGGTATGTGGTATCTTCCCGGACCAGGGCTCGAATCCGTGTGCCCTGCATCAGCAGATGGATTCTTTACCCCTGCGCCACCAGGGAAGTCCCCCTCCATCTCCTACTGCTGTTGATCCTTCAGCTCTACCATCTCCCACCTCCTCTCTGTCCTCCGGTCAGTAACTCTTCTTACCTGTTCCCTCGATGCCAGTCCCTGTATGCCAGCTATTGTACTGGACTTGTACTTTTCAAGGTACTGTACTGGGAGATTAAAAATGTTTTCTTTATTTTTTGTGTTTTTTAATGTATTATTATGTGTGAAAAGTATTATAAACCTATTACAGTACAGTAGTATATAGCCTATTGTGTTAGTTGGGTACCTGGGCTAACTTTGTTGGACTTATGAACAAATTAAATTAGACTTATGAACACGCTCTTGGAAGTGAACTCGTTCATATGTAGGGGACTTACTGTATTCAGAATATTCATTCCTGCGTACACTCATGTCTACTGTGCACCTACCAATTACATGATGTTTTCTATCCACAAGCAACTGAAAATATAAGCTGCATTCCAGTTTTTCATGCAAGCAGTGGTCCTGTTTGGCTCTCCATCAAAGCAAACCACATCTTGTTCTGCGGCTGTCCCCTTGCTCATCACATCTGAGACAGCTGTACCAATTTGCCCCTTGCATCAAGCCACGAGCGCATCCTCAGACTTTTTTTTGGAGGAGTACGAGATAGAGAAATTTAGTTTAAAAAATATTAATAACCAGTTACTTCTTTTTTTTTTCAAACTGGATTTCACTTTTCTTACCTCGCTTTGTGTATGGGGTTTACATTCTGCACATTGAAAAAACCTCAAAACTGTCCCATCTTCAGAGTTGAAGCACTATATTATACCGTTGAATGTTTCTATTAATTTGTAGCTAATGCATATTAATAATAAAAATGCATGTGCACTCATCAACATGCACGCTGGTTCCAAAGGGTCACCCAGAAAATATATATTGAATCCTTCTTCAGGGGACAGATCACTTAATTTCCTTTATTAATGGATTGTATAGATTTTTCTTTAGTTCCTCTCTGTGTTTAAAAGAAATCAGCTTCTAAAGTATAAAGACATGGCCTGAAAGACAGCGCTGTGGAAATGGAGGTATCGTTCAATGCTTATCTGATTGGACCTCCATGATGCAATTTGCCACGGATGATGTGAGTATAGACTTCCATTTGATTGTGGACTCGTTAATGTGGCTTTGATTTTAAAGCACAGAAGGCCTGCCTCATGCTTTAGTTTTGAAAATACAGATGGCAGCACTGTGGCTTATTTATTGACAGGCCAGGCTACCAAGGGGAATTTCTGACCCAGGTCATACCAGCAACTGGAGGTCCCTAGGGCGGTTAGGTCAAACCCTGTTTTAATTAACCTGAAATCATTTCGACATCACTCCTGATTTTCACTAATTGCCGTCTTCCTCAACTGACTTGTGGACTCTGCTGCTGCTTCAAGATTTAACGTGATCACGTCATTGTTACTCCTCAATTGTACTTCAGAAATGCAGATTTCCTACTTCAAATGTCATTCTTTTAAGAACTACAGGTTTGTATGAATACACACACACACAAATGAATGGTTAATCTAGAAATTTTACTGTATCCAACTTGGTGAGAAATAAAGTCCTGTAACCATAGAACAAGGCATATTATTCATGATGGTTTGGAAAGATCATTTAAGTGGCAGTGCTTTGTAAACGAACAGAGCCGTGCAAATACATGTTATTATAATAAGAGCCTTGGTTTCTGCAAAGGATATATTCTGAGATCTTTGCAAATTTCCAAATTAACGATCACCACTAGAAGGCCTACTTTAACCCACAGATTTGGCGAAGATACTGCCAGTGTCTGTGTCAGAATCGTGACAGTAAAGACAGCTTAAATAAAGATGCTCCAGAAAACCAGCTTTTACAATGATGAGTAGAGAACCAAAACAAACCAACAAAGGCCATGCCAACCTGAGGAAGGAAACCTGGAGTTTTGCCAGCATCACCAGGAAGCTGCAGGCCAGATTTGCCCCAATTTTGAATCGATGCCTCAGCAAAATTCATACTCATTACTGGCTGTGGAATTTTAAGGTCACTCACTAGTCCACGGTGAGCATTCGTGTCCGGCAGTGTTGTTTGTGCAGCGTTGCAAGGGAGTCCAGCTCCCCACACAGCACCAGTGCAGTTATCAGCACTACCCTTTCTAGGTCCAATATAAGAATGTAAACCTAGAGATTTAATAAGGAGTGGAATTCACGGACACAGCAAGTCATTAGGGAATTGAAATAGCATCTCTCGCTGTCCTGAACACGGCTGCATCTCAGGTCTCCTCGTGGGGGAGAGCGTACATAAACACAGCCTCTTCCCTTTGAAATATGGTGATTTGCCACCAATCCTTTTCCTTTCAGTGTGGCGGAGAAATATCGCTGTTGAAAAATTCCAAGAACGTGTCCAGTATGGGAGGATTAACAGGCTGATGTCTTCATGTCTTTCTTAGCTTTCAAATCATTTAATGTTGGCGCGGATAGGAAAAAAACCTTCGCTCTTTTGTTAAGTAGATACCTGTTGGGGAGCTGAAGCATGTGGTCCAGAAGCAGCTAAGAAGCAGCTCCCCACCGGCCAGCGCTCAAGAAGTCTGCTTCTCCGCCTCGGTTCTTTACCGAAAGCGCGTGAAATGTGCACATGAATGTGGCGGGCAGAATGTTTTCAGAGGACGAAAGGAAAAATGGGGGCTACTCATTCCTGAAGAGATTCAGACTCTGTGTGTTCCTCAAATATTGGATTCTACTTTTAAAGTAAAAAAACATTGGAAAGATCCTCCAGTGGTTTAGAGAATTAGTCATGTACTACTAATAATATACGTATCTCTGAAATGAATCCATTTCTGAAAATTCAGGATTTGATTTTGACCATTTCAGCGACCTCAAGAACGTCTTGTGTATGTACATTTTCATTCATTCATTACTACGTTTCTGTCCTATGATTCGCATTCAGGTTATATACAGTGTTTCTTCTGTCCTTTATCCTGTCTTTGTTTCATTGTATTTAAGATATTTAGATTCAATATTAACATCTTAATCACAAAGAAATTAATTGTATTTTAACCCTGGAAGTTACCCCTTATCTCTGCCCATTCAAAAGATTAAGGCCTGTGTTTTAGTCTCCAGGTCCTTCCCTTACATACTCAAATAACTGGTAAAGATGAGGGATTTTTTAAACGATCTGAATTTTTGTCTCATTTCTTCACTTTACTGTTCATAGATAGCTGAACGTGAGAAACGCGCAGTTTCAACAATAATTAAAATCAGAGCCCTCTGCCCTGAGCTGTTCCTGGTGATGGATGGGTTGTGACGAGGCGTTCATACGTGTACCATCACACTGGGTCAGCTCAGAGTCGTGAGAGCACAGTGACGAGTGCAGGTCTCCTGCATCTGACAGGAGGCTGAGGGATGGCTCCCGAGACACGGCCTCATTGTAAGGTCTGAGCAGGACAGAATCGTCCTCCCAAAGCTAACAGTGTTACTTAGGCAAGGGCTGCGGTCTTATTCGAGACATGCCTGCATTTTCCAGAACTATTTAGTCGACACACACGTGTTAACAGTACATAGTAGATGAAGCCCGGAAAAGCATGAGGTAAAAAGTGGAACAGTCACTCCACATAGACTCAGCATTTAACAGGTGTGGTCTTTTAAATAATGAAGTCAGTTATTTAATCATTAAGCATGAATGATCTTGTTTGGAGTAAAAATACACTAGGCTGATACCTCCGGAGAGCCCAGTATCTAGTTCAGGCTGGGAAAAAAAAAATTATTTGTTTTACTATATATAATTTGTTTTATATACAGTCGTGTGTATCTCTCGATCCCAATCTTCTAATGTATCCCTTCCCCTCCCTGTCATCCCTTGGTGACCATAAGTCTGTTTTCTGCATCTGTGACTCTATTTCTGTTTTGTAGATAAGTTCATCTGTACCCTTTTTTTTTTAGATTTCACATGTAAGCAGTATCATATGATATTTCTTTCTCTGTCTGACTGACTTCACTCAGTATGACAGTCTCTAGGTCCATCCTTGTTGCTGCAAATGGCATTATTTCCTTCTCTTTTATGGCTGAGCAGGTTGGCATTGACAGATACACACTACTATATGTAAAACACATCACTAATAAGGACCTGCTGTAGAGCACAGGGAACTCTACTCAGTACTCTGTAATGGCCTATATGGGAAAAGAATCTAAAAAAGAATAGATACATGTATACATCTAACTGAATCACTTTGTTGTACACCTGAAACTAACACAACATTGTAAATCAACTATACTCCAATACAATTTTTTTAAAAAAGAATGTGACAGACATCTCAAAAAAAAAACCCCATAATTTGAATGTGATCAAAATAGTGTTGGTATATTTTCTGTGTTTGCTTATGAGAAGCAGAACTGGAAGTATTTTTCGTAGTTTTCAAGATGAACAGAGCTATTGGAATAAATGCACTGGTGGAAAGCTAGGGAAGGGGAGTGTCCCGGCATGCAGGTTTCTACTGAACAAGTCCCAAGGCAGCAGGAGGCTGGGGACCCCTGCTGTATGCGTTTTACTTTGAGAAAGTAGCTCACTTTGCTTAAACAAGAGGCCCGTGGGAGTTTCTCAGGTCTCTTGTCATAGCACAGGAGCAGCTGCTCCTCTTTCCTCCTAAAAATTCAAGATCATTGTCTCATGCTGAGGGAAGCCAAGTGAAGACATGTGACTGTCAGAACTCACAGAATCTATTGACATAGAGTCATCTTCTGTGGGTATCATTCGTGCCCAGGCAAAGGAAGCACATGGAGATGGGGGTTTACCACAAGGAGAGCCATTTATAGAAACAACAGGCAAGAATAATCATTCTGCTATATGCAAGGCCAAGTAACAGCATAAGTGAATAAAGATGAGGTGAAAGGGAGTGTGAGGAAAGATTTTTTCAGATTTCAAAGGAAGGAGACATTGGTTTCCAAGTAGGGTACCAAGGAACGCCTTTCTGGAAGGTTCAAAGCTGAGCCTGGTTCTGCAGGATGCGTCTCTGAGTTCATGCCATTCTGCCCCTGGGGTTCACTAAACCCCTACTGGTGTCTACAAATTGCTCTGTTCTGCTCCGCTTACCTAGGCTTTCATTTTCCTGGAATTAATTTTTTGAAAAGCAAAATATATATTTTAAAAAATATATTGTGCATCTGCCTCATGTTTAACACTGGGCTGCATTTGGGAGCCCTTGCACGCTTCCATGCTTTGCAATAAAAATATTTCAACATTGTCTTAATTAAACCCGCATTAGTGTTGCTTTGGTGCAAGAAATACGATCTTGTGAGCGAGGATATAAACACACGCTGTCGCTGAATGGCTCATTCATTTCCCTTGGCAAATATCTTCTGAATGTTTCTGATGGACAGGGTTTTGCATGAGACAGGACTTCTGTTGCAGGAAAGCAGGAAATCCTGGAGCAGAGGCAGGGGATAATCAGAGACATACAAAACTCTGAAGTGAAATGGAAGGCAGCAGAACACAGCAGAGGTGTGTGTGGGATGGAGGAGAGGAAACATCCTCAAAATATGCTGAGTGCGGGTCTGCACTTAGTTTCTGTGTTGTATTAGGATTCTCCAGAGCGACAGAACCAGTAGAAGCCATATATATGTGTGTGTTTTGATGCTTATTATAAGGGATTAGCTCATGTGATGATGGAGGCTGAGAAGTCCCACCATTTTCCCTCTGTGAACTGGAGACCCAGGAAAGCACATAGTATATTTCAGTCTGAGTCCAAGGGCCTGAGGACCGGGGCCGCTGATGGTGTAAATCCCAGGCAGGAGAAGATGAGAGAAGATGTCCCAATTCATGCAGTGAGACCAAAAAAAAAAAAAGGGGGGGGGGCGGGGGCAGCGGTGAATTCCTCCTTCCTCTGCCTTTTGTTCTTTTCAGGCCCTCAGCCTATCAGGTGATGCCGCCCACACGGGGGAGAGCCGTCTGCTTTACTGAATCCCCCCGTTCAAATGCCCATCTCATCCAGAAACACCGTCACAGGCACACCCAGATAATGTGTAGCTGAGGTACCCCTTGGCCGGTCAAGGAAGGTGACACATAAATTGAACCGTCATGTGGGCGCTTGATAAGAGAATTCCATCACAGGGGAAATCAAAGATGCCCCAGGTACAAAGTAGCTGTCAGGCCTTCGTGGAGAACTTGAGTTGGAAAAACGATAAATGTGTTCTGGGTGGGATAAAGAAAATTAGAAATAAGTTTGCAAGCATAGAGTGGACAGCTCTCATCACTAAGTCTTTGAGTGTGGCTGGACTTAATGAATTGCTTCCGAAAGAGCACGTGGAAAGGGGAAGATGGTAACTCTAGTGGAAAGATGGGCAAACACTCTCTTACCCAGAGATGCTGTGGGCACAGCACGCACCCCTGATTTGGTGTCATGACAAGGGTGCCGCACCTCTCTGGTCTTCTTTTCCGAAACCCATAACCCCAGTGTCATCGTAACAGCGACATCCAGTAAAACCCAGATTGAATGGGTTGTGCTAAATATCTGACCCGTGCTTCTCACATCTGTCAAGGTCGTCCAAAACAGGGGAAGTCTGAGGAAAGTTCCCATCCAGAGAGGACTAAGGTGACATCACCAAAGGCAGTGGTGTGTCCAGGACTGGATCCTGGAACAGAAAAGGAACTTCAGTGGGAGAACCCCTAAAAGTCCAAGAAAATCTGGTTTAGTTAATAGCAGCGCACCAATGTGGGTTCCTTAGCGTTCCTTAGTGTGTACGCTCTCAGGATGGAAAACTTTAACAGGAGGGGAAACTGGACGACTGGTGAACGGTAACTGTTTGTACTCTCTTTGCAGCTTTTCTGTGAATCTAAAAATGCTCCCAACTGAAAAGTTCTTGTTTTCTTTTTCAAATTGGCGGGACCAGTGGGTGACACAGAAGGGAGTGAGATGAGGGAGGGACAGGTGGAGGCTGGGACACGAACTAGTGATAGCAAGGAAAATTATCCACCACTGGAGACGAGGTGATTAGGAATGACAGCCCAGTTAGGAGGTTGATGAACTAAAGACAGAGACATTGTGAGCGAGAAACGTGACATTCTCCGATGAGGTGGCAAGAAAGAGATGCCTGGGGAAGGCATTTCCGAGAAGGAAGTCGTGAGTTTTGTATCCGGGTGAGGATGACTGATGTCATAGGGAATGACTGAGCACGGAACCAGTAGAGGAGTGAAGGTCTGAGCCTGGATGCCTGGGAAATCAGTGTCGTTTACAGAAGTGAAGTCGTGTGACAGGAGAGTGGGGCGGGGGGGACTCGGGTTGGAACATACTGACTTACGGGAAGGACAGGGTGCCGAAGCTGAAATGAGTCTAATGGCTTCAAGAGTAATTTTAGGGGGCGTCTCGTGCGAGAGCGCACAGCACTGTAACCTATGAGGTGTGTAGCTGAGGCTGGCACTCTCCGCTGGGGCCCTTCTAGCCCTGTGCTCGGGCAGAGAGGACTGGAGCTGGACCGGCAGAGCGCGTAAAGGCAGCCAGCGTCTCGGGGAGACCCAGGAGCAGGGTCCACAGGAACGGTGAGGTCTCCGCGGGGTCACAAGCCCCAGTGCGGCTGAGGCAGGTCGCAGCCGAGGGAGCCAGTGGTCAAACCGCGACGCTAAGGAGAGGGGAGAAGAGAGGGAGGGGTTGCGCCCCAGCGGCGCTGGGATGGAGACGTGAGAACGTGGAGAATCAGCACACCCACTCCGGGCGTTCCCAGCCTTGGCGCTACTGACCTTTGGGGCCAGGTGGTTCTTCATCGTGGGGTGCCCTGTGCCCTGCGGGATGCTTAGCGGCACCCCTGGGCTCCACCCACCAGACGCCAGTACCGCTCCCCGCCCCTTGCCTGTGACGATCAAAACTGTCTCCAGAAACATCTGCAGACATCCCGCCGGCCAGGGCCCTGGGGAGCTGGGGGGCAGTCAGTAGGGTTGAGAACCACTGATGTGGAGTTCAAGTTTAGTTCGTGAGCGAGAAAAGACTCGAGTGGATAAAAAGAAAGGAAGGAGATATTTGTATCTATTTCTACTTTGTAAAAATCTCAAACTCCATCCACCAGCATTAATACGCTTCAGAATGCCACCCCCGTGGTATCTGTTGGATGAATTTTGTAGACAGGAAATGGGTGCCTTGTGTGTGTCCTTTCAACCAAGCTAAAGTTTCACAAGGACTCATTCCCTCTCAAAGTGGAAGAGTTATTCTATTTTTGCAGGCCCACATCCCAGGCTGAGTTGGGCCACACACACAGCCACAAGTGCCCGGGAAGATGTATTTATTATGCATGGGAGGTGGCACTGTTTGCCGAAGGGTGCAGCTGTTTTTAACAGATGCTAGAGGAACAGAATCACGGTGGCAGCAGTGGTCTTACAGCCAACGGAGCAAGGAGGCATTTTCCAAAGTAATCATCGCCCACCTGCTGGTCTGTTCCTTCATTTGTTTGCCCAGTAGCTCAGTTCTCACCGGTCTTGTTGGAAACGTGTGACATCCCGTGATCCAGATGCAGCCGAGAATGCTGTGCTCGACAAGACGTTGTGAGCAGAGGCATTATGAAAACCAGAGTTTCCAGAAGCTTCACAGACTCTTTGAGAACCAGGCGTTCCCCGTTAGTACACGATGGCTTCCAGGGTCTTCGCACCGTACCCTTGTCATGCGCCCCGTGTGCCGTGGTGAGAAGGGCGCTTCCCCTCTGTGTATTCGTCCCCCAAACCCCTAACCCCACGGTCATGCTGACAGAAGCGTCTGGCAAACCCAGATGGAGGGCCATTCCACAGGTACCTGAGCAGTACTCTTCAGTGTTGCCAAGGTCATGAAAAACAAGGAAAGACAAAAACCTGCCACACATCAGAGGAGGCTGATGAGACACGGTGACGGAATGGAACCTGGAACGAGAAGAGGACATTAGTGGAGCAACTAGGAAATCCAAATACAGTCTGGAGTGTAACTAATAGTAGCTAAGTTCTTAGCTGTGGCGGACGTCCCATGGTCACATGAGATAACGTGAGGGAAACTGGCTGAGGGATACAGGAGAACTCACTCTATGACTAGAACCTCCCCAACTTTTCTGTATATCCAGGAATCCTCCCACCAATGCAGGATTGGTACAAAAGCATAGGACACAGGAGAGGAAACTGAGCAGGGTCAAGGGAGCTTCCAGCGTGCTCCCAAGGTAGAGGCAGTGGGATCACGTGGGCAGGTGTGAAACGGGCAGTGCAAGGAGCAGGTAGCAGAGTGAAAGCGTGGACTGTGGGGCGGTAAAGGAGTGGCTGGGGGGTGCAGAGACACAGACCCTGGATAAGCAGCACCGGGGCTGAAGCATGAACCGGAGGAGCGCAGGCTCTGTGAGCATAGAGCTCACCACACACAAGCTGTGCTGCGAGGGCTAGAACATTTGCACCCCTAATCTCATGTTCCTCTTGGGTAAGACAGGTGTAAGGATGCGATTTCGGACCAGTTGGGGATTTAATAAAATAATTAGTGTCATGCGTGTAGCGCATAGGATGCATTTAGATGTAAGTTTCTTTCCCCTCCGAGGAGTCCCTGCTGCACCAGGAGTATTTGAATCCCTGAGTCATGCTCCGTAGGAACTGGGATGTGCGTGGAGAAAACGCGTGGACCTGGAGGCTGCACCCCCGTCCCTGCAGAAAGAAACTGATGGTGCCTCATGCCCTGGGCAGTTCATTTCAACTCGGTCATTCCACCGTGGTGACTGTGGACGAACTTGGACTCCAGAGGGACATGGGTGACGCACATGTGCGTGATGTCCCCAGTATAAAGTAACTGCTATGGTTTCAGCTTTGAAAAGTAGCAAAACCGTTTTGAAACATTTTCAGTGCCCGACCTCTTTCCCCACCTCCCTGGATTGCTTGGTTCTGATATAAGAAGGAGTCTGACAGCTACAAAGTGACATTTCCAACAGAGAAAAGAAAGCAAGGCAAGGTTTTTGTAAATTATTTAAACAGTGCAGTCGAGTCCAAGAGCAAAGTTGCTTTTTATGGCAAAGAGTGATCCTTTCTAAACCTATTAGTAAGCTGAGTCTGCTTTGAGAGACTTTTCCTTGGAAATAGCCAGGATTGTGGCACTTATTAGACTGAAAGGTATCCTGAGTTCACACTTCATCATGCTTGGGTGTTAGGGTCTGGAAGCAATCACGAATTGACCAGATTCCAACCCTGAGCTTGAAGTGTTCCGTTCTGCAGTGAAATTAGATCCGATTCTATGCATTTTTCTCTACGGATGAATAAACCATATTGTAAACACAGTAGGGTTTAAAAGTGTGTGTGTTTTCACCTTTGTTAAGCTTACTGTGTTAATAGCAAGTAGGAAAAGTGGAAAAGGGAAGACAGTTTAGGAAGGAAGAGGTACACAACTTTGGTGTTAACACCTGGGTACGTACGTTAGTTCTGCTGCTTTCTGGTTGGTTACGTTTTTAGTAGTGTTTATTATCAATGCTTTCTGATAATGAAATGTTTGTTAACACACAGAAGAGGATAAAGAATGTTATAATGAACGGTTTTGCACTTAGTTTTAGTATTTTGCCTCGTTGGCTGTAGAAAGTATTATACAGACAGAATCATTGACCACATCCATTGCTTCCTATCCCCTTTCTCTCCTTCCCTTCCCACACGTAACTACTAACCCTTACTTGGTTTTTATGATCGTCGTGTGAGCTATTGTACTTTGATCGTACGTGTGCATCTGTAAACAATACCTAGTACGGTTCAATGTGCTTAAGTTATGGAAATGGCATCCTAGTGTCTCTATTCTTTTGTACTTGCTTTTTTCACAAAATTGTGTGTGTGAGTTTCGGTCATGCTGTTAGATGAGGATATAAATTCATTAATTTTCAGTGCAGGATAGATTTTATTATGTGTATACTATAATATACGTAGGCATTATCCTATCAGCGAACATCTAAGTCGCTCGCAGTTTTTTCCCCTATTGCACACGACGCCGTAGTTTGCTTGTACAGTGTATGGAGTCCAAATCCGAGATTTTTGGATTGCAATCTGGGTGTCAAGATTTTCAAGAGTTCCCCAGGAGAACATACTGGGTAGCCAAGGTTCCTTGACCAGACCTCTCCTGGCCAACATCAGATTCAGTGGGTGAAGGATGGCCAGGTTTTGCTCTTTGGGAAGAACGCTTTGGGAGAGTCTAACAGGCACCTGGGACTGAGATAAACTCTTCCTCCAGAGAAACGCTTGTATTTGATGGGCAAGGAATGGGGCCCAAGCATGTTTGGTATAGCACATTGTAGAGCAGTGATTCTGGCCTGCAGACAGGTTTGGGAGCTTGCGCTCCAGCGTATACACATGGAGGTGGATTGCCCAGGCGGTCCAGGTGGTAGGATCCAGCGCATGACTGACTTGCCTCAGTGTTGCCAATTGCCCACCCAAGGAATTACATCAACACTGATGTTCCCCTGAACACACAGCAATATCCCACTCGTGGGATGGACGTGCACGCCTTCGTGAGATTTTGTAGTTCTCTGACTCACAGTGAGGTCAAGCTCTTTCGGACATTGTCCATTTGGGCTTGCTCTTCAAAAACTGCATTCCGTATAATTTGCCCGCTTTTAAATGTCTTGAGGATTTTTTAAATTACGCATTTGTTGCTTTAAAAAATACATATCCAGATACAGTCCGTGTCAGTAAACTGAAGTTGCATAAGCTGTGTTCTTGTCTGTTTCTTGATTTTTACCTCATTTGTGGTGTCTTTCCCTGTGCAAAATAAAAGGAAATAATGTCAAATTTTCAATATCTTTATGAGGTTTTAAAAAATGATTTACATAGTGCTGGTCTGAGGAATAGTGTAAAGCACACCTGTGCAAAACACACCCCTGTCGAGACACACAACCCCAGAAAGCCCCCTCGTGCACCTGCCCAGGTGGTCTCTTCCCAGTCCACCCAACCCTCCCCCCGAGCCTACCGTTCTCAATTCTTTCACGGTGGATGAGCTTCACCTGTTCTAAAACGTCCTGTAAATGTAATTTCACAGTGTTCTCATTGGCGTTCGGCTTCCTTCACTCGAGGGTAGTGTTCTCGAGATGCGTGCATGGTAGGGTGTGTATAGATAGCTCATTCCTTGTACTGCTGAGGGCGTTCCTTGCATAAATAGACAGTTTGTTGGTCTCTCCTCCTGTGGATGGACCTTAGATGCTCTCCAGCGTTGGGCTCTGATGAATAAAGCTTGCGTGAGCAAGTCTTTGCGTGGACATACATTTTTATTTCTCTCGGGTGAGTACTCGGGAATGGAATTGCCGGATCATGGTGTATGTCTAACTATGAGAAACTGTTTTCGCGAGTATAGAACACCCTACACACCCCGTCAACAGTGTGAGAGTTCCGGTCGCTCCACGGTCTCGGCCGCATTGGGGCATTCCAGTCATTCCAGGGAGCGTTGAGTGGTCTCTCTCTGGGGTTTAAACTTGCCCTTCTCTGGTGAATAAGGATGGTAAGTACTTACTCTTGGCCATGTCGGTATCTTTCTCTGTGGAGTGACTGACCAAGCCCTTCATTCCTCTCCTTTTTCTTAAGATAAATGGATATTTTTAGATAGTATTGTAAGGCAAGGATTGACCACATGTCTGTATTGCGATTATTTTCTATTTGGTGTCTTCATTTTTCCTTTTCTTAAAGGTATCTTCTGATGAATAGAAGTTTGTTTTTTTTAATTTTGAAAAGCCTAATTTATTACCTTTTCCTTTATGATGAATGCATTCTGTGTCCTGTCTGAGAAGTCTTTGGCCACCTAGTATCACACAACATGCTTTTGTTTTATTCCAGAAGTATTTTATAACATCAGATTTTAGGTTTTGGTGTCTGATGCGTTCAGATTTACTGGTTTTCCATGTAGACGTCCAGTTGTTTCATAACCAGTTTGGGGAATTTATTATTGTTTTTAATTGGCCTACAATTGGTTCAGTTCAAACCCTGCCTCGTCTCCCACTTTCTGTGGGTGGCAGTCCCAACTCAGATCAAGTTTCAGAGCCTGTGCCGGGCACTTTGAGTCTGCCTGACGCATGCGTCCCTTAGAGGGTCGTCTGGGTTTCCAGAAGGGATTGATATCCTGGTTAAGGTCCCAGAGCCTTTGCTCTGGTTGGGTCTGCTCCGTGCATGCACAGTTCAGGAGTAAGATAAGACCGAGACTTCAGATGGCTCATACGCAGAACAGGAGATGTCTTTCCCAGCTCTCCTCTCTGTGGAATTAGCCCCATATTGGGTCACCAGGGAAAATACAGGATGCCCAGTTCAGATACACAGTGAATAATGTTTTAGTATAGAACATGCACCATACTTATATCAAAGACGTATTGCTTATCCCAAATTTTATCTTTACTAGGAATCCTGTATTTTCATTTCGTTAAGTCTGCCAAGCATACCGCACGCTCTGTGGCTCCCAGACACCCCTGTACCTGATTCCTCTGGCCAGAAACAAAGACAGGTTTTTATCAGAGTTTTAGCCTCCCTGCCCCGCCAGCCCGTTAGGTGTGGTTCTGTGTGACTTGGGGCCGCCTTTGGGGTGAAACACAGAGAAATAAAAGAGAGGAAGTGGTAACCGGGGTTCGTCAACACTCCACAGGCCACAGGGGTTTCTTTTCCTTCTTTCTCTGGAGAAAAGAGATGGGCTGGGTCTCCCTTTGGGAGGGATCTGAGCTGTCTGCCCCGGGAGCTGCCACCACAGCAGTGCAGCTGTCCGATGTGGGTCAGGCAGGAGAGAGAGGGGAAAATGCAGAGCGCAGAGGAGCGTGTGTCCCCTCCTTCCTCACTCTCGGAACACGGGAGCCCCTTCCTCTGGGTCTCCGGCTGGACACACGGGCTCCGTCCTGCAGTTACGGAGCTCACTGCTCGGTTCCGGACCCGTCAGCCTTCTGGTCTAAGGCAGAAAACCAAGAAGGAAAAAATGGGAAACTCAGTCCTGTTATGGGAACTTATTCAGGCTTTTATTTTAGTCCCTCACATGTCTGTTTTTCACTTCTTAGCTCAAGTCATAGTTTGGGGGATTTTGTCCAGAGACGTCAGCTGTATTCAGTGGAAGGAGGAAGCTGTGATTAGCTGACTCCATCTTGGACCCCATTATTGTATTTTGAAAAATCTCTCCCTTCCTCCATAAAATTACTGATACTTTGGCCTGGTTTCCTTTCACAATGTGTACAGTGTGTGTGCGTCTCTTTCCAAACACCCACTTTTATTCCCTTGATCCATTTGTGTGTCCTTTCCCTACCGCCATGCAGACCTGGTCTCAGTCTTGACTACTCTGGCTTCAGAATAACTCTCGAAAGCAAGTAATGTGGGTCGTCCAGATTTGTTTCTCAAAGTTATTTTGGCTCTTCTGGGTCCTTTGCAACTTTTTTGTAAGTTTTGAGAATTGCTTGTCAGCGAAGCTTGCTGGAAATATAATTAGAACTGCATTCCATCTATAGGTAATCTGGAGAGAATTGAGATCTTAACGATGTGGAGTCTTCTAATCCGTGAGCATGATTTATCTTTTCATTTATCTAAATCCGCTTTAATTCCCTCTCAGCAATGTTTTGTTATTTTCGGGTAGAGGTTTGGCTCCCCTTTTGAGTGCATCCCTATTATTCTATGTTTTAGGATGTTATCATGGATGGCATTTTGGTACTTAAAATTCCCTTTGTTACTATCGTATAAAAATAGAACTAACCTTTGTATATCGACCTTTGATTCTGTACCGACACTAAATTCACTAATTAGGATCAATAACTGTTTTATATACTTCAGCATTTTCTACATACAAAACCGTGTTTCTGCAGTGATAGAAGCTTACCTCTACCCTCTTAATATTCTTACCTTAAATAATACAATTTATTGTATTACTGTACTCACTATGATCTCTAATATAATATCAAATAAAAACGAGAGTGAATATTCTTTCTTTTTTGATCCTTATCTTAGTGCACAGTTTTAGTGGAAAGTATTTGGTCTTTCACCATCAGACTCCCATAATCACATCTAGGTCTCGAACTTATCCAAAGCCATCTACTCAAGTTACCTTATTTTCTCTTTTAAATTATTAATACAACAGGCTACGTTGGTTAGTTTTTAAAAATATTTATCTTATTTTTTTTAGGCTGCATCAGGTCTTAGTTGCAGCATGTGGGATCTTCGATGAGGCATGTGGGATCTTTCATTGCAGCACGGGCTTCTCTCTAGCTGTGGCGTGCAGGTTTTCTCTCTCTAGTTGTGGTGCGCGGGCTCCAGGGCGCGTGGCCTCTGTAGTTTGCGGCACGCAGGCTCTCTCGTTGAGGCGCGCGGGCTCAGTAGTTGTGGCGCAGGGCTTAGTTGCCCCCGAGGCATGTGGGATCTTAGTTCCCTGACCGCGGGTTGAACCTGCGTCCCATGCATTAGAAGGTGGATTCTTTACCATTGGACCACCAGGGAAGTCCCAACGTTGGTTGGTTTTTGTAAGGCTAATCCAGCCTTGCATTTGTGGAAGATCTCACTTGGCCATAATATATTATCTTCTATTCCTGATTATTGCTGGATTTGATTTTGCTAAGGACTGTTGTGTGTTTTTTTTTTTTTTTTCGTACACTATTCTTACCTGGTTTTGGTATTGGGCTTATTCTGGCTTTATTAAATCATATGTTTAGTGTCTTCTGTTCTTCCATTTTCTGAAGGAGTTTGTAAGTTTCATATTGTTCCTTCCTTTCACGTTTCTTAGAATTCATCAATAGATCTGTTTGGTATCAAATTTTGTTTGGAGGGAGGTTTTCTTTACAAATTCAATTTCAGGGCTGTTCTGATTTTGTTTCTGTTATGTCTTTTTCTGGCAAATTTTTTTAATGTTGATTTTATCGAGGTGTTTGAATTTATTGCCCGGAATTTTTTCACAGCATCTCCTTAACGTCGTGTAATAAGTTCAGTGATGTCCCTTATTAATACTGGCAGTTGCTCCCTCTGTCCACCCCATTCTCCCTCCTTCACATCTGCCCTACTCCCCATGCCACCCCCCATGTTGGATCAGGTTTGTGCATTCTATTCATCTTTTTCAATGTGCCACATTTTAGTTTCGTTAGTATTTGCTCTTATTTATTTTCTATTTCAGTGGTTCCAATGTTATCTTTGATTTTTTCTTCATTTTAACTTAATTTGGGTTTAATTTGCTATCCTTTTTCTAGCTTAAGTAGAAGGTCAGTTTGTTGATTTTTATTTATTTATTTTTTTAATTTATTTATTTTATTTATTTTTGGCTTCATTGGGTCTTCGTTGCTGCACATGGGCCTTCTCTAGTTGCGGAGAGTTCGCGGTGTGCAGGCTTCTCATCGCGGTAGCTTGTCCTTGCAGAGCACGGGCTCGAGGCGTGCGGGCTTCAGTAGTTGTGGCACGTGGGCTCAATAGTTGTGGCTTGCGGGCTCTAGAGCACAGGCTCAGTAGTTGTGGCGCATGGGCTTAGTTGCTCTGCGGCATGTGGGATCTTCCTGGACCAGGGCTCGAGCCCTCGTCCCCTGCACTGGCAGGCGGATTCTCAACCACTGCGCCGCTAGGGAAGCCCAGATTGTTGATTTTAAACCTTTCTTCTTGTGTGAGTGTTTAGATCTATAAATTTTCCTACCAGCATGCTTTAGCTGCATCCCACAAAGTTTGATGTGCCGAGTTCTCTTTCTCGTTCAGTTTTCAATGTGTTCTAATTGCTGTTGTCATTGCTTTTCTTGTCCCATGGGCTCCTAGGAGCATGTTGCTGAATTTCCAAACATTGGAATTTCTTAGACACTCTTGCTATTGATTTTTTTTTAACATCTTTCTTGGAGTATAATTGCTTTACAATGGTGTGTTAATTTCTGCTGTATAACAAAATGAATCAGCTATATGTATACATATATCCCCATCTCTCCTCCCTCATGCGTCTCCATCCCACCCTCCCTCTCCCACCCCTCTAGGTGGTCACAAAGCACCGAGCTGATCTCCCTGTGCTATGCGGCTGCTTCCCACTAGCCGTCTATTTTACGTTTGGTAGTGTATATATGTCCATGCCTCTCTCTCGCTTTCTCAACAGCTCACCCTTCCCCCTCCCCATGTCCTCAAGTCAATTCTCTATGTCTGCGTCTTTATTCCTGCCCTGCCCCTAGGTTCTTCAGAACCATTGTTTTTTCTAGATTCCATATATATGTGTTAGCATATGGTATCTATATTTCTCTTTCTGACTTACTTCACTCTCTATGACAGACTCTAGGTCCATCCACCTCACTACAAATAACTCAATTTTGTTTCCTTTTATGGCTGAGTAATATTCCATTGTATATATGTGCCACATCTTCTTTATCCATTCATCTGTCAATGGGCACTTAGGTTGCTTCCATGTCCTGGCTATTGTAAATAGTGCTGCAATGAACATTGTGGTACATGACTCTTTTTGAATTATGGTTTTCACAGGGTATACGCCCAGTAGTGGGATTGCTGGGTCGTATGGTAGTTCTATTTTTAGTTTTTTAAGGAACCTCCATAGTGGCTGTATCGATTTACATTCCCACCAACAGTGCAAGAGGGTTCCCTTTTCTCCACACCCTCTCCAGCATTTATTACTTGTAGATTTTTTGATGATGGCCATTCTGACCAGTGTGAGGTGTTACCTCACTGTACTTTTGATTTGCATTTCTCTAATGATTAGTGTTGTTGAGCATCCTTTCATGTGTTTGTTGGCAGTCTGTATATCTTCTTTGGAGCAATGTCTGTTTAGGTCTTCTGCCCATTTTTGGATTGGGTTGTTTGTTTTCTTGATATTGAGCTACACGAGCTGCTTGCATATTTTGGAGATTAACCCTTGGTCAGTTGCTTCATTTGCAAATATTTTCTCCCATTCTGAGGGTTGTCTTTTCATCTTGTTTATGGTTTCCTCTGGAGGAGTCAGGCTCCCTGACTTCAGACTATATTACAAAGCTTCAGTCATCAAGACAGTATAGTGCTGGCACAAAAACAGACATAGAGATCAATGGAACAGGATAGAAAGCCCAGAGATAAACCCACACACCTATGGTCACTTTATCTTTGATAAAGGAGGCAAGAATATACAATGGAGAAAAGACAGCCTCTTCCATAAGTGGTGCTGGGAAAATGGACAGATACATGTACAAGAATGAAATTAGAACACTCCCTGACACCATCCACAAAAATACACTCAAAATGGATTAGAGACCTAAGTGGAAGGCCAGACACTATCAAACTCTTAGAGGAAAACATAGGCAGAACACTCTATGACATACATCACAGCAAGATCCTTTTTGACCCCCCTCCTAGAGAAATGGAAAGAAAACCAAAAATCGACACATGGGACCTAATGACACTTTTGCTATTGATTTTTAATTTTTTTATCAATAAACATACTGTGTACATTTTCAGTCCCTTTAACTTTATGGAAACACTTTTATCATGACCCCCCCCCCACATCACTGGTCTCGATAAATGTTCCGCTTGTCCCTTGAGAAGAATGTGTATTCTGCTGCTGTCGGGTGGAGGGTTCCATAAATGTCAGTTAGGTTACGATGCCAAGAGTGCTGTTCAACTCTTCTGTGTCCGTAATGATTTCTTGTTCTTTTTTTTTTTTTTTTCTGCTTACTTTTTCTAACAATTCCCGAGAAGAGATTTTTGACAGTTGTATATTTTCCCTTATATTACCTTCTGGCACAGTTTTTATAAACTAGAAATGATAAATTTGTAAATGAGGAGTCTGCTGGCACCACAACTCATTTCAGGTCAGCGGTGCCTTCTCTTTGGTTCATTCTATCAGTTTATATGCATCCTTGAAACGGTGCAGTTTCACTGTGATTGCCAAGGATTTGTGGTTTCCATTGATCCTGCTTGGTATTGGATTGCACTTGTGATTGGAATACTGTTTCCTAATTTCTGTGAAGTTACCAGCTATTACTTTTTTTTTTTTTAATTTTATTTTTGGCTGTGTTGGGTTTTCGTTTCTGTGCGAGGACTTTCTCTAGTTGCAACAAGTGGGGGCCACTCTTCATCGCGGTGCGCGGGCCTCTCACTGTTGTGGCCTCTCTTGTTGCGGAGCACAGGCTCCAGAAGTGCAGGCTCAGTAGTTGTGGCTCACGGGCCCAGTTGCTCCGCGGCATGTGGGATCCTCCCAGACCAGGGCTCGAACCCGTGTCCCCTGCATCGGCAGGCAGACTCTCAACCACTGCGCCACCAGGGAAGCCCCAGCTATTACTTTTTAAAATGTTTATATTCTTCTGGAACTTTAATTCCATATGTGTAGCAGCTTTTCAGCTTATTCCCCATATTGCTTAACTCCTTTTTCATATTTTTCTTCTGTCTCTGTGCTGACTCTGAGTAAATTTGTATACACCGCTTTCCTCATTACAAATTCTCTGTTTGGATTTGTCCAGTCTGGTATTTATCCTATTCCTTTAATGTTTATTTTTCTTTTTAAATTTTCAAGAATGTCATTTTCATCTTCAGTATTTCCAATTATCTCTTTCTTTTCATAAGTCCACCTTTATTCCATATCTTGCTTTTTTTTCCGATTTATTTTTTTTTATAAGATTCACCTTCCATTTATCCTTTTGGGCATCCAGAATAGTTATTTTTAAATCATCACGTTTCTATTTTTTACTGTCAAGTGGATTAAACTTATCTTACAACCTTTGGTTTCATTGGCTGTTTTCCGTACTCTCATAATTCTCTGAATGTTTGTGAACTTGTATTTGCAAGTTTATTTAGAGAAGGAGTCTTTAGTCCAGGGGTCCATCGTGGTTGTTAATCTCTGTGCACAGTGAGCCTGGGAACATGGCTGATCCTTGTATCGCTGAGTGAGGCAGTCACTCTATCTCCTGGTTGGAAGTGTGTCCGCTTCATCTGAGTACTGAAGCCATAGCTATCGGGCAGTGTAAGACAGTCACCACTCCGATCAGCTTCCTCTCCTGAGTCCTTAGTTTCATGCAGGCAAACCTAGCTCCGGTGCCCCTCCTAGGTAAGGAAAATGCAAGTCTTGCTGTTTCAGTGGAGACCAACTCATGGGAAATCATGAGCCCCGTTGGCAGACCTCTGGCTTTATCCTACCGGTATTTAAATCTTCTCTTTTACTTTTTATTCGCATTGCTGCGTGTGATGCAGAGGAGTTTCAGGGCCCTGAGCTATCTGGATTGGAAATCAACTTTCTGTTTTGTTTTTAATCCGGTTAAAGGGCTTTCACGTGTCGCTAGAAGGTATCACAGAGCAGCTCCAGCCCTTAGAAATCGTTTGCCTGCTCTTGAGATGAAGATGTCCTTAGCTCCATCACATTACTGCCCCCTCCCTGTAGGAAAGTGTGTCATGCTTCTGTCCCTTTCATCCCTGGTCCTGCTGAGTGGCTCTCCCCCAAGGACAAAGTGGCCTCGCGCATGGCAAGTACAAGCTGAAGTTTGCGTTCCTGCTACCTTTGGGGAGAAGGGCGTGGCTAGACTAGCTGAACTATAAGCCCCCTCCAGCTGTAGGGCTCTATGACTCCGTTGACAGTCAATCTCCCCTCCATGGTGGTCGGACCCAGAAGGCGCAGGGGCTTCTTTGCGTCGTTACCTTGAGCCTAACCTTTGCAGCCCTTCCGCTGAAAAGCATTCTTTGGTCTGGCCTGGCCACAGGAGTGGACCGAACGGCATTTCTCAAAAAGCCGTAACACGAGCACAGTTGCTCTTCACATGAGAATAGGAACAGAAAGACGAGGTGTTGTGGAGAAAGCAACTTGGAGTTCTTACTGTGTGCTCTGTGGACAGATGTAAACAAAAAAAAGGATTCCCTGCCCTTAATTATTACGTCATGGTTAGTTGCTTACAGCCATAGCCCGGAAGCTTGTTAGTTACATGAAATTGGACAGAGTAGTATATTTCTCTAAGGCCTCCATGTCCTTTTCTGGGCAAATAATAATAATTAGCATCCACTGAGCTTCTCCTCAGTACTAGCCCCACATAAAGCATCACATTTAATCCTCAGAGGTTCCCGGTAAGGCAGGCACGGTTGGTAATCCCTTTTACTAACTGCCCAGCACCACACAACAGGTAATGCAGTCCTGACATTTACAGAGCGTCTGCTGTGCTGCCCGGTAAGGCAGGCGTGGTTGGTGATCCCTTTTACTAACTGCCCAGCACCACACAACAGGTAATGCAGTCCTGACATTTACAGAGCGTCTGCTCGTTGCGTGTTGCTGTGCTGCCTTCTGTGCATAAATCAGGGATAGTTGTTTCTCCCTTAGCTCAGAGGAGGGAGTGAGACTTGTGAAGGGTCTGGCCCAGAGCACACACTCAAAACTATTAGCCCGTCAGCACTGTGGAGGCGACATCTCATAGGGTAGCACCAGTTAAGAGACGTCCATCACTAGAGATTATCGTACTGAGTGAAGTCAGTCAGACAGAGAAAGACGAATACCATATGGTATCGCTTATATGTGGAATCTAAAGAAACGGTACAAATGAACCTATTTACAAAACAGAGATCGAGTCACAGATGTAGAAAACAAACGTATGGTTACCAGGGGCGAAAGGGGAGGGATAAATTGGGAGATGGGGATTGTCATATACACACTGCTATATATAAAATAGGCAACTAAAAGGACCTACTGTAGGTATAGCACAGGGAACTCTACTCAGTACTCTGTAATGACCTGTGTGGGAATAGAATCTGAAGAAGAGTGGACACATGTATGTGTATAACTGATTCAGTTTGCTGTACATCTGAAACTAACACAATATTGTAAATCACCTATACTCCAATAAAAATTAATTTCAAATTTAAAAAAAGAGATGTCCACTAAATTTTCCTGGGGTTTCTTTCTTCTTGTCATATCCTGCTGTCCGTACACCATCTCTGTCCTCGATACAGCTCCATGTGTCCTGTTTTCTTCCTCTGTTTGTGGACATTTTGTCCCACTAGCTTGTTGCTGACTCAAGGGCTGAGCTTAAAACCTTGAACTCTTCAGAGGAAATGTTTTCTGTGCACATCGAATGTTATGGTTTGCATCAAGGGCCATGATATGGCCCAGGCAGGGTTGAGACAATCTTCCGGCTCATGTCAGTGCAGGTCGGGACACCGCCTTACGAATGGGGAGGAAATGTATGACTCGTGTCTCACTGAGAACATGACACTTGGGACACAGACTGGGGACACAGGGGAAGGGACCGTCATCGTGCTCCGTGTGCACAGTAAGTAGCAGAGGTTGCTATCATCACAGTGAGGTTGCTGTCAAGCCATGCGTACCTGTGAGAGAGAAGCTATATGGCCAGAGCAAAGTCTCCAGCACCCTTTCCCCAAACTCAGTCACTGAGTTCCAGTGTCAGGAAGTCTGCCACATCCTCATAGCCCAGTACTGCTGTTTAATAATGTTTTCCTTTAAAATAACTCTTCCTGAAGTTTAAGTAACTGTATCTGAAAGATAGACTTTATATCACGACTCTAACATTAAGCCCATTATTATTTGTCATAAAAAGAAGGTTCCATTTTAACAGCTTGTCTGAAACCCACACTCACGTCAGGGACCAGACGTGTTTCCTTGGGAAACAGAAAGGAAAGAACCTTCCACGCCTGCTGACATCACTACTTCCTTCACCTGACCAGAGGAAATCTGTCTCATCCTGGTGGTCCACTCAGAGCCACGTAAAAGAGGAAAGATGTGGAAAGAAAATCTGTAACCTGCACTTCTATGTAAGTCTGGAGATCTTTAGAATAATTACAGATGAGACCCAAAGATATTTTCAACAAGGAGGGACAGCTTGAACCGCAAAGCGAGAAAAACCTGATAAACCTCAGGGTCTTTTTAACACAAAACTATTTTTCTACTTTAGTAGGAAATGTTCAGAGTAGAGTCTTCCCTGTGTACTTGAGCACAGTCTTTTCTCCCAATGTCATTGGTGGAAAATAACTGAAGCCATGAAGCACGTCCATGGAAACATCCCAAGGGGGTGTGAATGGATGAAAACAACCCAGTTTCCTTCCCTTGGACCCTAAAACCTTTCCCCTATTTTATTCCCTTCCTCTTTTTCCCTTTTCCCTCTTTTTGCTAACTTGCCCTCCTCTGAACCTTGAGAACCTGCAAGACTCACACGAACAGTTCTCAAGAGAACTGTTCTCACAGTTGCCTGGATGGGATTCCATCACAGACCCCTAGCATGGGGCATGAAAAACAGGCACATCTCCACACCTTCCGGCTACATGGGTGGGGCCCCATGCTGGGATTAGTGCCCGAAGAAGCAGGGACACCAGCGACCTTGCTCTTTTTCCCCCAAGAGCATACACAAATAGGCCATGTGAGCACACAGCAAGATGGCGGCCACTACAAACCAAGAGAAGAGGCATCACAGTGAGACTTACCTTGCTGGCACCTTGGTCTCCAACTTCCCAATCTCTACGACTCTGAGAAAATACAATTCTGTTGTTTTAGCCACCCAGTCTCTGGTGTTTTGTTATAGTAGCCCTAGCTGACTAATACATACTTTATTACAGTTTATAATCCCCACAGCAGGAAGTGGTAACCACGTCTCTGAATTTACTATCTTACTGCTGTTGTCATAACCTGCGTCCAAATATAATCAGACATGTGTATGGGTTTTTTACCCTTATAGATAAACTATTTAAGGGCAGAGACCATATCTTATGTCTAAGCATCTATCATTATGTCTTATTTAGGGTAGGTTGTCTATAAAGTATTTTTAGTTGCTGAAATTTACAACTAGCAATGATGTATTTTGGGGTGAAGTTTTCCCCACTTACTAAAATATTTTCATTCCTGACTGTATTCACTTGTAATCCAGGGGAGAAACAAAGTGAGATAAAAGGCATCTCAGTGCAGATGTGAGGGAGAAAGAATGAAGAAGGGATGCATTTTCAAAAATCTGTGACTGAAGTAATAGAGTCATTCAGATATGCTTCTCTGTTCCAAAAGGCCGGCCTTCTCCCTCTCTTCAAAATACACTCTACGTGTACTTACCTCTACACTCTTGCCCACGTTATTTCCAGAGTTACGTTCTCTCTTCTACTCATTTTCCATTCAATTTCGTCATTTTAAGCCCAACTGAAGACCCAATTCCTGGGAGAAAATTTCTGAGCTCATTCTTTAGGCGATGGAGATTGTATTTTTTTTCTCTTTGAAACTGGAGTAGGCCATAGTAAACGAGGCTTAAATATGTCCTGAGATCCTTGTAGTGTTTCTCATGCTTAATAAGTTTTGTCTCTTCCACGAGTGCGTCGTTCAACTAAGAGCAGCAATTATGTCTTTCTCTGTCCTTGGACTCCCCATCAAACTAGGCAGCAAGCGTTGTATACAGTTTAGGGTCAATGTTTCACTGTCGCTATTTCATTCATTAATTTAAACTTGGGATAATTTGGCTCCTGGTTTTTAATCATATGTACCTTCCAAAGTTTTTATTAAATTATTTTGAAGTATTCTTGTTGTGGATTGGACGCCAGAAGTAACAGAAGATCTATTTTCCATTCTCTTAAATATTAACGCATGGCTCATGTCATATACAAGTCTTCGTTTGGCTCATGGATGGATTAATTGGGGCCTTGGATCTGGTTTTCTGCAATTTTCCTGGTTTTTCCTACTTTCCTCTCCTCATTCTGGCCTATTTCATGCCCCTTCCAGTTAACACCACTGAAAATCAGGAATTTCCAGCATAAGGCTGGACTCTGGTGTTGATGGGTCATCTCTGAATCAGTTGATAGCCAGGGAAGAAGATGGCTTTGGTCTCCAAGGTCTGGGGTACCTCAGGCAGTCACTGAGGGAGAGAGAGCAGGATTTGCCTGATTGGTGGTTGCTCTGGAAATCAAGACCCGCCCGCCCATGCTGGGTGGGATGCCATAGTGGGTAGGGTTGGGGGACTGGGGAGACTCACATAGTGCTGACCCAGCCCTGCAGCTACTTAGGGCATGAAGCATGATATTAGATCTGCCACATCTAAGAAGTCAGTCAGCAAACATAAAAAGCAACAACTCATCCATTTTAAACTCTTCAATGCAGTCAGCGTGCACCTTTAATCTGCATAGAAATCTTAGGAAGACCTTGACATTCATCTGGTTTGGGCCTCTTATTATTTGTATTAAAATTACAAGTAGTATTTAAGAGAAATAAAGGTAAAAGTTTTTGTACAAAATAAAAATTCATTTTGTAGGATCTCGTTGGTCTCCGCCATTGCATTATTAGATATACTTCTTTTTAATTTTTTAATAAACTTATCGTAGTGCTTACTCTAGCGTTTATAGTGCATCTTTAGCACCTTCAAATAATAATTTACCCCTTTCCTTACTATGTAAGAAGCTCACAACAGTATACTGCCCACCCTGTCTTCTGTGCAATTTTTGTCACACATTTTCCTTCAACATATATATTCAACCCGTAATTTATTATTAAATTTTACTCTGAACTGTTAATTATCTTTAAAGAAATTTTAAAACAAGTAAGTGAAAGTCTGTTATATTTGCCCACAGGTTTAACATTCTGTCACGCTTTGTATAAATTCCATTTTCCGTCTGGTATCATTTCTGTTGCGCCTGAGGAATTTTGTTTACTGTGTCTTAAAATGCAGTTCTGCTGCAAACGCTGCGAAATTTTCACTGAGTGTAGAATTATAGACTGACGGGTGGTTGGCTGTTTTTGGTTTTTCCTTTTCAGCACTTTCTGGATGCCATTTCATTGTCTTCTGGTTAGTACAGCTTCCATGGGGGTAAGCGTGTATGTCTTAATTCACAGACAGAGAGAAAGACGACAGAGCAGTTAACACATTGACCCAAATTAATTTGTAAACCCTCACAATTGGAATCTGGGGCCCGCTAACTCCTGCACAAGTTCACATCAGTGAGAGAGCTCTGCGTTATTCTCCTGGGAGTTTGCAATCTGGATGTATTTTGGGGGGTCGCTGATGGTCGCTATGTACCTAAAGTGAACTTGACCAGCTTTGAAGAAGGAGAATGGTTAGGTACGTAACTGGCTAATTCATCACAGTAACCAAAGGGTTTCCCAAGTATAGGTGACCGTAAAGACGTCACTGCCTCCTTAAATTAGCTCTGTGTGCCCTTGGCGTTGGTCTGCCGGTAAGCACTGTCTGGGTCACACTGTTTCGATGGCCCTGGAAACCACAACTGTTTCTGGACATTTCTCCAGAACCCACTAGTCAAGAGTTTGACTCACTAATTTATTCTGTAGGAACACCTATCAGTTGGTGGAGGGATTGCCTAAGAATTCTTTTCCTTCATTTAACTGGGCAAACAACTAATTGGGCTAGAATGAGCTGATTTTTTTTTTCCACATCCTATGTACGCACTCTTAAAAACAACATTACATAGAATAGGTGTTATTTGTGTTGCCAAAATTGCAGTAAAGAGTTTCACATTTTAATGGCAGTTTTAACTTCTGGGCATCATGTTTAATGGGGTTGATCAGAGGCACTCATCAGAGGCTTTGTTTTGTGTCCACTAAGCATCAGGGAACTGGAGGAGGGGTGCTGACCTGTGTCGTTGTGCCCGTGAGGAGATATGCACGTGTTCTGGTGGTTTGGTTTAGTTTTTTAAAAGTAAAATGGTGCTGGCATTTAGGTTTATGTTTAAATTTTTATGCAATTTTTAAAGATTACTTTCCATTGACAGTGATTACAAGGTATTGGCTCTATTGCCCGTGTTCTACTATACATCCCTGTAGCCTGTCTTATGCCCAATAGTGTACCACCCGCTCCGTCACCCCAAACTACCCCTCCCGCACTCTCCCCCCTGGTCACCACTAGTTTGTTCTCTGTATCTGTGAGTCTGCCTCTTTTTTGTTTTATTCACTAGTTTCTTGTATTTTTTTAGATTCCACATTTAAGTGATATTATACAGTATTTGTCTTTCTCTGTCTGACTTATTTCACTTAGCATAATGCCTTCCAAGTCCATCCATGTTGCCACAAATGGCAAAATTTCATTCTTTTTTTATGGCTGAGTAGTAGTCCCTTGTGAATATATACCACATCTTCTTTATCCGTTCATCGTCGATGGACATTTAGGTTGCTTCCATATCTTGGCAATTGTAAATAATGCTATTTTACAGTGAACACTGACATTTTAGGTAAAATTTATTTGAACTCTCACAAATGAATTCCAGATTAAACAGAAAATTATTGTCTTGGTTTTACTGCTGTCGTCCTTGCCATGTTAAAAGCTTCCAAATTACCAAGGGTGAAAAACTATTAAAAAAAAAAATTAAACCCCAAAAGACATGGGATGGAAGAAAAACATAAAAAGTAGAAGCTGGTTGGTGCTGAAGCAATGACAGCATCCTTAGAAAACAGAAATGATGTATTTCTTCCAAGAAGAAAAAATGAGTTTGAAAACACCGTTACTGCTTACAGTACCACTTACAATGCCAACTGCCCAGAAATGTATTACCTTGAAGGCAGAATGGAACACGGTTTGTTCCAAATAGACTTTGCGGTGAACTAAAAGGGCAGGTTACAAGGAAACTGCTGGTTAGTAACTGGTTGTAAACGGTCTGGGCTGCAGCCAGTACTGCAGCCCTGGGGGTGGGCAGGGACTTCAGATCTTTAGCTCTGGGCAGCCTCCCTGACAGTACAAAGTGAACACACAGCACAGTAGCTCTCTCCTCTCCCATAGCTTATAACCACCACCAACCTCTCAGCCAGTAGATATCACAGGCGTTAGAATTGCCGAAAGGTAGCGAAGTATTCATTATTGTACTGAACTGATTTCAGGAAACAATGTGTAAAATAATAAAAATGAAAGCAAAGCCTGGCAGGCTGAATTTACATGGAAAACTGTGTCTTAAAGCACCTGATAGGAAGTGACCGATTGCAGGCCGTTACTAAAAATATCACAAAGACAGAAACGCACATACAGTTTGCTGCAATCATTCATTATTAATTTGATAACATTGGTGAGCATCCTCTCTGTGCCAGGCAATGATTAATGCATGGATACATAAAGATAAAGAAGACACATTCCCTGCCTGGTGAGAGAACAAGACCATGCATGCAATGGTGCTCGTACAATATGGTCATTGATGTGGGTTCTCTAAGCATTATCTTCCAAGCATCTTAGCAGGTGATGTGTTAGAATAATCACCAGTAGGGAGATCAGGTTGACTATAACAGGATCAGTGACTCTCATTAGATAAGTTAAAAAAAAAAATTTATGGGCTTCCCTGGTGGCGCAGTGGTTGAGAGTCTGCCTGCCGATGCAGGGGACATGGATTCGTGCCCCGGTCCGGGAAGATCCCACATGCTGCGGAGCGGCTGGGCCCGTGAGCCATGGCCGCTGAGCCTGCGCGTCCGGAGCCTGTGCTCCGCAATGGGAGAGGCCACGGCAGTGAGAGGCCCGCGTACCGAAAAAAAAAAAATTTATATCTTGGATGCTGGAATTATTTATTTGCAAACTATTTTAATTATCCTATGCTGGAAGCTGTGCCTGTAGTTTTGCAGGAAAGATTGTAACTCATTAGTGTCCAGACTTGGAGACAAAGGGACATCTACAGTACATAAATATGTGAAAAAGTGACACCACAGAAAAGAGCACAGGTATTTTATTTTCAGAACAGTGGCCTTAATTTTACCAGTTTCCGAAAGCAGTGTCATAATTTCAAGCAAAAAAGAACACTTATGGAGTACACATTTCACTTTCACACGATAGTAACACAACGTTTCACAAGAGTTTGTTTACTCATTTCTCTATCTCAAAATATGTTCATCTGTGCCGCTGTATATTACTATATAATTGATCTATTCATGTTATATTACATAAAAATAAGCTTTATTAAAAGACACTACTCAGAATTACTTCTGCTTTTTTTTTAAACTTTTTATTTTATATTGGAGTATAGTTGATTAACAATGTGATAGTTTCAGGTGTACAGCAAAGTGATTCAGTTGTACATATACATGTATCTATTTTTCAAATTCTTTTCCCATCTAGCTTGTTACATAATATGGAGCAGAGTTCCCTGTGCTGTGTAATGCAAATGGTAGAATTTTAACACGGAGAACGGTCTTGGCCAGCAGTTCTCAAACTTCATTGTGTGTAAAGCTTCAGGGGTTGTGTTAAAATACAGATGCTGATTCAGCAGGACTGGGTTGGGGCCTGAGGTTCTGCATTTCTCAGTATCTCCCAGGAGATGTTGATATGCCGGTCCATGGGCCACACTTGGAGCAAGTGAGCCAGAACACTAGGTCTGATCCATTTTGTTTAAACCATCTCTGCTGTTGGTCCTGGTGACTTGGAATATTCAATCCTATTTGCAACACACTTAGATAAGATCTGCGTCATGAGATCCACAGAATTACACGGGCTCTCATCCCAATTCCCATTTCCTTACACCAGTTTGTCTTGAAGGGATTTCTTTTTTTTTTTTTTTTTTGTTAAAAGGGTACTTTATTATTTATTTATTTTTTGGCCGCGTCGGGTCTTAGTTGCGGTGCACGGGATCTTCATTGTGGTGCGTGGGCTTCTCTTTAGTTGTGGCATGTGGGTTTTCTCTCTCTAGTTGTGGCGAGCAGGCTTCAGGGCGCATGGGCTCTGTAGCTTGCAGCACACGGGCTCTCTCATTGAGGCGCGTGAGCTCAGTAATTGTGGCCGGCGGGCTTAGTTGCCCCGTGGCATGTGAGATCTTAGTTCCCTGACCAGGGATCGAACCTGTGTCCCCTGCATCGGAAGGTGGAGTCTTTACCATTGGACCACCAGGGAAGTCCCTTGAAGGGATTGCTTAATTTGAGGGATCATTGGCAACTTGGAGTGGTTTTGCATGGTCTGTCATGATCTTTACGGCTGCCTTTACAAAGTGATCTCTCTAAATTAACCTTATTCCTGGAGACGGATTGGAACATTTTGTTATGTGTTCTCTTTTAGTGTAATGACGGTTGTAGGCTAATGGGGAAAGATGATGAGCACAGATTACCCTCATGTAGTCAAATTCAGACACAGTGATCATAGTGAATAACCTACCTCAGAGCCTCCTTTTTCTAACAACGATAATGATAGCAATTATAATATTAACTGTAAGTTACTGAACGCTTTCTGTGTCTTATTTGATGTGTAATTACGTCAAATTCTAGCTTTGCTGTGATGATACTAAGTTCTGAGCGGTTAATTGGTCTGTTCTTCGTATCATTTATAGCAAGTTAAAGTGAAATCGGAGATTCAAGTGCCTACAGATTGTTCCTTTTTTCTCTGTATCGGGCTGCAGCTCAGCTCTCAAACCTCCGCTTTGCCCGTCTGAAGGCTGTCGCTTCCTGGAAGTGATTATGCCGGTGTATTTTCTGTCTTCTCCTCTCCTTTCTCTCGGGGAAGTCTCAGTTTCCAGGAGCTTACCTGTTTTTCGTTTCCACTCAATTGTGAGTTCATCTGGGCCCTGGTACCTGCCGCCCGCCCCCCACAGTACCTCTCCTGTTCTGAAGCTCCCGCTGTGTCACTGGGGTCCCCAGAGAATCACAAAACTCGTCTCCATCCCTCTTTCTTACCACCATCTCCTGTGTATAATGTGTTTCCTTTTGCAGGAAGAGACTGCTTCCTGTCAGAGTTTCAGGTGAGGCGAGGATGCCTAAATGCATGTTGATGTCTCCTCTGCTTCCTGGTAAAGACGCACGCTGCCCTACCCACAGGACAGTTACTGCAGATCTGGTTCTGCATCGTTTCCTCTCTGTTGGATTCCCATCTCCCTTGGCCTGGGGAGGTGCTTAGCTCTGTGGGCATTTCTCTCGCTCCAGGGTTAAAGTGTTTTGAGTTCTCTGGTATTCACCTCTTGATATTGAAATGCAAAATTTGGAATTACAAAAATAATTTCTCAAGCACCAATTTCTTGGAAGAAATGCTTTGCTTTCAAGACCCATATTTCTGCTACAAAGTAATAGAGAATTCTACCTAGCTCTTCAAAGCCAGGAATTTAACTCTGATCTTTGTTTGTGCCCATCCTCTCCTGTGGCAATAAGCTTCAGGCCAAAGGCTGATTTTAATGGTGAAGATCTGCAGAAAATAAAAAAGCACCAAGAAGAAAACACGTACCTGATATCATTTCCAAAAAATTCAAGCAGGGTACATTCGTATGTTTGGAAATTACAGTCCAAATCTGAACAAGGTGCTTTTGGAAAGTGATCATCCAGAAAATAATTAGGAAGTGGACACGTTTCTTTTTCACGTACACTTACACGAAAGAGATTGAATCGAGAAGCTTCACTTCATGGAAACATTTAGATTTTTATAACTTTATCTGAAGCCAAAAAGAGAAGGGATTTATCTGAGACGAAATGTCAGCAAAGTTTTACAGAAGTCCTGAATGAGTCCCCTGAAACACTTAGAAGGTGTTGATACGACAAATCAGAATTTTGTTTTCTGTTTGTTTTGTTTTTCTTTTCCATTCCCTTTTACTAAGATTTTCTTAATCTGGATATAACCTCCCAAATCTAGGATGAATCTCTCTTTTTTTCCCCTGTCTTTTTGAGTTGCTGCTGAAGGAAAGTTTCAATTTTCAAACACTAGAAAGTGTTTTCTAGACGTTCTTAAAATCCCCCAGCTAGGTAAACTGATGTAATTTATACTAACAGCGTAAACATTGGCAATTAATGTTTTTTTTCCTCAAAGACTTTTTTTTTAACCAAAGTTCTGAGTGATAGAGAACAGAGGGATTTTGCTAAAATGGAAAGGAAAATTATATGCCTGCTTGAATTCGTGCTGACCAGTTTGCAGCCTGTTTCACGTGAGGCCGGAGGGGCCAGGAGGAGCACTGGTGTCTCACCGAGTTATTGTGGAGGAAGTGGGTGCCGTGTGACTTGTAACACCCCTAGAACATCTTGGTGAGCTATTGCCTACAGACGTCTGATAGAGCAGAGGGACCACGGGAACGCCCGCCTCTCATGAAACCTCTACACACGCATTTTTAACTCGCTCAAGATTTATGACTCCTGAATCCGAAGTCAGGAACACAAATCTTATTACTGCTGCTACTTACGTAAGACGACACCAAACACTCCGCGTTGTAGGCAGGCAGCGAGGGCGGGGGCTTTGAGTGTTTAAAGTGCTTACCATTGCGTTTGGGGGAGGTGTGGAAAATCGCTTAGCAGTTCCCATTCTCCACTCCTCTCTGCTAGGAATGCTTCCTACGGAATCATGGGCAAAACGGAACCACCGATAAAACTTGCAGGCTTAGGGATACAATATCTCCACTTGGAATTCTCCAGTTCTTTACACGTCAAGGGATGTATACTTCTCATTAGAGGACTCACATTTCTGGTGTTACACAATGATGTATGTCTCCTCGTGGATTATTATCTTAAGAATAAAACACTCTCAGCTCTTCTCCCAAAATATATATGACTCAGTGAAGACTTCAGTATGCAGTTCTCCATTTCTCCGTCTCAGCATTATTCGTTTTTTGTTTTTGTTTTTTTAACATCTTTATTGGGGTATAATTGCTTTACAATGGTGTGTTAGTTTCTGCTTTATAACAAAGTGAATCAGTTATACATATACATATGTTCCCATGTGTCTTCCCTCTTGCGTCTCCCTCCCTCCCACCCTCCCTATCCCACCCCTCCAGGCTGTCACAAAGCACCGAGCCGATATCCCTGTGCCATGCGGCTGCTTCCCACTAGCTATCTACCTTACGTTTGGTAGTGTATATATGTCCATGCCTCTCTCTCGCCCTGTCACAGCTCACCCTTCCCCCTCCCCATAACCTCAAGTCCGTTCTCTAGTAGGTCTGCGTCTTTATTCCTGCCTTACCCCTAGGTTCTTCATGACATTTTTTTTCTTAAATTCCATATATATGTGTTAGCATACGGTATTTGTCTTTTTCTTTCTGACTTACTTCACTCTGTATGACAGACTCTAGGTCTATCATTATTCGTTTTTGAGATGAGAAAGTTCATGGTACTTTGGAGAGAGCCAGGATGCAAAGAGCATCATAGATGGTGTCTCAAGTTTTCAGAGAACATAATACACACTAGGTTAGCGGTGTCACTGTGGGACTTCATGGGAAACATAGTTCCTGTTAAATCCATCTCCAGTGGGAATTCAGTATCTATGTGAAAGTTTCTTCTGATGTTCATGTCAATGGCGTAGCTTTCTGGGATAACAGATTTATTTGGAGAGCACATCACATGAATGAGGTACAGCCTCCGGGGGCAAATCAGGTTCACAACTAAAAAAAATCATTCCAAGACCCGTTACTTTTCAACATTTGGCCCTAATTCACAGAAAGGAGCAAGAATTTGGGGCAGGGATCTGGGAAGTAGGGCCAGGTGGGGAGATGACTTGTTTAGAAAGTAGAGTAGATGCATGGGCGGCTGGAGGGCTCAGAAGGGATGGGGCAGGGGACGGTGGGGTTGAGTCTCGCGTTGCAGCGACCATTCACGCCATCTTCATGTGAACAGCACACACTTCAGTGAGAGACATGTTCTATTTTCTAGGAACAAGCTTTTAGTTTTTTGTTGTTGTTTTTTTTTTGTTTTTGTGGTACGCGGGCCTCTCACTGTCGTGGCCTCTCCCATTGCGGAGCACAGGATCCGGACGCGCAGGCTCAGCGGCCATGGCTCACGGGCCCAGCCGCTCCGCGGCACGTGGGATCCTCCTGGACCGGGGCACGAACCTGCGTCCCCTGCATCGGCAGGCGGACTCTCAACCACCGCGCCACCAGGGAAGCCCCAAGCCTTTAGTTTTAGCCTGATGTTATTTGGGCACCAGAGACCAGCCGTAACTTGCTAGTTGCAGGAAGGGCCATTTCCAACAGCATAGCAACTTTGATCATGTGGTGAATAGTTACCCCCCCCCCCCCAGCGTCTTTCTGGAGGCTGCTCTTCTGTGAGAGCCACCGTCACAGAGGGCCCTTCCACGATGCCATTTTCAGTCTGGAGGAGGCTCAACAGTGCTGGAATTTCAAAAGCCCGAGATGCATAAGGCCATAGTGCTTTTAGCTTGAGCCCCTTGGCCCACTGCTTTCTGCTCACTTAGCATCTAAGGCTCAGGCGTCAGTGTAGAAAAGACCCTACACGCCTTCCAGGATACAGGGAGAAGAAACCATTCGAGACCAAGTCTCAGGGATCAGGGCCATTGGTCAGTATCTAGTATTTTCATTGAGAACTACTTACAATATTCTTAAAACCCATTCAAAATAGAAATAAGACCCTCCCTGATCATTTATTTTATTCAAACCTATTTTCTGCCCCTCATCCTTCTGCTGCCCCTGTGCCTTCCCCTCACGGACAAGGGGACTGAGAGATGCATTTTCCCATATGGAGAAACACGATGGGCACCAAGGATTTCGGGCCTAAATTCCTCACATACATGTCATGTGGATACACTTCTGAAAATCAGTAATGACATTGAACTCCATAAATGGTGTGAGCAAATTGTATACATTTAATTTAACTTGGATTCTGCCTCTGGAAGCTAAGTTTGAATTAAAATATAAATAATTGTACATCTCTGGGAAACCAGTAAGCTGTTTTTGAGGTCATTCTGACTGAATTTTGTGAGGAACTGACTCTGGAGAGAGATCTTGCTTTCTGGTCAATTTGCACTGTCGTATTAGGCTGATGTGCAAAAGTCAGGTTCTGGGGAAGTGGAAAGGAAGCGTAAGGACTCATAGGAAACATTTAAGAGGAAGACAGCAGAACACCTTGTAACATGAAGGGCAGTGGAACTTACCTTAACCGGAAACATGCCTCATAATATTTAGGTTTCCAAGCTGTGTGGGATTGTCCCATTGTCCCTGTGTAACGTCTGGGATGCCTGAATGTCTCAGGTTACTCCAAATTTTGCAGAAAATGTTCACGGAAGTAGCATTATCAAATTTATTTTTCATTTATCTCCATTTTCATCCCTATTTCTCTTTTATTATAGTCACTTTTAATTTTGACATATTTTCAAGCATACAGAAAATGTCTAATTATAGAAAAATTGATAGTAAGCATTTACCCAGATTCAGGACACATTAAAAGTTTGCCACATTTACTTTGCTCTGTTCTCTCCCATAAAGTTACAAATTTTCCCTTGGCAACTCATAAGAAGTTTATGGTATTGATAAGAAATCCGTGAGATATTCTGAGACTACCTGTGTATCTTGTTGATCAAACTCACTTTGACGTCTTGCTGGCATTCATGCCAGTGTGATGACTGCAAACTGGTGATTTGCTAACTGCATTTCTTCAGCACTTATTAGTGGCGAAAGAAGGGCTCTCCTTTGTCCTCTGTGGTTTTATTCACCGTCAGTATGGACTTGTGGATAACACAAATGCAGCTGTTTTTAAGTGAGTCCTTTCAGACCGGTGTCTGTGCACTTTTGAGATGTTCGCAGCATTTTGTGAGCACCTCCTTACGTAATATTATCACAGTTTCTTAAATGTCAAAATGGAGGTAAAAATAAATATAGAGTGACCGTCTCCACCTACTAATGTATTAAGAGAATTCATTGGCTTCCATGATGATAAATACTTCTATGTCCAGTTAATGCTTCCAAGTGTTGGTCGCGCCCAAAAGTGGTGCAGATAAAATCATAGAATACGTAGGATCTACTTCAAGTTTTTACCCAAAGAGCTTTCAACAGGAGAGGTGTCCACAGTCTACTATGAATACAGAGATCATGCCTGCAACCAAACTCAGTAATTATGCTGTGCTAAAATATTTGAACTTAATGAGAGCTAATCTGGTGTAGATGGTGACAAAATAATTATTTTCATGAAAACCTAAGAGTGTTTTAATGTCATAATCTAGCCTTGGGTTGTTAATTTGAGCGACAGTCTTGTTTACTGTTACCAAACTCCTCTTGAGCACTGACCCCTCAAATGCTTTTTTTTTTTTTTTTTTTTTTGCGGTACGCGGGTCTCTCACCGCTGTGGCCTCTCCCGTTGCGGAGCACAGGCTCCGGACGCGCAGGCTCAGCGGCCATGGCTCACGGGCCTAGCCGCTCCGCAGCATGTGGGATCTTCCCGGACCGGGGCACGAACCCGCGTCCCCTGCATCGGCAGGCGGACTCTCAACCACTGCGCCAACAGGGAAGCCCCCTCAGCTGCTTTTGAGTAGTTGCAGTGATTGAGGGCACCGTCTACATTTTAAGAGTGGTGGTTTGGCCAGTTTTACTAAGTGGCATTTCCTTCTAGTTATGAGCTAGGATCCTCCCTGGAATTCTCTCCCAGTTCTTCGTTTCCGTTTGAAGAGGCGTAACACACACAGTCCGTCTCCTTCCTCTTGAGGCAGCACCTCTTTAAATGTCTGAAGAGCACCCAGGCTCTTTAGGATCTTGGCTAAACATTCCCAGGTCCCTCCCATTTTCATTTTCAAAGGCCCGAGTTCACTCTTGATTTGCTCTGCTCTGCGTAGAATGAACAGTCTATATCCCAAAAGGTACCAGTGCTGATGAGTGATGGTGACTACCTGCGCTACTGTGGTTCGGGCTCTTTCAGAAAGAGTGTGGCTGTTGATTACTCCTGTCTGCCAGGATCACAGGGAGAGTGTGGTGTTCGTGTCCCACCCTGTATTGTGAATAGAGGCAACGGTTTGGAAACAGGAGATGTGCTCTAACCAGGCTAGCATACTTGACACTGAAATTAAATTACTCTTCTACAGTACTGATGTTTCAAACCATTTAGATTTTATCACATTGCTAGCTTAGAACAAATTTGTAGTCAGCTGACATGTCAGGGCTTTTGTTTCCCTGTTGCGTGCTTTCTGGATCATGGTCTATTATATTATCTCATTATTGCCGGAAGGCTTAGGAAGTGTCCTGATTGGACAAACTGAAAATAGATATAATGAGGTGAAATTAAAGGAATTAATATCAGCTTTTTATTTAGCTTTAAAAAATTAGCATGCCAAACTTCAGAAGAGGTAAGAATTTACTTTACTTTTGTTTATATGAAAATTGTCTTGAGTGTGTCAGAACACGAGAAAAGTATGTCAGGATTTTCAAGGGAAAAGCTCTACTTACATGTTTAATCTTTACCGGCTGCTTACCTAGCTGAAAACATGAAACAATTCTACTACGCTAACATTTTTCATAAAGTCTCACTATCCTGGAACACATACATATTTATTTTTTGTTTCATGGGCTTCTCCATCCTATATTGTGAATGAAAATTTTTAGGGGAGAAATAATAAACCATGACAGTAAACATTCAACCTAATAGAAAAGATCGCTCAGGGGCTTATTCTTTGATTGAATAAATGCTTGCTTCAGTTGTGATAGGTGTTAGAAAGCCTTTTAAAATTTTTCAGAAGGTACAGTAAGCTATATCCCTAGCCCTGTAGTCTAAAATGATAACTTTAGAAAACTGCAAAGCTGCCGCAAACTACATGGTAAAGGTAGATGTTACTGAAGGGAGAAAGCAAAAAAGCTTTGGTTTCTACCTGTGAAAACAGTTTCTCATTTCAACACATTGAGTCACTCGTGTTCTGTAAGGCACTCACTCAAGAGAACCCCACGGTAATAGTCCCAAGAATACCGTCTTCCTAAAGATAACTGTGTTAGGAAGTGCATACTTTTGACAGTTGGTCACTTTGATTTTTAATTTAAAATGTTCATCATGGTTTTAAAAACTGTAAAAATTCCGGTATTCTTTATAGGAAAGACTCTAGAAGATAGTTTGTCCAGGTTGTGTTCATTCTCTTTGATGAAGCAGCAGAAATGGGAATTCTACCCAAAAAGAAGGAACAGAGGCCCTGTCTCAGTGTCCCCCTGTCAACACGGAGGAGAACCTGATGACGAGGAACTCTCCCTCACAACTCCATACAATTCTGACAGAGGTAATCAGACCGTGCTACACAACAAGAACAAGAACAGTAATAAGAATAATGAGAGCTTCCATTTGCATGGAGTTTTCCATTCGTGTAACAGACGAGAACACCGGCGTGAAGCTTTCTTACTCTGGGGCACTCATGCTGCGTCCAGACTAGACTGAGGGATGAGAAAACAGACTCAGTGTCTGGGAGACCTTAGAATTCTTCCTGACACCTGAGGAGTGGTTGCCACCTCCCTTTTCCATCTGAAGAGTCAAGAAAGAGCCTGAGGGGCTTGCCTGGTGGCGCAGTGGTTAAGAATCCACCTGCCAGTGCAGGGGACACAGGTTCGATCCCTGGTCCGGGAAGATCCCACGTGCCGCGGACCAACTAAGCCCGTGCGCCACAACTACTGAGCCTGCGCTCTAGAGCCCGTGAGCCACAACTACTGAGCCCACGTGCCACAACTACTGAAGCCCACATGCCTAGAGCCCATGCTCCGCAGCAAGAGAAGCCACCGCAGTGAGAAGCCCGTGCACCGCAACGAAGAGTAGCCCCCGCTCGCCGCAACTAGAGAAAGCCCGCACGCAGCAACGAAGACCCAACACAGACCCAAATAAATAAATAAATAAATAAATAATTTTTAAAAAGAGCCTGAGGCTTAGGTATTCTCTTGCAAAAAAGCTCCTGGAGTTTGATTCCCCTCAGTGCTTTGAAGCAACATGGGGTTTATTTAAGACAGTGCAGTGCAGCAGCCAGACAAAAAAAGAAAAACAAACATAAGCTTTCTCACTAAATACTTGTCATGTGTTCAGCTGACGACGTAAATATCTAGATAGGTACAAATTTGGGGGACCACCATAGCCCTATACGTTTTTCATTTTACTCTCTTCAGAGTCAACCAACTAGAGATGTTCTCAATATTTGAAAGGAGGAATGATTGCTCTAAGCCTGTATTCCCATTGTACAGTGAATCTCCCTCTATTAAAACACATACTCTATTTTCCCATAATCATTTCTGCCTTCCTTATTAAATTAAGAGCTCTTTGGTGACTGGGAACATAAAAATAATATTTGTGGTGGGTTAAGATCCCTCTAAATGTCAGATCCTCCACACATATTATTTTAGTCTTACAAAAAATGCTCCATGATAAGTTTTCTGATTTCAATTTGGTTAATGAGACATCAGCCTCAAAAAGACCAGGTTATCTGATCAAGATCTTACCACAAATCCGCGGTCAGTTTTGGACTTGAAACCAGTCCTGCCAAAAATCACCACTGGAGACATTGCAAGAACCACCATAGACTACGTGTATTAATCGTAGTATTCCTAGGAACTGGCCTGTGCTTGATCTATAATTAAGGTAATTCCAACCAATATCTAGTAAATATCCAGTTAGGCTTTTCCACATACCAAGAGATAGGACGCAGGGCTTTCTATGTATTTACTTATAAACGATCTAGTCTGTGGGAAAGTACCGCTTTCAGAGATGCTGTTAGTGAATGCATTAGTTATCTATAGCTTGTAACAAGTTATCCCAAACTGTAATGGATAAAAAGAGAAAAATGTATTGCCTCACCCTTTCTGTGGGTCAGGAATTGTGTGGCTTACCTGGGTCCTCTGGCTTAGGGTTCCTGATGAGGTTGCAGTCACCTGGGACCTGAGACATCTCAAACCTAGACGCATCTTCTTTCAAGCTCACTCCCGTGTTTATGGGAAGGATGGCTGGATTCAGCCCCTCGTGTGCTTCTGGATAGAAATTCTCAGTTCCTTGGCATATGGGATTCTCCAAAAGGCAGCTCACAAATCACTTCATGAAAACAAACAGGAGAGGTCCTTCCTTCAAAATAGAAGTCACAGTCGTTTGTGACTTAATCTCGAAGTATTATCCTAATACATGGCAGTATTCTGTTCCTTAGAAGGAAGGCACCACATTCAACGGGAGGGGGTTACCCAGGGCACGGAGCTAAGGAGGACAGGGATCATTGGGGGGCATCTCAGAAGGCTGCCTACACCAATGAACACAAAAAGGAAGGCTTGGAACATTCTGTCTAGAGCAGGACACTTACAATTCCCCATATAGGAAAGAGTGGGGTGAATTTTTTGAGATTGTAATTCCACCTGACACCCAATTGGCAACATTAAAAGTTGTCTTTTAACCAGAATCATATCAATACCTTTAAATAATATTCAAGCATAATCATTGCAAGACCTTTCTTTTTAGACATTTACTATAAATGTAAATATATATATATAATATATATATTTACTCTTCAGAGCCATGGACATTTTGCAAATTAAGTAAGCACTATGATGTTTGCCTGTCACTACTGAGTTGTCAAACAGTGAAAGAGCTGGAGTTACCTCTTAACCTTCAGCTCTGAAAGCATTTTAAAAATGTGAGAAAAAGTGTGTGTGTGTGTGTGTGTGTATAGAATATAATATGAGAAAATGAGCTACCTAGTTTTATTTTTTAACAATGTAACACATTACAGGCCTTATCTGCAACTATGTGAAGTCACTTTTTATTTTGTTTTAAGTTTATTTTATTGAAGTGTAGTTGATTTGCAATGTTGTGTTAATTTGTGCTGTACAGCAAAGTGATTCAGTTATACATATGCAATATATAAATTCTTTTTCATATTCTTTTCCATTAGGGTTTATAACAGGATATTGAATGTAGCTCGCTGTGCTATAGAGGAGGACCTTGTTGTTTATCCATTTGATATAGAGTAGTTTGCATCTGCTAATCCCAAACTCCCAATCCAACCCTCCCCCTTACCCCTCCCCTTTGGCAGCCACAAGTCTGTGAAGAAGTCACTTTTCATGAGTGACAAAGCATATTAGACTAGAAAGTTTTAAAATATGTTCCCCTGAGGTTTGCAATAAGATCAGCCTGGAAACTGCACACTAATGAGTGACAGAATCAAGGCTTATAAAATCCATTTTAGAATATTCTGATTTTTAGTCATGTTACAAAGACAAGAGCCTCATTATCTTTTATCGTTTATACTTCTGAACCACTAGTGTATACATTACTTTACTATACATTATTAAATTTCACTTTAAGTGGAAAATGTTAATATTTTAACTCAATAGTTCAAATGCTATTAATACTAATATATTTCTAAGGGAATGCTTTTCAAGTTCAATTAGAATCTTCTTAACTTTTATTTCTGCCATGTTTGGAAAGAATACTCTAGTGAGAGAGATTATCCTAAAACTAAGATAATGAAAAACTAATTTATGTCTAACTTGAATACATTTTGGGATTTATTTGAATATGCATCTTTAATATGTGAGGAACTCGTGACAATTAAAACACAAGTGTGAAATACAGCCATGTAGACTGGACTCGACCTGACCAGATTTTTCAGCCTTCTGGTCTACCCTTCTCAGCAAACCTCTCTGTACTTCACCCTTCTTTTTTTTTTTTTTTTGGATGTTTCTTTTTTGAAAACTTTTTAAATATCATTGCTGTACAATATTATATGTTACAGGTGTACAGTATAGTGATTCACAATTTTTAAAGATTATACTCCATTCATATTCATTATAGAATATTGATTATACGCCCTGTGTTGTACAATATATCCCTGTAGCTTATTTTATACATAATAGTTTGTACCTTGTAATCCCCTACCCATGTGTTGCCCTTCCAACCTTCCCTGTCCCCACTGGCAACCACTAGTTCTCTCTGTATTTGTGAGTCCGCTTCTTTTTTTGTTATATTCACTAGTTTGTTGTATTTTTTAGATTCCACTTCTCAATGAGATCAGACAATATTTGTCTATCTCTGTCAGACTTGTTTCACCTAGAATAATGCCCTCCAAGTCATCCATGTTGCTGCAAATGGCATTATTTCATTCGTTTTTATGACTAATATTCCATTCTATATGTGTACCACATCTTTATCCATTCCCCTGTCAATGGACATTTAGGTTGCTTCCATGTTCTGGTTATAGTAAATAGTGCTTCAGTGAATATTGGGGTACATGTATCTTTTCGAATTATGGTTTTCTCCAGATATATGCCCAGGAGTGGGATTGCTGGGTCATATGGTAGCTCTATTTTTAGTTTTTTAAGGAACCTCCACACTGTTTTCCATAGTGGCTGCACCACTTTACATCCCCACCAACAGTGTAGGAGGGCTCCCTTTTCCCCACACCCTCTCCAGCATTTGTTATTTGTGGTCTTTTTGATGATAGCCATTCTGATAGGTGTGAGGTGATATCTCATTGTGGTTTTTATTTGCGTTTCCCTGATGATTAGTGACGTGGAGCATCGTCTTTTCATGTGCCTGTTGGCCATTTGCATTTCCTCTTTGGAAAAATGTGTGTTCAGTTCTTATGCACATTGTTTAATCAGGTTGTTTGTGGTTTTTTTTTTTTTTTTTGGATATTGAGTTTTTTTGGATGTTGAGCTGTTTATATATGTTGGATATTAATCCCTTATCAATCATAGCATTTGCAAATATTTTCTCCCATTCATTAGGGTATCTTTTCATTTTGTTGCTGATTTCCTTTGCTATGCAAAAGCTTTTAAGTTTAATTAAGTCCCTTTTGTTATTTTTGCTTTTATTTCCTTTACTTCAAGAGAAGGATCCAAAAAAATATTGCTGTGATTTATGTCAAAGAGTGTTCTGCCTGTTTTCCTCTAAGAGTTTTATAATATCTGGTATTACATTTGGGTCTTTAATCCATTTTGATGGTTTTTTGTTTGTTTTGTTTTGTTTTTTGTGTATGGTATTGGAGAATGTTCTAATTTCATTCTTTTACATGTAGCTACCCAGTTTTCCCAGCACTACTTATTGAAGGGTCTGTCTTTTCTCCATTGTATATTCTTGCCTCCTTTGTTGTAGATTAATTGACCATAAGTGCTTGGGTTTATTTCTGGGCTCTCTATCCTGTTTTATTGATCTACATATCTGTTTTTGTGCCAATACCATACTGTTTTGATTACTTTTGATTACTGTAGCTTTGTAGTATAGTCTGAAGTTAGGGAGCATAATTCCTCCAGCTCTGTTCTTCTTTCTCAAGGTTGTTTTGGCTTTTCGGGGTCTTATGTGTTTCCATACAAACTTTAAAATTATTTGTTCTAGTTCTATGAAAAATGTCATTGGTATTATGATAGGGACTGCACTGAATCTGTAGATTGCATTGGGTGGTATAGTCATGCTGGTACTAAAACCAAAGATATCACAAAAAAACAAAATGACAGGCCAGTATCACTGATGAACGTAGACACAAAAATCCTCAGCAAAATACTAGCAAGCCAAATCCAACAATATATTAAAAAGATCATACACCATGATCAAGTGGGATTTGTCCCAGGGATGCAAGGATTTTTCATTATCCACAAATCAACCAATGTGATACATCACATTAACAAATTGAATAAAAACCATATGATCATCTCAAAAGATGCAGAAAAAGCTTTATGATAAAATTCAACACGCTTTTATGATAAAAACTCTCTAGAAAGTGGGCATAGAGGGAACATACCTCAACATAGTAAAGGCCATATATGACAGTAAAACAGTCAACATCATACCCAGTGGTGAAAATCTGTTTGCTTTAAGGTCAGGAACAAGTCAAGGCTATCCATTCTTGCCACTTTTGTTCAACGTAGTTTTGGAAGTCCTAGCCACAGCAATCAGAGAAGAAAAAGAAATAAAAGGAATCCAAATTGGAAAGGAAGAAGTAAAATTGTCACTGTTTGCACATGACATAGAAAATCCTAAAGATGCCACCAGAAAACTACTAGAGCTCATTAATGAATTTGGTAAAGTTGCAGGATACAAAATTAATGCACAGAAATCTGTTGCATTTCTATACTCTAAGAATGAACTATCAGTAAGAGACAATAAAGAAACAATCTCATTTACTATGGCATCAAAAAGAACAAAATACCTAGGAATAAGCTTACCTAAGGAGGCAAAAGACCTGTACTTGGAAAACTATAAAACACTGATGAAGGAAACTGAACAGGACACAAACAGATGGAAAGATATACTGTGTTCTTGGATGGGAAGAATCAGTATTGTTAAAATGTCCCTACTCTTCCCTTCTTTGTTAGATTTCATCACCTCTGAAATGGTTACAAGGGTCTATGGCAGGAGGAATGCATTGGGCTCCTTCTATGTATTTTGTACTTCTCGATGTTCGCTTTCAGAAGGCAGGTATAAATGCACTAGCGTGTATGTGGAGACTTGAGTACTCTTTTTTCTTTAATTCATAAGAGGAGTTGCCAACCAGTTATTTAGAATTCCATGAAGCTGTTGCTCTGTCTCTCCCCTACAGTTCGTTAACATCCAGTATAAACTAGCATTTAATACACATCATTGAAACTATCTTTGTGTATGTCTACACGTCCAACTGGATTCCTGGGAGAAGTAATTCAGCATCTTTGTGCCCCAGCACGTAATATAACACCTGGCACTGACCAGATGCTCAGATGTCAGAAAACCATCACAAAACATGACAGCAACAGTTTCGAACTTGCAATATAGATATTTTCTGGTATTAGCATTAGTTTAGGGAGAGCCATCAGCAACTTAATATAGAAGCCTCGTCTTGACAAGCATGTTAATTAGGTTTTGCCAGCTTTAAAAAGACAGAAAATACCACCATTTACCTCCAATGGCGAGGATACATATGAAAATAAGGAACCTGCAGAATCTCCATGAGGGGGCCACCATGCTGAATAGGTATTCCACTGAGATCACCCATAGCGGTCTCACTAAAGAACAGCGACCCAAATAGAGCCAGAATTGTGGAGAAAATTAAGCGTTAAAGGCAGTTTCGACCAACCATTTCTTTGTTGCTTTCCTGACCTCAGAAGTTAATAGTTTTCACTACTTTTGCTTTCTCTTCTCTCTGTTACATGTTCCGTATCTCCAACACAGTGGCTCTCTCCTTTTTGCCCAGGATTTCCAAAATACAGGTCAGGAGCTTAGGTGTGAGAAACGACCTAGGTGTGTGCGCTCCGTCGGGAGCTGTGGGTGACGGAGCATTCCTCACAGTGGTGTGTGTCGTGTGCAAGCACCAAGGGCTTCGGCCAGATGATTATTTTGTTTGAACTGTTAACGATTTTAGCCAACTCGCTTTCAGGCAAGTTGTGACAACATGGCCGAACCATGGTTATGTCATCTGTGGTGGAGCCGTTCCCATAATCATGCTGAGAGAAAACAATATCCGAAACCCCATCCAAGAGCAGCAGACGTTTGAAAGCTCATGGTTGTGTAGGTGAGCTGGGCCGCTCTGCTTCAAGCAGGGGCTGCTGTTCCACTTAGGTGCCATGTGCCAACCCATTCCTTTCATCACTGACTGCTTGGGACATGATCTCCCAAAGGCAGATCACAGGAGCGCAGGCAACATGTAATGCTTCTTGAGGCTTCAACCGCAAGCTGGACCACTGTCATATCACTCACTTCCCGTTGGCCCATGTAAGTCCTCTCTCCAGACCCAGCATCAACGGGGCAGATGCTGGAGCTCACACTCCCGTGAAAAGGTGTATAATTTTAGGACCAGGAGAGCTGGAAGAATGGAAACAGTGATTCAGTCTTCCCCTCATGATTACTTAGCATCTTTCTCCATAAGCCTCTGGAGGTCCTGCGATGTATTCATCCATTGCTTTAGTCTCCCCAGCTGTAGTAAGAGCATATATTAAAAACAAAAACACTAACAGCAAGTTTGAGTTAAACTAGATTACACTAGAGAAAAATCAAACATCGTTCTCTGGCTTTATTGAGAGTTTTTGTTACAAATAACGTAATGGTAGTTATAATAATTGCTTGTATCCACATAGACCCAGTGTGTGTGCGCTGAGAAACTTTATGTAACAAAGAATGTAACACTATCTGGACTGTATAAAGACCACGTGGTTTATTTCATCAACATAACCACAAACTAAGTAGGGAACTGTTCAGTGGAATAGCAAAATGCTTTAACTATTTAAACATCATGTCCACGTGACCCCAAAGAGGAAGGCTAATTAATAATTCTGACTAGTTTTTCATGGAATGAGGTGAATCAGATGAATAACTTGGTCACAGTGCACACTTTGACATGCAGGTGAACTCGTGGCCTCTGCAATCATGGTGATGAAGAACTCCAGAAAAATCTCCTGTACACCGGGTGACTGGATAAGCCTAAAAGAGGCTTCAGTGATTGAAAGTAGAAATGCTCTTGGTATTGTTTTAAACACCCCTTGAGAAAGACCAGATAGTAGAATGGGGCTTTCATCTCAATTTGTATCCATTTCCTTTCTAAGCATTTAATCTCTGGTAGCAATTCATGCATTACAGGACTTAGGATCTGCACAAGGAGGTTATGCGGAGGAGACAGAGGGAAGGGAAGTTTGCCCGTCCTCTGTGAAACCGCCTCTGGCGCATTACTGCCTGAGCCCCAAACCATTCAATAAAACTTTAAAAGTCTTACATTCCAGGAATCCCTCAATTTGTCAAGTTGTATCAGTTTGGATGCTACAGAGATAGGAAACATTGATGGACTTTTCCCAACTTCAGCTGCATCTAGTTTGAAATGATTACTGACGTGTAATTCAGCAGAAGGTATTAGATTTACTGGATTTTTTTTTCTTTTTTGGTTGGTTGGGTTGTCGGGGTTTTTTTCCTCAATCAAGCAGATGTGCATTGACCTAGGCTAAGTCGTACTGCACATCATGGTGTGTGCCAAACTTTTAATGCTATTTTTTTCCCCTCAAAGCCTCAAGTACTGATTTAGATTGTCCCAACTTGGATTTCCATTAAAAGAAGGTACTGAACTGAGATAACATCAGCTTCTAGCCAGGTCGAAATAATGCCCCAGTGGAAGGTGGGGGTAACTAACCCCGTCAGCCATTGCTTTGCGAAGCATTATCAGACCAAGAGGGACGCCACACGCAGCTGCTTACGTAACAGACGGAGAACGTCCTTCTGTGCAGTGTGCCGCGCTTGATGTCATGGGACTTTATTCAAGAGAATAGGTTGTGATGTGACTTAGAGTACAAATGTGAACTTCTGTAGTGTATGTATTACTCACCAAAGAGTGTGAGTAGATCATTCCAGATCTTTCTATTCTGGTCAAATTAAGTAATGGAATTACCTGTCCTTATTAGTATAGTGGGAGACAAAACGGTGCTTTATTTTCCAGTATGTGGGGTGTGTGTGTGTGTGTGTGTGTGTGTGTGTGTGTGTCAGGAACAGATGTTGAGACAGTGATTTTGAATGTCAGAAATTTACTTAGGGTGTGGTGTTAAGAAAGATCAGTGAGAGAAAAGGGAAGTAAGGAAAGGAAGGAAGCTAAGAAAAGGTGGATTTTCCAGCAAGTTTCTAGTGTGGGCAACTGGAGCTTAATTCCCTTGAGGGCCTCTGGGGGGCGGTACAGAACACAAACCTCAGAGTTCTCACTCCCAAGGGAAGAGGGAGCTGAACGCTTAGGCATCAACTCCCATCAGCCATTGGCTGGGGCCAGTGTAGGAGGCCTTAAGCCCTGGCGCTTCCGGCACGCTGTGTGCTTTGCAGAGCAGGCTCCAGTGGCGACAGGCGACACAGGTGCTGGAAGACTGGTAGACGGACCAGAGCAGTGTTCATGAAAATCATAAGAGCTAAGGAACTAGGGGCAGGATATCTGCGTCTGTATCTGAATCTACATCTATAATTGCATCTATAGCTATACATTTCTATCTGTGCATACAGGTATGTCTGCATATGTTTATCCACATTCTGATTATGACTTGGTAAAAAAAAAAATCCTAATAAAATATAAAATGTCCAGATTTTACAAAACACTTTCATACACAAAGCTAGATAGCAGTACAAATTGCACACACACACACACACACACACACCCGCAAACCTAGTTCATTTGTAAATTGATTCATGTGTAAATTGGGGAAAAAAATGGGGGGGAGGTGTTGTGTGAAACAACACCCAGATCAAAGGGAAAATCCTAACAGAACTGTCAATTATCTAGCAAGTAATGAAAAGGTTAATCCATCTGGCAAAGCCTGTGACAGACCCATTTATATCCACCTAAGCTTTCATTATTAAAATGAAAAAGATGCAATAGAAATGAACTACATCTTCAATATAAGAAACTAGAAGACATAATTGGAAAAGCAAAATAAGACGTCTGGTTTCTGGTTCCTCAAGAAAGGAGGAAAATCAACAGCTCTTCTTAAATGCATGATAGAGAGGAGAACACGACCAAACCACTGCCCCCAAGATTGATGGATTGCTGGAGGCTCACGTGAACAGGTCTGAGAGTAAAAAGTCCAGGCGTGGGGGATTTCTGTGAGTTTACCGCAAGGAGCTCGACTAGGTGCTTTATAGTAGATATCGGAGAATAACGGCCTCATGATTCCAGGAGGAGGAAGGGGAAAGGAACTCAGATACCAGGAATCAAGTGTGTATAACTGACATCTGTAGGCTGCTTTATGCAGCAGCAGAGTACACGTTCTTCTCAAGTTCACGTGCAACATAGACCCTATTCTGTTCCTAAGCACAAATTTACAAATTTAAAAGAGTAGAAATCATAGAATATCTGCTCTCAGGCCACAATAGAATTAAACTAGAAATCAGTAACAGAAAGATAACAGGAAAACAATCAAATATAAGGAGATTAAACAACACACTGCTAAATAATACATAGGTCAAAGAAGAAGTCTCAAGAACAGTTTTAAAATATTTTGGACTCAATGAAAATGAAAACCCAGCTTGGCAAAATTTGTGGGAGGAAATGAAAGCAGTGCTTAGAGGGGGAAGTACAGCATTGAATGTATAACATTAGGAGAGAAGAAAGACCTAAACTCAATAATCTAACTTTTTTACCTTAGGAAACTAGAAAAAGAGGAACACATTAAGTCCAAAGTAAGCTGAAGAAAAGAAATAATAAGAATCAGAACAGAAATCAATGAAACTGAAAATAAAAAATCAATAGAGAAAAATCAGTGAACTCAAACTGGGGTGTTTTTTTTTTTTTTTTGTAATGTATCAGTAAAAGCAATCTAGCCAGGCTAAGACAGAGAGAGAGAAGATACAAATTAACACCTGAAATGAAAGAGAGACATCATATAGAGCCCATGGAAATTAAAAGGATAATAAAGGAATTCTATGAATGACTCTATGCCCACACATTTGATAACCTAGATGAAATGGACCAATTCCTTGAGAGACACAATCTTCCAAAATTCACACAAGAAGAAAGAGGCGATCTGAACAGGCCTATCTCTCTTATATAAATTGAATCAATAATTAATAATCTTCCAAAACAGAAAGCACCAGGCCCACACAGGTTCACTGGTGAATTCTACCAAACATTGAAGGGAAGAATTATACTAATTCTCTACAGTCTCCTTCAGAGGATAGCAGCAGAGAGAATACTTCCTCATTCATTCTATGAGAACCAAAGACATTTCAAGAAAACTGTAGATAGATATCTCTCCCATGAACATAGATGCAAAATCATTAAGACAATGTTAGCAAATCAAATCTAAAAAAGTATACGAAGAATTATACACCACGACCAAGTCGGATTTATCCTGCATTGAATCCAATGCTGGTGCAACATTTAAAAATCAATTAATGTAATCCATGCTATCAACAGGCTAAAAAAGAAAAACCACGTGGTTATATCAATGGACGCACAAAAACCATTTAACAAAATCCAACACCTATTCATGATAAAAGCTCTCAGTAAACTAGCAATAGAGGTGAACTTCCTCAACTTGATTAAAAATATCCATAATAAAAGCAAAGTAAAAGAATAAAGATAAAACTGTGAATTACTGAAGTAGTATAAATCGTAGCGATCATAAACGTGGCGTAAATACATTGGATGCCATTTCTTTGAACTTAAATATATTTTTTTCAGAAAGTTAGATTAGGGAAAATTAGATGAAGCAAAAAATGAATGAGATTATGAATAAAAACAACGATGTAATCACATATCAAAGAGATGGGAAGAATTCTAAGGGCATATTGTGTACACCTCTATTGCTATATACATGAGACTTCTGAAGAGAATGGTTGATTTCCTGAAGAAATATCCAAACTCTCTTCCCAAAGAGGCAGAAAACTGAATCCACAAATAATCGAGGAAGGTGCTGAAAACGTAATTGAAAGAGATGCAAGTTTCAAAAAATAATATACATCAGGCCCAGATGGTATCACAGCTGAAGTCTATTTGAGCTGTAAGGTACAGATCACTTGTATGTAATGTCAACTTTTCTAGGCTATAGAAGAAAACTGGGAAACTGTCCAGTTCCGTGATATTAGCGTAATTTTAATGCTAAAACTTGCTAGGGTACAAAATAATTGGAAAAATTATAGAATGTATATGATTATCGTTTATGATCAGATGCAAAAATCATAGATTATTACTCAGTAGAGTCTAAGGTATTCAAGAAGATGACTGTTATTTTCAGTCCAGGATGCAGTGATGGTTGAAGATCTTTTGACCTAACAAACTGAAGGAGAAAACCATCTGTTCCTCTTCATGGTGGCTCGTGATGAAAGGCATGTGATCAATTCAGCAGCTACTCCTAAGAAAAGTCGAAGATAGGACGAGAGGAAAGCAACCTAATCATGAAGAAGGCTGCTTACCACCAATGATCCTAAGAAAGAAAGAAGCAATGAGCTATTTCTTATTAAAATCAAGAAAAAAACCAAGGATGCATACCATCATTGCTCTCAGTCAACATTTTTGTCTACGTGATTATTTCTAAGGAAAGGTATAATGCATCTGCTAATCGTTTGGCATTGGACATGAGATAGTGTTTTGGTAAAACTTGATAATAAATATTTCCCTTTGGAGTTTCATGCTTTGTCCTCTCCATCCTGAACCGCAGAGTTTCTCTCAAATGTTAGCATTGTGGTACGTTTCAAGGAGGTGAATTTTTTTTTTTTTAAAACATCTTTATTAGAGTATAATTGCTTTACAATGGTGTGTCAGTTTCTGCTTTATAACAAAGTGAATCAGTTATACATATACATATGTCCCCATATCTCTTCCCTCTTGCGTCTCCCTCCCTCCCACCCTCCCTATCCCACCTCTCTAGGTGGTCACAAAGCACCGAGCTGATCTCCCTGTGCTATGCGGCTGCTTCCCGCTAGCTATCTATTTTACGTTTGGTAGTGTATATATGTCCATGCCACTCTCTCACTTTGTCCCAGCTTACCCTTACCCTCCCCGTGTCCTCAAGTCCATTCTCTAGTAGGTCTGCATCTTTATTCCTGTCTTGCCCCTAGGTTCTTCTGACCATTTTGTTGTTGTTGTTGTTGTTCTTTTAGATTCTATATATATGCGTTAGCATACGGTATTTGTTTTTCTCTTTCTGAGTTACTTCACTCTATATGACAGTCTCTAGGTCCATCCACCTCACTACAAATAACTCAATTTCGTTTCTTCTTATGGCTGAGTAATATTCCATTGTATATATGTGCCACATCTTCTTTATCCAGTCATCCGATGATGGACACTTAGGTTGCTTCCATCTCCAGGCTATTGTAAATAGAGCTGCAATGAACATTTTGGTACATGACTCTTTTTGAATTATGGTTTTCTCAGGGTAGATGCCCAGTAGTGGGATTGCTCTGTCCTATGGTAGTTCTATTTGTAGTTTTTTAAGGAATCTCCCTAGTGTTCTCCATAGTGGCTGTGCCAATTCACATTCCCACCAGCAGTGCAAGAGTGTTCCCTTTTCTCCACACCCTCTCCAGCATTTATTGTTTCTAGATTTTTTGATGATGGCCGTTCTGACTGGTGTGAGATGATATCTCATTGTAGTTTTGATTTGCATTTATCTAATGATTAATGATGTCGAGCATCCTTTCATGTGTTTGTTGTAATCAAGGAGGTGAATATTATTCTCTTTTTCCTGGAAACTCCTCCATTGTGAATCCTTGATTTATTCCATTTCTTTCCGTGCACAAAAGGGTTTTCTTAAAATATCATTTTGGATTTTGTATACTAGAAAAGCCAGATGTTTCCAGCCCATTGTTGTACATATATAAAGAATACACACACAAACATTGAAGTTGTGATCAGTTATTTTAATAGCTTTAACTTGAACTAATATGCAATGAACAGATTAAAAAAAAATTTCAAACCACTGTTTTTACAAATAGACAATCATTCCTTCTGCCTGAAGTATTCCCTAGACATGATGTAACCCTAGGAAGCCCAGCTAGGTATACTGTCTGTATACCTAGCCACTGTATATATTCTGTGGCTGCAGAGAATGTCACAGTACTTGATGGTTTCACATGAAGAAGATTAGATTTGTAATGATGAAATGATCATGGTTCTATGCCAGACACTTAAGTACCACCTGCAGTGCTTGCTGAAAAAAAATTTTTTTTTTGATTGCGTCGGTTCTTAGTTGTGGCACGCGGCATCTTTCCTTGCAGTGCACGGGCTTCTATCTAGTTGTGGTGCAGGCTCCAGGGCACGGGGGCTCTGTAATTTGCGACACGCGGGCTCTCTCGTTGAGGCACGCAGGCTTAGTTTCTCCCCAGCATGTGGGATCTTAGTTCCCCGACCAGGGATCGAACCGGCGTCCCCTGCATTGCAAGGCAGATTCTTTAGCACTGGACCACCAGGGAAGTCCCTGGAAATATAATTTTTAATGCAGTGTTTTAAAGGTGCATAGATGAAGCCTAAAAAGACTGCAAATACGACAAAGGCTGCAGAGCAAATACCAGTTCTCTGATAGATTTCAAGTGACACCTACGGAAATATGAATCAAAGCTTTATTAACGTTCAGCTGTCTTGGTAATGAGATTGTTGCTTAGGAAGGGAAGCTGACCGATTCTACCTTCAATCTTCCCCATCGTTGTTTCTCAAACAACTACTAAAATAGGGTAGAAATTTTAGACATCTTTTGGTAACTCAGTATATTTGTTTTCTCTAAAATTTACCCCATAATATTCCATATGCATATCGTGATTTCATTTATATGCTTTAAAGTAGATAATTAGCACAGTTTGAAAAGAAAAAGAATACAAATGTGAATTCAAACTCCTCAGTGACGCACAATGCTAAAATGCCTTTGTATGAAAAACAAGATGTGCACATGATTTCAGATACATAATCTATACACTTCGCACATAGAATGACACTTATAATTCTGTTTCTTAAAAAAAATTTTTTAATGACCACCATTACAATATACGTTGAAACTTTACACACAAATGTGGCAGATCTTCACTTGATTAATTCTTGTGCCATGTTGTTATTTAGGATAGAAACCACACGATCTGTGTAACAGACATGTTCTTAGAATCCAAGAATGCTTGGGGCGTGCCAGCCAGTTTCTGCTGACATCTAGCATAGGCTCATGTCAACTTGCTAAACATCAGGATATTTTATAAGGCTCTGTTGCCTCAGAGCTCATATGCATCACCTAGTTTTATGTTCTAAATATGAAAAGTAAACGTGTTCAGGACACGGCAGACCTGAAAGTTATGCCTGCCCAAATTAGGGTTTGAAAGACCCTCAAGGAAGATGTCTCACTCTGCCAGCGAGTGGCTAGAGTCTGCCTTTGGCCTTTCCAGGTTCATTTACTTGGTGGATGTGAATTACTGGTCCACCAAGGATTTTAAGGCAAGGTGAAATTTACTAAAGTGATCAAGGATGTCAGTGAGCCTGTATCCACAGAGCGCTGGGATGGCGATCGCGATCTTTGGGTGTTGCATAGCCCCATTGATGGAGGTTAAGTAAGATCGGTTGAATTGACGAGGATTGCTTAAATGGAACCACTGAAATAGCAGACGTCTTTCCAAGGCAGGGCTTACAGTCCATCTCACATGACAGCCTCTCGGGTGCGTCTCCCGGCAGGAGTTGTTTCCACGCCCCGGCCATCACTGTGCCGTCTGATGCTGCCAGCTAACTGCAGAGCTCTATAGATGTTGTCCTAATGCAGAAGCTCCTGAGACTTGAGGGGTGAAATGAATGTGGGTTGTGTCTCCTGGCATCGGCAGGGATGCTGTTGTGAGAAATTCAACTGAATTTTGCGGGAGCCTAGAGTCAGTGGTCAGCATTCTTCTTTCACAAAAGCCAGGGGAAGAGCAATGTTGTTTGAGGGGCCTTTTTAGGGCTATAAATTCACTTGGCACATAATTCCAGTCTTTGTGCTTCGTTGGACAGTTTGCATCCGTCTCTATCATTGCCTAAAGAATAAAACAAATATAGTTAAATGGTAAAGCACTTTCAGGGAAAAGGTAACTAGAATTTATTCCCACTTAAGACAAATTGTTCTGCATATAACAACCATGTCCAAAGAAGTTATAAAACTGTCCTTGGGTTTACAGTGTTTAAATGAAAAACATTGAGTCCTTCAATCAAACCAGATATCAACATTGTTTCTTGTTGTTGCTTTTCATGCTAAGCAGTGGATGCAAGATAACTTACTGGGATATACAGATAACACTTGATGGAGAAAGGGCACATTTTTCCAAGAACCAGTATTTCCCCTCCCTCCTTTCTTATCCATTGTTGATCAAAACAGTCCACATCTAATTTTTTTAAAAACATACACTCTATTTCTGCTACTCAGGGGAGTCGGTCTTTGTTGTTCAAAATCACCTCCCATTCGTTCTCCCTGTAGTGTGTGTCTCTTGATCTTTAGCTCAGAGACATCCTGTGTCCCCCTCCGAATGAGCAGGACTTTTGTTCTTGGCCTGTTCCTGGGTCACAGTGAGAATCGGAGTTCCCCCAACTGTTGCTTGACACACATGGTACCAATTCCACACTGAAGAGGGATTTGGAACACAGGGAGGAGAGGGCAGTGTTGGCTCCCCTTCTTACTTCTTTATTGGGTTTCCATAAATCATCACTAGGAAGTATTTATCTTTAGCAAGGACTCCATAGTAGTTCAGAATAGAAGTTTTAAAAAAAAGACGGAGGAGGAAACAGAGCTTTCGGAACGTACCAGTGCTTTTTACTACCATTAAGTGCATTTGACTGTCGGATCGAGGACACACATACATGCCCACTAGCACCAACATAAGCACGAACCAGCTTCCATTCCCTGGGGCAGGTGCTGGTGGCCTCCGTCTTGAAGGTTGGGATGCCCCGTAAGGATTATGTAAGAATTCAGGAGAAACTTTGTATGTCCCTGTGAGTCATTGATGTGTTTGACATTTATTCATTCATTACACAGACATTTCTTAAACGCTGATTTCCTCGGAGGAATGTCTGGAGGATTGTGTAACCAGAACATGGCAGCCCTAGGTAACTCCCACATCCTTATTGCAGAGCTGGTATAATCTGTGGGGATGGAAATGCCACTTTAAGGCATTTGCTTTCTTGGTACCCCAAGAAGTGTCTTTCCCCCCACAGGCCTGACCCATCTACAAAATAAACTGAAAAATACTAAAGAACTTTTTTTTGTTAATTCCCCCAGAGGTAATTCCACAGACAGTCCCACTATGGCTGTACTTCAGTGGTGGTTGTCTAATCTGGTGGTCCCAACATAGGGTGAAGTTTATAAGACAACTAGTTTGGATGTAGAAAGAAAGTACTATAACTTCCATTTATATTTATTTCTAGTTAAATAATTAAGAGGGTGATTAAGATGTATTGATTGCTTTTTTTTTTTCGGTTCCACATATAAACGATATCATATGATGTCTGTCTTTCTCTCTCAGGCTTACTTCACTGAGTACGATCATCTGTAGGTCCATCCATGTTGCTGCGAATGGCATTATTTCATTCTTTTTTACGGATGAGCAGTATTCCATTGTGTGTGTGTGTGTGTGTGTGTGTGTGTGTGTGTGTGTGTGTGTGTGTGAGACATCTTCTTTATCCATCTGTCAGCCTGACAAAGGCTGCTTCCATGTCTTGGCTTTTGTAAATAGTGCTGCTATGAACAATTAGGATGCATGTATCTTTTCAAATTATAGTTTTCTCTGGAAAACTAGAGTTTGCCCAGGAGTAGGATTGCAAGATCAGGATACAAGTGACCTTATTTACAAAATGTAAAGACTCACAGATATAGACAACAAACTTATAGTTACCAAAGGGAAAAATTGGGGTGGGGGGAGGGGAGAGGGATAACTTAGGAGGTTAAAATTAACATAGACACACTGCTTTATATAAAATAGATAAGCAACAAGGACCTACTGTATAGCACAGGGAACTCTATTTGATATTTTGTAATCACCTATAAGGGAAAAGAATCCGAAAAAGAACATAAATCTATCTGAATTACTGTGCTGTATACCTGAAACTAATGTGGTATTGCAAATCAACTAGACTTCAATTTAAAATATATATATATATATCTCTCATGAATACAAATGTGTGGTATATATATTATATATATAAAGATGTATTGATTCATAACCGTCAGCTTGACATTGAGTCCCCACGTGGTTCCATGACAGACGGGATATGTCCTGTTCTGGGAATGCGAGATGTCCTGAGGACAAATTGGGAGTTTGTGCAGCTTTTGGGAGCCCAGAGCTGGGCTTTTACTTAATCCCCAACTTATAGTGTCATGTGTCTTATGTACGGTTAAGTAGATTTGTAGATTATTTCATCCAGGTCTAACTAATCTAGCCCCTACAAAATGGACTTGTAGCTTAACATTTTCCCATAAAAGAACTGTGGATTGAAAATACTTACCCATATCTCGAGTCCAAGAGAAGAAGGTAAGAGCACAGTTGACTCTTCTCCTGTTTAATCCTAGTAGAAGCTTTTCACTAGCCCCATAATGAGGTCAACACAACGAACATTGAATGAGATCAGACAAGCAGTAACTTGCCACATCTGAAGTAATCAAGAGCATCATTTAAGATGTGAGTTTACAGGGGACTTCCCTGGTGGCGCAGTGGTTAAGAATCCGCCTGCCAGTGCAGGGGACGTGGGTTTGAGCCCTGGTCCGGGAAGATCCCACATGCCGCGGAGCAACTAAGCCCGTGCGCCACAACTACTGAGCCTGCGCTCTAGAGCCCACCAGCCACAACTACTGAGCCCACGTGCCAGAACTACTGAAGCCCACATGCCTAGAGCCCGTGCTCCGCAACAAAGAGAAGCCACCACAGTGAGAAGCCCGCGCACCACAACGAAGAGTAGCCCCTGCTCGCTGCAACTAGAGAAAGCCTTCGTGCAGCAATGAAGACCCAACACAGCCAAAAATAAATAAATAAAATAAATCTATTTTTTAAAAAAAAGATGTGAATTTACATACACTGTTGATAGCTGTGAACTTCCCTGGAGTATGTATTATATCTGGATATCATTGCTAATTATATTATTAAGCCATTATAATTAGCAAAATAATTAAAAGTCAACCATCCTGGACGTTATTTATTTATTTTTTTAAATGTTGAGCCTTCTTTTAATTAATTTATTTTTTTATTTTTGGCTGTGTTGGGTCTTCGTTTCCGTGCGAGGGCTTTCTCTAGTTGTGGCAAGCAGGGGCCATTCTTCATCGCGGTGCGCGGGCCTCTCACTGTTGCGGCCTCCGTCGTTGCGGAGCACAGGCTCCAGACGCGCAGGCTCAGTAGTTGCGGCTCACGGGCCCAGTTGCTCCACGGCATGTGGGATCCTCCCAGACCAGGGCTCGAACCCGTGTCCCCTGCACTAGCAGGCAGACTCCCAACCACTGCGCCACCAGGGAAGCCCGCCTGGACGTTATTAAAGCTAATGTATCTTTTCAAATTATAGTTTTTTATGATAATAAAAGTGAATATGCATTATTTATACGTAAAATACATGGAAAAATATTTTTGCTTTATAATTTTATGTTTATACCATCCTTTTTATAATTCTGCTTTACAATGTAAATATTGTATGAACACAATAATGCATGCATATTATTTGCAAAATAATAAGTACGAACAAATTGAAGATGAATGCTTAAAAACATTTACTAGTAGGTGTCAGTGAACAAAAAAGTGTTTGGAGCCCATGGCTGTGCTTGGGGAGAGGGAGTCTGGGAGAGTGAAGCCCCTCCTCCTTCCCTCCCCTCCCCCCCCGCCCCGTGTTTTAGGCACCTTGGACTCTGTCGGTCCCTATTTGTGATGCTACTATAGTATGGTTCAGAAGAGGCCTCCTTGTGTTCTCTGAAAAATGCACTTGGTAAAAGAGAAGAAAAAATTTCCTATGGATGACTGAAAACAATTCTTAACATCCTGCTCCAAGATTTTCCAGAATCCCCCAAAGAATTTCCTCTAAAAATGCCCTATTTCAAAAGATGCAGACATAGAGAATGGACCTGAGGACACGGGGAGGTGGAAGGGTAAGCTGCGATGAAGTGAGAGAGTGGCATGGACATAGATACACTACCAAACGTAAGGTAGATAGCTAGCGGGAAGCAGCTGCATAGCACAGGGAGATCAGCTCGGTGCTTTGTGACCGCCTGGAGGGGTGGGATAGGGAGGGTGGGAGGCAGACACGAGAGGTATATGTGTATGTATAGCTGATTCACTTTGTTATACAGCAGAAACTAACACAACAGTGTAAAGCAATTATACTCCAGTAGAGATGTTAAAAAAATATCAAGAACTAAAATAAACAAATTAAAAAAAAAAAATGCCCTATTTCAGACTCTAGGCTTCTCCATGTCCGACAGGGAAACTATCTAAAGAGAGTTGCATTCACTTGTTAAATAAGTAGGGCTTAGCTGTTTAAGAATTTCACTCTCATCCATCCTGCCCCACCTGGGCAGTGACTGGAGTTTTCTGGAGGCTTGTTCACTCATGTGTCTGGTGGTTGAGGCAGGCTGGTCATGAAGACCACAGCAGATGGGCCTGTTCACGAAGCTGGGGCTTCCTCATGGCATGGCCGCTGGGTCCCAGGAGCAATACGAGAGACACAGAGAGAGAGAGAGAGTGTTACCTCCTACGACCTAGATTTAAAAGTCATGCAGCGTCACTTTCACCCCTATTGTGTTCATAAAAAATGCGTCACTAATGCTAGCCAGTCTTCAAGGGAAGAATTTTGATTCTTCAAATTCCATCCCTTGAAAAATGATTACGTAATTCGTGGCGTTCAAATCTAGGAATTCTGATTAGAAGAAGATAGATTTACATGCCTTGGCATGGACAGTTCAACAAGATGCATTAATGGATGAGAAGGGCAAGTTGAAGAACAATGCATATAGTTGGAATTTATGTAAAAAGATTTTGCTCTGTAAAATCTTAGGGGAAGGGGTGCAAGGATACACATGAAAATGTTAGCAACGTGTACCTCTGGGTCGCTGAGAACGTAGGGAGTAAGAAACAGGAACTCTCCGTATTTAATAGAGATGTGTGTGTCTCCCACCTGAATGTTTTAGTCTGAGAACGTATCCAGGTCCTGTGGAAGGTAGATTAATGCTGTCCCACAAGGGTCCACACTCTATTCCCTGGAATCTGTGATATATTACCTTATGGGGCAAGGGGGAGTTAAAGTTCCACATGGAATTAAGGTTGCTAACCAGCTGAGAACAGGGCAAGCTTCCTGGCTCATTTGGATGGATCCACAAGGATCCGTAAAGGTGGACGAGGAAGGCGGAAGAACACAGCGTGAGAAGGACTCCACCCACCGCGACCGGCTTTGGAGGTGGGGCAAGGGGCCTCAGGCCGAGGAGTAAGGTGGCCCCTGGAAGATGGATGAGGCAAGAAAACAGGTTCCCCAGGGCTGGCCTCACATCCTCAGGTTTTCTGGATCTGTCCAGTCAAGGACTTTGGCTGCATTTGAATAGAGTTTATGGCATGTCAAGCACCAAATGTTCTGCTGCAGTTAAAAAACAGAGGGAAAGAGAGAAGCAAATTAAAGTTTTCTCCTGCAATGCCGTTGTGCAGAAAAATCTGGAAGATCACGCAGGGGTTGAGAGCACCGATGTTTAAGCAAGTTAATAAGGAGTGGCATACAAATTTCAAATGCAGTGACCAAGTGTAGACACTCACGGGGAGGCAGAGACTCTGGCTTGCTTGACAAAGGGTGGCTTGGAGAGTTACTGGATTGGACTCCAAGCTCCATTTTCAGAGCTTCCCTGGTGGCCAGGAGCATCGCCGCTGTGGCATTGGCACGCGGCCCGTTGTCTGTGTTGGCTCCCCAGTGGGCTGGAGCTTGCGACTGGTTTCCTGATCAGATGTCCCGCTTCCATTTCCCACCTCCCACCCACCATCAGCAGTTCATCACTGAGCAGGGCAGTCCGCTGTACGGGCCTCTCTGGGTCGACAAAGCTGTGCTTCTGGACGGGAATAAGCTCTCCCCCTTTAAGCCAGCATTGACTGGAAGGCCCCCTCCCACCCCCAAAGCCCAGCCTTTGTTTCTGGGACTAAAGCTTCCTTGCCTTTTGATTCTGGACAGACATCAAGAAAACAGGCTCCAGCCAAGCCCTACATGCTCTGTAGGGGGGTGATGAGGATGGATCAAAAACTCCACAGCAAAAAGCAACCGTCAAAAATGACTTCTGAAGGCGGTAAAAAAAAAATCATGCCCAAGGTTCATCTCGTGAAGACTTTTGGAGACTCCACAGAGCTCGCCGTGCATCTCCTTAAGAGGCAGGTTTCAGGCCCTCAGCCGTGCTGTCTGCTGTACAATGCGTGTTGATTTAAGCTGATCTCATGTAACGCAGCAGGGCTGCGGTTGGCCAGCTTGCGATGCCAAGCCCGTGGGCGGGATGGAGATGCTGTGCCCTGTGTGACTCCCGCCCCCTTCCCTCGGTGTTTTCTTTTGCTTTTTACAGGTGCTGGCTCGTCAGCAACTGGATAAATGCTGATGTTTGGGCTTCAGGGGTTCCTTGAGGAAGCTGGCACGTGGCCAAACGAGAGTCCAGCACCTGTAAGCTCACAGGGGTGAAGATGCCCAGGGGTTTTGTGCACGCCGTGTGGAGCGTTCGCACCAGCACTTGGACCACAGCTGCAGGGCCAGCCTGTGCCTTTCCTGCCACGTGAACAGAACTGGGCCTGGGCTTCGGTCTGGAACACCTCTGGGAGCCTCTGGGAGATCCCAAGGGACAGTCTTATAGATGGGGTTGGGGGCATGCAGGTGACAACGCGTCAGCCTGGAACCAGACTCACACCCCGATGTTTTGGAGAAAGGAAGTGTGAGTGAATCTGATGAAAAGGAAAGCACGGAAATGCTTTGCATCACTGTTCCTGCAAATATTGGGGCGTCTTTCAGCAACTCTTCCGTCTTGCATGACCACCTCTGGGAACAGAGGACTAGTAAATCCTTTCACTGTTAAATCTTAAACCATTGCATGCAATTATTTTGGAGGAAATTGTAATTATCCTCACATAGACAAACAGTGATACTGGGTCTTCCATCTACGGCTTAGTCAATAAATGTGTTTTAAGGAAAATAATTGCCCCATGATATATGTGTTTAACCTTTGATAGAGTTCATCCTATAATCACTTATTTATATACAAATATAGTAAAAAAAAAAAAAAAAGTACTGGGAAACACCTGCTCCTGTAAATGCATCTTCAACTTGCAGTCTAAGGACTGGGCAGATATCGAGAGCTCAGAAACGTGGCATGAGCCAAGAGTACAGACCTCACCACCTGTTCTACATTCCAGACCATCCGGAACATTCAGTCACATGAAAGCCTCTTTTTCATTCTTTTCTTAAAGCCTCTAGGCAGACTTCCAAATTTACCATCTGACTGGCAAATCATTTGCCAACCCCAGGGTGAGTCATTGCAAACAAAACTGATGACTGTATAAATGCAGCACTTTGATTCAGATGGTCAACCAAGTCCTTAAAAGTATGTCTCCTTGGTTTCTCAGATTTACTCAGAAACAAACATGTAAGGACGATTTTCTGTGTAAAATAATAAAACAGTTGTGATTTCTCCCCTGCTATCTGGGTAAGGGAAGGAGGAGAGAAAAAAGGAAAAGATTTTGTAAAAGAACTTCACGGTTACCCACATTTATTAGTCTGCGTTCCAGTCGCCAAACCCAAGCCATACTGCCAGAAAATTACACTGTGGGCACATCGAAAAAGACTTCAGTTCTGTCTGAGAGTTTGGACAACCCCGTAAGGCAATGGTTCTCTGTCTGGCTGCATGTTACAATCAATCCAGAAGCCCTAGGGACATTCCACCGTCAAGATTCGTGGGGAATCCGTGAGGGTAACTCCAAAACCAAAAACAAAACAGGATAAACAAGCAAAAACCCTCCTACCTAGCAAGTCACATATATACATAAAAAGATATATTTAGTATCATTTACATTTCATATATATGTCTACATATGTTACACATATATACATAGTATTTGATAAACATATATACATAGTATTTCATAAGCATCTATTTACACACACATAAGATCGCGTGCTTACTTATAAAGGCTACACGGTGTCTTTTGTAACTGGAGCTGATGGAAGACAGGCTGGCAGGCAGAGTTCAGTGGTTAACGGCTAGGATGCTGGCTTGACATTTGTGGCCTGGGTTCATCTTCATACTCTGGAACTCACCAGCTACCTGATCTGAGCAATTGACTTAAACAATTTATGTCTCATCCTTCTGAGCTTTCAGATGCTGTCTGCCTCCTGGATGGTAGAAATGAATGAGTTACTGCAAATGGCACCTTTAGCCAAGTGCTTTACAGTTCGTCCTCTCAGTGTTTGCTCTGGGGTTGATTGTATTAGCCGTTTCTCTAGTAAAATACAAAGGGTGTCTTACAATCAAACGATCAACCCAGTGCAATACCAGGCATGTCCAATCAACAAAGGAATGAGGGATGGTTTCCATTATTGGTGATGAACCCAACTGCATGTGATGGGCTGTTGTTTGAGATGAGGCGAGAGATACCTGGCGTGAAAAGGTCAGTCAGAGTCAGGTTTGGATCGCACACGACCTGGGGCTGTGAGTACACCGCCTGCTCCATTCTAATTGGCTCCCCAAGACTGCATTTAAACCACTTAAGGTGCCTCTGTGAAAGGTCTTCCACAGCAGCCAGGGAAGAAATGTAATTTCTACTAACACACACACTAGAATATCCAAAACTGTATTTGACTACCCTGTGTTTCATCAATGTGTCCCACGATAAATTCTCCATTACAACCAAAAGACTGAATGGGAGACGTCTGTGCATAGGAATACCTACATCCATCTACACCTGTATATATCTGCATGCATCCACAGATCTGCAGCTCCATCTTTAGGTATCATTTACTCAAGCATAAACTAGGGGAGGAAAACTTCGGTTCGCTCTGGTGTAATCAGAATGTGATGCTTTGGTATGATTTTTACTTCTTCAGCTCCACAAGCAGGATGTTTATGACATGTACTATGCAGCACTTCCTCAGGGTCAGGAGGACTTCTCACCATGGGCACATCTTAGTATTACCAAGGGACCCTTTAAAACAGCCCTGATGCCCACGCTTCAGTCCAGACCTGAAAGTGCCGGAGCACCCTGGTTAAAACTCCCCTGGGATCTAACAGGCAACTAGTTCTGAAAGCATCTGAGCCGGGGTGGGACTCGTGCTCACACCTGGAGGTGTTTGTTCAAAACTTACCTTGAGGTGTGATGTTCATCTGAAACCCAAATCTGTTTCCGACTTTAGGCAAGGTCTGACTTTCTAAACAGGAATGAATTTCACTGTTCCTTTTCTTTTTCCTCCCTAAAACCCACTTCTAGATCATAAATATGAACCTACATTCCTCTCAATCCATGAAATGAGTTTTCACATCCGTCGATTTTACTTATACACAAATTTAGTTTCATTGGACAAGACAGATCTTTATAGACAGAACTGGTATGCATGCAGCTTTAGGAAAACAATTCGTTGCCTGAAATTCAAGACAGCATCAAACGCATATTGAGTTGATCATTTCGATAGCATTAAAGTTAAAATCATCCATGAAGCGAATAGCATTCAACCTGAGGGAAACTGCAAAAATATACAATACTTCCTTAAAATGAATTCCTTAAGTTGTGGTATTTTCGATGTTCTCTTGCTTAAAAAACAATGGCAGGTACACATATAATAAAATCACATAGAACTAAATACACACACACACACACGTGTGCATGTAACTCCAGCGACAGCTGAGTAAGTTCTCTGGACGGTGTTGGTGGCAGTCTCCCGGTTATGATACTGTACTGCAGTACAGTTTTGGAAGATCTTAACCATTGGGGGAAACCGGATGAAATTCTAGGGTAATCATTTCCCTTTACTTCTTTTTTGTTGTTGTTGAAGTATAGTTGATTTGCAATATTGTGTTAGTTTCAGGTGTACATCAAAATGCGTCAGTTATATATTTATATATAGTTTTTCAGGTTAATTTTCATTGCAGTTATTACAGGAAATTAAATACAGTTCCCTGTGCTATACAGTAAATCTGTGCTACTTATCTATTTTATGTATAGTAGTGTGTATCTGTTAATCCCATACTCCTAATTTATCCCCCTGTTCCCTTCCCCCTTTAGTAACCATAAGTTTATTTTCTGTGTCTGTGAGTCTGTTTCTGTTTTGTATATAGATTCATTTGTATTACTTTTTGGATTTCACATGTAAATGATATGATATAACATGTCTTTCTCTGTCTGACTGACTTCACTTAGTATGATAATCTCTAGGTCCATCCATGTTGCTGTAAGTGGCAATATTTCATTCTTGTTTACAGCTGAGTAATATCCCTCTGTGTGCATGTGTGCCCGTGTGCACGTGTGTGTGTATGACACATTTTCTTAAATCTGTTGTCTGCTGATGGGCACTTGGGTTTTTCCATGTCTTGGCTGTTGTAAATAGTGCTGCTATGAACATTGGGGTACATGTATCTTTTTGCACTTGATCTTAGCCAAAAGGCCGAGAAGCGATACATGTATCTTTTTGAAGTAGAGATTTTATTTTTTCCAGATAAATGCCCAGGAGTGGGATTGCTGGATCATATGGTAGCTCTATTTTTAGTTTTTTAAGGAACTCGATACTTTTCTCCATAGTGGCAGCACCAATTTACATTGCCACCAGCAGTGTAGAAGGGTTCCCTTTTTTCTACAACCTCTCCAGCGATTATTAACTGTAGACCTTTTGATGATGGCCATTCTGACGTGTATGAGGTGATACCTCATTGTAGCTTTTATTTGCGTTTCTCTAATAATTAACTATGCTGAGTGTCTTTTCTTGTGCCTGTTGATTATCTGTATGTCTTCTTTGGAGAAATGTCTATTTAGGTCCTCCGCCCATTTTTTTTTTTTAATTATAAATAATTTTATGCCATGTTCCTTTTTTAACTGAAATTTAAGAGGCAAATGTTAACAACAAGCTTGATATTTTGGATTTCTAGGTTTTTTGTTTTTTTAATTAGTTAAAAAATTTTTGGCTGTGTTGGGTCTTCGTTTCTGTGCAAGGGCTTTCTCTAGTTGGTGGCAAGTGGGGTCACTCTTCATCGCAGTGCACGGGCCTCTCACTGTCGCGGCCTCTATTGCTGCGGAGCACAAGCTCCAGACGCGCAGGCTCAGTAGTTGTGGCACATGGGCCTAGTTGCTCCGTGGCATGTGGGATCTTCCCAGACCAGGACTTGAACCCATGTCCCCTGCCTTGGCAGGCAGATTCTCAACCACTGTGCCACCAGGGAAGCCCCCTCTGCCCATTTTTTGATTGGGTTTTTTGGGTTTTTTGTCATTGAGTTGTATAAGCTGTTTGTATATTTTGGCTATTAATCCCTTGTCAGTCACGTTATTTGCAAATATTTTCTCCCATTCATTAGGTTGTCTTTTCATTTTGTTGATAGTTTCCTTTGCTGTTAAAAGCTTTTAAGTTTGATTAGGTCCCATTTGTTTATTTTACTTTTATTTGTTTTGCCTTGGGAGACAGATCTAAGAAAATATTGCTATGATTTATGTCTGAGAATGTTTTGCCTATGTTGTCTTCTAGGAGTTTTATGGTGTCGTGTCTTACATTTAGGTTTTTAAGCCATTTTGAGTTTATTTTCGTGTATGGTGTGAGGGAGTATTCTAACTTCATTGATTTACATGCTGCTGTCCAACTTTCCCAACGCCACTCGCTCAAGAGATTGTCTTTTCTCCATTATATATTCTTGCCTCCTTTGTTGTAGGTTAATTTACTATAGGTGTGTGGGTTAATTTCTGGGCTCTCTATTCTGTTCCATTGATCTATATGTCTGGGTTTTTTTTGTTGTTGTTTTTTGCTAGTACCATACTGTTTTGATTATTGTAGCTTTGTAGGATAGTCTGAAGTCTGCAAGGGTTATGCCTCCAGCTTTGTTCTCTTTCCTCAGGATTGCTTTGGCAATTCTGGGTCTTTGGTGGTTCCATACAAATTTTAGGATTATTCTAGTTCTGTGAAAAAAATATGGGTATTTTAATAGGGATCACATTAAATCTATAGATTCCTTCGAGTAGTATGGCCATTTTGACAATATTAATTCTTCCAATCCAAGAGCATGGGATATCTTTCCATTTCTTTGAATCATCTTCATTTTCCTTTATCAGTGTTTTATAGTTCTCAGCGTATAGGTCTTTCACCTCTTTGATTAACTTTATTCCTAGGTATTTTTTTTAATGAAATTTTAGACAGGATTGGCTTGTTGATTTTTTTTTTTTTGATATTTCATTGTTAGTGTAAAGATATACAACAGATTTCTATATGTTGATTTTCTATCTTACTACCTTGCTGACTTCATTTATTGGTTCTAATAGTTTTTGTATGGAGTCTTTGGGGTTCTCTATATAGATTATCATGTCATCTGCAAATAGTGACCATTTTACCTCTTTCTTTCCAATTTGGATACCTTTTATTTCTTTTTCTTGTCTGCTGTGACTAAGATTTCCAATACTGTGTTCAGTAGAAGTGGCAAGAGTGGGTATCCTTGTCTTGTTCCTGAATTTAGTGGGATGCCTTTCAGCTTTTCATTGTTGAGAATTATGTTGGCTGTGGGTTTATCATAAATAGCTTTTATTATATTAAGATATGTTCCCTCTATACCCACTTTGGTGAGAGGTTTTTTTTTTTTTATCATGAACAATGAATTTTATCAAATGATTTTCTGTTGAAATATCATGTGGTTTTTGTCTTTTCTTTTGTTAATGTGGTGTATCACATTGATTGATATGTGTATATTGAACCATCCTTGTGAACCTGGAATTAATCCAACTTGATCATGGTGTATGGTCCTTTTGATGTATTGTTGGATTTGGTTTGCTAATATTTTGTTAAGGATTTTTGCATCTATATTTATCGGAGATATTGGCCTATACTTTTACTTTCTTGTAGTGTCTTTGTCTGGTTTTAGTATCAGGGTGATGGTGGCTTCATAGAATTTGGGTGTGTTCCCTCCTCTTCAATCTTTTGGAATAGTTTGAGAACAATAGGTATAAGTTTTTCTTTGTATGTTTGGTATAATTACCCAGTGAAGATGTCCAGTCCTGCACTTTTGTTTGCTGGGAGGTTTTTTTTTTTGTTTTGTTTTTGTTTTTGTTTTATAGATTCTATTTCACTTCTTGCGATCAGTCTATTACAGTTATGTATTTCTTCTTGACTCAGTTTTGGCAGGCTGTGTGTTTCCAGAAACTTGCCCATTTCTTCTAGGCTGTCCAGTTTGTTGGCATGTAACTATTGGCACGTAACTAACTACAGAAAACTATAGTTTTCTCTTATGATTTTTTGTATTTCTGCAGTACCAGTTGTTATTTCTCCTCTTTCATTTCTTATTTTGTTTATTTGGGTCCTCTCTCCTTTATTCTTCATGAGCCTGTCTAGAGTTTTGTCAGTTTTGTTTATCTTTTCAAAAAACCAGTTCTTGGTTTTATTGATCTTTTTGGTTTTGTGATCTCTGTTTATTTCCTGTCTGATTTTTATTATTTCCTTCCTTCTTCTGACTTTGGGTTTTGTTTGTTCTTTCTCTAATTCTTTGAAGTGGTAGGTTAGGTTGTTTGAGATTTTTCTTGTTTCTTGAGGAAGGCAGGTATTGCTAAGAACTTCCCTCTTAAAACTGCTTTTGCTGCATCCCATAGATTTTTGTAAAGTTGTATTTTCATTGTCATTTGTCTCAAGGTATTTTCTGATTTCCTCTTAAACTTGACCATTGACCCATTTTTTTCAGGTTGCAGGAAAATATCTTTATTTTTTAACTTACGATCTTTATTTTTAATTAAAAATTTTATATAATTTTTAAAGATTACACTCCATTTTCTGTCATTACGAAATATTGGCTATATTCTCCGTGTTGTACAATACATCCTTGTCTTACACCCAATAATTTGTATATCCCAGTCTCCAACCCCTATATTGTCCTTCCACACACCCACTGGTAACCAGTAGTTTGTTCTCTATATCTGTGAGTCTGCTTCTTTTTTGTTATATTCACTGGGTTGTCTTATTTTTTAGATTCCACACATAAGTTTTGCCATACAGTATTTGTCTTTCTCTATCGGACGTATTTCACTTAGTATAATGCCCTCCAAGTCATCCATGTTGCTGCAAATGGCATAATTTCATTTTTTATGGCTGAGTAGTATTCCTCTGTCTGTGTGTGTGTGTGTGTGTGTGTGTGTGTGTGTGTGTGTGTACACATCTTCTTTATCCATTCCTCTGTTGATGGACACTTAGGTTGCGTCCATATATTGGCAGTTGTAAATAATGCTGCTGTGAACATTGGGGTACATGTATCTTTTTGAATTCGTGTTTTTTTTTTTTTTGGATATATACACAGGAGTGGAATTGCTGGGTCATATGGTAGTTCTATTTTTGGTTTTTTGAGAAACCTCCATATGGTTTTCCACAGTGGCTGCACCAATTTACAGTCCCACCAACAGTGCACAGGGGTTCCCTTTTCTCCACATCCTCACCAACATTTGTTATTTGTGTTCTTTTTGATGATAGCCATTCTGATAGGTATTCCATCCCCTCACTTTCAGTCTGTATATGTCTTTCACCCTAAAGTGTGTCTCTTGTAGGCAGCATATTGTAGGTTCTTGTTTTATTATCCAGTCTTCCACTCTGTGTCCTTTGATTGGAGCATTTTGTCCATTGATATTTAGAGTAATTATTGATAGGTGTGTCCTTATTGCCATTTTAAACTTGGTTTCGCAGTTTGTTTTGTAGTTCTTCTCTGTTCATTTCTTCTTTTTTGTTTTTCCTTTAGTGATGTGATGGGGTTTTTTTTATAATGTGCTTGAGTTTCTTTCTTTTTGGCTTTTGTGAATCTCTTCTATGTTTTTGATTTGTGGTTACCCTGGGTATGTTAACCCATAACTACACCTACGTGCTTTTGACTGATAGTAATATAAGTTCAAACACATTCTAAAAGATCTACATTTTTTTACTTCCCTCTCCTACATTTTGTGATTTTAATGTCCTATTTTACATCTTAATGTTGTTTATCCTTTTGCTGTTAATTGTAGTTATAATCACTTATACAGAATTGTTTTGATTCTTTTTTAATCTGTGTACCGGCTTACTTAGATGATCTTCAATCCTTTTAGGTATGTGCTTTTCCTATTGTGATTTTCCCTTTCCTATAGATCCTTGCTTCTTTTCTATGTAGAGAAAGCCTTTCCATTTGTCTTTTAGGATAGATTTAGTATTGCTGTATTCTTTCAGTTTTTGCTTCACTGAGAAATTCTTTCTCTCCTTCTGTTCTAAATGATAATCTTGCTGGGTGCAGTATCCTAGGTTGCAGGTTTTTCCCTTTCAGGACTTTGACTATATCTTGCCACTGCATTCTGGCCTGCAACGTTTCTGCAGAGAAATCAGCTGGTAGCCTTGTCGGGGTTCACTTGTAATTGACTATTTTTCTCTTGCTGCTTTTAGAATCCTCTCATTAAGTTTTGCCATTTTAATTATGGTATGTCTTGGTGTGGGTCTGTTTGGTTCATCTTGTTTGGGACCCTCTGTGCTTCCTGTACCTGGATATCTGTTTCCTTCTTTAGGTTTGGGATGTTTTCAGCCAGAATTTCTTGACATACATTTTCGATCCTCTTTTCTCTTCCTTCTCCCTCTGAGATCCCTGTTATGTGTAGGTTGGCATGCTTTATATTATCCAATAGATCTCGTTATGCTGCCTTCACTTTTTTCATTTGTCTTCTGTCTGCTGTTCTGCCCTTGTTCTTTTAATTGGGTGTGTTTGTCTGCTTTTTCATTTTACTTTCTTTGTCTCTGTGAATTTAGGAGAAACAGTTATCTCCTGTGGTCCGAAGGGGTATTTGTATGTGGGAGTGTTTCCATGTAAACCGTGAGTCCAGTATTTTGGGCGTGAGAACTTTTTTTGGTCTGGATGCCAGCCACATCTTTCTTCGGTGTGCTGGCCGTTATCCCCTTGACAGGGGGTGCAGTGGGCATTGTGACCAGAGCCTGCACTGGATATTGGGCGGGGCCTCCTCTTTGCTCCACGGCTGTCACAGCCCTATCAGGGGGCAGGGTCTGCTCCCTAGGCGTTGGAGTAGAAGCCTTGAAGGTCAGGTTTGATAAGGCTCCATTGCCCGTAAGTGTGTGCTCCGGCCCCAGGGAGGTAAGGGGTGGGGCAATGAGGCCCGCGTAGTCACAGCACCCTACCCACTGCCTGTGCAGGCATCCGCGGTCCTGCCCCGAGGCAGGCCAAGGTCACGTCCCCTTGTCCGTTGTGTTTGTTGCAGACCTAGTGCGTGGCTGCAGTGTGGAGTTGGCTGGCGCTGGGGCGCAGTGGCTGCAGGAGTTGAATTGTTGGTGCTGTCGCCCAGGGCCTGGGTCTCCCGGGACCTGTCGGCCCCCGATCTGGCTGCAAACTGCAGTGGTGGTGGTCGGGGGGTAGAACGGTACCATCACACTCCATGTGTCATAGCACAAGAGGGGGCCCAGTTCCTACTCTTTTAAAAATTCTCCCTGTCACCCACAGCTACCTCGCTGAGCATGACATTTTCCGTAAGCGGCTGTTGTATGTAGACATGTTCTCCGATTTATAACAAAGTCACGTTCCTGAGACACACCTGCATGAAAGCCTCTCCCCAAAGGAAACCATACTGAAAACGTTCATTGGTTTCGAGTCTCTGCCACGGCCCTCCACCAGCCCTCCACTGCTGTGGGCCCCATAGTCTAGCTCAGGGGGTCAAGAATGTGTGCAAGTCGAGTTTCTCTTGTAAGTCGCAAGCCTGGGCTCTGGGCCGGGAGCCCACAGTCCTTCCGCTCTTGGCAGGGGTGGCTGGAAGCAGGGAGGGTGGACACCAGTCGGAGGGGCAACGGCCCTGCAGCTGCGGGGAGGTGACGCCTCAGACCCCGCCTTGGACAAGGGCAGCATCCCAGGTGGGAGGACACTGGGGGGACGGGGTCGGTGGGACCTCGGTGCTGAAGCCTCGGTGGTGACGGGGGCTCAGCCAGCTGGCACTGGGGCTCAGCAGCAGGAGGGGCACCACCTCCGACAGGATGCCCGGGAGGAGTGGGACTGAAACCCAGACACTCCCTAGTCAAGATCAAGACCAGGAACGTTCCGTCTGTGGCGTCACTTCTGCTTGCTTTTCATTTGAAAATCAGAGGGATAAGTTATCCTGCAAATAGGTTTCACTTACTACTGAAACTGAATATGATATATACGTGTGTTTGTGTTCGGAAATTAGGTGGTATTGCCAGTATTTGTTTCTATTGAAGTTAAGACTCGCATGACATAAACTGGGCCAGTTTAAGTGTATAATTCAGTGGCCTTTAGTTCACGTTCGAAGTGCGCAGCCATCCCCTCTATCCAGTTCCAAAACAGTCTCACTAACTCCAAAAGCAAATCCCGTCCCCCATGAAGTAGTCACTTCCCATCCCGTCCCCCCAGCCCCAGGCAACTGCCCATCTGTTTTCTGCCTCCATGGACTTTCCTGTTCTAGAAAGTTCACAAAAATGCAGTCACGCCATAGGGGACCGTTTGTGTCCAGATTCTTAGGTGTTGCTAATAATGTTTACAAAGTATCTATCACCATTGTTCGTTCTGGTGAGCGCCCAGTAATTTTCAGTCTCTGTGCATGTAACGGCTTCTGATTACAAAGAAAGAAAACAAACGATGACGTGATTTTTGTCAGGCAAATCCCATCACTTTGAAGTAGCGACGAGGAAAGACCAAAGGAAGGACAAGCGACTCAAAGACCCTCAGCAGTGACCCTAGACGCACAGCTGAGAGGCTCGCGCCCCAGGGCCGTGCCCCCGTCTCAGTGTGGGTCCCCCCCCGCCCGGCTTCTTCCCATCCCTTGGGGCTTAGCTGAACTGTGAGCCCACAGTGCGTCCTGCCTGAAACTCCATCCTCAGCGCCCCACGGCCGCTCCCTAACCCGGCGCTGCGCGTCCTTTCCAGCCCCTGGCTGTTCACACGTACGACGCCCTTACTTATCGCCAGTCTCTTTCTCCTAGAGGAAGACCCCTGAAAACCTGGCACTTGCCATGCTTAGTCAGTATCCCACCTGGAGGGCAGGACCAGGCAACGGCAGAGACTAAGGACATTTCTGCTGAGTGAGTGTCTAATAAATAAACGAATAGGTGATTTTATGGAGAGAAAAATAATCCCAGCTTCCCTACGTTAACACCTTCCTAGTCGTGTTTTATGGGACAGCGCTCTTCTGAGTCCCCCGTGGAGATGCTGTGGGCAGAGCACCTGCCAGCGTGGCGGCCCCAGGAACCTCTCTAGACGCTGCATGGGGAGTGGAGACCGCAGCCGTCAGTGGCCTTTGGTGTTGAAAACACCGGAGTGTGGGTGAAAGCTTATCTGCACTGCACATACCTAGCCTTTCATGGGTGCATCCTGGGGGCGGGGAGCGATGTAAACTTGTAGACTATTGATAGGAAGTATCACCAATCCAACAGGAGTCAGGGTTGTAAACGTGGTGAAAGAACTCTGAAGCCTGACCGTCCAAGGCCAGGACGCCTTCTTCAGGATGACGTGCTGCCCTGTTGCACTTACCGGACCTCCAATTCCCTCCATGCTGACAGGAGAGTGAGGCTTTCTGAATCTCTCTGGGGTCGTAGGAAACTTGTTAATTTTTCTTTCTAAATGGAAAGAGAATGTGTGTGCGTGTGCGTGTGTGTTCAGGAAAGGAGTCTAGTCCACTGCGCGGGTTTAAAAATCCTTTATTATGGAATCAGTATGTACAAACTCTAACATGAAAATCATGAGTCACGGGGTATCAGCCTATTTACAGTGCTTTTTTGTTTTTTACAAGTTTTTTTTTTACAAGATTACTTCTCCCTAAATAACATAATAGACACACACAGAAATCAAACATTTTTTATTACATACATAAATAAATATTGACTTTAAATGACCTCTCTAAGGGACATGATTTCTACAGGCCATTTGGATGAGAAGGTAGCCGTTGTGTTATCTGCACACTATAATTAAGTCGAGAAAAAGTCGTAACAGCTTTACATACAGACCTCTGTTGATCACCCTGTGAATGGTATAACTTGCTAAAATGTTCAGTAGAGGTAAGCAGCTCAGTCTGGCCATGCAAAACCGTAGATAAGAGTCGCCATCTTTATGCATTTATATTTTAAATGAATCTTAAAGTACATGCAACAGATGTTTAGCCTTTGTGTTCTGGTCACGAGTCAAAGTTTGCGTAACAAGATTGAGATATTTGCAATCGTAGGAATGAGTAAGCTTGAGGAACTCCACAGCACACGGTGTAAGAAAGGGCATTAAGTAGATAAGCCGTTATCACAAATGACACTGACCGATTCGTAGGACAAAATGAATATTTGTACTCACGTGATACAGACACAAGTCCGAATTCAGCCTTTTAATCGGATTTTTCAGTGTTGATAAAAGATACAATCAAGGGCTTTGTAGTCCAGTGTAATCACTTCTCAGCCATTCCTACCCCTGCGAATTACTGGGTTCCTCATACAGAGCAAATTCTCATCTGTTCAGTAAACATTACGAAGCAGTGATTCTCAGCTGGGGGTGACCTTACCCCCCAGAGGGCGCGGGCCATGACTAGAGAGCTTGTGGCTGTCACCCCCTGGGGGAGGTGCTCGTGACAACTGCTGGGTGGAGACCTGCGTTGAGCGCCCAGGGGGTGGCCCCTCGAACAGGGAAACGTGCAGCCCCAAATCTCAACAGCGCTGCGGTGGAGAAACCCTGCTCTATAGATGGGGTATAGGTTCTTTCAGCTTTCTAGGACATAGATCTGTTTTTCAACTTTGAATTTTGTTTAGTAAACATTTCAGAAAATTACCTGTCATAAATATATCATATTAAAACACTAGATGACGTGAAGGGCACACATTCGTTTATAAAAATTGCTCCATAGAGGCCACTTAGAATAAGGGGTAGCACAGATAAATCCATGACTGAGGACTGAATGTTCTAAGTAAAAAGAGCGCGTGTAGCCTCGATATACATGGAATTAGCCACCTGTCTTTGATGACATCATGTTTGACGAGCTCAGTTTTTTAAAGAGTAAATACTATCAGTTAATATACTTTTTCTCACGTGAGAGAAATGCATCTAATTTCCATAAAACGTATCAGCGAGTCAGCCACTAAAACTGTGTTTTAAAATAAGAAACAGATCTTTTTAGCCCTTTATTAGGGCACTCAAATGTTAAAAATTCAGAAAGTAGTAATTATATTTTTGTTCATTTGACTATTATTGAAGATTACTGAAATTCGTAAAAGAAACTCAGGTTTCTCTCATTGCCTAATTAATAGAATTTTCTTCCAATAACACTAATAAAATTTAAATTATTGAATATTATAGCAGAATGAAATGCTCGTAAGAGCTGCTTCAGATTATTTTAAGCGAGGTGTAAGCTACAGAACCTTTATCTGAACTGAAAATATATTTGCTCAATGTCTCTTACCCAGACAAAAGAAACATAATTAAATTTTATAAAATTAAGCTTATTTAATAATTTAATAATATCGTGTATCTATGTATATACGCCTGCATTTTAAACTATACAACAGTACAGAAACTTGCTGGCACGAATACTTGGTGGATTTCTTCATGACAAATTAAGGTAAAAGATAACCTTGTAGCCAATCACATGAAGTTTTCATTTTTGAAGTTTTAAGAATTTGAAATTCAGAGGCTGGGAATGGCACTAGAATAGATCATAGTTTCGGAGAAGGTCTCTGTGTGTGCTCAAGCTCAAGGGCGTTTGAAAGGAAGGCTGTTCCTGTTCTCTCCATTCAAAATTTGGAACTCTTGGAACCAGGTGACTTCAGGACAGCCTGTGGTAAAGTCCATCCCAGGCCACGTTAGGAGCTGCAGAAAAACAGCCGGAAGCGCCGTGAACTTCCGTTCTGAGATTTCCCACGGAGCCGCGTGTCCAAAGTTGCAGAACACTGTCTGCCTTATCGACTTTTAAACAATTTTAATGCACGGGAAGCAGTTTTCAGTATCCTCTTTCAGGGATCCATGCCTACAGACTGTGTTCCCTAAGGCTAGGCATCGATTTGGTAACAGAGTCTGTCTGCGTTCTGCATGGCTTCCGCTCTTAGAGTGGGAAGCCTCACAAAAGCCAACACGTTCTCTCTCCTCTTCACCCCACCAGGAGCAGTCAGGGCGCCCGCAGGCTCTCAGGAAATGTAACAAAACGACCAGTTCCAAGTCCCACCGTGTAAACCCAAGGAAAGTGTACTGAAAATTTCCTTGTTTTACTTGTGTAGGTCATGAAACGAGGAGGCCTAGCCTTTAAAATGTTCAGTTTTTTAAGTTGCTCTTTTCTCATAGTGTCAATACTGACGGGGAAAATAGATGACCCTAATGATCTGTAGGAGAACTGTGTCTTTATCCACCATTGCTGAGCTGGAAAAACAGTTTCTTCAGAGATGCGTCCTCAAGGTGTACGTGTGTGTACGTGTGAGTCTATGAGTGTGTGTATGTGTGCTTGCGCCTATGTGTATATGTATACACACGGAAGCACACAGATGCACATACATACGTGCCTGTTTCAAAACGTACATATGGGTATTCCCTCGAGGAAAAAACTATATTAAACTAAACATTTCTGGTTTAAGGCTGCCGCGACATACCCTGCATACTGTATACTGACAACGTGTTTGACTTGCGTTCATGCTCTGAGGGCTTAGCGTGGAACCTGGGAAATTTTTCAAATAAGGTATAATAATACATCTGTAGGAGTAAAGGAAGGTTAGTCAAAGGCAAGTAGCTGTCCTTCTCCACCAACCAAAGCCCTTCCGCCTTTTCTACATTACGGACAGTATTCTACCACGTCAAGAGCTTGCTTTCGTTAAGAAAAGGCAAATCTCAGTGAAGATTTGAAAATATTCAATCGTTGGGATTCTTTCATTTCAAGCAAGAGGTTTTGCAAAGTCTTAGGTACATGAAAGCTGCAAAGCAAAGCACGTCAGCAGCCGTTTCCCACATTAAGGAAAAGCATAAATAGCGTATCAGGGAAATCTCTCACAGTACAGGATGAAATGTTAAAAAGCATCCCCAGAAAAGACTTTTAGTTTCTCCAAGGCAGACTCTGGATAGCAGCGTAAGGCACTGACTCCTTTCTGCTGTGGATGTCTTCCCTAAACCCTCATTGACAGGCTGCGCTCTTCTTTGCCTTTGTAGGAAATGAAGCTTAGGTGCTGGAAGTGGGAACATTTTAAGTCTAAATTAATTGGCATATTTCAGGTCACAAGTTTTCAGCTAAAAAATCACGTGATTGATAAAAAATCATCTTAAGAAGTATTTGAATAAATAGGGCCAAAAAACCGTATAGTCTTCAGTCGATTTTGCAAACCAAACCAATAATTTAATTTTAAAATGTTTATTGAGTACCGTGACGCTTACTATGTGTACGCTTAGCATGCTTATTACGTGTATAAACTGTGTATTTGTTACGCCGGTGTCTCTTGAGAATTTGCCGCTCTAAATTCAGGGAAGTCTCAGGTCTGCAGTAATTCACTTGAGATCATAGCTAAACCATGTATGGAAACAGATTTTGCAGTGAAACAGGCCTGGCCTTCGTGTTCTCTCCATGCTCACAGGAAACTGTGTCCACGTCCACCGTCTCACCACTTGTCCCTGGTGTCCAGGCGCGTCCGAGACAGACAGAAGCGTTTAGTGCAGTAAAGTTAGATGGGGCGGGAGGTCCTATGGGAAAGGCCTGGTGCCCCCGTAAGCGGGCGCGGCCGGTCCTCGAAGCTCTGCGAGCTTACACGCTCGCTCGGGGTTCAGACATCTCCGGGAACAGGTCAGTATCTTTCTGGAGGAGGCCTGTAATGGTGTGAGTGACGGTGTTTCAGGTGGGGTCCTAGGGAGACAGAACAGACACATCAGTCGGTCGTGGTGCTTTCCCCGGCTGGCTGAACGGACAGTAGGAACGCGCTGACTGCGGTGAACGCCTTGGCCCCGGGCCCGCGCTCCCTCCCGTCCAGGTCCCTCCTCTCCCGGCTCTGAACGTGCAGAGAGACAGACATTCACTCTCCCTCTCTTCTCTCTGCCTTCCCCCCGCGCTTTGGTTCCCTCCCTAACGCTAAACAATCACCAGAGAAAGAAGACAAGCCCCTTTCTTTAGGCTCACAATTATATAAGCCAGAATCCTTCGCATTTCCTCAAGAAAGTTGAAAACTTAACCCCTGCTCTCACTACACAGAATGTCAGTGGAGGCACATGGGGACCACATTCACCCTCATAAGCGTAAGGGGCCATCGAGCTCTTCCACGTGATGGTTTTTTCCTTTAAATTCCAAGTGCAGAAAGCTATTGGGGGGCAAATTTGATCCATCATTTTTTAAAAAACAAGTAAAACTAGAACGACTTCTCAGTTTTCTTAACACATAAACTTAAAAAGCCATGTCAAAGGTTTAAGCTAGAAAAGCAAGGTGCGTAATTTAAAAACCAACAAGAGGCTCACTGTTTTGAAACAATACATGACAATTATTTTTAACGTAGCAGTAAGTCAAGTAGATTGATTTGGGTCATGTTATGAAGAAAATTCATGTAATAGATTATAGTAACAACATACGTAATAAGAAAAGCTCCGTAGCCAAATACTATTTGCTATTTTGTCATATTTGAACATCTTAGTTTAAAAAACAAAAATTCAGATTGATATGAGATGATAGATTTTTTTCCCTCCCATGTGTATCTTGGTTAAAAGACAAGGAGAAAGCACGCATCATGTAGGGAAAAAAATGGAAGTATGGAAAAGGAAGTAACAGAAAGGAAGGCAGGGAGGGAGGGGGGAGGAAGGAGGGAGCAGGGCCAGGAAACGTGTAAGGTGGGCTGCGGGCAGCAGGCGTGGCCGCCAGGAAAAGCACATACAAAGGCCTGGAAGAAGTTCAGGTTCAGAGAATTCCCTATCCGTAGGAATCTGCAGTGATCTGTTGATTTTCGTTTTTTCAGCAAGACTTTCTCTGTGTCCCCAAAGCTGGCGGGGGCCCCCGGCACTCACTGTGCACAGCCGAGGGTGGGAGGTCGGGGGTCCGGAAGGTCCTGATGGTGGCGGGTCCCTCCCCGCCCGCGGTCAGCACCTGCACCTCCAGACGGTAGAGGGTGGCCGGCCGCAGACCTGGCACCGTGAGCACGGAGCGATCCTGAGGGGGGACAGGAGAGGACGCGCCCGTTAGGCACCTCTTGACCACAAAGCCACACGACGGACTCTCATTCTCTGCCCATTTCCTCCCGCCCGCACGCCCGCGATCACCGTGTAAACGCAGGTGCAGTTGCTTTGACACCCCAGTGTGGTCGGTCGAACGTCTGTCCCTGTTTGCTAGAGTCCTGCCCTGCCGGGCAGCCTCGGCAGTGAGAGCCCAGCTCTTGGCAGCCGGGGCCAGTCTCAGGGCTCACCCCTGGGACCGCATTTTGTATTCCTCAACCCAAGACTTTCCCATGGTTTAAAGTTTTCATCTGCACATCTTGTGGTGTGAATTCTTCATAATCCACATTTCCGTAAGCGAGCCAACTGTGTTCCTTAAGATGCAGTATCTATCTATCTATCTGTCAATGCCCATAGCCAACAGTGTTTATTTTTATGCCAACACATTTTTCTCAAAACTCAATAAAACCTAATATATGCACACATAGAAAAATTACTTTCCAATTCCATGGAATTTTTCCTTCCAGGATTTCAGGGTTTTTTTGTTTGCTTTTTCTTTTTCTTTTTGGAGCAGGAGTTGGATATTCTAAGGGCATTTTTAGAGCTGGTAGAAGCCTGTACATGGGTTTTTTTTTTCAAGCCAAGGAATTAGTGGCCTGGAAGACAGGCCAACTCATTACAGGCTCTGGCCAGATTTGAAGTGGGGAAACCGAGAGAAAGAAGAAGGTTCTCTTAGCCATTTTTCCCCAAATTTAACCCTTCAAATAGGGCTTGTCCACTTGGGCCAGAAGGACACAGGCTTCACAAAGGAGAATAAAGTGGTTACACCGCGGGCATCCCGTGTCGACAGGAGACGTGGGTTGAAGAGGGGCTCCAGTAATCACAGTTCATCTAGACGACTGTTCACGGCAACAGTTGTGTGGTGTCTTTCAGTACCTGCGAAATAATACGCTCGGGAGAAGACAACGCACACACGCAGCTCAACAACTGGCCCCAGCGTGATGGGACGTGGGCGCCGACAGTGAGTAAGCCCCCTGCGGGGCGGGTACCGGCCCGAGGGCCCGGGAGGGAGGGGCACCCACCGCCGGGAGGATCTGGGACTGCAGGATGAGGCTGTTGGGAAGGCCATTCTGCCTGCTCTCGGTCGTGACCTCGGCCCACGTCACATGGAAGCCAGTCACGGGCCGCTGGACGGTGGCCTTGCTCAGCTGCCAGGAGAAGCGCCCCGTGACGTTCGTGTCCTGGACCACAAAGGAGGCCGACAGGTTCTCGGGTTTGGCTTGCACTTTGGAATGAACGTGACCTGGAGCAGCGGGAAGAGGAAGGCCGGGTCAAGGGAGGGAGAGCGCGAGAGGGGCCCTAGGCGGCAGGTACGTCCCGTGGGGTTCGGCCGGCCGCCTCGGGAGCGCGGGGTCAGAGAGTCGCCCCGGCGAGCTGTGCAGAGGCAGCCTCAGCCCTGCCCCTTCGTGCCACGTGCTTCTGCTCCCTTGGGCACTACGTGGAGAGTCCTGCTTTGGGGGTGGAAGACAGAGGAAGAATGTTGGGATCTGGCGGGACCTGGCCACTTAGAGAACAGGAGAGACTGCAGTGAGACGGGTGAATATTCAAGGTACTACAAGAGTCGTCGGAAGTTACTAGAAGGCGCCCAGGGGTCTGCGTCTGAGAATAGCTGCCCCCGTTTTAGGAGAGGCTTGGGAAGGTAAAGACGGGGCGTTGGGAAAGCGTGTCGAGGTGACGCCCACGGCAGAGGGCCGGGGTAAAAGTGAGATCATTTCCATAAAGTGCGCCAAAGCAGAAGCAGTACACAGACCCTCGGCTTCACTTCTAAAGGGCTGACACGCCGGCAAAGGCTGTCCGCCAGAGCTGCTGCAATGAGGATGTAATGCGTGCCTTCACACGTATGTCACCTTCCAACCGGGCCGGCACGCTGCCTTTTAGAAAGGGGGTACTTTGGGTTTGTACGCTCTTGTGAAATGCGGTCTGGAAATGTGTACAGAGTTGCCGACATCACAGCCGCAACCTTGGACGTTCGCGTGAACCGTACCTGCGTCGCGGGGGCAGCTGACGTGCTTGTGGCTTTTGCCCTTCAGAGCAGAGCACGGTGGGGTCGTAAAGAAAACGGTTTCTGCTTTCAGGCGGCCCTTTGGCCGTGTGGGTTGGACGGTCACCTTGTATTTGCAGGAAAATGCCAGATCTTGAAGAATCATGTAATTTTCCTAGAGAGAGAGAGAGAATACGCTAACGGTAAATCTCACGAGGGTACGAAATGGGCAGGAGAGGAAATCCTGCCTCCACCAAGGCTGTCTCCCTACATATGGGACGTGTGCACCACGGCTTCCATAAAAATTGCAAAGGAGACAGGGGCCCTGCTTTCATTTATTACAACTGTGAGAGGCTCCCATGGGGTGGGACACAGGCTCCAGAACCCGACAGGACGGCAGCGCTTCCACGTCAAAGCAGCCGGCTTGCAGCCCTCACGAGCAGCCTTGGGGAGCTGGCAGCAGCGGGGCGAGGTGGGAGGCCGCGCGGTGGGTAACGCTGTAGACAGACACCTAAGTTGTCAATACAAAAAAAGCCAACTCGGGCTTCTCTGAGACATAGGCGTGCTTTAGCTGCGAGTGCTTCCTTACGGAAAGGAAGACATTCTCGAGCTGTGTATTGCCTCCCCTGCTGGGAGGGCTGTGATTGCCGCCGGCCGGAACTTTGCGATGAAACAGGATTACGAAAACCAGACTCAGCTGCGGGCGGAGAGGCTGAGGGTATAACCTTACGCTATCGGGAGAGCTGACACTGACGGGCCTAACGAGCTTGTGCGAGGATTCTTCGCCTTTGGGTGTTGGGTGTGCGTGCCCATTCTAGGGTGTGCGTGCCCTTTGGGTGTTGGGTGTGCGTGCCCATTCTAGGGTATAGTTGTCAGGGCTTCGTGTACATGCACGAGAGCTGCAGCAGGAGCATCTCTGGGACCCTTAAAGGCAGAACATCACAGGACGGGCCGTATCCTTCATTACCTGGACGAGTTGGTGGAAGTTAGGGATGCAGCAAAGGAGATGCTGAATGATAGTGTCGTATAGAAATTCCCTGGGGGAAATGAGGCCTTTTAGGTCATTGTGCCCAGTCAAAATCCAGAAAACAATTCAGAGCTTTCGTGCCATTAAGATGAGACGCCCAGAGGCTGGCAGCGTTTCCCCTGTGTCCTGGGAGCTCCCCACAAGCTGTGTCCTGAATGTCTGCATCTCAGGGCCCGCCCTGTGCTGACCGATGACGTGTGAGGTGGTGAAGGGCCGAGAGATGAGTGAACAGGTGACCCTGTGTCTCCCGCTCCCACCTGGTCATGGGTCCCTTAGGGAGCCCCGTGAGGATGAGTTACCCACTGGACACACGGCCTGCACCTCTCTCTGTCCAGCTTTGTCCCCCGATCAGGTGAGTCTAGAAGCCGTTCAGAATCCGGCATTTCGGCCACCTCCTCACCTGGGTCACGCCCGAGGATGCCTCCACCCCGGCGGATTCGTTGTGGGCACAGACTTCCGGAAACCACTGCACATGATACCGAGTGACTCCGGGATCTGTAAGGTCAACACCAATCAGCAAAAGAGAACAGTCTGCAAGTCACAGTGCACGCAGCCCCAAGTCCTGAAAGCACGACAGACCAGGAAGGAAGGACAGAGTCCTGCAGGTGATCCAGAATTGCGTACACCAGCCAGAGGAGGTGGGTCTCCCAAAATTCTGACTAGAGTCAGGGGGAAAAAGTAATAAGCCATCAAAGGAAAAGGGAATTGCAATACGAGAACCACACAGAAAAAAATAATTAGAAAAGTCATAGCAAAACGACTCCACAGAGGTCTTGAGAATAACCTCGCCACGGTGTCCACAGTCATAAATCCCCCAACGAAGGGTAGCACTCAGCAGCCGTTCTCCTATTTCCTAGGCTCTAAGAGAGACTCGTCTCAAGTCTCTGAATCCTACATTTTTCTGACGAGGCTGATGGAGAGGCTGTCAAGCCCAGGCAGGAACAAAAGCCTTTCCCTCAACTCGAAGACCTGGCCCTTCAGAGGTGCTCCATCTCGAGCCTTGCTGTGACAGGGCCCCCTCATCAGAGGATACAGGGTGAACAGCCTCCCGGTGCCTTAACAGTAAGTGCATCCTTGCAGTGAGTGTGTGCGATCGCTACGGAAACGAGGTCTGCTCTCAAAGCCAGCCCAGCATACGGGCTCCTTAATCGTTTCCACTTCCAGCTGGAGCAGCGTGTTTTCTGCACGTGTCTTTACTTTGGCCGACCGAGTGGAAAAAAGACACCGTGATGAGAAGCCGGTCACTGAGTGTGGGAAAGGAGGTCCGGGCCATCCTGGGCTTAATAATCACCCCAGTGTGTCCCCGGGTGTGAAAGGCACCGCTTCCCTGGGTGATTAGCATCCCGTCCGAATGCTCACGCCAAGTGTTTGATGGAGGTTTTCCGAGGGGAAAACTCTTGGATGAAATCGGGTGGTTCTGGTGGGAACTTGCTCTGAGCACTTTGGAACGAGAAAAGAACTTTCAATCTGAGAAAATAAACAGCAAGTGGGCACCAATGGTGTTTAGCTAAAAGGGGAACCCTCTGACTAGAGGTTTTTAACTCTTTACATGGCAGACATCAGGGGCTTTTTTTTAAGAAAAGAATTGCACGTTATACATTAAGGCTGAAGTCAGTCATTGAGTGAATTCAAATCCTTTCTTTCAACAAGTGGTGCTGCTCTAGGCATCGCAGTGAAATAACATCCCAGGAGCAGCTGCTCTCACGCCTCTTAACTCCTAAGGGGGCTGGACAAGTAATAAAGTACATGAGTCAGGTCTCAGGTCGGAGGGAGATGAGCCTACAGCTGAACACGGAGGGCGAGAGAGGTACAGCGTCCCGACGGAGGGTTGCGACTGTCACTGAAACGCTGGCGCAGCTCACAGAGGAGCTGACCTCGCAGGGGAACCTGGAAGGAGGTTGGCACTGGGCCTGCTCGGTGTGGATAACGGGGCAGGGCACCGTCCCACACAACTGTCTGCCACAACGAAAGCTTCTGTATGTGGTGACCCCTCGTCACCACATTGCTGCTGCAGCTGAGGAATCAAATTCTTAAGTCACTGAAATCAATTTAAAATTCAGCGGCTCCACGGGGCTCGTGGCTCCCACATCGGACGGAGTAGCAAGTTCCAAAGTCGGGCACACGGCAGGGCTGACATTCCCTGGTCCGGAGCAGCCGGGGCTGGACTCCAGTTTGCTGCACTCCAGTGCTAGGACGTGTGATTGATACCCGTGGCTCCAGGTCTCCTAAGAACCCCACACACATCTGACAGCATAACTGTGTTTCCATAAGAGGACGCGCCGAGCGACACGTCGGAGCCCTCAGCTCTCAGCTCCGCCCTGCCCGAGTCCACGCCTACTCTGGATCTGCCACCTCCGTGAAGAATTTCACCCAAGCCCAAGGCTTTCCAAGACGGCTCTGCGTTTCTACCTCCACCTGAGCTGTTCCCTGGAGGAGCTGGTGTTCCCAGCTTCCTGTCCCATGTAGATGCTTTTCAAACTCAGCGCTTCTAAAACCACACCCTTGATCCCTGCCCTCAATTGCCCTTGCGTTCAGCTTGCCTCTTATTTAATCACGCCTTTTTGTTTTCTGTATCTGTGACATCTTGCAGCCTTGCAGACCCTGCCGGGACCGCGCTCGCAGGGTGGCCGCTGCCCCGTGCAGACCAGCTGACCCAGAGCCCCTCCCCAGCACCTCCTCTGTGGGGCCCTCACACTCTGGGCCACCACCCTCGTCACCCCAGGGTCAGGTAGGTGGGGACAGCCCCTGAGCCAGAGCCAATCCTGACTAGCCAATCCTGAGACCATCTTGCCTTTCCTACTCGCCAGAGGAAAGGCTTCTGAGCACAGTTTCCTGCTTCCTGACCGACCCTGGTGCCTCCCCACGTGGCCCGAGTGGTGGGAGGGTCCACCTCCTGGGAGCCGTGAGTAACAAACTACCTTCTCAGTGGCCGTTGTCTCTGTTGCCTTCACCAGACCCGAATAAAACCCACTCCTTTAAGACATGATTAAAATGAACAGGCTGTCTTTTAAGCAGTCCTTCATGGCACTTTTTCAGACACATACACAGCAGTCCACACTCTTCCAAGCTTAATCAAAAACTGGCATGCGTTTCTCATGCAGGTCTACACAATCGGTTCTCGTTATTCACACAAGTGAGGGTTTAGAAAATCACTGTGAATGCAGAATTAGCAAAGCCGGGATGGCTGTTTCTTGGAGAAATACAGTGTTAGTTTCCCCGTGAGCTTCTGGTCACCACATTTTTGCCAGCCAGTCAATACATAATCTTATTTTATGTGTGTTTTTCTTTTTTAAAAACTTATTTAATAAAGTCATAATTAACTGTAATATTTCTTTACTTAAAAAACTCTAGTTGAAATTATTTTCATGATCCTGGGTAGCAGGACAGTAAACTTCTTTTGCTTTCAGCCTCACAATAACGCCTCCACTGTACTTTTTTTTTAATCCATCACCATCTCAAAAACGACAAATTTAGACACTTCTTTTACCTTTTCGGAACTTCATCACACACTACCAAGGTGACTAGCACCTCCCAGGCAGCCTCATGCATCAATCAGCAAAGGCAGCACTCCACCACTATGCTCGGCGCCACTTTAACCAGGACAAATCTCCAACAAAAAGCAAGGAAATGCAACACAACAGACCAGAAACCCACGGCGCTAGACAGACCGGGCAGAGGATGTGTCGCCAGCGTGAGAGTGGAAACGAGAGGGCGGCGTCCCCTCAGCTTCAGGTGGGAACGTGTACGTGGGACGACTCAAGCCCATAGCCACTCCCTGCACGAGCACCCCCACAAAGGACCACACAAGCGCCCCCCGGGACTGGTTAGGGGTTACAAATAAACCTTAGTGACCACACGAGTCTTCAAATACACACTCTGTGAGCATCCACTGTGTCTCCTTTCATTTTAAAATCAGTAGCATAAGGTAGCGTTGTTTTTTTTTTTTGCGGTACGCGGGCCTCTCACTGTTGGGGCCCCTCCCGTTGCGGAGCACAGGCTCCGGACGCGCAGGCTCAGCGGCCATGGCTCACGGGCCCAGCCGCTCCGCGGCATGTGGGATCTTCCCGGACCGGGGCACGAACCCGCGTCCCCTGCATCGGCAGGCGGACTCTCAACCACTGCGCCACCAGGGAAGCCCCCTCCCTCTTCCTAAACCCCTTGCCCGCCTCGGCTTCTGTCTCAAATCTCCCCGTGTTCTCCAGCTCCTCTGGGCACTCACTTGCACCGTCCTCTGCTGCATCGCCCCTCTTTGTGCTGAAACTGGAGTTCCTTCACGCCGCCCCTGGTCCCGCTTCTCTCTAGGGGACCCCACCCTCCTTTAAGGACTTGTTCTGAAAGTCTGCGTCATTCTGGTCCAAGTGCTACGTTACAACTGTACGGTGTTTTACCATAATAGTTGCTTCCAGACACCTGCTTGCAGTGACTTTGCTTAGTTGTAAGCAATACTGTTAGCTTGTTTCCATATACATATTCCGGCGAATTACTAGTAAATAAGCAAGCAAGTAACAAAGAAGCCAGGGAGAAAAGTGCTTCTGACTCATCCTTATTGTGAATAAACAGAGACTAAAAAAATAATAGAAAAGATCAAAGAAACTAAAAAGCTGGTTCTTTGAAAAGATAAACAAAGTTGATAAACCTTTAGCCAGGCTCATCAAGAAGAAAAAGGGAGAAGGCTCAAATCAATAAAATTAGAAATGAAAAAGGAGAAGTTATAACCAACACCAGAGAAATAGAATCCTAAGAGACTACTACAAGCAACTATATGCCAATAAAACAGACAACCTAGAAGAAATGGACAAACTCTTAGAGAGGTACAATCTCCTGAGACTGAACCAGGAAGAAATAGGAAATATGAACAGACCAATTACCAGTACTGAAATTGAAACTGTGATTAAAAAACTCCCAACGACCAGAGTCCAGGACCAGATGGCTTCACAGGCAAATTCTGTCAAACATTTAGAGAAGAGTTAATACCTGTGCTTCTGAAACCGTTCCAAAAAACTACAGAGGAAGGAACACATCCGAATTAATTCTGTGAGGCCACCATCACCCTGATACCAAAACCGGCCAAAGATACCACAAAAAAAGAAAATTATAGGCCAGTACCTTTGATGAACATAGATGCAAAAATCCTCAACAAAATACGAGCGAACCAAATCCAACAGTATATTAAATGGATCATACACCATGATCAAGTGGGATTTATCCCAGGGATGCAAGGATTTTTCAATATCCTCAAATCAATCAGTGTGATACACCATATTAACAAACTGAAGAGTAAAAACCATATGATCATCTCAATAGATGCAGAAAAAGCTTTTGATAAAATTCAACATCAATTCCTGATGAAAACTCTCCAGAAAGTGAGCATAGAGGGAACCTACCTCAACATAATGAAGACCATATATGACAAAACCACAGCTAACATCATACTCAACGGTGAAAAGCTGAAAGCATTTCCTCCAAGGTCAGGAACAGGACAAGGATGGCCACTCTTGCCACTTTTATTCAACATAGTTTTGGAAGTCCTAGCAACGACAATCAGAGAAGAAAGGGAATCCAGATTGGAAAGGAAGATGTAAAACTGTCACTGCTTGCATATGACATGATACCATACATAAAAAAAGCCCTTAAGATACTACCAGAATACTACTAGAGCTCATCGGTGAGTTCAGTAAAGTTGCAGGATACAAACAATATACAGAAATCTGTTGCATTTCTACACACTACAACAAACTATCAGAAAGAGAAATTAAGGAAACAATCCCATTTACCACTGCATCAAAAAGAATAAAATACCATTCATACTCTGGTTTCTCTTCAGATCATATAAATCTTTTGCCTTTTACTAAAGATTTCTTGGAGAGGGGGAAAGAAAAATAAGAATAAGATACCTAGGAATAAACCTACCTGAAGAGGCAAAAGACCTGTACTCCAAAAGCTATAGGATGCTGATGAAAGAAACTGAAGCTGACAGAGATGGACAGTTATATCATATTGTTGGACTGGAATAATCAATATTGTTATAATAACCATACTACCCAAGGCAATCTACAGATTCAATGCAATCCCTATCAAATTACCAATGGAATTTTTCAAAGAACTAGACCAAAACATTTTAAAATGTCTGTGAAACACAAAAGACCTCAAAATAGCCACAACAATCTTGAGAAAGAAGAACAGAGCTGGAGAAATCACAGCTCCCTGACTTCAGATTATACTACAAAGCTACAGTAAATACTAAGGTACTGGCAGAAAAACAGAAATATAGATCAATGGAACAGGATAGAAAGTCCAGAAATAAACCCACACGCTTATGGTCAATTAATCTATGACAAAGGAGGCAAGAATATACACTGGAGAAAAGACAGCCTCTTCAATAAGTGGTGCTGGGAAAACTGAGCGGCTACATGTAAAAGAAGGAAATTAGAACATTCTCTAACACGATACACAAAAATAAACTCAAAATGGCTTAAAGACTAAAATATAAGTCATGACACCATAAAACTCCTAGGATAGAGTATTGGCAAAATATTCCCTTACATAAATCGTACAAACGTTTTCTTACGTCAGTCTCCCAAGGCAATAGAAATAAAAGCAAAAATAAACAAATGGGACCTATTCAAAATTACAAGCTTTTGCACAGAAAGGAAACCATAAACAAAATAAAAAGATACCCTATGCAATGGGAGAAAATATTTGCAAATGATGCAATCAACAAGGTTTTAATTTCCAAAATATACAAACAGCTCGTAGAGTTTAATAACAAGAAAACAATCCAATCCAAAAATGGGCAGAAGACCTAAATAGACATTTCTCCAAAGAAGACATACAGATGGTCAATAGGCACATGAAAAGATGCTCATTATCGCTAATTATTAGAGAAACGCAAATCAAAACTACAGTGACGTACCACCTCACACCAGTCAGAATGGCGATCATTAAAAAGTCTACAAATAATAAATGCTGGAGAGGATGTGAAGAAAAGTGAATCCTCCTACACTGTTGGTGGGAATGTAAACTGGTGCAGCCACTATGGAGAACAGTATGGAGTTTCCTCAAAAAACTAAAAATAGCACTACCATATGATCCAGCAATCCCAGTCCTGGGCATATATCCAGACAAAACTATAATTTAAAAAGATACATGCACCCCTGTGTTCGTAGCAGCACTACTTACACTAGCCAAGACATGACAGCAACCTAAGTGTCCATCAACAGATGAATGGATAAAGAAGATGTGGTACAAATAAACAATGGAATATTACTCAGCCATAAAAAAGAATGAAGTAATGCCATTTGCAGCAACATGGATGGACCTAGAGATTGTCATACTAAGTGAAGTAGGTCAGACAGAGAAAGACAAATATCATGATGTCACTTATATGTGAATGTAAAAAAAATTATAAAAATAAAATTACTTACAAAAAGAAACAGACTCCCAGACTTAGAAAAGAAACTTATGATTACCAGAGGGCAAAGGGGGTGGGGGAGGGATAAATTAGGAGTTTGGGATTAGCAGATACAAATGACTATATATAAAGTAGATAAACAACAACGTCCTACTGTATGGCACAGGGAACTATATTCAATATATTCTAATAACCTATAATGGAAAAGGATGTGAAAAAGAATAGACATACATATATGTAATACTGAATCACTTTGCTGTATACCTGAAACTAACACAACATTGTAAATCAACTAATACTTCAATAAAAAGTTCTTTTTTTGGGGGGAAAAAAGAGGGAAAGAAAAATGAAAGGACATTGATGCCCTACACTAGCTGCTTACAACAATAACCAAATCTGGGTAAAAGGTAGAGAAAGATGAAACAGTATAACTCCTAGGAGATAAGGAGAGTATCTTTGTGACCCTGGCATAAGCAAAGATTTCTTAAACAAAGAGCGGTAAGCCTCAAGGAAACAAAATGATGAACTGATAATCTCTAAAAGTAAGAACTATTAAGAATGTGAAAAAAATAAAAGTAGAAAATACTAAGATGAAACCAGCAGATGACTCATATACTCCACCTATAAAGGACTCTTGCAGGACAGGCTGGCTAAACAGTTGAAAAGTGCTTTGAAAAACAGGAGCTCCATTGCCAGTAAACTTATGAAAAGGTGTTCAACGCCTGGATGACCAGAAGAATGCACATTCAAACGGCACTGAGCCATCACGTCACACGTACCAGAAAGGCTCAACTGAGAAAGACAGAACATGCCTCATGGGGGAAAGCATGTGGGGCAGTGGGGACCATCTTACCCTCCTGGTGGGAATGTGCATTGGTCCAGCCACTTTGGAAATTCTCAGCATCTTCTAAATGTCATCATCCTTATGACCTAAGAATCCCACCCTCTGTGGGGGAATAGGTACACATGTACATCAACAGACATGTATTCATAGGCTCTTCACAGCAGGGCCATTCTGAATAGCCCATCCCTGGAACAAACCAAATCTCCATCAACTGCTGTACCAGGGATGACTATGCAGTGATATAAATGGATGAATCACGGCTTCCTGCAACAGGATGGACGGGTTTCCCACATGCAGTGTTCACTGTGAGAAGACTGATGCAAACTGTATGATTCCATCTGTATACATTCAAATACACGTAAAACAAATCTTCAATTTTAGAAGTCAGGAAATGGTGGTTACTATTCTGTGCTTAAGCTGTTTGCACCTCCCGTGTGTGTACATTTTCATTTCCTTACATGAGATGTGTACATTTTCAGTATTACATTAATATGTTGTTTTATTAATATGTCACATGGACATACAATTCTAATTTGAAATTGATAAATACAGTCATCCTTTGGTACCCACTGGAAAGTGGGGATTGGATCCACACCCTGGATACCAAATTCCAGGCTGCTCGAGTCCCACAGTTAGCCCTTCGTATCTGGGGGTTCTGCACACTTGGATTCAACCAACTGCCAATCTTAAACATTGCACAAAATCCACAGTTGGTTGAATTCGCAGATACAGAACCCACTGATGTGGAGGGCGTGACTGTACAACAGATCAAATAACCCACTGATGTGGAGGGCTTGACTGTACAATAGATCAAATAAATTTTATAATTTAATATTAACTTAAAACTATCATTAAATGTCATAATATGGATATATTAGCATATAATTTTATAATTAATATTCAATAAGTAAAATTTAAATTAACATATGATAGTAATAAAACATTAACATGATTGGTAATGTTATTTTAGCTAGAGAATGAATTTCAGCAGCTTGGAAGAAAATTCTGGAACAAGAAGAGCTCCAACACCAATATCCCCAATGGCTCGTGAGCCGATACTCTGAGTAAAATAGCATTTCAGAAAAATAAGAATTTTAAAAACTGAATTCTTGAAACAATCTATTGTTTTTTGCTTAAAATAGAGTTTATGTCTTAAAATGCACAGAAGTGATAAATATAAAAACGTATGTCAAGTAACTCTAAAAATACTATTCTAAGAGTACAGAAAACAAGGAAACCAAAGGAATTTATCCCAAAGATAAAGAGAAAAAAGAATCTATTCTAAGGGTGACTGTTCATTGCAGTATTGACTATAAGATGGAAATTCTGAAGGCAGCTAAATGTGTGGCGATAGTGGAACCATTATGGCACAATATCTATCAAGGCAGCCATTTAAAAATGTTATTAAAAACACCAGCAATACAGGATGCAAATTAGTATTTTATGAAAATGTGCTTTACAAACACACACATGTACATATAGAACAACTGAGTGAGAAACAGGTATAGGAGACTGCTGAAAGAAAATCCAGTAAAATGCTATTTCTATGAAATGATACTGAGAAGAGAATCGGCTCTTTTATTCTATTTTCCAAATTATTTGCATTATAGGTCTTCTAATTTAGAACAAGAATTTACACTGCAAGATAATGACTGCCTCAAGTGTTTGGGACACAAGATCAACCTTCTTAGGAAAGACATGAAGACAGGTTAATATCCCTGAAATGATCAAATGTAAGCAGCAGATTTCAGTATGGGATACAGATTCCTGGGAATCAGAGGCAACCCGTTCAGACTTCAGAAGAGCAAGGCATTTAATAATAATTTTTTAAAAAGCATGTGTTTTGTTCAGCTACCGTTTCCTTAATATCAATAGTGTGGTTCGACGGTGACGTTTGCACAAGCACCCTTACATCACAGCGCTCTTCAATGCAAACAACAAATATAAAACTCTTAGAGGAAAACATAGGCAGAACACTCTCTGACATAAATCCCAGCAAAATCATTTTGATCCACCTCCTAGATTAATGAAAATAAAAACAAAAATAAACAAATGGGACCTAATGAAACTTAAAAGATTTTGCACAGTAAAGGAAACCATAAACAAAACGAAAAGACAACCTACGGAATGGAAGAAAATATTTGCAAACGATGTGACTGACAAGGCATTAATCTCTAAAATATACAGACAATTCACACAGCTCAATATCATGAAAACAAACAACCCAGTGAAAAAAATGGGCAGAAAACCTAAATAGACAGTTCTCCAAAGACATACAGATGGCCAAGAGGCACATGAAAAGATGCTCAACATTGCTAATTATCAGAGAAATGCAAATCAAAACTACAATGAGGTATCACCGCACCCCAGTCAGAATGGCCATCATCAAAAAGTTTACAAACAATAAATGCTGGAGAGGATGTGGAGAAAAGGGAACCCTCTTGCACTGCTGGTGGGAATGTAAATTGATACAGCCACTATGGAGAACAGTGTGGAGGTTCCTTAAAAAACTAAAAATAGAACTACCATACGACCCAGCAATCCCACTCCTGGGCATATACCCTGAGAAAACCATAATTCAAAAAGAGTCATGTACCACAATGTTCACTGCAGCTCTATTTACAATAGCCAGAACATGGAAGCAACCTAACTGTCCACCAACAGATGAATGGCTATAGAAGATGTGGTACATATATACAATGGAATATTACTCAGTGATAAAAAAGAATGAAATAATGCCATTTGCAGCAACGTGAATGGACCTGGAGATGATCATACTAAGTGAAGTCAGACAGAGAAAGACAAATATCATATGACGTCACTTATGTGCAGAATCTTAAAAAAAATGACACAAATGAACTTATTTACAAGGCAAAAACAGACTCACAGACTCAGAAAACAAACTTATGGTTACCAAAGGGGAAGGGTGGCCGGGAGGGATACATTGGGAGATTGGGATTGACATATACACACTACTGTATATAAAATCGATAACTAATAAGGACCTACTGTGTATCACAGGGAACTCTGCTCAGTATTCTGTAATAACCTAAATGGGAAAAGAATTTGAAAAAGAATACACGAGTGTATGTGTAAAACTGAATCACTTTGCTGTACACCTGAAACTAACAGAACACTGTTAATCAACTCGACTCCAATAGAAACTAAAACTTAGCAAGAACAACAACAAGTAAACAGAAGCATCTGCCCACCTTCGGTCTTCTTCCAGTACACCTTCACTTGCAGCTGGCTGTCTTGATAGAACGGAGCTCCGATTTCCAGGAGGCGAGTGGGCCGTCGTCTTTGAAACGGAGGCTGTATTTGCATCACACTTTTCCTAGTTTTCCCAAGTTGTTCTTCTACAACAAAGCACAACATTCTGATTTACTTGTTAAAAATAAATCTGTAACCTGATAGTAATCCCAGTGTATTTCATTTCACTCTGCTAGTCATCCATATTTATTGCCTGATTTCTAAAGGAAGATGTAACGTGACTACACGTTCCTTCCAGCTCAAGTTGACGACACCTCCCCCTTCATCACACGCTGGAATGCATACCTAAAAGGAGACTGTGTACATTACACGGGATCCCCCGAACTTAAATTGGGAATCAACATACATTCACCAGCCCGGAAAGATGCTCTGATGTCAGTAACAGGTGGAAGTAGTATTTCTCACAATAGATAGACTTTTGTGCGGTTATGAAGTAAATGAAGTCGTATTAAAATACCATTTCATGAAAACAGTATAGGTAGCTTTTCACAGAAGTACCAGCATGTCATGTTCCTCCATCTTTAGAGAGCCAGGTGAGAATTTATACGGCTTAGCAGGACGTATACCAAAAATCCCTGCCCTCAGATCTCTCCTTTACCAGTTCACTGATTTCAGAAGTTGTACGTTTAGAAATGCCGTCCTTGGAGGCAAGACTTTTCTGCTTTCAGAATTCCAAGCAGCCCTTTGAGAGAGAACAGCTTAAGCTGTATTGATTATAAAGCAGTCAGAAATGTGTTATCAAAACTTTTCCAATAGAGCTGTGAGGTCTGCATTCTTGAGAAGGTGGGAGGAAGAGGGAGAGATGAGGATGAATGCAGAGAAATGCTGACCTGCGGTGAATCAGGAGAAGGAAAGGAAAACTGAGGACCCAGAAGAAAAAGTACATCGACTGTGTACTTCTCCTTACCGGGGTGTGCCTGTCAAACCATCCATGCAATGGATCTGATTAAAAGGAATGGGATAGTTACATTAGTTGGTACTTACATTTTAGTTTAAATAATTCAAATGAATGTTTGGATAACTCTGACATTTATTAGGTTAAGGATTCTGCACCCAATAGCACTGTGTGTATGAGGGGTTCCCCATACCACCGATTCTCAGACCCCAGCGGGGTGTCCTACAGTTCAACTCAGTTGTGACAGTTTCTACCTGCAGACAGCATCAGATCCCACAGGGTAAGGGCTCAGTGCTGCAAGACTGCGCCCCCCGCCCGCTTCAGATGCGAGTCACGAGTCCAGGTTGGCAGCAGTGCTTCTGATGACCTGCTGTAGATGGGGGGGTTCCAGAGACCCCTTCCTCAGATTCAAATAACTTGCAAGAGCAATTCACAGAACTCAGAAAAAAATTTTACTTGATAGATTACCCGTTTATAATAAAAGGATATAACTCAGCAACCTAAGTGTCCGTCGACAGAGGAATGGATAAAGATGCAGTACATATATACAGTGGAATACTACTCAGCCATCAAAAAGAATGAAATAATGCCATTTACAGCCACATGGATGCCCCTAGAGATGATCATACTGAGTGAAGTAAGTCAGACGGAGAAAGATAAATATCATATGGTATCACTTAGATGTGGCATCTAAAATACGACAGAAATGAACTTATCTACAAAACAGAAACATACTCACAGACATAGAGAACAAACTTATGGTTACCACAGGGGAAAGGGGGGAAGCAGAAGGATAAATTAGGAGTTTGAGATTAAAATATACACACTACTCTATATAGAAGAGATAACCAACAAGCACCTGCTGTATAGCAGAGGGAAATATACTCAATATTTTGTAATAACCTATAATGGAAAATAATCTGAACAAGAATAGGTGCATGTGTATAACTGAATCCCTGTGCTGTATACCTGAAACTAACACAACACTGTAAATCAACTATACTTCAATTTAAAAAAAGAAACAACACAAAACCACAGACAACAGTAACAAAAAAGACTGTTCTAGGGATGAGGATCTATAACGTAGAAAAACTTGTATAGAAATGTTCACATCAGTATTGCTTGTCATGTAAGCCCATATTTAGCTCACGTAAACAAGAACATCTGTCTTCAAAGTTTATCATGCCTAAGCATAAAATTTGATTTGGATATATGAAAAGTGAGTGGGAAAAGAAGGATCTAAGTCAGGAGGAGGCAGATGGAAGCGATGCACACGGCAGGGTGTGGGGAAAGGGGGCGGAGCTTCCACGTCTGAGGGTCTAAGGGAGCCCCTCCCCCAGCATGCGTTCACCACCGCGGAAGCTCTCTGAACCCCGTCTTTCTGGATTTTTACAGAGGCGTCATCACACAGGCGTGCTGATTAAATTACTAGCCGCTGATGGCAAACCTCCGTCCTCAGCTCGCAGGTGGAGGTGGGCGTTCTGGGGGCCAGGAATGTGCCGAGACCGGATAGCAGGAGGCGCTGCTTCCCAGCCTGCAGACGCCAGCGCAGCGAGCCTGGAGCCCAGAGGAGGGCCTGGGACGCGGAGCCCTCAGAAGGCTCCGCCCCCAAACGCATCCCTTTCTTGACACCACCCGGCGGTTAAAGAATCCTGCTGCTTACACCTAAAGCATGTTTCTTTTAAAGAATTAAAGTCTTCAGATTTTCACAAGCCCGTTTATGCTTCTAATTCCTTGAAGAACCTGTGATGGGAAGAAGTCGCCAGCAGACTACCAAGACAGTTTAGAAAACCGTGTTTAATCTCTCTGTAAATTGTCTTCCTGCTGTCTTTTATATGCCATGGAAACATTCATTTCTCATTACAGACGTAAGGACGTGTGAATATATATATATATATATATACACACACACACATATATGTATATATCTCAAGATTGAATCTTTCCTGCTTTATTGAATATTTCCAGCACAGACACGCATGGACATGCCCCATCCCCCATGTAGGGACAGACGTGACAGTTCAGTCCTGGGAGGACGTCCTTGACTCGGAGTGTGTCCTCCACTTTCAGCAGGAAACAAAAATGGAATAAAATTCATTCCTTCACATTCTGAAGAGGTATGAGGTCTGATTTATTTATACTCTTTAATACTCCTGAAAGTTAAAAGAATTGAGTGACTATGCTATTTCTCCAGATGTCAAAACTCTGATTACCTTTTCAGATTGAGAGATTCAGAGTATTTTCTCTCCACTCCATTTTTATTTTGGAGAGCTGGAAGCATATTCCAGTTGCATGAGGCAACTATAAAAAACATTTGGAATCTGTCAACCCTGGAAATACTCCTCCTACCTCCAAAAAAGCAAGTTACATTTCCATTAAAGATAGTATTATGTCTTTCCTCCTTCAAGGGACCCTTTTATAAAACTATGAACATTCAGGCTTTGCTTGCATCGAAATATTTATCATTAATACACCTGGCACCCCGCAGACCTGGAAAAATATAATTCAAAAAATAATTTATATGCTGACATTTACTACACTCATTCCTATAAAATATAATTTCCCTTGTTTATACTATAAAGTTGTAGTTATTCCTTACTTCTAGTTGCTTCATGATGAAATATAGTGTTCTTGTAAAAGTCATATACTAGTGTTTACGAGATTATAGATCAACATTGGGTTATAAAGAACATCCTGACACGTATTCAGCTATATCCTGCCTCATCCTTTGTAAAACAGTCTCTTCTGTCGGCTACGCTGACACCCAAATAACATGTATCATGACAGGTACTTTGCACTATCACTTCTTATTTTATTTTTCTGAATCCGCAGGACAGGCATCAGTTAATCCTAGCATAAAGTGGCCTTTGGTAGGTTAACTGTCACGTCTCTTTATTGGTCAGGTAAAACGTTACCTCATTGTACAAGATGATTAGAAAGTGACCGTAACACTCGGCACCAGCGTCTTGCGGGAACAGGAGTTGGTTGCGTGCGCAGGTAAGAGCGGGAACAACTGACTGGTTTGCTTTCACAGGAGTTCCTGAAGCAGTGCTACAGGCCACGCCTAGGCTTCTGGAGCACTTGGGCTCTGACGGCTGCCGTGGGCACACAGGCGGACAGTCCCTGTTCTCTGACCTAGATGAGACCTTAGTTGAGCGGATGTACTTTCCAAGGGATAGGTCTAGACCCCACAGACTGGAATCTGTCGTGTGCAAAAGGAAGGACGCTTCCACCGGAGATTCCAGAGGACAGGGGAAGACACTCAGGGGTGAAGGACAGATGTGTTTGTATCTGGGGGGATCTGAGTGGCTCACTGAGAGGGAAGAATTCAGTCTATGTGATGCCTAATGGCTTAAAGTGAGAGAGAAGGGTTTGTAATCATACCCGAGAGGAAGGGAGAGGGAGCTAATTAAAGAGGATCTCACCAGGTGTGTGTGGGGAGATGCCCCAGGAAGAAGGAGAAAGCCCTAGATGTGCTCTGGAGACCCAGAGTCTGTAACAGTTGTGTCTGTGGGCTGGACCATGAAGAGATTCTCGATGACATGACTTCAACAATGGCAAGCCAAGGCTGGGTTTTCCTCTCCTTGTTCTTGGTTGTGGGCAGAAACACATATTAAATTATGGGAGTTTGCAATCCCATACCAGTCTCCAATGGGGAAGGAATGTTGTTTACTGGAAAAGCCAGGAGACTAAAAGGCAAACTTATTTTACACAGTAGAGGAAATCCCCACCACCAATAGAAAAAAAAAAAAATGGGTCTTAGGAGAAGCAGAGGTTTAAAGGGTTTTGGTTTGAGAAGACATTTGGGGAGGAAAACATGGGAAAGCAATAAAGGATGAGATCTGTGGAGACTTGCAAAGAGAAGATGTAGGTGACAGTCTTGAGAGTGGAACTCAGGAGAGTAACCTGTGATATGGTTAATATTTTCTAAAGAATATTTTGCCAGCTGTCTACAAAATGGATATTTAAGAAAGAGTGGAGACAAATATTAATTAGGAGATTACTTTATAAGAAAGGTGACAATGGGCTGAACAAGGGCAAGACTTGGACAGATCCCACACAGAATCTGAAATTAGAGTCAAAAGGACTTTCTAATGAACTGGATTTCTGAAGAGAAAGCAAAGCGAAGCATGACGAATGACCTCTATGGATGGCTTGAACAAAAGGGGGAACGGTGGGAACTTTGGGGGCAGGAGAGCCTGGGAGAGGAACGGGTGTGAGAGGGAAGTGAAGAGCTTGGTTTGGGGGTGTTGCATTCGAAGTACCTGTTGGCCATCCCAGGGGAGGTGCTGAGCACATACCTCTGCTTTCAGGGAGCATCAGCTGGGAGACACAGGGTGGCCTTCGCACGTGGACGGTTATGACACCCACGGGAGTCACTGACGTCTCCCAGGGAGGGAACTGACCCCCCCTCCACTCCCCACCCCCAAGCTGATTCTCTGCACAAATGATGCTCTCTTCCAACTCTGCGCTTGTGTGGGGTGACACGCTGTGTCCCACGGAGCACCCATTCTTCAGGACCCAGGAGGAGCGCTGTGCTCTTGGTTCCCACCGCCATGTCTGTCCGTCTGCGCCATGCTTCCCTGCAGCTCTGTGTGCAACAGACTGGTCTCTGTGTAATCATGTTGACATGTTTCTCTCCCAAATTCAACAGTAGGCGCTTTGAAGGCAGAGATGGAAATGTGTCCAGTGCTGCAGTAATGTGTGTATGAGTGTGTCTGCACATGTATATGTACGCATGTGCGTATACACAGAACATATATACACATATAAATACACGGTACACATACACTATATAACGTACAGTCTATGTAGTATATCTCCTACAGTGTACGTATCTTTATACTATAATACAGTGTACAGTGATATAAGGTAGTAATTATCCCCATCATTAGACACAGTTTGCTGAATGAACGGAGGACTGCATTAAAGAAATCAATGAATGGTGCAAATGTAAGTTGCAGCCACTATGGAAAACAGTATGGAGGTTCCTCGGGAAACTAAAACTAGAGTTGCCATGTTATCCAGCAATCCCACTCCTGGGCATATATCCGGACAGAACTGTAATTCAAAAAGATACCTGCACCCCTATATTCACAGCAGCACTATTTACAATAGATAAGACATGGAAGCAACCTAAGTGTCCATCAACAGATGAATGGATAAAGAAGATGTGGTGCATATATACAGTGGAGTACTACTCAGCCATAAAAAGGAATGAAATAATGCCACTTGCAGCAACATGGAGGGACCTAGAGATGATCATACTAAGTGAAGTCAGAAAGAGAAATACCAAGTGATATCACCTGTATGCAGAATCTAAAATATGACTCACATGAACCTATCTAGGAAACAAAAACAGACTCGCAGACATAGAGAATAGACTTGCGGTGGCCAAGGGGGAGCAGAGGTGGGGGAGGGGTGGATTGGGAGTTTGGGATTAGCAGATGCAACCTATTATATATAGGATGGATAGAAAACAAGGTCCTACCCTATAGTACAGGGAACTACATTCAATATCCTGTGATAAACCATAATGGGAAAGGACATGAAAAAATAGATATGTATAACTGAGTCACTCTGCTGTGCACCAGAAATGAAACACAATATTGTAAACCAACTATACTTCAGTAGAATTAAAAAAGAAAGAAAAGAAAAGAAAAAGAAATTGAGAGGCATCTTCCCCCAACCCTCCCACCTCCCACCACCATTGAATTATAATCTCTGGGCATGGTGCCCTACCACTACCATTTTTACAGACAACTCTCTAGTTGACCATAATGTGCAGCCAGGCTAAAGAAAAAATGACTTCGAGCAACTAAGCTATTGAGACCCTACACGTGTGGTATACATTGTCCAGTGAACATAAGGATTTTCTGGCCCTGTTTCGTCACACCTATAACACTAGTATTGACTTACGCCTCATTCTTCCTCTCAGCTGGAAGCTGTCTCTAACGCATGACATCTTGCCTTTAACATGCCACGTGCTCCATAAGTGCTGTCACAGATATTACTAAATCTGACTCTAAAATTACTCTTGAAACTGATTCATAATCATATAACGGACATATTGGGCCTCTTTACAAAGTGTAAGATTGGACCTCCCTAAGAACAGTCAGGCTGAAATTAGGCACACAAATTAATGCTGTTAAAACTGAATTGTGTAACGCTGGTTTTAACCAACAAGGACCTACTGTATAGTGCAGGGAACTCTGCTCAGTAGTCTGTAATAACCTAAATGGGAAAAGAATTTGAAAAAGAATAGATACGGGTATATATATATATATATATATATAACTAAATCACTTTGCTGTACACCTGAAACTAACACAACATTGTTAATCAACTATACTCCAATATAAAATAAAAATTTTAAAGATCAAAAAAAGGGCTTCCCTGGTGGCGCAGTGGTTGAGAGTCCACCTCCCAATGCAGGGGACACGGGTTCGTGCCCCGGTCCGGGAAGATCCCACATGCCACGGAGCGGCTGGGCCCGTGAGCCATGGCCGCTGAGCCTGCAGGTCCGGAGCCTGTGCTCTGCAACGGGAGAGGCCACGACAGTGAGAGGCCCGCGTACCGCAAAAAAAAAAAAAAAAAAAAGATCCAAAAAAGATACACGCGCCCCTATGTTCATAGCAGCACAGTCACAGCACAGCACAGCCAAGACATGGAAACAACCTAAATGCCCATCGACGGAGGAATGGATAAAAAGAAGACGTGGTACATATGTACAATGGAATGCTACTCAGCCATCAAAAAGAATGAAATCATGCCGTTTGCAGCAACATGGATGGACCTAGAGAGGATCATACTAAGCGAAGTCAGTCAGAAAGAGAAAGACAAATATCTTATGATATCACTTACATGTGAAACCTAAAATATGACACAGATGAACCTATCTATGAAACAGAAACAGACTCACGGACATAGAGAACACAGTTGTGGTTGCCAAGGGGGAGGGCATTGGGGGAGGGATGGAGTGGGAGTCTGGGGTTAGTAGATGCAAACTATTACATAGAGAATGGATAAACAACAAGGTCCTCCTGCAGAGCACAGGGCACTATATTCAATCTCCTGGGATAAACCATAATGGAAAAGAATATATATATATATATGTGTGTGTGTGTGTGTATATGTGTGTGTGCATAACTGAGTCACTTTGCTGTACAGCAGAAATTAACACTAAATCAACTCTGCTTCAATAAAAAATATTGATAAAAAAATCAGTGAAGTTACTAAACACATAGAAATGTTTCCATGAGAATTTTTATGTAAAAGTTGTACTGTATGCAAACTTATACATAGAAACAGTAGACTTTTCAAATCCATTTCATCTCCAAGAGGACTACTTCTCAAATAGGTAGGAAGCTCTGTTTCTAGAACTATTTTGAAAGCATCATTTCAAATGGACCTGCTCGTTTGGATCCTATTGTTTCCCAGGTGGTAGAAGATACTTATGGGCAATCCCTGCGTCTGACAGTGCAGAGCCAGCCTTGCCTTTCCTAAATTCAACAAGCTTGTCACACCTTCCGTGTCTGACCAGGCCCCGTCCCGGGATGAAAGGCAGATCCCACGGGACCCTGCGAGCCTGGGGAAGCAGGACCCGCGGAGACCCCTGGCGGCCTCTCTTGGGCTCGCCTTCTATCTGCCCGTCCCCAGATCCCTGGCCAGGAGCTTCCCCACAGCTCTTCTCACCAGTCCCCACCTCTGAGCAAAGCCGGAAACTCCACGTAAGGCATTTTCCAGCTCAGAGGTGAGTGTCTCATAAGACTCTCCCCTTGCTTTGCTCAGTTCATGGCAAACGGACTAGTTTAGAACCACTGGCAACAAGGAAGCGGGTATGGGAATGATTTAGTCACTGCCCCCAGTGGAGAAGTAGGTAGCCTTTTGCAGTAATTGTGACCACTGTGTAAAACCAGGAGAAAAGAAAAAAGGGCATGTCGCATTTTTAGGAGGGAAGCAACAGTTTCTAACAGTTAACTGTGCGGACCCTCCTTAAAAACAAGTACGCATACGCACAAGGACCCCAAATCATGGAAGTATAAACATTTGTTCGAGTGAGACACCCTTTCTTCTTAAACTTCCATTATAACGCCAAAATACTGCACATAAAACTTAGGATAAAAATCCTAAGAAAAACTCAAAGGTAAAATTTGTACACATCCTAGTTCAAAGGACATATTTACATGTATGAAGACTCTCCATGTAAAGACTGCAAATAGGAAAAAGGAACTCGAAGCACTTACTGCTGTGGACGGCGTGTGCGGACGTGAACTGGAGGGAGACCTTGGCGCTCTTGAGGCGCGTCTGGCCCCAGTAGGTGACAGCCTGCAGCTCTACTGTGTAGTCGCAGTCGGGCTGCAGTGGCTCCAGGGTCACAGAATTCTGAGACTGCAGGTGGAGGGAACACACACAGATTCTGTTACAAGCCGCCCTGCCTCTGAGCTTCCCTGCACAGCTGCTGTGTCCTTGTGAAGCACACCAGCTCCTCTCTGATGTCTGCCCGGACTATCTGAGATCACAGATCGTTCTACATCTTTAGCATATGAAAATCCGCTTTTACCGTGGATCAAAATCAATGTCATACAAAAAGCACAAACACGTTGTTTTTGAAATTGTATTCCTAATCCCATTATTGGATGCTTTCCGGTAGCAGGAAAATGAATAATTCTGTCCCCTCACTCCTTACTAGATACCACCTTACAGAGAGAAGAAAGCTATAAAGATGAAGAATTCGCATTCCCTGTATTTCTCTGATTTTATCCTAAATCTTCTATGAGTAAATTTCCACCAAAAGTTGTAAGGAAAAATCAACCTGACAAAATGCTTAAAGCACTTTTTTATGGCTTGCAGGTATAATAATAAAGCCCCTACAAGTGCTCGGAATTAAGAGAAATAAGGTTGTTGTCTTAGAATTCAAACATTCATCAAAATATAGTACATGTGATATCACATGGCCCTACATGGTCTAATTGGTGGTATTAACATCTATGAAGGGAAAAATGTGTCCATCACTAATGCGGCACCAGACGTCAGGCAGTCAGTAAGTAGCACGTGCCTTCCCACAAAGAGTAGGCCAGTTGCATGCGTGCATCGGGCTACAGGAAGGTATCGTCATCTGAAATTGTCAAATACTGAATCACATAGGCCCGTCCCTTGTTTAAATACCTCAATGACCTGTCGGAATTCTCCGCGCCATTTTGGGTCACGTGAGATCTCTTTTCAGGGAGAGAACACGATTTCCATGGGCGTTTCAGAACCGTGAGCACAACGCTCCCTGTAAATTCATAGTTTGGCACCTTTACATGATTCAGGCTTTTGAGGGGTCAGTTATCAGAGCTCGGCCACCTTCCAGCAGGGCGGCTCTGGACGGCTGAAAGGACTGCGCTTCCAGAAGTGGGGGCCGAGAGGCAGGCTCTGGGCCGTGGTCCCTGTTCCCAGGTGAGGCTGGGCCGCCTCTCAGCCACACCCACCGTGGTACTAACCGTGCCTCTTCGTGCCCTTTCTGCCTTTTATCTACAGGATGTCTATGAACTACCAACTCCCAATTCTTTTTAGTTAGGGTTTCTTGTTATGTTCTGTGTCACTCTTCCTAAACTATTATCTTCAAACAAGGAAAACAGAATTCACTTTTGAAAGAGCATTTCCTTGAAAATCCCCACTCCTCTTAGTTTTCACGGATATTAGGATGGACTCTTAGGAAATGAAAAGACATTGATCCCCAAGAAGAAAATTTCACAATTTCTCATGTTTTTCAACATGTTTCCAGTTCCTGATTGTAATTCTCAGTTGGTCAAATTTTAATACTGAGAACTTTAATGAGTCCCAAGCTTGCCTCTTGTGGATCCAGAAAAACACGTCACTCGTAAGATAGTGACCTATGACTAAGGCTCTCTAGGCCTGTTCACAATTATAATTAAATTCACAGTTCATTTTTTTTTTTTTTTTTGCGGTGTGCGGGCCTCTCACTGTTGTGGCCTCTCCAGTTGCAGAGCACAGGCTCCGGACGCGCAGGCTCAGCGGCCATGGCTCACGGGCCCAGCCGCTCCGTGGCATGTGGGATCGTCCCGGACCGGGGCACAAACCCGTGTCCCCTGCATCGGCAGGCGGACTCTCAACCACTGCGCCACCAGGGAAGCCCAAGATGGAGACATTTTTGTTCCTCTGATTTCCGGTGTGGTACCAGCCATTTGGATCTGAGTAAGTCAACAGACTGAACTCAACTGTTGTCACCTAAAGTGTGCACGGCTGAACGGCTGGCCTGGTCCTCTGTTTTCTGAACTTCCTCGTTCAAAGGGGAGGGATGGGAACCTGTCCCTCATCCGTCCCTCTTGTGGCTCAGCAGAGGCCACTCTCAGACCAGGTGCCTGAGTTCAAACACCACTGCGAGGAGATGGGCCTCTTCCCCCTGGTTCTCACTCACCCCACCCGTGGTCTTTCTCCTCTTCTTCTTCGTTGGCACAAGTGACTTGCCGCTGACCGTCCAGCTCCAGAAGACTTTGTAGTGATGCACTGGGATGTCTGGTTCCTCGGGGAGATCCCAAACGATCGTCACAGTCACGCTTCCATCACTGTTGATGGTGGAGTTTGCAAGCCGGAGGTTGGCTGGGGCCGGTGGTGCAGATGGATCTGAAATCCCAGGAGAAAGACACAAGGGCCCAGGATGACCACAAAAGCATCGCCTCTGTACATGTAATGACTACAGGGTCGATGCAGGAAGACTGCCCTTGATGTGGAGAATAGCTGAAGATAAGCACTAAGGAAGATCCCCTTCTTAAGCCTCAAACTGAAAAACAACCTATAGAACAGTAAGAGCAATGTGTTTGGGCCATATTTGTAATCTAGGCACTTCCATACCGCTACAACACAGCCAAATTTTCACTGTACCGAAATGGATAGAGTTCTGTAAAACATGGTCAAATTCCATGTCGGTTGGTTGGCATTAAATAGGTCAGCAAGGTTGAAATGCCTTTGAAAATTCTGAAAAGAAAAGGCAGAAATCTAGGACCAGCTCATTCGAATAACTGTTTTCACCCGAGCGGTCCTGGAGCTTTAGATCCTTCAATCAAAAGTTAAGGGTGATGTGAAAACATCAGCAAAAACAAACCATTCATTTTTTCGCCACATTACAAAGTGGATGACAGACGGGTAACATTTTTATAGTTTCACCATTTCTAGTTTGTCGCATAAGCCAAAACCGTCTCAGCTGTCAGGAGAGAGATTAGGTTCTGGAATGATTTCTCTACAAACCTCCATTTGAAATCTATATACGAAGATGACTAAGTACGTGTAAAGCTGAGGGTCTTTCCTTCATTTTTTTGCCACAAATGGAGCCAGCCGCTCACCACAAATGATTTACAGATGGTTTTGTTTTAAGACGCCTGCCCGGAAAAATGCTGTCAATAATTCTAATTCTAATACCATCTGCATCAGAGGGGCAAAGAAGCGCTATCTAACTCCATATAAACAAAGAAGACTGGCGGAAAATAGCCATGGTTTTACCCTTGGGATGGTTTGTGTTTCAGGGATGATGGAAGCATGAATTATTTTTTAAAACTCTGTTGCTCTTCTGTAAGATAGATAAGTTTTGGAGGTGTGGTGGGCTGTGTCATTTTTTAAAGCTTTGTAGTTGCTTTCCTAGGCTAATGGCTCATCCAATGCACATTACCTGACATGCCTGACCAAAGTGGTTCTCAAATGGTCACCGTGAGGAACCCTCTGGGAGCGCCCAAGACTTATACTGAGGTATGCTGATTCAGCGAGTGCAGGTGTGGCCCATGGATATATCCACGTTCAATATATGTTCATGTTTTATGTAAAATACACACTTGTATGTAACGCACACACGCGACTCTGAAGTAGATCAGAAGCTGGACAGTCCTGCACCTGGTGGCGGCCAGGCAAAGGTGTAAACAGCCCCTGGCTCCCGCGAGGAGGGAAGTGCTGGGTCCTGTTATCACGGGCTCAGGAAGCACGGCCCTCCTCGCTCTGCTGGTTCTGCGGAGCCCCTGGGAGCCCCACTCTGGTCATCCCCACGGAGGCGCGACACGCCTCACTGCTTTCACCCTGCATCGTGGTCTCCGCCTGCCTCCGCTCCCCACTGGCTGTCCCTCTGGTCCCTTGACCCTCCTCAGCCTCCCCCCTCCTGGCCTCCCCATCCCACCGCCGCTAAGCGGGGGAGCATCTGGCCTCTGAACTCGGGGGCCTCTTGGCATCTGTACCCAATCTCTAGAGATCTCACCAGTCACAGCTTTAAAACCCCTGAACTTCAAGTACTCAAGGGTCTTTGCATCAGCTACACCTGGAGGTCTCAGAGGCGGCTTGAAAGGAATGTGCCCAAGACCGAAGTCCCCGTCCCTCCCAGCCCCTGCTGCCCCCCACAGACGCCCCCTCTCAGTAAACACGAATCCCTCCTTCCCGCTGCTCCCGCGCCAAACCTCGAGGTCGTATGCCTCTTCTGCTTTCATTCCTTGGGCTAGCAGTGCCTTCAGAAATCTATCTGGGATCTTACTGTTTCCACCAGCATAACACCGTGTGCCAAGCCTTTGCCTTTGCTCCCTGATGACGGCAAAGGCCTCCGGGCCGTTCTCAGTGCGGCAGCTGGTGGTTTTTACGACACAAGCTGAGGCTCTTCAGCTTGGAAGCTCTCGATGGCCTCCAGTCTCACTTAGAGTCAACGTGCTGGCAGCCTCCCCAAAGTCCTGTGCATTCTCACCACACATAACCTCCCAAACCTCCTTTCCTGTCCCCACCTGAGCCTGCTGCTCTGACCACACTGGTTCCCATCTGATTACGTGGAGATGAAAACCAAGAGCTACTGAAGCTTTTCCACCGGTTTAGCCTAAACGCCTCCCTCCCTCCCTGCCCCCGCCACCGAGAGGCTGTACCTACTGTAGGTTGACCAGATGTCACCCTACTCAAAACAGTTCCATGTGCTTTCCTCCGCGCACCAGCAGAATTTCACCGTGATTTTCTCCTACTTTGGTATTCTCCAAGGCCCTTAAGATCAACCTCTGCGGCATGAGTCAGTCCTTAACCTATGACAGGTTACTGCAGACCTTTCTTACAGAAGGCTGGCTGGCAAGCTCAGCATGACTTCAGAGCAAGAGAAAAATTACAACGTGTAAAGGTGATTACAGCCATTCACGTTTTCAGTGATGCACCTGGATGTCTATATGCTGGAAATAAGTAGTTATGTGAATCTTCCAGAGAGTCTAGGTTCGCAGGACAAGCTCAAAGTCACCTCCTTTTCTAAAGAAATTCCAGGTTTAAGGAAGGCAACTGGTATTCAGTATTTCATCATTTCCCTCATCTACTTCATTCATGATATCATTTCTTACTGCCCTGGAAAAATTCCTCATACCTTAGATGTGATCATAATTCAGAAAAACATCATCTAGTTTATGAAACGTGATAAAATATGAAACAACGTAATTTATGACAATGGCATTAGGAAGTAGTACTTTCAAATAAATGAATTAGTAATATTTGCTTCACATTTCCTTAAAAGTAAGGCCCATTTGAGTACTCACAATACCCAGGTGGCGTACTTCCATTACCAACGTGAGACACCCCCAATCTCTTTCTCCCCCCAAATAACTACTTTTTAAAATTTTAAAGTCAAAGGGGAATAGCAGAGGTTATCGCCCCAATTATCCTCTGTAAACGAGCTACTCATTTATCTGTCTAGTCACTGAAGACTTCAGATGAGAGAGTCTGTCCTGTTTGTCTCATCTGAAGGATTTCATTCAGTCCCAACAAATTCCCAGATTGCTGTCATTCACTGCCTTGTGAAATGGTTCCCTGCAGTGTGAAATCAAGTATATTCACTTTGTTGAAATATACAAAATCTTTTCTTTCAGTTTACATAATGTTTTAATTCTGTTAAAACATTGAAATGCAGTTGGAAGCTTGTGGAAAAAATTATATGCATATAGAAACTCCACATTATGATAAAGCTCTAAGGGATTTTATAATTTATTTATGAACTTTAAAAAAAAAAAAAAACTGGTAAGGATCTTAAGGGTTGGATAGGTAGAGTGACCTGCCCGAGGTCATTCACATAACTGGTGGCAGAGCCAGGTGTGAGAATGACAATGAGGGGAGAAAGAGGGGTTTCAGGCCACATCTCTACATCTGTTATCAACATCAACATCATCATCATCATCACGATGGGCCACTGTCTCTACAGAAAGTCAACATGTGAAGCCCTTTGCTGGGGAAAGTGCCCATTACAGTCTGGCACAGGGATTGAAAGCCTTTTTCTGTAAAGGGGCAGACAGTGAATATCAAGGCTTTGCAGACCAGACAGTCTCTGTTGCAACTAATCCACTCTGCTGTCGTAGCTTGAAAGGAGCTGCAGATAATATGGAAACAAATGAGCACGGCTCTGTGCTAGTGAAACGCTATCTGTAGAAACAGGCGGCAGGCCAAATATGGACCACAGGCCATGGACTGTGGCTCCGGGTCAACCCCGGAGCTAGAGTCTTTCCAAAGCAATGACACCATTTAGTCTCTTGGAACTGGACATAAGCACAGCTTATTTCCAATTTTATATGCATATGGTTGTGCTTTGTTTTTTTAATGTTGGCCTTTTGTTCCCATTTTGCAGATGAGGAAACTGAGGATCAGAGAGTTTAATTCACTAGTTCAAGAGTGTAGGGGGAGAAGGTCAGAGGCACATCACAAGACCAGAGCTCCCCTGACCCCTCCCTCTGAAGCTTAAGTGAGAGCATTTCTCTCCCATCTCACTTCTCTTTCTGCTTCATCCACTCCCTCTTTGCAACCTTCCCAATTATCTGCAGAAACACAACTCACAAAGCAGGCAGCAAGTACACTTTCAAAGATAAATGTAATAGGAAGCCCGTATTAGCTCCTTTTACAGTTTGCATGATTTCCAGGGCAAAGGTATCTTCGATGTTTAGCAGGAATAACCAACTTCAGCCTTGGAGAAAAAATAGTTCCTTTTATTAACGATCCTATGTAGTGCTTTTGGCAAAGGAAGATGGAAGCTTTGGGTTTCAGCGGATAGATTTACGGTTGCATCTCTGACCCTTTTGTGACAAAGTAACACGCACGGTAGAACAGCTTTACGCCCTACGATGGGTAAAGCGCCAAATGAAATCACTTGTCACCCCTGCAGAAAGGCAGGCTATTATCACACTGATGTGAACTCTCATGGGAAAGGAGCCCTTCCTGCCATCCCAGGAGAAAGCCCATCACTTATTGTGAGGCAGGCGCGCCTCCACGTGTCCAGACGATCCTGTTGGTTAAACACGGAGACCCAGCCGCGCGTTAGTGCAACAGCAGAGTGGGGTGCAAACGGCAGTAAAGAGAGAGACCTTTAGATGGTCGTACTCAGTGAAGGAAGTCAGACAGAGGAAGGCAAGCATCATAGGATACCACTTGCACGTGGAATCGAAAATGTGGCACAAATGAGTCCATCGACAAAACAGAGACAGACTCACAGACAGAAAACAAACTTACGGGTACCAAAGGGGAAAGGCGGGGAGGGGTCAATCAGGAGTTTGGGACTGGCAGATACACATACCATATATAAAATAAACAGCAGGACCTACTGTGCAGCACGGGGAGCTAAACTCAGTATCTTGTAATGACCTACAAGAGACAATAATCTGAAAACATATATACTTATAACTGAATCACTTTGCTCTACCCCTGAAACTAACACAATATTGTAAATCAACTCTACTTCCGTAAAAAAAGAGAGACCTTTATAAATACACAATCATGAAGAAATGTACATACACAGAGACACAGAGAGAGGAACGAGATATGCTTTAAGAGCATGAATGTTAATTTTATTACTTATTTGAGTTCCTCAAACGATGTCCAGGGAACAGACTTCCCATTTGAAATGCATCAGAGCACTGCCTCTTAGGTGTGGGGCGGTGATCAAGGGCAGTTAGAGTTTTAAAGCAATGATATAACCAGTCACACGTTCTCCAGCTAATTCGTAGGTTAGTTCTGATATTTAAACTGGTTTTTCTTTCCAGACACAGCGGCTGGAATAATTTTACTTCCTTCATTAACAAAAAAAAAGAAAAAGAAAAGAAAGACAGAAAGACAGGAAAGAAAGGAAGGAAGAAAGAAAGAGAAGGGAAGGGAAAGGAAGGGAAGGAGGAAGGGAAGGGAAGGGAAGGGAAGGGGGGAAGGGAGGGGAGGGGAGGGGAGGGGAGGGGAGGGGAAGGGAGGGGAGGGAAAGGGAAAGGGAAAGGGGAAGGGAAGAGAAGGGAAGGGAAGGGAAGGAGAAGAAAGAAATCCCCCTGCAGTATCTAGACACACAACAACTTAGGGGAGCTGCAGAAGCTGCACGGCAGGCAAATTTCCAGCTATTACATAGTTTCAGGACATGTGCTCAGCACAGTGTCGTCCAGTGGAAATGGCACACAGAGCAGCTGCATAGCAAGTCATGGGTCCCCGTGGAGCGACAGGGACCTTTATGACCACAGTGGAGTCTGTTCCCGCTTTCCAACACTCCATAATGTATGCGTGGAATAACATCCCGTGTGATGCTCGTATGCTGTGAAAACAACGTCTGCTTTTCTTCTGCTTTTTAATGTATCCTGTACACATGGGGAAATAAGGAGGGAAAGATGGATGGAAAACTCTGAACTTGGAAGGAGGTGAATATAATAACTGTATTATGTACATTAGAAGACGTATTAGGTTAATGACAACGGAAGGTGGATTTTTTAATTTGTCTTCGTAAGATCTCCTAAAAGCACATTATTCAGTGTTACATGGATACGGACTAGCCTCAAACATCCAGACCAACGTCTGTGTGCTTTTGGCAACACGCAAGAAAATGAAGCTGGGCTTTGCTTACCATAATGCACAAAACCGTCCGTCTTCCTGCTTCCACTGCTGATGTCGACACACAGAAGTCTCTGTAGCCCTTTATTTCCCCAATTCAGTCAACTTGTAAGCAGTCACTTGCAACAGGAAGTGATACTAGTAACGTATATTTCCAATACCAAGCATGCAGTATGTGCACATTTTTTGCCCTGTCCGTAAATATCAACATGATCGAGAGAATGTTCAAGACCAGTGTATACCAAAGTATGTTATCTGCTGGCAAGAGCGTCACTCTAAATTGATGCCCGCCACTTTGGGGCGCTCTGTGGGTCAGCATCAGGGGCTGCTTCGTCAAAGAAGCGGACGACAGTGTGAAACGGATCTGATGTTGGGAAGGGCGATGGCAGATTCGGGAGGGAAGAAAGCAAGCCTGGAAAGGCCTGTCTGTCTCCACTTACTATTACGTCTGTCCCACATTCGGGAACACGGGGGCTCCTTTCATGATCTCGCCAAATTGCGTCCATCAAACTATTCATATCTTTGTTTTAAACCATAATTCAAAACACATTAGACACGTCTGTAACGGGAATCTTGTAGATATTGAGTAAACCAAGAGGTAGACAGCAGACGCTCTCGGGGTGCCACCCCTGTCCCCTGTCCTGTGCTATTTCAGGGCACGTCCGCTCAGCTTGTAAACGACCACACCTCTGTCTGCACCCAGAGCAGGCTCTGTGCGTGTGCAGGACACAGACGCCCAGAAGCAGCCCGCCTGCAACGCCCCAGTTCCCCAGAGGGCGAAGGGCTGCCCACAGTGGCAACTAGCGTGAGAACGCGCCTTTGTGTTCCGCCTTCCCTTCCCAGTCACCTTCCCCTCTCACCCCCGCCCCTGCCCACCCGGTGTCCTGGATCCTTGCCTCTGTAAACTGCTTCCATGTGGAGCCTTAACTTGCATGGGCGTCTGGGGATCACGTCCCTGGCAGGTCATCTCCCGCATCAGGAGTCCCACGTGCAAACGCCCCTGTGATTCCACACATATCTACACCTGTCTCCCATTGCTTCCTAGGGTTCACTCCCCACGCCACGGGATGGAAAAGTTTCCAAGACCCTAGGGTCTGGCAGGCTTGGTGCCCAGAAAAGCGAGCGCTTCATCCTAGGAGTAGCCTAGGAAGGCAATTCACCATGTGGAAGGGTTACCATTTCCATTTTCTCCATTAAGAGACAAAAAGTAGAAAGGGACATTATACATTAGTCTATTAAATTATCTGTAATTTTAGTTTTTAAGGTTGTAGCCAACTTTCCTTCTCAAGTACCAGGGAGAAAGACAGTATAGAGCATTTAAATAAGTAAATACAGAAAAATCACCTCAACCTTGGGGAGGGGCGTTGGCAGGGGTTAGCAATAAAAATATCCAGAAACGGTATTCACCTGGAAAGAAAAAGCCTGAAACTGACTTACCAATCTATGAACAACTCAGAATTTTCTTATAGAAAATAGGTATTCTAAGGGGTTAGGATTAAGTTATAGGGAGATATAAGAGTTAAAGGGAGGGCTTCCCTGGTGGTGCAGTGGTTGAGAGTCTGCCTGCCGATGCAGGGGACACGGGTTCATGACCCGGTCCGGGAAGGTCCCACATGCCGCAGAGCGGCTGGGCCCGTGAGCCATGGCCGCTGCGCCTGCGCGTCCGGAGCCTGTGCTCCGCAACGGGAGAGGCCACAGTGGTGAGAGGCCCGCGTACCACCAAAAAAAAGAGTTAAAGGGAAATTAACTGAGTAACCAATCTATTCGGGCAAACCACAGACTAGTAATTTTGTATTTGAAAGTAACCCTAAAGAAGAGAAAGACAGGAATTTTGGCTTTTCTGTGAGAATCAGGATGAATACCAGGCAGCAGGCCTAACTAAACTAAATGACGCCCACTTTACCAAGTTTTTTTATCGTCCTATTTAATTTTGCTTTTATTTTCAGAGGTGTTCGTGGAAGATGGAAAAGATCCTTGCCCCTTCCCTTGAGCCAGCCTTAAATGATCAAGTCTGGTCCCATATGCAAGTTCAAATGCACTAGAAAATGGCCTACCCTTTGCACAGACAACTATTTTGGAAGCACTATTTCTTTCTTAAAGTAATTTTAAACCACTAGAAGACGTACAACTGGTACAGTGCCAGTTGGTTCTGGAGCAGGGCGGGCATAAGTGGGCTTTTAATTAAATGAAAATGCACCGCTTTTGGAAGCGCTGCAGTGACCGTTAAAATGTGGTGCTATTTGCTTTTACAAACCACACCGCACATGCATCCTTCCATACGTCTCAAGGCAAGGCGCATTCCGGACTTCAGTCCTTGTGCTCTGCAAACCAAACGCGTGTGTGCGCTGGTCATCACAGATCCTCTGGTGGTCTCCGGGAAGCTGCATCACAGAACGGGGCTGGGGGCGAGGGGATGACAGGCCTGCCTGACGGCTGAAGACATTGCCAGAACGGTCCACCTCGTCTCTCCCCATCTTACTCCACTGCATTTACAAATATACAAAAGTGCTTGCTAGGGGAAGAAAATGTAACAGTCTTACTGAACTAGAATTTATATCCCATACAGTTCACTCAAGCGTGCAAGCAGTGATTTCTAGTGTTTCCTACGGGTGTGACCACCACCACTACCCATGTTAGAAGGATTCCTCTACCCCGTTAAGATCCTCCGTGCCCTGTCGGGAAAATTTTAAGGTAGAAACAAAGTTATTTTTGTGTCTTCAGCTGCTCCTTTGATTACTCGTGTTTCCATCACGTCCAGGGTCCTTCACCGGGGTACGTCCACCCCTCAGAAAAGCCCCGTGTGCAGGAAAGGCCCTAAAACACAGCAGTCGTACTGGCTGGGCAACGATTACTCTTCTGGAAATATGTGCCTCCCCAAAGGAAGAAAAGAGTCTTCCCCTGAAACACCCTCTTGTCTCAGTCATCTCTGTTTTAGTCACACCAATCGCCCAGCAGTTCCTGACCAAAGACCCTGGAGTCATTTCCTACAGGCCACGGGTAAGTCCCCAAAGCCTGTCAGAGTCACCTTTCCACATGAGCTCCCCGGACAGCTGACTTCTGCCTCTGTCCACGTTACTGTCGCCTTTCATTACTGCTGCTGCGTCACTGGTTTGCTGTGCTTTTTAGATCCACATATAAACGGCAACGTAGAGCGCTCGTCTTCCTCTGTCGGGCTCTCCTCACTCAGCGCAGGGCCCTCTGAGCGGGAACACTGCACTGGCGCTCCGTGCCGTGACCCTGGACACCCAGCGCGCCCAGCCCCTCCTTCCTTCCAGTCTGCACCCTTCTCTGCTCCACCCTCAGGCTCCACCCCCTGGAACCGGAAGGCTCTTCCTTCGGACGGTGCAAGGCCAGCCCTTCACTCCTTTATACAGCATCTCTTCTGTGGCCGCCCTCCCTGAAATAGGAAAAAACAAAAGCACCCCCTTCCCCACAGCTCCCGTGTCTGTTCTTTATTTTTCGCACTGTCAGTTATCACTCTCTACCCTAGTATATGAGAGTGTTTTATGTATTAATCTTGTTTACTGTTTCCTCTCACCCCCAATGAGAGTGAATCCGTGTGTGTGTGTGTGTGTGTGTGTGTTTTCCACAACGGCAGACATTTTTGTCTTTTACTTGTTACCTCAGTGCCTAGCACAGTGCCTGACACAGAGCAGGTGCTCAACAGACATGTGTTGAATAAAAAAAGGGAATGAAACGTGAGTGATAGAACAAGACCCCAAAACACTTTATTTCTACCCTAAAATTCTCCCAGTAAGCCAGGGAGGCTCCTGGAGGATTCTAAAACTGTATAAAGGACACTTGCACGACTTTATGGTAAATACTAAAAATCACTGGCTAACACACTTAAGATGAGTGAATTTTATGGTATGTAAATTATATTTCAATAAGGCTGTTAAAAATTATTTTCCCAGTAAGACACAGTTCTACGCTTCGTGAGAACTGACTAAGGTGAGGGAAGACAGGGTACCACCTTGTAAACGGTGATGTATCCTTAGCCACATCCTGGAGAAAATGCTTTCAACTGTTTCGTGGGTCTATTATATTCCCATCATTCTGTGGCGCATCTTCAGTGGAAACAGTAGAATCTTCCATAAATTCTAGGCATAACAGTTTAGGTTTCAGAAGTGCAAGAACTGAAGTCTGGAATGCTGAATGTTGGGCATATTTGTAAAACCAAGAAATAGAACAATTTAATGGTGACTGCAAGGTTTCCCCCAAATGGTGCACTTCCCTTCAACAAAAGCCTGTTTAAATGTGAGGGATGCTGCTCTAATTCTAGACATACACGGTCCTCAGACATGTAGGAAGGGCTGGGACAGCACGGCCTTGTTCCTTCCCCAGAACGGTTGGCAGGCACCGGGCCGGCCCCGGGGACTGTCACAGGGCCTCTGCCCAGACCCCGTCTGACTCTGAAAGGGATTCCACCTCTGTCTGCAGAGGCTGGGAGCTGCTCTGCCTCATGTCTGGACATGCAGCCACGATCTGAGAGCGCCAGACCCCAATCCTGCCGGCAAGGGAGGAGATGGGAACGCACTGTGACCGCAGCACGCCTGGACCGCATTTGAACTGCCAAGGTCAACGTGAACGCTTCTCGAGCCCTGTACCGAGCCCTGCCTCTGAACCCACTGTTAATTATTTATTCCCACGGCCTCTCTCAGTCCTCGGACCACTTGGACACAGTCCTCAGACAAGGAAGGTCTGACGTCTGTATTTCTTATTTCATTTTTGGACCTGCTCAGTGTATCTGCCTCGGGGTTGGCGGGGGTGTGTGCGCTGCACCTTTTTTTTCTTAAAAGGACTTTTTAAAAGAAAGACTTAAAAATCTACAACGTACGCCGTAACAGAATTCAAATACTAAGTTGGTCTGCTTGCAGGGTCCCCACTTGAGACCTATGATTGTGCAGAGAAAGGTGTGGCAATACTATCTGGTGAGAAACGGACAGACTGACGGAAGCATACATTTTACCCAAAAGGGGCGGAAGCTGCAATTTACAGCAGCCGGTTCGGACCTTCCCGTTTTGAAAGACATGACTGACGTTACCAGTCTCACATTCTTCATTAATATCATAATGTATTCTTAAAATAAACTTAAACGAGCTCCCTAAGAGGATAACTGCTGGTTAGTAAGGGAATCAGTGGACGAACCTCTATCCATGAAGCTGGCCCTCGCTATGAGCCAGGCAGATGTATCATTAATTCAGAGCGCACACAGCCATCTCAACACAACTGGAGAAATAAACACGGAGCTATTATTAATACCCAGTCAAATGATGTCCTCCCACTATCACAGACTAAACTAACCACACATGTAATATAGTTAGTATTCATCGGATCCCACAGAGGTTTTAAAATAGCACTGAAGTAGGAACTGAACAAAATGATAGCCATGATAAAGTGACTCGGGAGGGATTTAAATTCTGCCTCTTATGAAACAAAAGAGATTAATTCACACTCAGTATAGCAACGGTTTCAAGAAACCTGCATAGTCTGATGTAGCAGAAAGTAAACCTTTCTCTCCAAAAATTAATTGAATGGTGCTTGACTCAGAATATATTGAGAGAGCCAACGGAAGTTGATCATGGAAAACCATGACTTCAGAGTTGAGAAAACCCCATCACATTATCTTCTGCAGTCTCTCAGAGGTAAAAGCCCAGGGATGGTCCTAATCACAAATTCGCCGGCACCTTCAGACCCATCTGGTCCCGTTTGCTAAGCACAGCACAGCCACCTGTTGGCCAACCACACGTAAGAACCTGGAGATGAGGTGGATGCGCCCCCATGGCGAGTTGGACATAGAGGGACAGGCAAGCGATACTGACCTTTGGAGGAGCGGAAGTGTTTGCTGGGGGCGGTGAAGCCTCGGGTCCCGTGCACGTTCACGGCTGCCACGCGGAACTGGTACCACCTGCTGGGCCGTATGTCGGTCAGTTGGACCCGCTCATCCGTGGTCTGAGGGGAAAGTCACAGAGCACAGAGATCCCCTTTATCCTGACGTGCCCGTCAGGTCTGTTTTAGAAACACACGCACTTATCAGCCCATGCAACACAGCCTCGCCGTGCCCTGCCCTCCTGGATGAGAGCAACCCGTCCTGCTCCGGTAGGGGAGGGGCTGTCGGGGACCAAGGAATTCCTAGGGAAGGTTCCAACTGCTTGATTCCATTCATAGGTATTTCACCTCGAAGAGTCAAAGCTCTCTGGAAGTCAAAATCTCGTGACAAATGCTTGGGCTGTTTTAAAATCTGGTGACTAAATACAGCATTGGAGAGATTTCATCAATAAATTATACTTACGAATGAATAAATACATGAAGGAATCATTACAGTATAGAGAAAATGAAATCGACTTTAGTTTATAGAAGGGAAATGCCTCCTACTTGCTCGCCAAATATAATTTTGGAAGTATGGACGTGAACCCACACGCTTAAATTCTGGAAGTACATTGCAACCCAAGACTTTTTTGTTTAATTTGAGTAAATCATGTAAGATCTGCAAAGAGTCGTGTTCCTGAAGGGTGAGGGATGTTTCGTCCAAGAAAAGGGTGAGGGATGTTCCTGAAGGGTGAGGGATGTTTCGTCCAAGAAAAAGATCTGCAAAGAGTCGTGTTCCTGAAGGGTGAGGGATGTTTCGTCCAAGAGAAGAAAACTGGACAATGGGACAGCTCCACAGGTCTTGCTGTCCCTACAGCTACGTCCCAAGATATCAAACAACTTGAGCATCTTCCCACTGCCCTCCCCTTCATCAAACTCAGGGCAATAGGCCTGCTTCCAGCAACGTCCTAGGGTAGACGTGAAACCTTGGCCTTGACTCCGAGGGATAGACGCCCGAGTTCTACGCCTCACGTGTGCCAAGTGCTGAGCTCAGCTTGGCGCTCGGTGGATAAAACTGGAAAACAGAACTGAACTGAAACCCTCCTAAAGCTGAGTTTATAATAACTTACTGAAAAGGATCGTCATGTGTATTTTAACATTCAAAAGAAGGTAAGCATTTCCGAGATGAAAGGAAGAAGATGACTTCAAGTGTGGCTTTCTACCTCGTTTGGCAGAATTTGAGATAACATTTTCACTGACTTGTTTGTCTAGTTTTAGCTTTCAATTTAAGGAATTAAAGCCAGCATGCTAGCCACAGCATTCAGCAGACAGAGAAAGGAAGCATTACATGTGGTATTAACTAGTGAAAATAGTAATAATAACAGAAATGATAGTGCAAGGTCTTTCCTCTCTCCGAATAAGAGGATATGAAAGAGAAGGGCTTATCATCAGTTACTTTCATAAATCTTCAAATTTATAATTTGGAAATATTTGGAAATTGCATAATTTGGAAAAGTTACAAATGATACTGTAGCAATTGTTTAAGGGAGAATGCCGTGTAAACCAAATATAATTTCAGGCTGTATTCTGAACATCTTTATGTTTTGTTAAAACACAATTTTTTAACAAAATAGGTGTGGAATAGACTTGCTAAATTTATCTGACCATTTTTCGTCCCCCCTAATTTAAGATGTTTCTCTTAACATCACATTTCTCATTGATTTGGGTGGTATTTAAATTATTTTAGTGTCTATCCTTTCTGAGATGCTACTGTTGCGAAAGGGACCAAATTCTTCTCCTAAACACCTGAACGCTGACATTTATTTTATATTTACTGAAAAAAAATCATGGGAATCTTGTCCTTGGAGGAAAAAATGACCTGATCAACTTCAGGACAGAATTTCCCCCTATAGACCTACATGTAGAGAAGGCATTTCAGTTGCTGAAAAGCATGAAGCAGTTGTGTATTGAGAATTTATTCTTTCCTCCATCCGTGGAGTCTGCCTGCAGCTGGTAGTCCATTTAACAGCTCTTAAAAAGAAAGAAAATATTTTGCTTTTCACATTCACAAGACAGAGGAGGTAAAGCACTGGGAAGATAAACTCCATCCAGGTGGCCTCCCAGTTGGTAAGCTGACCGAGAAGAAGAAAGCACTAAGGGGAGATTGATGAGCTGCTGGCCGCTTCCCACTAAGTAGTTGTGTGATATGAATCTTCCTCCCGCCACGAGAGTCCCATGCGGAATAAAGGCTTAAATGTAGGAGAAATAGAGGAGAAGGCGTTGAGATGATCAACTAGCACATTGGCGAGTCCTACGGGTGTTGCATTTCCCTCACTCTAGTCGGTTTTAAGTTTATCTCAAGGAAGCGTACTTCTCGGAATAAATGTGAACACTCATTAGAAAACCGTCTCCCTTCCACGTGCGCTGTGAACACATGAAGCCAAGTTTCTCGTGGTACCCGGTTACGCCTACAGAGCCCATCCCGTCTTCCGCCCACACGCAGGGCACGTCCACCTTGCGTTACGTGATTTCGGCGCTCGGGTTGTTCTGACCGCGGCACAGCAAGCTCAGTTTCTCTCTGTAGGCGAAGGAGACACCGCCTCAAGGGGAAAGCAATGCCTATGAAGCACTAACCTGGGCTACCGTCTGCCAATGCGTGGAGTCGTCTTCACTGGGATGGATTCCATAATTCCATCTTCTCTGTACCACGTAGATCACAGGCTCAATTGAAATGTTGAATTTTGAGGACCACTTAATCTCCAGCTGCCCGGACTGCAGTTCTGTGAATCGTAACTCCTTCCTGGGCTTCAGGGGGACACCTGAAACAGAACCGCGCCAGTTAAAACAGCCCGTGTGTGACTCGGAGCGCGGCGAAAGTTGAGAAAGAAAATCTACGGAAGAGACAAATCTCATCTCGTGACAACGGATCCTCTATTTCCTTTCTTAAAAGCAGCTCCTCCCTATCAGGGGTTCACATTTGAAATCTCCTGACACGAAGTTCAGTTTCGCTCTCCCAGTTTTTTAGAGGGTCTAAACGGAGTCCTGATTCTGAAAAAGGTCACCTCTAGAGCAATGCCTTTATGCGTGTTCTTCCAAGTAAATCCTATTACCAAGCTGCACCACTGGAGGCTAACCCGGAATCCACACGGGGCGACAGTCAGGAGGAGGCTTGAGCCCTCTTTCCCACGTAACACGCTCCGTCTCTGCCGACAGATCCCAGGGTCCCTAAAGCACGGTTCTCAAGTTTGCTCTCCTCTCTATCTGAGCGAGTTTTCCTCTTAAGGAAAACATCATAAAGCCCAATCGTCTCACGTGGTCCAATCTTACAAGAATGGTTTCCGAAGCATGAGTCTTGTGGATTCCCCAACTGACTGCTGGACCTCTGCCCTACTGACTTACCGTCTAAAATTGGAAAAAGGTGAATTGCTAATGTTTGGTTTGGGCATGAGTGAGTGCCTGGCTTCAGAAGTCCCTCGCAGGTGCCTCACTGGGAAGTAGTTCATCATTTTGATCCCTTTTCCCCCTACAGTGCATGCAAGTTGCCTGGTAACTGAAAGATTTAAGAACCACGGTTCGAAATAGCAGCCGTCATGGAAAGGGAGTTTTAAAACCAATTTATAATACTAACAGGACATATGAAACTAACTGAATTAGGTCGAGTCTATGGCATCACGATGTTCAATGCCATCCAAACCCAGAACACCAGCTGCATTAAAATCATTCTCTGCTGAGAACGAGTATTTGCCTAAAGCACTGACAGCTGAGCATTGGAAATGGTTAGCTCAGAACGCTGCATTCATTTTTCCGTTTCTTGAGTTTAAACTGAGAAAACTAGAAAATGCGCAAATACAAAACATAAGCTCTGATGCATGTTAGTGATGCGGCTGAATTCAACTCATTTCATTCTGATCTTGATCCAAGACAAATCTTGTGCTGGGAACTTTTAAAGGCATTGAACACTGAGGTGGACAGAGGTGGATAATTTTAAAATGGCATATGTATATCTGCTCAAAAGCTCACTGACTCTTAAAAACTATTTTCTAGGACTTCCCTGGTGGTGCAGAGGTTAAGAATCCGCCTGCCAATGCAGGGGACATGGGTTCGAGCCCTGGTCCGGGAAGATCCCACATGCCACAGAGCAACTAAGCCCGTGCGCCACAACTACTGAGCCTGCGCTCTAGAGCCCGCGAGCCACAACTACTGAGCCCACGAGCCACAACTACTGAAGCCTGCACGCCTAGAGCCCGTGCTCCACAACAAGAGAAGCCAGTGCAATGAGAAGCTTGCGCACCGCAACGAAGAGTAGCCCCCGCTCGCCGCAACTAGAGAAAGCCCGCGTGCAGCGACGAAGACCCAATTCAGCCAAAAATAAATAAAATAAAAATAAAATAAATAAAATTTTAAAAAACCCAAAAAACTATTTTCTAAACAACCACAGTCACCGCCCCTATTGCATTCTCCATGTTGATGTGCCAGCGGGTTGTATCTGTACGTTGCCCTTCACTTTACCATAAAGTTGTCTCATGTGATCCTTGCTGTGACCTCATCAACTGGGTGAAGGGTGAAGTAGCTATATTCTGAGCCCCAGGGAATTGAGTCTGAGGAAGATTAAATAAATCGCCTGGAGCCATGACCCATCTCCGGTTTCTCCCTGAATTTTCTGCCACATTTTGGATTAGGAAAAGCCACTTAGAAAGGTAGAGAAACAAAGGCGTTTCCGTAGCTCTGCAAGTCCCCTGGACATTCTGATTCTAACGTCCTTGAAGTTCCTGGTTGCTGTGGGACTCTTCCGTCCTAGTCTTTGCTCCTGCTGTGCCCCCGCAAGAGCCTTTTTCAAGCTCATCTCAGAAACTTCCCGGTGCATAACGTTACACTGACGCTTCCATGCCCAGAATGCTTCTGCAGAGCGAGTGATTCTCACATCTACCCCCAGTCCCTCTCTGGGCTGCAGGACCTCATCCACCTGCAGAAGTCCCCTCTCAAATGCCTGTCCCCAGATACGCCCCTCCTCCTGAGACGTAGGTCTTCCTGACATCTCTAGGCTGTTGGACATCGAAGGGTTCCCAGAACCTTCTGTCTTGTGCTTGCACCTACCAACATCCTCTGGTTTTACTGCAGAGTATAACTTCAGGAACCCCTCAGTCATCCTGTCTCCATGGTGACCACCTGTTTTAGGCACTTTCCTCTCCTGTCTGGACCGTCACCATAGCCTCTAACCCATCTCCCTGCAAGCCAATCTCTTTTCTCTAATTCCCTCTTCACCGTATTTGTGGTTATTTTCTTCAAGTGGAGGAGAGAGGCTCTCCTTCTCCTTCTCAGAATGTTCAAGCGCATCTGTTTGCTACAGAAGGGAGGGAAACGGCTCTGCATCTCCCTCGAGGCATCCACCTTCACCACCACCTACCAGTTATCTTTCAGTTGATCTCGTGGTACATTGTACGTGTCTGTCGCACACCTGCCTTTACACCCACAAACACACTGCCAGGCACTCCCTACTACCACGGCCTGTTCGTGGTGTCTTCTTCACTCTGAAATCTCTTTCCTTCTATTTTCGGACCACAGACCCTGGAATACTTCCAGGCTCAGTCCAAATGCCACCCTTCGGAGCCACTTTCCCTAAGGCTCCCAATTGGAAAGAAAGGCTCCATTCTTCTGCTAGCTCTTCAGCATTTAACCTGTCACTGTCGAAATGCAGTTAACTGCCTCCCTCCACAGCCAGCTTGTGTAATGATGTCTGCCTTCGCCACAAAGCTAAAACCCCAGAGGTCAAGAACCACATCTCCTCAATTTCCACGTCACCATGTCCTCGTAGAGGGCGCTCTGCAAGAACGAATGGCCCGGAACTGTTCGTTGAAGAAACAGCCCAACCCGCTCTTATTCTTCTCTCAAGAATACACCTGGGGACGTAAGAGGACTCGGAACATTTACACACGTCTCTGGGACAACGGTAAACCCCTCTCTGCTTGAGAGTCACGGAGGGGAAGGAGAAGACTTATCGCAGGCGTTCGGTGCCACCTTCTCTGGCGTGTGTATCCTTTCAAGGAGCTCACATCTCCTCTTCTGTCAAGGTCCTATGGCTCAAACATTCCTTTACTTACTATTTAAAGAGACGATGGCTGGCTAGTTCCTGAACCTCACAGAGCACTTTCTCTGAGAGCACTTTCTTGGCTCTCCATGTATAATCCTCTAGCGTAAACGCAGCTACAGTAAATCCTCGAGTCGCTGAAGCACCCTGAACTCGTCGGCAGCAGAGCTGCCGCTGCTGAGTTGCATCTGCACCCCCGTGCTCTGAGGCTTCAGTCTTGAATATCATTCAACTACCAGGAGCCTTCATGGCGCACGATGACTGTCAGGGCACTGTCAGTTCAAATTCCTTCATCTGAGAATCTCTTTAATTATGATGTGCAATGGTCTTGCAATTTGCATTTTAAGAAACGGTCCATCTGGTTTGCATTAGGGTCAGCTGGCTCCCCTGATTGGGAGTCACTGCATAATTGTGTGCAGATGGGGCTCAGGCCTGGACCCTCAGCCCTCACGTCAGTCCTTTCATAGTCCTTGCGAGCTCACCCAGCATCCCGGCTGCATAACCAGATGCAGAGGATGGATCTGTCCTCAGTGTGGTTTTTATTATGTAAATGACTCGGATCTTTCTTTTTTAGTATTTTTGAACGTATTAGTCATCTGAAATCTAAACTATTCTGTTAAAAACTTCAAAAATGCTATCATATAACATCCCACAATATATGACAATACCGGTGCATTTTTTTTTCTTCAAAACATAACAAGTATTTTGGTGAAATCAAAGGAACAGAAACCCAGTGCTTCAAAAAATGTTGAAACTATGCTGACAGAAAACTCAATAAAGACAGACCATCAGCAGTTGCAAATCATCACAAGATCTGACTGTTCATATAAATATACCTGTCACAAGTCTAGGTACGAAAATGCAGCAAGATATTGTGTTCCGGGCTTTCCTGGTGGCACGGTGATTAAGAATCCGACTGCCAATGCAAGGGACACGGGTGCAAGCCCTGGTCCGGGAACATCCCACATGCCGCGGAGCAGCTAAGCCCGTGAGCCGCGACTACTGAAGTCCAAGCACCACAACCACTGAAGCCCGCATGCCTAGAGCCTGTGCTCCGCAACGAGAAGCCACCGCAATGAGAAGCCCATGCACTGCAACGAAGAGTAGCCCCCACTCGCCACAACTAGAGAAAGCCCACGCACAGCAACAAAGGCCCAACGCAGCCAAAAATAAATTAAATTAAATTAAATTAAAATTAAAAAGATATTGTGGGGCTGCTTTCCTGGGGGCGCAGTGGTTAAGAATCCACCTGCCAATGCAGGGGACATGGGTTCGAGCCCTGGTCTAGGAAGATCCCACATGCCGCGGAGCAACTAAGCCCGTGCGCCACAACTACTGAGTCTGTGCTCCAGAGCCTGTGAGCCACAACTACTGAGCCCGCTTGCCACAACTACTGAAGCCCGCACGCACTGGAGCCCGTGCTCCGCAACAAGAGAAGCCACCGCAATGAGAAGCCCGTGCACCGCAACGAAGACTAGCCCCTGCTCGCCACAACTAGAGAAAGCCCGCGCACAGCAATAAAGACCCAACGCAGCCAAAAATAAATAAAATAAATTTTTTTAAAAAAAGATATTGTGTTCCAGGGATAATATCTCTCCTAAGGACAACTGTACGCAAGGAATTTGTGCTTACATCACATTAAGGCACTCAGTCACTATATTCAAAGTGTGAAAAGTTAATTTGTGAAAAGCGGCCCATCTCCAAAATCCTGAGGTTGATGTATTTCAAATACTAAGAGATTCATGGAAATAGTAAGTCAACTCCATCATCACATCAGATCTTTCTGGGAAGAAGCAAACTGATATAGGATTAATTCCTGGTTAGCACCTGGTAAAGAAAAATGATTGCTGTCTCACGGCCACCTGCCTAACTGAAGGCCACAAACTACTCTGAACGTTTACATTTGGAAAAGAAGTTCAGCTCCTCTCTTTCCCTCCCCAAACCAAATGTCCCAGTTGGGAGTGAGGAGAGGCAGTAAGATACTAAAGCATCGCCTCTAGACAGAGGACAGTCCAACTAGGCTGTGAACCAGACCTAAAATAGGGGAGGATCAAAGGAAAGCCAGTGCCCCAACGAACCGGAGCTTGTGTTTCACCCATAGAAGACCAGCTTGGGAATTTCCCACAGTCTCACGAAGGTGTGCGTGTCAGAGACTAGCACCTTCGGGCCTGGTTTACCCACGGTAACATGGTCAAGTCTTCCAGGGGGCTGCTTCTAATAGTTTTACTTGAAGGGTGAAGGAAAAGCTCTCTTTTGTTTTCCTTTGTTTCAAACCCTAACACCAGTCTGTAAAGTTAACTCAGGCATCAGGCAAGGACACTTCTCACAGCATAATCCAAATTAGATGCACAAATGTAACACGGGACATTCTGTTATCATTTTTTCAAAACACACAGTGTTTTGAAAAACTCAAGTTTCCAGCATATATAAAGCCTCCTAAGGTACGAAATCAGCCTACACCCCATCTTCCTTTCTACAAAAGTGGACCAGACAGAAAGGATATATGTGTTTCCATGTATTTAAAAAATTTTTCATTAACTCAATAAGCGATAAAAGGAAAAACAGGACAGCGGATGGCACACAGCAATTTATGGCAAAAGTTAAGGAAGTGATTGGTCCACTTCAGTGAGTGTGTGCGTATGACCACCTTGACGAGGAACTGCCGGGCCGGGTGGAGGTTGGTGTCCTTTGATTTTGCACTCCGGTGCTCACCCAGTACAGGTCGTAAGCAACGTCAGGCACTGCCCATAACTCCTAACACATAGTCAGTAATTACTAACTGAGCTGAAATGTGTCAGTACTTGGAGATCCAGGTGACATCAGTCCCTTTTAAACTCAAAATGGGGAAGACATTAAGAAAATGCCCTCTGGGATTTCCTATGAGAGGACACTTCAACAAGTAAATAATGAATGAATGAAACGGACGTGAGGAACTTACAGGTTTGCCCAACAGAATTTGGTTCTTCACGAGGTATACTTTGTATCTAATTTAAATATTACAACTCCACAAACTAGTTGGAAATAAAGTTCAAAGAAAAAAAGCTCCATGTTATTTATGAGCCTAAAAACTACTGACAAATCACTGGTTGTATTAGATTTAATCTATTTGATCTTGATCTGTCTTTTACTTGAGCTATAATATAATAATACAGGGGTGCCCAAAGAGGGCTTGAAGTTTAGGGTCCTATTACAGTAGCTGGAGAGAGTCAAAATAAAAATGACAGGAGAGCTGGCCCAGGTGGGAACAGGCATTAGATGCATCGCTGCTGCCAACCCCTGGATCCCCTCGGAGGCGGCGTGCGACCTCAGCCTCAGCACTTGTGAACTGACAGCGGGACTGGTCCAGCTCAACCAGCGGTGGAGCTCCCCCTTCCTAAGGAAAACGCCTGCACAGACCTGGCACGAGCAGAGACAGGCAGGCAAGCTCGTTTCCTACCGGCTGTTTTGGGGCAGTAAGGGTGCACTTATGAAGGTGAGAAGGACAGTGACAGCTGGGCCTCCAAAGGTTGTCAGGCTGATTTGCATGCATGTCGACGGCCGGATACATGTTTTTCTCCTCACAAAGCCAAGCGCTGGGTCAGGAAGGACCCTTTCTCAGAGAGGCTGGGACCACCAGCACCAGAAGCCTCTTTTTTTCTTTTTTGCGGTACGCGGGCCTCTCACTGTTGTGGCCTCTCCCGTTGCGGAGCACAGGCTCCGGACGCGCAGGCTCAGCGGCCATGGCTCATGGGCCCAGCCACTCCGCGGCATGTGGGATCTTCCCGGTCGCGTCCCCTGCATCGGCAGGCGGACTCTCAACCACTGCGCCACCAGGGAAGCCCAGAACCCTCTTTTGATGACTGTCAGATGCTCCCAGGACATGGAAGCCAGCCTTCATTCAGAGAGCAAGGAAAAAATCTCTATGTAGTGTGTGTGTATATATATATATATATTTTTTTCAAAATAATACTATTTTATCCTTGTGCTCATTATGCAAAAGTCACTGTCAGGTCAACAGAGTCTTTTTATTCTATATGCGGTTAGCCCTCCATGAATTGCCTCTGTCCACAAACACCCAGGTCAAGTCTTACTTGTAGTAGAAAGGCGACTTCGGCACTTGAGAAAAGCCCACCGTATTACGTTTAAATTGCAGCTATCTTTTAATCATTAATCATTTATGCTGGCCCTTTATAGACTATTTCCCTTATTCTCGGTGAACCAGGCATACTTGAAATTCACACTGACTCTTCACTGCTTTCACGTGAAAAGCACATTTTAATTTATATTGAGTCCTTCAACCGCCTCACTTTTAAAACAAAAAGGGTTTTACAAATGGGTTTTCAACAATCACTCTAAAAGCATCCTATTTTTATGGTAAATGCTGATAAATAGCAAATGTTCTATAATAGAACAGGTTTCATAATAGTAGACTTTTAAAAAATTAAATGGTGTTAGATTGGGCAGAAGTGATTTTATGTAGTTTATAACAAAAGGCATGGAAACAATAAAACTTTAAATCCATTAAGGAAACGTCAGTCTCTTAAGAAAGGGAAAGCAGCAATTATTTTGAATCTGAGACAGTATTTGTGCCAGGTTTCCAAGGATCTTAGGGGAAAAAAAAATGGAAAACTGCATGGATTCCACAGATTTCGGGTAAGAGTATTTCCGAGTGGCAGCTGGAGGAAGATGGCGCAGGTATGTGTCTTCTGGGAGACCTGAATTGTGATAAGCCTAAGAACGGACTTCTGAAAATAGTCAACAAGCCCATAATGCAGAACCGGCATTGCAACAACATACACTTGATGCGTGAGAGGGAAAGTGCGAGAGAGCAAGAGAGATCTCTTTCTACTTATAATGAATAATGCCTAGTGACCGATTCTCTTTTTCTCTTCAAATGAGACCCAAAAAAGTAACGAACTGTTATGTCTCCCATAGTATGCTTTCTGGCATGCCAAACTATACATGATACAACAGCATGGGTTTAACATACAAGAACCTTGTCACACTCACAGAAAGAGGCATGCAACAGCAGAAAGGAGTTAAGTGCTCTAGCAGCTGCCTGTGGATGTAAACCGTTACATCGGCTAAATTGTTTGGTAACTTGCATCCCTATCTTTTGGAAGAGGGCAATTCCTCCATCTGGGAACTGAAGATACCAATCAAAATATTGAAAGTTCCCTGCAAGCACACTTCTGTTCTTGGATCGTGCCAACAGAAACCCACAACACTCATGCGTCTATTATGCGTTTTTCAGCTGGGCCCCATCGCCAGCCTGTTTTCCAAGGATGTGAATACGGTTACTCCAAGGTAGCGAGCGGAGCTCTGTTCATTTACTCATGTTGGAGAAAAACACACAAAAAGTTCCTGAGTTGATGGTGGCCTTCCTACATGTTAACTTCTGAACGAACTCATATGATATAGCTATTATTTTGTAATAAGTTTAAATGGAGTGTAATCTATAAAAATACGGAGCCACGATATTGTACACCTGAAACTAATACTGTAAGTCAACCATACTTCAATAAAAAAATACGAAGAATTCCCATGAAGGATTTACTCCACCCCAATAGGAGTTCACTGGGGCTGATTTCTATGGTCCAGTAAGTATTTTCAGATGTTTGTATGTGGCACAAGGTACATTTCCTTACAGTTCTCGCTTTCCTTCCAAGTCACATCTTTGACATCTTTCCTCACACGCACACAACCCCCCCGTGACCCTGGAGGTCCCCTCGCCTACTCCGCTCTGCTCCTTACCTTTGTACAGAGTCTTGGGCACCTGGCAGGTGTGTCCACATCCATTGGAACAACACTTCTTAACCCCAGAGCATTCACTGTCCACTTCACAGCTTTCGACACAGGCGGCGGCAAAGCCACTGGCCTTCTCGGGAGCTGGGCAATCCCCCTGCTTTACCGACAGGATGTACTTGAGGAACTCACAGCTGGTCAGGCATTCATAGTTCTTCTTGGGGAACAGAGGCTGGGAGAGAATAGAAAAAAAAATTCTCCCATTAAAGACACATGGAGTCTGATTTCCAAGGCGTCAGAAAGGCAGGTCAAAATTCTTACTCCATCAAAGTCTCCCCTGAATTGTTCACAAAGTAAATGTACTTGCTTTCTTTCCCCCTAAAGAAGTGATCTTTTATGCTAATTTTTTAAAGGACTACGACCCATGACTTAGAACTTTATTTTACATGCAACAGATACACGTCAATTACACATACGCGCATTCACAGATTATTGTTACATTCTAAGTTCTGATATTGTAAATTTAATGTACATCGAGACATCAATACTCTGACAATTAAATACCAGGGAAAAATTTCACACTCTTAATTACCAAAGGTGGAAAACTAGAAACACTAGCTAGGAAAAGTATCATTTCAAGGTTTGAATTAGAATTGTAGAAGAGAATAAAATTGATTGTTAATAATCATATATAGGGCTTCCCTGGTGGTGCAGTGGTTAGGAATCCGCCTGTCAGTGCGGGGGACATGGGTTCGAGCCCTGGTCCGGGAAGATCCCACATGCCGCGGAGCACCTAAACCTCTGCACCACTACTGAGCCTGCGCTCTAGAGCCCACAAGCCACAACTGCTGAGGCCCACGTGCCACAACTACTAAAGCCCGTGCGCCTAGAGCCCGTGCTCCACAACAAGAGAAGCCACGGCAACAAAAAGCCTGCACACCGCGACGAAGACCCAACACAGCCAAAAAAAATTAATTCATTTTTTTTAAAAAAACAAAGTTAAAAAGAATTTTTTTTAATTAATGATACATAAAATTTGAAAATAACATGAATTGACTGGATCAAAACTGTGTCTCAATTCAAGAACTTTCCAGGTAAAACAGAAGAAAGGTCATGCTTTCAATACTGAAGTACCACAAGTCTGTAGCTAGTTAATTTAAATTAAAAAAAAAACTTTATAAACATTTAAAGCATCATCAGTTCTTAAGGCTCTTCTGTCTTATGCACTTTCACAGCTCATTTTTCTGTTAGCTACTAGATGTTTTACTTCATTAGTTTTTTTTTTTTTTTTAAGGATACTGAGTTGGTATGGTGTGGGGTTTTTTAATATAAATTTATTTATTTTATTTATTTTTGGCTGTTCATTGCTGCGTGTGGGCTTTCTCTAGTTGTGGGAGAGCGGGGGCTACTCTTCGTTGCAGTGCGTGGGCTTCTCGTTGTAGTGGCTTCTCTCGTTGTGGAGCACGGGCTGTAGGCACGTGGACTTCCATAGTTGTAGCACATGGGCTCAGTAGTTGTGGCTCACGGGCTTAGTTGCTCCATGGCATGTGGGATCTTCCCAGACCAGGGCTCGAACAAGTGTCCCCTGCATTGGCAGGCGGATTCTCAACCACTGCGCCACCAAGGAAGCCCTTCATTGGTTTTTGAAGTTCTCAATTCAGGTCCAAATCTAAGTTAGGAATCAAAGAAGCATGTGAAAGGATCTGGAACAATTATAGAGCTTTGGCCAGCTTTCCTCTTTCAACAAAACGTATACATTACATGCACTGACGAAAATAGTTAAGTTACTAAAGTCATTGGCCTCTGCCACACCGGCTGAGATTTGCAAGTAGACATAATTTTATTAAATCTGGCAAGCGTTTACTGCTTGCTAAGTTAGCAATCACAGGGACTTAGTTTGCACTATGTATATCAAATCAACTCACGGCAAACATCTTCACACATGAAAACGGAGTATAACTTGGGAGTCAGATAACGAAGTAAGGGCTGTCTGTTCATATGACTCTAATCATCTTCATGCCAACTGCCACGCCCTTGAACTGGGAGGGACAGGAAAGCAGGAGCTGCTATCTCCTCCCCTTACTGATTTACGCACCGAGCTAATTACTCACCGGACCAGAATTAAAAACAAATAAAAAAAAAAACACTGGTGGAGACAGATCTGCAGCATTTGTTCCCACTGAGCGTAAAAGAAGAATGATCACAATTAGCACAATCCTTTGGATCTTCCAGTTGACGTAGGGTTGTTCTGTACAATTCTTTTCCTTTTTGCTATGGATTCAAAACTGTGATTTTTGTTGTTGTGGGGGGGTGGGTATTTTGAGGTCCATGGAAACAAATCAGGAATCAAAGGAAGTTCCTCTCTGCACTGGAGCTTTCTAGACGGGTCCCCGAGCTTGCAGTGTTCCAGATGCCATAATGAATATTCTATTAGATTGTGTACACGGAGAACTAGGCAGGGCTGTACCGAGTTAGCTCCCAACAGCTACTCAGCAGGACTGGACCCACGGAGGCATCTTTCCTTTTCCCACCGCCACACATTTCCTGTGTAACATTTCCAAGTTCTTCTGTTATTCTGATCATAACGTTACAAGAGCCAAAGACAGAGAGGCGGCTTTGCTTCTCCGACAGCGTGACCATCCACAGGTCTCCAATATGCCCCCACCAGGCCCAGCACTGAAATCTGCAGGGAGGGAAATGGGCCCCCTTGGAATTTATAAGAAAGAAATAGTCTTCAGTCCTTGAACTTAAATGAAGATCATCTGACAAATACGTGAATTGGTACAGTAATCTCACAGAGGCGTTCTACTTCACTCTTCTATTTGTTCAGCTCTACTGAAGGCAAATTTTGATGTTCTCTATCAATTACCTTAGATAATCCTCTTGGATTAGGTTGAAAAATATTAATGGTCTGAATATAAATTAGAGAACATATGGTATCTGTACACAAGGTCTCTCCCCATGTCTTTAATCATTGCTTAATGAGAATTTACCACTGAATGGAATAAGGACAAAAATGCTCATAGGTGATAGAAAACGATGTGTGAACATTAGGACTCTAGATGTAAAGAAATGTGTAAATTGGTCCCCTGATCACCAGTTGGAAATCCTGAGAGCAAAAGATCATTTGGGTGCAGGAAAAGAAACTTCTGACCTTTAAGCGTGTCATATTTCTTGTGCCATTACAACTTAATCACTCGTAGACTCGTCAGGAGGGATGTGAACATTTTAGCAAAGGTGCGGGTTACCCAAATCACAAGGAGTGTCATGCCCCTCAACTTCACAGAAATGAAAACACGCATGGCAACAACAGATGCACCTACTGAATGCTGCATTTCTTGTTTATACAACTGCATCCAGTCTGTTAAGGCAAATTATGAATTGTAAAACTATGTAACTACAATTCCTTTATAAAACTACCCATATGAATAATCTCACACAAATAACCATTTCGCCAGGTCACTGGCTCGAGTTTAAAATTTGGAGAAAACGTAGTTACTATGCTGATTAATTTTTGTTTGTTTTTTGTTTTTTTCTGCCCTGTCCATATACAAAAATAAGAGCGGAATAGTCTTCAAAGAGCATGTATTTTTCTCGAGTAGTTAGGGCCTAAAGGATGTCATTATGCATCCAAAGACGGGCTCAAAAAAGCAAAGAGGTGAAGGAAAATGCCCTTGGGTGCACTGCATTAAGGGGAAACTCCCCCGTATTTTAATTAACATTCTACACAATACTAATAAATTCTTATAAATCTCTGCTACATCCCATCTCTTACCCCAAAACTCAAATGTGTTTTCAGTGCCTCACCTAGGCAACACACGACGCTCACCTTTCTTGTGGCAAATCAAAATGAAATACTAACCATAGTAACTAACTGTTCTTGGATGCTCTTAAAAGATACTCTTATCTTCATTTTGTTTGGTGTAAACTGCAAGGTACTTCACAATAAAATAATTTGTGCAGCAACCATGGGATGATGAACACAAACGCATCAAATTCAGTAACATATACTAATACGTTAGAAATCCTATCAATAGGAAGCCTCAGGTATGGAGAAAACTCTGCATTTGGTGTCTGGTTCAATTCACCAGAACTGCACATGTGCCCAATCTCAGTACAGAGCCTTGGCAAAGAGCCAGGGCCTGGGGGCTCTCTCCTGGCTCCAGCCAACACACAGGCATGCAGCCTTCAGTGTGGACCCCTGAAATGAGCTCTCCACCATCATCACCACCATCCCCGCCACGCTCACCAGTGACGACCCGAGGAACCAGCCGTGGTAGGTCATCGCTAACAGCTGCTGACGGTCTCCCACCCCGTCACCTCTACCAGCTGCTTCCCTAGCTCACCCCACGTACTCCTCCCCAGGCCCTACAGCCAGGATTACTTCCATTTCACAAATGAGCAGACAGAAGCTCAGGGAGGTCGTAATTTATCCAAAACCACAAACAAGTAAGAGTGTGGGCCAATGTTTATCTAAGGGCTGCCCTGTATCTCAGGGTAGAATTAGAAGACGGCTAAGCCAATGGCTCTCAACTTGCTTCCCTACTAGGATAACCTGGGGACTTCCAGCACTCCGGAAATATCCAGGACTAGAGCAGAGGGGAAAAATGCACGCGGGTGCACAAACACACACACTTATATACCTGTATATATGTAAATCATATATATATATAAATCAAAAGGGCAGTTATACTCCACGAATACTGATAAGAATGGGCAACGCTGAGATATAGCTTGCACTACTGAACTCCGAGGATAAAGATATAATTTTTCAGGCATTCAGGTAGAAAAGGCAAGTTCATTATGATGGAGAAAATAAGGTTTCTCCCAGGTTAATTTGTCTCCATAAAATTTAATGTGTGACGGCAATACAGCAATGGCTATATAATACTAAAGAATATATATATATAAAATCAGCTAAGTTGTTATTCAAATAAACATGTGACAGAAATATTCTCAAAGACATAAAGACTCAGAGAATAAAACACTCATGAGCCTTTCTTGCAAAACTATGCAATGGTAAAATTCAGCTGTTCCACAAGTTCACAGAAATAAAGAGTAGATGGGCTAGCACAGCACCCCCTGAAAAAAATATAAAGTGTATACTTATACATTATGTGAGAAAAAAAGTGTGTGCAAACCCATTTGGACATCAGGTATAACAGTAGGCAGAGGCTGTCGTGAATAATCTCAAAGAAAATGGTATCTTTTAAAAGACATTGAGACATGATCTAATTTAGAAAGCCAAAAATAAAGAAATTAGCATAAAAGAATTACTAATCATTTTGTCATCCACATAAATATAAAACTAAAATTGAAAAAAGTAGGAGTTACAGTTTAAAAAGATAATATGATATAATAAAATTAAAAGAATATGTCTTAAAAAACCGGTAGGTTAGAAGGAATGGAGCAAGAAATCCTGAACTTAATTTTAGGATATCCGTATTCAGGGCTATGATGTACTGCATGCAGCAAAACGAGCAGAAGGGAAAGGCCTATGGGGAGAAGTCCAGAGGAAACCAGGTGCAAACTTTCCCAGTGGAGTCACACAGGATGCCTTAAATTCCTCCAGCCATGAGTTGTAACAACACGTGTGAAATGCTGTCAACCAGAGAAGTCCAGGGGAGACATGAAGCCCAGAGCTTTTATGGGGGGCTGGTCACATAGGCACCTCCTGCGTAGCATGTACCAAAACCCAGACTCCCAGAAGGAAACAGGTGTCAACAGTTTAGGAACAGTGCGATGGGTCTGTACTTTTCTTTTTGTGTGACATCCTTGTCTGGTTTTGGTATCAGGGTGATGGTGGCCTTGCAGAATGAGTTTGGGAGTGTTCCTCCCACTGCTATATTTTGGAAGAGTTTGAGAAGGATGGGTGTTAGCTCTTCTCTAAATGTTTGATGGAATCTGCCTGTGAAGCCATCTGGTCCTGGGCTTTTGTTTGTTGGAAGATTTTTAATCACAGTTTCCATTTCAGTGCTTGTGATTCACCTGTTTATATTTTCTATTTCTTCCTGGTTCAGTCTCGGGAGGTTGTGCTTTTCTAAGAATTTGTCCATTTCTTCCAGGTTGTCCATTTTATTGGCATAGAGCTGCCTGTAGTAATCTGTCATGATCCTTTGTATTTCTGCAGCATCAGTTGTTCCTTCTCCTTCTTCATTTCTAATTCTACTGATTTAAGTCTTCTCCCTTTTTTTCTTGACACAGACCAATATCACTGATGAACACAGATGCAAAAATCCTCAACAAAATACTAGTAAACAGAATCCAAGAACACATTAAAAGGATCATACACATACACATACACATAATCAAGTGGGGTTTATCCCAGGAATGCAAGGCTTCTTCAATATATGCAAATCAACCAATGTGATAAACCATATGAACAAATTGAAGGAGAAAAACCATATGATCATCTCAATAGATGCAAAGAAAGCTTTTGACAGAATTCAACACCCATTTATGATAAAAACCCTGCAGAAAGTAGGCATAGAGGGAACTTTCCTCAACATAATAAAGGCCATATATGACAAACCGACAGCCAACATCATCCTCAATGGTGAAAAACTGAAACCATTTCCACTAAAATCAGGAACAAGACAAGGTCGCCCACTCTCACCACTCTTATTCAACATAGTTTTGGAAGTTTTAGCCACAGCAATCAGAGAAGAAAAGGAAATAAAAGGAATCCAAATCAGAAAAGAAGAAGTAAAACTGTCACCGTTTGCAGATGACATGATGCTATACACAGGGAATCCTAAAGATGCCACCAGAAAACTACTAGAGCAATCAATGAATTTGGTACAGTAGCAGGATACAAAATTAATGCACAGAAATCTCTGGCATTACTATACACTAATGATGAAAAATCTGAAAGAGAAATTAAGGAAACACTCCCATTTACCACTACAAAAAAAAAGAATAAAATACCTAGGAATAAACCTACCTACGGAGACAAAAGACCTGTATGCAGAAAACTATAAGACACTGATGAAAGAAATTAAACATGATACAAACAGATGGAGAGATATACCATGTTCTTGGATCAGACGAATCAACATTGTGAAAATGGCTATACTACCCAATGCAATCTACAGATTCAATGCAATCTCTAGCAAATGGCACTTTTCACAGAACTAGAACAAAAAATTTCACAATTTGTATGGAAACACAAAAGACCTCGAATAGCCAAAGGAATCTTGAGAAAGAAAAACAGAGCTGGAGGAATCAGGCTCCCGGACTTCAGACTATACTACAAAGCTACAGTAATCAAGACAGTATAGTACTGGCACAAAAACAGAAGTATACATCAATGCAACAGGATAGAAAGCCAAGAGATAAACCCACACACTTATGGTCACCTTATCTTTGATAAAGGAGGCAAGATTATACAATGGACAAAAGACAGCCTCTTCAATAAGTGGTGCTGGGAAAACTGGACAGCTACATGTAAAAGAATGAAATTAGAACACTCCCTAACACCATACACAAAAATAAACTCAAAATGGATTAAAGACCTAAATGTAAGGCCAGACACTATACCACTCTTAGAGGGAAACATAGGCAGAACACTCTATGACATAAATCACAGCAAGATCCTTTTTGACCCACCTCCTAGAGTAATGGAAATAAAAACAAAAATAAACAAATGGGACCTAATGAAACTTCAAAGCTTTTGCACAGCAAAGGAAACCATAAACGAGACGAAAAGACAACCCTCAGAATGGGAGAAAATATTTGCAAATGAAGCAACTGACAAAGGATTAATCTCCAAAATATACAGGCAGCTCATGCAGCTCAATATCAAAAAAAAGAAAACAACCCAATCCAAAAATGGGCAGAAAGCACCTAAGTAAACATTTCTCCAAAGCAGACATACAGATTGACAACAAACACATGAAAGGATGCTCAACATCATTAAACATTAGAGAAATGCAAATCAAAACTACAATGAGGTGTCACCTCACACCGGTCAGAATGGCCATCATCAAAAAATCTACAGACCAGAAATGCTGGAGAGGGTGTGGAGAAAAGGGAACCCTCTTGCACTGTTTGTGGGAATGTAAATTGATACAGCCACTATGGAGAACAGTATGGAGGTTCCTTAAAAAACTACAAATAGAACTACCATATGACCCAGCAATCCCACTACTGGGCATATACCCTGAGAAAACCATAATTCAGAAAGAGTCATGTACCAAAATGTTCATTGCAGCACTATTTACAATAGCCAGGACATGGAAGCAACCTAAGTGTCCATCGACAGATGAATGGATAAAGAAGATGTGGCACATATATACAATGGAATATTACTCAGCCATAAAAAGAAACGAAACTGAGGTATTTGTAGTGAGGTGGATGGACCTAGAGACTGTCATACAGAGTGAAATAAGTCAGAAAGAGAAAAACAAATACTGTATGCTAACACATATATATGGAATATAAAAAAAAATGGTTCTGAAGAACCTAGGGGCAGGACAGGAATAAAGATGCAGACGTAGAGAATGGACTTGAGGATATGGGGAGGGGGAAGGGTAAGCTGTGACAAAGTGGCATGGACACATATACACTACCAAATGTAAAATGGACAGCTAGTGGGAAGCAGCCGCATAGCACAGGGAGATCAGCTCGGTGCTTTGTGACCACCTAGAGGGGTGGGAGAGGGAGGGTGGGAGGGAGGGAGACACAAGAGGGAGGGGATATGGAGATATATATATATATGTATAGCTGATTCACTTTGTTATACAGCAGAAACTAACACACCATTGTAAAGCAACTATATTCCGATAAAGATGTTAAAAGATAAATAAATAAAATACAGGGAAGAGAAAAAAATAGTTTAGAACAGTGAGCCCCCTCCTCTCAGTTAGGGATTGGTGGGAAAATCTCCCCCAGCCCAAGTTTCCAGAAGCCAGCCAAGGGCCAACCTTTTAGGCAGGAATTTCTAAGGAGAGGTTTGCTATGATAACTCCTCTGCACAGGTAACCATGGCTATTTCTAGATGGTAGACTTTGGAGTAAAGGTTAAGTTTTAGTCTCCTGTGCAGCTTGTTATATCAATGTTTCAATGGGCATATATAATTTCTATAAAAAATAAAGACATTATACTGTTTAAAAAAACAACCCAAACTACCAGATGTATCTTTCAAGGAAGGCATCTAAATGCTAAGTATGCATGAAATAGGAAAAAGCATCCTCAGTTCAAATGTTTCTAATTTATGCTTGGAAATGAAATTATAATTTGCTTGGAAACTCAGTTACACATCCTAATTTATTAAATGTGATTACAGTTAATTTGGTTCCCAGGCAAACTGTAGACCTTGGCCATGAATACTGTAAAATTAGGAGAAAATCAGAAACATGTATTCGAAAATAGTCACTTTCCTATGAGTACACGTCCCTTTTGCTAAATTAGAGTCATCTTTACATACGTTTATCTCGGCTTCCTCCTCCTTGGCTTTTCTATTTATTTTGAAGGCAAATGTGACACACGGTATGAGGTTATCAGAGGTCAAATTCTCCACTGGGAGCGTCACTCCAGAATCATGCTGGAAGATCTCTGGAAGATCGCCAGGCACAAAAATAATTCCAAAACTTCAGAATTTTCTAGAGAATCAGGGACAGTTAGGACACTTGGTAGACCACCATTTCCCTCTCTCCCCCTCGTCCTGCGTTTTGTTACTAGGAGCTACCAGGCATGTCTGTGAAGCCCCGCGAAGCCTTTATATACTGACTCAGAAGCCAAACTGGCATTCCAGGTACTAGGAAGCTACTGATGAACAGAAGAAGAGCAGGACAGTTACGCCGCACCATGCTTCCAGTTTATGTCTCTACTAACAAACAGGTGACATCGTTAAGCAGTTTCCTTTGTATTCAAACAGAGGTAGACACAGGAGGTAACGCAGGTACACACACGTGAGGTCAAAAGAGGATGAGACAAGGAGAAAGCTTTTAAGATAGGCCGTCAACACTTAGCATGAGTTGACTGGGTAAGCGTGGTGTGGAAGGGCAGAGGGCTATTCTAGAAGGAAAGAATGACAAACACGAGGGCAGAAGCAAATACAGGGTACTCCATTCACGGCACGGCAAATACATCACGCTGTGGTGACAACATCAGTGCCGCAAGTCTTGGTTTCTCCAAATGTACAAGGGGAATAACGATAATACTTCCTGTGTACTATTACCCTAAGCATTGACGTATATTGAACACTTGGCACAGGTTCTGCCACATAATCATGCTGAAATTAGTGCTAGCCCCGAAAAGAAGTATTACAGTTTTAAAACATCATTCTAGAAATTCTACAAAAACGAAAAAAAATGAGAAACACAAGAGGTTAATTACAGATTACCTAAAATACTCGTATGAAAAATTTCTTTTGAGGAGGAATAAATTGTCAAGTTGTTAAATGTACATATTTACTCTGATTTTTTCTAACGTTTCCATCTCAGAGAATTTTGCAAATCCTGTCCCATCCAAGTTACAAGCAAAATCATACTTCAGAAAAGAGATACACTTTCACAGTGCTAGAAATTATAAAAGGTCTGTACCCCCAATTCCAACGTCATCGGGGGGGGGCATTCCCCGCACAAACACCAAGCAATTCTCAGACCCTCGCGGGGTGTTTACACAACTCAACTCAATCGTGACACTATCTTCCTGGAGACGGCATCAGACCCCACAGGTCGCGGGCTCAGTCCTACAGGACGACATCCCCTACTGCCTCTGCACAGGCCAGTTCCAAGTTCAGGCTGTCGCCTGTGCTTCTGACCAAAGGGCTACAGATTGGAGGTTCCGACAAACCCCATTCAGGTTCAATTAGTTTGCCAGAGTGCCTCAGAGAAATCAGAGAAACATCTCACCTACTGTATTACCAGTTTCTTACAAAAGGACGTAAGGCGGGAACGGCCAAACGGAAGCCGTGCACAGGGCACGGTACGGGGAAAGGACACCAGATACTCTTCCCAAATCTCCGCACGTTCACCAACCAGGAAGCTCTCTGAACCCGGTCCTCCGGGGGTTTGATGGAGGCCTCATTACTCGGGCATGACTGATCAGCTCATGGGCCGCTGAGGACAGAAGTCAATCTCCGGCTCTTCCCCCCTTCCCTTAAGTCAGAGGGTGGGAGGAAAGTTCCAACCCCTAACTACAGGGTTGCTCCCCTGGCAACCAGCCCCCTGTGAGCAGGGGCTTTGCCAAGGTCACCTCATTAAAGTAACAAAAGACACCTGGTGAGAGCTCTCACCACTTAGGACATTCCCGAGGACCTCTGTGCCAAGAAGGGGGTCGAAGACCAAATGCATATATTTCTTCTTATAAATCGCAGGACCCCAGAAATCTTCCTTGAAATTTCTCTTCCTTTGTTTATACGCTACTATATGGATAGCACACTTTTAGACTGATGGTACCATCGCAAAGTGAACTAGAAATGAATGTGAATAGAATGTTATTTCCTCATTATAATGTACAAGGGAAAGTACAAATACCATAGGTTAGCAAAAGGGTTCTCGGCAGAAGTGACTTTTGCCCCACAGAGAGTATGATAAGGCAAGGCCTGGAGACATCTTTTGGTCCTTACAACTGGGAGGGGAGTGCTCCTGGCATCTAGTGAGTGGGCAGAGCTCAGGGATGCCTCTACAGACCCCACAGTGCACAGGACAGCCTCATGGCAAAGAAGTATTGAACCAAAAATGTCAAGAGTGTCGGACTTCAAAGACTCTGGATGAGAGCAATATACTGATTCATTAGCCAGAAAAGCACAAATGTGAAAGGGAGATAAGCTTCCATCACTCTCTGGAGAAGTCCAGAATCCTCTGTAGGAGACAGACATTGAAACAACAAAACCACGATGTCATAAGCACTGTCACAGACATGTACAAACCCCGCGAGAACAACGGGTAGCGCATATTCAAAACACGTCTCGACAGTGTCCAGCAGTGTGTCATATGACAGGGACAAGGAGAAGGCAGTCACGGCTCTGCTGCCACTCTGCCCGCCTTTCAGGAGCGCTAAAACGTAAATAACCGTATCAGTTACTAAACACAGGAGAGACACGAGCTCACGTGAAGTTGTCAAAGGAGGCGCTCAGAAGATGTGACAGCTGTCTTAAATGAAGAAAGGCAGGAGTGCAGAGGACCGTCTGAATGTCAGTGTCTTTTCAGCCATAAAGAACCAACTGTGCAAAACCAGAGTCGTCAGGGCACAGGCTGGAGAGCCTCAATTCATTTGGTTTATTTGCCCAAAACCCTCTACGTATGCCTGTTGAGGAACGCGGGGACTGACCTTCTGGAAACAACCATAAAACTGGACAGAATACATGGAACAGCAGACAACGGCCGACAGCTAGCACGGCGCTGTACGCCCTGAGAGAGCACACAAATGAGGTGAGCCCGGAGACGGCTGACGATGCATGGCTGCGGGTAGGTTCAAGTCCACAGCGCGAGGAGGGGTGACCCAAAGGTCGTCCTGCAGCTTTTCTGAGTCGAGGAGAAAGAGATCAAAGTTTGAGGAGGCTGAAACGAGTAGGTCTTGTGGGCAGAAAACCAGGAAGGATGGAACTAGGCAAAGAGAAACCCAGAGAGCTGTGAGGGACCCCTCAAGTTTTGGGCTGAATACTGCTTTCTTTTAACATTCTTTTTTTTTTTTTTTTTCATTTTCTTTTCCATTATGGTTTATCCCAGGACGCTGAACAGAGTTCCCTGTGCTCTACAGTAGGACCTTGTTGTTTATCCATCCTACATGTAAGAGCTCACATCTGCTAACCCCAAACTCCCACTCCACCCCTCTCCCAACCCCCTCCCCCTTGGCAGCCACAAGTCTGTTCTCCATGCCCATTAAGTCTGTTTCTTGAACATGCATGAGGTGAAAGCACACGAGACCGTGGAAGGAACAGACAGAAAGCACTAGAGCAAGCAATTCCTGGAGTTCTAAGCAGGCTACTACCTCACATTCTAACCGTCAGAGCAGAAAGGATACACAATACACAGGGCATCGGATAGAGTCCTCAGAAAAATATCACTATAGTAATGGGGACAAATTAGCCCTAGACTAAAGTCTGCTCTGAATCTGCCCTCAGAAAGTTTAAACGCAAGTCTCTACAAAAGCAAACTGATCTCAAGTAACTACATGCCAGAACGATCGAATGCTTTTTACAAAATACAGCAAAATTCAGAACACGAAAATCTGACATCCAATCAGATATCATCAGGCATGCTGGACTTCCCTGGTGGCTCCGTGGTTAAGAATCCGCCTGCCAAGGCAGGGGACATGGATTCGAGCCCTGGTCCGGGAAGATCCCACATGCCGCGGAGCAACTAAGCCCATGCACCACGACCACTGAAACCGCGTGCCACAATTACTGAAGCCCACATGGCGAGAGCCCGTGGTCCGCAATAAGAGAAGCCACGGCAATGAGAAGCCCGCGCACAGCAACGAAGAGTAGCCCCTGCTCGCCGCAACTACAGAAAGCTTGTGCGCAGCAATGAAGACCCAAGGCAGCCAAAAATTAATTATTTTTTAAAAAGTACTTAAAAAAAAATCATCAGGCATGCAGAGAAGCAGGAAACTATGACGCACAACCAAAAGGGAAATAGAGAATCTAAAGAAACAGAGCCAGAAACAACACAGGTGATGTGATTAGCAGGAAAGGACAGTTATCGATAAAAGGTCATTATAAATATGCCCAGGAATGTAGAAGAAAACATGGACACAGAGAGGAGAGGAACAGAAGATGCAGGAAAGACCTGCACGGAACTTCCAGAAGTAAAAATGAAGGAACAGAAACATGACGAGAGGATTGAAAAAGTGTCAGACACTGTAGAAGAAAAGACCACTTGTTGGGAACCTGAAGACACAATGACAGAAACGATCAAAATGAAGCAGACATTGGGGGAAAAATGCGCAAAAAACATGATCAGAGACTGACTGACCCAGGAGACCATATAAAGTCTGTCATGTATATTTAGGGCCCCAGAAGACAGGACACAGAGGATGGGGCAGAAAAAAAATTGGCCCATGTGTTTAAAATTTGATTAAAATTATAAGCCCACAATTAGAAGAAACTTAGTGACCCCCAACAGAAGACACATAAAGGCCACCCCATCAAGGTAGCCATAATCATATTAAAACTGGACACAGAAAGAAACACTTAAAAGCAGACAGAGATATAAACAGATTCTTTATAAACAGCTGGAAAAAAAAGAATGTCGGAGATTTTTCAGAAAATATACAAGACCAAAGAAAATGAAAAGATTTTTAAACAACTCATTTTTTAAAAATTGCTAACTGGAAATTCTGTACCCAGTGAAATACCTTCCGTCTGGGGACAGAGACAAACCGACAATTATAATTCTGCGTTTTGAATGATAAAAGTGTGAGGGTTTGATTTCTTTATTTATGTGTGTATGTATGTATGGCTGCGTTGGGTCTTCGTTGCTGCGTGCGGGCTCTCTCTAGTTGCAGCGAGCGGGGGCTACTCTCCGTTGCGGTGCGTGGGCTTCTCACTGCCATGGCTTCTCTTGTTGCGGAGCATGGGCTCCAGGCACGTGGACTCAGTAGTTGTGGCACATGGACTCAGTAGCTGTGGCTCGTGGGCTTAGTTGCTCCACGGCATGTGGGATCTGCCTAAGCACTGCACCACCAGGGAAGCCCTTCCACTTTTAAAAAACCATTTTCATCTGTTTATTTTCCATCATGATCAGCCCTTGCACATTTTCTCTCTATAGAACAGCACAGAAGAAATCACAAGACTTCATCAGTAGGCACCTCAAAGTGAAAGCTTATAGGGAACCCCAGTATCAAAGAAGGGGAATCCACACACTTACTAGTCCTTCACCCAGCAGCATCTGCACTGCTGGGGAAACGGAGACTCTCGTGCCGAGAGCCCATGCCCGTTAAGACAGAATCTGCACTTCAGCAAGATTCCAGGTGATGTGTGTGAAGGACCAAGCCTGGGAAGCGCTGCTCTGGCCCCGGGGAGCTGCAGCTGGCATCTGCAGAAGCTGAGTCTCTCCATCGCTGCACTGAAACTTGATTCAAGCCTAGTTTCTGACTCCAGAAATCTGGGCTATTCTCCCAACGAATCTCTCACTTTACACTCCCGATGACGGTCATTTCCCCTCGGCTTATAAACGTATTCAAAGTCTTCTCAAGGTAAAGACACAAAAACCATTTCCCCAAAATCAAAGCCCCTGACCCAGCCACTTGTCTCTCCTCTTTCCCACCCAGGTGGTCTTAGGAAGGAACTTCAACTTGTGGACAGAGCTGTGTGCATCTGTTGTACATTTCCTCCTGTACATTTACTATTCGAGTGGGACCTTTTAAGGCTGTCTTCTACTGACCCGTCGTAGAATTCCAAAGTGGCGACCTGGCCCTCCGCCATCATAATAAAAAGAGCTACTATTTATCCAATGTCTGTTATGTTCAGACACTGTTTAAGTGCTTTACATGCATCTTTGATTTTTTTACTTAAATTAGATGCTTTTGTAATTTCTATGATATTCCCCTAACTCCTTGTGTAGCTACCTGGCTAGTCCCTCTTTTGAGACAGGATAGGTCTTTAAATCATTCAAAATAGCCTCCGGTCTCAGCCTCTTATAAATTTTCAAAACTCATCAATTCTCCTCAATAGAGTCTCATGGTATACTCCCCAGCAACACATAAAAATTCAATGAAAATTGAGCCTCACTGTTTAAAAAAATGAGAAGAAAAAAAAGGCTGCATTCCATGGAGAACACGTTCCACCCAATGAATAAGTTACTGAACGACCATAAAACGTCATTCAATATTCTTGATATGCTCATTTTCCAGGACTGTGAAATTTGATTTAATGAGGACAGCTTCCTTTATGAGATGATGGTAAAGGGAATCTCATAACGATTATAAAAATCTTCAGCATTCCTTGAAACGTTTCGATCCCATTACTCCCACCCTCACTAAGTGGAAAAGAAAACTTGGACCAAATCTGCACCTTGACCAAGGACCACAACCCAGACTATATCATTAATACTTTTCTTTACTATAAAAATATAAAAGGTAAATGTTTATCATTTGTAAAAAATAAAAGTTTACTCATTACAGTGATAAAAGCTAACGCTTTCGGGAAAATGTGCTACGTGCTGGTCACCCCAGGCTCCATCACTCTCAGCAAACCAGCCCATTTCACGGAGAAAAGTGAAGCATTGAGAGGGACACTTCCACGAATCCCCTTTCACACCCGCCTATACACCGGAAGCCGGCCCGTGTGTTCTCATTTGCTACCTCGTCCTGCGACAAGGAGGCACGGTCCTTTACTGCCACGTCAAACCTTCCTCACATGGTGCAGTGGACGCCACTGCTGTTTCAGGTCACGTGCTTCTGCTGGTCTCCTCTCTCCTCCAGCATCACACACCCTCTCTCTTCAGGACAGTTCCCATCTGCTTAGACTACGGGATGATTTCTTCACCCCAAATGTGATGTAATGTGGGGTTACCCTGCTCAGCCCTTCACCCACAACCTTCCACAGCGATCCGTGCTCTCTGAAATGTTCTCATACCCCCTCCTCTCTCCGTCTCTCCCTACCACTCCTCTGGAACACATCAATCAGGCTTTCTCTGCAGCCACCCGCTAACTCTGCTCCTGTTAAGGTCGACCGTGACCTGTGCATCACGGTATCCAGTGACCAATTTTCAGACCTCCACCGTCCTGCAGATGCAACTGATCACCTCTTCCTTCTTGAGAAGCTGTTGCCATGTGTCCTTTAGAACTCCACCCTCGCGTGGACCTTCTCCCATCTTAACAGCCCCCGCTTAGTCCACCAGCAGGACTGATTTAGGACATAACCCATGAAGCTCTTGTCCCTCTACCACTTCATCCAGCTTCATGATTTTAAATACCATCTATCCACCATGACATTTGTATGTCCAGCCTGACCTCTCAACTCCAGACTCATGTATCTATGTACCCATGACACATCTCGAGAGGAGGTCTAATTTACGTCTCAGACACAGCATGCTCGACACCAAGCCTCTGGTCATCCTTTCTCCACCCCCTCCCCCGCCCACAAAACCTGTGCCTCTCACATACCCCACTTGTCAGTATCCGCTCAAGGTCATGCCAGCTCCCTCCCCCAGCTGTTCATGACAAAGACCCCGCCATCACCATCAACGCTTCATTCCCCCGATTCGTCTCATGCAACGTGTCATCAGATTCTGTCGGCTCTGCCTTCAGAATATGTGCTGCCCACTTCTGCCCACCTCCACCACTGCCACCCTGGACTAACCCACCAACATCTCTCTTCTGCTCAAGCACTCATCCTGTACAAGTAAGAAGAACCTGTGCTTCTTACCCACCAGTCATACACCTCAAGAGCCATCCTGGTGCCGCCCCCCTCAAATATGAACAACTCCCCTAAAGGGAGGACTCAGGAGCCGTACTATAACTTTCTCAGGGAAGATATTCCAACAGAGCAAACCTTTTTAATAAAAACTGAGTCCCTCTTGTACACTGGACCTTAATTTAATGGACTCTGAACGATTCACTAGTTGACTCTTCAAAAGACTAGAGGTGACTGTATCATGAACCCCATGGTGTGGCACCCAAAGCCAGCTTTATTCTATTACGTTCTGGTATATCCCCACCCCCCAGGAAAGAAAAGACATGACTACGTTCAAAAAACAGCACCAAGGTCCATCTCCACTTGTCCCTTGACAAGGATACTGTCATCAGGTCAGCTGTCGTTCTGGGACACTGAAGCAAAAGATTGTATTAAATTCTACGTGCTTGTCCTTCCCCCGGCATGCAAACGTCGGGGCAGGTTACATCCTTTTCCTGTTTAGCTCTCATCAGCTTCTTTCAGTACCTTTAACTCTGGCAGAGACATTCCCAGACAGGTGGCGGCTCTGCCCGAGCTCCTGAAGCGATGCGTTCACTTAATACCTGAGATTTGAAGACGTGACACTGGGTTGTGGAGCGGCGGAGGCAGGACAAGTTTTGACAGCAAGAAGAGCAGTGTGATACATCTGACGCCTTCGTTTCGAGGTGTCTTTCCAGTCACGTTGGAACATCCCACGGCCAAAGAGACCCTGTAGTAAGTAGTAAGGAGCCGTGTTCTTCCTTCAACTCCTTGAAGTACCTTTAACTAACTATGATTCTGCCTCATCAAAGCTTCCTTCTCATTTGAGAGTAAGCCTGTTCACACACAAATGGTTGGACCAACAATTTTACAAAAGAGATAGGCTCATTCATGGAGCAGGGGTAGACAGAGGTGTCTGGGATGGAGGACAGTGGGAAAGAAACGTTAACTAGAAGGCACACCCGCTCGATTTTAGATCTTACTCCTCTGCCTCTGAACCATGTCGTCTTGGGCCAATAAAACATTTTCTCCTTGTGTGCTGATTTCACTGCCCATAAAGTTCGCCTAGTAAAATTCAGACCTAACTTCTAAGAATTGCTATGAAATCAAATGGAGTCATATGGGAAAATATTTTGAAAAGCAAAAAGCACAAAGAAGTGGATCAATAATGCCATCTGTGGCAGAGTGAAAACCTCTTTTTTATTCCTAATTTCACCCTGACCAGGACTGGATCGATGAGAATCCAGGCTGATCGAATGACAAGCTCAGTATCAACAATGGATGCTTCCCTCACTGACTGACCCCTGACGCACGTGAGGTCTCAGCTTTCCATGACCCTTAGTGCACATTTCATACGGCCAAGGTTGACATCTCAGCTGACATCCTACTAGGGTGGGGATATTATGAAGTCAAACACATCAGAATTAAAGATGGGAGGTGTTTCATCAGCAAGAAGGCCATTCCTAAACGAAGATGTATCAGGTGTCATCAAAACTAAGACAACAGGGGCCTTCTCTGATGGCACAGTGGTTAAGAATCCGCCTGCCAGTGCAGGGGACACAGGTTCGAGCCCTGGTCCGGGAAGATTCCACCTGCCGCGGAGCAACTAAGCCCGTGCGCCACAACTACTGAGCCTGTGCTCTAGAGCTCGTGAGCCACAACTACTGAGCCTACGTTCTAGAGCCTGTGAGCCACAATTACTGAAGCCCGCGCGCCTAGAGCCTGTGCTCCACAACAAGAGAAGCCACCGCAATGAGAAGCCCGCGCACCGCAACAAACAGTAGCCCCCACTCGCTGCAACTAGAGAAAGCCCACGCACAGCAACGAAGACCCAACACAGACAAAAATAAATAAATAAATTTATCTTTTAAAAAAAGAACGAAACTAAGACAACAACAGCTGTAACACACGTGACTATTTTATATACCGTTAACAAGGAGAAAGGACATGTTCGTTTATAATTCAAGATTACATCAGTTGTAAGAAAAACACATTTAAACATGGGAAAACATGCATTTTATGATTAGTACGAAAAACTGTAATAGTTTATCATGTTTCTTAAGGTTTTATAAAAGTAAGAGGAAGGGGCTAATGGCTAGTTAATAAACTAAAGCAATGAAGCGCAATCTATCTATGTCTCTATCACGGAAAATAACACGTTTCGTAAAAGGCCACATGAGAAATCATCCCTTGTGAATCAGAGAAATCATCCCTTATGATTCAGATCTAGGCTTGAGAGACACCCATAACCTTGGGCTGTCATTTATCCCAAACATGAAAAGGTGAACAGAGTGTCCTGATACTCTGTGTACCAGAACTGCCTCTTTTTTCTGTAAGCTACATCAGGATCCCAGAGGGTTCTTGAGACAAGATGTTTATCTTAATTTGCCCCCAAAGATTCATACTGGAGACTTTCCCAATGAATGCTGATGGTGACTTTTGTCAGAGTTCATACGTTATCCGAAGGCAGAAAACATATTCTGGAGTGAACCCCTATGACGAGTTAATAAATGTGAAAAATTAAAAGAAAAAGATTCCTGTTCTAATATACTTAACTATGTCATTAAAAAAAATAACACTGTTAACTCTGCCATCAGCCTGAAAAAGTAGCAAAAGTAGAACTGTATAGATAGTCATATGAGAAGTTAAAGAGATCAATACATGAGGAGGCCATGAATGGATTCTAGGTATGTTATGATTAACATGCCCCTGAAAATCTTTTCCACATAGCAGAACTTCATGACTAAAATTACCTAGAAAATACTTTCTGTCTAGAAATTGGTGCTGGTAATACAGACTAAGGAATCATGACAGTCTGAATGGTTAGGTAGGTTGTGTGATATCATTATGACTGTGGTTCTTCTTAGAGCAGGAGTTGGAACACGCTTTCTGTAAAGGGCCAGACTTCCTGTAAAGTTTCCACTTTGTGGACCATATGATATATCACAACTACCCAACTCTGCTGTTGTAACACAAAAGCAGCCGTACATGATATATAAAAAAAAAACTGGTTTGGCCAAGTTCCAATAAAACTTTACTTACAAAAACAAGAGGCAGACCAGGTTTGCTGTGTGGGGTGTTGTTTGCAAGCTCATGCCTTAGAAGATAAAGCTCAGACCATCTTGCAAATATACACATGGGGCCAAAGATATCTAACAGTCTAGTTGTTTCTGTTGGAGCAGAATAAAACCTGGAGTCCTTCTGGGTCCGAACTCTTACCAAGGGAAAGCTTAGGTTCCTGACAATGTGAAACTTGTATGCATTCTTAATACATAATGTGGTAACCAGGGGCATGGACGGGTCTGTCTCAATGAATGACTAGCCTGAAAAATACTGAAACAGGGATGAGTCCTTTCAGGATTCAGTCTGTTTAAGCATAATAATCAGACATTTACTGCAAAATAAAACAGAAGCAAAAAAACGTAGAGCGAGATAAGAACACTCGAAGCAGCTAAAATTGCACATTAAGGCTTTGAGTTATTGGACCAGCGGGCTGAGGTCTCTCCACAAAGTCCCTCACATTAACTGGCCTCTGTTTTCCCCACCTTTCAAGTTCCAATTAACCTTTCTGCCAACAGCAGATCACAATTTGTACACACGAGTCCCATTTTAATAAACCGATGTGGTTCAGATGTCCTCACGGTTATTTCAGAGAGAACGGCAATTACAGAAGCCCACTATCACATCTGGAACTTCAGGGAGAAACGTTTCAATTATATCTCCCTTCTCAGGGGTCAGATGTAAAACTATCAACACAGAGTCAGTGATATTAAGGGATAATGTGTTTACCAAGCGAACAGCAGGGCACATCTTGTTCCTCTAGATCCTACAGCAGCATATATATGTACAGTTTGTGTACAGAACAGAATACAAAATAAAGTAGGAGTGCACTTTATAGAATGCAGGAGACACAGGGATGGCCTTATTGCCCTTGCCTTTGCACAGATTCATCAGTTTTGTTTATTGCTTGTTTGTTTCCATTTCTGATCAAACTTCTCTGTTCTATCTCTCAAGGGACCTGAATCCCTCCACAGCCTAGAATGAGCCCCACCGAGTCATGACCTGCGCTGGTGTAATCACCTCCGTGTGTGTGTGTGTGTGTGTGTGTGTCTGCTTCTAACCAATAGAATATGGCCAAGGTGAAGAACTGTCACTCCTGAGATTACGTTGTGTTATATAAAATTCCGTCTCAGCAGACTGGAAATCAGGATTCTGGCCTTAAAGAAGTACATAGCTGTTCTGTGACCTGCCAATGAAGGGGGCCACATGGGGAGGGACCACAGGCAACTTCTAGGAGCTAAGAGTGTACTCCAGCCAAGAGTCATCAAGGAAACAGGACCGCAGTCCTACAACTGCAAGGAAGTGAATTCTGCTGACAATTGCAATGAGCTTACAAGCAGATTCTCCTACAGTCGAGCCCCCAGATGAGAATGCAGCCCGGCCAACACCTTGATTACAGACTTGACAGATGCTGGGCAGAGAATGCAGTTAAGCTGTGCCCAAACTCCTGACCCAAAGAAACTGTGTGCTGTGTTCAGCCACTAAGTTTGGGGGTCATTTTTTATGCAGGAAGAGGTAAGTAATATAAAGAAACATTCATGTGAATGGCAGGTAAGCATGTTTCCTGGGAAAGTTTGGATTGGATCCCTAAAGAAGCCTGAAGATGTTCTGGAAAACCTGAAGTGTAATAGGTCAGCTCCCTTGAGGGAGGGCAGAAGCCATGATTTATGCTCCTCTGCGTCATCTCCAACGTCCAGAAAAGGGCAAGATACAAAAAGACATAGGAGAGCTCTTCTATCTGATTTGACACTAAGTCATTAGCTTAGCTGTGCGTGTCAGTAGCAGAGCAATTGGCTATGTAACTTCAAATACCTGCCAGTCCTACGTATTATCGCATTTTGAAGTTCACGACTACAAAGTGCTTCCAAAGACTTCCCTTATGGTAAAATCCTCAGCCCCCAGGTACTTCCGGCAACAGATGTCATTATGTAAGAGTCTGCAAATCACCCATATTCCAGCCAGTCACAAAATGCTGAGTAGAATCTTTTGGAGCAAATTAAAACTGAGATTAGGAAGATCACGTATTGATTACGTTAGCAGTTGAGAAACACTTCCATTCTAGCTTTCCAAAACAACACTAAACACTTTTCTAAAATAACCCTGTAACACAGTGAGCCCCTGTAACCGTCCAAGGGGAATCCAGCCACAGCAGCACATGGACATGGGGAGAGGGGTCAGAGATGGAGCTGAGAGGCAGTCTTGCCACCTGCAGTGGGTGAGCCATGTGACTTGATAATTTCCAGCTTCCCAGGCTTCCACGCTTCCACACACAGCTCTGTGGACTTACAGTGTGCCCTGCTTATCTCCATGCTTGTCGGGAAGGTCAGACGGTATCAGGACTGAGGATGTATTTCACACACCTTAAAAATGATGGAGCTGGGGCTTCCTTGGTGGCTCAGTGGTTAAGAATCTGCCTGCCAATGCAGGGGACACAGGTTCGATCCCTGGTCCAGGAGGATCCCACATGCTGTGGAGCAACTAAGCCTGTGCGCCACAACTACTGAGCCCACGAGCCACAACTACTGAGCCCATGTGCCACAACTACTGAAGCCCACGCACCTAGAGCCCGTGCTTCACCACAAGAGGAGCCACGGCAGTGAGAAGCCCACACACCGCAACGAAGAGCAGCCCCCGCTCGCCGCAACTAGAGAAAGCCCGCGCACAGCAACAAAGACCCAACACGGCCAAAAATAAATTAATTAATTAAAAACAAACAAACAAACAAAAAAACTGATGGCGCTGTTATGACCCCAGGCCCACAGGCATGTTTGCAGAATGGAATCTGTGTGCCCTCCAAGGTGAAACGCAGGCAACAGGACCCCCTTGGCAACTCCCGCACGGGGGTGGGACCAGACCACTGTGTCTGTTTGGAGAAGCTCGGTAGTGCCCTACCAGCCCCCCATTCCACTCACAGAAGCCCTGCAGCGTCGTTTCCCTCTGATGCCGCACGGGCATGTCTGCTGGCGTTCCCTCGCCACCACCCTCCACGGTGTGGCTTTGGTCCCCAGAGTGGACTCTTCCAACTCTTGTGCTCACGGCCCTTGCGGGCTTGCCGACCACTCTTACTCTGAGCGGCCACCGTGCCGTCAGCCTGGCTGCTTCACGGCAGGTCCCTGGGTCCCTGGTTTGCCCTGGAAGAGACAGTGCAGCAAAGCAGCCCTCCCCCTCTTCAGCACAACTGATGATTTCAGACAGTGGTGGTCTGGGACAGCAACGCTCTATCATCTACCCGAGAGCACGGGGAAAGTACGGTGCCTTCCATACGGGAAAACGTGGGCAAGCCTCAGCCCAGAGTATGGGCTGCCCAGAGGGTGAACAGCCAGGGGAAAATCTCTGAGAAACCCCACCACTAATAAGAGGGCGGCTTCCTCCAAAAGCATGAGAATCATCATGCCGAGAATCGCCCACAGAAGAGCCATAATGTGAGGTGGGAGGAGGGCAACGGCTGGAACCCTTCTTCACTGGTGATTAACTAATAATGGAAGCAGCGGGTGGCTAGGTTTTAAGAAGTCTCGAGAATTTTTTTAATGTGAATTTACACACACATGCACACACACACACACACACCTGAAGGAAAGTGAACTTCCCCAGCCCCAGAACATGATGCCCTCCCATGCCAAGGACCCACTGGCACGTGGTCAGCCTGCAATTGCGTCCCGAGTGTCCGTGGCTGTGTACGGGGCCTCTTACCTCACAGAAGCTCTGGCACTGCTGCTTCCGCAGGTCCCAGGACACCTTGCAGGGCTCCAGGCACTAGGAGAGATGAACAGTGAAAACCAATCAGTAAACACGGGAAAAAAACAAAGCCCAAAAGGAAAGAACCCGCCTGTGCACACTCCTGACTTCTCAGGGCCTACTTTTCCTAGTGACTTTAGGAAATCCAATTAATCAGCAGCTCATCGTAACTGTGTGTATCCTAGGAATCCGAGACAAGAGCATCATGACCGAGCAGGGACAGAAAGACATACGTTTCCACACAATCGAAAAAGGAAAGCTGCAGAGTCTGGAGGCGACATGCAGGAGAAGCAGGTGTGTATTCCCTGTCAGGCACAGCAGTTTGGATATTTAGTTTTATTCAGTAAAAAATAGTTTCTAAAGGTGGTTGTTACAGATGAATTTTTTCCTCATCAACCTTAACGATAACTTGCTTTTAAATTGACAACATAGGGTTTTTTTGAATATTCTTCTGTAAGTAACTGAAGTATTGCATTAAATATATGTATATGCATATATATATATATATATATATATATCACACCCATTATTGTTAACTTATGTGTTTATCTCAGTGAATCCAGCGGCATTCACATTTACCCAGTTTAATTACTCTATTAAAATGTATGGAGTAGCCTGAATATGAGACTCTCCCATAAGAGCTTCAGAATACAGTTTGAATACATATATGTAATTTACATATAGGATTTAATAAATCAAAGGTAATAGCCAGGATCCACTGTTCAGTAACAACTGTAATAATAAATAATATATTATTGAATGAACAAAGTATATATACGTGTAAATGTAGGTTTTATATACATACTACTATATATAACGTATAATTATAACACTTAAGATATAGTACTATATATACTATCTATATAATATATTGTAATAAATAAGAGATAACAGCCAGGCCTCATGATTGAAATTAAAATCTTATATTCATATGAATGGATATTTGATTCTCCAAATTATATTTTAATGCAAATTTTAATTAGTACAAATTAATCATCTCGTAGAGTTAAATGACAGTTATCTAAATACTGGCATACCCTGGTTCCCATAAGCTCATGATTATTCTATGTATCTGACTTTCATTATTGATAAATTTTCCAGTTGATATCAAAATTCTCAGTTAAATTTCAGACATATATAATGTAGAATTCAGAACATACACCTGTACTATATTTTCACTTTACTTTCTAGCAACATCCCTGTTGTAAAATAAAGATACAGTTTAAAGATGAACTGGAAGACTCTATGGTGAAATTTACTTTGCAAATGTCCACTGCTATTTTTTTCAATCAAAAATGCATATATGAAAACAAACTACTGACTGTATCAACTGTCAGTCTGTCACAGCACTGCTCTCAAAGTGTGATAAATGACCAGTAATATGAGCATCACCTTGGAGTTCATGGGAAAGGCACTAGGTGTACAGAGTCTAGCAAGTTCTCCTGAAAATCTTGGTGCTTACGCTAAACTTTAAAAAGAACTGCCTTACTGTGGTAAACATTTCCCAATATATGTGTGTATCAAACCATCAGACTGTACACTTTAAACTTACACAACGTTACATATGTCACTTATATCTCAATAAAGCTGGGGGAGAAAAAGAACTGCTGTAGAATTTGATGAAAACAGGGTCTGTAATGGCTCTTTCTTGGTTCATGTAAGTATCATTTAAGAATCAGTCTACTGCTTGTGAGAATATTCTAGATTTTATATGCTTTAATGTTGCATATGAACAATTCATTTTTAGTTATTTTAATTAAAAAAACTTGAGCTCGTCAATGATGCTTTTCCAAGACCTATATAAGCTTGTCCCAAGTCTATTAGTGTTCACCTCTTCCAAGCATGTTCTAAAACAAATGTACAAATTTTCACCAATATAACGATTCTAAAAGAATACCATTTTTCTAATAGCAATGGAATAGTTTAAAACTTGTCTACCTTACATAGTTCATGAGCTCCCTAAAGAGTGAGTTTTGTTTCCTAAAGGTACATCCAATGCCTTACCCCACAGAGTTACCCTTATTTGTTGCAAGACATTGGCTCCCAGCCTAAAAACTTTACTGGTCATTTAATAAATACGCTTAGACCTAACTCCTTCTCAAGACTACTTGAAATGAATAAGTGGCACCCTTTAAAATACTTTGCAATTTTTTCATTTGAAGAAGTGGCCTACAACGGAGCAGGACCGCACCACAAGACCTGGGGAGTTTTCACGGACAGAGGCTCAGCTACTTACAAGTTAAGTATCTGTCATTTCACTCGGGAAACATCCAACAAGCATTTATTCCATATAAAAACTGTTCAGTGCCATGTGGCTAAAAATGTCTCAGAATAATTACGTGATTCTTGCTTTCTGTCGTTGCTGAAACTGTAAACTATGAAAGCAAGATATTACATGTATACAGTTGCATTTTCATAACTAGAGACACGCATGAGTGCATTAAAAAAGTCAGTCCTCTGTGATGTCCATGATTCCAAATAACCATATTCCTGACAACTTGTGGAATAAATGCCTTATAAAAACTAGGTACCATTTACAAAAGTGGGCATATTTCTGAAATGCTAACAGCAGCAATACGTAATGTACTTGTCTTCTTGTTAATCCAGAATCGCCATCTGTCAAGTCTAGCATTGGTATATACAATTCATTTAAAGTTCTATTTTAATTGCACGCTTGCCTCATTTCTAGTCACCACTAATCAGTAGCAGCTGAAGATACATCTCAAAATGCTACTAATGACAGCCAACATTTTCTTTTAGTAATCCTCGGTGAAAACTACCTGACAAGAGCAGCCTAGATGTAAACATTTATGTAAATCTCGGCACGATAAATTTTCCAAAGCTTTATTTCTTTACGGTGCTACTGGCCAGGTAAAATGATTTCAACAAAAGCCAAAGAGGAAAAAAATGACAGCCATTTCTCTCACACTTTGAACAGGAAGAAAACACTTTCTATTTCTCCAAGTAATAATAATAATAAAGTACTGCCAAAAAAAGGTAGTCGTAAAACTCGCTTCCATGTGTGAAGGGAGTAGAAGAGAAGTAATACTACAAGCAACAACTGCAACTCTAAGGGCCGTGATCACACACTGCGTCAAACTACAAAAACAAACAGACAAAAACAGTAATCAAAGTTAGTATTTTAGCAAGTGCTTTAGCCTTTCAAGTTTTAGGCTGATCAACTGTTTGAAATCATTTCCTCCTAGGCTACTGCTTCAAGCCCAATGAAGAAAAACTTCACATTTCAGAGAAACTTAAAAAAAAAAAAAAAAAAAAGGTTGAGCTATCAATTTTTTTTTACTTAATCTAGAAAGATACATTCACAATATCACTTGCTCAGATGATAATTGTATATTAAATTTATATTTTTTAAATGTTCAGTAATAGAGATTGGTTCAAGATGGTGGAGTAAAAGGACAAGTACTCCCTCCCTCTTGCAAGAGCAACAGAAACACAACTAACTGCTGAATAATCATCGACAGGAAGACACTAGAACTCACCAAAAAAGATACCCCACATCCAAACACAAAGGAGAAGCTGCAGTGAAACAGTAGAAGGGGCGCAATCACAATAAAATCAAATCCCGTAACCGCTGGGTGGGTGATTCACAGACTGGAGAATAATTATACCACAGAGGTCCACCACCAGAGGGAAGTTCTAAGCTACATGTCAGGCTTCCCAACCTGGGGGTCAGGAAATGGGAGGAGGACTTCCCAGAGAATCAGACTTTGAAGGCTACTGGGATCTGACTGCAGGACTTTAAAGGTCTGGGGGAAACGGAGACACTCTTGCAGGTCACACACAAAGTAGTGTGCACATCGGGACCCAGGGGAAGGAGCAGTGACCCCACAGGAGACTGAACCAGACCTACCTGCTAGTGTTGCAGTGTCTGTTGCAGAGGCAGGGGGTGGCTGTGTCTCATCATGAGGACAAGGACACTGGCAGCAGAAGTTCTGGGAAGTACTCCTTGGTGTGAGCCCTCCTAGAGTCCTCCATTAGCCCCACCAAAGAGCCCAGGTAGGCTCCAGTGTTGGGTCACCTCAGGCCAAACCCAGCCCCACCCATCAGCAGACAAGTGGATTAAAGTGTTACTGAGTTCTGCCCACCAGAGCAACAGCCAGCTCTACCCACCATTAGGGACTGGCTCTACCCACCACCAGTCCCTCCCATCCGGAAACTTCCACAAGCCTCTTAGGTAGCCTCATCCACCAGAGGGCAGACAGCAGAAGCAAGAAGAACTACAATCCTGCAGCCTGTGGAACGAAAACCACATCCACAGAAGGATAGACAGGCTGAAAAGGCAGAGGGCGGCTCTGTACCAGATGAAGGAACAAGATAAAACCCCAGAAAAACAACTAAATGAAGTGGAGATAGGCAACCTTCCAGAAAAAGAATTCAGAATAATGACAGTGAAGATGATCCAGGACCTCGGAAAAACAATGGAGGCAAAGATCAAGACGATGCAAGAAATGTTTCACAAAGACCTAGAAGAATTAAAGAACAAACACCTAGAAGAATTAAAGAACAAACACCTAAAAGAATTAAAGAACAAACAAACAGAGATGAACAATACAATAACTGAAATGAAAAACACACTAGAAGGAATCAATAGAATAACTTAGGCAGAAGAACGGATAAGTGACCTGGAAGACAGGATGGTGAAATTCACTGCCATGGAACAGAATAAAGAAAAAAGAATGGAAAGAAATGAAGAGAGGCTAAAAGACCTCTGGGACAACATTAAACACACCAACATTCACATTAAAGGGGTCCCAGAAGGAGAAGAGAGAGAGAAAGGACCCGAGAAAATATTTGAAGAGATTATAATCAAAAACTTCCCTAACATGGGAAATGAAATAGCCACCCAAGTCCAGGAAGTGCAGACAGTCCCAGGCAGGATAAACCCAAGGAGAAACATGCCGAGACACATAGTAATCAAATTGACAGAAATTAAAGACAAAGAAAAATTATTAAAAGCAACAAGGGAAAAACAACAAATAACATACAAGGGAACTCCCATAAGGTTAACAGCTGATTTCTCAGCAGAAACTCTACAAGCCAGAAGGGAGTGGCATGATATATTTAAAGTGATGAAAGGGAAGAACCTACAACCAAGATTACTCTACCAGGCAAGGATCTCATTCAGATTCAATGGAGAAATCAAGAACTCTACACACAAGGAAAAGCTAAGAGAATTCAGCACCACCAAACAAGCTCTACAACAAATGCTACAGAAACTCCTCTAAGTAGGAAACACAAGACAAGAAAAGGACCTACAAAAACAAGCCCAAAACAATTAACAAAATGGTAATAGGAGGATACATATGGACAATTACCTTAAATGTGAATGGTTTAAATGCTCCAACCAAAAGACACAGGCTCACTGAATGGATACAAAAACAAGACCCATATATATGCTGTCTACAAGAGACCCACTTCAGACCTAGGGACACATACAGACTGAAAGTGAGGGGACGGAAAAAGATATTCCATGCAAATGGAAATCAAAAGAAACCTGGAGTAGCAATACTCACATCAGATAAAATAAACTTTAAAATAAAGAATGTTATAAGAGACAAGAAAGGATACTACATAATGATCAAGGGATCAATCCAAGAAGAAGATATAACAATTACAAATATATATGCACCCAACATAGCAGCACCTCAATACATAAGGCAAATGCTAACAGCTATAAAAGAGGAAACTGACAGGAACACAATAATAGTGGAGGACTTTAACACCTCACTTGTTAAATGGACAGGTCATACAGACAGAAAATTCATAAGGAGACACAAGCTTTAAATGACACAATAGACGAGATAGATTTAATTGATATTTATAGGACATTCCATCCAAAAACAGCAGATTACACTTTTGTGTCAAGTGAACACGGAACATTCTCCAGGATAGATCACATCTTTGGTCACTAATCAAGCCTTGGTAAATTTAAGAAAACTGAAATTGTATCAAGCATCTTTTCCTACCACAATGCTGTGAGATTAGAAATAAATTACATGGGAAAGAATGTAAAAAACACAAACACAAACACATGGAGGCTAAACAATACATTACTAAATAACCAAGAGATCAATGAAGAAATCAAAGAGGAAATCAAAAAATACCTAGAGACAAATGACAATGAAAACGCAATGATCCAAAACCTATGGGATGCAGCAAAAGCAATTCTAAGAGGGAAGTTTATAGCAATACAATCCTACCTCAAAAAACAACAAAACTCTCAAACAATCTAACTTTACCCCTAAGGGAGCTACAGGAAGAAGAACAAACAAAACCCAAAGTTAACAGAAGGGAAGGAATCATAAAGTTCAGAGCAGAAGTAAATGAAATAGAAACAAAGAAAACAATAGCAAAGGTCAATAAAACTAAAAGCTGGTTCTTTGAGAAGATAAACAAAATTGATAAACCTTTAGCCAGACTCATCAGAAAAAGAGGGAGAAGACTCAAATAAAATTAGAAGTGAAAAAGGAGAAGTTACAACAGACACCGCGGAAATACAAAGCATCACAGTAGACTAACAAAAGCAACTCTGCCAATAAAATGGACAACCTGGAAAAAATGGACAAATTTTTAGAAAGGTATAACCTTTGAAGGCTGTACCAGGAAGAAAAAGAAAACATGAACAGACAAATCACAAGTAAAGAAACTGAAACTGTGATTAAAAATCTTCCAACAAACAAAAGTCCAGGACCAGATGCCTTCACAGGTGAATTCTATCAAACATTTAGAGAAGACCTAACACTTCTCAAACTCTTCCAAAAATTTGCAGAGGAAGGAACACTCCCATACTCATTCTATGAGACCACCATCACCCTGATACCAAAACCAGACAAAGAAACTGCAAAAAAAGAAAATTACAGACTAATATCACTGATGAATATAGATGCAAAAATCCTCAACAAAATACTACCAAACAGAATCCAGCAACACATTAAAAGGATCATACACCATGATCAAGTGGGATTTATCCCAGGGATGCAAGGATTCTTCAGTATATGCAAATCAATCAATGTGATACACCATATTAACAAATTGAAGAATAAAAACCATATGATCATCTCAATAGATGCAGAAAAAGCTTTTCACAAAATTCAACACCCATTTATGATAAAAAAACTCTCCAGAAAGTGGGCATAGAGGGAACCTACCTCAACATAATACAGGCCTATATATGACAAACCCACAGCAAACATCATTCTCAATGGTGAAAAACTGAAAGCATTTCCTCTAAGATCAGGAACAAGACAAGGATGTCTACTCTCACCACTCTTACTCAACATAGTTTTGGAAGGCCTAGCCACGGCAATCAGAGAAGAAAAAGAAATAAAAGGAATACAAATAAGAAAATAAGAAGTAAAACGGCCACTGTTTGCAGATGACATGATACTATACATAGAGAATCCTAAAGATGCCACCAGAAAACTATTAGAGCTAATCAATGAATTTGGTAAAGCTGCAGGATACAAAATTAATGCACAGTAATCTCTTGCATTCCTGTACACTAACAGCAAAAGATAAGAAAGAGAAATTAAGGAAACAATCCCATTCACCATTGCAAAAAAAGAATAAAATACCTAGGAATAAACCTACCTAAGGAGGTAAAAGACCTGTACTCAGAAAACTTTAAGACACTGATGAAAGAAATCAAAGGTGACACAAACAGATGGAGAGATATACCATGTTTTCGGATTGGAAGAATCAATGTTGTGAAAATGACTATACTACCGAAAGCAATCTAGAGATTCAGGGCAATCCCTATAAAATTACCAGTGGCGTTTTTTACAGAACTAGAACAAAAAATCTTAAAATCTGTATGGAGACACAAAAGACCCGAATAACCAAAGCAATCTTGAGGGAAAATAATGGAGCTGGAGGAAGCAGACTCCCTGACTTCAGAATATACTACAAAGCTACAGTAATCAAGAGAGTATGGTACTGGCACAAAAACAGAAATATAGATCAATGGAACAGGATAGAAAGCCCAGAGATAAACCCATGCACTTACAGTCAACTAATCTATGACAAAGGAGGCAAGGCTACACAATGGAGAAAAGGCAGCCTCTTCAATAAGCGGTGCTGGGAAGACTGGACATTAACATCTAAAAGAAAGAAATTAGAACACTCCCTAACACCATACACAAAAGTAAACTCACAATGGACTAAAGACCTAAATGTAAGACCGGACACTATAAAACTCTTAGAGGAAAACACAGGAAGAACACTCTTTGACATAACTCACAGCAAGATCTTTTTTGACCCACCTCCTAAAGTAATGGAAATAAAAACAGTGGGACCTAATGAAATTTCAAAGCTTTTGCACAGCAAAGGAAACTATAAACAAGACGAAAAGTCAACCCTCAGAATGGGAGAAAATATTTGCAAACAAATCAACGGAGAAAGGATTAATCTCCAAAATATATATAAACAACTCATGCAGCTCAATATTAAAAAAACAAACAACCCAATCCAAAAATGGGTAGAAGACCTAAATAGACATTTCTCCAAAGAAGACATACAGATGGCCAAGAAACACATGAAAAGCTGCTCAACATCACTAATTATTAGAGAAACGCAAATCAAAAGTACAATCAGGAATCACCTCACACCGGTTAGAATGGGCATCATCAGAAAAGCTACGAACAACAAATGCTGGAGTGGGTGTGGAGAAAAGGGAACCCTCTTGCACTGTTGGTGGGAATGTAAATTGATACAGCCACTGTGGAGAACAGTATGGAGGTTCCTTAAACAACTAAAATAGAATTACCATATAACCCAGCAATCCCACTACTGGGTATATACCCAGAGAAAACCATAATTCAAAAAGACACATGCGCCCCAATGTTCATTGCAGCACTATTTACAATAGCCAGGTCGTGGAAGCAACCTAAATGCCCATCAACAGACGAATGGATAAAGAAGATGTGGTACATATACACAATGGAATATTACTCAGCCATAAAAAGGAACGAAATTGGGTCATTTGTAGAGACGTGGTTGGACCTAGAGACTGTCATACAGAGTGAAGTAAGTCAGAAAGAGAAAAACAAATAACATATATTAATGTATATATGTGGAATCTAGAAAAATGGTACAGATGAACCCGTTTGCAGGGCAGAAATAGAGACACAGATGTAGAGAACAAATGTATGGACACCAAGGGGGGAAAGTGGTGGGGGTTGGTGCTGGTGGTGGGATCCATTGGGAGATTGGGATTGACATGTATACACTAATACATATAAAATAGATAACTAATAAGAACCAGCTGTATAAGAAAAATAAATAAATTCAAAAAAAATTCAAAATAAATTCAAAAAAAATAAATACAAAAAAAATCAAAATAAATCTGATTAAAAAATGTCCAGACCTATATGCTGAAAACCCAAAATACTTCTAGGTGAACTTAAAAAAGAAATAAAGTGAGAGATATGTTGTGTTTAAAATAAATAAATAAAAAATAAAATGTACCGTAATATAAAACATGTTCCTACAGCATTCCACTCGTGGCATAGTGAGCGATGAGACTTTGTGACATTTACTATGTTGACTACAATATTCTTATCATTCGTTTGCAGCTCAATAAACACCTGCTGAATAAATTTATTGATAAATTGAAATGTTTTCCTAACCAGTACTTAGGACTGGGATACCTAAGTACTTCCAGAGACGAAGCAAATAATGAGGAAGAGTGAAGGGGGTAAATTTTGGATAACTGGGGTGACCAAAAGAATGGGAAACTGGAGAGGTCAGCCAATATCCAGGGAACAACTGCTCTTTACTGCCTTCTGGTTGTCTTCCAGAATTGCCCGACACTCAAACTTTACAGAGAAGCCAATGATGCAGAATTTATATAAACCCTTCCAACTTTTAAATATATTGTACAACACTGTACAGGTCTTTTTTTATTGTAATTAATTTATATCATGATATACTAGAGGGAATCCCCTGGTGGTCCTGTGGTTAGGACTCCACGCCTCCACTGCAGGGAGCCCAGGCTTGATCCTGTAAGCTGCGTGGCGTGGCTAAAAAAAAAAGACAGTAGGTAAATTTTTTAAATTGCTCTACGTAAGTGGTTCCGAAATGGGAGTGATTTTGTATTCCCAGGGGACATCTGGCAATGTGTGGAATCATTTTGTTGTGATTAAGGGGAGAGGTACTGGCTTCTTGGGGGTGAGGCCAGGGCTGCTGCTTAAACATCCTCCAGAGAGCACTCACATGATAAAAAATGATCTGACTCCAGATGTTAACAGTGCCAAGGTTGAGAATTTTTGAACAACATGCAAAGGAACCACAGTAACAGAGCTGGTCCTGAGAAACAACTTCCCCAGGATGGAGGAGTAAATGCTACTCAGGACGATGACCTGCAATCATGGAACAATGCTATAGATTTTGGCCACATTCATCCTTCTAAAACACGGTTTTGAAGATGTGAGGTCACTGATACAATTAGTCAATAATTATCGAATTTAACCTAAAGTACATGGTTTTATATTCGAAACGTCTGGTCAACCAGCAAATCCTGTCCAACCAGCTCCTTCAACCTCCTGTGAATTGCTTCCAGCGAAGCTGGTTGCTTTTCTGTTCCCCCAAAACAAGATCCTTTCTAATTCCACTCCGTTATGATATGTCTTCCTTACAGACAAGCTATTCCGTCCTTCTCCACTCAGATCAGTAGCTGCTTGAAAGCATCTATTTTTGGCCATTGCTGTCCCCACAGCGCACACTGATCTGCCCTCTCTGCAACCATGTAGCATTTAGAGTTCCCCCCAAGAATTCTCACATTTTTGACTGATTTGTGGAGCCTATGACTTGTATTAAAGTTACACTACCTCCAGATCCTCCTGAGGAGGGAATATGTCTGCTAACCCTTTTATAATCCCTCACAAGGCATATGGAACTGAGCCTGCAAACAAGAGAACAGATTATGAAAAACAAGCCATGTGCACCATGGAATGGAAAGCCTTGGTTTCAGCCCTAACTTGGCCATGTGTCTAAATCTACAAGTGAGAAAATCACACTAACTATCTAGCCTCAGCTCGATCGTTCAAATATGAGAACGCAGTCATTCATGTTAACTTATTAAACTATTACTGAATGTGAGAGAATCTTTACGGATTTATGGAGCACGTTTAAAATGATTTGTTCCCTGAAGCCTCACAACAACAAAACTACGGAAGTGTGTAAAATTAGGTACTATTATTCTCACATTTTAGAGAGAGGAAATTGCAGTTTAGAGAGGCTGAGGAAACAAAGCAAGCGACTGTCGGGGAGGCTATGGGAATCGGAATTTGGAGCCATGCGTTGGCACACTCCAAGGAATGTTATTTCCATTATAAAGCACTGCCCCATTTACGCCACATGCTACAAGAGCTTACAGAGATGAGATATGTGACAGGAATTTGGAACCTGAAGAGCGGTTTGCAAATCTATGAGATTACTAAATTACTATGACCCCAAGGAGGATTCAGCTCCAGAAGGCCCTAGGTGCTACAAATGCCAAGGTATTTATGTATCCCACAGACAAAGAGATCGCGCTCTTCCGAGCCAAAGTACCGACAAAGAGGAAAATTACTGATATTGCTTTGGTGAACTACCATCTGGACAGTTCAGCACAAAGTTCCACACCTTACACTTAACCCAAAACTTTCACGCCAAAGTACAGAAAAGGAAATTATATTACCTAAGTGGCGATCGTAAAAAATTCCGAGGCAAAGAAGTTTCCTATAAAATTCAAATGTTCACACATGCCCAATCCTCACGGAAACAGAACCCGTAATTACATTATGCTAAATAGACAGAAGCCACGTTAAAACACAGCAGCCAGCGTGCCATACTTTCCAACCTGTTCAAATGAACTTCTGCTAAATCAATGAGTGTGGATTCGTATTTCCTATGTGCTAAGCACTCGTCGACTCACCAAGGTGGGGGAAATCTGGTCGAAATTTGTTCCGCCTTGAGGTTGTCTATAATCTCCATGGGAGAAAAGCAGGCAAATAAATCAGTCTACAGCAACAAAGTATAAAATAAGTGACAGAAGAATAAAGTCCTATAAGAAAGCGAAGAAGTGGTATGTTGTTCCACGTGGGATAACCGGAGAGGGTCTCACAGAACTGAGGGCTCATGGATTAGCTTAGAAGAATGAAGAGGACCTGATCAATGGTAAATAGACTTGGGGCCTGGACAATGTCGTAGATATGTGGAGTGTGAGAGCTAAACAAGAAGACGCAATAAAACACAAGGCTGGGAAGATGGCCCTTGGAATTCAATGAGAGCCACTGACAGTCTTAGAAAGGAGTTGCTCGCCCCATCTGTGCTTAAAATGACTTGAGTGTTAGAATAGGAGATGGATCACGGAGGCAAAACACGCAGCAAATGAAACCAGAGCAAAAGCTTTTACAATTTCTTCCAAACCTTCTCTCCAGCACTTCTAGCGCCAATACGCCATTTGGATGGAAGAGGACATTGGGTGAAAGGAAAAGAAAAATCAACAACCTATGAAAGGCAATGTGGGAGAAGTGAGAATGGGAAAGGCACCCAACTTTCTAAGCCCAATCGGAAAGGAGCCGACTGTGTCAGTATGACGGAGGGTGCAGGCGAAACAAACACGGGGCAAGAGGAGGAATTAAGCGTTTAACATGATGAGTTTGAGCTGTCAAGTGGATATACAGGGAAGGATGCCCACCAAGCTATTGGAATTATGGACACACAGTTCTGGAGAAAGGGTGAAGCTAATCACGAGCATTTACAGGTTTCTTTTCTCTTTCTTTCTACATCATTCATTCCTTTCTTTCATAAACATGTGCTGAACTCCATCACCACAGCGTCATGCTAAGTGATGGGTCTGTTAAACTTATGAATTACACACACACACACACACACACCTGCCTTCAAGTTCTTCACAGTCTAGAAAGGTAAACAAGGCATGTTCACTTTTAAGCGAAAGTCCAAGATACATGTCAAGAGGAAGCAGAGAAAATATGAAGTTGGCATGTGAAGTATTTGGGGAGCTGGGATATATGAGAGCTAGAATGGCAACACTGAGGCAATCTCACAGTTCAGCAAAATGTTTTTGTGTGACCTATCTTGCCCCCTCTTCTGTATTTGTGCCCGGGGAGACTGAAAAAGAAGGGAATGGAACATATTGGTAGGCAGAAAAAAAGGATCAGGTGGAGGGGGTCTGACTGAAGACGTAGGAGAAATGGGAAATAATCAATAGATCCAGGTCCCAGAGGATGTGCCGGGGTTACAACATGGAAACACAGAATTTTAGAAAGGCAAGCATCTTTGATGGCATCTAACCCTACATCTTCCAGATTTGGGAACTAAAACATCTTTACAGGAGCAATGGCTGGGTAGCAGGATTCAAGTCCAGGGCTCCATTTGTGATTGGACACAGACCATTCAATTCACTGTTGAGCTTAGAGGATGTAAGAATCTGGAGGCAGAGACACACAACAATGGTCATGAGAAGCACATTCTGTCCATAGTTTTCCAGTGTGGTGAGAAAGTGCTGATGGCTAGATGTGTGTGCCCTTCTAGGGGCAATTCTGGTGACTGAACCTGAGAGGTCCTGAGTTGATAGACAACACAGGTGAGGGACACAGAAACTGACGATTCCAGCCAGGTCTGAGGTTTCTGATAGATGAAAGAGTAACATTTGCCCAAGAGGATTCTTGCAGAATAAAAACTTTAATGACCACATTTTTAAATGCCCGTATGTAGTAGGTACTCAGTGAATGAGATTCCCTTCCATTTCTAGAAGACCAATAAGGAGAATTAATTTTAGTTCTTTCATATTTCCCTGATATCTACCTTTGTTTCTTTTAATTAAAGAAGGAAATAAATCTTCTTTTAATTCTAGTCTCTCAAGCATGTTCCAATAATTGTTTCAAAAGTGCCAGTTTTTTGCCCAAATTCCAACAGCTATGGATGGGTGGGGTGGCATGTTCTTGCGTATGTGGCCGGAAGGTGGAATCAGAAGGAAAATTCTGAGACTAGAGCACCGTATGTTTTATAGGACATACGGTATGCTCTCACACAAAAAAATTTTCTGTTGACTAAAAAAAAGTTAAATAGTGATTTATATATATTTTTTGCATGACGTGGGCCTCTCACTGTTGCGGCCTCTCCCGTTGCGGAGCACAGGCTCCGGAAGTGCAGGCCCAGCGGCCATGGCTCACGGGCCCAGCCGCTCCGCGGCATGTGGGATCTTCCCGGACAGGGGCACGCACCCGCGTCCCCTGCATCGGCAGGCGGACCCCCAACCACTGCGCCACCAGGGAACCCCAGTGATTTATATTTAATTTTTGTCTAGATGGTTGCCTGGACGTAAAGAATAAATTTGGGGTTCCGCAAAAAAAAAAAAAAAATCCACTTTTCATTTCATACAGGTATACACTCATAGCATATAATAATGCCAGCAACAGAAGTTTCCAAAGACCTCTTCTGTTTTCTGAATTAATGGCAGCAAGTTTCTCTAGGAAACTGTAGATCTGTTTTTTAGATGGAAGTGGTTTTTCCCCCAATATATTTCCTGAAATATGTGCAAATATGTGTCAAAAAGTGTACCGTGTCTTGCCAAAATAATGAAATCTTTTGGCAGTCAGCCCACGGAAGTACAGCTGAACGATAAGCAGAGCCTACACCCGAGAGGAATCGGCGTGCCAGCCCAGCACAGGGATGTCACACCTCAGACATCTCACATCACAAGTCGACTTTCTCTGAAACACTCAAAGGGTATTTACTCTCCTGCCACGATGCTTATCAAGGAATCTGGGCCTCATTTTTATCACAACTACTGTTCACAATAAAGGGAATTCTAACATCAAGAGCTCTTTTAATTTCAGCGAAAGTATGTAGAAACAAACAAACAAAGAACAATTAAAATGGAAAAAAGAAACGAATCGAGGTAGTAGTTATCAGAAAATCATCCTGTCACTGTCATTCTTTCTCATACCGTTATGCCCATCATTCAGTCTCCTGAAATAGATCCGTCAGGGGATTCTGTTTCATTAAAGACCAAACAGACTTTCTTAGCAACCAGATTTTCCACCTGATCATCTGCTATGGCATTTTGGCATAGTACTGAAGTTCCAAATAATAGCCCACGGTTACTTCTCAAATGAAAAAGATACTATGTATACCTGTATACATGCCTGTAACTTATATAATATTGTGCATCAAATATAGTTCCATTAAAACTTTTTGTAATAAAAAGCTTTTAAAAATGAAGGTAAAAAATATTAATAATGAAGAGAAAGTGACAACTTTACCGTGGAGAAACCTGGAGATAATACCTTAACTAAGTGATGAAGGATACATCTCCAGGAACAGCGAAACCCGCCTGGTGTGCCCCTGATGTGATACACTAGTAAGAACAAAGCACCACCATCACGGAGGCAGTGTCCTGCCCAAAGGGCACAACCTGAATTGAACCGTGAGGACGTATCGGACAAATCCAGAATGAGGCACCTTGTATGAAGCAACAAGCCTCTAGTCTTAAAAAATACCAACATCGGGAACTTGTTGGCGAGACGACGGAATAGAAGGACGCGAGCTCACCCCTTCTTAGGAAAACACCAAAATCAGAAAAACAAAAACAAACAAACAAAACCACTGGAACCTACCAAAAAAGACCTACATCCAAAGACAGAGAAGCCACGACGAGACGATTCCTTTCTAAGAACTGGTCTCTCATCTTCGTATCTGTGTGGTCAGTATTGGCAGGACTTCGAATTTACCCACATTAAAATGCATATTATTAGTTTCAAAAAAAAAAATACCCATATCATGAGAGGCAAAGAAGGGCTGAGGACTGCTTCCAGATGAAAGGAGAGTAAAGACACGTGACAATTAAACGCAAAGCATGCTGATGGGCTAGATGCTGAATCTGAGAAAACAACGCCAGACAGGACAGTATTCACACAATTAGTGAAATTGAAAATTCAGACCAAAGGTGAGACCTTAAGATTACATCAATGTGAAATTCTCTGAATTTGATTATTCCACGGCAGTTATGCAAGAGATGCACGCTGAAACATTTAGGCGTAAAGAGTCATGATGTCTGCAACTTACTTTTAAACGGTTGGGAAAAAAAATAACAATGGTAAATGCACACCTACACCTATATCGATCCATCTAGAGAGAGAGAACGTGATAAAGCAAATAAAACTTAACTGGTCAATCTAGATTGGGGTCAGAAACTAGAAACCAGGGACCAAATCTGACCCACCATCTGTTTTTGTAAATAAAATTTATTGGAACACAGACACACCCATTCATTTATGTATTGTCACTGGTTGCTTTTGTGCTACAATAGCCGAGGTGAATAGTTGCAACAGTTTGTATGGCCAAGAAAGGCAAAAATATTTATGTCTTTGTCAGAATGTTTGCTGTACCCTGATCTAGATGAAAGATATATGGAAGTTCTCTGTCGTATTCTCGTAACTTTTCTGAAGTGTTCTAAATGAAGTTAAAAATGAATAGATCAAAACAACAAGGTCCTACTGTACAGCACAGGGAACTATATTCAATATCCTGAGATAAACCACAATGGAAAAGAATATAAAAAAGAATGTATATATGTGTATAACTGAGTCACTTTGCTGTAGAGCAGAAATTAACACAACGTTGTAAATCAACTATACTTCAAATTTTAAAAAGTGAACACATCAAGTAATCTTAAAATTACTCAAAATCACAAATTTTCTTCAGCAGGCATCACTGAAATCTATTATGGACATAGACCTATGGGCAAAAGGTGATTTTAAAATTAGTAAAGCAGTTATAAACAAGTTGTGGGAAGAAATGGAGACTTGGAGACAAAGGCTTGAGACCCAAAACCTCATAGTGACTGAGGGGCACGTCTTCCCACAGAACGGTTAACAAAAACCGACTAGGCTCTGCAAAGTTGTATCTAACAGGTTCTATAAACAGGTGGTTTAAGGACAGCCTCAGGAACCCTGATGGCGCTGAGACTGGAGCAGCCCCGTCATCCTGGAGTCCCAAGGTAATTCCACGGGGGGGGGGGGGGGGGGTGCGACGACCCCAATCATCCCAACCCCTTGTCTCGGTTTCTGATTATAAACACAGGAAATGAGTTCACTCAGCCCTGCGGTCCAATTTGCCTCTGAAAATGTCCCTCCCTCCTTTGTACTAAAGGAACCATTCTTACAACATCAAAGCAAAACGTTTCTCACAATGCAAGTAGGAAATGAGTATAACCTACTTATTTTGCCGTTGCAAACCATTCAATGAGACGTCCTGCATAATTATCAGCTTCCAGTAGTGTTTGCACATGCTGCCTAAATTCATACCTAAATTCTAAAATCAGCAGAATCGGCCCACCCCTATTACACATCTAACGAGGAAAAACCGACCCTGGTGTTTGGCCAAGGCAGGGATGTAACAGAAGGGTGTGTTCCATTTCCTCATCCTAACTTGAACATTTCCCTAAAGACACTTGAGAATGGGCCCTCAGGGGATATGGACTGCAGAAGCAGACAGCCCAACCAAATGAGGTACACGACAAGACAGCCTTTCCTCTGGGAAAATTAAAAATGTATATTTCATCAGGGCGCTCAGCAAATCAACAATGGCTGGAGAATATTATCTCTACGTCATTTCAAAGCCAGATATCTCCCTCTCTCTCTCTCACGCATGCACGCACACGCACGTGCGCGCACACACACACACACACACACACACACCCCGTTTTTTATTATAGTTTGATTACAGGCATCTGTGTCCTTTGCAAGCTATCAAATCAACGACTCATCTTTCTCCAATACTGACCCCCAGGTAATCAGAATAAGTTGGGAAGCCTGTCTCCACCATAAGTCAGACTTTAGAGACTGAATTAAGAACCGTCTTGCGCTTTCATTCGGTCAGATGCTGCACAGCTCAAGAGGAGTCCCTGGTCAGAGCGTCCTGCGGGTTTAACCAGCCAGGTCCCGCTCCCTCGTGAAAGCCAGAATGTAATCTGCACAGCATGCTTCTGCCAGCATGAGGCCCGGGTTAAGGAACCGCTCCCGACATGCCACACAGTGAATGGAGATTACGAACTCCCTGCCTTCATGCTACATTGAAAAGCTTAGGCAAGTCTAGCGTTGATCCTCATCTCTGTATATATTTTCTTCTCCACATCTTCTTAACAATACACAATTCCTAAGAAATCATGTAATCGGTGGTGTCAGAGAACCGTGTCAATCGTATCCCCAAGCTGGGTGGCCTGCTGTCCTTTTGCCCTGAGCTACCGGCCTTATGAAATCTCGCCTACGTCACAGGAGTAATTGAGTTTTCAATTTGGCCCCATATTAAAGCTCACGGAGGTACTTTTGAACTTGTTTATAATACGTGCTCTGGGTTAATAAGATTATTTGTATCAGCAATATATAAGAATGGCTTAGGCAGATGTACACCGTGGCTAATTATTTCCAAGAAGTCGAGTCTATTTGTCTGAGAGGTGAGTGATTGTAGCAGCTACTCAGCAAGGACCCAGGGATGAAGCAAGTCCTTTACAGTTAGACAAATCATCAGGAGTGTCAACGCTAATCCTTTTCAGATAGAAGCAGCTTGTTAAACTGACAGCTTAATATGTATCTGTGTGGTTCGGCTGTCTGACACGTCAAGCTCCAGGAAGGCACGGCGTGCTCCTGAAAGGATGGGGGGGGGGGGGGCGCTGAATCTCATAAGGACTTTCATGCTTCCTGTCTCCCGAGCCAGATCAAATCAGCCCGGCTTTGTTGACAGTAAAGGGCCTCTAGCACATTAGGGCATCCCTGAACAAACCCATTCAAGTGGGCCTTATGCGGTAGGTCTGCTCAAAATTAACAAGTGAGTCGTAATATTCGTAACTTTCCGGAAGCTGAAAACACTGGGAGGAGGATATACGTTAGTTATGGGTGGGAGACCCTATTTCTATAGACCCTGTTTGCCCTTTAAACCAAACTCGGAACTTGCACAGTCTCACGTGGATATTTAATTTTGTTCTCCCTTTAAAGAGTGACCTTGAGGTTCTTGTGTCCAGTGGAATCCATTATAAAGTAGCAATTAAACCTACTGGTGAGCCCAGTCAAAACCAGCAGCAAGAGCAAACTTAGTAACTCTGGACCAGAATGAAGATTTGTTTAATGATTCAGATTTTGCACAAGGTCTAGAATGGACTTCTTTACACTGTGGGCAACGCAGATGTGGGTTTCTTTGCTAATTTCCCCGTGTACCTCTTTTGACCTGAAACACACAATGAAGGACCCAACCAAAGAAGTCCCCTCTTGCTGTTTTGCATGTCCCAACTCAGCTAATTCAATCCCGTTCGATGAACTCTATGCTGACGCTCTCGACCACCTTACCCGCGCATTCATCAGTGGCTCTGCTGGACCAAAAAGGGCAGAAAAAGAAGGCATTTGCAGCATCCTGACCAGGGCTACCCAACGTAAGACCACAGTGGGAATGCTCTATGTATGCATGGTCCAATATGGGGGCCATCAGCCACAGGAGGCAATTGAGAGCCTGAAATGTGGCCAGTGTAAATGAAAAAGTAAACACTTAATTTTAAATCATTTAAATTTGCAGAGCCATATGTGGCTAGTGGCAACCACCCTGGAGAGTGTTAAAAGAAAGTACAAGGGCGCACATTCAACACCCACTATACATACTCCTTCTAGTGGGAAAGCAAATAAAAACTACATTTCCCAGATGACGCTATCACTAAGATTCAGAATGCAATTTGGCCATGGTAATGAATGCTCCAGGGCAAACTTTGAAGGCGAAAGCGAAGCAGAAGGTATTTTCTTGCTCGTCCCCTCTTCACTCGTTCAGAACACTGTGGATGTGTGCAGGTTTTCTTCTGTCTGAAGAGACTTCCCTGGGGGAGACTCCTAGCCCTGAGGTCACTGTCCTAGAGAGACCTCAGCACGAGCAAGGGGGTCGGCTCTGTACCGTTCTGGAGTCACCTCTGGAGGGTTAGTGCAGAGCCCGTTCCCTCAACACTTCCAAATCATTTTAGAAGCATTTAGTTCCCTGTATTCAATTCCTTCTAGTTTATGTACCTAGAGTGGTTTGTTTTCTTCACTGACACTGGCTGACGCAAGCAACTAGGAAGACAGATGTGCATTCACATTTAACCCCTATGCCACCAAAAACGCAAAGAATGTACCCATGGCTTCTCCCATTGTCTACTGTGTCACCCACGTTAGTTTATAAACTCTGCCTTCACTTTGTTACCTCCCTACCCCCTGCAAACGTATCTGCTGGGCCACATCTGCGGGTCCGACACCCTGAGAGACACGGGAAGTTCGTGGGCACATAAGACAGACGGTCTGCCTGCTTCAATCTTAAGTGGGATGGAGGGCAAAATTAATCAAGCCGGTGCAACACGTGGGATCAATACCATGGAAGAGGGATGGAGGGAAGCACAGGCGGGGACAACCTAACCCTAGCACAGAGCTGACCAGAGCTCTCTGCAGGAAGGGATGTCTAGGCTGTAAAAAGAATAATGAGTAGGAAGAATGCATAGCAAAAGCCAGTGGGATCTTCTTGTCAAATTTGACCTTCAGAAGCATGAAACTAAAACTGTAAATTTCAGCGATGGAGATCCACTCCAACAGTTTCTGCCGGGTTGTGAGATGGGAAACATACATGATTTATAGCACCCAGGCTACTCAGAGTAAACTTTAGCTGCTGGGCAAATGGAAGCTGAGATCTCAGCAGTCCTTAGAGTAATTGCTGAATGTGTTTCCAAAAGCATAGCAGACATGATGTCAAAGTGTAGGACAGAGGAAAGAAAATGACTCTTATTAAAGAAATTTATGTTCTCTTTATCAGAGACAAATGATCTAGCTTCCGTTTCTCCAAATATCCAGCACCGTTTATAGAACCAATTCTTCAATTACCTAATAAATACAGCATGGAGAGAGCTGCCTTATGAAATGGTAAAATTCCTAAGTAAGATTCCATGCACTTGAAAACAGCGTATATTAGGACACTCCTATATTACAACAGACACATGGTATTTATGACATAGCTGGTATACTAAGACGGCTTTCTTCCATTTTAGGGGAGCTTAAAAATAGTCTCACCCACACAGGAGATTGTTTTGGAAATTTTAGATAAGGTGTACAAACGCCATAAATCTGAGTTGGCATCTCAGTATAACTGAGGGCCACTAAATTTGGTAGGTTAACTGGCCAAGGACACGCAAGAGGAAAAGTAAAGGGTATTTCTTCCACAGGTTCTATTATTTTCTGCCCAGTTCATTCGGTGTGTTGTGCACTTGTTACTTCCTGAGAGGGACCTAAAGCACCTTGAATCTGCAGAGTAGAGTAGAAGTGCAGTGAGCCAAGACACTGCTAACTGGTGGTGATGCAGCCACGTCACGGACGGCCAGCCGCTCCGCTTTACTCCTTGCGGCACCTAACGCACCTTTACACCGAGGAATGCTTTTCTCCCACTTCTTTAACACGCTCGCAACGTCTCTATGTGTTGATACAAAACATTAGAAACGTGTACCCCGTTATTAACTTGAAGTAGGAAATGCGACTGACTCGTACACAGACTTCATTGCAAAGAGCGTTCCAGCGCCTGCAGGAAATAAGAGTTTGCTAAACACTTTGCGAGACTCCAGGCTTGTCCGATAAGGTAGGTCCTTCCCATGAAGTGAGGAGTTTCTCCCTCTTCTAGCTTTCAGTTTTTGGACACGAAGCTGCCCTTGCTGTTTGTTAAGGAGGAGAAGCCAGGGGCCTTCCTGTGCAGAGAAGACTCCAGTCTTCCTCTCCAGCCCTCTCCCGCCCCCCCCCCCCCCCCCCCCCCCCGCCCAGAGTGACCCAGTGACAACAAAATGCTCTTGGGCCGGGTGGATGGCTCCTCAGGAGTCTCACAGACCACCTAGCAATCAAAGAAGGGGGGGCAGAGGCCGCCTTTGTGCGGGGGTATTTTGTCCATCCTCCCCCCCCCTCCCTCCCGGACACCCTCACCACTGCCCCGCATGGCTAGGCAACCAGAGGCAAGGGCTTTTCACTCCGAATTTCACGGCCTGATAAAATGCAGGGGCTGTTTCCCGGGGGACCTGAAAGCCCTCCTTTGTGCGCCGTGGAGGGTCAGGTTAAGTCCCGCGTTTTGGCATCAGGCATCCGTTTGTCTTCAGCGAGGTCTCCTAATGGGAGGAGGGGGGAGGGAGGGGGGAAGGGAACCCGCTGCAGAAAGGGGGTTTCGTCTTCGCAGGGGCAAATCCCCGCCTGCCACTCGACAGAAATCAGGCACATGTAAATCGGCCGCCCACCGCACTGAGAGCCCTACCGAATCAATGCGATTAAGCCGTGAGACACGGAGCCTTCTCTGTCTTGCAGACTCGGCTCTCACGTGTTGCTCTAAAGAGGAAAAAAAAGCAAAGCATAGCCTTTTGCTCACACTTTTTTAATTAGCAAAAAAAGAACCTGCAAAAAATAGTACTGGAAATATTGAAGATCTGTTTCTTGGGCTATTTTTTCTTCTGCTTGCAGTAACATCATACGTAGGACTTTGAAATTAATTCTTCTCCATTCAGGAACCCTGTTGGACTGTTAAGAGATATTTGCTCTTCGAGGCTAATAAAGAGCTCATTCTATCTAAAGAACAGCCTCTATGAGAAGCGCTTTACAGGACACGATTCATATCGATTATTTCTATAAGTTACAGCTACAATTTCCACTCCGGAAAGAAACCAATGGGTAGAGATGGCCCCATCACTGACCATGACCCAAGTCAGTAGTTAAAAAACAGAGTTTTCTAATGTCGTTATAATCAACAGAGCAATGCTTTCTCACTGTAACAGGACTATACTTCCTTCTCCGATGTTCTTTAAGACTATACTTCAATAGCTCAGCTTATATGAAGAAAAATAAACATTTTTAAAGTATGAGGAAACTATCGGAAATAAGTGGGTCAGTCAGACATATGGAAGGCCCAAAGAGTAAGGCATTTTATAGGGGCGAAAGCAATAAAATCTATTTTATGACTCTGAAGAGTCATAAACATAACCAGGCACACACACACACACACACAGAGCAAAGAAATGAAAGCGACACATTGCCAACTATCTAATTCATCGTTGCTAAACGAGAGAATACTCAGATGTGTGCAAAGAGAAAAAGAGAGGCTTCAGGACAGTGGTCAGTGAAATAAACTAGTGATCCTTATATGTAACTTCTCATTAAACTATTACTTCTTGTGATCCTTTTTCCCCACTGTCACTTAGGCAGATGCAATTATTCCCACCAATCTTCTTAAAAGAAAGACAGTATCACTGGAAAATCAATCCATCTCCTTAACAACTCTCATCCTTCTTTGATCCATTAGAATATTATAAAGAGAAAGTACAAGACCTGAAAATCAGAAGACTGAAAAGCAAATAACACACACAGGCATACACACACCAATACACATGCTATTTTATTGGAAGTCATCATGGATTTCTTAAAGCCCACAAGATATCACCTCAAATACCAAGTGTAGACCCGTTACGCCCGTGTGCTCGAGGGAATGTCACTCCGAGGGAATGTGGGTGTGTGCACGCACCCTCCTTGTCTTTTCTCAACAGTACTAAGCAAATTTCCCCACAAGCTGATTTAAGGTTAGTGTTTAGAGTTCCAGAAAGGCATCCACTCTGGTTTTGTTTTGTGTTGTTATTGTTTTAATGTCAGGCGTGAGTTTTATTATGTCAGGAACTTACAGTGGGGACAAACAATGAAAAGAGTTTATCTTAATATTGAAACAGACAACTCTAGAATAAAGTTAATCCAAAAATCTCAGGATAAAATATGTCCAATAGGTTTAATAATTCCATCCGTGCCACCCCAAATTTGTACACAAATGTTCCTAACAGCACTCCTCCTGACAGTCCAAAAGTGGAAACAACCCTAATGTACATTAACTGATGAATGAATAAACAAAATGAAAATGTACAATGGAATATTATGTGGCAATGAAAAGGAATGAAACACTGATGTGATACATGCTACAGCATAAATGAACCTTAAAAACATGATACTTGGTGAGAGAAGCCAGATAGAGAAAACTAGGTAGCATACGATTCCATTTATATGAAATGACCAGAAGGACCCAATCTACACAGGGACAGAAAATAGATGAGTGGTTCTCTGGGACTGGGGAAATGAGAGGGAAATGTGAGTGACTGCTAATGCCTACGGTGTTTGCTGAGGATGGTATTGAACATATCCTGTAATGGTGCTGACGGCTGCACAACTCTGTGAGTACACGAAAAACCAATGCGTTATTTAAATAGGTAAATTGTATGGCGTGTGAATTATATCTCAATAATGTTACTATTTTTTAGAATTATGTTTATAAATCCACCGATATATAATTTTATTGAACGGTAATTGAAAATGAAAGTCATGTGGGTTAAAAATTTAGTGATCTCTGTCCCATTTTGAATAGATTCATGTTGTCCGACGCATCCATCCCATTCAGTGGGCGGAGCACACAGATCAGAGTGTGAGCTTGGCCCCCTCCCCAGCACCTCACCACGACTGGGATTCGGTCTGAAGGAGCACCCAGGAAGATGTGTCCACAGGGGCTCCAGGCGATGCTCACGCAGGCTGAACTGGAGGACCACCATCCAAATGGCAGCAATTACTTCAAATCACTCTGAGACCGGAAGAAGACCTGGCCACATTGAAGAACAGGACTCTTCCTGAAGAACTTTAAATGTTTCTACTTGCATGTTAATTTTGGAATAATTATTTTCCACACAACATATTTAACCACCCACACGCAATAAATCTAGAAGATGCTAGAAAACAATGACATTATTTTAAGTTTTATAGGGCAGTCAAAACACTTTTTTTCTATGTGTCTGTCACCTGGGGGAAAAAAAGACCTCTTGAAAATGAAATGACCTCTTGAAAAATAAATTCTAGACATACCAGTGCAAGAACTGGCACTCCTTTATGGATTCCTGACATTGCATACGTTATCCAGCAAAGGTCTTTATAATGAAAAAAACTAGGAGGTGTGTTTGCAACTTGTAATCATTGGACTCTCTTCCAATCAATGTAGCAAAATGACGTGTCATCCTGAGATACTGGCGACTACAATTCTAAGCTAAAATCCCTCCACTGCACTCACGAACCCTCAGTTATATTAGTGTTCTGTTCTGCTTCTTTTGAAGATCTAGGGTGAAAGGAATGGCTGATGTGGTGTGCCTTTTGGCCTCAACACGGTACTGGATGGGCTTCCCGTATGTAATTTTGAAGTGACATGCTTTTACCATAGAAGCACCCAATTTCAAATGCACGCTCCTCAACATGCAATTCAAGGCTCCTTGGGGGAGAAGTGCAATGAGGCAGAGGTACCCTGGCGCTGTGTGCAACCTCCCATCGACGGAGGGAGGTCAACGTGTCCAGCTATCCAGCAGGAGAAGAAACGTCCACGCCCGCCAGACCCAGAAGGGTGACCCAAAGGGCTCTCTGCAGACGCTGGCAAAGCACGAACTGACTGAGATTTCCACCTGCTGGCCTCCCCGAAGGAAGACTTCTTGTGCGGACCCTCAGATTCTACATTCAATAACCCTGCCGACCTAATGCAGCGGTAGACGTAGACCAGTGCACTTTGTGTTTCTACTATTGCTTCCTCTTATTACATCTCTCCACTCATCTTTAATGTGCTATCGTTACGCTCTTTTGTTTTTTTCAAGTTATTTTGGAATTCATCCTATCTTTCTCTCCTCAGAGAAGAAACATGAACTCAAACATTGCCTGGAAGTTGGGTCTACCTGACGTAGTTTCGTATGTCTTTTCTTCTTACACAAAAAGATCTGGGGAGGGAGGGTGGCTATATACAGATTCCCTCTGATTCTGGAAAAAGCCTGTTTTAAAATTCCCCATAATTTACTTTTTCAAAAGAGGCAAGAATATCCTTAGCTGTATCTAGGCATTTAGCCTTATGGGAGTCTTTACCTGGGGAGAAGAGCCGTAGCATGAAGTATGTCTATCATAGACTCTACTCTTCAAAATGGTAACAAAGAGCAAAGGAAAAGCTGCACAGTTCAAGAACAAGAGTAATAAATGCGGGACCATCAAGGAAGACGTGTTCAGGCAGGTGAAGTTCGAATTCTGTGGGCCTAATGATTTTGGAAACTGCCACCAGGATACTGAAGGGCTTTAAGAGTGGCTACAATGAAATGACATCATATGTCTCCGCACGAACATAAATGTACAACATAACACCCATCTTGCATCCTTACTTGCCTATGATAACAGCTTTATATCTGTTGTAGATTGCAAATATTAGTAAAGGCTATCCCTCCTCACCGCCCCCCCACCACAAAAAGGGAAAGTCGTGAAGACAGAACCCTATTTTAAGAGAATACGTCAAGCGGCATTTGCGGCTACTAATGAAACCGAGGTTGAGGGCTTGACCCCCAAGTGGCACAATTTGTCACATGCAAAGCAAACTCTCTTCTACCTTCTGAGCAGGCGTCTGCTAAGTAATGTACTGTTCACCCTGTGGAAACAGGCAGGGCTTCTCATCCTTAGCACGCTGGACACTTGGGACCTTATATCCTTGCCGGGGACCGCTGAGCCATGTGCATTGTAGGATGTTAGCAACATCCTTGACCTCTACCCACTAAAGGCCGGCAGCACCTCCAGCCCCACGTAGGAAAACCCAAAATACTCAAAATACTGCCGAGTCTCCAACAGAGAACCAATGGGATGCGGTAAGAGCATATGAATAAATAAGAGCCATCAGCACCAAGGGGAAAACCATTCAGAGCACGCCCTACTGATTCTGAACAGGAACGCTCACCTCCACAACAGGGCTTTCTCAGCAATATAATCCAGATCGTTAAAGCCAGTGGGTTAGAATAGAAGTAATTCACTGTAACAACTCAAAGGGTGAAAGAAAAGAACAAGGAAAATGAAGAACAATTATAACTAACACTTGAAAATAACTTCAGAGTTTAAAAGTATTTCCGCAGATCAACATTGTTTTGAATAATATTTCTGGGGTACTTTGGACTATTTATGTAAAGAAGTCAAGTCTGTTAGCTTTTCAGTGAACAGAATGTTTCTTGCTAGAGGCTCTTTTCGAGATATTTTCCCTCTTAGCTGTAAGCAGTAAGCAAAGAGAGTTACTATGTTCAACCCTGAGAATAGACCTAAGATTTCCAGGAAGATGAGGGACAGAGAGAAAAAGTGAATCGTTACATTATTGAACTTCCCTCATTATACTCTCTTCAGCCAAACCAGCACCTTAAACTCACACATTTTAGTTGTACCTCATTTAGTCGCTCTGCTCTGTTCCACTCAGCCGCCTACTTGAGGCCAACAAACATCAGCAAAACCTCCCATTTCCACTAAGCATTCAAGACCTGGCGAAGTTAATTAAACTGTAATCATGTTATAAACTGTTAGATGAGCCAATTAAAATCATGCTTCTCTTGGGCTTCCCCGGTGGCACAGTACTTGAGAGTCCGCCTGCCGATGCAGGGGACACGGGTTCGTGCCCCGGTCCGGGAAGATCCCACATGCCGCGGAGCGGCTGGGCCCGTGAGCCATGGCCGCTGAGGCTGCGCGTCCGGAGCCTGTGCTCCCCAACGGGAGAGGCCACAACAGTGAGAGGCCCGCGTACCGCAAAAAAAAAAAAAAATAATAATAATAATAATAATGCTTCTCGCGTTAATCTTCATAGTATAAAATAATTTATATGTTTCTTATAAAGTGGACCAATACGATATATTAAAACCGAATAATTATATAAAGATAATTTCATTGCAAAGGGAACAAATTTAATGAGGTCAAGTAAATGCTAAAAGAAAGCACCAATAAGCATTCACACTCAGCTACTATTGGCCATAATTCTGGAGCCTAAAAGAAGCAAAGTGATTCAAAAGGGGGCCCATGTTTTCTCATTTTGTTATACCTAATCCAGGTTGAAGAACAACAATTCTTTAACACATGTTAACTTTATATCCTTTATACTTTCAGTATATATTGTCACTTCATAAAATTAAAGAAGCATAGAAATTTGTGACTCATATTAAGCAACAATACTGTATTTAAAATGCTCCTAGGAATCTCTAAGAGAACCAGTTACTAAACTGTCAGTTTTAACACACATGCTTATTTACTTATTAATTTACTTTCCAGATGTGTTACTAAATAGCCAATGTTAACACATACGCTCATTTAATTAAATTTTTAAAAATTAATAGCCCGTTTTAATATATACTTATAGGCATATGGACATATGGTATTCTAAAGGACGCTACACAGAACCAGGTGCACTCTAGATGTTTAATGAATAAACACTGAACCCATGACTGAACATTGCCTTAAATCTCCTTTCTTTAATATAAAGAACCAAGCAGGGAATGGCAGTGTGCCAAGCCAGCAATTCCTTTCTCACCAGACCGTCCATTAAAGTGGTTCCAATAGAGAAAGGTTTAAGGATGTGAAAAATCCACTAGAAAAACGCTACACTGCTCTAGCCTAGGTCTCTCCCAGGAATGACACCTGAATTCCCTGAGTACCCCAGGTATCTGTAAAGGGGTTCATCCTTAACTCCAAGACACCTCATGAAATGCAAAATCAAAACGATCCCAACATCTCTGATGGTAAGAGGTATACAGGGATGGAATTGTTGAGACCAGACGTGAGATGGAGAAAACAAAATGTAAGACTCCACAAATCCTGAGACTGATCCAGAAGCGGCTAAAGGGAGTGCCACTCTTCTGCTGAGAACGTTATGGCCCAGGGAGTTGACATATGTGACTAACATCGTCTCAGGACAAAACCACGACTTGAAGACCCATCTCCTCACCTCCCCGCCAGCCCCCCATCATGCCCCCGGCACTCACTCACCCAGTGGTCACAGCATCTTCCTGAGCCACGGAGAATGGCTACCACCACATCCTTCACTATATTTTCTGCCATAGCCCCATCACCATCTTTTCTTATGCTCACGAGGATGAGATTTTTGTCTCTGTCCTCAGGGATACTCTGCATGGGCAGGAGGTACACTCCACGAATGAAGACAGCAATCAAATTCCAGCGCCCCCAATCTCCACAGGACCAAGTCCTATAATTTAAAATTTCTCACGAACAGGAACTGTCATCTCACGTTTCACCAGCACCAAGTGGAGCTCCCACGAGTACCAGCTACTTCCGAGGTACACCTTCCGGGGGCAGCAGGTGGCCGAGCCCTCCCTGCCTGGGTGCTGAAGTGAATTTCACAGGATGTTCCCCAAGTTGAAAGCTCATGGTTCCTCACTCCATATGAGCCCCCTCCAAGGCGCTGGAAGAAGTCTTTGCTATGTGTCCACATATAAAATCTGCAAAATTAACATATCTTCATTCGTTTTTCTTAACTATGTAAGCTTCCATTCCACACACCTCCACTGTGTGATGGGGACATGCTTCATTTTTGGCAAAGGGTTGGCTGGTATTAGTTTGATCTGCTGCCCGTGATAGCTGCCTGGGGGACCTGCCACCATGCCCTTGTGGGGACTGCAGTGTTTTCCAGAGTTCTCCAGGGTCTCTCCTGGGTGTGAAATTGTTGCCTCAGAATATGCCTATGACCCTGTCTGCTGATGCACTTTCCATCTGCCCTTTGCGAGAACATCCCCAAGGGTTCCTGGACCATCAGGAAAAGGCATGTGGGAATCAGAGTGTCAAGTCAGTGCTACTTGTAAAAAGAGAAGAGCACTGTTACAATTCAGAGAGAACCAGAAGATGGGGTAAACAGAACGACTGTGGGAATTACCAAAAAGGAGACAGCCAACAAGAGAGGATGGAAGATACCCTCCTATGAGATACAGTCTGAAAAAGAGGTGCAGGCTGATGATGAAGACTGTCACCCTCACAGGAGGCTGTCCTTTTAACCACACTGCCGAATCCAAGTAACAGGAGAGGTGTAGACGGGGGGGGGGGGGGGGGGGGGGGGAATCCAATCTGTAGTCACAGAGGGAGGACTGAGTGGAAACTATGTGAAAAGGAGTCAAGGCTTAACAGAACTAGTTTATCAATGAGAGACATTTCAAAGCCTTAAAAGGAAAATTACTAATGACCATTGCTAATTAACCATTCCACAGATTCTCATGCAAATGTCCTCTGGGTGGCTTTGATCCACACTGACACCTGAAAGAAAGCACACAGCGTCTCCAGACTGGACAGATGATTGGGAAGAAATGGCCTGGCCCGGACACAGAGCCCTGTGCCGCGTACCCTGGAAACGCCGGGGCTGCTGGCTCGGGGCGGCCAGGCACGCAGGTCCCTCCCAGCCTACCGGAGGGACTCAGAGATGCTCCAAGGTGGCCCGCCACCTCTCAAACCGCAAAACACGCGGCCTGCTCAAAAGCAGGTGGCCTTCTCATGCCCTCTGTCTTCAAGCCAATGCAAATCGCCTCCCAGAGCCCTCCAATACTACCCTTTGCGTGAAAAGGAGCACAGAATACGTTAAGGCCTTGAACAACAGGGGAGAAAATGTTAAATAAAATTAGCCAGAGATTAGCAAAGTCACGGAACTGTAGGGGGAAGAGAAGATGACTCGGGAGGGATTAAAGAGAAAACCTTTCTCAGAACGATATTCTCATCTAATAGGTGACCAAGTGTCATCACTTTTATGTGATTTAGAACAGGAGTGTCTGAGGGACGGGCCTCTGATTTGTGGAATACTAAAGCGGGTGCACTAGAAACGATTTAAAATGATGTTAAATCAAGAAACAATTTCCCCAATTGAGATTTCTGCACTGGCTTCCACAAGGTCACACGATAAAACACTTCAGAGTGGAAAACGGCACATACAAAACGCGACAGATTGCTGCCACGTTTTTACCTATGTGAAATCAACTCCTGTCAAACCAGTAGTTTAGCTGAAATTGCATTTACGGTCCTAAAGCTCCCATCATAATTAGTGAGCAAAGGGATCAGAGGTCCTGGGTCAGGTTGAAACTTCCCCGGGGGACACTTCAGACAGCAGCCACAGAGAATGCGGAGGTCACCAGCAACGACTAGGGGTACATTGAGGCCTTGGGTTTTGTTCTTAGAAATAATTTTAAATGATATACATATTCATAAAAATAGAAAAATGACCTAAATTGGAAGCTAATGAGAAGAAATGAGGTCATGAAGTGGAATCAATAATCTGATACCAAATGACACCCTCCAAAGGCCTTAACACTCACTGAACAGAGGCCACAAATACTGGGCTCAGCTTTCGATGACCCAACAGGGAAAGGAGACCTTGACCAGTCCACATATGCATGGTTCACATATGGTTCACATATGTAGAAGGCAGAAGTAAGGAAGTAGGCTGCGGGAACAATTACTGCCGATACAAATACTAAGAAGGTTCTGCTGAGGTTCAGGAATAGCGCCTTCTGGTAACAGAACATATGCCAGAACATATGCCACTAGGAGCGACGCTGGGGGTGTCCTAGAGCCCTTGCTCACAGCCTGTGTCACCGCAGGGTAGCATCTCTCCAGAGCAAAGTCAGGATCCTCCATTCCACAGGGTCCGGCCAACTGTGTGAGCACAGCCAGTCCTCTGTCCGAGTGAACAAAGCCCGTCTTCATTCCATTTAACTCATATCACTCACCCTAACATTTGTTGCTTTCATGCTCACTTTTGTCACGTGCTCACCTCTTCACTGGACGTGTTCTGGGTTTGGTGATTTTGAGGAACAGAGAAGAAGCAAAGCTCGTCGTATAGCTGTGCCTGAACAAGCCTGTGTGAACCCACCATCCCTCGGCTGGGCTGCTCTCCCGGGTGGAAAGGAAGTGCCCAGAGGGTGAATGCGTGGTGTCCACCCCAGCAGGGGAAGTCGCCCCTCCATCCCTGGAGTCGTCCTGGACATCTCGTTCTCTCATCTCCCAACTGCAATCCATCCACCATCTCAGGTCTTGGCGGCTCCACCTTCACAATTCTTCCCCAACACCTACGTTCTCTCTCACTTCCTCCAGATGTGCAGATACGAAAGGCCTTTAGCAGGAACCTTCTGCACAATAAACACACCTTCCCCAAACTCCACCTTCCCCTAATCTGCCTTCAGTTTTCTCCCTTGCTCTCCTTGCCAACCACGGTATTTAGATTTGCTTCTTGTGTTTCTTGTTTCTCTTCTGCACTAGAAGGTCCCCCATGAGGACGTGGAACGTGTCCACCCTTTCATTCTAGAATCACTAGAGTTCCTCACAGTCTTTGGCATTCAATAAACATTCCATGTACGAGTGAAGAATAAACCAGACTGACACGCAGCTCCAGATACGAAGCAACGTCTTTGTTTTCCAGCTGAACTGCAGTGAGTACCAAGCATGGTGCCAGGCGCTGAGGATTCAGTGGTGACGAAAACAGACATGGCTGTAGCTTCCAGGGAACTTCTCAGCTAAACCCCTTGGCACTGGCCCTGAGTGGGATGAAATTAATGGCTCTGCATTTCAGCTTCAGCCTCAGACACTGTCCCTGCTCTAACTTCCAAGGCCAAGCCGTCCAGCGCCAGAGCTGACACCTCTTTTGCCAGCCATGCCCCCTTGAAACTGGACCTGGTGTTTTCTCCCCATCGGTCTGCATCAGGAGGGCAGAGTCTATCGGTACAGGACGTCAGTATTAGCATTTGGATATTTACGAAGAGCATTCAATAAAATTGAATACAAACCCCCTGCCCCCCCAAAAAAGAAACCTGTGCTCTGCTAGTAGGAAATATAACACCATAAAAGAAACAATAAACTGTGGTCTTGGTGAAGGTCTGTCTCTACTCCATCTGCCCAAGAGCAACAAAATATATTTCTGGTCTTTTGCTAAAAATTCACCATGCTGTGGCCTAAAAAAAGAAGTCTGGGGCTTCCCTGGTGGCACAGTGGTTAAGAGTCCACCTGCCAATGCAGGGGACACGGTTCGAGCCCGGTCCGGGAAGATCCCACATGCCGCGAAGCAACTAGGCCCATGTGCCACAACTACTGAGCCTGCGTTCTAGAGCCCGTGAGCTACAACTACTGAGCCCACGTGCCACAACTACTGAGGCTGTGCTCTAGAGCCCACGAGCCACAACTACTGAGCCCACATGCCATGAATACTGAACCCGGCACGCCTAGAGCCCGTGCTCAGCAACGAGAAGCCACTGCAATGAGGAACCCGCGCACCACAACCAAGAGTGGCCCCTGCTCGCCCCAGCCAGAGAAAGCCCTGCTCAGCAGTGAAGACCCAACGCGGTGAAAAATTAATTAATTAATTAATTTTAAAAAGTCCATGTTCAGCAAACAAGATTTTACATTCCTTGATTCTTGCTTTTTATATCCATTTAATTCATCCAATATAGGAACTGTAGCAGATTTTTAAGAACTGAACATGAAAAGCCTTTAACTTATGTCCAACAGCAAAACTTAGCCCAGGGCCTGCTCCGGGATCTCTGTCCCATGACTACAGTGCTCACTACATGGTGCTGACATGATCTACCTCTCTGTTTACCTCCCTAGAATCGTCGATAAGCTCCTTAAATCAGGGGCTGTGTGTGTCATCCAGGGTTTGGCCAGGTAAGGCCAAACCAGCCTGACTCCTGTTTCTGTACAGCCCACAATCTAACCATGATTTTTAAATTTTTAAATGGTGGAAACAAATCAAAAGAAGAATAAGAGTTTCATAGTATGTGACAATTACATGAAAATCAAATGTCAATGTCCAAAACCAAGGTCTGGTTGGCACACACGCCCATTCACTGATCTACTTGTCCACAGCTGCTTCCAGGCAGGCAGGTTGAGCAGCTGGAACAGGGCACTCAGCCCCACAAAGTCCCACATCCTTGTGATCTGGCCCTTTAAAGAAAACTTGCCAAGGCCTGTTCTATCAATAGTTTATCAGTCCCCCCCACAATACAGCAGGGCCCCGGAACACAGAGGGGCCTCCGCAAACCTGTATCAAATTCAAATCAGCAGAATTCTGACCTTTGGAAAGAATCTGAGACCTCAAAATTGTTTTCTTTTATCTCGTAAAGTACCTTAAATAGCATCAGCAGGTACTCTGGCGGGTACAAAGCAAGCTTATCGCTTGTAGGAAGCTCCCCAGCCAGGATGAAGGAGAGAAGGTGGTTTTAGCCGAGGCGGCAGCTCAGTCCAGCAACACCAGCGGAGTCAGAACTGGAAAGCAGGCCCCTCGCTCCCCAGAATCTGAGACCCAAGGCTCCTGCCTTAGGTTCCCCCAGCTTCACGCTGAGGGAGCGGCGTGGTAAGGAAGGTGGCCTCCCTCAGAGAGGTGCGGCCTTGGTCCTCTAGCTCCCGGGAGGTGACCTGCCCTCTAAGCCCCTGGAATTTCCTGAGTGGTGGGAGTCCCATTCTTATTCATGGAGAGTTTAACTGATGAGATGACTGACTGGTGGCAGGCCGCCTGGTACACGCCCAACCTCCGGGGAGGTCAGCGGGGCACCTGGAGATGGAGGTACGTGGGCAGTGACTCAATCAACCATGCCCACTGCTGAAGCCCTGAGAAAACACTCTGGGCACCGAAGCGCAGGTGAGCTTCAGGCTTGGCCATGTTCGGTGCGTACGTAGTGCCACACGGGGACGCCGGGAGGGAAAAGCTGTTTGGAACCCTCCCAGACGCTGCCCTGTGCGTCTCTTCCTCTGACTGGTTCACAATTGCATCCTCTCCCTGGAATAAACATGAACCATCGAATTCTGCATCTTTTCAGTGAATTTTCCAACCTAAGGGTGGTCTGCGGAAGCTTTGAACTTATAGTCGGTGTCAGATAAGCAGGACATACGTGACAGTCAGGAGGACTGTGTCTGTCACCTCCCGGTCTGGAGAAGTCCTGGTCAGCGCACTCCTGGTGGGGGGGAGGGCAGGGGAGTGAGGCAGGCGAGGGCGGGACCCAGAATGCACTCACACAGAGCTTCTGCTCCGAGCACCTGGGGCTCCGCGGCCCTGGGGACCACTGTGGGCTGTTCTCCCACCCCAGTGACAGGGAAGCCCAGGTACTTATCGTCCACCACCTCCCGGCGTCAGGGCTTGGGGGCTGCTCTCAGGGCGGCAACTCCCAGCCCTCCTGGCCGTCCCTCAGGTGGCTGAGGCCAGGGTCCCCCCTGTGTCCAGGCTCCCAGGCAGAGTGACATACACATGCACAAGCAGCCGTGGGTGTGAGAGGATCAGCCAGCGCCACAGAGGGGACACAGGAGACCCCATCTGCATCTGGCTTGGTCGGCTCTATTTCCTCCAGTGAGCCTGGTCCACCTGGCTTTCTTTTTTTTTGTTTGTTTGTTTTTTTCAGTACGGGGCCTCTCACTGCTGTGGCCTCTCCCGTTGCGGAGCACAGGCTCTGGATGCGCAGGCTCAGTGGCCATGGCTCACGGGCCCAGCCGCTCTGCGGCACGTGACATCTTCCCGGACCGGGGCACGAATCTGTGTCCCCTGCATCGGCAGGCGGACTCTCAACCACTGCACCACTCAGGGAAGCCCCCACCTGGCTCTCTTGTAGCGGCCGTTCACCTCCCAGGAACACAGACACGCCCGCCACCTCCCACCCTCCCAGTTGGCCGGCTCATCCTCCGGAGTCAGCTCAGCTCCAGTGTCGTCCCAGGGCCTGGGGGCCTTGTCTTATTTGCCCTATCCACTCACAGCACTTCTCAAGTTCTGTTACCATTTCCTCTTTATCGTCTGTTTTCCCCCCATAAGATCTGACTTGTCCGCTTTATCCCCAGAGACTAAGATATTTAGTCATTGTTCAATGGATATCTGCTGATATTATGAATGAAGGAATTTGTTCTGGGAATAATGGTATGAACTGATTTAAAACTTGGTCTCAGGAGCACTGCCATTTTAGAAGGGATCCCAAGAAACTCTAGTGGAAGAACTGCAGGCAGGATGCAATCTCCTTGAAGGAGGGCAGTTTGGAAAATATCTTCACAGGCCCTCAGCTTACACGCCCTGGATGTCCACCTCTTCTGCTCCTGATTTGCAGGTAAAAGGCACGCACCAGAACACCGTGGAAAACAAGGAGGTGTGTCTACCTTAACCCACAGCGTGTCACAGTCTTGTTGCATATACGCACTGTGCTCCACACTTCGGATGCATGGACACGCTAGAGGAGATGGGGAGCCCTGTCCACAGTAGGGCCTCACTGTACATTTAGCAAAACAGAAAGCACTTCAACGGCCCAGACAGGGATGCATGCCGGGGCAGACCAGGAAGGTGAACAGCAGGCAGAGGAGACAAGAGGAGTCCAGCAGTACCTACTAAAGGCAGCTCTCAGTAATACGCTAAAGGTTGCAGCAAGAGACGGATCAACCAGGTAAGAAAGTGTAAGGATCTAAGTAGATGTGTCGTTTGCTAGGGCTCTCATGATACAGTACCAGAGACCGGGGGCTTAACCACAGAAATTCACTGCCTCACAGTTCCAGAGGCTGGAAGTTTGACATCAAGGTGTCACCAGGGTGGGATTCTCCTGAGGCCTCTCTCCCGGGCGTGCAGACGGCCGTCTTCTCCCTGTGTCCTCAGGTGGTCGTCCCTCTCTGTGTCTGTGCCCTGATCACCTCTTCCCATAAGGTCACCAGTCCTACCGGACTAGGACCCACCCTAATGACCTCACTCTACCTCAGTTCCCTCTCTAAAGGCTCCATCTCCAAATACTCACATTCTGAGGTTCTGGGGCTCAGGGCTTCAACATATAAAGCGGGAGAGAGGAGACACGGTTCAGCCCAGAATGGTAGACTTGCGGGAATTCGACTGCTTGTTTGATTTTTATAAAGTATTGGCTCTGACCACAATTCAAAAAGCTGATGCTAACCAGGAGTGCCTGCTGCCACAGTAAAAATAATAAAGACCGCCGCTCCCGGGCTCCCGGTGTGGCCAGCGGTCCTGACGGTGTGGGACTGTCCCATCGCACACACGACTGGCATTCATCACCATTAGCAGTTCTCCTCCCAGAGCTCGAGAAGCAGCATGTCCACACCTCAGCCGGCCCTTCTGCAGTGCTCACGCTCTGGTTTTCTTTCACAAGGTAAATAAAAATTCACGAGTCCACACTGAGAACACAAACACAAATACTAAAAGTAAATTCTTCCTTAAAACAGGATGCAAATTAATAAACGCAGGAGGAAAGAGGAACCCGGTGGTTCCCAGAGCTGTCCCAGACAGAGGCTGTGCTTGAGACGTGAGCTAGTCCCAGCCCCAGGCGCCAGAATCACCAGCAAAAAGGTTCCACTGGTACCAAAGGGCTTCCTAGTCCTAGAAAAACCTACAGGAAGCAAATGCTCAGATGTGAGTCGTGGAACCAGGGGCGACGTTTGTTCCTCCCCATTCGCATTCTCTACGTGTTTTTGAAGGGGTGTATGTTGCCTTGAACATGGAAGCAGCATTTTTATACTAGGCACTCACTAAGACAACTGTTGAAGTCTAAAATATCAAATTTTTTCCTTCTTAAAACTACTCGATAAGGATGTAGATGCTTCAGGTGCTGACATGTTGGGGATCCAGATGATGTAAACATTTAAAAAAATTCTCCTCTTGGATAAGTGACTATTGAGAAATAAAGCGGTCACTTAATTTGACCTTCAAAATATTACAGCAGGTAACTGTGGCAGTATTTACCATGCTCACTCTGGCGAAGTGAACAACTTTTTTTTTTTTTTTTGCGGTATGCGGGCCTCTCACTGCTGTGGCCTCTCCCGTTGCGGAGCACAGGCTCCGGACGCGCAGGCTCAGTGGCCATGGCTCACGGGCCCAGCCGCTCCGCGGCATGTGGGATCTTCCCGGACCGCGGCACGAACCCGTGTCCCCTGCCTCGGCAGGCGGACTCCCAACCACTGTGCCACCAGGGAAGCCCGTGAACAACTTTTGATGATATTCTTTGAAATTAAAAATACTGACATTTCTTCAGTCTAACTCATAAACACTCCACAAAGAAAAGAAAAGAAAAAGAAGAGGGAAGGGAAGGGAAGGGGTCTCATATCTCCAGCTTATTGTGTAATCTCTGTCACACATGCACCAGTATGAAGAATCTCCTCGTTCACACTTCACAAATTTGAAAGATTAACATGCTGATACAGGGAATCGAAGGAAACAGGAAACAGTGCTCAGTGTTCACTACTAGCAATTCAGGGATTCCCAAAGCAGTAACAGGTTATCTTTTCCTATATCATAGGTGTTGTAACAAGAAATTAAATAATGTTGCTACTGTGAGCTGAAGGGAAATTTACACACACACACACACACACACAAAATGGAGTCAGAAAATGTGCAAAATTGTGATGTTTTCAAGTGTTAACTTTTAACGTGTTGACGCATCATTATAGCTGGTTACAGAGGAACTTAATTTAGAATTCAGGAGCGCATGGGCTGGTGTCTATGACACGGTGAGAACCTCGAGAGGAAGTGCTCTGCATCCTGCAGTGGCCGAGAAGTAAAAACGGACAAACTGGTTTTGTACTAAATGAAACGGTGGCATCTCTCCAAAACGTGGAGATTTACATCGCTTGTGATAAGTGCCCTTTAATTCCATATTTCCTCCCAGCCTCCAGACTTCTTGATAACTGGAAAATTCGACTCTCCTTGTGAGCCCTGGGATGAGGGCCAGGGATGCCCAAGAGCTGACAGCATCACCCACGCCAGCAATCCACCCTCCTGCTACCCACCCCGAACAAGCACATCAAGTGCCCACGGCGGAACCACCTGGGAGAAAATACATCCCGATCCAGGCCAATCAGACTCGTGAAGAGAACGGAAACCCCAGCCATCACCCACAGCCTTGGGCTGAATAGTACAGAACTGTATGGGAATTATAAACTCTGTCCATATTCTTTCACCCAGCCCTACCCCATCGGACGCTCAGAGTTGCTGACACTTTTCCTCAAAATTCTAGGACATATCTAAGAAAATTCAAGTCTAAAATGAAGAGAAAAATGAGTTTACATTTGCTTTTTATAAGAGATTCAAGCCTTCCTGATATTGCACAAATGAAATTCTTCCCTAATTTCATGCAAGTTTTAGAACTTAATCTTAGAGGTCAAACCCAGGAGAGCATCTCATGAAAACCCTTCAGTTCTCAAGCAGAAGATCCGAGTTCCAGAGAATAAACACTACCGTGGGACCTGGCTTACCCAGCAGGCAGGGGACCCAGGGGATCATGGGTCACTATCATTGTCCACTTAACTCCACTGTGAAGTTTATCTGATATCACACATCAGCAGGGAGATGGAGGGTTTCTTTTGGGGAGGGGGGAGCAATTTAAGGAATTTAGTTGCCAAAGACCAGAAAGGACCACTCTCTTTCAGGTAGGCTCTCCCCCAAATCCCGCCTGGGTCAGGAGGGCGAGACTGCAGCTGTGCAGAAGCAGCAGCGGGTGGAAGCTCAGAGCATGGACTGTGGAGCCAGGTGTCGCGGGTTCGAAACCTGTCTCCTCCAGATGCTCCACGTGTAGAATCAGGGAAGGAAGAGAAGCTACTTCACGGGCCTGCAATGGGTTCCGCGTGAGTTAATACCTGCAAAGTGCTTCCAACTGCCTGGAGCACATAAGGTCCATTCAATTACAACAGCAGCTATGAAAACCTCTATGTCCACAGCAGCAGGGTCAGTATTACAGTATAAACCAAAGTGCGTGGAGCCAGTTTCCAAAACAACGCTGACCCAGGAAAGCCAGGTCAACTTTGTGGGAGCCGTAACCTTCCCCTGTCCTACCCATAACGCAATGGCTGGAATCAACAACTATGGTCCGAAAGCTTTGGGTTGAGTAGGAGGGTCTCAGCATCAAAGGTGTAACAGCAAATCCTTTCCTTGTGGCCGCAATGAAAACTAACAGAAAAGCGAAGTGAGAGTAAAACTCCAAAGCCTCTTAAGAAGACAGTTAAAGGTCGGTGGTCCCGGGAGAGGAGGGAGGGAGGGAGGGAGGCATGAACAGGTGGAGCACAGGGGACTTTCAGGGCAGTGAGACTACTCCGCATGACACTGTACTTCTGCATACATGGCATTACATGTTTGTCAAAACCCACAGAATGCACACCATTAATGAAACGGAGCAGGACCCTATGGTCCTTCCCCCCAATGTCCTCCCCCTGCCTTCTTCCTGTGAAAAAACTTTAGCCAAAGAATAAGTTTAAGGAGAGAAGTAAGAAAACGCAGAAGCAAAGGAAAACAGTCAAAGGAGACCAAGTAACAATAGTTTAGTCATTAGGCAAAGTCAAGGACCTTTAGTTCCTCCTCAGGGGCTAGAGATCATATTCTGAGCCGTATCTTGTGAGCTGTCTTGTAAATACTGAAACCCCCAGCAGGTGGAAGAAGTGAACTCCATGATGACCAGACTGTAGCCACGACATATAAGCTGCCACAATTCCGAGAACTGGCCTAAGGAAATGGGAACAAACCGACCTTGGAACTGAAGACTAACTGTACCTAAAACAGTCAAGATGGGCTTCCCTGGTGGCGCAGTGGTTGAGAGTCCGCCTGCCGATGCAGGGGACACAGGTTCATGGCCCAGTCCGGGAAGATCCCACATGCCACAGAGCGGCTAGGCCCGTGAGCCATGGCCACTGAGCCTGCCGGTCCGGAGCCTGTGCTCCGCAAAGGGAGAGGCCACAACAGTGAGAGGCCCGCGTGCCGCCAAAAAATAAAATAAAATATAAAACAGTCAAGATGACGCTGGTCAGACCACCAATGACCAATTTCAAGATGACGGTCAGAGCTGACTGTGCTGTTTCTACATGCAGTCCCTTCCCTCCGCCTATAAAAGCTCTTGCCCACTGACTGTCAGTTTTGGCGGGGTGGGGAGAGTCAGCCTTTGGACAGGCGTCCACCCTCCCACCCCGGTTGCCAGCCTCCAAAATAAAGTAAGCTTTCCTTTCCACCAACCTGGCCTCTTTATTGGCTTTTGAGGGGTGAGCAGCCGGACCCCACTCTTGGTTACATTAAGTGTGAACCCTGGAACTTCCGTGGTGGTGCAGGGGGTGAGACTCTGGGCTCCCGATGCAGGGGGCCTGGGCTCGATCCCTGCGTAGGGAACTAGATCCCGCACGCCACAACTAGGAGTCCACATGCCGCAACTAAGAGCCTGCGAGCCGCAACTAAAGATCCCGCGTGCCACAACTAAGACCCGGCGCAGCCAAAATAAATAAATAAATAAATAAATATTTTTTAAAAAAGTGAACCCTAATGTAACGTATGGACTTTAGTTAATAATAATATATCAATACTGGCTCATCGATTGTGACAAAGGTACCACACTAAAGCAAGATGCTAATGGTAGGGAAAACCATGCAGAGGGAAAGGAATATATGGGAACTCCATGTATTTTCCACTCAATTTTTGGGTGGAAGTGCTAAAAAAAAAAAACCCAATGGAAGTCTATTCATTAAAAAGTCCACGATCTCTTAATGTTCTCAGACATAAGGCAAACATGCAAACATTCCATCAAAGACGATATCTCTAGTAAAAAATCTATCACACAAGTACCAAAACTCTGTTGAAATTAATGCCACTCCAAGTAGGTGGATGGACTGAGTTGACATGTTAGATTAAAAAAAAAACCCAATTTAGAACTCTACGTAGAAATTTAAGAAAAAACACAAGAAACTATTGTTTGGATTATTTTACCAGCATCTGTAAATGGTAAAAATGCTAGCTTGCACATATCATTAAGTATCTTTCATCAACATGCAGGTGACATGAAGGTAGTATGTCAAATAGGAAATCAATGAAAGAAGAGAGTAAACACCTGCCATTTTTTGTGGATTCAGAAATGCCCTCTAAAATAGGTATTGCAACTATGTCATTACTTCCATTAAAAGTAGGATATTCACCCTGTGTGTACATTGTGGAGTGACGCTGCCTGTGAAATGGATCCGCTTCAGCAGTGGTCCACCGGCCACCCGCATTCGGGCTTATCACTTCCTTCTCCCCATGCGTTTATAAAGCATCTATCAGCACAGCACCCGTGACAAGCCAGAAAACTGACATAAACCCAGATTTCCCTATGTGGTTGAGACTACGTGAACCTGCAAGGTAAAACTTAACTTCCATTATTCTCATTTTGGGGAAGAAAAAGGCAAGGAGGTGAAGGTACCGGGTGTGGCCACACAGCAGGTGCGAGAGGAGGGGGACGTAGACTTCACGCTGGCCCGGCCTCTGGTCCCGCCCATTGATGAACCACCCTAACTGTCCGCCAAGGTTGAGTCCCCGCCCATCCTCACCAACATACTGGGCTTATTAAATTACCACGGAGGGAAGCAGTGACAAACACTCCCCACGGGCACAGGGAGTGGAATTACCCAAGGGGCTCTCCTAGGAAGCTGTAAACGTCACACAACCACTGACAACTCAACTTCACGTCTCTCGTCCCCACTGCTCCTGAGCCAGAGACCTGAGAGACGTTCGTCTAAGAGCTGCCTTTCCTTATCTCACAGGCTTCAACGTATCATGTTCGAAAGAAGTTTCAACACGGCCCTCCCCTCCCCAAGAGGAAGAGCCCAGCCCCTCCTCCAGTCTCTGCCATCTCAGTAACTGGCCCACGCTTCTCCCCAGTTTCCCAAGAAACCCAGGCATCTCTCTCCCTCAGACGTCATATCCAAGCCTGGCCAATTCTGAGTGGAAGCTCCCCACATCCATCCTCTTCACCCTGCCTGCACCACAGTCTCTCTTTTCTGCCTGAATCAGTTCATGTGCTTAGAACAGGTCCCCAATTCCCTGTCTCTGTCTTAAGAACTTCCCCAAATATACCTTGTATCTCATCACACACACACCCCCAAGTTATGACTCCTCATTGGCTTCTATCTTTGAACTTTCAGACAGGATATAAAGTACTTGATCCTCCAAAGCCCTGTAGAGCGCAGGCCCCGACCTTCTTCTCCAGGACTCCTGTGGCCATGTAACAGTTTCTTAAACTCCCCCAAAGACAGTGAGTTCTTTCCTGCCCCAGTGCCTTGGTACGTGCCATTGACTCTGCCTGCTCTTCAAAATTTCCAAGAAATTTCATCATCAGAGAACTTTTTCAATATGTCCCGTCTCCTATCTTTCTTATCTTAGTACCCTATTTTTTCCAAAACCCTTGATAAAATGTCTATCTGTTTCTGAAATGGCTGCTTTCCTCACTTCCTTCTTTGCTAATAATACCGATTTTACTCCATAAAGGCAGAGTCTGTACCTATATGCGGAGCACCCTGCAGGGAAAAGGCTTATTAGCACACTATTAGGTGCTAAAATGAGTGTTTTTTAAATGAATGGATGAATGAATACATGAATGAATAAGCACGCTATGATGTGCCAAAAGGACTGTTTTTTTAAGCGGATGGATGAATGAATACATGAATGAATGAATACATGAATGAATTATTTTAAAGTAAACATGAGAAATACGTTAGGTATCAGAATTCATTCATTCATTTAGTAACTATTTACCGTCCTCCCCCTCATTCTGTCGTAGGAAGGGGAAAAGCCCTTTGCATAGTATTTAATATTTGTCATTCATTACATGATATCAAGGTACCTGTCGTGGAGGACAGAACCTTACTTCCAGAAGAGAGACGTTAAATACTAGCTTCTTACTAATATTTCCATTTTTCATCGGAGGTATTCATAAAAGGTCAAATCATTCACTTTAGGGAAAGATGTTTTCGTCTCTATGAAGGGAAATGGCTTAGTTTAAATATTTAACATTCAAATATATTTTTTTCCAGAAAAGGGGGTCAAGGCATGTACAAATCAGATAAGACGATGTTTGTAGAAAGGTGCAAATTACATTTCCCTTCTGTTGTTACCGGAGGGTACAGTGCTCCATTACTCTTCTGAATAGCAATTTTCTGCTGGCTTCGAAAGAGAAAAAAAGAACATGTTTGTGAAGCCTCTGTGCTGAGCCAGGATGTAACCTGATCAAATGCCCAGACGCATCGGTAGTCACGCGTGTTCCTCTGACTTAGGAAATGCCTCGGCATGCTTATAAAAACCCACCTTCTCTCAAATAAAGCACCAGTTATACATGCTTTATATGACGGTGGCACATATCATATGTACCTATACTATGTGTGTACAGAAGACCATTCAAAAAATCCAATGATCGAAACCCGTTTTCTGGACTGGATCAAAAAAATCACTTCCCCAGAGAAATCAGACCACACACACACACACACACACACACACACACACACACAGCCCTGTGTGTACCACACGGCTCCCCTGACATTAAAGAGAATTAAAACTTGGACCCACCCCGTCATGCCAATGAGCGTTTAGAAACCTACTTTTACAGCAGGAAAGCGTCAGGTTCTCGGTGGTGGCTGCGTGAGCACTGCCTGAGGGCATCAGTGTACATGGAATCGATCTGCTGCTCAGGCCCTAACCTGTGCATATAAACTCCAAATCTATGAGCCCAGGTCCCATGAACGGCCTGTTTAGGCTTGGCCGGAAGCAGTGGGAACGACCCACGGCAGAGCGTTCCCCGTCAAGTGACGGGGGTCAGTTTATAATCTCCGCCAGGGCCGGGGGTGCCCTTGCTCCCAGCATGTGAGTCACTCGTTGCTACCCAGCTTTGCTGCAGCTAAGCAGCCGGGATCACTGGGCACAGGGGCTGATCTCTTGTCCCCTGGATGAGAATTCAGAGCCAGACACCCTCGCCCTTAACCGGCCCGTGACAGGGCTAACCAATCTGTTAATTCATCAGCTTGGGGTCTTCCTCTTGAACCCCAGTCATATCCTGATTGTAACAGGAAAACTCATCGCCCAGAGGGTGGCTGATCTCACAGAGCAGGAGAGCATGATGGACCTCAACAGGATGAGGCTTCCTCCAGGAAGTGAAAAACAAGAGGGAAAGGACATTTTCTTAATTGTTCCAGGGACATAAAAACAAATAAAATCATAGAACCGACAAAGAAGTTAGAACTTTATCTCGGTAGCACGTAACTAAATAAATATTACTTAAAATGGAGTATCGATGCAGTATTCAACTTTATTATGCACGTTACGGAATAAGACAGCGATTTTTTTTACACCGAAATCATTTGTTACTTTAGATGTCCTTTAACATAAAAATATGAAGGTGATGTAACATGATTTTCAGGTAAAACCCATATTTAAAAATTGTTACTGTGCCACCCACATCCGTTCACCTTTCGGCATTAGTATGGTAAACGCTACTTAATGCTTCGTGCACGACTGACTACCTACCGCTGATTTAATGTATTTTTAAAACTGGCGAGTCACACTGCATCTGGCTCTTTTCTCTGTTCATCCATGCCCCCAGGAATGACTTTTTTTTGTTCTTTTTCGGAAACTGACAAGAGATTTCACAGGACAGGACGGTGCTTCAAAAACGTTCGGAACCATGGAACTTGGCAGTCGTACGCGTTTCTGCTCACCATTACTACAATCTCCATGGAAAAGGAAAGTCTCTGTCTGACAGAGCTGGGGAGTTTTTCCAAACGCTCTCAAAAACAGAACCCTGCAGCCTGCAGACACATCAGCCCTCTGGATCCAGGATGGCATAGGCAGTGATGTCACCTTAAAGGTGGGCCTGAGGGTCTCCCCTACGGCACACACATCAACTCCTACCTCCAGACGGTCTAACTCCATGTCCGTGTTCTGCGAGTGTCAAGAAATGGACAGTGAACTCTGTTCTGCCTTGAAACGTCAGGTAAAGTTAACTCATGTTTTTGAAATGATTGTGTTGGGTCCTTTCCCCAAATCACCACAGAGACGACGCTTAATTCAGTGTCCAGGTTGGGTGCAGTCAACATTTAAGTGAGATTGAAGGGCCAAAGGTGCACATGCTTGGAGAACGCGACCAGCAAGGGCAAAGGGCAAGTGGAGTAGACTGTGATGACCTTGACGCTGCAGGCAGGCCGGCCTCAGCAAGGGGCCACCCCCACCACCCAAAGCTCTGCACTGCAAGGGTGCCTATTGTCTCTCTCTGCCCAAGGTGTCAACCAGCCTGTCACCGCGTTCCAAATGCCAACAGTAAAGGAAACTTCACAAGCTCCCGAGAAGGGCCACAGAAACCAAATGTAAGGACCTTTTGGCTTATTTCTTGACTTCCCACCAAGAAACTCATGGTCTGGATTTATTTATTTTTTTAACGTGGGAAGACTCTACAAAGCCCCTTCACTTTTATGTGATAGAAAAGGGAGGAGCAGAATCCACGTGCGTATCTGTTGCAAAAGCACAGAAAGCATTTCCTCAAGGTCTCGGCTAATTTCGGTTTCAAAAATACTACTCTTGTTTATTCTTTTCAGAAACGGAAAAAATGCCCACTTTGTCTGTTTGGTTGTTTGTGTTAACATTTCTGTGATCCCCTTAAGTCAGAGTTATAAAATCAACAAGCCTCACAAAGAAAGTAACACTTGTTACTAATTGAGGGATGGGACTGCTTTACCCACTTTCTAAGGTCTTAAAGATACAGATGACTCAAATGACCAGCATAAAACTCTAGGCCTGAGGAGTTCCTAATAAAATGCATGTGCCTCGTCCATGTGAAATGCGTAATTCACACACAGAAATCCCTGAATTGCCTCTAAAACGTGGGTGATCCCAGGAGCAACAGAGGAATCCCAAACAGATTTTCTCAGGCAAACTGTGGTATCTGTGCATTTGACCTCCCGACTTGGCCGTCTCTGCCCCGTCTCCGTGCAATCAGCTCTGGGTAACATGATAGCAAGCTCCCACTTCCTCAGCCCCTTTCTGATTGCAGCGTTATTCTTACCAAATACGATCTGAAAGGCGTATGTGGGCCATGGAAGGAAGTCTAGACATTGAGTCTTCCACGCATGGACTACCACACATCCTATACAAGAAAGGAATGTCTCAAGACCCCAAAGCTGTGAGTTCAACACCTCAACTAGCACACATTTCCTTTCAGAAGTTGGCACCCCTGAACTGGCACAAAACTTAACAGAGAGAATCTCCCAAGTATGTTGTAACATAATGTATTCCATATTTTCCTAGGCATCGTTTTTGGGCCAAAACATGTGGTAACACATAGATACGTAAACTGATCATAGGCTGGCCTCAACCTTCAAAGCAGAGGAGCAGGATCTCAAAGGATCTCCTCAAAGAAAAGCAAGGTAACCACGCCACCAGAAATCCTGTCCTCTCTGGCGGTATTCAGAGAGAGTCCACCCAGATGCCAGGCAAAGTCTCGAGAAATTAATGACAACGGCAGTCTCTATCTGAACGTGGAGCTGAAAACAGCCATGGATGGGTCTTAACGTTTGGGAGAACGCAATCATCAAGATATCCAAATGTAAGAAGCCCATGTCTTGGGTCTCTAAAATTAAGCATATCTACGTCAACAATTTTGTCTAGAAATGGTTAAGAGGAGTTTCCCCTTGGGTGTCCTGGTTTATATTTCTTGCTGTTTTGACTGATTTGTTTTTCATTTAACTCAAGTGGCAAACCAGCCGAAGTTGGGAATTGGGTTCCCTTATGTATGGTTTGATATCATATACTTCGATTTCCTCTCCAAAATCGCTCATTTTGTTGAAATAGCATAACTATAACTGTTTTTCCTTTGGAAAGAAACTAAGACAACTAAGGCACGTGCATATGTTATCTTTATTTGCATAAGCTAATCTGGGGAAAATCTTTCCAAATATGAAAAATAAAATGACTTGATACTTTTTGTAAAATGTTGTGTCATTCGTCCATAAGTTCCACTGAACTTAGGCGGTGGGGGGTGGGGTATGTCTTCTCTTCTTAAATTGAGATGTTCCAGTAAAAATGTATTTATGAAAACATGGTCTATAAATTTAGGAAGATCCATAACTGTCTCATAAATGTTCAGTGAGGGGGAAAGAACGACATTTTCTTTATAACTTTCTTTCCCTTCCAAGACTGACCATGGAAAATTGAGATGCAAAAATGATTGGGGGTTTTGAGAGCTGGCCTATTTCTAAACATTATAACATTGACTAGTGCAGTCTTTAAAAACTTTCTCAAAGGACACATCAGTGACAAAGTGGAAAGGGCACCGGCTCCCAAACCAGAAGACCTGCGCTCCACCCCTGTGACGTGGGCATGACCAACCCAGTTTTCTGTTTAAAATATATTAGTTATGGCATTAGTATGAAGACAGTCAAATAAATCGCTCTCTCATTTTTATAAATCTGTAAAATGGAAAGCTTATCTGTTTTAGACTTCTGCAAAAATTAAATGAGGCAGTTGATGGTAACGTAATGGTCAGTCACGGATTTCTACACAAGAGGACGAGTACTAACGTTACTCATAGGGTGACTTCAATGAGAACTGTCATCTCCAACACTTAAGACAGAGACTGGAAAAGGAACACAGAAACTGCACTACCTTGTCCAGAGAACTCTATTTTATAAGTATATTACTTCCCTGCCCTGTCTCTTCCTCACCTCAGTTTTATTCCCATCTTCCCTCTCACCTTAGATGGTGCTGCCCAGTAGGACCGTCCGCAGCGAGGGCTGCAAATGTTCTGTACCTGGGCTGCCCCACACTGCAGCCTCTAGCGGTAAGTGGACACCAAGCCCTTGCAGTGTGGCTAATGTGGAGTTTCTCTACCTGAGCGCCACTGACATTTGGGGTCAAACACTTCTCTGTGGTGGGATCTGTCCTGGGCACTGTAGGATGTCTAGAGCAGCAACCCTGGGCTCCACCCGCCAGACGCCAGCAGCACCTCCTCCTGCTAGCTGTGACAACCGAGGATGTCCCCAGACACTGCCAAATGTCCCCTGGGGGCAGCACAGTTATCTCTGGTTGAGAACCATGGGGCTCCTGGAATTGAATTTTTAATTGCACTCAATTTAAATTAATTTAAATAGCAAATGTGTCAAGCAGCTACTATCCAAGTGCTATTTTGGATAGCACTGTCTTAAAACTCCTGAATTTAGTATAAAAAGCTGGACTGGGCTTCCCTGGTGGCACCGTGGTTAAGAATCCACCTGCCAGTGCAGGGGACACGGGTTCGAGCCCTGGTCCGGGAAGATCCCACATGCCGCGGAGCAACTAAACCCGTGCGCTGCAATTACTGAGCCCACGAGCCACAACTACTGAGTCCACGTGCCACAACTACTGAAGCCCACATGCCTAGAGCCCGAGCTCCGCAACAAGAGAAGCCACCGCAATGAGAAGCCCACGCACCGCAACGAAGAGTAGCCCCCGCTCGCTGCAACTAGAGAAAGCCCGCACGCAGCAACGAAGACCCAACACAGCCAAAAATAAATAAATAAATAAAATTTATTTTTAGAAAAAAGCAAGACTGACAGTCAACAAATATGATGGGACATTCAGATTTTTTTTTCCTGAAAGGGCTAAGGATTAAAACAATGTCAGCTTTCACTTTATTTGCATAATAATTATTTATTTGCTGTCTTCACCTCAGAGCAGTGACAGCAATCCTAACCCAGCAATGTGTAAAAAGGTACAAAAGCAATAGGGAAAGGAGATTTTTTAAAAACCACCACAAGTTTTTTTTTTTTTTTTTAATCCATACCTGCCACCCAGGGAGGGAATAATGAGATGAACAGAGATCCATCAGTAGCAGGGGCTGAAACCAAAGAGGGAGTTAACAGCCGTGACCACCCCAAGCTGTGCCTGCTGGCCCTCAGTCCCCTCTCTGCGAACACCTCCACCACGCGGGACCAGGTGCGACTGCTCTGGGGCAGCAGGAGTGACCTGACCCGGCGAGCTGTCCCTCAGTCCGCTGCGGTCACCTCATTTCCGTCACTGGACCCTGGGCTGACGCTGGGGCCTTTCAAGTGGGGTTACACAGTTTCATAGGATACGTGGGAAGTTCAGTGACGAAGGAGGAGGGAAGACAGTCCCCCAGGGACATGAGATAACTGTGTCAGGTGAGAGAATCCATAAACAACCATGGGCCCCAGAATGAGTCCAAGTTCAAAGGGAGGGGCGCATGAAGCAATCCGCCTCTCTGGAATGTCAAAGGCAACTGAACGGCAAGAGCCCGGAGGCTGAAATGTCTCGCTTCCCAGTTCCACATCCCAAGAAATATACGGGTACTTCTGGAAAGAAACAATATTCAGTGTGGTGAAATACACTAACGTTTTATATTTCCTCCCAAATACTTGGAGGGGGAATCTACTCAACGTTTCTGATGCCAGGAACAGTTAAAGTACAAAGAAAGAACATGGGCTGTAGAGACAAACAGTCCTGCCACGTAGCCCACAACTGGCCAATGTCGGGAACCTTGGACAACTCGTTATTCCAAGCAAAGCCCAGCTTTCTGAACTGTAAAGCGAGAAAAATAATAGCCCCTTCCTGGGGTCACTGCAAAAACTGAAAAGAGCAACTTTCAGAATGTGCCAACCCGTACATTTCACCCATTTCACGTGCTCTAACTTTCAATTTCCCTTTACCGAGGGTATTTTGGTGCTAGTGGTGCTAGAAGATACAGAAAAGAAGAAAGACTGCCCTGCCCAGCAAGGAGCTCACGGAGCCCCAGAGGCTGTCAGCACCGTCTCTCCGCTCCAGGGACGCCCATCTAAGGAGACAGGCACATAAACACGGCAGTAGATGAAAGAGGTCCACAGTGGGAACACACCACTTACTGTGGGAGCAACCCGGATGCCACAGCTCATATAATCTGGAGAGGAAATGCCCCCTAAGTGAACAGCTACCAAAAGAGAGCAAAATAAACAACGTTCTCTAATTGTAAAACAAAAGGGGTCAAGCATCTGTTAGTTTCAAGAACTCTTCCAAAGGACAAACAGTTCAAAACCATTGATTCATGAGTACTTATTCAACTCAAGAGTCCTAGAGATTAAATGATGACCCACCCTGTCCCACCAACCTTTGTTTCGACAATGTAGCATTAAAAATAACAGTAATGGTCAAGGAAGTCACAACTTGGCTTTAAGAGAAGTGCATGATGTAAGTGAAAGGAGCCAGACACGAAATGACAAACACTGCACGATTCCACTAACATGAGGCTCTTACAGGAGCCATGTTCACAAAGGCAGAAAGTGGGAGGGTGGGTGCCGGGAGCTGGGGAGGGAGAAACGGGGAGTCAGGTGTTTAGTGAGTACAAATTTTGGGTTTGGGATGATGGAAAAGTTCTCTAGATGTGGACAGTACTGATGGTGGCCCAACAATGGGAATGTGCTTAACGCCACTTAAAAGTGATTACCATGGTAACATTTTAATCTTATGTGTATCTTCTCCCAATAAAAAAAAATATGAACAGCCTGGTTATGCAGTACTCCTAGCTATGAGGCAGACACATGCACGCGCACGCACGCACACACACACACACCCCCTGCACCTATGGGCCCCCTGGCATTGAGATGGGAGAGAACGTCAGAGAAACCTCTTGGCTACCCCTCACAGCAAACTCCACTCACAGGAAACAAACAGTCCAGAAAGTCTGCCCTGTGGCACGCATCTCTACTGTGGCTGAACTGCAGAATCAGTGCTAAGGAGAAAATATTAACTGACACTCCTCGCTGCGGGTACGATGCTTAAAGTGCCCCTGTCTCCTGCCGGGTGCCCACGTCCCGTGGTGTAACATGACCCATTTGTCTTGCAGCCACATCAAAGAAGCTTTTCTGGTTGACGACCAAGCAGACTGCTGCCAAGGAGAAAAACACTTTAACGATTCGTAGTTTAGGCACATATCCCTTTTTTTACATAATGACAATAAAAGTTCCTGGGACTCAACTTGTCTGGATTAAGTTTAGTTTGTGGTGAAATAAAATAAATTCATGCCTTGGGAAACATTTCCATTAGGAGAAGAAAGGAAGGAAGAAAGGAAGGGAGGGAGGGAGGGAGGGAGGGAGGGAGGGAGGAAAACGGAAGGGAAGGGAAGGGAAGGAAAAGGAAACCCAGTTACACATAGTAAAATGGAAAGTTCACTCAACTACATGTCATAACCTTTGCAACGAAAGAGCACTGTTATTCTGGACATGACGCCACCCCTGAAGGGCTGCAGTATTTCCAGTTAATTGGTTAGACCCTTGCTACTCAAAGTGTGGTCCATGGACCACCAGCAGCACCAGCAGCACCTGAGAGCTTGCTGGAAATGCAGACCCCTGTGCCCCACCGGACCCGCTGAATCTGAATCTACCTGTGAACAACATCTCCAAGTGATGCGCGCTCAAGCTTGAGGAATCTGGTCTATGTAAGCAGGCCCCCAAACGGGGTCTTGACACACTGGTGCACTGCACTATGTTGTGTGACATGGCACTAGTAATTTGTGGTCTGTAATAGCAAAAACAGTTAAAAACGTCAAATAAATACATGTGGGCAAATCCATGATTTTTCATCTAAAATGAGAATCTTAGCTGTTTGCGTTTCTATAAGTTCCTTGACTGGGAACCAGAGTGGGGAGAAGAGAAAAGACACAGCGAAAGCCGGACCCGAAGGTCTGCACCCCGGGATCACAAAGCACTATTAAGACAACAAGATGTTACGCAGAATAACACGTAAAATAATTCAAAATTTCAGCTGATAGAAGAATTATTTGTAGCAGAGTATTATGCATATAGTGCATATTAAATAAACACTGCCTGAAATCTCACACATTAAAGAAATCACACCATTTCAACCAGGTGAGTCGCATGAACCAGTCCCGTCTCACAGGAGTTTCATGCCCATGTTAGGGCAAGAGAACACTGCTTCCAACACAGCTAAATAAACAATGGCTTAGGTGTGATATTTTAGTAGGAGTGAGTTTAATTATCTCCAGTTACTGTCATTATTTGCAGACCTGCAACAATGTTTAACGATTAAAACCAATAATTCATCATTCTGAGCGATCTTCCCAGTAAGGCAGATTGTACGCTGATCCCAAATGTTTTCTGCCCCACCTAGAAGTGGAGGGTCCATGGCTACATACACTTCTCTGTCCGTGGGTGCTGTGTCTTGCTTGGCCAATGGGCTGTGAGGAGTGCCAAGTACCACATCGGAGCAGAACTTCTAAGAGCCATCCCGAGATTCTGCCATTTTTCTTTACCCCCTGCCTCAAAACTAGCATACGTGTCAAGTTTAGCCAAGAGACCAAGCTGGGGAACCTAAGAGGGTAGGGGAAAGTGTTTTCCCTCTACACTAGTCTAGGAAACCCGCAATTATAGAGCAGGCAATGAAAATCAGTATTCACACAAACTAGTAACATGTGAGGAGGAATATTAATTGATGCATATTCAAGAAAATACAGCTGAATCTATTGTTTGAGAGACCGTCCTGCCTCTCAAAACGCTGATTTCCGTTTTTATTCTCTTTTCCTTATGGCCACGCTATCAAAAGGAGGAGGCACTATAACATGAAATAAATCTCTCTTTCCTCAACTCACATGCAGTCAGGCTCCTGCCGTCCAGGCTCTCCTACCCTCTCCTTCAAAGTCACCAAGGCCACTGGGGTACATTCCACTGTCCTCACACCCTATTAGCCACAAGACACGGAGAAGGCTATTCACTACACCGTATCCTGCACAACCAAGAAAGTTAATATTTTCCCTTCTCTTTTCAGAAAGATGCTTGGAAAAGCAAATGGTATTAATTTCTGTGAAGACTTTTGCAGACTGTAAATTTTAACCAAGCGAGAAGATATTAACAACAGGACTGAAGACCAAGCCAAAGTTGCTGTCAACACATTTCGGAAGAATCTAGAGTAATAAAAACGTCAAATTACCACTAATGTACATTTAGGACGTGAAAGAATTATACTGATCAGAAGGTAATTCTGAGAACAGAAAACTGAAAAATTCTGATCAGATGACGAAATGTATATCCAACCCACACCCCATCCCCTCGTCCTACTTATCCCTCCACAAGCTGGACCAGGCACACAGATATAATGTAATTAAAGCTGGACCAATATAAAGCCAGCGAAGAAGGATAAACTAACTATAATAAAGAGGCGTGAGGAGAACGAGGTTCCCAGCCTCGAGAATCTTGGGTTCCACGCGCTAACACACAGAAGCAAAAACCTCCAAGACAATGAACGTGAACGCAGCATCGTGTCAGCGCACGGGAGGGACTGAGTCATCGGTCCCGGAGCTGAGGAACTATAAAGGTCAGGAAAGGCTGCACAAAAGAAAGGAATTAAATCTGGCCATTGGAGGAAAAGGAGAATTTCACACCAAAAACATCAGAAACGGGCACATCCGGTTTTCAGGTCCACGTGTAAGGAACATGGAAGTTGCCACTCCATCTTCACAACAAAGAAAAAGCTGAAAAATCAACAACTGCTCTTGGACCCATAAGGCAAGGGAGGACAGAACAAACCAGTGCTCCGAAGACTGGAGAGCCACACAGGCGGATACAGGCAGTCACAGCTCCCCAGAGCAGAGATCCACAGGTGGAAGCCACCGTGGGAACCAGTGCTGGGGTAGGGAACCTCAAATCTAACTGACCAACTGCTGGAGGCCCCAGGTGACAAGTCTGAGGGTTACAACTCCACAGGGACTCCAAAAGGAACCCTTTGGAAATATGCTGGAGCAGTGTGTTCTTCCCAAGAGGGCCAGCTTCAGGGAAACGAGTTCACCAGACCTTAACTGGCCAGGGTATTATCAGAGCCTGCCTGACCTGGGGACAAGGGATACCCAATGCCAGCTGGCTTCAGCCATTCCGTCCCACCTAAGGGAGGAGAAAAAACTTCAGAAACACGTGTGAAGGTCACAGTCCAGAGGCACAGGCTCACGAAAAGACTGACATCTAATGGTAAGACTAAGGATGCTTCCCCTCCCCCACACACCTCACCACCACGTAACTAAAGGCCTATTTAACAGCCGTTCCTTTTACCTGGTAGATCACATCCAGCTTTCAAGAGATAATTACAAGCCATATCAAAGGGCAAAAAACACAATTTGAAGAGAAAAAGCGAGCATCAGAAGCAGACATGGCAGGGATGTTAGAAATATCAGACCAGAAATTTAAAACAACTATGACTAATATGCTAAGGACGCTGATGGATAAGGGAGACAGTATGCCAGGACAGATGGGCAACGTAAGCAGAGAGGTGGAAATCCTAAGAAAGAACCAAAAAGAACTGCTAGCTATCAAAAACTGTAACAGAAATGAAGAACGCCTTTGATGGAATTAGGAGTAGATAAGTGCACAGCTCAGGAAAAAAACCATCAGACACCAAATTTCAGACCCACAGGCTCAATAAACAAGGAAATAAATGCCAAAAACCTGCACCTCAGCATATCGCTTTCAAATTACAGAAAATCAAAGATAAAAAAAAAAAGAAATTCTGAAAAAAGCCAAAGGAGAAAAATATACTTTACCTATAGAGGAGCAGAGGATTGCATCCAACTTTTCCTCAGAAACCATGCAAGCAAGGAGAGTGGACAGAAATATTTAAAATGTTGAGATGAAAAAAAACCACCAACTAGAATTCTTTAACCTGTAAAAAAATTATCCTTCAAAAGTGAAAGAGATATAAAGACTCTCTGACAAACCAAAACTGAGAAAATTTTTTGCCAGTACACCTGCCTTGCATGAAATGTTAAGTTCTTTAGAGAAAAAAATAACATCAGACACTCAGATCTACCTAAAGCAAGAAAGAATATTAAAGAAGGAATAAGTGAAGATAAAATTTAAAATTTTATTTATCTTATTCTTAATTGATAACAGTTTGTTCAAAATAATAATAGCATCAAGTTATTCACTTAGGTGTGCTTATATATACATTATGCACTATAAATATATATTTATATGTGCATTTTTATTTTATAATGTATACATCTATTATATAACATATAAAATATATATGTATATAAAATGTATATATTTATACCTAAATATATTTATGTATTATATAAATATATTTATATAATTGTAGATATATATATTTCTGTATACTTATATATAAGTAAAATGAATGACAGTAAAGATAGTGGGGCCAAGAGAAAGGCATTAGGATTAGTTTGTTATTGTGAAGTACTCACACAACCAGTGAAGAAGTATGGGACTATTTGAGAGTGGACTTGGATTCGTTGTAAATGTATACTGTAAACTCTAACACAACTACTAAATAAAGTAGAAAAAAAAAGTATAACTAATATGCTAAAAAAGGAGACAAACTAGAATCATAAAATGCTTTAGCCAGACTCATCAAGAAAACAAGGGAGAGGGCCCAAATCAATAAAATCAGAAATGAAAAAAGAAGTTACAACTGACACCTCAAAAACACAAGGGATCACCAGACTAGTATGAGCAACTCTATGCCAATAAAATGGATAAGCTAGAAGAAATGGACAAAATTCTTAGAAAGGTACAATCTCTCAAGACTAAACCAGGAAGAAATAGAAAATATGAACAGACCAATTACCAGTACTGAAATTCAATCAGTAATTTAAAAACTCCCAACAAAAAAAAGTCCAGGACCACATGCCTTCACAGGCAAATTCTACCAAACATTTAGAAAAGAGGTAACAACAGTACTTCTCAAAGAATTCCAAAAAATTGCAAAGGAAGGAATGTTTCTGAACTCACTTTACGAGGCCACTATCACTCTGATACCACAACCAGAAAAAGATACCACAAAAAGAAAACTACAGGCCAATATCACTGATGAGCATAGATGCAAAATTCCTCAACAAAATACTTGTAAATTGAATCCAACAATACATTAAAAGGATCATACACCTTGATCAAGTGGGATTTATCCCAGGGATGCAAGGATTTTTCAATATCCACAAATAAATCAATTTGATACACTACATTAACCAATTGAAGAATAAAAACCATATGATTATCTCAATAGATGCAGAAAAAGCATTTGATAAAATTCCCCATTCATTTATGATAAAAACTCTCCAGAAAGTGGGCATAGAGGGAACACACCTCAACATAATAAAGGCCATATATGACAAACCCACAGTTAACATCATACTCAATACTGAAAAACTGAAAGAATTCCTCTAAGATCAGGAACAAGACAAGGATGCCCACTCTCAGCACTTTTATTCAACATAGATTTGAAAGTCTTAGTCACAGCAATCAGAGAAGAAAAAGAAATAAAAGGAATCCAAACTGGAAAGAAAGAAATAAAACTGTCACAGTTTGCAGATGACATGATACTTTACATAGAAAATCCTAAAGACGCCACCAGAAAACTACTAGAGCTCATCAATGAATTTGGTAAAGCTGCAGGATACAAAATTAATGTACAGAAATCTGTTGCATTTCTGAACATTAACAATGAACTATCAGAAAGAGAAATTAAGGAAACAATCCCACTTACCATTGCATCAAAAAGAATAAAGTACCTAGGAATAACCCTACCTAAGGAGGCAAAAGACCTATACTCCAAAAACTATAATTGACACAAACAAACGGAAAGATACACCATGTTCTTGGATTGGAAGAATCAATATTATTTAAATGACCATACTACCCAAGGCAATCTACAGATTCAGTGCAATTCCTATCAAATTACCAATGGCATTTTTCACAGAACGAGAACAAAATATTTGAAAATTTGTGTGAAAACATAAAAGACCCCGAAGAGCCAAAATAATCTTGAGAAAGAAGAACTAAGCTGGAGGAATCACACTCCCTGACTTCAGAATATACTACAAAGCTACAGTCATCAAAACAGTATGGTACTGGCACAAAAACAGACGCATAGATCAATGGAACAGGATAGACAGCTCAGAAATAAACCCACGCATCTGTGGTCAATTAATCTATGACAAAGGAGGCAAGAACATACAACAGAGAAAAGACAGTCTCTTCGATAAGTGGTGCTGGGAAAACTGGACAGCTACATGTAAAAGAATGAAATTAGAATGTTCTCTAACACCATATACAAAAATAAACTCAAAATGGATTAAAGGCCTAAATGTAAGATTGGATATTATAAAACTCCTAGAGGAAAACATAGGCAGAACACTCTGACATAAATCGCAGCAATATTTTTTTGGATCCTTCTCCTAGAGTAATGGAAGCAAAAGCAAAAATAAACAAGTGAGACCTAATGAAACTTAAAAGCTTTTGCCCAGCAAAGGAAACTATAAACAAAATGAAAAGACAACCCACAGAATGGGAGAAAATATTTGCAAACAATGTGACAGACAAGGGCTTAATTTCCAAAATATACAAACAGCTTACACAGCTCAATAAAAATAAAAAAATAAAAAAAAACCCAATCAAAAAATGGGCAGAAGACTTAAATAGACATTTCTCCAAAGAAGACATACACATGGCCAACAGGCACATGAAAAGATGCTCAACATCCCTGATTATTAAAGAAATGCAAATCAAAACCACAATTAGGTACCACCTCACACTGGTCAGAATGGCTATCATCAAAAAATCTACAAACACCAAATGCTGGAGAGGGCGTGGGGAAAAAGGAACCCTCCTACACTGTTGGTGGGAATGTAAATTGATACAGCCACTATGGAGAACAGTATGGAAGTCCCTCAAAAAACTAAAAACAGAATTACCATAGGACCCAGCAATCCCACTCCTGGGCATACACCTGGAAAAAAACATAATTCGAAAAGATACATGCACCCCAATGTTCATTTCAGCACTATTCACAATAGCCAGGACATGGAAGCAACCTAAGTGCCCACTGACAGATAAATGGATAAAGAAGATGTGGTATATATACACAGTGGAATATTAGTCATAAAAGAATAACGAAATAATGCTTTGCAGCAACATGGATGGACCTAGAGATTATCATACTAAGTGAAGTCAGAGTATACAAATATCAAGATACCACTTAACTGTAGAATCTAAAAAAAATAATACAAATTTACAAAACTGAAATAAACTCATAGACATAGAAAACAAACTTATGGTTACCAAAGGGGAAGGGGTGGGAAGGATAAATTAGGAGTTTGGGATTAAGAGATACATGCTAGTACATGTAAAACGGGTAAACAACAAGGACCTAAGTATAGCACAGGGAGCTATATTCAATATCTTGTAATAACCCACAACAGGAAAAATCTGAAAAAGAATATCTCTATCTATCTACAAAACTGAACGACTTTGCTATACACCTGAATCACTGTAAATCATCTAGACTTCAATTTTAAAAAAACACAAAAAGTAGGAACAAAGAACAGCAACAAACAAAATAGTATCAAATGATAGATATTAACCCAACTAAATCAATAATCACTTTGAATGTCAATAGTCTAAATGTACCAATTAAAAGACATTGATTGTCAGAATGAATCAAAAAACCAGACCCAACTATATGTTGTCTATAAGAAGTGTGCCTTAAATATACAGTCACATATAGATTAAACGTATGCTAATACTAATCATAAGAAAGCATGAGTAGCTATATTAATTTCAGACAGAGCAGACTTCAAAGCAAAGAAAATTATCAGGGATAAAAAAAGAACATTACATAATGATAAAGGGATCAATTCTCCAAGAAGACGTAACGGTTCTTAACAAACTCCATGAGACAAGCCCAAACAGAACCACAAGGAGAAATAGGTGCAATCACTATCATAGCTGTAGACTTCAACACCCCTCTCTCAGCAATGTACAGATCCAGCAGGCAGAAAATCAGTGAAGATATGGTTGAACTCAACAGTACCAACAGTCAACTGTGTATCATTGACATCTATAGACTACTTCATCCAACAACAGCACAATACACATTTTTCTCAAGCTCACATGGAATACTCATGAAGACAGGCCACATTCTGGGCCATAAAATACACTATAACAAATTTAAAAGAAGAGATGTCATACAATGTCTGCTCCCAGATCACAATGGAATGAAAACTAGAAATTAATAACAGAAAGATCACTGGAAAACCCCCAAACATATGGAGATTAAACAACACATTTCTAAATAACACATGGGTCAAAGAAGAAATCTCAAAAGTAATTCAAAATTATTTTCAACTAAATGAACATAAAAACACAACTTTTCAAAATCTGTGGCATGTAGGGGAATCAGTACTTAAAGAAAAACATATAGCATTGACTGTTATATTAGAAAAGAAAGATCTGAAATCAATACTCTAAGTTTCCGATTTACAAAACTAGAAAAGAAGGAACAAATTAAATCCAAAGTGAGGAGAAGAAAAAAGAATTAGAACAGAAATAAATGAAATTAAAAACAGGAAATCCATAAAGAAAATCAACAAAACCAAAAGCTGTTTCTTTAAAAAGATCAATAAAATCATTAAGCCTCCAGTCAGGCTAACAAAGAAAAAGAGAGAGGACACAAATTATTAATATCAGAAATGAAAGAGGGGACATCACTATGGATCACATGGAAATTTAGAGTATAATAAAGGAATACTACGAACAACTCTATGCCCCAAAATTCAATAACCTAGACGAAATCGACTAATTCCTTAAAAGATACAACGTGCCAAAACTCACACATGAAGCAATGATCTGAATATGCTTGTATCTATGTTAAGACATTGAAGCAATAATTAATAACCTTCAAAAACAGAAAGCACCAGGCCCACACGGGATCACTGGTGAATTCTACCAAACATTTAAGGAAGGAATTATACTAATTCTCTACCGTCTCTTTCAGAGGATAGCAGCAGAGGGATTAATTCCTCACTCATTCTATGAGGCCAACGTGACCCTAATACCCACACCAAGACAAAGACATTACAAGAAAGCTGTAGAAAATTATCTCTCATGAACACAGATGCAGAAATCCTCAAGAAAATATTAGCAAACCAAATCCAAAACTGTATAAAAAGAATTCACAACATTTGACCAACAGGGATTTATTCCAGCATTGAATGCAATGCTGGTTCAACATTCAAACATCAATTAATGTAATCCATAACGATAAGATGCTAAAAGAGAAAAATCACATGATTATATTAATAGATGCAGGAAAACCATTTAACAAAATCTGACGCTCATTCATGATAAAGACTTTCAGTAAATTAGGAATAGAGGGAAACTTTCTCAACTTGATACAGACTATCTACAAAAGTACCTACAGCTATCATCAGACTTAATGGTGAGAAACTTGCAGCTACCCTGGACCAGCAACGCCAGAATCCACTGGAAGTCTCTTAGAAACACAGACTCTCAAACCCCAACCCAGACCTACTGAATCAGAGTCTTTGGAGGTGGGACCCAGGAATCTGTACTCGAGTAAGCTCACCAGGAGACGCTTAAGCATGCTAATGTTTGAGAAGCATTGCTCTAAGAAGTTGGGAGGCATAAAATAGTAGAAAGACAGAGAAAATAGAGGCCATGAGACAAGTATATTTCAAGGACAATACATGTGTGAGTTACAGCAGAGAGGAGGGCAAATTAGCTTGAGGCATGAAACTGGAGAACTTTGCGGAAGGATGGGTATAAAGGTAAAGGAGAGGCTGGCACTAAGGAGAATTGTGAGTTTTAGGTTGAGTGGTTGAGTGAATATCCATGTTTTTAATTACTATACAGAATCCAGGGTGAGGGACAGGTTTGGAGAAGGCAAAGAGGCAACTTGGTCCAGGTCACAGAGCTTGTAAGTCACACCCTCAGCCCTGGAGCCCAAAGACCAGACTCTCCACGTGATGCTCACCACCTCTCATGCAAAGGGCCGAAGAAATGTGTCTCAATGAGGACACAGCAACTTAAAGGGTTTTTAAAGGACCGTAAATCAGAAATGATCGGTATGGAGCTGAATCCACATCTCAGGATAGGAATAATGGCAGTGGTCTGTGCACGTATAGACGGAGGAATATCGGGAAGAATGAGGCAGGTAAAGAAGGGACATTTCATTGGCCAAAAATGAAGTTCTCATTCTGCCTTCCAAAAGAGAGCAAATGCCACTGTCCCATTTCCATTCGATTCCAGTGATTCAGAAAGACAGCCTTCACCTCTATACATTAAGTGTCTTAAGGCTTGCTTTATGTTACTATAAATGCATTGTTGATACTATCTTAGGTCCAAGGAGAATGCAGGCGACCTAGCTTTGCGTTCGTCCTGAGCAAGACACAACCTCTCAGCAGAATGACAGCTACTGTGATGACACGGGGGACTGCAGCACGGTGGCTCACAGAGGCCTGCAGATGTGACTCTCCCAACCTAGGTTATTTTTTTCCTCCCCAATATTGTCCCCTGACTGAGCAGAAAATGACTTAGAAGTCATCTAGAAAAGCCTCCGAGCGTTTGTAATTCAACGTTCCATCAGAGTTCACTTCTCCTTATAATATTCTCCATTACCAGTTGGAAAACAAAAGTTCTAAGGAGTTTCATTGTCTTTTTGTCTCCAAACGACAAAGAAAGGAAATAAACACACACAGGATGCAAACAACAAAGGCGGAGGATGGCTGCAGAAAGGAGCCGCATTCCAGAGTTTTAAAACACAGCACATCAACATGTTTGCTGCAAATTTGCCCTAGGTCCTGAAATTAGGCTTCCTGGTGATCGGAACACTTTGCGATGCAACTTCATGCAATACTTTGGGGATGGCCAAGATTTACAGTTGATTAGCCCGCATAGTTCAGTTCCTTTCTCAAAAGCTTCTAGGAAGGGATTATTTCTGCGCCCAAAGAGCCCCAGAGAATAGGGAGGGCGGCTCGCGGCCATAATGTGAATTCCCCGGACTCGGTACACTGTGCTCACTGAAGCAGATAAAGCAAAGTTAAAGAAGCATTTAGTTCTTCAGAATGCCAGCCTTAATAAGTATCTTTTTGTGGCAGGATTTAGGAGGAGGGGAGGGTTTACCCTTAGTGCAGGCATTATTTCCTCATACAAAAAGGGAAAATGTGCATACAGTTGGATGTAAAAAGCCAAAAACGCACATGCCCCCCTCGCTCCCCCAGGAAAAGATGCGGAACACACACTCCCAAACGCCAGCGCACGAATCTTCACAGCTTAATAGTCCCGAAGCCATTATGCAGCTTCTCTTGGGAAAGGCGGCTCATTCATCTGCAACCGCCCAAGTTCAACCTTGCAGCTGTGAGAACCCAGAGGCGCCCAGCCCTCCAGAGCCCCACCTTCATCAGCAGATGGACTCCAAAAGAGCTGCATCCCGTCCGGAGGAAGAGCGGGCAGCTCCCCGGCCCCTCTCCACAAAGCTGCCACCAAGGCACGTGAGAAACGTCTACGAAAGGCTGAACCGGCCACATCTGCAGGCGGCCGAACACCCGGTGACCTCCGCTTGCACAGCGCAAGGCCCGTCCTGGCCCAGGCAGCTTCCACGGTTCTCATTCCCCATGCGGAATCTGACGCAGCATCCGTCACTTGTAATTACTTAAAACGCCCAGTGTTTAATAAGGCAATGCCACGTGATCCCAGTTTTCTGACCACCAGCACACGTCTCCCCTTCAGCTCTGCCTTACCGCGACCCGTCTTCCAACACGAATATACATCAACATCCATGTGAACTGAGCTACTGGCGTAAGGAAAAGCACATGGAGATGCACAGGCTGTAGCCCGAGTGGGATTTCTGCTGTAGCTCAAGAAGGTGAAATGCCCAGTTCATCCACTTCTGTTACTCTATGCCTAAAATTTTCAAGAGGAACTCGCATAACCTAAGGCAGATTGGGAAGGTTCTTCCTAGACATCAACATTTGCTACTCTAATAGATACTATAATAGAGAGAAAGAAGGAAAGAAGGAAAGAAAAGAGGAAGGGAGGGAGGGAGGGAGGGTCATCTTTACAAAGTGCACACTTTAAGTCGCTGCCTCCCCCATGCGAATGGAAAATGAACTCACCCACATTGGTAGCTCTGCTCTGAAAAGACCCAGTTGAGAGAAGTTCTTTCTTTATTGTGTGGTTTTAAAGACTATTCTTTGACCTCTGCTATTTATGACTTAAGATCTGTGAAGACAGGGCCAAACCCCTTTGGCTCGAAAGGCGCTCACAAACAAAAGCTTTTCACCTTTGTTCCACTTACCTCATTCCCCCTCAGAACACGTCCATACGCACCCCCCGGTTTCACAACTTAAACTGCATTTCCTTCTCTCTTTTGCCCAGGCACAGCCATTACCTAACTGACAAGTGGCCACCTTCGCTCCTTTCCAAGGCATGAAGCCCCAGTTGTCAGCACCGGCTGAAAGAGCTCTGCTAGGAATATAGATGTCTTGTCATCTCACCTCAGTGAACCATGAAACTGTGGATAAAATGGTTCAGGAAACTAAACAACGTACCAGGCAAGTGTCAGCCACGATGGGGCATTTCTCTAGTTATTTGTTATTTCAGGGATTTATGGATTTATCTATTGCCTTTCTCACTCCTAAAAGGATTCAAGATAATTTACAGAGATCCACAGGATACAGCTAGAAAACAAATCTTACGTGTGTGATAAAAACAAGATAAAGGAGAAAAGAAAAACTGGAGTCAGGATAAAGCTAGTTCCCACATACACGGGATAAATTTCAGTAACCTTGTTAAAGGAGGTGATTTTATTTACCATTCAGCTTTCTAACAGTCAGTTCTAAGGGGAAAACACAGTGTCCACAGGCTAAAATATCTACCAGTTTCTAAGGGACGCATAATCAGTACTGATAAAGTGGACACGATGAATGCTTTCCTAAGTTTTCTCCTAAAGATGGCATGGAATGACAGACCGCTGTCCTTGGCGAGTTCCTCAGAGTGGCCTCGGTGACTGGGTTTGTGAGACAGTTCCTGAGAATATTACACGGGCTGCATTGCAGCAACATGGGATTCAGTAAATGGCATTTGTCAAAGGACCATTTTGAGATTGTGAAAGGACATAGTCAGTCCTGTCACGGAAGCATGGATTGTACAGCATCTGGAAACTATATATCTATCAGGCATGTATAAATACTGTTTCTCTCTGGTGCCTTTTGGTACTGCAAGGATACCAAAGGTTTGATATTCTAGTTCTTGGCAAGTACCAGGAGAGCAGCGGCCTGTTGCTACGTCACTGTCATTTCACAGCCAGCAGAACTGCTGTTAGCTCTGACATCCACAGCAAAAATGACAGGTCCTAATGAGGATGACTGTTTGAATAAAAACGTCATCCTAACTCTGCCTAGACACTCATCAAAGAAGATGAAGGGAGTACTTGATAAAGATCCTCCTTAGGAAAAACTTTCTCTTCCAACCCAGAAGAAAACAAAAGGTACAAACTCAATGGTCGATCCCATGCACAGCTATGGTAATTTTAGGCTGAAAAAGAGTTTAGAACAAATGCCCAGCTTAGCCATTAAACACACACACACACACACACACACACACACACACACACACACACACACACACACACTTCATATAACCAAGCAGCACCCTATGGGACCTTCCCAGGACAGACCATCCCCCCATGTCCTCTGCATTCCTCTCGTTTGTAGAAAAACTTTAGCCTCCTAGGCTTTCCCTGAGTTCCAAAAAACAAATTTAATCTGAGAAGTGAAAAATGCAGAAACAAAGGAAAACAGTCAGGCAAGACAAAATAATAGTTTAGCCATTAAACAAAAGCAAGGACGTTTGTTTCCTTCTCAAGGGCTATAGATAATATTCTGAGCCATGTCCTTGGGCTGTTTTGGAGATACTGAAACCCCCACCAGGTGGAAGAAGTTAACTTCATGTTGATCACAAGCACGTAGACCCCAGACCAGCTGGAACCAGAAGGTTGATGACGTTGACTCCCAAAATACCACCAGGTTACCTCACCACCAACCAATCAAAATTATGTCCACAAGCTGATCGTACACCTGCAGCCCTTCTCCTCACAGAGCCATTAAAAACGTTTCCCTGAAAGCCATCAGGGAGTTTGGGTCTTTTGAGCACGAGCCGCCCATACTCCTCTCTTGGCCTTGCAATCAACACTACACTTCCCTTCCCCACAACCCAGCGTCAGTAGATTGGGTTTAGTGCACGGGCAATCAGACCCAAGTCTGGTTCAGTAACAACATCACCCAAAGAACATCATACTTTGAGCAATGAATCTTACAGAAAGTCCTATGACCCCAAAGATTAGAAAACAAATATACTAAGGTAACTGAATGTGATTATTTATAGGATGAAGGAAGTTCCTCCACATCAAATAGATCAAAAGAGAGAAATCTTCAGAAAGGAAAATTAATTTTTCAAATAATTAGCCTATATTCCTTCTTTAGGCAAATTAGACACAAGAGCATCTCCTAGTAAAGAGAGTGTCAGCTAGTAAAAACAGAGTTGAAATTAATACCTAGATTTATTTCCCTATAACAACTGTTCTTTTACAAACATTGAGCAATAGTGTTTCCAAGACAGACCATGTACCAACACATATTAGGCTTCTAAGAGGAACTCCCGTGTATGATTAGGTAGAACAACTTGACCCCCATGTCAAGGACTACCTACAGGATGGGGTTACAATCATGAACACAGAAAAGCAAATGCTGACCCTCTACCCCTAAATTCAAGTGAGAGTTTTCACCTCAGGGGAGACTACTTCTTGGAGAAGGCAGGGCAACTCAGCACAATGACGTATTCAGTGCCCACAAATCCTGCCCTCCCCAGCTTACTGAGGTCCAAGTCTATCTTCTTTCTGAAACATAACCATGCCCATCCTTCAATCGACACTGGTCCTCTTTGCCAGTTGCCAGCTCAAACCCAGCATCTTCAAGCAATCGGAGCTCATCCCGGCTCCTCTGTGTGCCTTCTGATGAATACATTACAACTTCAAAACGTTTGTCAGACCATTATCACCATGTGAGGGATCCTGACGTATATGTGTTTCATATGTTCAAAATGCATTCCCTTTCTAAAGCCAGCTTTCAGGGAACCCCTCCTCAGTCATGAACCAAATAAGAGATTTCGTTTGCATCTTCTTTCATCAGATGGAAGGAGAAACTGATAGGAAGAGCTGAGGAAGGGGTGAGGATAGAGACTTAGACAGAGGTCCTTTTCCCCTCCACATGTCTTTGCTTTGAAGTTTACAGCAGGTGGAAGTCTTTCACATCCATAAAAACCGATATGGAAAATCAGAAACACGCTGGGCTATTAACATGTCACATGTTGGATTTAAATCCAAATAAGAACCTGTTCTTTTCCTTAAATATTGATGGTGCTATGAGCCTGGCCAAGTTTTGCAAGTTACTGCAGCACACAGGCTAGTTTCCAGGCTAAAAAACACCCTGGAATGTTCCAGCTACTGATGGCTAATGATCGCCCCAAAGCACACTAATATGTTTGATAAAAGTTCCCAGCATGGGGGCAGAAAACACTTACCATAAGAATGACGGTGTGAGGGAAAGCAAGTCAGTGACACCAGCTCAGGCTGCCTTCCATGCTGAAGGCTCCAATTAGGGCTGTGAGCTTGCATTCCAGGAGGCGGTGACAGATGGCAAATCTCTCATTGTTAAAACCATCAACTCACCGATCCACCTGCCTGAGCCCTAGCAGGGACGCTGCTGGGAGCCTTCGCTGATTCTCAGAAACCCCAGCACTCAGCACTCCAGAAAGGAAGTTCTGAAACTAGGGACTCGTTTAGCTCCCCCATTTGTACGTTCTTTTTGTTTTTATCTGTTGTTCCACATTCTCTCACTTTGTTCTCTCTTTTTTTCTCCATTTCTGCCTTCACCTCAGAGATGATACCGACTTGAATGTTCCCCTACAGTGACACTGGATGGAGTACTTGAGAATGTAGTTACACATGGACCCCTAACTCAAGGCTGCTGAGGATGTGACTTTCCAGCTGCATGGAGACCCGGAAATCCAAGAGCTCAGGTGTCCCGGAGGAGAGACTTCATCTCTTGGTTAGCACAGAAGCACATCATGGTCTTTGGGGTACTTAAAATTATGCCATTTACTGGCATGATGTTATAGGATAGTCTAACAAATGTGCCTTTGACAATTTTTATTCATCATGCTAGTACAATAATGCATGTACAGACTGGTATTTCAAAAGAACAGTAGCCAAACTTTCACACGCCTCACCATTTCTTTTCATACGCATTCCATACACATTTTCATTCCACTGGTTTAAGGAAAGAGATTATTTCTCTCTTCCTAGATTATCACATCCCATTTACTTAGAAATAACATCATGATCGTTACTTATGGACATAATAACATTGGTATCCAAAATAAAGGGAATTAATTTTAACACTGGAGAAGTCTTCTACTCCTCCAGTGGCACAATCCTACAACTTCTCTTGACAATCAATGTCAATGGTGGCTTTGCCTATGGAATAACTGGTACCTCCCAAAAGATATCAATATGTTGGACAAGAGACGCTCAGTACACGTCAACTTTGTCCTTGAAGTCGATTACACAAAGTCAGGGAAAACTGTATGAATGTCAGTAAGTATTACAATAGGCTTTAAATGTTTGAAAGGATATAAAACAACTGAACTTTCAAACTGTTGTACACTAGAATATTACAAAAAATTAACTGTTCAACTTTGGTTCTTTGCGTGTTTGGACATAGCGCATTTCCATGGGTGCCTGAGTTTTCATTTTCCTCCTTAAGATGTATTTTCCTGGGGCTCTATGGATTTAAAGTCATTACCACATAAATCACAGAAGGCATCTAACACAACCCAAAAACCTTCAACAGTCACATTCAGTTATGTTTCTGGGGTTTGACCTTTATCCGATAAGTTTCAGAGATGTCAAATGAAACTGCCCAGATGTTCATACAAGCAAAACCAATCTTCCTCACCTCGAAACCTGGCTCTGAATAAACCTGCAAAATCACTAAGAATCTGGAGTTAGAGCCCTTATAAGAACCGAACTCCCACTGAGATCAAAGCAACACGCCACCGCACCAAGATTGAGCCCTAAATTACTGCTTTTCAACTCAAATCCTCACAACCAAATGGGAAACAAAAGTCGGGTGAGTGAGTTATAACACCCAAAAGGAGAAGGATGAGCATGCCTGCTCCCAGACAGGGGTGCGTGTCAACAAGAACGTCATTCTTGGATGCAATGCTTAGAAAGGTAACTGAGCAGCATAAGGTCAAAGGATGCTTATTTTATAAAGTAAATGCATGACTCGCATGCAAATATAAAATGAACAAGTGTCCACGATTTAACTCATGAAATACTGCAAGAACCAGTAGTATGTTACTGGTTCAAAGGAGAAATCCAAGAAATATAAATATATTCACCCAAAAACAAATGCTAGAATGGATATACAACTAGATGCAAAATGGTCTATTGATGCGGGAAGCATCAACGCACTACACTGCACACAACCATTTGCATTTCCGTGGACAAGCATCACCTGCATTATTACCAGCCTTCTACGTTTACAGAGTAACAAAATAGCTCAAAGACGATGAGCAACGCAGATAGCCTGCAAGGGTGCAAGAGGGGACATCCAGCCATATTTTGCCCATCTTGAAGCGCTCCACAATTTTTACTGGCTCTAATAATTGCGTTTTAACACTGAATTTTCAAAAATTAATTGTGATTTGATGTTTTCTTACTGTTGTTTACCATTCATTCATTCAACGAATCCTCTCAAGCTGACCAAAAATGTTCCACACAGGAGGCTAGAAACTGTCCATTTTTTAGTTTGAATACACCAAGATATGTCTTTGTACTGAGAGACAAATGCAACTGTACTGTTTTGTTTTTGACTGATTTTGCATATGTGAATGCAACGGCAAACTCTGGCAAATGGGCAAGTCCAGCCGGGCACTTGTTTGTGTACAGCCAGCAGGCAAAGAATGGTTCTTACATTTTTTAATGGTTGGGAAAGATAATAAAATTTCATGACATGAACATTACATGAAATTCAGATTCCAGTGTCCACACATAAAGCTTTACTGGAACACAGCCACTGTCCTTTGTTTAGGGACTATCTATCACTGATTTCAGGCTACAGTGGCCACATGAGTAGTTGTCACAGAGACTTTATGGGCTACAAAGATGGAAATATTTACTATCTGGCCTTTAACAGAAATTGTATATGACGTGGACTTCCCTGGTGGCGCAGTGGTTAAGAATCCGCCTGCCAATGCAGGGGACATGGGTTTGAGCCCTGGTCCGGAAGATCCCACATGCCGCGGAGCAACTAAGTCCATGCGCCACAACTACTGAGCCTGTGCTCTAGAGCCCGCGAGCCACAACTACTGAGCCTGCGTGCCTAGAGCCCGTGCTCCACAACAAGAGAAGCCACCACAATGAGAAGTCCGCGCACTGCAACGAAGAGTAGTCCCCGCTCCCCGCAACTAGAGAAAGCCCGTGCACAGCAACGAAGACCCAACGCAGCCAAAAATAAATAAATAAATAAAAATAAAGAAATTGTATATGATGAGCATTAGAATTCCTAACATATAATGAGCCCCTGAAAAGGTGCTTGGCGCATACCACATGCTCGGTAAATTATATGTTTATTTTCCTTCATATAATAAAGTAAAACTGCTGAGAATAGGAGTGTGTTCTTCAATTCCTTTATAACTCGCAAAATGCACAGACCAGGGTTCTTCAACCTCCCTCGGCACCACTGAGCTTGGAGCTTCTTCACTGTGAGGGCGTCCTGTAGTTTGTCAGCATTCCTGACCTCCACCCACTAGATGCCAGTAGTGACGACCAAAAACGTCTCCCGCCATTGCCAAATGTCCCCTTGGGAGCAGAATCGCTCCAGCTTGAGAACCACTGGCCTCAAACCATGCAGGACAGTAAGTCACTGCTCTACATCATCTAGGAGCTAAATGATGCCAAAGACCCCTGACTTCATAGTACTGGCTTCATTATAGGAGGAAGATTTTCCTAATTAATAATAAATAATCATGCTAAGTTACATGGATACAAAATGGATTATAACCTTTTTCCTGAAGGTAATACAGTAATGACGTACTTTGGGGGAGGAAGAAAATGTACTGTATGGACTTCATTCATGGATTCATTCACAAATATTTGGTGAGCAACTACTCTGTGCCAAACTCCATTCTAGGCTTGAAAATACCACAATGAACAAAGACAACTCAGTCGATGCCCCTCGGAGCTTACTTCCTGGTGAAGGAGACAGACTCTCAGAGATAAAGGAACAACTGTATAATGTCGTGCGGGTATAATAAGGCCGAGGAAGTGTGTAAATGGGTGGGAGGTGACCTGGGAAGGCAAGGCTGAGAAGGTGGCATTTGTGCTGAGACGTGAATGGGGTGCGGTGAGCTGGGTGACTGCGGAAGGAGCCTTCTGGTGGAGGGAAAAGCAGGCTTGATGGGGGTAAAGCAGAGGAGAAAGTTGGAGAGAGAGCACAGGCAGACAAGACAGGGCCGACGTTTTAGACTGAGTGAGGTAGGAAGATATTAAAAGGTGTGAGGCACACAGCAGCAAGATTCAGCTGATATGTTTAAAGGGTCTTTCCAGCAGCTACGTGGGTCGAGTAGAAGCTGGGAGACCCAAGAGGATGCTCCTGGATGGGTCCAGGCAAGAGATGATGGCAGATTGGACAAGGCAGGCAGTTAGATGGGAAGAAGAACTCACCTTCTGGAGGGATCCTGAAGGTGATGGGCTTTGCAGACACAACGAGAACTAATTAGAAAGTGTGTACTTTCTATAAAATATTATGTAAACTTTATCTTTTAATATATATTCAGAAAATTATATCATCAGCATCATTTCTTGATTTGATGAGGTGTTTTTACTCTTCTGTCCGAATATTTGCTCAAAACGTTTTTTCAAGTTGTTGCTCTCTATACAACACAGCCTAGGAGATGGCATTCCAAACTTTAGTTTACCTCTACTGATTTGCTGAGTGATTCCAGGACATTATGCAATACGTATGTGCCTGAATTTCCCCATGTGTAAAATGGAGTTACCACTGCTCACCCTTCACCTCATTAAGCTGAAAAGCAAAGGAAAAGCCTACACAATGCTTCATGAATCTCAGAAGAAGTGCAAACTGTAATTATCTGCAAATGTATCCCATGGTGATAATATCCAAAAGACATAAACTTTGATTAACATGTAAGATTCATCCCCAAGTATTCGGACTAAAGACAACCCTTAAATTTATGTTGGCTTTGTAATATATTTCAAAGTTTCTGTTGAAGTTATCTATGACTTACTGATTCATTTCTGCTTTCAGGCAAAAGGAATTGATTTCTTTTCTTGTCAAGTTCAGTCGCTCAGGTCAGCCTTGATCATTCAATTACAAAACATGGTTTAACAATCTGTATTCCCTAGGGCTGCAATGTTCTTTAATTAGGATATTTTAAAAGCAGTTTAAATGAACGTGTCCCATTCAAATTTCAAGTGTAAAAAAAAATTAATTTCTTGATGGCATAAGGAGAAAAGAGGTGCTTGTGAGAAATAATACTGATACAACAAATTATCATTCAAGTAATACCCAACTAACAAAACTGGACAAAAATACTACTTATGAAATTTAGTCAGCCTCATAGCCATACATTCATACACACACACACACACATATATATCCTCCCCTGCAGTGATGACATAAACAAATTACCCAAAACACCAATTGAAGAACAATGAATATAATAGATAACCAGAAAATATCTTATCAGAGCAAATATGTATGATATTATATAAAAAGAGTTAAAGGATCATAAACCAGACATTTCATTTCTGCCCAGGATCCAGAGAGTCAGAACTAAGCAAAGTTTGTTTTCACCAAATAATTTCACATTCACATAAATAATTCTGTTCTGTTTTTAATAACGCTCATGCGGAGTAAATGACACAACGCATGAGTGAATGTCAGAATGTATCATTATAGTGAAGTTTTAGGTTTAGGAACATTATTCTACAACCGTTTACTTTGAGATAATTTGTTTGAAAGACCTTTCAAACTAATAATGTGCTTCATAAATATGCTGTTTCATATTATTGTGCATTTGCTCAGATGAAATTTTGGTTGTAAAATCAAGGAATGCTTCAATTTTCGGTCTAATAGTCGTAACCATGAAAGAAATCTCATCAAATGCTATTACAATCCCAAAGTGCTGCAGTATTGATAGCAAGTTTAAACTTTATTCACTTATATAATCTGAATAAAACCGACTTTGAGACTGGAGCTGAAGCATATACGTACATATATACTCTCTCTATAAACATATAAATATATTTAAAGATGGTGATGTTTGGGGACTGAGGTAAGAAATCTATGCTATGAAACCTATGAATGAGTATAATGATAACTTGAGAGCATGTGTGTGCAACAAGAAGTACTCAAAGATAGAAAAGAGACTGCTTCAAGAATCCGATTAGCGAATGAGCAATTCCCACACACAAACACAATAAACGCATACAAAACAACTTAGGTGTAAGGAGAATGCATGAAATCTTCTCGTGTAATCAGAAGATGTTTTCTCCTTAAAAATACTTTTGATTGAAATAATTAGAGAATAAAGAGAGAAATAAGGTAGTATCAGTAATGTCGATATATGTATCTTGATTGCAGTGGTGGCTACACTAACTAAGTCCACACATGTGATAAAATCTCACAGAACTATATACATACGTTGTACCGAGGCGATTTTCTGCTTGTGGTATTGTTCTACATATACGTAAAGGGTAACCGCTGGTGGGAAATGAGTGAAGAGTACATGCGATCTCTCTGTACTAGCCTGGCAACGTCCTGTGACTCTAACAGTTATTACAAAATGAAACGTTCTTTAAAATACTGATACAGTTGTAGGGAACGTACCTTAGAACACTGCTTGTGATTCTGGCACCACACCAGGGAACCGTTGTTCTGCAAAAAGAAAAAGAAATATTGACTCATTAAATAATTTTCTATTTGAAATCTGCATACACCTGTGTGTATTAATATAATTTTAAAATACTTGCATTAATGAAAGACCAATTTTGCCACCCTGATATATGTCCCTCTTCCTAAAACAGGATATCATTTTTTGCCCTTGACTTTATGATACAAATACATATAAAATAATGAAGATTTCAAGGTGTTTCAAAAGGAAAAGTGTCTGAGCCGTCTCTCGGGTGTGCTGAGCAACAGAATACAGACCAACAGGAAAATGACCGCTAGACGGTTCTTCTATAGTAAGTAGCTGTGGTAAATTTACAAGTTGGCATCCTGGAGGCTTTCAATTTTAACCAATTCAGTAATAAGTGTTTGAGCCTGGACGTCAAATCCCATGGGAAAAACCTCCTCTTTCCCTTTCACTGGGATGTGTGACTCTGGACAAGGGAATTACTATGTCTGTCCCTCAGTCTGTATCTGTCTGTAAAGCATAAGGACAATATCTCCTGCATGAGGTCAGTGGGATAACTAAGTGAGACACAATCTACTTCGCACAGCTTGACAGTTACTCAACATGTACCAAATACTAGGACTAGGATTTATTTGTTTATTAAAATTTATTTTATTGAACTATAGTTGATTTACAATGTGTTAATTTCTGCTGTCCAGCAAAGTGATTCAGTTATACAAATATATACATTCTTTTTCATATTCTTTTCCAGTATGGTTTATCACAGGATATTGAATATAGTTCCCTGTGCTCTACAGTAAGACCTTGCTGTTTATCCATTCTCTATATACAATAGTTTGCATCTCCTAACCCCAAACTCCCAATCCTTCCCGTCCCCAACACCCCTCCCCCTTGGCAACGACAAGTGTGTTCTCTATGTCAGTGAGTCTGTTTCTGTCTTGTAGATAAGTTCATTTGTGTCACATTTTAGATTCTACATATAAGTGATATCCTGTGGTATTTGCCTTTGACTTACTTCACTTAGTATGTCAATCTCTAGGTCCACCCACGTTGCTGCAAATGGCATTGTTTCCTTCTTTTTTATGGCCGAGTAGTATTCCATTGTATACATGTACCACATATTCCGTATCCATTCATCTGTTGATGGACACTTAGGTTGCTTCCATGTCTTGGCTATTGTAAATAGTGCTGCTATGAAGATAGGGGTGCGTGTATCTTTTTGACTATAGCTTTGTAGGACTATGATTTATTCCCTAGTATTTGAATTCCTGCTTGAAACTTGTCATTCCACATGACTAAAATTTTGGTGATGGTTGGACTGTGATATTTACATCAGATTGTTCTAGGCTGGCGTGGTTGTAACAGATAACAGAAACAGTCATCCAAAAATTAAGATGCTGTGGCCTCCTGTTCTTTGAAGTTCAAGGTTGGGTATGAGATAAAGTAGTCCATTTCCTGTATATGAATGCCTAAGCTTTTAAGAACATCGGTATGAATAGAATAGTATCACCTTTGTTTGCAGTTAAAAGAACACTGAACCAATAATATATCTTTTGAAAAATACTCTTATTACACGTTTATTGATATATAATTCACAAACACAAAAGTTACTTATATAACTCAATGGTTCTCAGAAGAAAGGTTGTGCGACCATCACCACTAATTTCTGAACTTTCTCATCACCCCTGACAGAAAGCAGTACCCATTAGCAGTCCTTCCACCCAGGTCCTGGCCACCACGAACGTACTTTCTTTCTCTATAAATTTACCTACTCTGGACACTTGTTATAAACGGAATCATACAATATGTAGTCTTCTGTGTCCGACTTCTTTCATTTCATCATGTTTTACATTGTGTTAAATGATATACTATTTTTGCTTCATCCACATTGCCATATAGGTCAATACTTCATTCTTTTTCGTTGTCACATTCCATTGTACGGGTATTTGCTCTTCCATTCACAGTAATGTATCTTAATAATACAGGATTCCCCAAACCACTGGGTAGATCCCAACTGTTTAGGATTAGAAATTTTCCTCTCCTATCTAAAACTCACTCAGCTGTAGATCTCAGTCCCACAGTAAGGCTTTAGCTATGAAATCTCTGCACCATACGGCCCTAACTTTCCCCTTTACAGTCTTAACTCCCCCAAACTGCTGAATCGCTGCAATTTTAGATAATGCGGTATCAACCTACTCATCCCCTTATTAAGGTCCACACATCTTCAGGGGGCCCTCATCTCTCTCTACATATCAATGTTCATCAGTCCGACAAACAAGGGCTGAAGCTGGAGCAGTATATGAACAGCCTGGGCTGAGGTTAAGTATGATCTTTGGCAGGGTTGACATCAGAGAAATAATTAGATTGGGCAGAGGCCAAAGCTGGACCAACAGTGGACATGGTTTAATTACTGGAAATGACGTGTGAGTAAAAAGGGTGCAAGAAAGAGGGCATTATGGGCAAATTGGTGTTTCAGAAAAGGAGCCCTTGGCCTGGTGACAAACTCAAAGTTCACAGTGGGGGTTAGGCAGACTGAGCTGTCGGTCATAAACAGGGTGACAACTGCAACAAAAAGCAGGGGCCAAACGTTGAGGAGTATATTTTCACAGGAAAGCTGACAACAGGGTCCAGGGCAGCTTTGGAGAACGTCACCCTCATTGTCTTTTCCCGGAAGGCTCTTTGGTCCATGCGGGGTTGGGTCCCGCTGGGACTTCTGAGGACCACGTCTGTCAGAGAACATCCTGGCCCCAACTTGAGTGCTCTGTGCTCATAGCCCAGAGATGGGAACCAGTGGGGTTCCTTCTAAAGAGACTCAGGGCTGAAGTGAAAGGACGCCAATCTAAGAGACTAGGTCAGGGCCAGATCCTGACAAGCTCCTGCACCAGGTCTGAGGACCTTCTGCCTCCTCGTGTCAGGTCAGAGGGTCCGGCCCCTTGCTCTGGGAACCTTGACCTCGGACCAGCTTCCACCTCCTTCCCCTCCAGGTCTGCCTTTTCCTGGACAGATGGGCAGGACCTCTGGATGCCTGCCTCTGCTGCATGTGCCGCACAGCTCTTGAGAGATGTATCACACCCTCTCCTGCTGTAGCATCTGTTTTCTTTGATCTAAGCCTTAGCTCCTCAACTAGAGTGTGTGGTCCAGCAGACCGGCCTTCCTGTTTGCTCTCTGCTTCAAAGTTTCACAGTAGCAACTGGACCAGCTCCTGATTCTCACAGAGGTGGCTTCCATCAAAGGCCATGCAAAGGTGACTGGGCCTGCAAAAGCAGGCGTGGTAACTGCTGCTTGCCCCCCATTAGTGGCTGACAAAATGTTACCCGTGGGGTAATATGCCACTGACCTGATTATTACCTATAACTATTACCATGATGACATGACTGGCCACATCTATATAGCAGGCACTCGCTCTGGTGTTGGACATATTCAGCCCCACATAACCATCCCGTATACGACACAAGTTTCATTTACCCATTTTCTACTTAAGAAACTGGGAGTCAAAGACGGCAACTAAAATACGGACATCCTGAAGCCAGTGGTTAAACTCAACCGTGAGTACCCCAGTGAGGAAAGCTGAGTGAGACACAGGGTGAGATTTACAGTGGGCTGTGAAGGAATCTCCAGGTTTATAATCTCGGAAGGAGAGCAGAATTGGTCCAGACAGTCCTGAACGCCGTAAGCTCAGGGAACAACAGATTGGATGGATGGGCTGGAACAGACAATAGGAGAGGAGGTTGGCTGAGTAGGTAGAAAGCAGATTACAGTGGATTTTGACTTACTGGAAATAAAATATTTTATTTAGTAAATGTCAGGGGGTTTAAAAAAGAAAATAGAGGATTCGATCTGTGAGACGCTCTGTTCATGGCACACCTTGGTTAGAATCCTTTTGCTCCCTTTGTAGAGGAAATGGTCCAACCTCAACAATAAAAGAATCCGGCAAAGACTGTCTTCAGCCGCCCAGCAAATGCAAACTCTGCGCCCCCTCCCATGCTGAAACACAGTGTTCCCTGTCCTATTGGCTCGAATACCCCAATAGCCACAAAGCCCATCTGTTGTCTACATTTTATTGGGAGTTAATATCAACGCATCTCCTCGACCAAAGCATTTTCATTTTAAGCACAATTTCCCATTAATCATCAAATGAAAAGCTGTCATTAGAAAGAAATATTCGGGGCAACAGCGAGCAGGCATGGAAGATTATTGTGATTATAATCATTTCTTTTTTCATTACTGAAGATAGTATGTCACAGTTTGCTTGGGAAGATTAAAAAGGTAATCCATGCAAAGTATTTAGCAAAATATTTGGCACAGAGTTAGATATAAAAAAAAATTTTTTTTAAAGGCCATTGTGATTATTGACGTTACTTCCTTTGTTTGCCGTTACGTTTGTTCTGAGGAGTGCAGGAGTAATCCTGGACTTACAGTCTCCCAGCTCCTGTGTGTAACACTCATCCTAGGCTAACCGGTTCCATCTTATTAGTGAGGCTTGGGGGGTGCGAGGGGGGCGGGGGGAATTATCATGGATTTTTCCCTGGGTGGTAGCAATTTGCCAATGTTTGCCAATGTGATGCGACGGCAATTGCTCTAACTGCCTTTAACTGGCCATTTGTATTTCCTTTACGGTGAACCGTCTGTGCGTTTTACCATTTCTATTTTGGATGGTTTACCCTTTTCTTAGCAACTGCAGCAGCTATTAGTACCAATTAGACTTAATAATAACTTGTCTGTAATAGGTGTTGTAAAATGTTTCCAGTGCATCACTTGTCTTTTGAATTTATTCATGGAGTTTTCTCTCTGCAGAAATTTTCTACACACACACACATTTCCACCCTATTTCCTTAAAACAATCCCCCCCCCATGTCAAGGTATTGCAGCTGCCCTATGCCTTTGCCTTTACCAATCACCATCGGCCATACATACAATTTATCCCTACAAAGAACTTCTACGAACCCTGCCTAATGGCATCAAGGATGTCTATAAGCCCCTGAGTAACTCCAGCCACTGTGTTTGGGCCAGGTGTGCACGTACACTGCACCATCCACCTACGCTGCTTACCTGCTCTTACCTCTCTTTGAGCAGGAAAGCAATGGAAAAAGACAAGAATCCGGTACATTTCAACATCCCGCCCGGGGGAAGTTTTTAGTTGCATTACAATAGCCTTCACCACTAAAGCCAATTGACAACAACAATAAAAAAGTCTCGCTCTGGCTAAAAGCCAGCAAAATAAAGAGACAAAGTACATTAGGCATGAAAGACATTTGCCTCTAGAATCATCATTGTAACCTCCAGGTAGGATCAGACAGCAGGACTTTTGTAATTATCTCAAGATTATATCCTGTATTTTATTGGTTTAACTAGATCAAACATGAATGCCACTCAATCCAACTTTCAAAGAGTCTATATAAAGTTCAATCAACTGCACCCAGACACTATTTCAATGATATTTTCAAAGTCCCTCCATTTCTAGGCTTTTGATTTTTTCCTTTAAGAAAAATAATTCTTCAAAAGCTTCAAGTAAACACTTCACTCAAAGACGGCCCTCAAGGGAAGGATAAAGAGAGATGAAAACTAGTTATCTAGATACAACCATCTGCAAAGAAAACAGAGAATTAGGACAGATCCCACTTGTTTTTTTAGCATAAGCGGGGAACGGTGTGGAAGAGCCCCAAGGCCTGAGCACTGGGCAGTTTCGGAAACTCAGCCCTGAGTGACTGCCCAACAGCAGGACAGAACATTTGAGTTGAAACCGTTCCAGAAAACCCACAATAGACCTAAACTTTACAAATCAACCCTATGAAACCACAAGTAACTAGCTGTGACTCCATCGATGATTTTCATTTCATGTTAAATGTAAAGTTTCTAAAATGAAGGCATAGATTAAAATTTAGCAGCTCATTTTCATCCAGAATATTTTCCTATTACTTTGGAATTAAGAAATAAAATAGTTGATTTCGTTTGTTGTTATAAGGATATTCCTTTCTATCGTCGATACACTCACAAAGTTTCTCACGCATTCCACAGCAGCTAACAGAGGGGTCCAGGACACTTAAATTGACACTCAGCATTTCCATGGCTCAAAATATTTTTTAAAATGAATCTTTGCTAGTGGTCATCACAACGATACATTCATTCAAAATATTTCTCAGGAAACTTAAATGCATATTGCTAAGCGAAAGAAGTCAGTCTGAAAAGGCTACAGTATTGTATGATTCCAACTCTATGCCATTCTGGAAAAGGCAAAACTATGGAGACAGTGAACAGATCAGTGGTTGTCAGAGGCTGAGGGGAGGGAGGGATGAACAGACAGAGCACAGAGGAGTTTTAGGGCACTGAACCCACTCTGTATGATACTGTAATGGTGGATACATTATACATTTGTCCAAACCCATAAAATGTACAAGAGCGAACCCTGATGTAAACTACGGACTTGGGGTGATGATGACATGTGGATGAAGGGTCGTCAAGGTAGCAAATGTACCACTGTGGGGGAGGGTGATAACAGGAGAGGCTGTGCACGTATAGGGCCAGAGGGTATATAGGAACTCTTTGTATTTTCTGCTCAATTTTGCTGTGAACCTAAAACAGTGTCTACTTAAAAGGTAAAAAAAGCTCTGTGTTTACATCTGTTGTTTAGAGGAGGAGTTCTTTCACATGTTATGGACCATCCTCAGTAAATAAACAGCCTTTTCATTAACCAGTCCCCCTAAAAAATTTCCCTCTGAATTCTACCAATCTCTCAGAGTGAACTGAATTCTACAGGAAAACAGTATCTGACCGTACAAATACACCTCTCCAGACACCCAGCCCTCCCCTCTGGCCCCCACCACTGGAATGCAGGGCCCCGCCAGGTTCTTTGCTTCACTTCCTCACACCTGGCAAGCTTGTCCAGGAAGGAGAACCTCTGTAAGTGCTGTCCTCCCACCCAGAACTTGTCTCCTCCCCAAGTCGACTCCCATGCACCCTTCAGGTCACTGCAAGTGCCACTTCTTTCAGGAAGCCTTCCCTGACTACAACAGCTCCCCTGTTGCACATGCTCTGCGCCTCCCTGTACTTCTCTTCCGACGCATTCTACACAGTTGCCAAGTATAAACATATTCGTGTTCTCTTTCCTTAGTGATCATCACGACCACTCCCCACCTCGGCCCCGCCCATGACCTCCTTAAAGACAGAATGTGTCTATATCTCCCCCTCACCACTGGCTCCCTCATGATCTTAATGAATATTGACTGAATAAATACATGAATGGAATAGGGAGTCATACAAGTAAATTTAAACTTAATCATTAGATCATGAGGAACTGAAAAGAAGGAAATAAATAGATGGAGCTGAACAAATTTTTCATCTTCTCTGGGTGGAGCTTTTAGGAAATGGCCTCATTATTTTGTTTCCTGTAGAGTGTCCAAGAGATTGGGCCTGAGAATATGAAAATCTGAACAAAAACTTGTATTCAGAAGCAAGTACAAATTACTTAAGAAACAGTCATGCTAATTATCTTTTTATAGATGTAAATAAAGTCATCTAAAGAAAAATTTATAGAACAGCAAGGGCTCGACGATGCCATATGGGAAAACATTACTTTCATTAACACTTTACTATGAATTTTAATAAGGAATATGCTTACAAATTCTGTCTGTGGGAGAACACTAAATGAGGACGCAACTTTTACTACTTACTGTCTCTGACAGAATGCTGGGACCCACCACAGAATCGGAGATGCTAGCTTCTGTTAGCACACCTCAGGCAGTAGTCTTCCAACTGTAATCTCCTCCAAGAGGATGTGCTAGGTCTGAATTCATTCTTGCCACAGCTATGATTTGGGGTATGTATTCACTGAACCATGTTTGGTCATAAAATTTATATTTTCAGGAGAAAATTCTGGTAAATTGTGCATTCTCCACAAAATCACATAAAGCCCTGGAAGATTTCAAGACTGAATAAATGACTTGTGCCAAGAGAAATCCAACCTTAGGTAGGTTTAGAGGGAGCATGAAATGTAATAACTAAAATTTAGTAAATGACTCGTATTACAAAGTAAGGGAAGCACGAGCAATAGAGTACCTATATAAATTAAACAACTCCAGCACTGTTCCTGGGAAACCGAGAAAACAAAGAAACGTCGGTATAAACTTCATTCTCTTCCCAGCTCCTCCTTCACAGCAGGGACAAGAAACGGTGTCGATGAAGATGAATGCAGATTATAAAGGCAGGCGTATGCTCAGACATCACTCTCAAGTGTTTACTTCGCTGGTAAATTGTGTGGATTCTCCCAATTCCAGGAACCTCTCCCCAGGCGCCATACCTGCTTGTCTGGAAAGTAAACGCCTATGGAATAAAGGGCCCAGGCTGGCAGGGCAGAGGTACAAGGGTTCAGCAGGTAGGAATGACCATCTGCTTCGAAGTGCTGGAAGGGTTATCTCCAAGGTGGGTGGCTTGTGTCGGCCACACCCACTTCTGTTTCCAACCCTTACTTTGAAGGGTCCCTGACTTTAGTGTTGATCATTTGTTTGGGTCTCAGTGATGGTGAGAAAGACAAGACCGGGAAGAAGAGAAGGAGCCGTAGGGAAGGAAGTGGATGAAATAGGCAAGAAAGATAGAAAAGGTCCCGAAAGTCTGGGTTAAGTGGCATATTAAGTCCTTGGGCGTAAACACGAGATGCTAAAACCTCTCTAAAATTTAATATAAAAGCACATTTTGCTTTTGTCATCAAGAGGCGAAGGCAAATCTTCTGCATTCTTTAAGATGATTATAACCCAGCCACACTAAAGCCATTGGCATGAGGACTGCCTCTCAGCGGCCCCTTTGGTGGGTGCCTGAATGAAGAGGTGGTACTTTCTGACACTAGGAGGCTAGGCTCAGTTATGTAGCTTCAGCTCGGTCTCCATGGCAACCACCGGGCCGGCCCGTCCAACTTTGGATATGCAGTCCCCACTAAAATCTGAGTATCCCAGCTACACCTGCAGTCCACAGGAGTTAGAGACAAAGCACAGAAAGAAAGTCTGGTAGACACGAGGAGGCAATGAGCTCTGGAAACATGATTAATGACCAGGATGCACTTGTTTGGACCTAGAACATCCCCTTTCAACAACCTCAGGAAAAGTCCTGAGATAACACACCATGAAGACATAAAATCTGATTGTTTCTGAAGTCGGGGTGCTTCTTACCCCAACTGCGATGAATGTGCACCATCATTGCTGGCCAGGTGGCAGTCATGACATAGAGGTCAACACTTTACACATGTGAACTTGGTGGTCACAGTTGTGCACGCTATCACCATTTACACTGAGTTGTGTACCTTGTTGGTTCTATACATGTTGGGTTTAATTACTACTTAAAGTGTGACTTGAAAGATCAGAAAGAGAAATTAAACAATCCCATTTACCATCGCATCAAAAAGAATAAAACACCTAGGAATAAACCTACCTAAGGAGGCAAAAGACCTGTACTCAGAAAACTATAAGATACTGATGAAACAAAGCTGACACAAACAGATGAAGAGATATACCATGTTCTTGGATTGGAAGAATCAATACTGTCACAAGGACTATACTACACAAAGCAATCTACAGATTCAATGCAATACCTATTGAATTACCAAAGGCATTTTTCACAGAATTAGAACAAAAAATTGTACAATTTGTATGGAAACACAAAAGGCCCTGAATAGCCATAGAAATCTTGAGAAAGAAAAACAGAGCTGGAGGAATCAGGCTCTCTCACTTCAGACTATACTACAAAGCTACAGTGATCAACACAGTATGGTACTGGCACAAAAACAGAAATATAGATCAATGGAACAGGATAGAAAGCCCAGAGATAAACCCATGCACATATGGTCACTTTATTTTTGATAAAGGAGGCAAGAATATACAATGGAGAAAAGACAGCCTCTTCAATAAGTGGTGCTGGGAAAACTGGACAGCTACATGAAAAAGAATGAAATTAGAACATTCTCTAACACCATACACAAAAATAAACTCAAAATGGATTAAAGACCTAAATGTAAGACCAGATACTATAAAACTCTTAGAGGAAAACATAGGTACAACACTCCTGACATAAATTGCAACAAGATCTGTTTTGATCCTCCTCCTAGAGTAATGGAAATAAAAACAAAAATAAACAAATGGTACCTCATTAAACTTAAAAGCTTTGCACAGCAAAGAACCATAAACAAAATGAAAAGACAACCTCCAGAATGGGAGAAAATATTTGCAAATGAAGCAACTGACAAGGGACTAATCTCCAAAATACACAAACAGCTCATGCAGCTCAATAGCAGTAAAACAAATAACCCAATCCAAAAATGGGCAGAAGACCTAAATAGACATTTCTCCAAAGAAGACATACAGATGGCTAAAAAGCACGTGAAAATATGCTCATTGCCACAAGTTATTAGAGAAATGCAAATCAAAACTACAGTGAGGTATCACCTCATACTAGTCATCAAAAAATCTACAAATAGTAAATGCTGGAGAGGGTGTGGAGAAAAGGGAACCCTTCTACACTGTTGGCGGGAATGTAAATTGGTGCAGCCACTAAGGAGAAGAGTATGAAGGTTCCTTAAGAACCTAAAAATAGAGCTACCATAAGATCCAGCAATCCCACTCCTGAGCATATATCCAGAGAAAACCATAATTTGAAAAGATGCATGCACCCCAATGTTCACTGCAGCACTATTTAAATAGCCAAGACATGGAAGCAACCTAAACGTCCATCGACAGATGAATGGATAAAGAAGGTGTGGTACATGTGTACAATGGAATATTACTCAGCCATAACAAAGAACTAAATAATGCCATCTGCAGTGACATGGATGGACCGAGAGATTGTCATACTGAGTGAAGTCCGACAGAGAAAGACAAATTACCATATGATATCGCTTATACATGAAATCTAAAATAATGGTACAAATGAACTTATTTACAAAACAGAAATAGAGTCACAGATGTAGAAAACAAACTTACGGTTACCAAGGTGGAAAGAAGGGGAGAGGGATAAATTGGGAGATTAGGATTGACATATACACACAGCTATATGTAAAATAGGTAACTACTAAGAACCTACCGTATAACACAGGGAACTCTACTCAATACTCTGTAATGATCTATATGGGAAAAGAATCTAAAAAAGAGTGGATATATGCATATGTATAACTGATTCACTTTGCTGTACAGCAGAAACTAACACAACACTGTAAATCAACTATGCTCCAATAAAAATTAATTTTAAAAAATGTGATTAAAATAATTAGACTAAGATTTGACATTGAAAGGAAAAATTATTCTGTGCTCAGAAATGCAAAGACTAAAGAGGTGCAGCAAATATTCATTGGTGGAAAGACTGAACTTGCACATTTTCATATTTTCTTGTAACTAATAACTAATACTTTATAGGTTTAAGGAAGGAGTATGTCACAGGTAGATGAATCTGTACTACACGTTCTTACTAATATATGAACAAAAGGATTCACAATCTCATGCAAAAATGCAAATGAAGGCGGAAGAAATCTCCAAATCTCCTGGACCAGATGAAAGCTGTTAACAAAGCAACAAGGTATTAGTGAGACCCAATGATGCTTCATAAATGACCATCATTAAACCATCTGTCATTATTCACAATCATTTTTTTAAAATCTTCGGGTTATGTAAAAATGGATGTTCTGCCCATGGCTTCTTAGATCCCGTGAAATCTTGTATACAGATGTATGTCAGCTCTCCACAAATCCCTTTCTCCTCCATACTGACATATCTTCATAGTTACTCTTCTGGGGACTATTCCCCCTTTCCCTAATCTGCAGCCAGGAAATAAGTAGTGAGCGATTTATTAAACTGGTAACTATTTTCCAGAGAGTCGGCCGGTGATGATAAGGAGCAGGGGATGGTCAGCGGATGTAGGAAGGTCTGCCCATACCACAAACACCGAAGGTAAACCCGACGTCAGCTCCTACGATGTCTACATGCGATGTGAGTACAGAATTTGTCCTGACGGGAAGTTGGGAGGAAGGGGCTTCCTGTGCCCTTCGTTCTTCCCAATGAGACCAGAACAGAGGACACTTCCCACAAGAAGTGAGTGTAATGGGGGAGGGAATTTAAGGAGGAAGTGAAAAGCGCACTAGTTGCTGAAGAAAGACGAGAGTTGAAGTTGACCCGAGGCACACTCGGAGGATGGATGGACAGTTCAGACGTTTACCTGCGGCTGAGATGGTGGATTTACAGTCACACCGCTCCCTACAGGTGTGTGATCTTCCTGGCAGTACCCAACACTGAGCTGACATCCAAGCAGGCAGCTACTAGAGCCTGGCAGATTTAGAGTTAGAATTTTATAGCTAGAGAGTAGCCAAAGGGCAAGAAAATGAAACTACTGGGGGGGGAAAAAAAAGATTAAAATGATGCATCACGGGTCCTAGACAGGACTCAGCAGGAAGTTACAGGAAGGGTCAATGTAACAGTACTTTCAAACTTGCCTGGTTCAAGAATCACCTGGGAAATGTGTTAAACACAAAGGTTCTCAGGGACTGACTCGGCAGACCTAGACGCGACCCTGGAACCTGTAGCTTAACAGATGCCCCGAACGTTCCTTACAATGTGGCACATGTAGTAAACACTAGGCCAATAGGCTATCTCAACTTTGAGGGATTCCGGAATGAAGGTCTTGTGCTGAACGAGACAGAGCGCTTGTGCAAAGGAAATGAAAGCACTAAAATGGTAGGTGCTTGTGCTCAGCATGGAAAAGTGGAGTTTAAAAAGCGTAAGACAGAAGCGTTCTGGTGGGTGAGAGCGCCAAGGTGTGCCAATGGTTGGAACTGTGGGAGAATTCTGTTCTACAAAATAAGAGTAATTGTCTGTGGGAAATACTGCCATGGACCACCCAGATGGCCCCACATCCCAACCACGTGACTGAAGTGAACACGTTCCTGGCTCCTGAGAGTGTTGAGAGCTGGCAGCTCACGGCTAAACGCCCTCTCTCCCCGCCCAGAAGTGGCACTTGGTTGAAGAGAGCCGACCCGAGGCCACGTTCCTTCAGGGAGAAGCCCGAATCCAATGCCTGGTTGATGCTGGGGAACAAAGGCCCAACCTCGTCCCATTCAGGGTAACTTTCAAGGCACCCTAAGCTCCAGGGCGTGCGACGGGACCCGCGGTGGCTGCAGTTGCTCCGGCCCGCAGCCCGCCTCCACCTCCCGCTCCAGGCTCCGTCCACTTCCCCTGCAGGGCTGATCCTAAGAACACCACCCAGGAAGGTTCTGAGCTCAGATCTCAAAACCCCAGAATATGCTGCACGCATAACACCACCCCAGGAAAGCATGCATCTTGCCGTAGACATCGAGTGTGAGGGAATGCGCTTTCTCCAATGGAAGGGCTTCTGGGAGAAGCTAAGTCTCGACAAAGGCAAGCAGATATGAGGCGTATTTCTCGAAAACGATGAGGGGGGTGAAGAAAGGAACCCCATGGTGGGAAGGTGTTAAGAGCAGCACGGAAGTGTAGTCCCTCCAGTGCAGCAGAGGAAAGTGGGTTTATAGGAAAAGGCTGGTAGGGGGGTCAGCATTACAGCCCAAGGACACATCTGTTCATTTCAAGTCCCAACAAGATGCTCCTCGATCCACCAGGCTAGCTTAGGAGCCACCACAATTCCACTGCAGGTTAATACATCTTTCCTGAAACTAAGAGAATTGTGGTCTCTTGAGCACGTTCACCGAAGAACATACTGTTTTTCCAATACGTTTCCACTTGTTATAGGCAGCTGTGTTAATCTGCCCTTTTGAAAGCAACTTTCGTGTGAGGCTGTGTACCAAACAACTGAAAGGAACAGTGGAAATATTGTTTAAAAGACACATCAAAGTTCCTGTGAAGAGTTCAAACCATTATCAAAGGAGGAAAAAATGCAAGAGCAATGTGGAACAGCAATTTAGAAACGTAACTTTACGCAACTCTTCATTACATCTCTTACTATCATTCTCTGGAAAGACAGGGATGAGGTACATATTTACAACTCACTAAAGTATACTTAGGCAACGTTAAATGACTAGGAATATTTAGGAGTCTTCTTAGGCCTTTTCTTTCCTTAATTGTTGTTGCTCTTGTTGCTGTTGTGTTTTTATCGTGGGATGTTTTAGACGTGAACGAAACAGAAAATTAGGAGAAATATTAACAGAATCTAAAGGGATGTAGTCAGCTACTAAAACAATGACTTCACAAGATCTCTGAGCTACAGAGGGATTCAATCTTGTCCTACCTGGGAAGGGTAGTATACAAAAGCCGCTCTTATTCATAAGCAATTGAAAACCAATTTATTATAGCAAAACTTATTGAGGGCTCTCCACCGTTCATCACATGAGCCACGTGGGATCCCAGAGCTCTCTGAGACCTCCTTCAACATTACTGACAGTCACGTTCTGTGCAAAGCATTTGCATCAGTGGGCATTTCTGTCAATCCCTCTCTGTGAAAGTATAAGATCTATTCGACTAGGACCAAGCCTGCTGTCTACGTACAACCAGGACGAGGAAAGGGACCCAAAACATGACTGCAAATAGGCACTCAAAATGTTTGTAAACTGTAGAATTCTGACTCAGACGCTACCCTATAATTACAAAACAGAGAAGACCTTTGAGGGTCATTTAATCCATCTTCTTGCTGAAAACAAGACACATGTAAGTCGTTAATGACATGCCACTGTCTTACAATACAAGGAACTTTCCAAAGGAAGGAGGTTACAGTGTCCCAGTAACACGTTACCCTGTCTCATCGACTCTTCCGTCCCTGAATTCCTATCTAAACCTCTCAAAACCATTACAGAGCAAAGGGGTAAGAAGTATTAACTTTTAGACCTTCTGCCTGCCAATATTTTATCCTCTAATTAACTTAACACCACTAATAACTCCAAAACATTTACAACACCTACAAAGAAAGGCCCAAACCACATGAGAAAGACGCAACACAGGGTCCATTCAGTCTGAGTCCTGAGAGGGAAGGCCACAGAGATGTTTCTCAACCCCACGAAACTCAACGGCGGGACCAAGACAATGATGCAGACAGCCCGCATCTTGGAAGTGAACGTGAAATGGGGAACTTTTTGAGAAATGCCCACCAGTGTCTGAGGAGAAGGGAAAGTGCAGAATGGGTGGGGAGGGAGGATGTAAGTGTCCAGTGATGGCACTAAACCTCGGAATGACCATGCCTAGGACTGTCTCGCCACTTGGGTCACTCATTATCACAGATTTGAGTAACACATGAAAGCCATCAGCAATACTGGCAACGCCAGGATCTGAGGAAAATTCTAGATCATGAGAATTGGGAGAGTTAAGGGAGATTCAAGACCGATGCCCTCTCTTTAGAGACGCAGATAGTGGAGTCCAGGAAGTCTAAAAATATGTAACACATTGTTGATTCAAATCAAACTATTTTAATACAACGCACACCTCATGTGGAGTCAGAAGACCCTACTGAGCATCCCAGGTCACTTCTCCATCGTAAACTGTGAGCTCTCGGAAAAATTAGTTTCTTCTTTACTAAAATGCGAAGAAGAGTGTTTTTAGAAAGATCGTCGCAGAGACGTTTATGAAGACCCCTGGGATCATTTAAAGTCAAGACTACTGTCTAGCTGGCAAGATGCAAATCCATTGACAGGAGCGCTTTTCGCACAAGGAGCGACGCTTAATAACTTAGAAGAAGTTCACAGAGAGTTCTGGAGTCCTGCCTGGCTCATGTGATTGATTAACCGTGGAGAAGTCAGAATTCTAAGAGCGTTCAATAAGTTTTGATTTAATGATAAAGAAAACGACTTTCAACTGTTTAGGAATAAGGTCAGTCGTGAACTTCTATATCATTTGGTTGCTTGGAATCTTCGCAAACGCACGAGGTCCATGCAAAGCATAGATCAGACCAGCACTTCAATGCAGAGCTGCACTAAATTAAAGTCATAACTCATAACCCCATTTGGGGGAACATTAAAAATCTAATAACAACAAATACTATTTCTTTGGGGGTCCTGGACCCAATTCCAACATGTGTGTTGCAGGGGGGAGGGTGGTTTCTCCCACTGAGCAATTCTTGCACATCAACAGGGTGATTCAATTCGGACACTATCTACCCTGACACAGCGCCAGATGCCACGGGATAAGGGCTCAGTCCCACTAGACTGCCCCCCGCCTTCAGATGCCAACAGCAAGCCCAGGCTATCACCTGAGCTTCTGACCAACAAACTACAGACTGGCGGTTCCAACAATCCCTCCTTGGCTTTAAACGCCAGTTGCAAGTCCAAGTTGTTACCTGTACTTGGGACCAACTGGCTATAAATAGTGGTTCCCATGACCCCTTCTTGGGTTTCATCTGCTAGAGTGGCCCACAGAATCCACAGGAACATTTTACTGCCTAGATGACTCGTTTATTATAAAAGGATATAACTCAGGAACAGCCGGATGGAAATGAAGCACAGGGCACGGCATGGGGAAGGGGCACGGAGCTTCCGCGCTCTCTCCAACCTCAACCCCCTCCCAGCACCTCCACGTGGGCACCGACCCAAACCTCTCTGAACCCCATCCTTTTGAGTTCTTACAGAAGGCTTATTATTATTACATAGGTGTGATTAAATCCTGGGCCACTGGTGACTGATCCAACCTCCAGCCCACCTCCCCTCCCAGGATGTCTGAAGGGGGCGGCAACCAACCCCCTTCTTTAGATTACCCAGGAGCTTTTCAAAAGTCACCCCGTTCTCGTTAACGTAACAAAAGATACCTTCATCGCTCTTATTACAGGAAATTGCAAGGATTTTAAGAGTTGTGAGTCAGGAACCAATGGGTGAAGACCAAATACATAATATGAGAAATACTCTGGTCACCTGAACAACCAAATACATCTTCTTATAAATCACAGTATCACGCTATTCCTAACAGTATTTAAAACTCAAAATGAAACCCAGTGACAAGAAGCTTCCTAGTGCTGCTGTAATAAACTACCACAAACTAGACGGTTTAAACAACAGAAACACATTCTCTCACCCTCTGGAGGCTGGAGGTCTGAGATCAAAGTGTCAGCAGAGCCAAACCCTCTCCGAAGGCCCTAGGGGAGAATCTGGTCCATGCCCTTCTCTGAACTCTTAGCCGTTCCTTGCTTTATGGTCAAACTGAGTCCCCCTAAAACCGAGTTCCCCTGCCAGGTATAAAATTAACCTCTCTATCCAAGACTTTATTCCCTTTCTTGTCCTGTCCCTGTTCCCATCAGGGCCGAGGAGTAGCAAAGAAAAGGGGGGACTGAAACTGAGCAGGACCCTGCAGGGTCCCCCCTGGCACAAAAGCCCCTCCGTGTACCCTGTTTCTTGTTTACAGAAAAAGGCTTTAGTCTTCTAGGCCTTCCCTAGGTTCTAAAGAGCAGACTTAAGTAGTTACTAATTAGGGAAGTGAGGGAATGCAGAAACATAGGAAAAGCAGTTAAGCAAAAAAAGTAATGATAGCTTAAACAATAGTTCAGCATAAAACAGAGTCCGAGTTGCTCCCCAAGGAACATACATAACCATCTGACACACATCTTTGAGCTGTTCTTCAGAAACTAAGGCTCCCACCCGGGTGGAAGATAGTGATTACATACAGAGCACAAGACCCAGTCTGGTTGGAACCACCACCAACCAATCAGAAGAAAGTCATGTACCCTGCAACCCTCACCCCAAATGATGCCTTTAAACCGCCCCCCCCTCCGAAAGCCACCAGGGAGCACGGGTCCTTTAAGCATTAGCTGCCCGTTCTCCTTGCAAATCCAATCGTCACACAGTTTTCTACCTGTGTCCTCACATCTATGCGTGTCTGTGTCCAAATTTGCCCTTTTTATAAGGACACCAGTCATATCGAATTAGGGGCTAATCCTACTCAAGTATGACCTCATCTTAACCAATTCTATCTCCAACAACTCTATTTCCACGTAAGCTCATTTTCTGAGGTACTGGGAGGTGAGGACATCAGCATATGGATTTGGGGGGTGGGGAACACAGTTCATCCCATAACAGTGACTAAAACTAAATCAAAGCCATGGAAGGAATGCTATGTTGTTTCAACCAAACCCCAACCTCCACCCCAACTGAGAATCTGCCTTAATATTTTCATGCAGTTTTTCCACTTACTTCAAAAAATCACTGTCGGGGTTTATTCCCTCACTTTGACCTCCCTGCCACCTCCCGGCATCGGTCAGAGCGCAGTGTCTCTGTACGTCCCATCTTCTCTCCATCTCGCCGCCAACGATGACCGGTCCCTCGTGTTTTACATAAAGTACTTAAGGCATACGCTTGCATCATAAGGAGACAACTGTTAACCATAGAGTAGACTCTTTAGGATCAAGCCGTCCAGTCTGGGGTGAAAACAGCCCTCTTAAAGAAGCAACCACACAGTCACAAGGAGATGATGTGGGCATGCCCCGCATCTGCCCTCCCCCAAGGGGAACCAGTCCGTTCTATGGTGCTCTTTCTACCCTGTCCAGACCCCCCAACGTCATGTTCTCGAATTCATTTCATAACAAACCTTGCCTGCGAATGACTTTTGCTCTCTGAGGTCTTTGCTAAGGCGTCTTCCCCCTATACCTAGATCTCCTGAACACATATGGTCAGAGGAAGCAGTGATGGGTTTCTTCCCCCATCAACAGATTGGAGCCGTGACCCATGTTTCAAAAGAGATGACGGCCAGCGGAGACTCCAACCCTCTCCCTAGACAAGTGACTGTTTTGAAACTGTGCCCTCAGTGACATTCCTGCTGAGGAAGCCACCACCGACTCCTACTTAATCAGCTAAATCTTAATAAATGTTATGTAACTTGGAACGAAGAAGGAAGGTTGGTCAGAAGAGGAATGTTGCGGTCAGGGGGCAGAGAACGTAAAGTTTCCATGCTAGAACGTGGCACAACTTACCAAGCAGAGAAGGACCCTAGAGAGAAGCCCCAGAGCATAAATAACCCTACATCAGTGGTTCTCAAAGTGGGGTCCCGGGACCAACAGTGTCCGCCTCAGCTGGAAGCTTGTCAGACATGCACATCTCGAGTCTGACCCGAGACCCACAGAATCAAAAGCTCTGAGGGTGGGGTGCAGTGAGCTGTGTTTTAACAAGGCTACCCACTGATTCTGAGGCTTGCTGAAGCTAGAGAACCTGGCTGCAGAGGGAGGAGGACTGTTGGTCGTACTTTGCTACACAGGACTTCATGGAATCCCACTCCAAGTGTTGCTTCCTTCTCTCTCTCCACGTTACCACGTAGAGTCCTGAGTACTTCATCCAGCTCTTCAGGTATCTCATAGCATTCTGGGTACTGAGACATACTATCCTCTTTATCAAATAATAAATTGATCTGTGGATGTCTGTGTGTGCGTGTGTGTGTGCGCGCGCGCCTGAGTTTCCACCAACTCCAAGTCCGTTTCTGCTTCTGAGCCTGAGGGCCGACACTACCTCGGGGAGCACGAATCACCCAGGGCAATGATCCCCAGCAGGTCCAGGCCACGCTGGCCTCCACTGTGTCTCAGCCTCACCTCAGTCTCTGGGTATCTTCATAAAATAAACAACCCGAGGAAGATGCTATGCACTGACTGGGACGACGGTGAGGAGGAAAATCACAGCAGTCTTTAAAGACACTCTCAAGTCCCCTATTATTTTTCAAAATAGATGCTTGGCAGCTGTGAAACTTGACAGGGGTGATCCTGCTTCATAATAAGCAGTTCCCGAGAGACTCATTACGGCCTAGTTTCTGGTGTGTTGACCAGCAGAGGCTAAGGATTAATTTTAAATTATCGAGCTAATTACTCAGAAGCATTAATAGTAACCAGAGACAATGTGTTGCCAGATAACATGAACTGGATACATGAACTGGATTCTATTGCTATTATCACTACAACCATTTAAAAAATGTTACTTGAAAAAACACACAATGCCCCATAAATGAAAACTATTTGCATTCCTACACAAGAGCTTAGTAACGCGTTTTGGAACACACTCGACAAATCCTAGAAGGACTTATTTTAATACTAAAGCAAAGTCTACCACCTTGATACACACATATTGGCTGCAAGGCTCAGGATGTAGTTTAGTTGACTTTCATTTGTAGTGGAGAAAACATAAGCAGGAAAAAAGAATTACTAGAGATACATGGTTTTCCCATTCTAATCGCCTTTACTAAGTCAGATTTTTGTCACATGGTTTTCTTGTGATATATGCTTCTTCACTGCGCTAATTTATGCTATTCACTAGACAGTACAGAATAATTAATCAAACTAATACAGAACACCTCATAGTACATTATCCCCTGACTTATATGATATTCTAGCCCATTCATCATGATTCTGGGTTATTTTAATATGAACTTCAAAAAAAATAGCATGTTTTAATGAGAGATCACTTGAGAAAACATGATGAATTAAATGGGATACAAGAGAAAGCTCGATAACCCCAAGGAAAGACCTCGCTTTGCAAAAATAAAAACAGTCAATTTCAAGAAAAATATGTTACCTGCAGAATTATAAGCACCCAGCATCTGGGAAGCCAGCTATGTTTTCCTAATAGAATAGATGACCTAGAATTCAACGGCCTTTTCTACTTACACAATACCTATCCTGGATTTCAAATTTCAATTTAAAAATCTACTTAAGCTATTCCCATGCATCATACGGGAAGAGAAAATCTTTAAGTGACAAGAGCATATAAGAGATCTGAATTTCATTCACTACCTAGAACTAAGAACTTTCGAAGAAACTTCAAAGAGTTTTTTAAATTAAAAACTTAAATTTTAAAACATTTATTTTAAAAAAGTTTTAATTTTTTAGAGCAGTTTAGGTTCATAGCAAAACTAAAAGGCACAGAGATTCCCATCCACCCCCTGTTCCCCCATACACATAGCCTCCCCCATTATCAACATCCCAATCAGTGGCACATTTGTTACAATTGATGAAGCTACACTGAAACATCATTATCACCCAGAATCTATAGTTTACATTAGAGTTCACCCTTGGCTGTATAGTCTATGGGTCTGGACAAATGCATAATGACATATCCATAACTATAGTATCATACCTTGTGCCATCCCTCATTCTGGCCTCTGTATGAAGTAGCCTCAGGCAGAGGCCTCAGGGCCAGTCTAGCAGGACATTAGAGTGGAGAACAGCCACCCAGGGATGCAGGGTTCCCAGTCATGTGCTGTGAAGATGTCTTTCTTTCTGACCCTCTGCTGCCCTGTGGGCAGTGTGTTCCCCTGCACCTGTCTCAGGCCCCTCAGCAGGTGATGGGCTCTCTGAAGCTGGTGGTCTCACCCCCAGTCATGTCCCCCTGGGTCCTCCCCACTCCATCCTCTGGCTGCCTGGCTCAGTGGGCGTGAGCTGATCGCCCTCACTGGCCTCCTGCAGATAAGCCAGGGGAAACCAAGACCCAGGTCCCCGGAGGGCTCCCATGCCCCCTGCTGGCCCCCCAGACCCTGCCTCTGACCACCCAGGTGCCAGTGGTGGCCAGAGCTGTTCTCACTGGGTGGACCCATCTCTCCCACGGGCCCCAGACCACCAAGGTCCATAGCCCCCCTTGGGGCAGAGTGGGCCCCCTACTTCCCCAGGCAGGTTCTGTTGACAAGAAAACAATGTTGGTTCCCCAACAACAACAAAAAATCCTGAAAAAATCCTCTGTGCCCCACCTATTCATTCCTACCCAGCCCCCAGCCCCAACCCCTGGCAACCACTGATCTTTTCACTGTCTCCATAGTTTTGCTTTTCAGAATGACATACGGTTGGAATCATACAGTGTGCAGCCTCTTCAGATGGGCCTCTTTCACATAGTGGTATGCATTTCAGGTTCCTCCGTGTCTTTTCACGGCTTGATAGCTCATTTCTGTTCAGTGCTGAGCAGTATTCCATAATCCGGACGTACCTCTGTTTATTCATCCATTCACTTACTGAGTGACATCTTGGTTGCTTCCAAGTTCTGGCCATTATGGATAAAGCTGCTCTACACATCTAAGTGCGAGTTTCATCGTCTACATAAGTTTTCGTCTCATCTGAAGAAACACCATGGGGTAGGGGTACGTTTCGTTTTGTAAGAAACTGCTCACCTCCCGAAGTGAGTGTCCCATTCTGCGCTCCCAGCAGCAAGGAAGGAGAGTTCCCGTGGCTGCCCATCCCCGGCATCATCTGGTGCTGTCAGTGTCGTGGATTACGGCCATTCTAATGGGTATGTGGTGCTATCTTGTTGTTTTAATTTGCATTTCCCTGATGACATGTGATGTGGGGCATCTTTTCATATGCTATTTGCCATCTATATATTTTCTTTGGTGTGGTGTCAGTTGAGGTCTTTGGCCCACTTTAAAATCAGGTTGTTGAAATTCCCTTTTACTGCTCTTAGACCAGCCTGTGAAGGATCGAGGGGTGCACGCTACTCAATTTTCTGTCCCAACATCTTCAGCACAGCACTCACTCTGTGCCTCGCTCACCTGAACCACAGCAGCCAATACTTCTGTAGAGCTAAGTACACGTGAGCTTCTGCTCCGCGTGAACTGTGTGGCGTATCATAGCACGATCCAGGGAAGCCGTGTTACCATCGCCACCACTTTCTAGGCGAGGCACTTGAGGTAAAGAGCACGTTAAGCGGTCTGCAAGAACGCTCAGAGACACAAGTTTCTTAAAAGGAAAAGACAGTTTACTTGCAAAGAAGTTCCGAGGGAATCAGACTTTCGGACCAGCTCACCAAATTTTAAAAACATAACAGGTATTTAAAGGAAAAGATGCAATGTGACCAACTTTACACATTAGACTGGGCATGGCTGGAAAACCCCGATTTTCTTAGAGGCTATCACATCCCCAGATGCCATGACATGTCTTCAGAATCATCACTGCTAAAGACAGAGATACTGTTGTTTTCATTCAGGAGAATGTTTGCTATAGAATGGAAGACAAGCATTTTTTCCGAAATAAGTGCCTTATTCTTTCCTAGATTCTCAAACGGAGACATAAACGAGCACCTTTCCAAACTCCCATGTTATAAGTGAAAAAGAACACTGTTACTGCAATCAATGTATTGACTCATGTATCTGAGTTTATTCTTTCAAAGAGGGTAACTGAATCTGTAATAAGAGAGTCATACGTACACGTATACATTTAGATATGGATACACATATCTGAATACAGATATTGAACTAGAGACACATCAACCAAGACAGATGTCAAGTAAAAAGAGAGAGAACTAGACCAGTGGCTTTCAACAAGGGTGATTTTGTCCTACGGCACATACTGTAATGTCTGGAGATATTTTTTGTGTCATGACTGGGGGTAGGAGGGATGCTACTGGTACCTAGTGGGTAAAGACCAGGGATGCTGCTAAACATCCCACAATGCACAGCACAGACCCCAGAACAAAGGATAATCTGGCCCCAAAGGTCAGTGGTGCCAAGGCTGAGAAACCATGAACTAGACACTCTTGAATCATACACATACAGACATATATACGGAAGAAAACATTTTGGCCCTAACTTCATACGGCTGTTCAAAAAAGAAGAAACTTCCTCCTTTTTTGTCAAAATTGTGGAGTAATAAATGCGACTAGAGTATGCCAATCTTGCCCAATAAAAAACAGGTTTAAAGTATTATACAAGTCCATGGCCCCTGTATAACAGAAACATCAAAATACAAATGGATGTCTGTTCTCATGGAGTCTCACCTCTAAATAGGTTTTTCTCTGGTGATACTTAACAAGTGAATATATCCTGTCCAGAAGCGTTTTTTTTATTTCTTTGCAGCTGTGAGGACATTATCTCATAATTCCGGATACAAAAATGTGGAAACAACAAAAGATGTTCCGTACTTTCTTTCAGATTCTGGCCCAATGGGAAAATAACTTCCCAGATGTAGGCCATTTCTGGAATGAGCAGCAAATGGGTTTGGCTGTGCTGCTTTCAAAATGGTACAGCCAAGTGTCAAAATAAAGGAAGGAGAGGGAGAGAGGAGGGGGTGACAGAAAGGGAGAGAAAGTGCATTTCTAGTCAAAGATGCGCCAGGGATATTTGCCAAACCTCTACCGAGGGCCTACCTATGTCTAAAAGAGGAAGAAAGGAACTGGGGTACATATTTTAGGTTTTAAAGGCAAAGTTCTAGTTCTGAATGGCTGTAACAGCCCAAAACGTGAACGAGCAAATGAGAAGCCAAGAAAGTCTTCAACCAATGACTCTCTTTAATCGTGGACAGCATCTTGGGTGATTTCTCTGCACTTCCTTGCCACAGAAGAATGCAAAGGAATCGCAGTTACCAAAATGTTTTAACGGCGGCCGGTCTCCTACTTTCTGCTCACCGTTCCTGAAAGTAGTAACTTCTGCATAAGCTTGGCATCCTTATCGCTAACACGCTTCCACTCCAGACAGCAAGCTCCAAGGTATGCTGTGTTGCAGCTCGTAACTTTACCTATATTTGAATCATCCATATGGCACAACTGCTGGGCAAGAATGGGCCACCCTGATGCCTCGGGGGTCTTCTGATCCTTGTTTCACACGAGGTTTCTCCTCCATGGTGAGCCAAACCCTCTTTGTGGGGGAATGGCCATCAAGGGAAGGACAGACATCAGTAAGCAGGGGCAAAAATAACTAGCCTGCCATGATGGACAGGCATGGAAATCTGAGTATCTCAACAGAATTGTTTGTACAGAGATTGCTCAGGGAGCAGTGTCATATTTTCAAATGCTTTGATGATGATGGTGATGGTGGTGATGCTGATAATGATGATAATCATGATGATGATGATGATGGTGATAGTGGTGATGATGATGATGGTGATGGTGATGATGATAATGGTGATGGTGATGATGGTGATGATGGTGATGATGATGATGATGGTGGTGGTGGTGGTGGTGATGATGGTGATGACAATGATGGTGGTGATAGTGGTGATGATGATGGTGATGATGATAATGGTGATGGTGGTGGTGATGGTGATGGTGGTGGTGATGGTGGTGGTGATGATGGTGATGATGACGGTGAAGATAATGGTGATGGTGGGGATGATGGTGGTGGTGGTGATGGTGATGATGGTGGTGATGATGTTAATGGTGATGATGATGATAATGGTGATGATGATGGTGATGGTGGTGGTGATGATGGTTATGATAATGATGGTGATGGTGGTGGTGGTGATGACGATGGTGGTGGTGGTGGTGATGATGATGGTGATGGTAGTGATGGTAATAATGATGATAATGGTGATGATGGTGGTGGTGGTGGTGATGATTCCCTCATGATTGGAAATGGTCTTGGTATTTGCATTCTGAACGGGTCTGCTCATCCGTTGGAAAGCAAACTAATGATCCTGAGATGCCAGGATCCTTGCCATATTTGGGTTGCTATAACAGCACTTGGAAACCTGTCCAGCGGCTCGGGTGACATAGCACTACAAGACATGCATCCTCTTCAAAATCTCTCTCACTATTGCAAGCCTTTGTCAATTTTGTTTCCAGTCCACAAAGTATAACAAACAGTATAAATTTCAAAAGAGTGCTACTCATTCCAGTAGTGTAGGCATTTAAAGACAGGAATAGAGGCATTTATTTAAGTCTAGAAAGTGCTGTCTCTCTCAATTACGCATTATCAGAGAATTAAACAAGAGTTGATCAACGTACATCAGATGAACCATTTATATGAACTCAATTGAGACACAGTGAGTAACAGGTAAAATCACCTTTAACCTGAAAGCGTTATATTTGTTTTCATTTAGAATTTCTCAACTGTTTCAGTCTTTCTTTCAGAGAAGCTGTCAGTAATCTCCCAAGAATGTGATCCACCTGGTTTGTCCTCAGACAAGACCATCATTTGCATTGGAGGGAGACAGGAAGAACAAAGACACTGTGATGCGTTTCACACATAAGAATTATTAATGCGTTAGAATATTAAAGTGGGTTTAAAAAGGTGTAAACTACAAACAGAATGTGGAGAAAAGAGCTCTAAGTCGCTTAAGTGAATGAATTCCCATCATTTTTCTTGTCCCCAGCACCCGCAGGATTAACGACATTTTCGTAAGGTGATGGATTACTGTGCAAAATTAATGTTTCTTGTTTCATTAAAAGGACGCTCTGTTTTGTGTTTTCACTTACAGACTTATAAAATTGTCACTTCTTTGGATATAACCAGAAATTAGCTATGAAATTTAAAAAGTCATCCATGATAATTAGATACTGAATTGAGGGGAAACATCCATTTTTGTTCTCTGAAGGTTATTTGAGATCCTATGCACGCCAGTAAGAACCCGCACTTCCCTAAAATGAAGATGCGGTCACCAGACATTACTCGACTGTTTTCAGTGGTGACGGCATATCTGCCTTATCTTTCAAAGTAGGAAGGTAATATGAAATACAAAATTATATATTTTGAGGTCACTCTAACAGAATGTTATTTTCTCAAGTTGGCAGGGTATTAATCACTTGGAGACCGAAAAGCTTATTAAATGACGAACGTTATAATTTAAAACAAAAGGATAAATAGTATGTGAATTAAGAGCTTTTCTTCCCTCTTGAAGAGCCATTGTTTCTCAGATTCCCCTGAGGATAGATTTTTGCACTCTGGGGGATTAAAGAACCCCAATTCATCACCATTTTCTTCTCATGTGCAGCCTTGAGAATTTTCTAAATTCTTTTCTCAGAATTCCTTATTGTCCAACTTTTATATCTTACAGAGATGATGGAAAGAATGATAAAATGTAAACACACACACACACACACACACACACACTCTCCCAAAACCAAAACAAAAGCAAGCAAACTTATAAGACACACTGAGTTCTTAAAAGTAGCAGTCACATACCTACAAGCCATGAACACCACTTGCAAATATTCCAAATGTGTCCCTCCACTGTACAAAGCAGCAATGGTAGCCAAGAATGCAGGTCAAGGGTGAAGCCCTGAGACCTCTGTCATTCCCAGACAACAAACTCACCCTCCATGGCATCAAGGAGCTCAGCTGTTCGTGAAACATTCCCGCAAGGATCACAATACTACTCTGCTATGTTGCTAGACGAGTGGGATTTTGGGTGGACCTAAACAAAATCTACTTATAAGGGAAAAAAAATCTTCATCTAAGAAATTATGATAATGTGTTAAACAATTCTCTATAAAGATTTAAAAGATGATTCATGATTATAACACTCTCTTCACTTTAACAACTCTTTGCAACTATTTGTGTAAATGTCTGCCTCTCTCTCTCTCTGAAAATAATTCTTTTGTAGGCAGGAAGCACGTGTCACTTATGCTGGGTCCCCAGCATCTAAGCTACCTGAAAATCAACTGTGTGTGACAGATCCCTATTGGTTGGAGGAAGGACTGGGATAGACAGATGCACAGTGGATGTCGTTGATGGACTGGTATTTTTAATGGTTTTTTTCTATCACACCAGCAACCTTTCAATCGTCCACAACTGTGCCACTTCGTGGTACAGTGGTACCTCCAAGAGGCAAGGAGAGACTGAGAAATGGAGGTCCGTTTCCCCCCAAAACTCCATGATTGTCGATGATATTACAGCTGATATTTTCACCCTGTCTTCTCTCACTGTCAACATGCTGAGAAGCAGATCATTTAGTATAAATATTTGGGAACATGACAATTAGGGCTTGAGTTTCTGCTATGAAGACTTGGTTATCTCACTTCCCAATAGCTCACAACCTTCAGTTGTCTTATCTGTAAACATAAAATAACACTCCTGACCTCAAAGAGTTGCTGTGAAGGTCAAATAGGTATTTTATGTGAAACTACTCTCTCAGCACCAAGACAGAAAAAAATGTGATGAATGCTCAATACCTTCTAACCTGTGGCTCAGTGATTCAGGAGAGTTTCTTACTTAGGATCCAGCCCGACCACTCGGAACTGCGGTCCTTCCGTAAGCCAAAGCATGACGGCAGGGAGATGGGAGAGGCAGCCCCCTTCTCTCCTTTTTATGCTCATCGGGGGCTCTTTCTTAGGGGTGCTGGTGAGGATCTCCACAGAGATCAACTCAGTAACGTGAGGGCAGCTGGTAGCGTGGCCTGATGTCCAACCAGATCAGCAAGAAGCAGGAAGACACCTCTAAGTGGGATGACCTGCTCTCAACCCGTCCTGCAGAACAGAGCACTCGAGCTTTGTCCCAGCTCTTACCAACAAGTTCCCATGGCCTGGCTGCTGGCTGGGCGGGCTGACGCTGCATCCCGTCCATTAGGGGCCACCGAGAGCCCCCAAGAGACAGACCAAACTCCTGCAAGACTCTGCATTTACTCACGTTGGCTGCTCTACGGTTGGAAGAGCCCAGCTTTCGAGGCTCAGCTCAAGTGTCCTCTCCCCTAGAGCACGTCCCCTACAGCAACAGGCCTGAGATCTCACACAGGTAACTCCCCGAGCCCTCCCCGTGGACGGCAGTGGTCTGTTTACAGGGCTTAGCCCCTCCCAGACTACAAACCCCTCAGGAGTAGGGATTCTGCCAGCTCATCTCTGAAACTGCAGCAATCCATCGATGTTAGCTGAAATAAGCAGAAGCGATTAAAGGGACGGTTTTTGCGGGTTTGTTTTTTAAGGGAGAAACAGACCCAGCATCTACCGTCTGAGATTTACACTAAAATGAACCATAAACACTGCTTCCATAAATCTTTCCTTGCTTATCGGCTATCAGGGGTAACCACTTTTATCCAACCTTCTCCATCACCATCAGGGAAAATGCCTCCGCTCGCTATCTTGAAACCATGTGCATAATCTTTTAAAGATATGGAGGGGACTCTAGGTCCTGGGGGACGTGGCAGCCTGGTCACTTGCTGAGTAAACGCAAAGGTGGTTAATATCTGAACTAACTGGTCCTCTCTGCCTTCCTCTTAGACCTGCCAGGGGTACTGAGGTTAATGACGTCCCCTCACCCCACCTACTGTCCACCTACCAGACAACTGTTGCAAGCTGGCTTTAACAGCACCGTCCTCCCTTGAGATCTGTGGGGGATTGGTTCCAGGACCCCTGTGGACACCAAATCCGCGGATGCTCAAGTCCGTTATGTAATACGGACAGCTGGTCCGTATTATAATAAGCGTATAGCCGGTCCTCTGTATCCACGGGTTCCTCACTGGCAGATTCAACCAACTGCGGATAGGCAGAACCAGAGCACACGGAGCGCCGACTATATACATTTTTTCACAGAGGCAATGAAGGCGCATGAGGTGCTTATGTCTTAGGATCAAGATTTGAGACTCTTTACTGAAATCATCAGGAGAGATAAACTAAATTCAAATAACAGAAAACGTACCGACTCAACGTGCTTCCTCGTCTAGAAGGATTCTTTTTTTAATTTGTATAAACTCTTTTTTTTTTTTAAAGGGAATGGTGGATTACAAAACAGAAACAGACTCACAGACTTAGAAAACAAACTTATGGTTACCAAAGGGGAAAGGAGGGGGAGGGATAAATTAGGAGTTGGGGATTAACATGTACACACTACCATACAGTATATGAAATACATCATCACCAAGGACCTGCTGTATAGCACAGGGAACTCTACTCAATGTTCTGTAATAACCTATATGGAAAAAGAATCAGAAAAAGAATGGATATATGTATAACTGATTCACTTTGCTGTACGCCTGAAACTACACAACACTGTATATCAACTATACTCCAGTGTAAAATAAAAATTAAAACAATAAATAATAAGAAGCCCAGCAAAGGGGGTAGTGGGGAAAGTCTGAGCTGAGAGTTGTGAACGCTGGGTTATACCTTTACTTCTACTATCTATCATGTGTATGTGCTTGAATGAATCATTCCTATAAGCATCGAGCTATATAATCTGCAAAACAAAAGGGCTGAATTCGATGACATATCTGAAGGTAGGTGTCTGAGGTTGGGCTTCCTGGAAGCTGAGGCTGAAAGGGGGCTTTCTGTGAATGTGATGTATCAGGGGGGAAGCTCTCAGTGGAAGGGGAGGGAAGGATGCAGGAAGACCTGAGTAGGGATGTGGTCTCGGCTAGAGACCTGATAAGCCTGGCCCTGTGCAATGCTTTGGAGCATAAATTGTACCAGAGTTGATCCCAGCAGAGGGATGGCCTCCTGTATCCCCCAGCGGTGAGCCAATGGCCATGACCTGCCCTCATCAGGGAAGGAGGGTACACTGCCCTGCTGGCAAGATGGTGCCCAGGGGCTAAAGGTTAGTCTCTCAGGGGGAGCAGCTGTAAGCTATTAGCTGCCGAGCCAGGAGCCAGGGGCTGGCGGGGTGAGCGACAGAAAGTCACCAGCAGCGTCTCCCGAGAAGGAATAGGTGTCTATGACCCATTTCCAATATTCAGAGACTCCGAAACAAATTACACGTTCTCCTAAGATAGGTGGTACAAAAATAACTAAAATGTCAAGAATGTCAGCTTTATCAGTCTACTGTGGTAATGTGGGCGACCTCACGCTGATCTCAAGTTTGAAGGAGTTATGGATATCTTTGATTAATGTGAAGAGGAAAAACTAGGTCATACTTAATAAAGGCCATATGTTGATAGACAACATACTTTCAAAATATGGAGTGCAGGGTGAGTGGAAATGTTGAAAGGTGGCTGGCTTCAGCACTCGAAAGGACTTGGAGCTCAGACACTGCACCAACAGTATGAGTTATGGGGTAATTTGACAAAGCATTCCAACAGGGCGTTTGCTATTTTCACCAGTACTGTTGCGCATATAAAAAATGCCTCTCAATAATACAGATACGCTTCACTGTTTATTGTCCCAAGCCCAACTCTCAAAACCGTGGAAGAGTCAGATTTCCGGAAGGCAATAGCAACTCACACGTAGGAACTTCTCCATTTCTGCGCGAATACAATCAATGCCCACTGACACTTTGATACGTTTCTTTACGTAGCCTGCAAGTTTTATGCCCATTTGCCGTAACATACCCAGGTAGGATATACAGTGAAATCTGATGAATCTGTTTCATAAAAACATTAAAAAATTATAAGTTAGGAGGATATTAGGGTGGGAATGCTTAAACCAACAACATTAACTTTTAAATGTAGGTCTCTAAACATACATGCATGTATGTATTTTATTAATGTAATATATTGAAATATATATAAATATATACTATACTCAATACATAAACATATAGATATATAAATATATTTCTCCGCTAATAGTACAGTGCACAAAGAAATAAGTCGGCATTTTCTAACGTGTTTTCTCCATGTTCTGTAATAGTCACAATAAGATACACTTGTGAATCACGGTTCAAGGAGAAATGCTGTATTAAAAACATGAAAATTTGCCATGAATAACCTAATGTTTCGTTTGGGTCAAATTCAGAAATTCTTAGAAACACAGCCAGAGATCCAGTGACCCAGACCAGGAAATACAAAGGTCAAACTTGAGGATGGCCTCTCTTCCCAGAGACTTTCTAGCGTATAACTTCAACCTCACGGCAGGCCAAACGGACACACCACAGCTGAGTATATCCACCAAAGAATCGCTCCTCCAAAAATCTGCGAGCCTGGGGCAGAGTCGTGGCTGCTGAAGGTTTCTGATGCGCTAATTGTTTGTTTACTTTCTCTGAGAGGAGAGGCTAGTCCTCTAAGCAGAAGGAGCTAATCGCCAGCTTAGTTCTCTCTTTTGCCAAAACAAACAGCTTCCAATTACTGCTAGAAAAAAGCCTCTGATCTCTAATCAGCTACCTAAACGAGTCTATCAGCAGTAGTTTGGAGAGTGAATAATGTCCCATTAAGCTGGAATCTCTTAACGCTAATAAAATTCTAGAGCCCTAGGACCAAGGCTGCCAGCAACCTGCTACTTATCTTCCAACAAGATTCCACCCACTTTTCCCCTCCGGTCCCAAAATCTGGCAAAGAAATAGACGCACTCTTCCTATTTTATTACACGTGGGCTACTCTTTTTCCTCAAGCCCAATTCTATTGAGCCTCCTTTGAGAAGACTCAGGCAGAGAAAGAGCAGGTTGCAGGTCTGCTAATATTTAGTGGAAGGACTCTATCTGCAAGGCTCTGAGACTCAGATCCATCACTGCCATGATGAGCAGAACCTAGCGAGACAGGCAGGGTCTCCGCCCTGAATGTCCCAACAAGCACAGAAGAGGAGGCCACTCTCAACTTAAATGAGAGTCACCCAAAAAGAGACAGCTAATTTCAGGCACATTTTCACTGTTTTCCCTCTTCTTTAATCTTCTAGGGAGGTTGAGAAAACAAGTGCACGGCAGGTTATTCCCAAGTGAGCATGTCAGCATTGTACCCTTGAACACGATGGACAGACTATGAAGAACCACCAGGACAAGTGGGCTTAACCTACCCTCTTCCAAGGGTTAAAAAACCCAAACCGGGGCCAGCTTCAGGGACAAATGACCAGTGCACGTGGCCCTCGCTCAGAAGGGGCCCTGCACCTGAGGGTTAATGTGCCGAGATCGCCATGTTGAAATCCTCAAAGATCTTATCTTCGAGTTTGCGTTTCGTGTGTGCAGTCTGAGGGGATATGGGAGCATGTTCTAGAGCCTCCGGCATGCATGATGCCACCTCTCCCCACCCCTCTCCTCCCCAGGGAAGATTCTCGGCGGCCCACTCCCTGGCCCACTGGCACCCCAACCCTCCCAGCCTCCCCCACCTCACCCCCAAATCACTGTCACCCTCTCTCCTCTGCAGGGGCCTGAGAGTGGGCACGAGGAGGGTCAGGGTGGCGCGTGTATGCGTTGATGTGTCCCAGAATTTAGTGGTGGCTGTCCCCGGCCCAGGCTGGGACCATCATACTGTGTTCGGTGGATGGCCAGCCACAGCCCAAGACTCCACGGGAACAAGCCTATTGCCCGTCCCTAATGCAGGTAGCTAATTGCATCTGGCAAGCAGATCTAAGCACACCTGGGGGCTGACCATCTGCTATGGGTTGAGCGTCGGAGGGGGAGAGCCCTGGTTCAGCTTCCTGAGGATGCGGCTAGAACAAAGTGCAGCGCGCTGGTCCAGCAGCTAGTAGAACAGGGCACTGGGCAAGGGCCGTGCCTGAGCAAGCGTATGCGCTCGCCAGACCCCGGGTGCCCGTGACGGTCTACACATGTCCTGCGAGATCCCCTTGTGGGGCACCCATTGGGCACACCCTACACAGGGCACTTTGGGGGTCCTCATGTCCTCCTTCCCACCTTCCTGAGTCTGGTCCCCACTTTTTCCTCCAGGGATGAACCAGGACGTCAAAACTGTGTACTGCTGGTGATTTTCCACATACAAGTGAAATGCTCTGATGTTTGCGTGTAACACTGACAGTGCACAAGAGAAAGATGAACAGTGAGCTCCACGCGAATGACTTCATGTTTAAATTATGCTTTACCGAGAACAGCACTGGATAGCAAATTCCAAAAGAGAAGGGTCACAGAAGAAAGAACAAGTTTTATATTTTAGTTCCATCGACAACACTTCTCGCTCTCTGAATAATGGACGACATGTTTCCATTTGGCGCTGCGGCCTAAGAAATAGGCAGCCAGTTCTGAAGTTAAACCACTAACCAATAAAATCCTAAAAATAAGAACAAATCCCAAACCTGTAGCTGTCCTTGCTGGGAACCCAGGTCCCCCATCTATTAGCGTCTCAGCATCTCCGGTCCTCATCAGCTCTTAGGAGGACACCAACGGTACCTTCTTTGTATGACGGTTGTGGGGATGAAATGAGACAGACTTGTAAGACCCCCAGAACGGTGACCCCTTTACTACCATCGCTTTCATTATTCCCAACAGGTTTTATGATCTCCACCTGGCTGGGCAGGTGTCCTACTGGACACACGAGAGGCTGTAAGTTCAGGAAGGTGATCCTCCCCAAGCTACGTATCTGTCAAGTGGCTAAGCCTGACGCAGAGCGCCATCTGCCCGGCTCCAGAGCCCGCCTCCCTGCTCCTTACCCCACAGCTCTGACCTCAGCTGCATTCACTGAGGAAAGGCCCTTCCCAGCCGCCTCCGTTGCCAGGCTTTCAGCCACGTGCACGCATGATACGTGTGAACTTGAAATGGCAACGTGCCAAATGCCCTGCGCACGGCATCGTGGAGCCGGGTACTGACAACCTGTGAGGTGCTACCTGTTACTGCTTTTCACAAATGAGAGGCAGCCCTCAGTGGTGAAATCAATGATTCAGTTCAGAATCCATCTCCCTTGCAGTATGAAATCCTAAGCTCCTTCAGGTCGGGGACCGTGGGCAGATCGTTCAGGATACGGACACTCCTGTATCCCCATCACCACACCCACTTCCAAGCATCAGTATTGAGTCCCCCGTGCCATCAGGCAAGGTTGACAGCCACACGACTGACAAGTGAAGCCGATCTAGCCCCACCCACGTGGAGGCACGCGTGCGCTCCATCCACCTCCAGCCTCGAGCTGCAAGGCTGGGAGGCACTGGCGAGTGTGCAGAACCGGGGCGGAGACGTTTGGACCCCAGCCTTCTCTGCAGGCCTGCTACCCCAGGTCACTGGCCCTGGCAGCTCCTTTAAAGGAGGCCGGGAACTGTGCAGGAGAAGTTGGGAACCCGCACCTGCTCCAGAAACAGCCTTCTGCTCCGGTTTACTTGCACAGGTGGGTGGGGTGACCCTGATAGAAGGGGCTCTTCCGAACCCTTCCGCCAGCCCAGCTTCTCCCGCCCATTAATAAATCCCACGTGCAGCGTAATGAGTTGCCCCCAGGCTGATCCCTCCGCATCCTTCCAATTATTTAAAAAGGGGGAGGGGCAGGGAAGCTTGCAGCTTTCTAAGGAGTGTGTGCTTCTGTCTTCTCAAATCTTAAGAACGCTTAATCCCTGCAATTTAGATAAATCAGATAGGCATTACCAGGTTAGGGTTAAACCTCCAAGAATGGCTTTGCAATTGATTGCAAAAACAGCAGTTATTAAGTCCTGAGTAATTTGCGGCTTATTTCACCCAGCTAATTAAAATGTAATCAGGATTGTCTGGCAATGTGTATTCTGTCAGCAGTTTTTCTTCCGAAGAGAAATCATGCCAAGAGACCACAAGAAAAGCCTTTCATGGGAATTGGCTCGATCTAAACTGCTTCTTTAGCCGCTGAAACTGTAAAACAAATAAATTACAGCAACTGACAATTCAATTTAAAAAAAGAAAGAAGAAAGAAAGGAAGAAAAGAAGAAAAAGAAAAGATACTCTTTCTCCCTGGGAACAGGCTGCCGGTTCGTTTTGTTTTCTGTTGTCGTTTACACAAGAGTGTGGCGTCTCCTCGGGAGAGTGGCTGCGAGCGCAGGGCCGGCGGTTTGGAAACCAGGGGGCTGGGGAGGGGCCCTCTCCAGGATGTCCGCGTAATTTCAGCGCACGAGACCACACTCCCTTTTCCCTTTCCCTGAAGACCCACGAGGACAGCAGAGCGCGCCGAGTTCTCTGACACCCACCGGATGTCGCTTCTTTGAGAACACAGAGAAACACGCACTCAGGCGCATGCAAACTTCGCCAGCTGGTTCACTCTCTGAAGATCCCAACTTTTAGTTCTCCTTGTGCCACTCGGCGCGAGGTTTCATGAGTTCTCACGCCAGAATGAACATCGCTTCAGACTTCGGAGATTCGTCCCCAACTCCACGGTCATTACGATGGCCTCCTGTCGCAGCTCAGTTCCCAGGGCCTCTGGGAAGGCCCATGTATCCCGCCCGAGTGGAAGAGACGCCCAGTTTATTTCTCAAGGGCAGAGGGCTCGGCTTAGAACCCCACCCAGGAGCCCCGGTCTCCTTCTGGCCTCTGCAGTTTTCCCTGCGGCGAGAAGCTGGGACTTTGGAGCAGGTGAGCAACTAAGGATAGAGACGAAAAGGCGAGGGCGAGAACCAGGGCAGACAAGAGGAATTCGGTTATCTGCGTGAATGGTTTCAGAGTGCGCGCACTCGGGTCAGCTGGGGAAGGCAGCTGTGGGGCGCGCCTCGGTCGGGGCCTGGAGCGGTTCCCGTGCGCCCACCCTCGGCCAGTGTCCCTGAGCAAGTCCCGCGGGGGTCCTCCCCTCTGTGGCGCCCTCCATCACCCCCCCCCCCCCGCCCGAGGATCCCGGCCATCCACAGCACCAAGCGTGCCGTTCTCTGAACCTTCTACACACCCAACACCCACACTCCCACAAGCTCTCCTACCCTCAAGCCGACAGAACCTACGAGGACTGGGGGAGATACTGACCCCCGGGAGCCCGCTCAGAGCATCCAAACACGGCGCCTCCAAGTCCCGTATCCCCTGCATCCCTTCCCTTACTCTCCACGCCATTCGTTGGCGAGACCTGGAAGTTCTGGGGCTCCGAACTGGGGCGCGCACAGCTACCATCACCACCGCCTCCCCGGGCCCCAACACAAACGCGCTGGAACGCACGACTTGGCCCAAGTGCCCCGCCCGGGGCTCGAAGGGTGGGCCGCGAGCTCTCGGCCCGCCGAGGGCGAAAGCAAAGCTCGAAAGAGACAAAAGTGTCCTCCCGCGGGCACCTGCGGGGCCGGGGCTCGTCGCGCGGGTCCCCGGGCGCAGCGGTGCGCGCCTCCCGGCCTCGCTCGCTGTGCCCGCCGCGCCGAGGGCCCGGAGCGCCCCGGAGTTTGCGGGACTCGCCACCAGCCCGCAGTCCCGCGCGGAAGTCCCGGGCAACTAACAAACCCACACTCCCACCCTTGGAAGCCACACAACTGCTCTCCCTTCCCAGAGAAACCGCCTTTCGTTTCCCCCTCGGAAGAAGGGAAGTTAGGTAAAGATGCCGCAGGCTTCTTTTTCCTTTCGGGAGCAGGGACGGTGCTGGAAAAGAGGGTTCGCGCACCCAGACTGTAAAATCCACGCGGAGGTAAAGACGGATCTGCCGGCTGAGCTGGGCGAGAAGTTTGGGCGGCGAGGCTGGGAGGCGCGCGCCCCGTGCGCACCCGCCGCGGCCCGCAGCGCCGGGGAGGACCCGGGCGGGCGGCGGTTCATACCTGGAAGTGCTGGAAGAAGGCGGAGATGCGCGTGATCTGCAGGCTGAGGCACCTGGAGGCGCAGCGGGCGCGCTGGACGCTCCCGGCCGACAGCGACTCGTCCAGCCGCCGGGCGGCCGTCGCGCCGGAACCGGCCGCCAGGCATCCCCCGGAGGCCGCCAGCCAGAGGCAGAGGGTCAGGGGCGCCCCGGGCACCATGGCTGCGGGTTGGGGGCGCGGGCGCCGGGCGCTGGCCGAGGCTCCCAGCTCCGCGCCGGGGCCGCACTGCCGGGAACCTCGCGGCCGCCGCAACTCCGCTGGAAAGTTCAATCATTCAACTCCGGCCCCGCGCCCTCCCTGCCAAGGCCCTCCCCGCTCTGCCTCCAGGGGTGGGGTGAGGGTGACAGGCGGCCGCGCCATTGGCTGGAAGGGAAGTGAGTGACGGGGGGCGGGCGGAGGGCCGTGGGCAGGTCTGAGGGGCAGCGAGCCGGGAGCTCTAGCGCAGGGGGATGCCGGCCGAGCGCCGCCGTGCGCCCCTCTCCAGGTGGTCCGCTCCCACGCAGGTTCCCCCACGGTCCGCTTGCGCTCCTTCCAGCCCCCCTCCCCCACGCCATCCAGTGAACGTCAGGTGCGAGCAAGCCCGGGCCTGGATGTGAGGCGCTGTCTCGGGCAGCAGGGCCTCGGCACCCATAAGGGCATGGGAACAGGCTAAGGAAGGGCGGAGCGCCCCTAAGCTGTGGGCTTTCTCCCCGGTTCCTACCCCGGGCTCAGCTCCGCTCATGCTTTCGCTTATCTGAATTTCCCTTTTCCCGAGGAGTGGGAAAGAGCTAAGTGACAGGACTGTGGTGGGTGTAATAAGGCGAGACAGAGGCCAGGCAGGGACGTTTGACTGACACGTCCCTCATCCTCCCTCCCTCGTTCCTTCTTTCTTTCCTTCATTCCCTTCCTCTCTTCCTCCCTTCCTTCCTACTTCCCTCTCTTTTTCCTCCCTCCATTCAGACCTTCCTCCAATCCTTTCCTTCCCTCCTTCCTGTTGTCCCGTGGAAACCGATCTGAGCTGGCAGCTCATAGACCACCCCCCAGTTTCCTCAGGTGTGTGTTGTTCTCGTAAGCACTACCCGCCCCCTGGTTTCCTCAGGTGTGTGTTGTTCTAGTAAGCACTACCCGCCCCCTGGTTTCCTCAGGTGTGTGTTGTTCTAGTAAGCACTACCCGCCCAGCCTGAGTGACTTATTCAAGACAAACCTTTCCTACACTCTTCTCCTTGTCTTTGGCCCAAGTCTTTTGATTTGGCCTTTTCAGCAGCAAAATTGCTGCCCCGTCCCCTCTTGTACTCTCTTCCAATGCTCTTTCACCACACGCGTTCTCCATCCCCAGCTAGGGCCCCACCAGAGGAAGAGACGCAGCAGCATCTATGCTACACCACCCCTAACAAAGCTCTGTACTGCCCTGAGCTCCACTGGGAAGTGACTGTGCTCCAGCCCCCTGCCAGTAGGAGAGCCTACAGAGGGCTGGGATGTGAGGAAGGCTGTGCTCCAAACTTGGGGATACTTATGTAACGCAACAGAGTCCAAAAGACTCACGCACACTCGTTCGGATGCGGGGCAACTGACGGATACTCCCGTGAACTGGCACTGCCACGTTCTCGTACAGAATTGCACTCGCACATTCCAAGACGCGGTATCTCCCTAAATGCACCACTAAGCGTAGCTAGAGCGTCTAGATGCACACAACCTGCTCAAAGATACCGCGCAAAGCTGGGGTCTTCTTCCCACAGAGCCCGTGGCTTTTCCCAACCTCCAATCCTGTCCCCCTAAAATTCTGCAGATTTTCCACTCTGAGATTTTGAGATCTTCCTGTTCAACGGTAACAACCACCATCTGCAGTTATCCTATTATACCCATGTTTCCTTTACATCAGCTTACATGTATATTTCTTCATAGAGTTTACATCAGCAAGGCCAATAAAATTAATTGCTTAGCGTGTTTCCCAATGAGTTGTAAAAACCGGCGTTGTTTTGTTCAAAAGGTTCTGTAGGCAGAGCTGGCCTGGCGGGTGTGTGACCTTGGAAGGATCCATACCTTGTTTAATGCTCTTGCGTCACACAACGCTGATGTTAATTTTCAACACCATCGCCCGAATTTGCATCTCGCCCTAGGTCCCACGAATTACATAGCCGGCGGCACCTGTAGCTTTTAGCGTGACGATGCTGCACGTGAGCCGGAAACATAAAAAATGTAGACATGGGCTCACGTGAACTCATAAGTTTGTTTCAAAGATGCTCAAAACTGTGGATGGAAATCTTTTTAAAGAATGTTAAACATACTCAGTATTGACTAAGAGCAAAGAAGCTAACCGTGGTGACCCCAAGCAGGAAGGCGCACTGAGCCTCAGGTCAACCAACGGAGGAGAGACAGCTAAACACAGGGACTGTCTTCTGAATGTTATCGCTTTCATTCAGGAACGACTAAAAACACTTCCAAGAGCTGCAGTGCCTCCTTCCCACAGGGTCTGAGTTTTGAAGTTAAGCAAATACCTGGTCTTGATGAAGGTAAGGGTATTATGATGCCTATATTTTCTGATGGTATCTTTCATTTATAACTCTGCACGTTATATCATGAAATTTATATTCTAGAAGGTGAGATCACAGGGACAAGCGTGCTGGGCTTTCACAGCAGCTTCTCAATGTCCAAAGGGATCGCTGCATTTTTTTAAAAAGCGACGTGTGTTCTGCTTATAGGGGTTACATAACATTCATTTCCATGAATAAATGCATTTTATGATAAACCACAAAAGAACATCTAGTGAGCTGCACAAAAAGCTTAGGATTAAACATACAGGCCTGCTTTATTATGCATATGTTAAAATAATACTTGCGGTTATATTGCTTTCTTCTTTTAGAATTATCACAGACATCTTCTGTGATTATGCTGGCTTTTTTTCATGTTATTTATTTTAATTGCAGTTTAAAGTAACTTTGAAAAGGGAAGCATTTTGGTAAAGTCAGAAGAACAGTCAAAATCTACTCTTGTATTCTGCTCACATATGCGCAACTATTATGCAGCTCACCCCTTGAACTGGCACAGAGACTCCCTAACTTTTGACATGACTGGGTAAGCCATACCCTACGTTCCTGAAGACCAACCACATGAGAGGGGAACCAGAAGTACGTAGGGAAGGAATGACAGGTAAATGGGTGGGTGGGACTCGTCCAGGTGCCTTAGTAAGAAAGTTAGTATGTCTTTCCTCAAAGCCACGTTGGACCTCACGGTCTGAATTTGGAGAGGAAATGAACCTCATATTGACTTCAGTGGGACTTAAACAGACAAAACACCCATCTATTAAAGAGAGTAGAAAAGGGCCTTAATTGACTCTTGTCTCTACATATATGAACACAGTTGGACCAGGACGTGTGGTCCATCTCAGTCAGGTTACAGAAGAAACACAAAACCAGGCCCCCATTCCCAGTTTCCAAAAATTTAGCTATGCTCTTCCTTGCAATTGATTTAGATTATCAGTTTCTTCTCCTTTTTATACTTTTTTCTTTTTTCTTTCTTAAGCAGAGAATAAGAGGCCCCTGAGAGGTTTGTTAAAGGTGCACTCCAAGACTCCACGTGCAGAGATTCTAAGTAAGCACATCTGAGGGGAGGCAGCCCTGGAATCTCAGCTTCGAAACAACACCTCCTGATCCCAGAGCACGTGAGCCACGGACAGGTTTGAGAGAGAACTGATTTAGAGAACATGTGCCCCATTTAAAATGAGTGGAAGCTTTGATTTCAGTAGCATCTATGACTCCATTTTGTTTAAAGTACCTTTTTTAGGTGTGTGTGTTGATATAGATTGCACACACCTATCTACTTCTTAATAATCATATTGATATATTTTTTCCAAAACGTTTAGCCAAGACACTCTTAGACTCATTTTTGGGGGCCGGCGGCTTGTCTCTTTAAAGGCTTTTCAGCTGCATTCGATAAGGATAAACTGTGAAGGAAGCAAACACAATCTTTCTCTGACATTCCCCTCTTGGAAAAGCAAATTGAGGGCTTACTCTAAAACTGGAGAAGGCCAATACTTCAGTTCGATGGCATTTATGAGTTTTAAACCTAGTGTGGTCCGTGGTCACTGGTTATGGGTTATAGGGGACAGTGACATGAGGGCAGGGAACTCGCATATGGTGCCCAGTTTCCTTTTACTTGCTTTCACTGGATGATGCAATAACATGCATCTTCTCTCAGAAACTGCAGTTAACATCCAGAGAAATTAAAATTAATTTTTAAAAATTAACATTTTGAGAAAAACCAAGAAGCGAGCCATGCTAGAGCCTTGGCCTGTACTCACCTCTACACCTGCCTGCGGAGTTGTCAGAATTTGGTAGCCGGACTCTTCCAGATCTCTTCCTCAACTTGGCTTTTCCCCTCCTCCAGACTTAACTCTCGTCGGCTCAGCTTTGAACTGCATGATCCAGGGAACACAGAGAGAGCTCTTAAAAAAAGGAAAAAAAACAAAGTGAAATGGGGAGCTCGGATGCAGTTAAGAACTGCATGTCTAAATATCAGATTTGCATCCTTTGTAATATGATTTCAGGTAAGGATGGGGTGAACCTCTATGGCGCTGTACCAATCTGTTCCCTGATGGCAAATGTAATCACTTACAAATGAAAATTATAGCTTTTTGCATTGGGTCACTGAATATACACTCAGCTTTTTGGAGAAGGACGTGCATATCCATTTGCAATTATCTGCTTGCTTTTTTCGTCTTGCAATGTAAATATCCTATTTGGAGATCATTTTAGTTTACAAGACGTTTCTCTTCAGCAACATTATAAAAATTCAGTTGCAGTATACACAGGTTTAAAGGTATTATTTTTAATTACCTCGATGTTTACTAAGATATTACTAAGAAGTATCAGAAATGTGTTTGGATTACTTTTGTGTGCTGAAGAATATTTTAATGAAAAATTTAAACTTTTTTCTGCAAAATATACAAAGAATTGTCAAATATCACAATTTCAAGCTACTACCACGCTTCAAGAATTTGTCTCCTTGCCCTTTTTCCCTTCCCTCCCCCAAAGTCACCATCAATCCATCAATTAGTGTTAAATTTGTTTGGTACCTGTTCTGCAGTCATGCTAAGAGCCTGTTCTAGATTAAGTCATCACTAAAGTTTTATTCTGTCCCTGCAATAATTACTAAAATTTAAATACTAAAAAAATGTATAGGAGCGTGTGCACGTTTATGTTTCAGGGACCAATTGTATGGTGACGGTGATGTTCAACTGTAAATGCATTACCCTCTCAGCCCCAGGAAATTTTAACTGTAGCTTATTTGAGGGCTTTTGTTGATTTTAGTGTCTTATTGAGCATAACAGCTGCTGCCCATGCAAGGAACACTGGGTTTTTAAAACCCAGTGGTTTCAAAGAATGCTCAATGTCAGTAGAATTGAACACTTGTCCCAAAGACCAGGCAATTAACTAATTTTACACAAATTTTAATGTTAGCAACACTACAGTGAGCAACCAGAAAGAGTGAGGGTTCTCACATTTGATTTTATATATAAGCTGTAGATACTGAAAAACATATAAATAGCTGGAAAAGAAATACTACGTAACGGCCAAATGGTGGACACTAAAATATAAAAAGTAACTTGTGTATTTCAGGTTCTTGACATGACCAAAATATTACCACTTTGCCCCCAAACATACATTTTGAGAAGCATAAGCAAGTTACAAGAAATGTAAATTATATAATTTTATCCCAAATCTTAAATGAGATAACTTTAACTAAAAACCTCATTTCTCACTGCTGAAGGGCCTGCTTTTCATGGCAAATGAATGATAAATGGTGCAGTAAAATTCATATTTAAAATTTTGTAAAAATGAGACTTTTTTTTGCTTTTTAAAATGAAGCTCAAATAATCATACTTTTATTCTGAGTTTCATTCCTAAACATGAAAAGAAGCCTACACAGGTGCTCCTCAGAAAACTGAAGCTCTATTCTGTGGAGAGACTGAAGTGGGGTTGTTCTTCTTTGATGTTGTTCAGCCCATGGAAATTTCCACTGAGCCAAGTAAATACCATAGATTCGGAGAACTTTCTGAAAAGGAAAAAGGCAACTTTTAGCAGGAAACAGCGCCACATGCTGGCCATCTACATAAAACATGACGGCAGTCGACAGAATCCTCTGTTTGATAACCTCATTTGAGGACGTCAACTTTAAGGCATCAATCTGACTGGGATAATCATGCAACGTTCTCAGTGAATAGCAACTAGACTAATTCCACGGTGGACTTCAACACAGGAAAGCTTTCCTCCTTAACTACAGTCACGCTGAACTAAACTAGGGAAACGAGCACAGCTGTCTTCAAGTGAATTTTTTCCCAGCTTTGAAGCACTTCTCAAGCTATTCACTACAGAACTCAATGACAAAGGCAGCCTGTGCGTGAATTCTATTTGAAGTAGCTCCTTTTCCACACACCTTTGCAGCTCACGCATTGCTTGCTTGTTAAGATTTCCTAGAATATGAGACTTAGGTGAATAAAACTCAACACCAGGGGAAACTAAAGCAAATAAAGTTGACAGCCTTTATCTTCAGTGTTAGCAGAACAGAAAGAAGACCCAGAAACTGCCTTTCATCGCTCACTGGCCACCTTACACAAGATGGACCAAGAGTCAAGAGATGAAGATAAACATATTGAAGAATTTGAGGGAAGCACTGTGATACCCTGGGACCGAGGGAAATAGATTGATGAATGTAACTAAGGTCGGAATTAATGTTCTTCTCTTCTGGATCTGCAGGGGCTAAAAAAAAAAAGTGTCCCCTAGCACCAAAACAAAACAAAACACAAAAACGTTTCCGTTTACTTCCAGGATGTTCTACAGTGGCTAACAGGAACCAGCTGGACGATATTCTGCCCTTGATTGCCTTTGGGTGCTTCCAGGAATCCGAAATCAAAGGTCGTTCCCTTCCCTCCTCTCTCCGTACAGTTGCTTCTCCTGCCCACCCCTCTTCACAGGCTCACACTCCCTCTCACACAAAAGGTTGACTTCGAGCTCCAGACGAGGAATGCCGAGCCTACTTTGCTCTGTGTGCTCCGTTTTCTTAGCAATCTGTGCTTCTCTGGGACACAGAGGGACAAGAACTGGATATCAAAGATGGTACACGGGGTTCCCCTAGTGTTTAAGCGGGATTCCTAGTGGGAACATTTTTCTTACAGTCCTGGATGTTGCATCATGTAGAGAAGGTCCTTGGTGACCATGCAACAACTTCTCAGCTCAAAAAGAACTTTCAATGCGTTTCTTTTTCTTCTCGTGCAAATAATTAGTAGCTACCCTTTTGGATGATCACAGACCACAGTCATCCCGGAGAAATTTATGTTCGACATAATGATACTCATACTGTTCATATGTGAGGACCGTGCTAGGGCAAGTGTTCAGTTGAGAGAACATAGCGGCAGACGTGTTCCTGGGTCACTGATACATAGTAAGAGGAGTTGAGAGGAGTCTGGGATCACTGAGATCTGGCTGACTCTGTCACATTAGCAGGATCTCACTAAGTGAATTACTGCCTCCTGGCATTACGAACAATGAAAGAAATGAAAGTGATCTAAGCCCCTTTCTGTTTTCAGAGAATTAGATGCACATGTTCAATGTTAATCAATGTTAATTTAATACCAAAGACTTTTGACCCTAGATAGAGATTTTTCCCTCCCTGCCAAATAATTAACTGAAATTATAGCTGTAACTGTAAAAATTATACAGTTATGACTTCAGACTTGCCTCTTCAGATGCTAAGGGACTGTGAGAAATGATGTAGTTTGAAGACTAGAAGAGGTGAAAAATACCAGTTCGGAATCAACCTGGTGTTAAAATCTCAACAGGGGCAACGAGGGATGTGCTACCTAGGCAAATTCCTTCCCTTCCCTGCGTTCCCGTATCTTCCCATTGCAAAACAGATATCGCAACAGAAACCACCTCCCAGGATTATTCTGAATACTTCGGAAAGACCTTCAGTTAATAATAAGTGCCCAAACTAGGCAAGGTACATATAGCATTCACAGTATTAACCAATGGATTTATAACGTACGTTTTGTTTTTGTTTTTAACTACTCCTTTAGTATAAATTTTATACCAGGGTTTCCAACCTCAGCGCTATTGACATTTGGGGATAATTTGCCGCGGGGAGCTTCCTCTACCATGGGAAGCTGATCTGGCTTCCACCCACTAGATGTCAGTAGCATCCACACCCCATCCCCACACAATCGTATCTAACAAAATTGTCTCCCGACAGCACCGTGCGTCCCCTCCATGACTCCCAGCTGAGAACCACTGTGTTAGAGCAATACATCTTTAGTTTGGAGGAGTCAGTTCCCACTAATGGAAAGGTAAAGATGATTTTCAAATGACTTCTGAAAGGACCATGAGCTTCTGAATATGAAAACGAAGTCCACTTTCTAAAAGGATTTCTCAAAACAGCTTATTTGACAATATATAAATGATGACAGACTAAAGAGAAAAGCAAATACCCAGGTACAACGACCATCTGCCTCTCCAGAGTGACCAAGACGAGCGGTCAAACCTCCGATGTTATCCAAAAGGAACTCGCACAGCAGAGGTGAACACCAGAGCCGTTTTTCTACACCTGCTCAAACACTCTACCTGATCTTAAACACACCTCTTTAGGTGCCTGCTGCATAAAACTTGATCGTTGGGGAGTTAAATGATACATTTTTTCCTCAGTTAACTCTACTTTTTCGTCATCTTTATGGAGGTAAATCTACTAAAAACAGAATTAACTTATATAAAATACAATTTGTACATTTTAAATGAGCAATTTGATTGTTAAGACGTAATTTGAATTAAAAAAGGATGCAGTTGTGTGACCACCAATATGACTGTGATATAGAATATTCCCAGCACCACGAATAGTTCTCTTAGGCCCTGTTGTATCCATTTCCTGCCCTCACTCCCAGTCTCTGGCAACCAGTGATCTGATTTCTGTCCTTCCATTTTTCTCTTTTCCAGAACGTCATATAAACGACAGTATGAAGTGTTGTTTCTTTCTTTTTTTCACGGAGCATGTTGTTTCTGAATTCAACATGTTTGATGCAGGAAGTTTATTCCTGTAACTATGTGAGGTTCTGAAAGTATGAGGTGGGGATTCAGGAACCACATAAGAATTATCTGAAATTATTGAGACCTGAAACAAATGGAAATTCATCAGGCCACACCCTTCTCTCTGCTTCCCAGCATGCAATTTGGCTGATTTAATGCAGCAACCCTGGTTACAGCTGCCTGCAGGGGGCGGCAAAGGGCTGGGATGCAGCACCAACATTTGCCCCCAGAGTCAGAGATGTGGAACGGCGGCCGGAAGCTCAGTCCCAGGCGAGAGAGCTTCCAGCTCAAAGCTTCAGCTAAACCTGAATTAGGCCCGGGAAGTAAGGAAGTCCTCAAACCATCATCTGACATGAAAGAACAAATCAGAGGTTAGACCAAAGGTAAATCCAGGATTATAGAGAAGCATTTCTTAAATAAAACACACAATGCATTCACTTTTTTAAAAAAAGATATATTCAGTTATATTAAAAATTAAGACATCGTGTTCATCAAAAACATCTTAAAGAAAGAAAAGAGACTCATTACAAAGTGGAAGAAAAATATTTTCACCACTGACAAAATATTAGAGTGAAGACCAGGGAGTGAATTCCTACAAATCAATAAAAATAGCATAAACAGACCAAAAGAAAACTAAGCAACAGTTATCAACAAGCACAGGCAGACGAGGAAACACGTTTCTAAAAGGCAGATGAAGGGATGTTTGGCATCACTGATGATCAGGAAAAAAATAATCTAAAATAAGACCAGAGCACATGTGACTTTACACCCTTTCTCTCAGCTACCTCTCAGAGAGTACGGGGCTCCACAGAAGCTTTTATTCATTGCTGGTGGGGCTGTAAATTGATGCAATGAGTCGGGAAAAGGGCCAGACATCACCTGTAAACAACCAAACCACTCACACAGCTGCTGATCCCTCAATTACACTCCTGGGCAACCCAAGAGAAGCTGTTGCATGTGTATTGCAAAAACCACAGGCAAGCAAGTTTTATAATAGCACAGCTCAAATCAGCAAGACCTTGAAACCAACAAAATGTCTATCAGTGGAAGAGCAGATGCATACACATTAGGAAGTCCTATACAGCTATCAAAATAAATTAATTACTGAGATGTACATGTTAAAGATCAACCTTAAAAACTGAAAACAACTTGGCAGCGAAAGGAACTGCCAAGAGATTAGTGTGGCAAGATATCCTTTTCATAAAGTTAAAGATGAGTAGAATAAAATAATTAGTAAGCATACATATGCAATAAATCTACATTAAAAAGGAAGAAAAAGGGATAGTTGACCTAGATTGCAGGGTTATAGTGAAGAAAGCAAGAGGGTTGGTTGATTGTAAAAGACCTGGCTTGTGTTGTTGTTAATGGGATTTTCTCGTGTCCATTACACTCTTAACAATATCTAATTAAACAGCTAGTTGAATACGTAAAAGGTACCATATCTGGAAAATGGTGAAAATGTCTGGACCACGAATTATAATTCATCCAACTCCATGTTCCTGAAATTTAATTTAAAAATATAATGGGGGAACTTCCCTGGTGGCGCAGTGGTTGAGAATCTCCCTGCCGATGCAGGGGACACAGGTCCGAGCTCTGATCCGGGAAGATCCCACATGCCGCAGAGCAACTAAGCCCATGTGCCACAGCTACTGAGCCTGTGCTCTAGAGCTCGCAAGCCACAACTACTGAGCCCACGTGCCACAACTACTGAAGCCTGCGTGCCTAGAGCCTGTGCTCCACAGCAAGAGAAGCCACTACAGTGAGAAGCCCGCGCACCGCAACGAAGAGTAGCCCCCCGCTTGCACGCACAGCAATGAAAATCCAATGCAGCCATAAATAAAAAAAAAAAAATATATATATATATATAAATATATATAATGAAGTAAAATTCACAGTACCAGATACTACATGTTTATTTAAGCAGCAATTCAGGGCCCAGGTCTTCTAGAGCAATATTAAATGTATTCTTGTTGAAAGAATGAGTCAAAAAGCAATTCTTTTTTTTTCTGAGTACAAAGCCAGAGAAGAAAAAGTCTTAGTAGTCGAAAGTTATTCTTGGGAAAAATAAGGAACAAAAAGGTAGCGTTCAAATGACTGAAGAACGTTGACCTTGAGAATGCAATAGCTCCAGACTTTGTAGAACTGTTTCGTGTCCCTAGGAAGACAATATGTGACTGTGAGAAAAATGAGAAGGTAAAAAGTGCAAGACAGGGAACTGACTCACTGGGAGACTATGAGAACTGCAGGGCTTAAACAACCACCGCCCATGGCATGGTCTCCTGTGCACCTCCTGCCTGCCCACTGATAGGGGACGCCTTGTTTCTCACCTCTTCACTCTCCTAACAGAAAACTTTAAGGCTCATCATCATACAGATGATATTCAAAACCACGGGTTGAATGAGGTCACGTGGGGACCAAGTATGGATATATGTAAAAGGGAAGAGCTACAAGGATTAAAGACCATCACGAGCCAGGAAAATACTTCCTACTATAATAAAGCCTTCCCTAGACTCATGGATTGGTGATGTCTGGAAAACCCAGACCTGTCATCTGGGGAAGGTCTCAAGTAATGTAATATTAGGAAAAGATATGTTCCGAATTGTATCTATATCAGATATATCCTAACCTAACCTAAATCCTTCTATCAGCCATTTGAGGGTTTTCTGTTACTATGATATTACTGAATTGTTTTCTCCGTGTTTGTTAGACTTATCTTTTGGATTACTTGAGTGAGTTTTAGGAAAGACTCTCTTCAAACATGATCTTTTTCATGTTAGTGGGAAACCATTTATTAATATGATAAAGGAACTGTGATGGTTAATTTCACGTGTCGATTTGACTAGGCTAAGCGATGCCTGGATGGCTGGCAAAATGTTATTTCTGGGTGTGTCTGAGAGGGTGTCTTTGGAAGATATTAGCGTATGAATCAGTAGACTGAATAAAGGTGGCCCTCACCAATGCAGGTGGCCACCATCCAATACACTGAGGGCCTGATCAGAACAAAAGGGCAGGGGAAGGGCATTTTCTCTCTCTTTGCTTCTTCTGCTTCTGCTCACACACAGTCACATTCCTGGTTCTTGGGCTTTCAGATTCAAACCAGGACCTACGCCATCTGCCCCAGAATTCTCAGGTCTTGGTACTGAGACCTAATTGCACCACTGAGCTTCCTGGTTTTCCAGATAGCAGATGACAGATGGTGGGACTTCTTGGACTCCATAACCACATGAGCCAATTCCTATAATAAATCTCTATCTCTTCTATCTATCTATCTACTTACCTATCTATCTGCCTAGCTAGCTATCTCTATCTATCTAGCATATTTGTCTATCTATCTACAATATCATCTAGTTATCTGCTATCCATGTATCTAATCTATTTATCTATCGTCTGTTTGTCTATCTATTTATCTACCTACCTACCTATCTTCTATCGGTTCTGTTTCTCTGGAGAATCCTAATACATGAAAGTCTGCTTCTATTTCTAACCTCATAAGTAACTCTGGAAAAGTCTTGGGCATTGAAGAGAAAGGAAAACAAAAACACAACACTTGCACACTAGCATAAACTTAGTTAAAAGGAAAGTATATAAACTAATAATCCAACCCAAAACTAAAATGTTTAAATCCAAACCACAATTATTCTAAAAGTTATTTTAAAGTTATCAATCCATAGGTATTTTATGTTCCAGTTTTTATTTATAGAGAAATTATAATGGTCTTATATTTGGACTTGCAGCCTAGCACACTAATAGCATAAAATACTTTATAACTTTTATTATTATTACCATTATTTTGCATCTCCAATAAGTCACTGAAATGTTCACTAAAAAAAAAAAAGGACTTAGAAGTTAAGCATTGCTACCAACATGTCAAGACAAAGAAGTAAATATTTTTATCCTATTCCAGATCTATCTTTACAAGACAGGAAACATTTTTAATGCACATTTTTCCATATCTAAGTGAAAGAAAATCCTTTTACAAAACATAAGCAAGCACGTAGGAAGCCATGGAGTAATGGTAGCTATTATATTCTCATTTAAGCTGGAGAGTTGTATCATTTTATTTGTAGATATTTTAAACACAGATAAGGTAAATCAACTCTGGTGGTTTTAATTTCCTGTGTTGCATCATTTAAATCCGTGTCACTCAATGCTTGTGACCACGAGTGATTTAAAAATGCAGATGCCCAGCTCAAGGGCCCAACTCAAGACATCTTCATTTAATGGTCTGGGGTGGCTTAGGTATCAGTAATTTTTAAAGCATTTAGGTGATTTTGATGTCACCAGAGTTGAGAATCAACGAGAATTTCTGTCCCTGAATTCAAATGATAGATTTGAGAAAAATTATGAGAATTGGATGAAAATGGTAGGAAACTCATGATTTCTCAACATCAGCACCATTAACATTTTGAACAGGATCCTTCTTTGTTGCGAGGTCTGTCCTGTGCACTGTAGGACGGTGAGTGGCATCTCTGGCCTCCACCCACTGGATGCCGGTAGCACCCTCTCCCCAGTGTGACAACCGAAGATGTCTCCAGACGCTGCCACGTGCCCCTGGGGGACAATCTTTGCTACCTTTCCTAGGTTGAGAACCACCAATGTGACTAATTCCTACATCGAGGATATCCAAGCAGTACTTCTAGGAAAAACGAAACAAATAAACAAATGTGTCCTTCAATTAAAACAAAAATATATAACCATGCCAAAAAAAAAACCAAAGGAGACACAATATTTCAAAATGAAGTTCTGCGTGTTTTGAATTAGAAGTGAACCATATAAAAGCTTTCCGTTTCTTGTATTGTTTCATTTCTGGATTCCCTCCCCTACCCCGCCTTCACTCCACTCCCTCTTCAAGTTGCCTCAGTGGAACTTCTTGTGAAGATAAAAGCCTCTCCCCCTCTCTCTCCCTCTCCGGAACTACTGGAAGGTTGTAACTAGCTCCCCCTTCCACAGCCTCACTTCAGCTAAGGGCTCCACAGCTCCACCCCCACAGGCTGCACCTGACTGGCCTCTTCCCCTGAATCGGCGACCAGAAGTAGCCCCCGGGAGGGAAGACCATGCATTCACCTGCTCTCCCTCTCCTTTCCTCCGCCTGGCAGGAGAGGGGTACAGTTAAATGAGTTTCTGTTTCTCATTTGCTCTCCTCCCTCCGCCTCATGATTTTCACATGATTTTCTATTTTACTTGTCCAGCAACAAGTTAAAGAATATCCATTCATTCAGTGACTCTCTGAGCCTCTCACTATGTCTCAAGCACTGTTCCAGACACTGTGTCGCAATCACAGACAAAATAAAGTCTCCACCCTCTGGAGGTTACTTATTCATAGGTGGAGATGTTTACATCACTCTAGACAATGATATTCAGTCCTACAGTTTGCATTTCCTTATTGCATGAGCTTCTCTTTCCAACAAATAGTCAACCAATGAACTTTGCTAGTTCCAAAGAATGCTAAGAATGAGGTTTTTTTTAAATGTTGAACTTGCCTACCCAGCTACTTGACACTGTGTTGAGTAAGTTCAAAAGCAATGACCGCTTTGACAGCAAGCAGGGGAGGGCACCTTGAGGAGCCCGGATGGGGGGGCTGCAGGGCCAAGGTCACCCATCACCAGGTAGCACTGGGGACCACCTGGGTGGTGTAGCTTTACTGCAGAGAAGGGGCCCTGCTTGGAGCCACGGGGTTGAATCACAGCTGTCAAGTCTGGAGTGTCTAAGTGGCAAACCCTGAGGATCCGTAAGATAAAACAGGGTTCATCACGTCGACTGCTGCTCAGAGCCGTGAGAATGGCCTTGCGTGCTGTCCACCTCTGGACCTGCCTCGCTGGTGCTGAGGGTGGGCAGCCGCTGCAGCCCGCTGGACACTGCTGCGTTTCATCTCAGCCAAGCCTTGGTGAACCAGACCCCGGCACTTAGGGGAAACTCTGGGAACCAAGGGCTTTGCTTCAGGTGATGAGAGTGGGGGCGAGAGGTTCCCGCCAAGGGGTAGCAGCCCCTGTGGGAGGCCGAGGTGCCTCCCCGAATGCCTCGTTCACACTGGGCAAGCGAGGCGGCTTGCTGGGCCCTTGCCACGTCCTTAGTCACTGAGTCAGAGGTGACCCACCCTGAAACGGGGCTATCAGGTGGGAGACTCACAAAACGTCTGAGCATCCCGTGTTCAGCGCTGACAGGAGCCCAGCAGCACGCTGACAGCCGCTCCTCAAAGGGGAGAGCTGGCGACTTCTCCCACCGTTAGTGTCATCTGCTGGGCACGGAGAACCAGCGTGTGTAGCACCAATAGTTCACAAAACCCAGCAGAAGTGAACGATGGCCATGACAATGTTCAGGTGAAGATGACCGTCTCCCACCTGCCGTCTGGCCACCGGTGACCGTGAGACGCTGTGATTGTGCTGGGAGCCCCACCTCAATTTCAGAGAGGTTAATACGTGTAAAAATAGATGTTCTTGAGTCTGTGAACTAGGGGGCAGAGTCCTGCTCATAGCTTGGTTGTGAGGCTGAAATGCACTAATCTTTATTCCGTGCACACAAGCATGGGACGTCATAGGACACACTCAGTGTCATTCTCATTTAAGCCATGCACTGGTTTCTTCTCTGGGCCAGCTGAATTTGTCTGCACCCTGGTACCTTCCACGAAGACAGAAGAGAATATAAGAAAGGAACCCACATTTGTCCTATGATGTTAAAATCCTTTATAGGATGAAAAATGGAATGAATATCTCTATAAAATAAAGCTATAAAAATGAGTTAAGAGGGTAATTCTCTTCAAAAACCTTACCCCGATGCCGTGATTTCTAATATGGTACTCAAACACACCTCAACTCTACTTGTAGTCAGTAGGACTACAACTGCCACCCTGGTTACGACTCGGCTGCGTTTTCTCTCTCTATTCTAAATGCATGTGGCCATTATTTATTTCCAATCTCACAAGATTTCTAGAAGGTAGTTTAAAAGCAATTATGGAACCATCATCCCAGACTTTGCAATTACATTGACTGACTGTATTGATTTTTATTTTTCATGGTAAATGACTAGTCTAGTAACTGTGAAATTTAAGTGAAAAAGAAATTGTTGGTTCAAAATAATGTAATGAAACTTGGGACATAAAGATGCTGGTAGATGATTATTAGCTGGGTTTCCAAGCCTAGCACGAACATTAAGTTGATCTACGAGGAATGAATAAAAGAAAATGTGTGGCGCTTTTTATGATGCTATTATAATGTCGATGCTTATAGCTGGATTTATATCTACTTATGAAGCACTGGTAAATGGCTTAAAACATTTTGAGTTTTGTGAGTGTCACCTATCTCACTACATTAAAAATGTCTGCCCTTATAGAGCTATTCACTATTTCTGTCACTGTATATTGGTAGGACATTTTAACAAAAATTTAGAAAATGTGGTTTTCCTGCTCTACATCTTGTATTCCCTAAGAATAACCAATTAGTTGAATATCTCTTCTAAATATATACTTAGAGTTTATTGCTTTATTTGAATAATATTCATAAATAGTCAAATTAAGAGGTCACTGGAACTTTATGAAAATATTAGAAAACAGTAAAGTATTAATTGGAGGTTTCACAAATCTTAGCATTTTCTAGTGGGTTCAGCGCCTTCTATTTGACTTGATATGTGTTAAGAAAGAAATCCTACCCAAAGTAATCTACAGATTCAATGCAATCCCTATCAAATTATCAATAGCATTTTTCACAGAATTAGAACAAAAAAATTTATAATTTGTATGGAAACACAAAAAACCCCAAATAGCCAAAGCAATCTTGAGAAAGAAAATCAGAGCTGGAGGTATCAGGCTCAGACTATACTACAAAGCTACAGTCATCAAAACAGTATGGTACTGGCACAAAAACAGAAATATAGATCAATGGAACAGGATAGAAAGTCCAGAGATAAACCCATGCACCTATGGTCACCTAATCTATGACAAAGGAGGCAAGAATATACAATGGAGAAAAGACAGTCTCTTTAATAAGTGATGCTTGGAAAACTGGACAGCTACATGTAAAAGAATGAAATTAGAACATTCTCTAACATCATACACAAAAATAAACTCAAAATGGATTAAAGACCTAAATGTAAGACTGGATACTATTAAACTCCTAGAGGAAAGCATAGGCAGGACACTCTCTGACATAAATCGCGTCAAGATCTTTTTTGATCCACCTCCTAGAGTAATGAAAATAAAAACAAAAATAAACAAATGGGACCTCATTAAACGCTTTTGTACAGCAAAGGAAAGCATAAACAAAATGAAAAGACAACCAACAGAATGGGAGAAAATACCTGCAAACAAAGCAGCCAACAAGGGATTAATCTCCAAAATATACAAACAGTTCATGCAGCTCAATATCCAAAAAAACAACCCAATCAAAAAATAGGCAGAAGATCTAAATAGACATTTCTCCAAAGCATACAGACAGCCCAAAAGCACGTGAAAAGATGCTCAATATCCCTAATTATTAGAGAAATGCAAATCAAAACTACAGTTAGGTACCACCTCACACTGGTCAGAATGGCTATCGTCAAAAAATCTACAAACAATAAATGCTGGAGAGGGTGTGGAGAAAAGGGAACCCTCCTGCACTGTTGGTGGGAATGTAAATTGGTACAGCCACTATGGAGAACGGTATGGAGATTCCTTAAAAAACTAAAAATAGAGCTACCATATGACCCAGCAATCCCACTCCTGGGCATATATCTGGAGAAAACCATAATTCAGAAAGATACATGTACTATGATGTTCATTGCAGCACTATTTACAATAACCAGGACATGGAAGCAACCTAAATGTCCATCGACAGAGGAATGGATAAAGAAGATGTGGTACATATATACAATGGAATGTTACTCAGCCATAAAAAAGAATGAAATAATACCATTTGCAGTGACATGGATGGACCTAGAGATTGTCATACTGAGTGAAGTAAGTCAGACAAAGACAAATATCATATGATATCACTTATATGTGGCATCTATAAAAATGGTACAAATGAACCTATTTACAAAACAGAAATAGAGTCACAGATGTAGAAAACAAACTTATGGTTACCAAGTGAGAAGTGGGGGAAGGATAAACTGGGAGATTGGGATTGACATATACACACTACTATATATAAAATAGATAACTGATAAGGACCTATTGTATAGCACAGGGAACTCTACTCAGTACTCTGTAATGACCTATATGGGAATATAATCTAAAAAAGGGTGGATATATGTATGTGTATAACTTATTCACTTTGCTGTATAACTGATTCATTTTGCTGTGCAGAAACTAACAAAACATTGTAAATCAACTATACTCCATTAAAAATTAATTAAAACAATAAGAAAGAAATCCTAGTTGTTTCAATGTCTGGTACTTTGGTACTTCAGCGTTATCGTTTAATATTAACTAGGCTGCAAATATTATTTGAGTATTCAGATGAGGAAATGAAGGTTCACAGAAGCTAAGCCCAATCCCAGTGGGTAAGTGTGGAACTGTTATCCCAACCCAGGTCCAGGTACTCCAAATTCCATGCGTTTTGCATTAGACCATCCCTCCAGACACCAAAAATGCAGAAAAGGATTTAGTAGAAGGAAGAAAGTAATTGGGAGGCAGAATAAATGCACCCATGGCTTCATCTGTAATAACCTGAAGTTAAAGGCTAGCATTAAAATCTTACACAGAAGTGAAAGATTTGTAAGTAAACACCAAGAAGAATGATATTATTTCAGTGAACTGCTCAAAAGACTCATTGTAGTTCAGAGATTAAGTGAACCTACAGGTCAGAAGTTGGGGATGGTGGTGGCGGGTACTGAACGGCTCAAAATGTCCAGAAGCATGGGTCCTTGGACACACGGACGGCCAGAGTACATGGCCACAATCTCTTACACGGAGCAGAGGTCAGGGAATTTTACGGGTGGTCCAAGATTCTAAAACAAGGCCAGCTAATTAGAGCCCAGGAACCAAATACAGCTTGCCTTCTGTTTCTATAAATAAAGTTTTATTGGAACAAAAAATAAGCCACTTCCACTCATTTGCATACCATCTATGGATGCTTTCACACTACGCGGACCGAGGTGAGTAGTTGTAACAGAAACCTTATGATGTACCAAGCTTAGAAGATGGACTGCCTGACCTCTAAGGAAGAAGTCTGCCCACCCCTAGTATAAAGCAGAGACCAAGTGTTGGGCAAATGGCATTCTCAATGTGATGGAACCCCGTGGCTTGCCTCCTGCCTGTGCACTCTCGCCCGAGTCTTGCCAACGATATCGTGTTACACAGCCCTGACACCTATTTCACATGTGACCTCTGTCAGCACCTCCTCTGACACTGCTCTTTTCTGTTCACTACTTCGATAGCTGTCGAGGGGGTCTTCGCCTTCACACCTGCCCTTCCCGCTACTGACCAATGTCAGCAGACTGAGCCCTCACAGCACAAAGTAGGGGATGTAGCTCTCCTCCTACACACACACCCATGGCTCCCCGTCACTTGTAGATGAAACCCAATCTCTTCCTGTCCTCCAGCCCTTCCTCGTTTGCCCGGGCTCCCTCTTGGGTCCTCTCCTTGTTCTGTCCACTCCAGCCCCAGTGTATATCTTGCTGTACTTCAAGCTTGTTCCTTCCTCAGAAGATGATCAAATGTTTCCCAGAGCCAAAGCCATTTTTACACCCAATCAGCCCTTCATCCTCCAGCATCCGTGCAAGTGTCACCACCGCATTCTTTGCCACAAGGAAAATAATTCCACACATTCCAGCAGAAATACCCCTAGTCTGTATGAGAACTGCATTTTGAATGTCATTAAACAAGAAATGACAAATTTCCTCAAAATTCTCAATACATAAAAGATGGTACATAAGTTGATTTTTATTTCCCTATCATCACTTTAACCAAAAAAATTTGTAAAATGGCTTGTAATAAGCCAAGAAAAATATGTTTTTGTCAAGTTCTGATTTCTCCATCTCTAGTCACGTATATACTCTCAACCCCCAGTCACTCACTGGACCCGTATTCATTTTTCTTCCTAACGCTTATCTCTGCCTGAAATTGTACTCTGTATTTGAACATTTATTTATTTTATTGTTTCCTCTTTATCTCTAATTAGAATTGAATCTCCATGAAAGAACTTTTTTTTTTCCTATCAAATTTGCCACTCTTGACACACAACAAGAACTCAATATTTATAGAATATTGGGTGAGTTGTCCATGTTTACAGATAAAACATTACTTGGTAATACACAGATCCTGTTGTTATGTTGACATAATTTACATCCTTTGGACCAAATTGAAGGGATGATTCTACCGTACAGTTGCTCATACCTCTCCCCATGCTGTGTGATCTGGGGCCCCCTTCCCTTTCTGACGTCTTCTGAAACTGCCCTTTCCTCCCTCCCTCCCTCTCTGCCCCCTTCCTTCCCTCTTTCCTTCCTTCCTTCCTTCTTCCCTTGCTCCCTTCCTCCCTCCCTCTCTTTCTTTCGTTCTTTCTTTCTTTGTGATTCTGGAACATTTCTGTCCTGCTTTCTTTTGAGGTCTCTGTCCTTGCAGTGTCCTCTGCCTGAAATACACCGGGGGAAAGAAGTTCACATAAGCGACACTTGCCTCTGTCCAGTTTTTGCTCAGAGGCAAGTTTGTCAGGTCAGCACACCCTGCCCTTCACGTCTAAGGCTGGGAACTGCCTCCACCCCAGTCCTCTTGACCCCCTTCCTCTGCTGAACTTGTTTTCCCCTGTGACACTCACCACCCTTTTAAAGCCTAAACAATGCAGCAGAAAACTATCATTATGTAAACTATAATAACGTGCAGTGTAATTACGAATGATATAAAATGCTTATTGTTTATCATGTCTCCCTAAAAGGTAAGCTTCAATAAGGCTCAAGTCTTTGTCAATTTGCTCCCGTTTCTTGTACCTGTCTGTGTGGGCTGCTATGTAAACATACGCTAGCCTGGGAGTAAACAACAAGCATTTGTTTCTCACAGTCTGGAGACTAGAAGTCCAAGATCAAGTGCAGGCAGATTCAGTGTCTGGTGAGGGCCCACGTCTTGGTTCATGGCCAGCTGCGTTCTCAGTATAACTTCACGTGGCGGAGGGGTGCGGGAGCTCTCTGGGTCTCTTTCACGAGGGAGCTAATCCATTCATGAGGGCTCCGCCCTATGACCTCATCACTCCCAAAGGCTCCACCTCCTAATGCCACCACGTTGGGCAATAGCATTGCAACAGAGGCATTTGGCAGCGGGAGGGGACACAAACATTCTGTGTATTGCACTGTCGTCCCCTCCTGGTACTGGGGCTGGTCACGCCAGGCTGGTCCCCAGGCTCTCCAAGGAGCAGGCTTCCAGCTGGGATTGCCCAATGGGTGGTGCGTCTGGGCTGCTGTGTCTTTTAACAGATCCCAGCGCCTCCAGTTTCCAGCAGGCGGTGCTGGCCCTGGGTTTGGAAATCATTGCTTTCGTCCTGCATTCCATCCCGAGGGGGCTTACTGTTTTTGGAGGTTGTGCTCTGCTCTGCCTTCCCAGCCCAGGTTGGCTGTTTAGTTCTTCCATCCCCTGCCATCACCTTCATGAATTAAGTGCCCTCTGTTTTAAATACTCAGAGTAGTGTCCGATTTCCTGGTAGACCTTGAAATACACATTTATCTTCCTTGTGTTTAACGCCTTCTTGGAAGTCAGGTAGGAGAAAGTGAAGCAAGGCCAGTGATACACTCATGACTCACCACGGACTAAAACCAAGTGACTTAGCCTCTCAGTAGGTTTAGCAGATAAGCTCTGGTTTAATGTTTCCTCCACTACCACAGAGAGATGCTCTATAAATCACCATTGTAGACAAGAGCTATAATCCGATGTACAGTCGAATCACAGTCATATATGGCCAAGGCATTCATCACGAGGCCTTAATTACATGAAGAGACGCATTAAATTTATCTCCGCTGCGCTTTCCACATTACAGTATAAGATAGCACAAGAATTCCGACAACCCGTGAGCGTCTGAATGAAGAAAAATCCCTCGAGTCTGCAGCAGGAAATTGCTGAGGGCAAACGTTTGTACGGATGCATGGGAATCACGAGAGCAAGGCCTTTCTGGTGGCTCTCGGGGCACCTGGCAGGCCAAACCCCCAGTAACCACAGCTGTGGTCATTGCCTCCTCCTCAGTCTCTGGACATCTTGGAACAGGCCACAGTGATTGACTGGTATTCAGGATGGAGAGAGAAATACTGAGAACTCAGACCTGTATGGGGGAGGTCATCCCCATGGGCTTCCACGCACGGTTCAGGGCAATGACGTGTCATGGACAAATACTGAAACAGATGCAGGACGCAGAACAGGAGATTTGGTGGTGGGGGGAGGACAGAAGACAGAGGAATTATTTTACCCTGTCGTCCAGGGTGTTATCGCCAGGCCAAAAAGATACGGAAGATTCACTGAGTTCCGGTCCCAGTTTCGCCAGCACATGGCCCCGCACAATCGTAAACACCCCCGTAGCCAAGCCTGGCTCCAGACATTCCTTGGAGAGTTACTACTGCAAAGCTTCTGATAGATTCGAGGTGACCGGGCTGTGGACCGTGGAGGCACAGATGCCCCCCTACCGACACTGAGCAATTCTCTGTAGGAAACGCCTCCACGGTGGTGTCCTGGCACCTCGTGTGTGCTCCACAGGCCGCCCGTGCAAAGGCTGACCACACCCCGACCCACGTCTTGGTGAAAGACCCTGCAATTCCTTTAGGAGCTGATGGAGTGAAGCCTGGGGAGGAGCTGCTATGAGGCACGTTCCCAGCCCTTCCCCCACCGAGGGTCACCGCTGTATGTCCCTAGTTCCAGCCACCCACAGCTCAAGGCCTCTGCCATCTGCGTGCTTGAGTTCTTTGCTGTCGTGCGAGACTAGAGTCCTGGGGAGCCAATGCCATGCTGACCTTGCTCCCTGCCTGCATCCATCCGGGCTCCTTGTGTCCCCACTGGCCACGTCCATGGAGGAGTGGCCAGCCCGACCGGCAGACAGCAGACAGCAGACGCTGCAGGCTGTGCTTAGCGATGGCAGGACCACATGGTGGTTTCATCTGGGCTTGCACCCTCTGTTAATGGACTCCGGTGCCCCATGCTGGGGTCCTGATGCTCCGTAGCACAGGCTGTCGTGGCTTGCCACAATTAGGTAGGATGTCCTCTCAGTGACACAGCCACAAGTACCTCGTGCTGTTTCTCGATGGTTTGCAAACTTTTCCCACGGGTCTGCAGGTCAGGATTCTCCTTGTGCAGCCCCAGAACTTGTATGCACCATTCACTAGGCAATTATGGGGTAAAACAGTGGATGCCGCGAGATCCTCCTATGGCCCCAAGTGTATGAGGTGACTCTACTAACTGTCCTCAATTATATCAAATTCAAAGATAGTTCCTAAGAGCAAAGAGTGAGTTCATGAAATCTAGAGACCAAGAATACATTGTATTTCGTCATAGAGTGCATAACGTACACATGTACTGAATAGAAACTTCTCCTCGACTCCAAGTATGTATAAAGCCCTCTGAACAGCCCCAGAAGCAGGAACAGCGTCAGGGAGAGTATTTGGATCGAGCTGCAGAGTATCTTACTTTTGCCACGTAAGCCCTTTTCTTACGATAGCTTTACAGTAAATAAATACAAGCGTTAGCTTTTTCAGCGGTCACTGACATGTGTTTTCAATCATGGCTCTTGTTAGTTTTGAATTCTATAAGAACTCAAATTCATTTTTAATTATAACATGGCTGTCCTCTGGCTAAGTACAACCCAGATGTGATATATTTGGAATAAGAAGCAGATTTCGCCACCATAGCCTAAATGTGCTCCTATCATAAACATATCTGATCCCGAATGTCTCAGGCACTTCAGTGACTGACTGTAGCCGGGCTTTGCACGCCCTGCCAAAGCGAAGACAAGAAGCACAAGTACGGGTGCCACCCGGTGTCCCCACAGAACAAGGGGGACCCGCCTCCGTCTCCAGGGACATCTTCTCCAGTCACGCTATGTCAAGGAGGTTTAGTGCAAGCGCGGTCTGAATTTCCTGGTTCCTCTTTTCAGAATCACAAGTTCCGAAAGGAAGATAGAAAGAGAGAGAAGGAAAGAAAGAAAGGAAGGAAGGGAGAGAGGAAGGGAACGCATACTTTTATCCAATCCGTTAACGGCATGATAGTCAGAAAAGAATAGAAACTAAGATTTCCTGTAGAACCAAACGAGACTATGAGTAAAATGGCGTTTTCACCTTTTGACTTTAGGATTTTCCTTTAAGCCACAGACGCAGCAGGGCGTGTTTATGTGCAGTCAACATTTAGGGGTTATTCAGATGGAGAGTGAGGGCCATGAGATCAATGTGAGATCTAAAGACGGTGCCTCATAGGGAGGGTGGGAGGGAGACGCAAGAGGGAGGGAATATGGGGATATAGGTATACGTATAGCTGATTCACTTTGTTATACAGCAGAAACTAACACACCGTTGTAAAGCAATTATACTCCAATAAAGATGTTAAAAAATAAATAAATAAGGACAGTGTCTCGTCAGTTCTTTGTACTCAGAACATGAGCATAACAGTACCTCCAGTTGCTGCGCCTTCCTTGCCCTCAGGAAAGGCCTGCTTGTGTCTGTGAGCTGGGACACAGAAACGGAATCCCCAAGTTCAAGGGAGCCTTAAATAGCAACCAGTCCCCAATCCACAGAGACAGAAGAAGACTAGTGGCTGCCGATCGCTGGGACGAGGCGTGAAGGAGGATGAGCTGCTAGTGGCTGTGGGATTTCTTTCCGGGGTGTTGAAAATACTCTGGAATTAGACAGTGGTGGTGGTCGTACCCCTTTGCCGATACACAAAAAACCACCAAAATGTATGCTTCGCAATGGTGATGTTACGGTATGTAAACTACGTCTCAACTAAAACAAACAAATAACACTTAGCAGTATGCGAAGGTCTTTGCGCACGCACGCACAAGCACACACATGCACGCGCGCACACACAGGTACACGCGTGCCCACACACAGATACACGCGCACCCACCCACACACACACACACACACACACACACTGCATGGGGCATACTTATACTTAAAAGGTCTTGTTATCCGAAATTCACATTTAATTGGGTTCCCTGCATTTTGGAGGCAGACTTTTCCTTTTAGAATTGTTTTTGGTTAACAACTGAGGGGAAAGTAGAGAGTTTCCATACGCATAGATCCCTCCCCGACACATGCACAGCTCCCTCTCTATCAAAATCCCACACCAGATGGCGCACTTGTTACCAGCAGTGAACCAACACCGACACGTCATCATCATCCCCCGAAGTCCATAGTTTACACGAGGGTTCACTCTGGGTGTTGTGTTCTGTGGGTTTGGACGAGTGTACAGTGACGTGTACCCACCATTACAGTACCATATAAAGTAGTCTCACCGCCCTAAAAATCCACTGTGCTCTGCCTGTTCATTCCTCCCCACACTTAACCCCCGGCAACCACTGATCTTTTTACTGTCTCCATAGTTTTGCCTTTTTGAGAATGTTACAGAGTTGGAATCACGTAGTATATAACTTTCTCAGATTGCCTTCTTTCACGTAGCCATATACATTTTAGGTTCTTCCACGTCTTTTCACGGCACCATAGCTCACTTCTGGTCATTGCTGAATAATGTTCCATTGTCTGGAGGGACCACAGCTTGCTTATCCATTGACCCACTGAAGGACATCCTGCTTGCTTCCAAGTTCTGGCTATTATGAGTAAAGCTGCTTACACATTTGCATGAAGGTTTTCAAGTGAACAGAACTTGGCAATTCATTTAGGTAAATCCCAAGGCGTACAACTACTGGATCGTATGGGAAGACTTCGTTTAGTTTTGCTACATCCGGCAACCCTCTGCTCAGGGAATTTGCACAGAACAAGGACGGATTTCAATGAGAAAAGGCAATAAGGGACATCTTATCTTTATTCACTCCCTCATTACCTCACTCGTGCATTTCTATTTATTGAACAAAACTATGTACTGGACCCTGGGAATGCCAACAACACATGTCACGGAAGGAGCAAATACTGTAAAACACAGCAACGCAGTGTAACGAGGGCATTAGTAAAGGTTTCCAACATGCAAACTGTAGAACAAAGAAAAAAAGATGGAGAAGGTTCCCCCAGGTAGGCTGCAAGGGAGGCTCAGAAAATGTCCCCCAGAAAAAGAAAGTCTTCCCCTTGAACGATGCAGATAATCTGTGCTGGGGTATTGATGAGAGACAGGTGCAGGAAAGGATGACCTCGACAGAGGTGCAAAGGTAGGAACTAGCAGTGACATACATTTATTCAATAATATTTAATACTCTTCTAGTATGCTGGGCCTGCGGACACAGCTCTCACAAAACAGGCAGCCTCGACAAGTACCCACTACAGGAGAACAAGGAACACAGGATAGCGCAGCTCAGAAATGGGAGCCTTTCCCATGGTTGGGAAAAGAGGTGCCTTGAAAAAGTGCTCCCTTTTCCGGGGCATTTCTCCCCTTCCATTACTGGGGAATTCCCCCTCCTACCCTAAAAAGGAAACACCAGTACCCACTTCCCCGTCAGTTTCCCAAATACGAAGACTAACGTAAATGTGTATAAATAGTGGTTACCGTCTCTTAGAATTTCAAGACTTGGTTCGGGGATTTTTCCTCCCTAACTATCGACATCTCCTAAGTCCAGCGAACCTTCCGAAATTTACTTACTATTGTCCTCTGTGAGATTTTTGTATCTCGTGTCCAAGGTGCTTGTTAGACATTTCTTTATAGGCATTTCAAGATTTACAGGTGCATTTGATCAAATAGCTGGAAAGATGGAGATGTTTTTCATTGTATAATTTATTCCATATGCGCCCAACAGCCAAGCATTTGGCAAGAGACCAACAGAGATGATTCAGAAAGCCTGAATAGCTCAGGCAGGAAGTAAGTAGCTGACAGATAAAGGAAAATGGCAACTTTATGCTTTAATGGCAACATAAACTAGAAGGGACATTTGTCAGTTCAACAGGGATCGATTTTCTTCACTCTCAGCCCCGAGAACAAATCTTCTCTTTCGAAAAGGTAGGAGCGTCCGGTCTGGTAATTTATTTGTTTATGTATAACTAGCCCATTTCGAGAATCTCTATAAGACATCTTTCTCTGGCACATATTTTATCTTGTTCCTGGGTGGAAGATAATAATAACCAAGGGACCTGTTGAATAAGGCACACTTGGAGGCCAGGTAAGGAGATGTGATTTAATGTGCATTAACAGACATCCGGGCAAGTGTTGGCTGAGCACTGAGACAGGGGAGCAGACGGCTGGGCGACCTTTGCTCCTTAAAGAGACGTGGACTATCTGAACTGTCGGATTTTGTCCCACTTGATATTTTCAAATGATGTAATTCAAAAGAGATTTAACTCGTTAACTAGTGAAAATCTAAAGACAGAGGGTTTCTGGTTAATTCATAGAAAATGGGAAGTCTGAATAAATTTCAAGACAACGTTTTAACTAGGTGAAGTTAATTCTAATATGTATGTAAACACAGAGAATGGAGAATTAACGTTTGTTCAACATCATCCAATTTACTCCTTCAATGATCAATCATTCATTCAGCAAATGTTTATCGAGCACCTCTATATGCCTGGGAGTATGCCAGGTTCCAGGAATAAAACTATGAATGCAATAAAACTTGTGGGTACCAGTTAAGTAACTAACAGTCATAATATGTGGTTTGAGAGCTATGGAACCACTACAGAGAGCAGAGTAAGGAAAATCACAATTTTGTTTGAGAACCAACAGATGATGCATTCTAGAAAAGGTGAAGTGTAAAGTGATTTTTGACCCAAGTCTTGAATGAATCAGCAGATGAAAGAAAGTGTGGTATAGGCAGAGAATAGACCAGTTACGATGATTAAACATCAAGTACATCCATCTTTACCAAATACTCACAATTCATTCCCAGGCAAAATATTGACACTCAGCTCTCTATCCTGTTTTCACATCTGTAAAATAGAGATACTAATAATACCTAATTTACAGGCTCTTAAAAGGATCAATTTGAGATAATAAGCCTGAACCGCTTAGCGCATGGCCATGAAAGACTGATCCTGTGGAACATTCCAGTTAGTTAGGTTACTGCCCCTTCCTCCACCACCAATGGTGGGTGAATGGTTTTCTGTTCTCTCTTCCTCTCCCCTAAGAAGGATGCAAGTAACTTCGTAAACAGCACAGAGCAGGAAATGAAAGTTCTGTTCTTGTTATTCACATGAAGCAATCCAACGCTATGTGCAATGGCTCCCTAGACTGTATTCTATGGCATACCTCGAGTTTTCTCTTCTAGAATTTCTTGTCGTTTTAGTATCGTTTTTTACATTGTCTTTTATTGGCAAAAGGTTTCACGGGAGGCAGCACTGTGGTCTAGTCCCCTCCCTAAAATGTTCATTGATGCTGTGATTCAGATTTCTCTTGAAGTATTTCCAGTTCCCAAGTAGTTCACATTTTCTGGTATTTTGTCATTGATTTATCATTTTATGGGATTACAAGTAACAAAGGTGGACTATATACAATTGCTAGGTTTGGGCAATTTTTTTTTTTTTTTTGCGGTACACGGGCCTCTCACTGCTGTGGCCTCTTCCACTGCGGAGCACAGGCTCCGGACGCACAGGCTCAGCGGCCATGGCTCACGGGCCTAGCCGCTCCGCGGCATGTGGGATCTTCCCGGACCGGGGCACGAACCCGCGTCCCCTGCATCGGCAGGCGGACTCCCAACCACTGCGCCACCAGGGAAGCCCGGTTTTGGCAATTTTTACTCCTGGCACCTGTGCATGACTTCACTTCTGGGTTCATTCCAGGTTCAAGGGAAGCTGCTGGACCTTTGAGCTGTAGAAAGAAAGTAAGGGCAAGTCCGTGTTCATCTGCTTCAGGGATGTGGGACACGCCCACTGCCCACTGGAGGCCCCTCTGGTGCACTGGCAGATTGAAAGCCGCTTCGCGTGCTTACTCATTCTCCTAGTCCCTGAGTCTCACAGATGGTGCCTACTTTGTAATAGCGCTTAAGTAAGTGAATAAATATTTATTCTTACTTTCCTGTAAAGGAGCATGACTAATTTTATAACATCTTAATCAAAACAGAAACCAAAAACAAAGGATCTTTTAAAAACTGTCATCATTTTTGGACATTTAATCTATTCCACTAGTCCTCTGATCACAGAGTGAAGGTATTCCAACTGCCCCCTGTTATCAGTGAAGTAGTTTGTTGCAATTTTAGCTTATCACATAGCACAGCACAAAGGTAAAATTATCTTAGGCATAAGTTGCAAGTAAAAAAATAAAGCACCAACACTGAAAAAATGTGAAAGTATGATTACATTCCTCCAAGTAGCGAAAAACACTGAGAAACTACCTCATGGTCCAACAAAACCATCAGACTTGAAAAGCCGGAAACAGGAAACGCAATATTAACTGTGGCATTGCTTAAACTAATTCCTCTTCTTGACCAATTGTTCTTAGCGCAGACACAAGCTACCAAAGCTAGCAAGGGTGAAACACCTAACAGCGCTTCAGTGGAGCTGTAAGGAGAGAGAAAGACATGAGCTTTACGTAGACATCATCAGACACATTTTCTACCTTTACTGGTGATGGAGCGGTAGGAGAAATTGAGGTTTTCCAAACGCCCTCAATATGTCTTTCCCCACACTATTTACGCATCTGTGAAAAAATCTGCAATACCTCAAAACTTTGGAAGCAGAGCGAGGATTGACATGAAGAAAGCGCTTTACTTTAACAGGATCACTAGCTGTACATGATTATGCATTATTAGGTGTGACTGGGGACTCTCGGACAAAGTAAACACCGATTGCTGAATTACCCGATTCTTCAAAAAACTGTCGTGGAATTAAGTAGTACTGACCTTGCTTCTCAGTTCTCATTTCTCTTTAAACTTCCGTTAGATCCTCTGTTGTAAAATTCTTTCAGAGAAACTTACAATATTATTTTCTTTACCTTCAGATGGAAATTCATGATGTTTTTATTGAGATGTAGCGTACCTACCATAAAATCCACCATTCTAAAGGGCACAATTCAGGGATTTTACTATATGCACAGGTTGTGTAGCCATCACTTCCCTTGAATTCCAGAATATCGTCATGACTCCAAAAAGGAAGCCCATGCCAGTTAGCCGTTACTCCCTATTTCCCCCTCCTCTCGACCCCTGGCAACCACAAATCTGCTTTCTGTCTCTATGGATTTGCCAATTCTGGGTATATAATATAAACTGAGGGATGCAATAGGTGGCCTTTCACGGCTGCTTCTTTCACTTAGCATCTTGTTTTCTAGGGTCATTCATGTCGCAGTGTGAATCGGTGTTCCATTCCTTTTTATGGCTGAATACTATTCCATTGTAGTAGCCCACATCCTGCTTTTCTACTCATCAGTTGATGGGCACTTGGGTCGTTTCCACATTTTCTCTTGCATGAATATGCTGCTACAGACATTCACTTTCAAGTCTCTTCGGGAACATATGCTTTCAGTTCTCTTGGGTATCTATCTAGGAGTGAAATTTCTGAGTCACGTGGAAATTCTACGTTTAACTTTCTGAGAAACTGCCAGTGTTTTGCAGAGTGACGGCTCCACTTCACATTCCTGCCAGCAGCGTTTGAGGCGTCTCAACCTCCCACATCATCTCCAACACCTGTTACTCTGTTACACTTCGAAATTCAGCACTGAGGAGAAATGACGAATATTCCATAGATAGACAGGAGTGACTGTGAGAAAAATAACCTAATGTTTGATTTTCACATTATAAGGGGGAAGAAACTAAAGAGTGTGGCAATTCAGGAAGGGCAAATCTCCTTAATTAATCAGAAAAAAATATAACATTAATATTTGTTAGCAATAATTGGTTATTATATAACTACATTTCAACTCATCCTTTTAAAAGCATGATCAGAGGAAAATGAAACAAATTTTAAGACAAGCTTCAGAATGAAATCTTAATGGCATCATCTATAAAATGAAGTAATAGTGAAATCTGTATAAAAACATACCTGTTTCAAAATATAATGCAAAACATTCATGTTCAAAAACATCAATGGACCAAACATTAATGTTCAAAAACATAGGCCTTTTGTTCCATCAGCCCATGTTTGTGTGTCTAGAGTGACTGCACTGTATTTTAGCTTAGCTTACCAAGGTGTACGTCATCACCACTACATCACAGGCAGAAGAAGGAGTAAGAGGCAGGGAAGAGGGGGGACTGCGGGGAATGCAGGCAGTTCCCGCAGATGGAGTACAAGAGTCAATGAGACGCAGGATGGGGGATGGACCTGGAGGTCTGCGTACGCAGGGCCAGACATGAGGGACGTGATGATGGTGCAGAAGAGTCTCACACAGCAGACCTGAGAGGGCCCTCCGAGGAAATCCCACTTGCAAGGTCAGCCCTTGGCTGGCAGCTGGGAACGTGGAGCTCAGAAATGTTGTTGCCATTCCTGAGAAGAATGTCTCACTGCTCTAAACTGTTTGTACAAACGATGTGGTTTATGATAAATACCTGCTCCCCTGACAACCTGGAATTTTGGTACAAGCTACGCAGGGGGTGCCTACGTGCCCAGCCCCAATTAAAACCCTGGGTGATGATTCTTTAATGAGCTTCCCTGGTAGAAGACATTTCACACATGTTGTCACAAATAAATAATGCACTCTCTCTCTCCCTCTCTCTCTCTCTCTCTCTCTCTCTCTCTCTCTCACACACACACACACACACACACACACACACACACCCCAAATAAGCAAACAAAAACTCAACCCCTTTCATTTATGAAGGACTGAGGCAGTTGCATCTTTAGAAGTGATGGAGAATCACTACTGAATTCTGAATTAATCAAAAGCTTAAAATACAGTTTAAATAGGTGAGAAAAAAGACATCTAGTCTACCTGATGACAAGGAAGAAGTTTTAAAACTACAGTATGGTCCAAAACGCTCGAACAATCAAAATACTTGTCCCTTACAGCATAGACAGTTTTTTTTTAATCTGAATTTCATTTCACATGTAAGGAATACTTCCAAAAACCCCAATCATAAAGAAAGTGGCAACTTCAGCAGCCAGCAGGTTAAAATTAAGAAATGTTTTTAACCTAGTCTATTGACCTTAGCATAAGCTGATTACCTTGATACTAGGAAACCAAAGCTCAGTGCATTGAGAGAATGACTTGTGAGAACAAAAATCACCACCTTATTATTCACTGACATTAAAAAATAATGTTCTCTTGTTTTCTCCATTACTCTTCCAAACTGGGGGATAATTTTTAGGCAGTAGGGATTACTCGTTCCTTTGTTTGATTTAATTATACAGGAAAATTAATGTTATGTTGTCTTCTGGCCGAAGGGAAAAGATGACCTTCCCCAAAACTGTAAATGTCAACTTCTCGCAAGACCAAAGCGTCCCTGAAAGCCTCTTAATTACTTTTGACATTAGCCTTCAGACCAGCAGTGACAATCTCTCTTATTTTAGGAAAAAAATTTTAAGAACAAAAATAAATCCATTTCCCACCCCACCCCCATTTTACCATATTATTAACATACTGAATTTTTTTGTTTAAAATCAGTTTTAAATATTTTCCCTCCTCTGTACATAGGTAGTGGCCCCACAAACGCTTTCTAAATGAAGAGAGAATATATTTTAAATTTTATTTTTTAAAAGATACATGATACCCATATTAACAAATTGAAGGAGAAAAACCATATGATCATCTCAATAGATGCAGTACAAGCTTTGGACAAAATTCAACACCCATTTATGATAAAAAAAACCTCCAGAAAGTAGGCAGAGAGGAAACTTACCTCAACATAATAAAGGCCATATATGACAAACCCACAGCCAACATCATTCTCAGTGGTGAAAAAGTGAAACCATTTCCACTAAGATCAGGAACAAGACAAGGTTGCCCACTCTCAACCCTATTATTCAACATAGTTTTGGAAGTTTTAGCCACGGCAATCAGAGAAGAAAAAGAAATAAAAGGAATCCAAGAAAAGGAGAAGTAAAACTGTGACTGTTTGCAGATGCCATGATACTATACATAGAGAATCCTAAAGATGCTACCAGAAAACTATTAGAGCTACTCAGTGAATTTGGTAAAGTAGCAGGATACAAAATTAATGCACAGAAATCTCTGGCATCCCTATACACTAATGATGAAAAATCTGAAAGTGAAATAAAGAAAACACTCCCATTTACCATTGCAGCAAAACGAATAAAATATCTAGGAATAAACCTACCTACGGAGACAAAAGACCTGTATGCAGAAAACTGTAAGACGCTGATGAAAGAAATTAAAGACGATACAGATGGAGAGATATACCATGTTCTTGGATTGGAAGAATCAACATTGTGAAAATGACAGTACTACCCAAAGCAATCAACAGATTCAATGCAATCCCTATCAAACTACCAATGGCATTTTTCACGGAACTAGAATAAAAAACTGCACAATTTGTATGGAAACACAAAACCCCGAATAGCCAAAGCAATCTTCAGAAAGAAAAACCGACCTGGAGGAATCAGGCTCCCTGACTTCAGACTATACTACAAAGCTACAGTAATCAAGACAGTATGGTACTGGCACAAAAACAGAAATATAGATCAATGGAACAGAATAAAAAGCCCAGAGATAAACCCACGCACATACGGTCACCTTATCTTTGACAAAGGAGGCAAGAATATACCATGGAGAAAAGACAGCCTCTTCAATAGGTGGTGCTGGGACAACTGGACAGCTACATGTAAAAGAATGAAATTAGAACACTCCCTAACACCATACACAAAAATAAACTCAAAATGGATTAAAGACCTAAATGTAAGGCCAGACACTATAAAACTCTTAGAGGAAAACATAGGCAGAACATTCTATGACATAAATCACGGCAACATCCTTTTTGACCCACCTCCTAGAAAAATGGAAATAAAACCAAAAATAAACAAGTGGGGCCTAATGACACTTAAAAGCTTTTGCACAGCAAAGGAAACCATAAACAAGACGAAAAGACAACCCTCAGAATGGGAGAAAATATTTGCAAATGAAGCAACTGACAAAGGATTAATCTCCAAAATTTACAAGCAGCTCATGCAGCTCAATATCAAAAAAAACAAACCCAATCCAAAAATGGGCAGAAGACCTAAATAGACATTTCCCCAAAGAAGATATACAGATTGCCAACAAACACATGAAAGGATGCTCAACATCATTAAATATTAGAGAAATGCAACTCAAAATCGCAATGAGGTGTCACCTCACACTGGTCAGAATGGCCATCATCAAAAAATCTACAAACAATAAATGCTGGAGACGGTGTGGAGAAAAGGGAACCCTCTTGCACTGTTGGTGGGTTTGTAAACTGATACAGCCACTATGGAGAACAGTACGGAGGTCCCTTAAAAAACTAAAAATAGAACTACCATATGACCCAGCAATCCCACTCCTGGGCACATACCCTGAGAAAACCATAATTCAAAAAGAGTCATGTACTACAATGTTCACTGCAGGTCTATTTACAATAGGCAGGACATGGAAGCAACCTAAGTGTCCATCGACAGATGAATGGATAAAGAAGATGTGGCACATATATACAATGGAATATTACTCAGGCATAAAAAGAAATGAAATTGAGATATTTGTAGTGAGGTGGATGGACCTAGAGTCTGTCATACAGAGTGAAGTAAGTCAGAAAGAGAAAAACAAATACCGTATGCTAACACATATATGTGGAATCTAAAAAAAAAAAAAAATGGTTCTGAAGAACCTAGGGGCAAGAGATGGGAATAAAGACACAGACCTACTAGAGAATGGACTTGAGGGCATGGGGAGGGGGGAAGGGTAATCTGTGACAAAGTGAGAGAGTGGCATGGACATATATACACTACCAAACGTAACATAGATAGCTAGTGGGAAGCAGCCACATAGCACAGGGAGATCAGCCCGGTGCTCTGTGACCACCTAGAGGGGTGGGATAGGGAGGGTGGGAGGGAGGGAGACGCAAGAGGGAAGAGATATGGGGATATATGTATATGTATAGTTGATTCACTTTGTTATAAAGCATAAACTAACACAACATTGTAAAGCAATTATACTCCAATCAAGATGTTAAAAAATTTTTTTAAGGTACATGATAAAATAGGACCTATGTCTTTAGGGTCAGTCTTTCTCCTGAAGCTTCATGAGACCTCACCATTCTTGCTAAAGCCTGAATGTCTATAGACGGCCAATTCAACACTTGCTTATGCACTAAACCTTCAAAAACCATTCACAAACGTAGAAAATATAAACTCAGGAGACAACGGTAGCATGGAAAAAAAAAAACACTTTGGCCTAACACATGAAATCAAAATGCATACGAAAAATCTAAAACGCAAATGAACCCAAGATAGTGTTTTCTAATGTCCAACGGGATAAGCACAGGGGTTAGAAGTCAGTCTCGGTACCTGGCATCAGAGCTGCAATAGTTTTCAGTTTCCCACCACTGGATGTGATGTCCTGAGTGGCTCCCACAGTGATGTTGGTATCTTTTATTCCTGGCTGGCAAAAAGAAACGTGGATTGCAGCAAAAGCCCCCAAAAAGCCAGTGATCCATTTCCAGTGTTTCAGAGGTATGAAGAAGGCAAAAGACAAGACAACCCACTGGATGGCTACCGAGACTGTCATCAGAGGTCCTAGAGAGAGCCGGTTCGCGGCACAGAGCACAGGAAAAGAACAAGCTTAGGTTAGAGCGGGATGAGAAGATCACGGAAAGTGAACTCGTGGATGCTGGTAGCTTTTATCATCTTTGCAAGAACTATGGCTGTGAATGTATACAAAACACCCAGAATCAGAAAATCCATAGAGACAGAGAGCGGACTGGTGGTTGCTAGGGGTTGGCGGGGGGAGAGAGTGACTACTAATGATTACAGGGCTACGTTCCTTCCTTGGGGAGTGTTGAAAATGTTCTGGAGCCTGACAGAGGCGATGGCTGCTAAACACTGTGCATGTACTAAATGCCATAGAATCGTACACTTTAAAACGGTTGAAGATTGGGATTGACATATACACACTACTATACATAAAACAGAGAACACACGGCACAGGGAACTCTACTCAATACTCTGTAATGGCCTATATGGGAAAAGAATCTGAAGAAGAGTGGATGACACGTATACGTATAACTGATGCACTTTGCTGTACGCCTGAAATTAATACAACATTGTAAATCAATTATACTCCAATAAAAAGTTTTTTAAAAGAGCTTAGATTTTAATACTGAAATGTCTAAAACAACCCGATAAAGATAAAATTTAAACGAATTAAAAAAAGCAGAAATAAATCATGCCAAAAAGAATAATTAAAAGGAGAACCTTCCACTTTAAAAAAAAAAAGGTTGAATGCCATTTTCAAATGGTTAAAATGGTTATTTTATGTTGTGTGTGTTTGACCACACACTAAAAATATGGCTATGAAAGGAAAGGATAATGAGACAGGTAGAGACAGGTGTGAGGTGATAGGAACACTTTTTCCCTAGGAAAGAGATAATTGTACATTTTTATAGGTTTCCACGAGTTGAAGCAAAGGGGCAAATAGAAACGCTGAAGCTGGAGAACCCGGGAGAGACAGAACTCAGAGGAGACGCTGAGGAGAGGGCTCTGCGCTCGAGCAGGAGATGACCTTGACAGGCAAGAAAGAGAAGAGGCTAAGGAAGCAGGTACTTTCAGGTAGCTCTGCCTTGATCTTTTTTTTTTTTTTTTTTTCCCTCTAGAATAAAAGGGAAACTTGTTACCTGAGAATCCAGGGAAGCAAGAATAGGAAAGGATGCTTACATGAGCAGTAGAAATGTGGCATAACCATCTTGGATAAGATGTTGGAGGAAGCTGTGAGGGGAAAGTGGAAGCATCTCTAAGTGGTACCAAGGGCCTAGGTGGAACTGGAATCCACAGCAGTGCCCCATCGGCACCCACTGGGGTCCTCTGGTTGGTTACTTCCTTTTTTCCCAGCAGGGCATGGTTGTCTGATGCTGGATCAGAAAGAGCAGATGGTTGTCTCAGTCTAGGGTTGGGCTTGGCAAAATGGGGAGAACAGGAAGCCAATGTGAGATCTCGACTTTTTGGTGGGAGAACTATTGGGGAAATGCTTTGCGGGATCTTGTACGTCCTTTGGCTGGATTTTAGAGACCTGACATGTTACTTTTGACAAAATCTCTTCCAGTTTTATCAAGGCTTTAGGGGGAGAGGGTTTGCTGAGCTCCTCACCCAAACATTCTGGAAGTTTCTTCCCTCAGCCTAGGAGGTCTTGGCCACTTAATGCCACTGCACCCAACTGTTAGTAAACATCATTCAAAATAGGTTTCAGACCTATATCCCTTTAAGAAATGCTGAATGACCAATAATTAAGAATAGAACTACCAAATGACCCAGCTATCCCACTTCCGGGTATTTATGCAAAGAATATGAAAGCACTAACCCAAAAGACATATGCATCCCTACGTTCATATGACATTATCTACCAACAGCTGAGATATGGAAACAACCTAAATGCCCATCCATGGATGAATGGATAAGGAAGATGTGGTGTGTACGCACACACACACAATGGAATACTCCTCAGCCATAAAGAAAGATGAAATCTTGCCATTTGCAGCAACAGGGATGGACCCAGGTGGTACTCTGTTAAATGAAATAAGTCAGACAGAGAAAGACAAATACCATATAATTGTACTCACATGGGGAATATAAGATACTAATAAACAAACAAACAGAATAAATGAGCAAACCACATCAAACAGAAACAAGTATGTAGATACAAAGAACAGAGTGGTGTTTATCAGAAGGGAGGCGTGGGGGGAGAGTTAAATGGGTAAACGGGGTCAAGTGTATGGTGATGGATGGAAACTAAATTTGGGTGGTAAGCATGCCGTAGGGTACACAGAAGTAGAAATATAATGCTGTACACATGAAACATATAATGTTATATATCCATGTTTCCTCAGTAAAAACAAGTTTTAAAGGCAGAAATGCCTAGTGAAAAAAATTAGCAGAATTTTTTCCTGTTCGATTTCAGATTAATATGATAATGTCAAGCATAAACCCGTGAGAGGAGATCACGGCATCCAGCAGCAGCCACCTTTGCTTGACCTAAGAACTCAAGGATATGGTGGGCCACGGAGGAGTACCTCGAGTGCCTCAGACCACACCGAAATGTACAGGGCTGGGCGGTAAGCAGGTGGGTGTTTCACGGGATCCTGGATTGGCAGTCATGGGTCAGGAACACCCTGAGGACAGAGTTTCGTGTGTACTGGATATTTTCTGTGGCAAAAGTCCATAGCTTCCACCGGATTCTCCGAGGACACCATGATTCCCAAACACTGTTGATTGCCACTGCAGAGGGAAAGGACTGACTGGGAAACGGGCAGAGAGAATGAGCTGAGGTTAGATGGCAAGTGGCCTAGCTATCGTTTATAGGGCAAAATTCCCTCAGGTGCCAAAAGGAGGTTTTCCAAACATCTATTACACAACCTATCGGGACGTGAGGGCTGAAGGTGCAAAGGAAGATAATCCCAGTGAACACAATTTTCACAACTTGGAGGAAGAGGCAAGATGTACACAAGTGAAATTAACTAGACCTAAAATAATGACAGAGATGGGTAAGGTCATACCTCCAGCTCACTACAGGTTCAACGTGACACCCCCCTCTCATCATGTTGGCTCCTGGAAGGCCCGGAGGTGAGAGAGAAATGGACAAAGACAGGAGGCTACTTATCCGTGATGCGCTGTCTTCAACAAAACGTCCTCCTGGTCCTAAGCTAAATACCGTGGTTTAAGCAGTATGTCATCTTTATGAATCCAAGCCCAGAAGTGCGAACATCTTACTCATAAAATATACGATGATTCCATCTTGGTAGTTGCTGAAGTAGTTCTACTACTTCCTTCTCCCCTTAAGAGTGGGCTGTGTTGCCTTTCCCAGCAGGTTTTGATTTTCAAGGAGACATTCTTCACTAGATCTGGTCTCCTGAACTTTGTATAAGGTTAGAATCGCTGATCCTGGAGCCCTGTTAGTGATCACCCCTCTTAACCTGTCTGGCCTGTGCCAACGGATTACCCCTGCTGAGACTTCTGTCCAGAACCAGATGGTCTGTCTAGTTAACCAGGAGAGGCTGATCTCATTAGCTTTTAGGACATCAAAAGAGTGCTCAAGTGGAGTATTTGTCACCTTTTTATGGTTTAAAAGACATCAAATACCATCTTCCTGGTTTCAATGGCCTTCCCTAAACAAGAACAATACTTTCATCTCTGTAGGTCTTCCGTGGCTGCCACAGCCCTCATCAAATGTGAAATTAAAAAAAGGAATAAATAATTACATCTATTTGATCTACCTGAAGGCTTCGGTTAAAATCAATCCAGATAATAAAGATGAAACTTACAAGGATTTCTATAATGTTTGACAAGACAATTACAAAGACAAGCAATGTAACAACAGTTCCTAAATCTTGCTTATGTATATTCCCTGGCTCAACTATCTGAGGGCTTAAATATGTGCATTTTATGCCATCAGTATAATTACCCCAACTGTTTAGCCTTTATATGAAAATAAAAGGAAAATCTTTGCTTACTTTATGGTTTTTGGCTCAAAGTATGTACATAACATTGTGGCTGGATTTAATTTTACCTTTGTGCATAGAAATCTACAGACAATTGCAATGAAGGGATCATTTATTATCATAACCCAACCACTGACATCTTGTCTAGGTGAATCATGAATTTTGCCCACACTCGGTCCGGTCAATTTTCTCAGAGCTGAGGGATATTCAAGCAAAGACACACATGGGGCTCAACTAGACAGGGTCAGGGGGACATTTGCGTGGGGACTGGTCATGTAGGAAATGCACAGGAGACTGAGATCTACTTTTATGATCTTCAGTGTCAGTAACAGAGAACAAAATGCTTCGAACAGCCTCACCACCCACTGCCTCAGAAAATCTCTAAAAGCAATGCTCTGATATTTATATGGGTTGCATCAGGAGTTGCAATCTTAGGGGCAAAATGAGAACTCCTTTCTCTGCATATGCTCCAGAGTTTCTGTAACTTCTCTCCTCTCAGAAACATCCCAAACCACCCGTCCTGCTTACTGTTCCCATCACACCTAGGACTACTCAGTATAAGGGGTCGATTGGTTAAAGAAAATGCAACTAGAAAGAGAATCAAAGAAAATGACCCTCAAAAGGGAACTTGGGACACCTTCAGGAATCCAACTATAACATTTTTAGGTAGATCAATACAAATCTTTGGAAACCTTCATATTAAAATGTAAATATTCTGCTATTACAGTAAAATCAATCGGGTGTAGAACAAATAGACCAGTTTTTAGTCTGCTTCTAACTAGCTGTGCAACTTTGGGCGAGATAATAAAGCATCTGGAGTTTCTGTGAAATGGAGGGGCCTGGACTGACTAATTTCACCTTGAAGTCCCATGAAGTAATGAGGTCATGGACTGCAGTCTTCTGGTCTTTATTAGGGAACCATATATTATTTTGCAGGATTCCTGTACTAGGTTAACGGATTTCTCTTTCCTCTACCACATAGTTTTTCAAACCATTGTCATGACTTATCTCTACTTCTATTTTGTATTTGAATAAGACTCAATTCACCCAGATTTTTCAGAGAGCATTGCTAAACTCCGTAGATTAGGCTGGTGTGCGTCATTTATAAAATATTTACAGCATCTAGTAGAGAGCTCTATATAATAAACGGCTTCTATTTAAATGATGATAGACTGTTTCACATTTTCAACTTGGCTTTTTCAGTAGATGTATTCTCAGCCTCATTGGATTTCCGATTTTACTTTAAAATAGCTCTAATCAGGGCTTCCCTGGTGGCACAGTGGTTAAGAATCCGCCTGCCTATGCAGGGGACACGGGTTCGAGCCCTGGTCCGGGAAGATTCCACATGCCGCGGAGCAACTAAGCCTGCGGACCACAACTACTGAAGCCTGCGCACGTAGAGCCCGTGCTCCACAACAAGAGAAGCCACTGCAATGAGAAGCCCGCACACCACGACGAAGAGTAGCCCCCGCTTGCCGCAACTAGAGAGAGCCCGCGCACAGCAACGAAGACCCAACGCAGCCAAAAATAAATAAGTAAATTTATTTTAAAAAAGCTCTAATCAAATATGCAATTTAACAATCTTACTCATAGATAATTTTTATCTATATTTTTCGTTTTGCTTTTTGTTGCATAACAATAATAGGGAAGGATCTCCAACAAAAACAATTTTCTAGATTAAAGTTGGAAGCCTCTGGTTTTATTTTTGAAAAGCCACAGTTAGTCTGAAATGCATTATTAAGTTGTCTGTAATGATACTTAAAAGCTGGAGGAGTTTAATTCCATAATAGCTGTTTCATTTTTAAATCTGACACATCTTCAGTTTATGTAACGTGTCTGAGATTGCACAGCTGTTTTTATTTATAGTCTAATGGGGGAATTTCACTTGTCAAAGACGCTATGACACATAAATGTCCTTGTGTGCGTTGCATTCTGGAACACAGTCCACTTACAAGCCAAGAAAATGTCGAGGAATATGATTAAAATCCTTTTAGCTGCAAAGAGACTGAAATATTCTTCTCAAGTTCCTACTCTTCAAGGGCTATTACAAGAGAAGTCCACATGCAAAAGAAGCCACCAATTTACATAACATGCTTACTATTTTTAATTAAGAAAAGACAGTCAAAATCATCTTCAGACCTCAATACTGGCAACATTCATCAGTAGTAATAGGAGGGCGATGTACTGCGATGATGCAAAGACTCCGATAAACTGGAAGGCAGTGAGGAGGGTTTTTCAGGGGTTTCACTGAGGAGGGATGGGTTTGCATAGAAGAGAGACATCCAGCCATCTGCCTGCCTCTGTCTGATTTGGGTTACTTACCGGGCTTCTATCGAAATGCTGCCCAACACAAAGACAATACAGATTCTAGGGACCGGCATTGCCACTTGTTAATTGCCTGGCTCTCTTATAAAGTACACACTAGATTTATTTTCCTACATGCAAGCACATGATCTATCTTTGTTTCCAAGCAATGATGACTGAAAGGTACCAAGTGGAAGACCTTTGCCATTTCTTCTTCAATAAACGTCAGCTAGTTCCCTTCTCATCCTTCCCATTTAAGTTGACCATAGGAACCCCAAGGTGACCTGGGTTTTCCTTCTCTTGCCTCACAGTCGGCTTGCTGATGGTCAAGGGACACACCCAACTCAAGGTTATTTCAGGAGCAACTGCGTCCATATGCCATGGAGCGATGGTCTTTTCAAGTAAGGCTATTTGAAGAGGTCATAAAATATTCATGTATTCTTATGTATTTCTTCTCTGTGCTTGCTTGTTTTAAAATGCAATTCTCCTCGTAAATATTTTGTTGCCAAAATTTATTGGAATAAACAAGGAGTGTTACCTGATTATACAACTTTTACATCTGTATCTGTGGGAGCTCTGCTGCAGTGTTTTCAGACTGATAGTAGTAGAACTAGTTTTGATAGTTTTTGATAGTAAAACCCCATGCAATATCCCATCAGTACTGGGAGGACTTTTAAAAAATGGATTGCCTTTGACAACATGAATAATGGGTTTCCTATTCACGTTATAAAACAAAAATTTATTACAAAGATAAGTCAGAAATGCCCGTGAGCAGAAAGTTCTATTCAGCTACTCATTTTCATAAGACCTGCAAAACATTTTTCTGTGCAACATATTCAGATATTTTGAATTCAGCAAGGGAGTCAGATGTTCTATTATTAAAAAATATGTGTTTATATGTGGAGATCACCTGAATTATTTCCTACCTTCTTCTTTAATTTTCACTTCACATTTATTTTGCATGTGTTTCTGAGTTGTGTTTTTACAATAAAGGCTCCCTTTTCTATAGATTCGGTGTTCTCTTCTTATGAAATTACTCAAAATTACTTTTCTAATTCTACAAAATGTAGACAATCAACACTGTTACTTTAAATTTAAGCTGAATTATTCATTTCTCCCCAACAGCATTACAGTTTTCCAGCAGTTGGGAAACTGAAACAAATGATGGGATTGCAAGCAACGGTGAGGCACCTGTCAGACAGGTACAGGGCTGATTAACAGACATCCCCTGAAAGCCCTTTCTGTCAGTTCACTGCGAAAAAGCAGACTGCTCACCCCACCTGATCCCAGATATACGTCTGTTTCTGATTCTTCAGCAGTGAAGTTGTTGGGTCAGAGACCAAGTCTTTCTATTAAAAATTTCTAGGCTCCAAAGTTCCTCTAATGCAAGCAATATCAACATTTTCTTTCTCTCTCTAATCTCAAATAAAAATAGCATTTTATTCAGCAGTTTTAAAATAGAAATTTTCAATCTCCAGTAGGAGATGGACTTGCCTGAATTTATTTGAAAATATCTTTTGGTCTATTTTCAAAACTTGCTTCATTTTCACTGAGTGGAAATCATCTCAGTGAGTTAAGCCTTCATTTTAGTCATTACCAGGACTACCTAATGTAGGCTCTTTTGATCAAAACACACTACGACATTTTTGAAGAGACATTTTGAGTTCTGAAAAAGAAAGCTTCACCCATAGTCTTTGAGAGTTAAAAAAGGTGGCAAAGTATGGATTGGTATAAGCCTAAATAGGTATTGGTGTAAGATCAAGTAAGTATTATCATTATTACAAAGCTTCTCATAAGGACTCACTGGAGCATTGTTTAAACTTTATCGTTCAAAGAAATTGAAATGATACAGATAAAGATAAAGAAAACATGGAAGTCAAATCCTGAAACTAAGCTGTGAGAACCCAGTTTCACAAACGTGAAGCTGAAAAGAATGGAGAACACCCTCTGAACAGCTCGGAAACTCCCATGACAATACGTTTTGCGGGGCGCCAGCCAGAGCTCACTCGCTAGATCGTCCTTGGCTTCTGCAGGATGAATCCACATTTTCCAGATCCTGGATATTCTGATACCATGGTATGTCTTGCCCACATTTCTTAGGGAGTAAATGATGTGGAAACTTCCTTCAACAATCAGCCACAACACGCAATTCTCCCAATTATTCAGTGTTTTGTTCGGAATCAAAGGCCCTTTTTCTAATTCATTGGTAGCACTGGGATATAACTTTCGCACACTTGTACTTAATCCAGCACACGCTCATTCCCTTGGCGGGACGACAGGAGAAGCAGAGCTCTGCATGGCACACATGCCTCCAGCCCTTTGCCCACAAGGCCTTGTTAACTGTGAGCGAGCAGCAAAGGATGGGGGAAAACAATAGGAATATTTTAAAGCTGTGGTTTTCTGGATGAAAACATACCATACAGCCTAATTATTTCCTTACTCTGTGTGTATTAGCGTACATAACCCAAACTTCCGAGCTGTCAAAGCAAACCTCAGAGACGGGGAAGGTTGACAGGGAAAAAGCCAAACAACAAAACAGCGCGTTTTTCAAGGATGGGGATTTTCAGTTCAATTAGATTTCCTTGCTATCGAAATAACGGGGCTCAGGGACCCACAGAGCCAGAGGAGAAAGTATGTCAACGTAACGTAACAATGTCCAAAACGGAGTAGAAAATATGTCAACGTAACATAACAATGTCCAAAGTATTTCTCCTTTTTCTATCTGCTTTGCTTCAGCCATTCTGCTTGAATTTCTATCATTGGAATTTATGGTAAATATATTGAATGTCATGCGGTAAAAGTAACAACCTCTTTAGAGGATACCGAGTTTCACAGGCAACAAACACCAAATCACTTTTTAAAAACTCAGTGCCAACCAGTTCACTGAGGTCAGACACTCGCCATCATCCACCCTTGGTTTAAAACCCTTAAATCTTTGAAGGCTAGTGTCCTTGGGGTCTCTCCAGAATGACACGTGAGGGAGAAAATCAGAATCATCAGTAGGACAGGTCCAGACAATGGGGCATTGTATTGCCTGAAACAAGGACTGCATTAACTCTCCTGAGTATAAAGTAGAGAAAGAAGATATTTTTCAGAACTATTTAAATAAATGTCATTCTGTTTATCAAAACAGAGAAATCTGGCAGGCGTTTCGCACCATATGGGGCTTTTGAAAATATATGAGAAACATCTGATTATGTGTTTAGTTGAATATTATTAAAACTGTATGCAAACCCTTGGGAGAGCTTTTAGCCAAAGTTCCCTAAAATCACCCTCTGGAGCATCCTATATGACATATTATTGTGTGCATAAAATTATTCTGATATAAATAAAACAGAGCATCAGTGAAACCCACACCGTCCTCCATCACTGAGCTGATTCCATGTATAACTGTAATTATAAATATCCATAATCATTTATTTTGACTCGAAGGGTCATTTAGTAAAGCCAGAACCTATAATTTGTGACGGTAGTAAGATCAGTATAATAGCGAGGGTCTCACGCTACTTAGGAAAGACAAATATACCCCACAAGCCGGAAGAGCAGGTAGCTGGGAGACTGAGTGTGGAAGGAGGGAGAATGAGCGATGGTCAGCTATTGCTCCTCTGAGGCATGTAAACACCATCAGAGCCTCTGTCACAACCTCACATCCACTACTTAAAAACCAAAGTTTGCTCTCAAGGAATGCAAGTTCAAAACCAGGTACCATCTAAGGCTGGGGAGGTCAAGAACACTCTTATTTCCTTTGTACTTGCAAGGTTAACTAGATGTTTACCAAAGGAATAGACTTAGATGTAAACGTCACGTCAAGTTGCTAAGAAGAGCCCATGCAAAATATTTCAGAGTCGGAGTTATGGAATGTAAGATTATGTTTATGAGTGGGACGTTACAGATGCTGCCATTAATGAACGAAAAATTAAATATATTCAAACCCAGCGCTCACTAACATCCATTTGAAACCTATAGTCTCAGTATATCAGGTTCCGGTAAGGACAGCAACCAGGTGCTCTTCTCAGAGCAGGATTCCCCCTTGACGTGAAGTCCCCAACACACCCTTCGCGAGCAACAGGCAGCATGTGTCGACGCTACACGCATTCACCCGTTCCTTTACTATCTCTATTTTCTAAAATACTTTCATGGTAAAATTTGAGGGTGTTTTCCCTTACTATTTCTTGGAGAGTGAGCGATAAGAAAACAGTGTAGAACACAGATTTAGGAAGGAGATAAAAAAACATCGGTGAGATACGGAATGGAGCTGTGCTGGCAGAAGCGTGCATGAAAATCATTGTAGCTGCGACCCAGCAAGTTGTTTTTACTTTCTGGCAATTTCGGCGCACTCCCCAATCTCTCCTTTTTGCTTCCACTTGTACCTACCATCCAGAGACGATTCGCCACGAATTTATGAAGTGCCCGACTCCATGTTAATTTCCTACCTGTGGAACACGGGTTTTTCCCTTGTGTTTCCTAAGTGTGTATAACATTTAATCAATCTCGGTTACAGCATAATTCCTTTCCAACAAGGACTCAACGACTGTCTGCATCAATCTGTTTCTTCAATGGCTGGCATCAGGCACCACAATGGCATGCATTTGTAAAAGTGGACTTTTCAGGTCTTTATTTCAAGTCTATTTGCCATCGTTGGGGTAACTCCTTAGAGCTCTACCACCCTAGAAAACACACACACTATAAATTTAAATCATAAATAGAGTTACTAGATATGACCCAAGATGCCGTATTAAGTTTGAATTACATTTTCTTGGGACATCTAAAAAATGATCTGATGAATTTTATATGAAATTCAGCTTCAGGCATCTTGTATTTTTATTTGCTAAATGTGGCAAAGCTAGCCATAAATGCAAATTGTGCACGTCCATAAAACAGCATTAGAGGAGAGTGAATTAATATTTGTTTCCATTCATGAATAATATAAATAACATAAATAACAAAATACAAGCAGGTTACAAGTCAGTACTCCTATTGGTTGTAACAAGGAAGACTTGGATAGAAAATCCCTTGATCAAAGCAAACCTTTGATCAGCTGCAAAGTGAAAGACTTGCTCACGTGTGCCCGACATATGTTAATGTGCTTGGCGAGAATAAAGCATGGTACGTATATTAGAGTCAGAAAGATACTCCGAAGACGTAACTGCAGCATCTGAAATCTCCTACAAAGAATTAACACAGCTTGGCACAGACCAAGCCAACACCAGCAAGTGGGATAACATGTCCTGTGGAGAAATCTGCAGTGTCTATCCCAACTACGCAACTCCATCACTGTAGCTCAGATGCAGCTACAGACAGTAGAGAAAGGAAGGCGTGTAACTGTGTCCCAATAAAACTTTATTTATAAAAACATGGGGCTGCGTGGATTTGACCCGCTGGCTCTAGTTTGCCATCCCCTGACCCAGGACAAACAAAGAGTTTGTTAGGAGCTCCTTACACCAGTGATAAGCTTTTTCCTCAGAGGAAGAAACAGCAATTGCAAGAAGTATTCAATGCTGTCAATGCTCTAATACAATAACAAGGGATTTGGTTTGGTGATATTATAAAAACTCAAACTCGCCATTATAGTTAGGAAGAGGAGTTAGTTATCTTGTTCATGAAATCAACTACATCGTTAAATAAGGTCTAAATTTGGAGTTTTGGAAAAATTAAGAGGTCTACATACCCATGGTGGATTAACAATACATGTTCTCTCTCTCCTTTTCAAAGCTCACAATAATGGTATGTCAATCAATGTAGTGATTCATAATGACAGACAGAATGCGGGAGGAGACAGTAGCAGAGGAGATTTTAACACATTTTGGAAACTGGGAAGTGAATGTAAGATGCTCATTGAGTAGGAAAGCAAGTAGAATTACAATCCGAGCTCTGCTCACACACTCTGTTTCCGTTTGAGGAGACAGGCCAGGCCTGAGACATGCTGCAGAGGCTGGGCAGTGTGACACTGATGCCAGCTTTCCTTAACCAACCTCAATCTCACCTATCGCATTATCTCAGGCTGTCTTTCAAGAGACATCCTTTGCTACTAACAAAGCGAAAAGAACATTGTTTTAAAATGCTGAACAAGAAAAGGTGTTTTTCCCGTGTAGCTCACTGCAAACAAGCCTTTGCAGAGTCTCCACACACAGTCCGGTGCGAGTGGTGTGTCATGAGTTAGAAGGAAACTTCTCTCAGCAGGTGAATCGCTGCAGGCTAGTAACCTTGATTTTATTAAATGCAACTGACGGGAGTCAGCCTCTACCCAATCTTCACATTACTTTGGATTTAAACCTTCAGAAGAAAAAAATCCGATGCGCTTTCTTTGGGATTTGTTGTGTTATCCAATAACAATGGAAACCTACTTTACCAAAAAAAGCAATGCTGTATTTACTTAAATTACAGTCAATCCCACCTCATTTCATCATATAAAATGTTTAACATTTTATTTCTCATTAATAAGACATAAAACATACAGGCTCCTGGGATAATTAATTCTTAGTTTTTTTATCTTTTCTTTTTCATTAAACAAAGAGGAAAAGTAAGATCATGATGTCTCACAGAATTAATAGAGTTATGTCTGAATGTTTATAGATGATTCTTAATGATTCCCAAAAGCCTATCGACAGCACACATATTTACCAAAAGAATACCATGTCATTTATCACAACCCTTGCTTAATAAAAACTTGCAATTTTATACAACACATCACATTACATTTACTGCAAATTAAATAATGAGTAACAGGATATAGGTTTATTCTTGTTTATATAAACCTACAATAAAAATGGATAAATTCATTAGCTCTTTACTGCTTTTGATAATTAGTCTTACAAATGCCTACTGTAATTTATTCCCCGGTAGGTCTCAAGATGTTCTTTGAAACATAAATTAACTCATGCATTTCACTTGAACTATTTTGTCTGAATGTTTTTTTTTGTTTTGTTTTGTTTTGTTTTTGCGGTACATGGGCCTCTCACTGCTGTGGCCTCTCCCGCGGCGGAGCACAGGCTCCGGACTTGCAGGCTCAGCGGCCATGGCTCACGGGCCCAGCCGCTCCGCGGCACGTGGGATCTTCCCGGACCGGGGCACAAACCCGTGTCCCCTGCATTGGCAGGCGGACTCCCAAACACTGCGCCACCAGGGAAGCCCTTGTCTGAATGTTTTGACGGAAAGGAAGTCTGATATGGTTGATTACTTTGAAAAAGACACTGATTTGCTTATTAGTTTCATGGTAGAAATTTCTCATTTACTGAGAAAGGCTTATACATAGATCCAAGGTTTTGACAAAAGCGCATGTAGGGCACATCTTTATCAAAAAATGCAGTGTTGGGAAAGGTTTATTGTACTTCAACAATATTTAGATTGTTCTCAACTCTGTTCATTGGGTTAAAAGAGTACCTCTAAGGGAAAAAAAATGTAAAATTAATCATCATTTTACAAGTCCTCATAACTATTTTTGGTTTAAGTATGAGAATTTGAGAAAAATTAACTTGGTGATGGGTAATAAATCCTTTGGAAGATCGTTATTTCCAAGTGTTTGTTTTCGCAAAACTGAAGGATGACCCGATGGAATAGCCAGCAGCTACATTTTGGAGGGGAGCGGAAGTTTGCTCCCCAGGGGAGATTTGGCAGTGTCTGTAGGCATTTTTGGATGACACAACTGAGCAGATACCACTGACATCTAGTGGAAGAGGCCAGAGATGCTGCTAGAAATCCCGCAATGCATAGGACACTTCCTTAGCCTCCAAGTAATTACCGGATCCCAAATGTTAACTGTGTCCAAGTTGAGAAACCCTTATATACGGATTTCTAAATAAATTTAAAATGGGGAAAAAACCTCTACTTATCTCATTAAAAGATTCACTTAAAGAAATTTTATTTAATAATTATGAATGTGTATGCTTTAATTAAACAATGTCTGTTTATGTTGCTTTGATTAACTATGTAATAATAATAAATGTAATGATAACACAAACTAGAAAAATATTTTAAACTCTTCAGGCTTATGGTTACACGACATTTTTTAAAAGTAACGTTTAAAATAACTTATAGTATTGTTTCAGGTAAGTGTCTTAGTCTGTTCAGGCTTCTATAACAAAATACCAGAAACTGGGTGTCTTAGAAAGAACAGAAATTTGTTTCCCACAGTTCTGGAGGCTGCAAGTCCAAGCTCGAAGCACCACAATGGTCAGGCGAGGGCCCTCTTCCTGGCTCATAGCTGAGTCCTCACATGGGGGGGGGGGGCAGTGAGGGTGCTCTCTGGGGTCTCATCTATAAGGGCTCCACCCACATGACCTGATCACCCCCCCAAAGTTCTCTCTCTAAATACCATCATATTGGAGGTTAACATTTCAACACATGAACTGTGGCAGGCTAGGGCACAAACATTCAGACCAAACAGTAAGTAAAACAAGTTATCAATAAAAGTTTTTCGAGCATCATATAATATTACTTTAGGATAAAATTCTCTGCAGAAATCAGAATGGAAACTAAAATTCAAGGAAGAAAAGAAATGACGTAAAATTTCATCCTGTTAGGAAAGTGCTTCTTCAGGGTCTTTAATTGCTTATAATAGGTATCGACTTGCTGCAGTGATCAGATTACACTGAGCATGTTTAAAAGAGTGATCTTACAGTTCTGTGTTAAGCTGTCTATAGGGACAGTACGCTGGAAATTTCATTTTTTCTGTCTAGTTAAGACGATGATGTATAATTCTGGATGTAACCAAAGTGTGCTAAAAGTTGCGCAGGGTGGCAAGATCCTTTCAGAGAGTATTTAAGCGAGAATGTTTGAAGACCATGGCTGTACAGATGGCCAGTGCAATTCACAAAAAGCACAGGGGGCTCCAGACAGATGAGCAGGATAAACCCCTTCCCAGTCAAAGTCCTCATGCCTTTTCTACTCTTGTAGCCCAAAAGCATTTTGAACAGCAAATTTTCAAATCCAAATATACAGGTGTATCTTGGAGATATTGCAGGTTTGGTTCCAGACCATCACAATAAAGCTAATATTGCAATAAAGCGAGTCAAACTAATTTTTTGGTTTCCCAGTGTATTATAAAAGTTATGTTTATGGGGCAGAGTCAAGATGGTGGTGTGGGGGGGCTTCCCTGGTGGCGCATGGTTGAGACTCCGCCTGCCGATGCAGGGGACACGGGTTCGTGCCCCGGTCCGGGAGGATCCCACATGCCGCGGAGCAGCTGAGCCCGTGAGCCATGGCCGCTGAGCCTGCGCGTCCGGAGCCTGTGCTCCGCCACGGGAGAGGCCACATCAGTGAGAGGCCCGTGTACCGCAAAAAAAAAAAAAAAAAAAAAAAAAGATGGTGATGTGGGAAGATGCCGAGTTAGCGTCTCCCCACAACTAGGGCGCCTGCTGGCCGCAGGTGGGGGAACCTGATGCCCAAGGAGACGGGAGGAACCCCCAAGTGACCGGTAGGACATGGTGGGGGGTACTGAGGGGGGAGGAGAAGTGGAGGCCAGGTAGGATCAGCGCCCCTGAGGCCAGGGAGAACAGGAAAGGCAGGCGGGAGGGGCCCTGCGGGAGGGGCCCTGCGGGAGGGGCAGGAGAGGAGCGGAGGGTGACTGCCCTGCCCACTTGGCTGGGGACCCTGCTGAGTTTCCAGGCCAGTCCCCTGCCCTCCAGGTCCCTCCATTCCCCCAGCCACATTGGTCCTGGGGGCATAGGAAGGAGGCCAAGGGGAGAACAGGAGAGGAAGGTGGGAGGGGCCCTCCGGGAAGAGAGGAGCGGAGGGCGTTTGCCCCACCCACTGGAGCCCAGGAAGCCTGCCAGGCTCCCAGGTGAGGTCCCCTGCCCTCTGAGACCAGGGGTGGAGGGCATGCCTGGGCCCCTTCTGTTCCTTGAGCCTAAGCCCCACCCCCAACAGTCCCCAGGGCCTTTTCCAGCCCTGTGGGTCCTGAGCATAGGCCCCACCCACTGCCCAAACCTCCTACTTGCTTAGGCCCTGCCCTCCACAGCCAAGGCCTTCCCCCCACCCCTTTTTTTTTCTCTCTTTTGCCTCCTACTCTTTTATTTTTACTATTGTGGTACTGATGTACCTTCCGGTTGTTGATTCATCTATATTTTTATTTTCATATTCTTTCTAATGTATCTGTTAGTTTCCTAGTCTAATTTTATTTTTTACTTTGTTATTGCTTTCTCTCTCTCTCTCTCTCTTTTTTTTTTTTGCCACCCCACGCAGCTTGTGGGATCTTGGTTCATGAGCTGGGGGTCGGGCCGAAGCTCCTGCAGTGGGACCTCCGTGTCAGAACCACTGGACTAACAGAGAACCTCAGACCCCAGGGAATATTCATCAGAGGGAAGTCTCCCGGAGGTCCTCATCTCAGCATCAAGACCCAGCTCTACCCAACAGCCTACAAACTCCAGTGTTGGAAGCCTCAGGTCAAACAACCAATAAGACAGGAACACAATCCCACTCATAAAAAAAAAAAAAAAAAAAAGAGACAGCAAAAAAATATGTCACAGATGAAGGAACAAGGTAAAAACCTACGAGACCAAATAAATGAAGAGGAAATACACAATCTACCTGAAAAAGAATTCAGAGTAATGAGAGTAAAGATGATCCAGAATCTCAGAAACAGAATGGAGGCACAGACTGAGAAAATACAAGAAAGGTTTGACAAAGATCTAGAAGAACTAAAGAACAAACAAACACAGATGAACAACACAATAACTGAAATGAAAAATACACTAGAAAGAATCAATAACAGAAAGAGGCAGAAGAACGAATAAATGAGCTGGAAGACAAAATGGTGGAAATAACTGTCGAGGGGCAGAATAAAGAAAAAAGAATGAAAAGAAATGAAGACAATCTCAGAGACCTCTGGGACAACACTAAATGCACTAAAATTCAAATTATAGGGGTCCCAGAAGAAGAAGAGAAAAAGAAAGGGTCTGAAAAAATATTTGAAGAGATTATAGTTGAAAACTTCCCTAACATGGGAAATAGTCACCCAAGTCCAGGAAGCACAGAGAGTCACATACAGAATAAACCCTAGGAAAAACACACCAAGACACATATTAGTCAAACTATCAAAAATTAAATTCAAAGAAAAAAAATTAAAAGCAGCAAGGGAAAACAAAAAAATAACATACAAAGGAATCCTCAGAAGGTTATCAGCTGAGTTTTCAGCAGAAACTCTGCAGGCCAGAAGGGAGTGGCAGGATATACTTAAAGTGATGAAAGACAAAAACCTACAACCAAGATTACTCTACCCAGCAAGGATCTCATTCAGATTCAACAGAGAAATCAAAAGCTTTTCAGACAAGCAAAAGCTAAGAGAATTCAGCACCACCAAACCAGCTCTACAACAAATGCTAAAGAAACTTCTCTAGGCAGGAAACACAAGAGAAGAAAAAGACACACAAAAACAAACCCAAAACAATTAAGAAAATGGTAATAGGAACAAACATATTGATAATAACCTTCAATGTAAATGGATTAAATGCCCTAACCAAAAGACACAGACTGGCTGAATGGATACAAAAACAAGATCCCTATATATGCTGTCTACAAGAGACCCACTTCAGACCTAGGGACACATACAGACTGAAGGTGAGGGGATGGAAAAAGATATCCCATGCAAATGGAAATCAAAAGAAAGCTGGAGTAGCAATTCTCATATTAGACAAAATAGACTTTAAAATAAAGACTATTAAAAGAGACAAAGGACACTACATAATGATCAAAGGATCACACAAGGAAGAAGATATAACGATTATAAATGTTTATGCACCCAACATAGGAGCACCTCGATACATAAAGCAAATGCTATAACAACCATGAAAGGAGAACTCGACAGTAACACAATAATAGTAGGGGACTTTAACACCCCACTTACACCAATGGACAGATCACCCAAACAGAAAAGAAATAAGGAAACACAAACTTTAAATGGCACAATAGACCAGATAGATTTAATTGATATTTATAAAACATTCCACCCAGAAGAGGCAGAATACACTTTCTTCTCAAGTGCACATGGAACATTCTCCAGGATAGATCACAGCTTGGGTCACAAATCAAGTCTCGGAAAATTTAAGAAAACTGAAATCGTATCAAGCATCTTTTCTGACCCCAACACTATGAGATTGGAAATCAATTACAGGAAAAAAACTATAAAAAACACAAATACATGGAGGCTAAACAGTGTACTACTAAATAACCAAGAGATCACTGAAGAAATCAAAGAAGAAATTTAAAAAATACATAGAAACAAATGACAACAAAAACACGATGAGCCAAAATCTATGGGATGCAGCAAAAGCAGTTCTAAGAGAGAAGCTTAGAGCAATTCAACCTCACCTCAAGAAACAATAAAATCTCAAATAAACAATCTAACCCTATACTTAAAACAACTAGAGAAAGAAGAACAAAGAAAACCCAAAGTCAGAAGAAGGAAAGAAATCATAATAACCAGAGCAGAAATAAATGAAATAGAAATGAAGAAAACAACAGCAAAGATCAATAAAACTAAAAGTGGTTCTTTGAGAAGATAAACAAAACTGATAAATCCTTAGCCAGACTCATCAAGAAAAATAGGAAGAGGACACAAATCAATAAAATTAGAAATGAAAAAGGGGAAATCACAACTGACATCGCAGAAATACAAAGGATTATAAGAGACTGCTACAAAAAACTATATGCCAATAAAATGGACAACCACGAAGAAATGGACAAATTCTTGGAAAGGTACAACTTTCCAAGACTGAACCAGGAAGTATTAGAAAATATATACAGACCTATCACAAGTAATGAAATTGAAACCATAACTACAAATCTTCCAACAAGCAGAAGTCCAGGACCAGATGGCTTCACGGGCAAATTCTATCAAACATTTAGAGAAGAGCTAACACTGATCCTTCTCAAACTCTTCCAAAAAATTGCAGAGGGAGAAACACTCACAAATTCATTCTACAAAGCCACCATCACCCTGATACCAAAACAGAGATGTCACAAGGAAAGAAAACTACAGGCCAATATCACTGATGAAAATAGATGCAAAAATCCTGAACAAAATACTAGCAAACAGAATCCAACAACACATTAAAAGGATCATACACCACGATCAAGTGGGACTTATCCCAGGGATGCAAGGATTCTTCATATATGCAACTTAATCAATGTGATACGCCACATTAAGGGATAAAACCATATGATCATCTCAATAGATGCAGAAAAAGCTTTCAACAAAATTCAACACCCGTTTATGACAAAAAAAAAAAAACTCTCCATAAAGTGGGCACAGAGGGAACCTACCTCAACATAATAAAGGCCATATCCAACATACCCACAGCAAACATCATTCTCAATGGTGAAAAACTGAAAGCATTTTCTCTAAGATCAGGAACAAGACAAGGATGTCCACTCTTGCCACTCTTATTCAACATAATTATGGAAGTCCTAGCCATGGCAATCAGAGGAGAAAAAGAAATAAAAGAAATCAAATTAGAAAAGAAGCAGTAAAACTGTCACTGTTTGCAGATGACATAATACTATAAATAGAAAATCCTAAAGATGCCACCAGAAAAGTACTACAGGGCTTCCCTGGTGGCGCAGTGGTTGAGAGTCCGCCTGCCGATGCAGGGGACATGGGTTCGTGCCCCGGTCCGGGAGGATTCCACATGCCGCGGAGCGGCTGGGCCCGTAAGCCATGGCCACTGAGCCTGCGCGTCCGGAGCCTGTGCTCCGCAACGGGAGAGGCCACAACAGTGAGAGGCCCGTGTACTGCAAAAAAACAAAACAAAAAACAAAAAAACAAAAAAAAAAAAAGAAAAAAAAAGAAAAGTACTACAGCTAATCAATGAATTTGTTAAGGTTTCAGGATACAAAATTAATGCACAGAAATCTCTTGCATTCCTGTATACTAACAACGAAAAATCAGAAAGAGAAGTTAAGGAAACAGCCCCATTTACCACTGCAACAAAAAGAAGTAAATACCTAGGAATAAACCTGCCTAAGGAGGCAAAAGACTTGTACTCAGAAAACTATAGAACACTGATGAAAGAAATCAGAGATGACATAAACAGATGGAGAGATATACCATGTTCTTAGATTGGAAGAGTCAATATTGTGAAAATGACTACACTACCCAAGGCAATCTACAGATTCAGTGCAATCCCTATCAAATTACCAATGGCATTTTTTACAGAACTAGAACAAAAAAATCTTAAAATCTGTATGGAGACACAAAAGACCCCAAATAGCCAAAGCAATCTTGAGAGAAACACGGAGTTGGGGGAATCACGCTCCGTGACTTCAAACTATACCACAAAGATACAGTAATCAAGACAGTAAGGTACTGGCACAAAAACAGAAATATAGATCAATGGTACAGAGATAAACGCACACACATATGGTCACCTAATTTATGATAAAGGAGGCAAGAAAATACAATGGAGAAAAGAGAGCCTCTTCAATAAGTGGTTCTGGGAAAACTGGACAGCTACATGTATGTAAAAGAATAAGATTATAACACAACCTAACACCATACACAAAAATAAACTCAGAATGGATTAAAGACCTAAATGTAAGACCAGATAATATAAAACTCTTAGAGGAAAACTTAGGAAAAACGTTCTTTGATGTAAGCCACAGCAAGATCTTTTTTGACCCACCACCTAGAGTAATGGAAATAAAAACAAAAATACACAAATGGGACTTAATTAAACTTAAAAGCTTTTGCACAGCAAAGGAAACCATAAACAAGACAAAAAGACAACCCTCAGAATGGGAGAAAATATTTGCAAATGAAACAACAGACAAAGGATTAATCTCCAAAATATACAAACAGCTCATGGAGCTCAATATCAAAAGAAAAACAATCCAATTAAAAAATGGGCAGAAGACTTAAATAGACATTTCACCAAGGAAGACATACAGATGGCCAAGAGGCACATGAAAAGATGCTCAACATCACTAACTATTAGAGAAATGCAAATGAAAACTACAATGAGGTATCACCTCACACTGGTCAGAATGGCCATTATCAAAAAATCTAGAAACCATAAATGCTGGAAAGGGTGTGGAGAAAAGGGAACCCTCCTGCACTGTTGGTGGGAATGTAAATTGATGCAACCGCTATGGAAAACAGTATGGAGGTTCCTTAAAAAACTAAAAATAAAACTACCATATGACCCAGCAATCTCACTACTGGGCACATACCCTGAGAAAACCATAATTCAAAAAGAGTCATGTACTACAATGTTCACTGCAGCTCTATTTACAATAGCCGGGACATGGAACCAACCTTAACGTCTACCAACAGATGAATGGATAAAAAAGATGTGGCACGTATATACAATGGAATATTACTCAGCCATAAAAAGAAACGAAATTGAGTTATTTGTAGTGAGATGGATGGACCTAGAGTTTGTCATACAGAGTGAAGTAAGTCAGAAAGAAAAACAAATACCATATGCTAACACATATACATGGAATCTAAAAAGAAAAACCAAAAATGGTACTGATGAACCTAGTTGCAAGGCAGGAATAAAGAGGTAGACATAGAGAACGGACTTGAGGATACGGGGAGGGGGAAGGGTGAGCTGTGACAAAGCGCGAGAGAGGCATGGACATATATACACTACCAAACGTAAGGTAGATAGCTAGTGGGAAGCAGCCGCATAGCACAGGGAGATCAGCTCGGTGCTTTGCGATGACCTAGAGGGGTGGGATGGGGAGGGTGGGAGGGAGGCTCCAGAGGGAGGGGATGTGGGGACATATGTATGCATATGGCTGATGCACTTTGGTGTGCAAGAGAAACTAACACAGTATTGTGAAACAATTATACTCCAATAAAGATCTATTTTTAAAAAGTTATGTTTGCACTATATTGTAGTCTATCAAGTGTACAATAGCATTATGTTTAAAAAAACAAACAAAAAAACCCCGAGAAACAATGTACATACCTTAAAGTGCTTTATTGCTAAAAAGTGCTAACCATCAATTGACAACACAGGGTTGACCCAAATTTTCAATTTGTAAAATTCAGAGTAACTAGCAGTGCAATAAAGCAATGTAAACTGCAATAAAATGAGGTACGCCTGTACTAGTCATTCACCCCAACAGGTTTTAAATAATACAGGTAACTTTATCACTTAAATAAAGTTATTGAGATAACTAAGTAATATTTTGATGTAATGAGATCAAGGTAAAAAAACAAAAAAGTCTGCCTTGTCAGACTTAAAGAGTGATTCTCCCGTACGAAGAGAAATGATCACGCAGGTGCTTTGTTGGATTTTAAATTTAAATATTCATTAAGTGAACTTAAATATATATTTATAATCCTCATCCTCTGATGAAGAAGAGCTTTCCCTACTTAGTGAAACCCGGGGGCTGGAAAGGTGGAGATTTATTTCCATTTTTCTCTAAGGCGGTTGAATAACATTTAACAAACGCGACACAAGATGGCAGTGATTTCATCCTTTAATTCCCATCCATACTCTAGAAAAAGAGGCGGTGTTCCTCCGGTGACAAAAGTGAGGTGGGGAGACTTTAAAATCAGTATTGCCATTAAGTACAGCTGTTTAAATCAGGGAATTCTCTTTATACTTTAGATATGTGACACATTTTCCCCCAGAGTTCACTTAAAAAGTATTTCACAATTACCAATCTTTTTTTTTTTTTAATTTATGAAGGCAACGCCGTATAGGTAGGTTACCTATATTAATACTGACAGAGAGTAAAAAGGAAAAATAAAGAAAAAAGTAGAAATCGAAATTGCCAAACTAGCACATGATATCAGCAAATTATCGCTTAATTTAAAGTTTGTTTTTCTTTAAGTAACAAACCATGTAACTTTACCCAAGTCTAATATAATTACACAGATGACTAATACATAGGCAACTATTTGTAGTCATTTGTATATTACATGAAAATTAGACACACACTTAAGAAAGGGTCACAGTGGTTTAATACATATTCCATAATGCTGTATCTACTCTTTTGATGTCAGAATTCACCTGAAAAAGTTTCTATCTGTAAAGCCAGGCAGACCTCACGGCCTGCTCCTTCCAAGTTGAACGAACTTTACAGCAATAAGAAAAAAATCTCTTGGTGCCTCATTCAACTACTTCCTCTCTAAAAAGAGGTATAGTTTCACCCACCTGGTTCTCAAGAGTGAAAGAGACAGTCAGTGGGAAATTGCTGAATGGAGCACACATGACATAGCAGGTGCTCATTAAAATCATCATAATAATCATTGATTAGTTATTGCTTGTCATTAGGATCCTCTCTAAAATGCACATGCAGTGTATGAATTCTTCAATAAAAAGGCCAACCCAGGGGAAATCAGGGACTTCTAGCTTCTGAGCCTCTTCTTTCTACACTTTGCTGTCCCAACAAATGCAATATCAAGCCAATTACGCCCTTTTTAGGACCAATTTGCACCCAGGATCTCTCCCCGTCAAGACTGGATTTTATACATTATTATTAACTATTTAATAAACGAGACTATTTCAGCACGTTTATGTTGGTGCTTTTTGTATCTCATTTACTCTGCGAAACAAACTTGCAAATTTTATCCCATCGTGCTCATTCGACAACACAAACACAGAGCAAGTGTTGTGACTTCGGTCACAGGGCAAATAAAGGGTGAATCCCCGAGATTTCGGCAAACCTCTATCTTTTGACAATTCCCACAATACTGGCTAACCCTCCACGCTGCCCTTGGACATTTTTTTCTCCTCCTTAGCAGAAACACAGAGGCCAGCGGAGCAGACAAGTCTTGGAGAAGACTGCTGGGAGTTGGGGCTTATCATTGGCAAGTGAGGCTTACTCTGGAACTCGGGCGAAGCCCAGCGCAGCCCAGCCGTCGCGGAGGAAGCGCCCCATCCATCGCCCGCTTCCACCCGTTGCCTCTTCTGGGCTTCTCCCCCGTACCCTGGCTCCAAACCTGCATCCCTTAACTCTGCTCAGAGCATATGCTGTTAGTTCTCTCGAGCGAAGCTCCTTAGACTGGGGACTCCCTATTTATTTGCAGCTCTGGCATGGAGCCTGCAGACACTGATCTCTCCTGGTCCTACTGATGATGACGATGATGATGACGACGACGACGATGATGATGATGATGATGATGATGACGACGACGATGATGATGATGATGATGATGATGATGATGATAGGTTAGGCGTTTCCTCCCTACAGGGTTCCTCCCAACTGCAGGCACTAGCTCTGGGGATCATGCATGTCCCACATTGCCCTGGTGATGGCGCTGTGTACATGTGAACCCCCAAACCAGCCTTTCCGGAAGGCACAGCCTGCTTCCCGAGCCTTTGAAACAAATGATATTTTCTATTACTGCAGAGCTCCCAGGAGCCGAATCCCAGCTGCTCTCACCTGAACGCCATCACAGACAAAAGGTCATATTTCATCCCAGTCATCAGACTTTCAAGGATCTGTAGTCAGTAAAACAAAGCAAAGCTGGCTGTTTCCAATACTGGAATCCCAGTACTTCCTCCCACAGGGTGCTGACGGCAGCTTCAAACAAAAAACTAGTCACTTCTCTCCCCGGCCGCCTTGCTCTGATTTTTGTGTGTGTGTGTGTGGATTCCTGCCCCAGATACGGATGTGGTGTCCTAGTTCACGTCTAGGTTTGGGGATGGACACATGCACATCTGTGACGTGCACGTGACCACACACAGCCATCCTGCGAGGTAGAACGACCCGGTTCCAAGAAGCTTGGTCTGCAGAGACCAGGGGCCTGGCCAGTCGCTTCCACTCGTGCAGTCGGGCACTTCCGCGCACGAGCACACTGGCCGGGCGCAGGGCTCAGCACAAGCACGTGAGCACACGCGTGTGGACGGTATCCCACGCGGTGCCCACGGAAGCGCGGAGGCCGGGGCGCGTGGCGGGTCTCCTCCAGGCCTGCTCCGCCCGACACTGCCGTTTTCAGCCGCCTTGGCTTTCCTCACATTCTCTTTATTGACGTAAGCCGAAAGGGTTTTTAGAAATAAGCGTCAACTTGTACGCAACTAGAAAGCGAAAATATTTGGGGCTGACTGTAATGTCCTGACACCGTTTTATTTTATCTCTTTAACACTATACAGGTACCCTGGCATTTGGCTGCCTCTTTCACGTTGAATAATGGGAACACCGTCAAACACTGACCTGAAAGTTGTCAAAACGTTTGTGCAAAACTTGTCAAATATTAGATTACGGGACAGGGGTCTCTGTTTCCTTCACGAGTTTTTCCTTATGCCATTAAACTGCCATTTGGACTCAAAAGATTCAATTCAATTTCGCAGAAATATCTGTTTCCTGTCGACCTCACACTCAGCACCACAGAATTAACTTTCTGTTGATAGCACTCCTTGGAGAAAGATGCTATATGAGTATATTGGCCCTGTATTTCCAACTAGACCTCACACCCAGTCTCCGATATAAATAATGCTCTTTGTAAATAAATTATTTCCTGAGTTTGCCATTGTCTAGCCGGCAAATAAATCATTGGCGTGGCGTGTCCAGTGGAAATACTCATGGTCCAAATAGAAGGAAATCTCCCCAGCTTTGCATCTTTGCCAAAAGTTCTCCCTATAACACGCACTTTGAGTGGCCTTCACCATATCCACAGATTCCCTGAGATTCCTTCTTATTTTGACTCCTTGATTCCCCAGATGATGACAAAATGGAGAAAAGATACCCTTATCATTCAGAAACACTATTAAAAGTAGAGATCATTTTATTATTATCTTTATTATCTTATTTTTTATTATAACAGAAATTCTCAAACCTAGTCCCAAATAGACAGAATGGAGTCATAAACCTCTAGGTATCCATTGCTCAATTTCACCATCAACATTCTTCTAAAGCGCTCTCTATTTTTCCTTTAATGGAGCTTTTTAAAGCAAACCTCAGATGGAAAGACCCACTGTCCATATTTGTCCTGGACCATCCCATAGCACTGAAAGTCCCGTGTCTCAGGAATCCACCTGGTCCTAGGTAAACCAGAATGGTTGACTACCCTCTGAGTCAAAATATCATCATTTACCTAAAACTTCTTCACCCGATATCTCTAATCCGGGCTTTTAAAAACTCAACCACAATGCCACATCAAAGAAAATTAACAAGTATTCCTAAGTATCATTTAATACCAGCCATCATCATTTGTTTTTTGACTTTTTGCAGAAAGATAAAATTTCAGCAGTTAATCTGTTTGCGTCAGGCTTCTTATGATTGATACGTCACCTCAACTTCTTTCAGCTCCCCAGCACTCTCCTCCTATGTCACTTGTACCGCTCAGGACCTGAGTCCATATTCCTATAAGATGTCCCACAATCTAGAACGTTACACGTTGTGTTCTTGTGGTGATTTTTTACACGCTCCTTTATCACGTGTATTTTTACACAAAGTGCTGTTTATCTCCAGAGACTTGATTAGATTGAGGATTGATTTTTTTTGTCGGGGTGGGGGGGTGGGAGGCAAGAATACTTCCCTGGTGGAGTTTATTGCATCCCAGCAGGAGACACTGCTAATAAGGATAAGACTCACATGGGGTTCCGGAGGGGTCACCCTGATGGAACCATTTGAAAGCTCCCATCAACCTTTCACCTAAAGATTTTAGCAGCCACCGATGATCACTACCTTGATGTATGACATCATTAGGGGTAGCAAAGCGTGATGTTCTAATTCTATTATCCCTCCTTTGTCTATTAATGTGCTTCTCTACAAAGAATGGCTTTCCATCATAGACTATCTGAAGTAAAATCCAGATAATCTTGAAGTAAAATTACCTTGAATTAAAATCCTTGAAGTAAAATCCATTCAGAAAAGACAGAATATATGTGTGATATTTTCCTCCCATTTATGAAATTTCAGAATAAACAGTTGGAGTCCTAAAGATGATCAATAAGGCTTTTGGGGGAGAGTAGAATAGGGAGAGAAGTGGTATTTTGAATTCTCTGGAGCCTGTACTTTGATTCGTTTTCATAACTTCCTTAGCTGCTGAACACATGCAAATGTATCTGCTGCTCTACCATAATTTCCTGAACAGCTGTGCACCGGCAATTCTGCAAAAACCTGTAAACATACGGCACAGTACCTCCCTTCTGCTGTCTTCACCAGGAAACCTTCGCCCATTTCAGGGGCAATCATAAGATGACGACGGAAAGCACAAGGCAACATCGCTAGATCAGTAAAAGATGCCTGCATACTCCTGTCTCCCAGTTGTTCTCATTCCTGATCTGTGCACATCAACTTCTCGGGTGACCGATTCTCTGTCCACTGCATCTAGCCTAGCAATCACCTAGCCACACTAGGCTTCACAAGTGTCCTCCCCTCTGCGTCCTGTCTCTCTGCTCCTTTAAATCCCACTTCTCACAATCACCTAAGATCTGGCCCGCAGGAGAAGACCATGAACCAGTCTGCACGGAGACCAGCATCTCTGGCTGCTCAGTACCAACGGACTCTCTTTTCCTAACCCACTCTTCAACTCCGGAATTCAGATTTTCAAAGAAGTCAATCCTTGGGTCCAAAGATTTAATTGCACTTTTCCAAAATGTTTTGAATTATTTAGCCACAAAAAAGAAGGAAATTCTACCATTTGAGCCAACGTGGATGAATCTAGAGTTACGCTACGTGAAATAAGCCAGACAGAGAAGACAAATATGGCATCATCTCACTTATATGTGGAAGCTTAAAAAAAAAAAAAATCAAACTCCTAGAAACAGAAGGTTGGGGTTGGGGACACAGGGAAATGTTGGTCAAAGGGTCCAAACTTTCAGTTATAAGATGAATAAGATCTGAGGATCCAATGTATAAAATGGTGACTATAGTTAATAACCCTGTATTATATCACTGAAGTTTCCTAAAAGAGTAGAACTCAATTGTTCTCACAAAAAAAGAAAGGAAGGAAGGAAGGAAAGGAGGGAGGATAGGTGATGGATGTGTTTAATTTGATGGGGGAAATTCTTTCACAATGTGTGTGTGTGTGTATAAAATCACACTGTACACCTTTATTATCGTAGAATTTTGTCAATTATACCCCAGTAAAGCTGAAAAAAATGCCTTGAGTTTTCCTCTTTGGGGATTTTGTTCACACTTTTCAGAACTCCTAGAAGGCCTCCCCCACTTGGAATAACCCAGGGACTTGCAGTCCCTCCTTCCCTGAAAATCTGTCCAATTCACCTTCTTTGCTGTAACAGCCACCTATCTTTGAAACGCCTGTGATTATTATCATCAAATGCCTCATGAAAATGCTTCTATTGTTGTCCTGAACTCTTATTTCCTATAATGTTGTTTAACTCTTTGATGGACTTTAAGTAAGGTTTCCCTACTACATTGTACACAGGGCAAGGATGGTGTGCTGTTTTTAAAAATAATACCCAGCAGGCACAGCATGAATATTTGTATCGATAATAAAATGCTGGTAAATGTTTTATATGAGAATGGAGGCACAGGAGACAGTTCTAGAACATTCTACATATCACTAGTCTGATAAACATTTACACTGCCTATAGATCAGCATATTTCTTTTGAACGATTCTGGTATTTTCTAAACTTCCACTTTCATCTCTACTACAAGAAACTGATGCATTTCTGTGTCAACGATCTGGCTGTTGAATTTTAGGACACACACAGTATTCCAGTATGACCAAATTGCCAAAGAATTTTCATTAGACCACCAGCATGAGCTGAGGTGTGGAGAAACGGTGATTCATACATTCCACACACTGCTAAGACGAGACACAAACTGACATACCCTTGTATGGTCAGGGTGGAAATATATACCAAACCTTAAGACTGATAATACCCTTATTCCCAGCAATTCCACCTCTAGGAAGTAATTCTAAGAAAACAGAGATATATACCCACAAAGACGGATGCACATTGACCCACAACATTGGTATTTTAAAACAGTGAAAATTAGAAATGACCTATAAGTCCAAAAACTGGAAAATAAACCATGACAGACACGTAGCATAGAATAACTATTCAACCACTAAAAATATTTTGTAAAGGAATAGCTATAAAACAAAATTCACGATTGAGTAAAAATAAATGGTTTAAAAGTAGTCCGTGAAATGCACACATAAAAGGTTAGCTAGGACACCTTGACTCGCTAAGAGTGGCTGTCTCTGGATGTGAGCATTATGCGTGATTTTTATTCTTTTCTTCGTGACCTTTTGAACTGCCCAAATTGTCTGCAATGAACCATACTATTTTAAAACCCAAACAGTGTTAGCCTGTAAAATATCAATGTCTAAGCTACATGGCAGTTTCGTGATCGTTATCTTTATTTATTTTTAAAATTTTCTTAACATCTTTATTGGAGTGTAATTGCTTTACAATGGTGTGTTAGTTTCTGATTTATAACAAAGTGAATCAGTTATAAGTATCCACATATCCCCATATCTCCTCCCTCATGATTGTTATTTTTAAATACATATTGGGTTGGCCAAAAAGTTCGTTTGGGTTTTCCATAGCATCATATGGAAAAACCTGAACGAACTTTTTGGCCAACCCAAATATATAGCTGTGACCCAGAAATTATACTCAGTGTGTACATACACAACAGAATGCGTGTACACATCCACCGAAAACGCACACAAGGAAGGATACTTAGAGCATTTGCAGGTGATGAAACTTGTACAGACCTTGACAGAGGGAATGGTTGCACACTGTTGTGAATGTACAAATAATAAATAAATAACTACTCAGAGCTGTGCCATTTGTAATAGGGAAAAAGAGGAAAATGTGTACCAACAGCAGACTGGATAAATAAACGGTGGTAAAGTTACAACAAGAGACTGCAAGACGGTAATAAGAATCAAGGGACTACTGCCCCACGGAGGTACTTACAACAAGAGACTGCAAGACGGTAATAAGAATCAAGGGACTACTGCCCCACGGAGGTACTTACAACAAGAGACTGCAAGACGGTAATAAGAATCAAGGGACTACTGCCCCACGGAGGTACTTACAACAAGAGACTGCAAGACGGTAATAAGAATCAAGGGACTACTGCCCCACGGAGGTACTTACAACAAGAGACTGCAAGACGGTAATAAGAATCAAGGGACTACTGCCCCACGGAGGTACTTACAACAAGAGACTGCAAGACGGTAATAAGAATCAAGGGACTACTGCCCCACGGAGGTACTTACAACAAGAGACTGCAAGACGGTAATAAGAATCAAGGGACTACTGCCCCACGGAGGTACATGGAAGAATCCCACACACTTAGCACTGAGTGAAAGAAGACAGGCACAAAGAGAACACACAGTATGATGTGTGATGTAGGTGAAGTTCAAAACAGACAAAAGTTATTTACAATGTCAAGTCAATTGTACGGTTAGCTGTGGAGAGCGAGATGCTTAGTGACCAGGAGTGAGCATGAGAAAGGGTCTGTGTGGCTGGGAATATTCTGCTCGCTTATCTGAGTGGTGGCTGCCTACGTTCACAGTAGTGAAAATTCACCAAGCTGTAACCTTACAATATGTGCAGTATCAAAAATACCCTGTTGGGGCTTCCCTGGTGGCGCAGTGGTTGAGAATCTGCCTGTCAATGCAGGGGACACGGGTTCGAGCCCTGGTCTGGGAAGATCCCACATGCCGCGGAGCAACTGGGCCCGTGAGCCACAACTGCTGAGCCTGCGCGTCTGGAGCCTGTGCTCCGCAACGGGAGAGGCCGCGACAGTGAGAGGCCCGCGCACCGCGATGAAGAGTGGGCCCCGCTCGCCGCAACTGGAGAAAGCCCTCGCCAGAAACGAAGACCCAACCCAGCCAAAAATAAATAAATAGATAAATAAATAAATTTATATTGAAAAAAGCTATTAAAAAAAAATACCCCGTTGCTTTTATTTTTTTATCTGGTTCCCTGTAAATTCTCCGGCCCCTAGTGACCCTCCCTGTCGCTAAATCCGTCCCTCAGTTAATAAGTTAATTCTCCCCCATCAGCTACGCGTTTGCGCTCTCTCTACAACTTCCAGTGTTAGACATTCATCCGCAATTCAACAACAGCGTCACTGGATGCTAGCGTGTTCTGAACACAGTACTAGGTGATGGGAGGGCAGAGCCAGAAGGAAAGCACATACTGAAGAAAGTCTTTAACGTCCATCTAGGTGTGGACCTTGCTCTAAAACACGCACACAAAATTTTTATATAATTGAAAGGGGTCAAAACCCCCCCGAAGATGCTTGTTCAGCCCAGACTAAGAGACTTGCTTTACAGACAATGCTTCAGAAGGGGGAGGTAAGACTTCTCTCATGTTTTTATTAGGTAATAACTTCGCTTTTCTAAAAATTAAATTTGCACCTTATAAAGTGGTTTTTTAAGTCAATTTATGTGGCTATCAAGTTGTATGATTTCTCCCGCAATTTGTATGACATTTTCAAACTTTTTGAAATTCAGTGTTTCTTCTGAAAGGGTGTCTGTCCTATGAAGTATCCCAAATCTCCTTAAGCATATGTGAAGAAGTTCTAAGAACCACATTTCACTGCACTTAGCACATGAATTGTAACTGCTCAAGATACAACTGATATTGCAATTTAATTTCTCCAAAAATACTTTGGCATATATGTTTTTCATTGGAATAAGATAACATAATAATGATGCTTTTCCACAGCTAAATTAGATAGGCTATTAGAATTTTAAAGTCAGTTTCTAAATTCTTAATACCATGCAGTCAAATATTCTGCTACACAGAAAACAGTCCCTGGTGCTCACACCCTGGTAACCCATGAAGACTTCAAGAATAAAACTTATCATTAATGTGACAAAAGAACAAAACCGTGTGTTAATTTGCAGTGCTAATTAAACCATATAAGTTTATACCAATTTCCTTTTTAAAGAAATATAAGGAAACATGTCCTACGTAAATAAAAGACGACATTCTATTCTTATTGTTATTTAAAATTCCAAAAACCAAACCAAAGACATTACAGCGCTAGCATATGCATTTACTAATTACATATACAAAAATATCTATGACACACACACACAGACGTGTGTACCTATATCTCCCTTTTCAAGAAATCTGACGTGCTTCCTCAGACGGCTGACACACCAGCCATCCCTCACCCTGTGAGAAACACCTTTATGATCTTATCTGAAGTCTACCATTTTCTAGATTTTACTAACTAAATGTTTTATGTTGTATTTTCTTACAGTTTTCTTGTGTCTTAGTATGGCCTTCATGTTACTGAAAACTTTGGAACTTTTTATTTGTTATATTTTCTGCTGCTGCATGGGTACCCCAAATTGCACCCTATCACACATCTTCTAGGCTCCCTAGCAAGAACCACATCTAATCTTATATTCTTTACAACAGCTGAGATCTTGTTTCTTTTTAGAATTAAATAAATTGCATGTCGTTTGATACAGCAATAATGTATCCATCTTCTAGAGGAAAAGGTGCCTTGACTGTCAGTAATTATCTAGGGCTTCTATAATTAATTCTGTAATAAAAATGTGAACTCTTTTTTGCTCTATTTCATGCAAGACCCCTTCTCCAGCCCATTAAAAAACCTCCCATTCATTCGTGGGACAATATTGCATTGGGCTAAGATTTTGGCAAAACTGTAAACAGTATTTTCTCAAAACACTCAAAAAGCAGGAATACAAACATTGGCTGTTCTTCTCACCATAATTAACCTGGGTTTCTGGGGGTGGTATAGATATAGAGGTATTCGAAAGGCAAAAAGATTCTGGAGTAAGAGAGAAACTTCTGTCAGCTTGCACCCCTCCCTCTGCCCCACACCATCAACCACAGGTTACATGGTGTGGCCCTTTCTTTCTTTTTTTAAATTATTATTTATTTATTTATTTTTGACTGTGTTGGGTCTTCGTTGCTATGCGCAGGTTTTCTCTAGTTGCAGCGAGCAGGGGCTACTCTTTGTTGCGGTGCACGGGCTTCTCACTGCGGTGGCTTCTCTTGTTGCGGAGCACAGGCTTCAGTGGTTGTGGCGAGCGGCCTCAGGAATTGCGGCTTGAGGGCTCTAGAGCTCAGACTCAGTAGCTGTGGTGCATGGGCTTAGCTGCATGTGGGATCTTCCCGGACCAGGGCTCAAACCCGTGTCCCCTGCACTGGCCGGCGATTCTTAACCACTGCACCACCAGGGAAGTCCCTGGTTGTGGTCCTTTCTATCTCCAACATGCTTATCCACACAACGTCTTTGTCCCCCAAAGAGTCCCCACACTCTACTACAGACACTAGTCCTGTCTTGTTTGAATGACATCTGCAGTCTCTAACGGGCTCACTAAATCTAGGCTCTCCCGTCATGTGATATAAGGGCTTCCTACTCAACAAAAAGGATGAAGCCCTAGGAAACTTTAAATCTGATCATATCCTACAGTTTTCTTCCATATTGAGCCATGCCCCTTTGCAAATCTTAGGCTTGGGCTATGTCAGACACCTCACGGATCCCCGGACAAGCCACGCACACTCAGGCGTCCACACCCTTGCTCTTCCTGGAAAGCCACGTCCTTCCTCTCCTCTCGTTGACAGACCTCTCTTCATCTTTCAAACGCATTCCTAACTGGGCATCACGGGCCTCCCTGATCCCCTGTCCAAAGGCAGAATTAATGCCTCCCTCCTCCCTATTTCTGTTGTTTGTCATTTATAAACCATAATCTTTTATAGTACAGATACGATACTAGTAGGAAGTTAGTTATCCCTCCACACCGGGAGTTCCTCGAGAATAGCATTCATTTGTTTGTTTTTGTGTCAGATACATAACAAGAACACGTTATTCACTCAACCAACCATCCCCTGATGAACATATGCAATCTTGTGCCCTGATGCAGGGCGTACCAGGGGTACACTGTGAACAAGACACAATCCTTGCTTTTAAAGAGCTTCTGGTCCAGTGATTTAGTGGTCCATAAACGTTTACTGAATCATTTAACTAACATTTATATCCTTTTTGCCCAATGGCATGCAGCTAGTTTGAATGATTACAGACAGCCTAGTTCAACTCAATCTTCATCTGAAACATAAGCAGGGTTAAAATTGCTTGGGCACATTTTATACCAGACTTTAAAACGTGGAGGAGAGGTTGCTTAAGTCGGTGTGATGAGTGAAAAAGGAAAAGTGATCATCAGCGCCAATTCCCCCCTTTTCTCTTTATCCACCTACGGTCAGAGGTGAGGAGATCGCCACCGTCTACCCGTCTTCCCTTGGGTGCACGTGGATGACAGCTGGGCACCCTGTGATGCCCCGTCTTGAACAATGATGGCACTGCAGACAGGTGCCGGTTTTGTGAAGTGTGACTCATCTCGTTCTTCTACTGAGACCCATGCACTCGAGCTTCTGACAGCACCTGCCCACCATGAGCACTGACACTAGGCTCTGCTCTCTACTGGTCTCTCAGAGGCTGGCACGCTCCAGCCAGCTCCCAGCACCTAAGTCCCATTACGTTGTAACCCCAGTACTATTCCCCAGGAAGAGCGCAGGAGAATTCCATCCAGGTTCCTTTCCGTCACTCCTATCTGTCTGATGTTGTCAAAGACAGGGGCCTTGGAAATCTCTTTTCTTCACGAAAGGGTCATAGTTTAATTGCTTCACAAGCCCTATTTGACCAGATTCTGATGACCCAAGTTTAGTCTTCCTTTATGAATGAACAAGTATCATTTTCATTGTCCGTGATGCTATTCTTCCCGAACCGGGTTGATTCCAACTGGTACTGCTAATAAGAGACATCATTGCCTCACTTACGGTCCTCCAGACAATGTTTCATTTTGGGAGAAGAGTTCCAGGTAGCATCAAATGCCCACAGAAATAAATTCTCTCCTCTCCCCTATACACCTCCCTTTAGGGTACAGATGCCTTTATGAAATTTTCAAGGCTTTTCTAAAAACCAGTCCATACTCTGAAAGCATAAGGAGTACAGACTCTACAAGGTAGTCATTTTTGAAGGTCTGTAAGATGTGTACACACTGTCCATCATAACTCACTTCTGTAATGTAAAGTTTCCCCTTTGGGGATTATATTGATATATCCCTATACTCACATCTTACTAATTTCCACAAAGAGTAACCCTGCACACACTATCAGAAGGCCGAGAAATACTTAGTAGGCTTTTTGGTCCTTAAAAGAAGAGGCTATTCTTTGGCAAAGGGTGAATAAACTCTCGTCTCTAGAGGCCTGAATTTAATTCACATTCAATCGCTCTGATTAACTACTAAACCCAGCAAATTCAGCTCCGCATTTGAGGCAACCCCCTGAGGCACTACTGGGAAGAAGGACAGAGGTTAGGGGAAGAAGAATGATATTTAAAGTCATAATTGAGATTTGACGCAATACCTAGTCACATTCAATCGCAATAATAAAAAGTTTTAAATCAGCCAAGGGTGCAAGAGGGTGAAAAGAGTTTTGGAATATTAGACCTTTTCCTATTCAAACTAACAGATAGGAGAATGTTGACAGCTGTCTACTCTACACAAAAGAATGGTTGTGATACGAGTCTGTTGATAAAAAGATGAAACTGACAGTGATGACAATAAGAAAAGAAATCTCAGAGTATTTCTGAGAACACAGAGAAATCAACCCCACGTTACTGCCTTGTTATATTAATCTCCTTGCTCCCCGGGGCAAGACAGCACAGCCAAATCTTCCCTTTGTAAATCTGCAATAAAAACACGTTGTCAGATAGGAGAAGAACACAGAAAATCCAGAACGGCATCATTAATATAAAACGCAAATTGTCTAAAGAATGAGATCCTGAAAGCAGAGAGAGAGATTTGTTTCAGTGAGGCCCCCTCCTTTGTCATGAGATTACTGCCCTTAGCTTTGAATCTGACCTCGGAACTCTGTCTCAGGTAAAAACAGTCAGATTATTCCACCTTTAAATACTGGGAATGGATTACAGACTTCTACGAAGTGAGCATTAAAAAAAAAAAAAAAATCTTATCTCCGCTTCTCTGTGAGATGCCGTCACACTATTTGTGAAGACAGGAGTGGCTGAAGATAACAGGGTGATGCCTGGCTCTCCTGCTGTGCCAGATGAGGTTAAGGAGGTCTTCTGGCTGTACACTTGCTCCGCGATGGAGGACACTGCTTATTTATAGTTTAGGACACATGATTTGCTGGGTGTCTTACTGTCCATAATTATGCTAGAATTTGGCAAAGAAATGGTTCTTCTACTAATGTATTTTTATACATGGAAGAATCTGATAGATGTCTAAATCAGAGATGATTCATTCTACCATGTATACCTGTAATACACACACACACACACACACACACACACACACACTAATTGACGGAGTCATTTCACCAGTCATTCTCTACTGGTAAAATAAACACAGTCCTTTAAGATGAGAAAAGATGTTATTTTCTCTCCTGGAAATGTTAGTGCTTTATGACACAGTGATTCAGTTATTTGTCCAAATGTCTATGGCGACAGAGAGGGAAACAAGACCCTAATTTTAGCATATCCTCAACCAAGGGCATTAAATAAAGTCAACCTTTACTTGCAAGAAATGAGTACCTGCCATAAATCACGTCAAGAAAGATCGCTGCTCTTCACAGAGAAGGAAAGTAGATTAGAGGTTATCAGGGGCTTGGAACAGCGGCTGTGGGCAGTTACTGCTTAATGGGTCAGAGTTTCCGTGTGGGGCGGTGGAAAAGTTTTAGAAGCAGTGGTGATGGGTTGCACAACTGTGTGAATACAATGAATGTCTTTGAATTGGACACTTAAAAATGGCTAAAATGGCCTATTTTATTTTACCACAATTAAAAAAAAAAAGAATGACTGTTGCTACACCTGGTCATAACCAAAGTGGACACCTACCCACGCGGGAAGAACAAGTGTTGAACGGTGGATGCATCTGATTCTAGAGGTTTCCTTTAATTTGACCAGTTTGTACGTCAATAGTTGACAACCAAAACTGGACAAAGGAAAATTCTCAGTCTGGAGCATGCCTGCTCTAGACACCAGGATAAAGTAAATTACTTTTCTTGCGGTGTTTCCACACGTCTGCCTTCCTACCTCACACCATGGACGTATCATTCCAGCAAACTGTTATATGGGGTATGTATGTCTTTATTTGTGGACTCTGAGTTGCAACGGATGCCCCCTCTCTCTGGTGTTGGGGGTAAAGCCTCATGCGCTAGATAGTAGTGCTAGGTCCTGGCACTACTGCCCTCTAGCCGTGTGATCCAGGGCAAGTATTTCCTTAGAAAATGCTCATGGAGAAAATGGAACCACTCATTCCAGTGTTCAGGGACATTCTGATCCTTCGAGCTTATGTACTTAAATCACTTGGCACAGGATAGCTACATACTTACTACTTTGCAGATAACATTCCAAGGCTTTAGAAAGGGTGGTGTCTCAAGAGGGCTAAGAAAAGCAAATGGGGTGGTTCTGACATCACCGTCCTAAGTTTTCCCCAGGAGGGAGAATAGGGAGGCTTCAGAAAGAAGACGACCATGGCTGAGGTTTCTCTAATAATGAGCTCAGCTGGCCAAAGAAACTAGTCTAGAGCTCCTCCTTGCCTGTGGGGAGGTGGAATCTACATGACAAATCTTCATTTTTTTTCCCACTGCATTTTATATATTGAGGAATTATTTTCATGCAGTAAAACCCAAACCTTAATTGTCTAGAGCTCCATCACTTTTACACTTGTAAATAACCATAAGCCCCCGCCCAGATCAAAACAAAGAACATTTTGATCCATCAGAAAGTTTCCTCCTGCCCCTCCCAGTTACTGCCCCATCCTCTCCACCCAGGGCTGGCCCTTGTTCTGACATCTATCACCCACAAGTCACTGCTGCCTCCTCTCCAACCCCCATGTACACGGGATCATACACTATGTAACTTCTGTGTCCGAATTCCTGCACTCCACAAAATGACTTTGAGATTCAGCCCTGTTGTTGAGTTTCTCTGAGGTTTGTTCTTATGCCTGAGTGGCTCTCCATTGTGTGAATATACCAGGTCTTTATAAGTTCTCTTGTTGAGGGACATTTGGGTCTTTTCCATTTTGAGGCTATTAGGAGTGAACTTCTGAACATCCTTCATAAGTCTGTTTTTTTTCCACTGAAGTTACATTTACTTTTTTCTTCTTAGTCATCAATTTTATACACACCAATGTATACATGTCAACCCCAATCGCCTAATTCATCACACCACCATCCCCACCCCCCTTCAGCTTTCCCCCCTTGGTGTCCATACGTTTATTCTCTACATCTGTGTCTCAATTTCTGCCCTGAAAACCGGTTCATCTGTACCATTTTTCTAGGTTCCACATATATGCGTTAATATACGATATTTGTTTTTCTCTTTCTGACTTACTTCACTCTGTATGACAGTCTCTAGATCCATTCATGTCTCAGCAAATGACCCAATTTCGTTCCTTTTTTATGGCTGAGCAATATTCCATTATATATATGTGCCACATCTTCTTTATCCATTCATCTGTCGATGGGCATTTAGGTTGCTTCCATGACCTGGCTATTGGAAATAGTCCTGCAATGAACATTGGGGTGCATGTGTCTTTTTGAATTGTGGTTTTCTCTGGGTATATGCCCAGTAGTGGGATGGCTGGATCATATGGTAATTCTATTTTTAGTTATTTAAGAACCTCCATACTGTTCTCCATAGTGGCTGTATCAGTTTACATTCCCACCAACAGTGCAAGAGGGTTCCTTTTTCTCCACACCCTCTCCAGCATTTGTTGTTTGTAGATTTTCTGATGATGCCCATTCTAACTGGTGTGAGGTGACACCTCATTGTAGTTTTGATTTGCATTTCTCTAATAATTAGTGTTGAGCAGCTTTTCATGTGCTTCTTGGGCACCTGTATGTCTTCCTTGGAGAAATGTCTATTTAGGTCTTCTGCCCATTTTTGCATTGGGTTGTTTGCTTTTTTAATATCGAGCTGCATGAGCTGTTTATATATTCTGGAGATTAATCCTTAGTCCGTTGATTCGTTTGCAAATATTTGCTCCCATTCTGAGGGTTCTCTTTTCATCTTGTTTATGGTTTCCTTTGCTGTGCAAAAGCTTTGAAGTTTCATTAGGTCCCATTTGTTTATTTTTGTTTTTATTTCCATTACTCTAGGAGGTGGATCAAACAAGATCTTGCTGTGACTTATGTCAAACAGTGTTCTTCCTGTGTTTTCCTCTAAGAGTTTATAGTGTCCAGTCTTACATTTAGGTCTCTAATCCATTTTGACTTTATTTTTGTGTATGGTGTTAGGGAGTGTTCTAATTTCATTCTTTTACATGTAGCTGTCCAGTTTTCCCAGCACCACTTATTGAAGAGATTGTCTTTTCTCCGTTTTATATCCTTGCCTCCTTTGTCATAGATTAGTTGACCATAGGTGCGTGGGTTTACCTCCGGGCTTTCTCTCGTTCCATTGATCTATGTTTCTGTTTTTGTGCCAGTACCAAATTGTCTTCATTACTTTAGCTTTCTGGTATAGTCTGAAGTAAGGGAGTCTGATTCCTCCAGCTCCATTTTTTTCCCTCAAGACTGCTTTGGCAATTCAGGGTCTTTTGTGTCTCCATACGAATTTAAAGATTTTTTGTTCTAGTTCTGTAAAAAATGCCATTGGTAATCTGATAGGGATTGCATTGAATCTGTAGATTGCTTTGGGTAGTATAGTCATTTTCACAATATTGATTCTTCCAATCCAAGAACATATATCTCTCCATCTGTTGGTATCATCTTTAATTACTTTCAAAAGTGTCTTATAGTTTTCTGCATACAGGTCTTTTGTCTACCTAGGTAAGTTTATTCCTAGGTATTTTATTCTTTTTGTTGCAGTGGGAAATGGGAGTGTTTCCTTGATTTCTCTTTCAGATATTTCATCATTAGTGTATAGGAATGCAAGAGATTTCTGTGCATTAATTTTGTATCCTGCAACTTTACCAAATTCATTCATTAGCTCTAGTAGTTTTCCGGTGTCACTTTTAGGATTCTCTATGTATAGTATCATGTCATCTGCAAACAGGGACAGTTTTACTTCTTCTTTTACAACTTGTATTCCTTGTATTTCTTTTTCTTCTCTGATTGCCGAGGCTAGGACTTCCAAAACTATGTTGAATAATAGTGGTAAGAGTGGACATCCTTGTCTTGCTCCTGATCTTAAAGGAAATGCTTTCAGTTTTCCACCATTGAGAATGATGTTTGCTGTGGGTTTGTCGTATATGGCCTTCATTATGTTGAGGTAGGTTCCCTCTATGCCCAGTTTCTGGAGAGTTTTTATCATAAATGGGTGTTGAATTTTGTCAAAAGCTTTTTCTGCATCTATTGAGATGATCATATGGTTTTTATTCTTCAGTTTGTTAATATGGTGTATCACATTGACTGATTTGCATACATTGAAGAATCCTCACATGCCTGGGATAAATCCCACTTGATCGTGGTGTATGATCCTTTTAATGTGTTGTTGGATTCTGTTTGCTAGTATTTTGTTGAGGATTTTTGCATCTATATTCATCAGTGATATTGATCTGTAGTTTTCTTTTTTTTGTAGTATCTTTGTCTGGTTTTGGTATCAGGGTGATGGTGGTCTCATAGAATGAGTTTGGGAGTGTTCCTTCCTCCACAATTTTTTGGAAGAGTCTGAGAAGGATGGATGTTAGCTCTTCTCTAAATGTTTGATAGAATTCACCTGTGAAGCCAGCCGGTCCTGGAATTTTGTTTGTTGGAAGATTTTTAATCACAGTTTCAATTTCATTACTTGTGATTGGTCTGTTCATATTTTCTGTTTCTTCCTTGTTCGGTCTTGGAAGGTTATACCTTTCTGAGAATTTGTCCATTTCTTCTAGGCTGTCCATTTTATTGGCATAGAGTTGCTTGTAGTAGTCTCTTAGGATGCTTTGTATTTCTGCAGTGTCTGTTGTAACTTCCCCTTTTTCATTTCTAATTTTATTGAGTCCTCTCCCTGTTTTTCTTGATAAGTCTGGCTAATGGTTTATCAATTTTGTTTACCTTATCAAAGAACCAGCTTTTAGTTCTACTGATCTTTGCTATTGTTTTCTTTGTTTCTATTTCATTTATTTCCACTCTGATCTTTATGATTTCTTTCCTTCTGCTAACGTTGGGCTTTGTTTGTTCTTCTTCCTCTAGTTCCTTTAGGTGTAAGGTTAGATCAGGTATTTGAGATTTTTCTTGTTTCTTGAGGTAGGCTTGTATAGCTATAAACTTTCCTCTTAGAACTGCTTTTGCTGCATCCCATAGATTTTGGATTGTCGTGTTTTTATTGTCATTTGTCACTAAGTATTTTTTGATTTCTTCAGTGATCTCTTGGTTATTTAGTAATGTAGTGTCTAGCCTCCATATGTTTGTGTTTTTTACATTTTTTCCCCTGTAATTCATTTCCAATCTCATAGCACTGTGGTCAGAAAAGATGCTTGATATGATTTCAATTTTCTTAAATTTACTGAGGCTTGATTTGTGTCCCAAGATGTGATCTATCCTGGAGAATGTTTCGTGTGCACTTGAGAAGAAAGTGTAATCTGCTGTCTTTGGATGGAATGTCCTATAAATATCAAGTAAATCTATCTGGTCTATTGTGTCATTTAAAGCTTGTGTTTCCTTATTAATTTTCTGTTTGGATGATCTGTCCATTGGTGTAAGTGAGGTGTTAAAGTCCCCCACTATTATTGTGTTACTGTCGATTTCCTCTTTTACAGCTGTTAGCAGTTGCCTTATGTATTGAGGTGCTCCTATATTGGGTGCATATATATTTATAATTGTTATATCTTCTTCTTGGATTGATCCCTTGATCATTATGTGGTGTCCTTCCTTGTCTCTTGTAATAGTCTTTATTTTAAAGTCTATTTTGTCTGATATGAGAATTGCTACTCCAGCTTTCTTTTGATTTCCATTTGCATGGAATATCTTTTTCCATCCCTTCACTTTCAGTCTGTATGTGTCCCTAGGTCTGAAGTGGGTCTCTTGTAGACAGCATATATATGGGTCTTGTTTTTGTATCTATTCAACAAGCTTGTGTGTTTTGGTTGGAGTATTTAATCCATTCACGTTTAAGGTAATTATCGATATGTATGTTCCTATGATCATTTTCTTAATTGTTTTGGGTTTGTTTTTGTAGGTCCTTTTCTTCTCTTGTGTTTCCCACTCAAAGAAGTTCCTTTAGCATTTGTTGTAGAGCTGGTTTGGTGGTGCTGAATTCTCTTAGGTTTTGCTTGTCTGTAAATTTTGGTTTCTCCATCGAATCTGAATGAGATCCTTGCTGGGTAGAGTAATCTTGGTTGTAGGTTCTTCTCTTTCATCACTTTAAGTATATCATGCCACTCCCTTCTGGCTTGCAGAGTTTCTGCTGAGAAATCGGCTCGTCACCTTATCGGAGTTCCCTTGTATGTTGTCGTTTTTCTCTTGCTGCTTTCAATAATTTTTCTTTGTCTTTAATTTTTGCCAATTTGATTACTATGTGTCTCGGCGTGTTTCTCCTTGGGTTTATCCTGCATGGGACTCACTGCGCTTCCTAGACTTGTATGGCTATTTCCGTTCCCATGTTAGGGAAGTTTTCAACTATAATCTCTGCAAATATTTTCTTGGGTCCTTTCTCTCTCTCTTCTCCTTCTGGGACCCCTATAATGCAAATGTTGTTGCGTTTAATGTTGTCCCAGAGGTCTCTTAGGCTGTCTCCGTTTCTTTTCATTCTTTTTTCTTTATTCTGTTCTGCAGCAATGAATTCCACCATTCTGTCTTCCAGGTCACTTATCCGTTCTTCTGCCTCAGTTATTCTGCTATTGATTCCTTCTACTGTAGATTTCATTTCAGTTACTGTATTGTTCATCTCTGTTTGTTTGTTAATTCTTCTAGGTCTTTGTGAAACATTTCTTGCATCTTCTTGCTCTTTGCCTCCATTCTTTTTCCGAGGTCCTGGATCATCTTCACTATCATTATTCTGAATTCTTTTCCTGGAAGGTTGCCTATCTCCACTTCATTTAGTTGTTTTTCTGGGGTTTTACCTTGTTCCTTCATCTGGTACATAGCCCTCTACATTTTCATCTTGTCTATCTTTCTGTGAATGTGGTTTTTGTTCCACAGGCTGCAGGACTGTAGTTCTTTTTGCTTCTGCTGTTTGTCCTCTGGTGGATGAGACTATCTAATAGGCTTGTGCTGGCTTCCTGGTGGTTGGGACTCAGTCTGCTAGTGTTGGAAGGTCTCCTGCAGAGGCTGGGGGAAGCTGTGGTTCACCACGGGGGGCAGGACACTCCATAATTCTTTTTGTAGACATGAACACTCATTTATTTTTGCTATCTACCCACAAGTGGAATTTCTGTGTCACATGGAAATTCATTAACTTTATTAGAAACTAGAAGTTTTCCAAAGTGATTGTGCCACAGTACATTCCCACCAGCAATGAATAAAGGTAGACCTAACTGACCACATATTAAAGTAAATGTACTTTTAATATTACAAAAATGAAGTATGGAAAATAAAACATCATGGAACTGGCTCAAGAAATCCTTCTTTCTTTCCTTAAAAGTATCTGGAGTTCTTGTAAAGAACCACACACTGTTTTAGGTGTCAATGTTAAGTGGAGAATAAAAGAAGACAGAACAAAATCCCTGATATCAAAGGGCTTACATTCCATTGAGACAGAAGTATAAAGAAGGAGAAAATAATAATCCATTTTCAGGTATTGCTAAGTGTTAGGAAAATGTGGCAGGCTATCAGGACAAAAATAACCACTAAGGGGGCAGAATACAAGCTATCGAGTGTGTAACAAGGAGGCTGTGTCACAGGAGGAGATACTGAACTGTACTATCCTCAACCCTCGTATCCTATGCAGACTTCGTCCTAGCAGCTGGGAGAAAGGGTATTAAATACTTCCAGTACCATGAACCTGAAGACACCAGCAATTTTCTTGCTCTTTGGGATGGAAAGCAGAGATTTCTGATGGGCCTGGTGGGGTTATACACCCAGTCCTGACCTGTGGCCAGTGTGCCGGGCTCCACTAACTGCCAAGTCTCAGCCATATGCCTCCTGCAGGGAAATGGTCCAGACAACATGCGTTACAGCTCTTTCCATGTGGAGTGAGGGAGGATTCCAAAAGGAAGGAGGGATCCTATTATTAGAAGAAACTGGGCGAGGCAGAGAAGTTAGTACACCAAGAGTGAATCTGGCAATCTGCAGGGGAAATAAAATCAAGAAATGAAAAAAAAATCAGGATATACAGTCAGGTGTTAGCAACAAAAGCAGACGCTTATTGAGGGAGATCCATTTAGAATGAGATGGATGGGGCTGGGTCACAGTCCACAATGGACAGACTGAGAATCAAGGAAGCAGTTAGTGGTGGGCGAAATATGACAGAGAGTAGAGAGCTCCCCACTTACTCTCTGCCCCACTCTCTCACACAGACCCTCCCCACGAGGCCATACTATAATATGAAAGAGAAACTTTGTGCATCAGCGTTCTACCTCCTACAAAAAGAACAGTATCAAGCATGCAGCGGGTGCTCAATAAATACCTGTTGAATCATAAATAAATGAGAAGATGTGGTTTTATAAATTTTGTTAAAACAACGTGTTAAGAGCGCAAAGGTCCTGTGGTCATCTCTTAAGATTTGTAGATTAAGGAAGTTTTCTTTTCTCTGCTTGCTCTGCCTACTTAAACCTCAGAAAGAATTTCTGTTTCTAACCTAAATGGACTCTTCATCCTTTCTCACCTTCATGGTCAAGGAGAGTCCGTGACTCTTCCTTTGGGCATAACAAGCTGTGGGCAAGAGTTTGCAAATTGATAGGAATTCGACTAGTTTACCAATTCCTAGTCTCAACGGAGACTGAATCACAACAAGAAATAAAACCTCAAGATGAGGCTAATGTATGTATAAGATTTATAAGAATATGCCTTTGGACACTTCTTTTCAACCTATAAATGGCAAAAACTTCAGTTGTTGTATGTGAATTTTTGAATAATTGCTTTGGACAGTGTTTGGAGCGATTTGCCAAGTAAATGGTTCTGATTCCTTACGCATTTGCTGTATAGCCCAAGACGCAATGTATTATAGCTTTCTTAGGAAAATGAACATAGATTCACTACAATTAATGCCACTGGCAATGATTACAGCTAATTCCGTGAAAGCCATTACTGGTAACTTTACAGGTAATAATTCAATTAATTTGATCTATTATGTATAATGGTTTTACCTTACACGTCCAGAATAGAAAACGATCTTTTGACTTAAAATACGGCTCCATTATTCATGAAACATAGTACTGGAAAGGGGCGATCAATACACTTAATTGATTTGACAACCTTGTTTTGAGTAGAAGTGCCGAATGTTCTTTGACGGGAGGATACGAGAATGAGGTGATTACTTCCAGGATAGATTCAGCCTCGAGTTTTCTGATGCTTGTTCCTGCTTTTGTCATCGTAACAGATTCCAGGTCATTCATTTCGGATAAAAAGTTGCCATGCAGGAACGGTGACTTGTAAGCAGACTTTCTTTGTCGGGTTTTGCTTGCCTTGGAATCAGGCTCTCCTCGGCATTTCTCGCCTCATCTCCCTCCCTCGCTTTATTGAGGTGCAATGTCCCAGGTGTTTAAGGGGAGAAGAAGACATGACGGGGTTTGGGTTAGGCTTCTGACGATGGCTGCAAGTTTTAATACCTGGACAGGGAGAGAGCCGGCAGGTTTGTGAAACGGCAGCGAGCCTCCTGGGTGGGCGTGCAGGGCATGCACGCAAAGTGTAACACAGAGTCCTAACTCCTGTGGGGGGTGTGTGTGTGTGTGTGTGTGTCTGTGTGGAGCTCTGGTTACCTCTTCCTACAGGTGTCACCTCGCACTTCTTTATTCTATGTCTCCCTGAGAGCAAGGATGATGTCCCACTGATGCTGCATCTTCCACTCTAGCCCGGCATGCAATGGGCACACCATGGGCATTCTTAGACTGAATGAACGAAAGTGGAAACCACCCAGGAGGGGATAATGAAGGCTTGTTGGGGGACCTGGACTTGAATCCGATGCAGAGCGCACCCACAACTCTTCCTCTTTCCTACCTGCTTCTCTCTCCCACCTTCTGCAGCAGGATCTTCATCCCCTCCAGCCTACCAGCTACAGGACCTCCCCACTCACCTTCAGCAGATGACCTAAGGCCTGGCTTAGGAAAACCCAAGAGGCCGTCAGTTGCAATCACTTTATCTTCTTTTTTTTTTCACTTTATCTTCTTGCCTCTAAATTTACCTGCAACTGACACTTCACTTTTATTCTCTTTATAAATATGCTTATTCCCGTGAAACCCTGGTCGCCCAACAGCTGCATCTTCAGCGTCCTGGCTCTGAACATCGGCTGCCCCCTCTCTCCTGAGCTCCTCGCCTCCCCTCTCCACTGGCTTCTTGTCATCAGCTTTTCAATGTGAGGATGTCTCTCCTACCTTAAAACAAACATTTCCCTGGAGACTCTTCTTCCAATTAAAAGCCACCTTCGCTTTCCCCTTCATCAAAAGGCTGTCTAGGGCCACTATTTTCTGTTTTCATTTCCCTGGGCCTCTCCACCCACCATAGGCAGGCTTCTGCGCCCACCACTAAACCCAAACTTTTTGTTGCTATGGTCAATGGAGGAAGTGTGGTCCTAATTACTCTTGACTTCTTAGGGGTGCTGTACCCAGCCCCTTCCTCCAGGCTCCAAGAAGCTGCCCTCTCCCCTTCTTCTTTAGGCTCATTTCACTGTCCATCCCTTAAACTCAAGCTTGGATTTCTATTGCAAGTGAAACTTGTATGGGGTCTAGAAATCTCTGCCTTTGAAACAGCTCCCAGGAGATTCTTTCATACTTTTATACTTTCAGAGGCTCTGTTATAAGTACTTATATTCCTGAGACCTGTTCCATGTCTTCAATACACAATTTCTAGCAGAAGTTGGTAAACTGCAGCCAAAGGACCGACTCAGGCCCACCACTCATTTTTGTAAATAAAGTTTTATTGGAACACAGCCACACCCACTCTTTGGCATATGGCCTATGGCTGCTTTTGAGCAGCTGCAGCAGAGCTGAAGAGCTGCAACAGAGACCCTATGGTGCACAAAACTTAAAATAGTTACTCTCCGGCCTTTTATAGAAAAAGCATGCTAACCCCCAGTTTACGCCAGTCTCCCCAGCTGCCCTCTCAACATTAACAGCCTTTTCATGGGACCTGTCTGCTACATTTCAGACTCATAAAGCCAACTACGTATTAGGAAGCTGCACGTGAATATGCCACAGACCCTTGAAGCCCGACTGCGTTTCCCATCTTCTTCCTGATTTGCTCCTCCCTCCAGGATGCTATAGCTCAGGAACAAGCGCCACCATCCACCCTATCACCCAACGCGTGAGCACCATTTCCCCCCGTCCTTCACCTCTGTAAGCGTCAACCCTGTGCTCACTCAGCTCCACCATCCCAGGTCCCCAGCTTTGCGTGCAAGCTCATCGCTGAGGTTCGCGCACATGAAGGACTCTGGCTGATGTGCCCAGGCTTTGCAGTAAACTAGGGATTTCCCTGTGGTCCACAGTCTGGGTGGGGGCAGTTCAGCCCTGAGCTCTGCGTCTGCCCGAGGATGACTGAACCCAGCTTCCTGGGCCGCCTGGCCTCACTGCCCTGCAGCCCCCAGGCAGCGGGTGGCCCAGTCTGTGGCCCCTCGCTTCCCATGGGGTGTGCAGCCGGGGGGTGGTTTACACCTGGAGAAGCACCCAGAAGCACTAGCCTCCCCTTTGGGCCTCCTTTATATTCCTCCTTTTACTCTGAGCTGTGAGTATTTTTAACCCTGTACGTACGGCAGCTCTTCTGACACAGAGGCTATTCTATCAATTGTCAGTACCAGCCCTGTAGGATGATTCTCCATGGGTGTTTCTAGACTCAGGCTCTGATGGACCAAATAAAAATGTTTTGTTTTGTTAAAAAAAAAAAAAAGGGTCTTTTGGGGAGAATACTGGGGGGGACACACGGCAAAGCCACAGTGTCGTAGCCCATTCAGAATAATCACACTTGACACAGGTCTCATTACCCACATCTGTAGGACAGCAGTCAACACCAATGGCGAACCAAGAAGAGTAAAGGGCAGCGGGACCCAGGGCTTGAACCCAGTTTCCTGTATGGAAACGATGGTCCTGCCTGGGGAAGTGGGCAGGGAGCAAATCAGAAGAAACAACCATCCTGAGAAGTCAGGGCTTGAAAAGTGTTGAAAGGAAAGTGCATTTCTAACCGTCGACAGGGGGAAAGAACACACAGGACTGAGATGGTTTAAAGGCACAGAGATACACATCACGTATTCAGGTGCAATAAAGTGGGTGCCAGAATTGATCACCTTTCATCTGAAGAATTCAGGAGTCATAGTTCCCCAAAGCTGGGTATTTTTATCATTGCACCCCTGTTGGGTATGCAATTCTCTTACTGAATCAAAAGTCACGTTATCTACGGAAATATAATAGTCTCTGCTTAAAATTTCTTCATGTGGGAAAAATGGCCTATTGCACTTTTTAAGCTGCATAATGTAAATACTATCATTTTTGGTCCCATAAAATCCCTTTTTTTTTCTTTTTTTTGCGGTACGCGGGCCTCCCACCGTTGTGGCCTCTCCCGTTGCGGAGCACAGGCTCCGGACGCTCAGACCCAAGCAGCCATGGCTCACGGGCCCAGTCGCTCCGCGGCACGTGGGATCTTCCCGGACCAGGGCACGAACCTGTGTCCCCTGCATCGGCAGGCAGACTCGCAACCACTGCGCCACCAGGGAACCCCATAAAATCCCCTTTTACTGCCTCTCAAGATTGGGAAATTGTTGAAAGGCAGAATATTCTTACTTTCGGCCACTTATCCAATCTTACTTCAGCTGGAAATTACAGCTTGTCTTCTGAAATAGCCATTTGCAGAACTGGAGACTCAGTATTCAATATTACTGAGCTTAAATGGTGAAATAGTGGGTTTAAACACGTCTAAACACAGATAAGTTTCCTATAAGTGTGGTAACCATTTATATGAAATCTTCTACTTAAGGAGGTGATATCTGACTCACTCATATTACTAATCTGCTCTGTGTAAGACAACGTATGCGGGCAATTTGGGGTTATAAAAGTGCTTTCCTCTTTCTAGTGCAGAGTCATGTAGCTAGGTACGAGGAAATTTACAAGCCGCGTTTCCCTATGGGTCAATTCCTGCCCTTATGGAACAGGCGTTGTATCTTCCATTTTCTGAGGTTCTTACGGAGTCATAGCATGGCCTTTAAATTCATTATGCCTCCCCATGGAGGGCCATCTGCAGCGCCAATACTGAAGGACAAACGAGACAGCTCATTGAAGGAGCGGTATTATCTACAAATGGAAATAATGGCACCCTTTCCAAAACAGCAGCAGAGAGTATTAGATTTTAGAACAGTATGACACACCACTGACCCCAAGAGGAGCTACATTTTTAGGCCAATTCTTTCCTGAAAAGGTAATAAAGGAGTGTTCAATTGTCTGGAAATACGGTCCCCTCTTCCCGAGAACATTATTATTTTCTTGCTACTCCACGAAATGAATGTTAGGAAGTAACCTGCCCAGGGGCTTTGCTGCCAGACACTTCCCCTGTAAACAGGAGGCAGACCTGTCAATGGCACCCCAGAAACACCAGAGGTAAGGTAACCCGAATTCCGCTCTTTTGTGTCATTGGCATGCATTCCCTCAGTATACAGAAAACTCTACAGACAGATACACGCAAGGTGTGTTCAGCGGTGTGCTTCAGAAAGGCTCAGCAGTGCTCTTTACCGTAGGACTGAAGGCCTCTCTCCAGCATCTCCTTGCGCTCACGCTGGCCCTGTCTCTGTTCTGCAGGGGCCTTCAGTCTGCCTTGGGGGGTCTAAGAAGACTTCCATTCACGCAGGACACAGTATGGTTTGTCACAGGCAGAATGATGGCCTCCAAAGGATTCCACGTCCTTCTAATCCTGGGAACCTAGGAATACGTTACGTTGCGTGGCAAAAGGGATCTTACAGATGTGTAAAGGACACTGACGGGGGAGGGCACCCTGGGTCATCCAGGTGGGCTCAAACGAATCACAGGAGCCTTCAAAGCAGAGCACCTCTCCCCGCTGGACTCAGAGAGCTGCAGCAGCAGAACTAAGTCAGAGAGATGAGGCATGAAAAGGACACAACCTGCCATTACTCGCCTGGGAGATGGAAGGGACCATGAGGCAGGGAAAGAGAGGGGCCTCTAGGAGCTGGGAACCTGACAGCCAACAGGGAATGGGGACCTCGGACCTCAGCATGGAACTCAGTTCTGCCAACAGCTTGAAAGCGGACAGCCCCCAGACCCTTCAGTTAAGAGCTCGGTCCTGCCAGTAACACAACATTGTTAAGTCAACCATACTCCAATAAAAATTTAAAAAAAAAGAAGAGTTCAGCCCAGCCATGACTTTGATTTTAGTGAGCCCATGTCAAACTTCTCACCTACAGGACTGTAAGACAATAAATGTGTGTGGTCTGCTAAGTTTGTGATAAATGTTTATGGCAGCAGTAGGCCACAAATGCCGAACTCTCAACAGTGCTTACAAATTCCTTGCACTCCTTTATTTCTAAGACACCATCAGTTGTATATCATAGCAAAAGTCTAATACTGAAGATTTTCAGACAGAAGAAACCTGCTACGTGAAACTGAAGGTAAGATGTGTCTTGGTTTCTGAAACAAAAAATGTAGATGGGGAAAGAAGATAAAATATTTCCTTATCTTTGAGCTGAAGAAATACAGTATTTATTTGTTGGTGTTATTTAGGAAGTATCCAACTTTAAAGAAGAACTTCAGGGACTTCCCTGGCAGTCCAGAGGCTGACTCCGCGCTTCCACTGCAGGGGGCGCGGGTTCCATCCCTGGTCGGGGAACTAAGATCCTGCGTGCCGCATGGCGCAGCCGTAAAAAAAAAGAAAGGAAGGGAAAACCAGCTCTCCTGTTCCCCTTGAGGCATGTTTCAACACGCATTCACATGCGGGTCCCCAGAAATGTCTCCCCTTTGAAATGCAGATGTAATCAAGAAGGCGATGAACACTGGTCTCCTACCCTCTGTGTGCACGGCTGTTAAACGTTCAGGGCCCAGTTCGGTTTATGACTGCTCAGCTCACTCCATAGTAATTTCCTTACACACAGAAATAACGTGTGTGGCCTAAAACAGAGGTAACACATTCTAAAAAACTTCAAGTCTATTGAAAGTAATGACCTTTTTGGGATAAGAAGTAGTTCTCAAAATTAAAGTGTATAATTATCTGAGACTGGCACAATAGCTTTTTTTGTTTTTGGTATAAATACACTGGTTATGGTTCTGGTGTAAAATGAAGTATATAATTTATCTACTCATTCTGGCAATAGTTGCCAGGGACCACTTCTTTCTCAAAGCCAGATCTTCTTCAACTGGAGTTTGAAATATCAATTGTTACTATAAGCTGGTAAAGTTTTATTTTAGTTTGATTTTCTAAGAAATATAGAAACTTGGCTGAATTCTATACCCTCCACCGACATATGCCAAACATATACTAGGTCAAAATAAGCATAAGGTAAACAATTATTGCAACTTCTGAAGCCAGGAAACTCTTCTGAAGATAAACAAACAATTGCATTTTCTGAGACGATTAAGCAATACTGGTTGAGTTATTAAATTTCATCCTCCAAAGTCACATCTGATGACACAAAATCCATAAAGATTTCTGAGCTGGTCATTGCATGGATCCTGGCTTACAAGGTGTGTGCGTGTGTGTGTGTGTGTGTGTGTGTAATTGTTTAGTGCGTGTGCTTTACAGGAACCTGCATAAGTTGCATGGCGGAAAATGTGAGGAAAATGAAGGAAGGGCTTTACCTTCTATTGCAAGCAAAGCTTGAAGTGAGTCAGGTTTTAGATTATGCAATACGGTTTCAAGAACACATTCTGAAGGGCTCCTGTGAATAATGGGAGTTCAGATGGTGCTTCCATATATGCTTTTTTCCCCCCATAAATAAGAAAAACAAAGAGGAATAGGCTTTTATGTCGGTTTCAGAAAGCAGCCCAATTTGAAGTCACCTCATTTATATTAAATAACCGAATGTGGGTCATTTAACAGAGTGTGGAGCAGTATAAATGACAGAGTTCTGGAAAATGTTTGCCCTCACCAATAATAGGTCTGGTCGTAGAGAATGGACTTGAGGACACGAGGAGGGGGAAGGGTAAGCCAGGACGAAGTGAGAGAGTGGCATGGACATATATACACTACCAAATGTGAAACAGATAGCTAGTGGGAAGCAGCCGCATAGCATAGCACAGGGAGATCAGCTCGGTGCTTTGTGACCACCCAGAGGGCTGGGATAGGGAGGGTGGGAGGGAGATGCAAGAGGGAGGAGATATGGGGATATATGTATGTGTATAGCTGATTCACTTTGTTATACAGCAGAAACTAACACACCATTGTAAAGCAGTTATACTTCAATAAAGATGTTAAAAAAAAACATATTTGATGACTGGAACAAAAATTGTAGCGCCGTCTGATTCCCAAGACAATAATATTTTTAAATAGGGAAGACAAAGAGACTTAAATAAGAGTGAGGTTTCCACACTTCACTTAAAGTGCTAAAACGCTATTACATTAGACTGTATAATTCGTAGATTGATAGATATATAGATAAGTAGATATAGCAGTACTCAGAACAAGCACTACCAAAAACATACAAAGAGATGCACTTAAAAGCACTAAATCCAGATGGAATCCTAAAATATGCTCAGAATCATGCAGGAAGGTAAGAAAAGAGAACCAGAGAAATGAGACTGGAGGAAACAAATAGAAAACAAATAATAAATGGCAACCTTAAATGTTAACATATCCATAATTATCGTAAATGTAATCGATCTAAATAGATCAGTAAAAAGTGGATTAAAAAATGTGACCCAACCATACGGTGCTTATAGGAAACCCACTTCCAATTCAATGACATATGGCTATTGAAAGTAAAAGAAAGAAAACAAGGAAGGTTTCCCTCACCAATGGGCAGGCAGCACCCAGTTCATTTAACGTCCAAATGGAACAAAAAGGTGGAGGAAGGATGAATTCTCTCTCTGTGTTCTCGAGCTGGGACATCTATATTCTCCTGCTCCTGGACATTGGAGCTCCTGCCTCCAGGGCCTTTAGATTCAGATTTTGGGACTTACACCAGTGTCCCTCCCCAGTTCTTAGGCCTTTGGCCTTGGACTGGGAGCTACACCATGGCTTCCCCGGTTCTTAGGCCTTTGGATGTGGACAGAACTGTACTGCCAGCTTTCCTGGTTCTCAAGCTTGCATGTGGCATATCTCCAATTCTATAATTGTGTGAGCCAATTCCCATAATAATAAATCTCCTCTTATGTATCTCTATGTATCCTGTTAGTTCTGTTTCTCTGGAGAACCTTGACTAATTCCTTCTTAAGGATAAAGACAACTTTATCTCTAAACTACTGTGCCTAATACCTAGGAGATGCTCAACAGTTTTTTACGGAAGACAGCAAGAAGAAGAGAAGGGAAGAATGGTGACCGAATTTTGTATGAATGGGGACCCTGAACTTATGGGTCATTTGACGATGCTACCTTCCTGTGGTCTAGGCTAGAATCCAGGACTAGGGGTGTTGTGCCAGCTGGTTAATAGAGTAGATAGCTGGAGCTGAGAGGAAGTCCTGTGAGCTAATTTGCAATTCTGAAGTCCATGATGATCGGAGGTTCACTTGCAGATGAGAAGAGTACGTGTCTGACCCTGACAGTTCACCTAACATAAAGATGAAAATCCCCACCGGGAGAGTGAAGCCTCGGTCATTCACTGGGGCATGTGAGTGCGTGTTAGAGTTGAGAATGTGAACCTGGAATTTACTGAAAGGAACAGTTAAAGGAGGAGAGGGTTCAGGAGCCAAAGGGCAAAATAAAGCATATCTGGGAAGGGATTCAGAGTGCCCAGAGGAACGCTGCTCTAGTTTCTGTTCAATCTCTGCTGTGAAAATTTTATCCTCTTTTTGATTCCTCTCTCTCTTTATTGTCTAGCTTGAAGAACTAGTCGCTGGAACCTTAGGTCTCATCTCCATGACGAACTCCTCTCCTTAAAAGTGCTTCTGTGTTGAATACAGTTACCTTTTTCTCTAATGGATAAAATCTTTCTTTTTCTTCAGGTGCTCATTTTATTAACGTCGCCTGCAATTTCTAATGTAGGATCCATCATTCTTTCCTGTATATATATATATTACAGGTTATATGAAATAGTATCAAAATTACCATATATTATATACCCAGCTGAATACTTATGTTTCCCCTGGTAGTCAATAAATTCTTTAGTCTCATAAAAAATAATAATAATAATAGGTCTGGTTACTCAGGCATTCCCCAAAGAGTACCCAGTGGTTCATTTTCCAAATGCTCCAAGCTGTCTTTTTAGAGTCCCTTTTTCTGACTCTCCATTGTCCTTGCTCTGAAGGACCAGCATCTTTACAATATGTGCTCTTACCCCTCCCCTGTACCTTTAAGATGAAGACACCTGAACACCTGTGGGTGGGAAGGAGGAGAATTCCTAGGCCTTTCAGAGCCTCTGAGGAAGAGCCGCAGGTACTGGGTGCTGGCGGCAAAACTGGAAATAGGACGATGAAGGGGACCCATCCAGTACCAATGCCAGTGCTTATACCTCTTCTGGACATGCTCTCTGCCCACTTCAGGACACGACCCCGGGGACTGGATAGATACCCACGGCCACAGCTGGAGCTCCAACTCTAGACTCATCCCAACTGGCCCCAAAACCCTTCCTCTGGAGTTCCACTGCCTGCATCTTCACTGGGTTCAAACCCTGGCTCTGTCCATTGTTAAATGGGTGAATTCACCTCTTTCGAGTGCAAATTATTTTTCTTGTGTAAAATGTAAATAAGGAGAGTTGCCTTACAGGATTAGAAGGATTAAATTTGATGCTTAGGGGCTTCCCTGGTGGCACAGTGGTTGAGAGTCCGCCTGCCGATGCAGGGGACGCGGGTTCGTGCCCCGGTCCGGGAGGATCCCACATGCCGCGGAGCGGCTGGGCCCACGAGCCATGGCCGCTGAGTCTGCGTGTCCGGAGCCTGTGCTCCGCAACGGGAGAGGCCACAACAGTGAGAGGCCCGCGTACCGCAAAAAAAGAAAAAAAAAATTGACACTTAAGTAAAGTCTTTGGCATACAGGAAATCCTCAATGAGAATTAAAGTCCTTAGGTCTTATTAAAGATCTTAAAGGTATGTAAGATTGCACACCTTCCTCCATGAGTTTCTTTTAGGCCCTTTATCTTCACCAAAAGTAAGATATTGATTCTGAGTTGTAGTCGGGTCTCTCTTGCCATGAGTTAATGCCCATCCCCCCTTCTTCTACTACTAATTCTAATTCTGAATCTGCTTCTCAAACTCTCCTTCTTCAACCTTCTTCAATTCTCCCTTCTCCTGCCCCTGCTTTTCCTCTTCCTTATTCCTTACAGATATATACAGATTCCTCATCGACGATAAGAGAAAGTAAGCTACCTCCAGTCTTTCTGTGCTAAAAGCTCCCCTGAATGTAGGAAGATGCGCCTTGTTCATTGTGGGTGCTTGTGCATCCATCATGCACAGCTGACAGCTGGGAGGTATCAAGTCTGGAGCTGAAGAAAGGCGGACGGACTCGAATCCTTGCTTTGCCAAAGTACCAGCTTCTCTGACCCTCATGAACATTTCTGAATGTCAGCCACCCCGTCTGTAACACTTTAACGGCAATGCCAATTTCACAGAGCTGTTGCAAAGTAAGAAGGGTATCATGTGAAAACTTGGCTGGCCTACCATATGACATTGATAGATAATGAATCATGGAAGAAATTACAATTATGTCCCTGATATATGTCAAACACCTATCATACGCCAGGCAACTGGGGAAGTACTGGCCATATCAAGAAGGCCATCTTCCCTGGATGAGCCTCTGTGATTCTTATTAAGGAAATGTTTGTAGCGTAGTCGCAAAATTCTCTGGAAAATTCCTTTTCTACCAGACAGTAGATGAGACAACAGTCTTTGAATCTTAACCTAGAGACACCAAAGAATATCATTCTTTTCTCTTTTCTTCTGGGGACCCTGAAATAGATTTGTGCCATTAGGTCATTCTCATTATTGTCATCAGCCTATGGGGGCTTCCCTGGTGGCGCAGTGGTTGAGAGTCTGCCTGCCGATGCAGGGGACACGGGCTCGAGCCCTGGTCTGGGAGGGTCCCACATGCCGCGGAGCAACTGGGCCTGTGGGCCACAACTACTGAGCCTGCGTGTCTGGACGTTGTGCTCTGAAACAAGAGAGGTTGCGACAGTGAGAGGCCCGCACACTGAGATTAAAAGTGGACCCCGCTCGCCACAGCTGGAGAAAGCCCTCCCACAGAAACGAAGACCCAAGACAGCAAAATTAATTAATTAATTACAAAAAAAAAATCAGCCTATGTACACACTCACTTTTTTCCTAACACTTTTAGAACACACAAAGACTTTCTTACACTTTTAGAACACACAGATACCACCTGTGTCACTTTCTTCTTGCTTATGTTTTCTGAACAACTATTCTGGACAGCTTATTTTCTCCTGCCCCATTTCTGAATATTCACAACTGATGTCCTCACATTCCTCCTATTGCTCCTGGTGATCCGGATCTTGCCCTCAAGTGGAAAGTTCTCATGAGATGCCCTGCACTTCTCATTAAAAATATATATCTCATTTGCTGAATTATATTTATTAGAGAAAGCCCATCAGCACAAACATTTCAAAATCTGTGCTCACTCTATAGAATTAAGATAATTTCTTTTTTGCTTCATTCATCTGCTGATAACTCAAGCTCATCTATTGAAAAATATCATTTTAATGAGTTCCCTATTAGCCTCATTTAAAGTATATTAACAATAATGATATGCAAAAGTCAATAGTCTTGGGTTTCCCTGGTGGCGCAGTGGTTGAGAGTCCGCCTGCCGATGCAGGGGACGCGGGTTCGTGCCCCGGTCCGGGAAGATCCCACGTGCCGCGGAGTGGCTGGCCCCGTGAGCCATGGCCGCTGCACCTGCGCGTCCGGAGCCTGTGCTCTTCAGCGGAAGAGGCCACAGCAGTGAGAGGCCCGCGTACCGCAAAAAAAACAAGTCAGTAGTCTTTATTACTCTAGCAAACTGAATTTCTCAAGCCATCTGACAGTTTAAAATGGCCACGGGGAAGAATCTGACTTTCAAGGAGAATTCATTCGAGCTTACTGTGGTGACTGATTATCAGCGTAAGAGCCGTGCGTCTGTCTACTACAGCAGAGGAGATAATTTAATTAGTCTGTTTTTGTAAATGTTCTGATTTTCATACATTAAGTTGTGGCCCACAGCTGATAGAAAAGAAATTAACACTGACTCTTTTTGACTGTGGAATGAATTGGACTTTCCAGGCCAAGAAAATTAATTATAAATGCTCTCTATTTAAGATGGCAAGATTTTTTTAATGATAAATGATGTAACTGTTAGATGTCGAGTATACAAACAGTCATGCATTGACATTTCAGCTTATTAATTCCAACGTTCACCACTGTGTATAACATTCATCACATTTAATTGCTTGATGAAGGGGAGAAAAAAACCAAATCATTGTTCTCACGGTTCTCCCTGTGATTTTTAGGCAGTAAATTTCTGAAGACACTGAATGCTAATGTACTAAATTTCTGATGACAGCCTCGCGTTTCATTCTGGGCCAAGACCAAAGCAAACAAAAAGAATCTGTGCAAAGTAGGTTAGGGCTACAGAAGCAGAGACTAACTTCTAGGGAATTATGAGTTTGGTGAAATTTGTCCAAGCATCCTGTCATCTGTGTTTTTCCTTCTCTCTTCGACCTGCTTTTTGGTGTGGGTGGCTGAGTACCCAGTGCCTGGAGGCTCCCTTGCAGGACCCCAGGAGGTTCTCCTTCCTAAGAGATGGCCTCCCTCACCAACCACTGCTCCTGTTCTTTGCAGCCGAAGACAACTGTATAGCTTCAAAAGATCCTCTTCCCTGCGACAATACATGCTAGTCATGACTGACGGAGTACACTTTTTTTTTTAATAAGTCAGTAATGCTTTCAAATACATTTGTATTTTATTCACCCCAATCTGTGATGGTCAGTTTTATGTGTCAATGGAGTAGGCTACAATTCCCAGTTATCCAGTCAAACACTAATCTACATGTTGCAATGACAGTATTTTGTAGATGTAATTAAAGTCCATAATCAGTTGACGTTAAGTGAGGGAGATTTTCCTGGGTTATCTGAGTTGACCCAGTAATGGAGGCAAGAGAACCAAAATCAGAAAGAGAAAGTGGGACTTCCCTGGTGGTCTAGTGGCTAAGACTCCACGTTCCCAGTGCAGGGGGCCCAGGTTTGATCCCTAGTCAAGGAACTAGATCCCACATGCCGCAACTAAGAGTCTACATGCCGCAACTTAAGATCCCACATGCCGCAACTAAGAGTTCACATGCCGCAACTTAAGATCCCACATGCCGCAACTTAAGATCCCACATGCTGCAACTAAGACCTGGGGCAGCAAAAATAAATAAATAAATAAACAAACAAATAAATAAACAGAGAAAGTGATGGCAGAAACAGAGTTTGAAGTGATGCACTTTGATGACAGAGGAAGATGCCAGGAGGCAGGGAATGCAGGTAGCCTCTAGAAGCTAGAAAAGGCTCTGCCCTAGAACCAAGGAACTAGCCCTGCTCACACCGCGGTTTTAGCCCAGTAAGGACCGTTTTGGACTTCTGATCCCCAGCACTGGAAGGTGATACATTTATTTGTTTTAAGCCACCAAGTTGGTGGTAATTTGTTGTAGCAGCCATAGGAGACTGATACACTACCTAATACATTTGCAAAGTTAGTGTGCAAATTTCGTGTGAAAATGATTATTTATTCAATCTACACACTTTTAATGCATATATAGCTTCATGTGCTTCCTGCAATAAACTCTGTGGTACCTCTAGAGCCACAGTCCGTGGATTGATACGAGCTGTGATCAACCACAAAAGGCAAGGGTGGACCTGAAAACAATTCCCTTCAGTCCTGGCTACACTGTGTCCTATGAAGCCTTGGTACAGTCTCATAATCTTTCTCCAGGCAGCCACTTCTAAGTGAGCAAGGTGAAAGCTCTGGCCTACCCCATCAGAGACCTGTATCCTTTTGTCCTCTTATTTTCCATCTGTGATGGGCAGAAGTAAAATATGGACGCTAAGATTCCCACCCGCTGGTGTATGCATCCTCCATGACTATGGGCAGAACCAGTGAATAAGAAGGACATCCCTCCAATGAGCAGGTCCCTAATCAATGAACTTTGAGTTAATCTAAAGGGAGATCATCTGTGCTGGCCTGAGAAAAGTGACAAGCAGCAGCAGCAGATACGGTCCTAATCAAAGAAGAAAGCAAAAGCCATGCTGTGGAGTGCTCACAGGGACCACGTGGCAAGGAACTGCAGGCAGCTTCTTAAATCCAAAAGCGGCCCTGGCAGATGGCCAGCAAGCAGACCTCAAGCAACAGTCGCAAGGAAACCAATTCTGTCAACAGCCCTCCGAACTTAGAGGAGGCCCCTGCGCGAGGATGGAATGTAGCCCAGCCCACACTTTGATTGCTACCTGGTAAGACCAAAGCAGAGGACACACCTCAACTCTGCCTGGATTCATGACTCATGGACACTGGGAAATAGTCATTTGTGTTGCTGTAAGCCACTGAGTTTGTGGTCATTGGTTATGCAGCAAGAGAACGTAAGTCTACCACCTTGCAAAAAGCACTCCTCAGTTAGCTATCACTAAACAGGTAAAATTAAACCATGTTATTTATAGTTTATAACCTTGAGTAGGCTCTAGAGCAGGAGAAATGCTTTCTGAATGAAAACAAGGTGTGGTCTGAGCAGAACAAGAGGTTGGAAGAGTTACTTTTCTGCAGAATAAATGTCACTTCCACTGTCCCCACGTAAGCGGACACCTACATGTTCACTTGGATGCTAGACCAGCCCAGGTAGCGAGGAGATACACTAAAGATGTTCCGGACCACTGCTGTCCACTCTGGCTTCCACATCCTGTCATTTCCCATGGCCCTGTGGTCTCTGTCCCTCACTGGACCTTGTGCACGATGACAGACTCACGGTATCACCTGTCCTTTGGGAAAGGTAGGTTCCATCGCCCCGAACAGATTTGAAAATCTCTAGAGACCTGGTCAAAAAGGCAGGACGTGGAACCATAAGAGCTGGTTTACATCCCGATACACCATTTAATGTCTTCACCTTGCACGGAAAGTAGTTTACTCCCTCTGCACCAGATGTAAGGGTAGTCATACAACATGAGGAGGTTTGTGAAGATCACGGTTCAGTTTATCTAAAAGTACGTTGCACGTGGCCTTTCAACCACCAAGTGTTCAATAAAAGTTTATTCCCTTGCTCTGGAAACATGGACCAAATATGATAATTTGTGACATGATGCAATTCATCTCTACCCTGAAAATGCCATTCTTCCACCATTCAGGTTTTCTGTCAGCCAAGAAGAGCGAGTCGTGCCTCTGTGAGCTGCCTGGGGTTTAACAGATTAGACATCCCACACCCCACGTGGGGTATGAGATCCCAGCAAAGAATGGCCTCTACAATTTCCCTCTAGAGAAAAGCACAGATTTCCTCGTAGCAGAGGCACTTTTTTTCACCTCATTAGCAAACCCCACAGACTATGACTTTTTGAGAGTGAGTGCCAAAGAATGAGAGGAATTTGGAGGCAGTAAAGGAGATTGCTCATTCAAACTGCAAACACAGAGAGTGGAATTTCCACTTCAGCTGGAAAATTCTCTCATGCCACACGCCTGAGAAGAGGCAAGCCTATGAAATGCTAATGAAGAGAAGCCCATTCACATGTAAATTTCTAGATATCTCTCCCCAAAATTAAGTTCTTACAAGTGATTTAAAGACCAACTGCCTTCTGGAGAAACCTGCCTTAATATACATTTTCCAGGAAATAACACCAGTCAGAAGCTTGTTGTAAGCGTAATGCCGCCTATTCAAGTTGCCTCTGAGAGAACTTTGAGAGCGGGAGTTCTTTCCCTTGACTGTTCCCATAACTAATGCACTGCTTCTCTCCAGCAGACAAAACTGTAGTGGGGCCTCTAGGTCACTAGGAATGGCGAAGACACAAAGGGTAGTTCTGCCTCATGCCCCGAATCATGACCGTATCACACATTGTCACAATGTTCGTTTCTTTGCCTCTCACTCCAGATAATACACCAGGTGGTAAATCCTAGGAATCATTTAACAGGTTTGGCAAAAATCCTCAAACCAAAATTGTTCTGAAAGCTAGATTTGAAGGAAAACGTGGAGCCAAGGAAGTATAGACCCAGTGCTTGGGGTAGATGAAAGAGCGGTGAACGAAGCAGAGAGCGAGCTTTAGAGTTCTGTATTACTATGTCTTGAGTGTGTAGCTGAAAAGCCTTCAGAGTGGATACGCAGGAAAACACGATTCACAGGAAACCAAAGTCTACTATGAGTGGGAGTTAAGAGAATGCCCAATTGCTTAAAATCAATTATGTCCACGCCTGGACAAACGATATCGTGGCTACTGGGAAGACATGAAGACAAGCGCACAGAAGTACCATCAAGTAGTTTGAGGATGAGAGAGAGTGGGTGAAATTCCAGACTTCAGGCAGACACCCCAGGGTTCATAAAGGGAATGATGGGTATATTCTACTACCTGTTTTTTAGCATCACACTAAGTCACACTAATTCCTGATTAGATTTTAAACAAATAATGCAAATGTCCTTGATTACTACGCTACTAGAGAGGAAGATCCTTGTAGAACTATCCGTCTATCCAACCACGCAAATGTCCTTGATTACTACGCTACTAGAGAGGAAGATCCTTGTAGAACTATCCGTCTATCCAACCACGCAAATGTCCTTGATTACTACGCTACTAGAGAGGAAGATCCTTGTAGAACTATCCGTCTATCCAACCACGCAAATGTCCTTGATTACTACGCTACTAGAGAGGAAGAACCTTGTAGAACTATCCGTCTATCCAACCACGCAAATGTCCTTGATTACTACGCTACTAGAGAGGAAGATCCTTGTAGAACTATCCGTCTATCCAACCACGCAAATGTCCTTGATTACTACGCTACTAGAGAGGAAGAACCTTGTAGAACTATCCGTCTATCCAACCACGCAAATGTCCTTGATTACTACGCTACTAGAGAGGAAGATCCTTGTAGAACTATCCGTCTATCCAACCACGCAAATGTCCTTGATTACTACGCTACTAGAGAGGAAGATCCTTGTAGAACTATCCGTCTATCCAACCATCCATCCATTCATTCAGCAACTGCTTATGCGGCTACCACCCAAGCCACTTACTATGATAGATACATGGTACGTAAGAGGACTCCAATGCAATCCTTGCTCTAAAGCAGCATTCTGGTTAGAATGTGCTACACCGACTGTGATAAGTAAGGGCTGTTACAGAAAAGCACACAGGTATTTATAAGATTCCAGGTGAGAACATAGTAGAGGGCTTCCATGAATATTAGAAGATCTTCTTTCCCTTTCGGATTCTCTAAAGGAACTAATTTCCAAACAGCAGTCAAAAACACACTGTCTTTAGTGGCCAAGCCAGTGTTCAATATTCCCTAGAGTTCATGCTTCTGTGGCCAAAGTTGGTTTGGAGAAATGGCCCAGGACTGATGCCCAAGTGTGGCATCCGCAGCCCTCTCTCCTGAGCTGAAGACAAGTCGGACCACCGGGCACAGCCAACCCGACCAGCTCCACCAAGCATGGTGGAGAGACTGAAAGACAGGGCTCGGGCAGCCCACCAACTGACTGGGGCGCTCCTCCGGGTGTCCAGGAGTCCTTTCTGCTTGGGAGCAGCACCTAGAGGAAAGCCTGGCCCTTCCGACGGAACCACGAGGAAAGGAAAAGGAGACGGGAAGAGAAGATGAAGTACAGAGGCTGCCCGCTGGCACAACGCAGGCAGTGCTGAAGCAGGCTTCCCCTTCCTCTCCCCTGCCCCATCCACACCACGCTACTGTGTGCTCACTGCAGACTGCAGCTCCGGGAAGGCCACAGGGCAAGGGGAATCACGACAGCGCATGCACATCTAGCAGCGTGGGCCTCGCTGACTGAAGGGGGCGAGAAGAACAGGCCTTTGGCAGGGCCTGTGAGGAACCAGACTTTCTCATGCACTCCATCAATGCATGTATTACGTGGGGTTCTCCAGAGACACAGAACCAATAAGATACGTATATATACAACTGTGAGGGCTGGGAAGCTGGAAGTGTGTAGGGTACGCTGGCCGACTGGAGATTCGGGTAAGTATCGATGTTGCAGTCTCTGGTCTTGGGTCTGACGGCTGGAAACTCAGGCAGAATGTCTGCAGCGTCTGGAGGCAAAATTCCTTCTTCTTTGAGAAACCTCCGTCTTTGCTATTAAGGCCTCCAACTGATTGGATGAGACCCGCACAACATTGGGGGGGCAACCTGCTTTAAAGTGGAATGATTGTCAACGTCAATCACATCTAAAACGTACCTCCACAGCAACATCTAGACTAGGGTTTGTCACCAAATACCAGTCAAGTGGACATGTAAAAGTAACCAGCACGGTCCAGTGAGTGAACCACAAACAGAAAGGCAGACCACACCCTAAAACATTGCAGCAGAGCCCCACTTGGTGAGGGCATGTGAGATGATGGAAATTGGGTTAGAGGAGAACACGCTCCTCTCCCTCAGCAGCTCATAATAAAATAACGGGAGCTGGTCAACTAATAGTCACTGAACCGGGCACCATGCTGGGTGCTGTGGGCACAGAAGTGAGCCAACGGTCCCTGCCCTCCTGGTGCTGACAGGCTAGAGCAGGGGTCAGCAAGCTACAAGCCCGTCCGCTCTGCCTCCTGCTCTTGTAAATCAAGTATTACTGGAACACACCACGCCTGTATGTTGACTTACTGTCTGTGGCTGCTTTCACACAACATGGGCCGAGTTGACTAGGCGGCACACAAAGTCTGCAATATTTACTCTCTGCTTCCGCATAAAACAAATTCGCTCACCCGTGGTGCAGACCTTTGCATAACGGGGTAGCTAAACCTCAGGAACGCCATTCTTTGGTATGGTTGACAGTTACCAAAGTTGGACGTGAATTGCTTCTCAAGAATAAGAAAAGAGAAAATTACCAGAAAACCTTCAAATATGGGAACTTCTGCAAAAGTGTTTATTATCGGAACTGGAAAAAAAGGAGTTAAGATGTTGCCTCTAAAGAAGACATGGTTTCTGTGAAAAAGAGGCAGGAAGCCCACAGGAGAGAACAAGGGAAAATGGAAAGCCTAAGAGAGTGACATGCAGAAACCAGCAGGGACAGCGAGCAAGCCGAGTGACACAGAGTCCACAGGAGAGAACAAGGGAAAATGGAAAGCCTAAGAGAGTGACATGCAGAAACCAGCAGGGACAGCGAGCAAGCCGAGTGACACAGGTCACATGGCTTTCAAGGGAGCCAGAATGACAAAGGCAGAATTACAACCCACACTGGATAGCAGAAGATCCAAACTGACACGGAGAAAAGCCCAAATCAAGGACGTACAAAACAAACAAGAGATACTCCAAGAACTCAGAGAAAAAGAACAGAAATAAAAAGCAAACAGAAAAACACGGAAGATAGGAACAAAGATTCCGTGTAAAGGAAGTGATTTTTCTCAAGGAAGCCACCAGAATGATTGCAAAAGCAATGACAACTTATATTAAGTAACTACTATGTTCTCCATGCTGTGGTAAGCACTTTACACCTATCATCACTTTCATCCTTATGACAACCCTTTAAGACACAAACTAATTTATCTCTATTTTTCCAATGAGAAATGTGTCATGGGAAGTGTGTAAACTACCCATAGTTAGCTAGTATATGGCTAAACCAGGAATCAAATCCTGGACTGACTAAATTTAACACCTGGTATTCTATATCCCTAATCAAAGAAACAAACAATGGACATTTCACTGAAAGAAAAAAAATGATCCTAATTTGTGATGAAAATCATTCACCCTTATTGTGTTCCCTAAGTAATCAAGAGTAATTCACATGTCCAAATATTTTGTCACTTTTATGCAAAACAAGGAACAAATGTATACATCACCCTAAGAACCAATAACGTGTCGTGCAAAAGCAGCAGATGCAATTTCAGGCTGTACCAATGGGGATATCGTGTCTGGTGGAAAAAAAGGTAATAATATTCTGTGCCTGACAAGCTATATCTAAAATATAGTCCAGTTCTGGGAGCCACTTTTCAGGGACTGATGAAACGAGCCCTTAAATGGAAGGCAGCCCACAGAGCACAACGGCATGAGGTGTTCAGAGGAAGTGTGTAGGTAGGTGCCGACTCACCTAAAGAAGGGAAAAGCAAATGGTGCCGGGGGCAGCGAGCAGGTGGGTGCTCAGGTGCCGTCCGGTGTAGACATTCTGTGCAATGGCCGCTCACACTGACGTCTGGCCCGGGCTCTGCATTTACAAAGCAAAACGTGATCCTCCTATTCTGTCACACAAACACTGTTCAAATGACTTGCTGAGCAGGAGAAAGGCCTGCTTGAAATATTAGAGGAAATGACAGTTCGTTGTTTGTTTTCTGTTGTTTATGAAACTACCTGGCCTATTTCAATCATTACTGTCACTTGGGAATTATCATTTATAAATGTGGCAGAAAAGAATGATCAAAATCTAAAGATAAAGCCACTTTGAATTGCCCCCAGAAACCCTGGAAGGATCTGGGAATGCTTATAAGAGCCAAGTAAAAGGTCAAGCCAATAACAATGAACTCGTAAGAGGGCAGGAGTCGCCAAAAGAAACAAATAAATATGCAGGACACAGTTTCATAATTGTTACCGCGCTTGAATTAGTGATACAGAATAATCAAATGAAATACGTTATAAGTTTTGTTCAGGATATGCTGGAACCATATTTTATGAACACCCATCAATGTCAATTATTATTTATTATTGATACCCCACCACCAAATTAAAAAGAAGACAAATGTGTGTGCTCTATTCCACTCTTGGTTCTCTCTTTCATCATAATATTCAGTCACTCCGTAAGTAATTAATGATTCAGCACAACTTGGAAACAGACACTGCAGCCCAAATATCAGATAGTAAAGTTGATACGGGGTGACATTCTCTTATGTTCTCAGGTTGTTTATAAAATTTTGATCACTGGTAAATATTTGATACTTTTTCTAAGATCTACGTTCAAATTCCAAGTAGTCCTATGTGATCATCTGAATCCTTGTTATTCTAATTTTGCAAAAAAAGACTCAACCCCACATAGCCTTCAATTCCAAAGCTTTTGCTTATTTCAATATATGCACCTGATGAGAAACCATTGCAACCAATGGCATCATCTCTGAGAACTCTGGCTCGGGCAGAGAAGTGTGAGCTCCTTCATAAAGTCAATCTTCCCCTTGAAACATGTGAGGCAAAGGTTCCATATATTCACATACCGCATCGTTGACAAAGAGCTTTCATATTCTCACTTAAACCTCACAGAAGTCCTACGGAGTAGCTACTTTTAATTTCCTCATCAGATCTGAGAAAATTGAGGTTTGGACATTTAGTGAATTTTCCAAAGTCTAAGAGCTTTGAAATTGCAAAGCCAGGTGTTCGAAATACTGGCCAGGTCTACTCGACCTGCCCTGCCACCGCTGTGACTGAAGAAAGGGACTAATGATCGGACTCAACACCAATGATGACTTCCCTTCTTCCCAAAGGTGAACAGGGACATAACACTGAACTTGACCATGGAATGTAAAACATCTTTAATGTGACTTTCATTGGAAGTCTAAATTATCCTGGCGGTCATGAGGAGAGTATGTGATAGACAGGCAGTCTCTGAATATGGGAAGTCTGTCTTAAATGCTTTTGTTCCTTCCTCAGAAGCTGGTAAAGTGCCTTGTGTGAAACAGACATTAGATAATACCTGTGGATGGAATTTGTAGTTGAACCTCTATGTGCAGCATGTGTTAATGATTGACTGCCCTCCTTTAGATTCTGGCTATACAAGGCTCAAGAGAAAAAAAAAATCTATTTAATCCGTTTAGCTTAACAAGTGATCAGTGGAATGAAAAAGAATCAAACTGACTGACTGACTATTTTTACCAAGTTACCAAACTGACTTCTCATTTCAGTTAAGCAGCCTGTCTGTCCAACCCAACCATTTGGCTCCCAAGAATGACACAGACGTGAGCTCCTGCTCTGAACATGAGGATTTCATCCAACAGCTCAGCACAGCTTTAGTGCCTGGGGCCAGAAAGGAACAATCTGTTCTCCTTTAGACATTTTGATACGGTAATAAAAAATGTAAACAACGGATGCATCCCCAAACCTTAAAATCATCACTGGAAGTTGAGGGAAATCTAACACCACAAAATTCAAGTCTACGTTCACCAAATTTAAGGCACAAAACCTCATAGAATGATGGAGAAAGTCCACCCAATCAATGGAATTCAGAGCTAAGAATTCAGCCACTAAGTGGCATAATTGCTGTAATTAGTCAAATGGTGTAATTACAGCAAACACATGGTAAGTTGCCACTGAAGCATGTAATTGCAGAGCATAATGGTGTTCTTATGAGTTCTGATAATATAACATGATCTGGATATATAATAAATACTCATAGCAATATTACGATATTCTTCATTTGTGGATTTTCTCAGTACTTGATCTGGCTTTCTTAAAATTTCTGGGTTTAAATCTCAGTCACATAGGAAACCAAAATAGTTTTTCAATGAAAGGAAAACTGAATATTATCCAACATAATACCCTTGCTGAGATGGTGGATAGGAAGAGATAAAGGATTTGAAGTTGAGTGTAAAGTCAGTCATTAGAATGACCCTAAACAGAAATTAATGGCTACAATGCAAGATAATGTCTGTACGAATGTGGTTATTTCACATATATTCCATTTTTCAGAAATTTAATTTTTTACCTCAAATATAATGCTAAAAGACCCATGACAATGAGAAGATAATGTTGTCAGCATTATGGTTTTTGACATATGTTGTCAGTCTTTGGTTTAACATTCCTAGAAGACAATGTGTTTAAGGCATTTGCACATTGCTTATGTGTGTGTCCAAGTTTTGTACCACGTAACAGTGGATTGATGATTATGAGCTGTCTTGAATTCTTTTCAGATGTAGATTTTGAACAAGTGAAAATATTTTTATTCCATAGAATTTGAGAATGGAAGAATTCTTTGAGAGTTAAGAGATGCATAGTTAGAGGGTTCATGAACTCATTTCATGAAAGGTGCTGTGGCTATCGGCGGAGGGTATTTTTCTTGAAAGGGGTTTTCAAAAGGGTCTTCAGTGGATTTGTGAAGCACAAAGGTGCACCTGGGAGATTACATCATCCAGCTTCACTTGGGCTGGAATCTGCTCTACAAATGCCCATCAGATGTTCACTCCACTTGGCTTCACCATTTGTAGTAAGGAGGCTCTAACTAATCTGTGAAGGAGACTGTCCCATTACCCATCAAAGAGTGCACGTGTTAGAAACTTACCCCAACATGTTGACTGTAATTCTTCCTCATCATAAATTCTACCCTGTGGTCTTCTTCTCTCTTCTAGATGAAAGATGCCTCTAAAGTATTTGAAGACAACGAGCATCTCAAAGCACTTCTCCTCTAGAATAAGTGTATCTATCGCGAATGGAGAATAAGTGTCTCTATCGCGAATGGAGAATAAGTGTCTCTGTCGCGAATGGAGAATAAGTGTCTCTGTCGCGAATGGAGATTAAGTGTCTCTATTAATGATGCCTCACTGCTGCTTATTCTCTAGTGGGTCGCCAATCCAATAAGATTCTGTTTAGAGTGGGACACGAGTACTTAGACCAGGGGTTGGCAAACATTTTCTGAAAAGGGACAGACAGTAAGTATTTTTGGCTTTGCAAGCCATATGGTCTCTATCACAACCACTCAACTCTGCCACTCTCTGCAAAAGCAGATGTACATAATACATAAATGAATGAGGGTGGCTGTGTTCTAATAAAACCCTATTTTCAAAAACAGCAATCAGGCTAGATTTGATGTGCATGGTCTGCTGATCACTCATCTAGATGAGCCTGAAACAGAAAAGATCCCTGGGAAGCTATGAATGCTCTTCTCTGCATGCTACACTTTTGCTAATCTAGTTTAACTTAAAGCAAACAAACAAACAAAACCCGAAGCATACTGCCCATGTGTATCGAGGGTACAGTTAACAAAGCTCCCTAGACTAGCACTGTCTAACAGAACTTTCTGTGATCATGGAAAACTGTCTGTGCTGTCCAGTATGGTAGCCACTAACCACGTGGGGTTACTGAGCACTTGAAATATGCCTACTGCATATTAACGACCGAATTTTTAATTTAATTCTAATTAACTTATATTTAAATTTAAAGAGCTCTTGAGTGGCTAGCACATGGGACAGAACAGCCGCAGACACTGTCTCCTGTGTGGACGGCTCTTCCACACCACTCTACTCATGAATGCACTGTACGTGATGGGTTATTAAATTTGCACACAAAGTAGCTCATTATCATCTAAGCAAATATACAGCTTGAAGCATCACAGAAGTTCAATAAATATTAAGGATGATCAGTAAACGGAATCACTACAGATAATGAAACAGCATGACGAAGTGTAAGACATAATTGCAATCAGTTTTGCTTTTATTTTTCTTTATTTTTTTAAAATTTTATTTATTTATTTATTTGCTGTACGCGGGCCTCTCACCGTTGTGGCCTCTCCCGCTGCGGAGCACAGGCTCCGGACGCACAGGCTCAGCGGCCATGGCTCACGGGCCCAGCCACTCCGCGGCATGTGGGATCCTCCCGGGCCGGGGCACGAACCCACGTCCCCTGCCTCGGCAGGCGGACTCTCAACCACTGCGCCACCAGGGAAGCCCCAGTTTTGCTTTTATTGACAAAAATTTTCCATGCAACTGGGAGCCATGATCACATAGTGGTAGATTATTTTAATGGATTTTACATTTTAGATATTTATCTGAAGGTAATTCAAGCTTTTTCTATTTGACATGCCCCCTGCCGTGAACATATATGGGTTTTACTGTAAAGTGAATTTCCAAGTGTCTTTTTTTTCCTCTTGTACCCAGAGGATTCAGATTTGAGCACGCATTGTTTATTGGTTAATTTCAGAGAAAGGGGAAAAGATCATTTCTTCCAAATGTTCACTGCGAGAAAGAAATGAACCAGAACACTAAACAACAAAAAATGAAGAACCCCATCCTGCTATAAAGTAAACAAGTTCATGTATTGAGAACTCAATTATTATTCAAAATACACTGCCTTGGGACTTCCCTGGTGGTCCAGTGGGTAAGGCTCCGTGCACCCAAATGCAGGAGGCTCGGGTTGGATCCCTGGTCGGGGAACTAGATCTCGCATGCATGCCGCAACTAAGAGTCTGCATGCCGCAACTAAGAACTGGCACAGCCAAAACAAATAAGTAATAAATAAATAAATATTTTTTAAAAATACATTGTCTTTATTGCATTCTTTCACTTATTTATGCAAGAAAACACTACCCTTAATGTTGCAGACTCAAGAATGAACTGAAACAAATGTAGATACTGCATCAGGGAGCCGACATCACACGCAGATGACAGACATTATCATCAAGGAACCTCAGAAACAAAGAACCTTTTACAAGTTATGCAAACGTGCCGGCACGCTGAGGGCATATGACCAAGGGGCGTGGCACTGCCCAAGAAGGGGTGATGTTTGGGTGATGTCTCAAGGGGCGTGGCACTGCCCAAGAAGGGGTGATATTTGGGTGATGTCTCAAGAATGAGAGCAGCTGCCTATTGGTGCGAGGGGGCACCCGGGTGACAAGTGCGGAGGAGACGGAGGGACGCAGAGGCAGGAGGAGTGCGCAAGACTGGGCCTGAGAGCTGGGGCAGGGGTTCTGGACCCCATCCCCAGACAAGTGTGGGGCAAGGGGGGGCACTCAAAGATAAGAGTGTTGAGGATACAGTGGGGAACTGGAGGTGTGGCAGGACTCGCCCCGCCGTTTGAAATGAACTCTCTGGCTGCTATGGCGACACAGGCTGGCGGGCCCCGTGCAAATGGCGCATCCAGCTTTGACGCTTCTGCCAGCCTTCCAGGGGAGTGATCAGAGCCGAGAAGGAAAGAAGTGAGTGGACCTGAGAACTATTCACAGGGTGAAATGGAGAGGGCTTGGGGAAGGGAGGCGAGCAGGTAACGAGGGAGCTGGGGGCACGGCAGGGATGCCCTGTGGTGCGCAACGGAGCCTCCACTGGCTGGGAGAAAAGCCGCGGGGCTCCCGACAGGAGCAGTATGAGGGCTGCAGAGAACACGGTGAGCTGGCCGGCGCAGGGTCAACTAGCGCCCACCGCGGGGGGGCGCTGAGTGTACTTCTGGAGCAAAGCAATCTTTCCAGAACAATGATAAAACAAGAGCTTCTTTTTGCTTTTGTGTGTGTGTGTGTGTGTGTGTGTGTGTGTGTTTCAAACACACATTAGGATGCACGATGAATCCCAATAGTTCACATGAACCCTTTGGGAGTCTGTTCCATTTGCTGACTGCATATATCTTTGCCCGTGCCTCTCTCCAAGAAGCTACACTGTCTCTGGCTTACAACAATTACCAAGGTCAAGATAAGGGCTGCGTGAATACTTGCTTCCAACTGTGCTTACCAGATACTACCAGCTGAACACCAGCAATGCACCCGCGGGCTTTAGAATCTCTATTGCCGTGGTTAAAAAGGGGCAGACACCTGCACTCCACGGGCTGCGAGTTCTTGCTGATTCATACAGCATATTTCCAATCACTCCCTCTTCCTGGGCCAGATCCACGTGCTTTCACAATGTGTATTGGTTTCCTAGGGTTGCCATAACAAAACACCACAAACTGGGCAGCTTAGAACAAGAGAAACCGATTGCAGGACACTTCTGGAGGCTAGAAGTGGAAAATGTACCTGTCAGCAGGGCCTTGTCCATGTGAAGTTTCTAAGGAAGAATCGTCCCTTGCCTCTCCCTGGTTTCTGGAGGTAGCTGGCCGTCCTTGGCCTTCCCTGACTTGCGGCTGCATCACTCCAGTCTCTGCCTCGTCGTTACATGGATCCTCCCTGTGTGTCTCCTTGTCCAGATTTCCCTCTTCAGTTAATACTAGTCACTGCATTAGGGTCCACCCTAACGACCTCATCCTAACACGACGTTATCTGCAAAGAGTGTGTTTCTAAATGAGGTCACATGCATAGATGCGGAGGATTAGGACTCCAACAAATCTTTTGGGGAGACACCATTCAACCCAGGACACCATACGCTGCATTTTCCTAACTTAAGTACGTGTGACTCTTTCTTTTCTACTCTCTTCTCCTGTAAGTCCTGGTATGAAAGGAAGAAAACACCCAGGCACATTCAGCCAAAACCTGGCTCTCTAGCATTTGCACATGAGTTTACTGGCATCTGACTGTAACCATTATTTCACTATGTGTCTGTTCCCGCCCCCTGATTTGGAAGTGAGTCTTTGAAGACATATGTTAATAATTAAGACCTCTGTGTCTTTCATTAAATAAGACATATTAGACATAGGTCATACTCTAACTTAGTGCTTAATACCTGTCACAAAAAGGGACCTCAATAAATGTTTAAGTAAGAGAGAGAGGAGAGGAGGGGAGGGGAGGGGAGAGGAGAGGGGAGAGGGAGGGAAGGGAGAGGGGAGGGGAGAGGGAGAGGAGAGGGGGGAGGGGGAGATCGTGAGGGAGAGGAGAGGAGAGGAGGGGGATGGGAGGGGAGGGGGAGGGGAGGGGAGGGGAGAGGGAGAGGGAGGGGAGATCATGAGGGAGAGGGAGAGGAGAGAAGAGAGGAGAGAGGGGGAGGGGAGGGGGGGAGGAGAGAAGGAAAGAGAGATGGAGTGATTTTCTGTTTCATGTTTAGCTTCAGTTTTAACCAGATTAACCTGCCTTTCCCCTTAACCTTTCCTAACGGCCTCCATTAATTCCTCTCCAGCCTTGCAAGGACTGAAACTCATCATCAGACAGTACTGATAAGCCATGAAGGGAGTGACAAAGAAGAATGGTTTAGGTATTAATCTAAGATCAGACAGTTGAACTCTGGGGAGCCCTTCAGGACCTGTGATTCTGTGGATGGCTAATAAAGACGGCTGTGGTGGGAGTTTTCCAGGCTGTTTCCATGGTCAGGAATTCTACTTCATTTAGAACAGCATTAGGTGTCACCCCCAAAATATTGTAGTTTAATGTCAATTACCCAAGTATCTTATTGGAAGAATGTCCTCGCCTACAGAAAAGGGGTTGTGTTTGAACAGCCTCTATAACCAATCCACTCACTGTATTAGTTCCCTACTGCTGCGTAACAAGAGGGCCACGTAGTCGGCAGCTTACAACAGCAGTTATTACCTCACTGTTTTCTCCTGAGTCTGCAAGCAGGGAGGAAACTCGGGCTGGGGACTCAACTAAGGCTGGCGTGGGGAGGGATCTGCTTCTAAGCTGTCACGGGCCAAATTCGGTTCTGAGAGAGAGGTCCCAGTGTCACGTAATGCAATCATGAAACTAACTTCCCCTCAACCTTGCCATCTTCTATTGGTTAGATGCAAGTTACAGGTCCCACCCACACTCACGGGGAGGGAATTCCACAAGAATGTGAACACCAGGAGCAGGGATCAGCAGTGCTGTCTTAAGCATCTGTTCACTACACTGGCCAACCGAGGCGAGATTTCTCATGAAAACGTGAGTGGCACAGGTTTTTAAGGATCCAGTGTTACAAGGATAACACGGCGAATGTCGTGTAAGCATCTACACGTCATCATTGATCAATGACTAGCTTAACTCAGATTGAAGTTATGCTTTCTCCGTGTGTTCGTTCATCAAATATTATTAAACACATATTACTGAAATAAAGTGAATCTGTACAACTTACAATAAAAAAGGGACTTTCCCTTCCAGAAAGCATTTTTGGCGTAGAACAACTATACTTTCTGCATAAGCATGTTTACAATATCTTTGGAATAACTGATGCACTAACACTGAAGTGAGGCCAGACACGACAGGAGTGCGTGACCTGGGTGCTGCAGGGGCACTGGAGGCCCTTACAGTGCCCCATACAGCACTGTGGGGCACTGCGGCTTCCTGCTGGCCTGGCGTCCATGTCCTCAGCACCCAGGAGATGAGGCCAAGGTGGCGCGGAAACCGATCCCGAGACCCCTGCATAACCCTGAGCCCTGAAGGGCAGGAACCTCGGGGAGAAAAGGACGAGGAAAAATGCTCTGAGGAGGCTGAGAACTACGTTTGTCTGACCTGGCTCTAGACGGACGGCAGAAAAGCAGAAAATAGTTTCCCCAAATTCTCAGACCCTAAGTCCTCGCTTACATGCTTCCAGATTTGAAGGCACAGTACAAGTGATGCCTAAAAGACCCCAAGCTAAAATTGTAATAAAAATACCCTGTGTTTCTCTCTACCTGCATTACTGAAGTACATGAAATCCTTGCCTACCGTTCTCTGATGATTCTTGTGTCATGTGTCTGTGTGTTAAACAACAACCTTTGCTGCTGATGCAGAGAAATGGGATTTCTGTATCTTGACCTTATTTTTGGCAACCTGCTAAGTGTCTTATTCATCCTGATACTTTCTTAGATTCTTTAGTGTTCTCTGTGTAGTTCATCATATCATCTGCAAATACTGGCAGTTCTTCTTTCTTTCCAAATTTTAGGTTTTATTTGTTTTCCTTTTATTTTGTGCTCAGTAGGACTGCTAGTATAATGTGGTATGGAAATGACAACGGGCTGATTACAGAGGCTCTTCTGGAGGATAATCTGAGCTGAAGCCAGAATACTGACCTGATTCCAGGCATGTGAAATCAGAGGGACCAGAGCTCCAAATCAGCTCCGAATCTCCAAGGGAACAGCAAGTGCAAAGGCCCTGAGGTGGGAACACACCTGGTGTGACTGAGCTGTGGCAGAGAGGCTAGTGGGCGGAGTACAGAGGTCAGGCAGGAGAGCTGTAAAAATAAATTGTTGCCCATTAACTCATAAGAACTCTGGAAAACGATGTTGCACTTGCAATGCTGCATGCAAGTAGGTACTTATTAAATGGTTTCTCTTTGTTATGTTGATCAAAACACCCTTTCTGCTGACTGGTACTAGATGATCCTGGGCGCTGCTTGCCCTAGATCACAGTGATGAGGTTGGCCGTTTGTCACGATGACGACTCTCTTCCACGTTCTGCTCCCTGCTCCCCCCTGCATCACAGGGCACGAGCACTCCATTCTTTTCATGCTTTGCTCCTCACTTGGGTCAACCCCACCAAACAGCACCATCTGAAGACGAAGCTGCTGCTCTCCAAACAAATCTCGGTGGTGAATCACTGCTTTGTGTGGGGATCAGAGATACACCGTATGTGTGGGTTAATATGACAACCTCCCTAGGTAGTTGTGCTTTAAAACAGAACCACACGATAGAAAATACCTGAGCTATATACACTCAGCTCTCTGTATCCACAGACTCTGCATCCTCGGATTCAACCAGCTACAGAGCAAAACTACTTTTTAAAAAATTCCAGAAATTTCCAAAAATCAAAACTTGAGTTTGCCACGTGCTGGTAACTATTTACATGGTATTTACATTGTATTTACAAGTATTTACACAGTATTTACATTGTATTGGGTATTAGAAGTAATCTAGAGATGAGTTAAAGTATATGAGAAGACTGTGCAGGTTGCATGCAAATACTAAGCCATTTTATATTATGGACTCGCACCCTGGGATTTTGGTTTCACCAGGGGTCTTGGAACCAATCCTGCCCCTGGAATACTGTGGGACCACTGTAACAGGTTTAGTTTTGACAGCACCCAAAGAGACAGGTTAATTTTTTCCCTTGCTATGACTCAGACATCCTAGGTGAGCATATATCCATGAGCCTGTTCACTGGTGTTAGTTTAGAAAAGGCAGAGAACTGTAGTTCAGGAAAGGGAGCCCTGTTCTCAGTAGCATTCGTCATATTCTTTTGGACTTTGCATTAAATGGTGAGCAGCTTATGCGTGTTCTCCATAATTTCTCTCTCCTTCCTACACTAGATCACTGTGCAGCTCATTATTAAATAGCCTAAGGAAACTCTACATAGAGAAATGGAAACTATAGGGCTTCCCTGGTGGCGCAGTGGTTGAGAGTCTGCCTGCTAATGTAGGGGACACGGGTTCGAGCCCTGGTCTGGGGGGATCCCACATGCCACGGAGCAACTGGGCCCGTGAGCCACAACTACTGAGCCTGTGCGTCTGGAGTCTGTGCTCCGCAACGGGAGAGGCCACAACAGTGAGAGGCATGCGCAACGCCATGAAGAGTGGCCCCCGCTCGCCACAACTAGAGGAAGCCCTCGCACAGAAACGAAGACCCAACACAGCCAAAAATAAAAATAAATAAATTAAAAGAGAAATGGAAACTATAAAGGATCCTGAAGGATGCCTACCAGGGCAGCATTCTCCTCAACCGGATGACACTCGGCAAGGAGACAGCACGCAGGCTGTGCGTGACTCACCGTTAGGGAAATGTTAAGAAGACTTATCAACAACTTACATTTCTTCCTGTCTTTTCCCCATTTGCATACTTGTCAACCTGATACAAAGTGAGAATTTGGGGAATGCAAATAGCCTACTCATGAAATTTAATGATTGCACATATGCTCTATTTTATAACATTGCAAAATACACCATTCCCTTGATGCTTAGAAAACTGTTCCCCCTGAAGACAGTGGAGCTGGAAAAGAGGAAGGACCCAACTCTACACCTTTGCTTTTATGGCTTCCCGTTTCTGTGGTATCATAGACCTAAAGTTGAAAATGTGTTGAATGTTTTCAATAGGTAGGGTGACCAACTGCCCTGGTTTGCCCGGGACCGAGGGGGTTTTAAAAACCAAGACGGGTTGGCCGATCTACTAATGATGGACCCGTGAAGATTTGTTTTTTCACGTCATTACAAACCCACTGCCCCATATGAGAATTCCTCTGCACACACACACAGAACCCTGAGTTCTTATACTTAGGAACCAAGCACAAGACAAGCAATGTTACTCAGCCTACAAGGTTTTTTAAATTCCACCAGAATGACAGGTTTGAGTTGCTAGCTGGCAGTCAGAAGGAAAAAAAAAAAAAATTTCCAGGACGCTTTCCAGAAGCAGAACTATTTGGCCATGCCCAAAATTTTAACAAGAGTGACTCCAGAAATGGAATGATTTGAACAATCTCTAAAGAGTGCAGTGTAAGAAGTTTCCAGGCTAAGGTAAATATGATGCCATCCTGGCAGAAAGGATGTTCTAGATACGAGGGTTAACTTTTTCTTTAAAAAAAAATGTAAAGAACTAATGAGATGCATGGGTCTAAGGTGACAATTCTACAGTGTGCAATGCAGTCTGTATCAGCGACACTGACACAAAGCGATGGTTTCGATGCAGATCTAAAATAAGATTAGATCATCTTTCTGCAGGGAGGTGCAGGTCAAATTGTTCTAACATTGTGTTAGGAGATGATGGTGATGATGATGACACGTACCTCTAATCTCACTCCTTCCTCCTCCCAGATACCTGCGAGGGATGTATCCTTATCTCCACTTTATAGACCAGGAATTCCGGGTGCAAGCCTGCTCAACTCTGCACACGCAAGGTGAGGGAGGCCCGCTTTGAAACTAACCCTCTCTGACGCAGGAAACAGGGCACTTCGCCACCGTTCTTCACCGTGTCTAGCGTACCTGCCAGGGCTTTCTCCATCAGGAGCTGGGTCCTGCTCACGGACCCTTATCCGTGGGAGCCACTTAGCTGAGCATTGATTGTAAGGGTCTGGAGGAATTCTTTAGTTCCTAAACTTTCTTTAACCTAAACTCACCAGTTTAGGTTAACACTGCTTTCATTTCTCATCGGAAAGCTCTTTCATCTGAGGGGTTTGTTTAAAAAAATTAGTTGAAATGAATAGAGGACACAGTGCTTCCTACAGACTTTTTACAGCATATAACCTAAGGATATAACCTAAGGATATAACCTAAGGATATAACCTAAGGATATAATAATAATGTATACAAACGCCAGCAGAAAGAAATGAAACTGAGCAGAGTTTAACAAACGGATTATTTTCAAAGATGCTGGAGAGGAACGTTGAAGCACAGGGGGTAGGACCACTGACGAGCAGCTGCTACTTCCAGACTTTCAGTGACAATGGACAGACACGGTTACCAGAACCCCGTGGTAGCTGCGTCCCCAAGCTGGCCTCCTGTTTCCCATCAACCTCCTCCCAGAAGCAGCATGAGGCCAGCTGGCAGATGCCCATAGCTGTAGTCCACTGGGTCTTCCTCTTAGATTACAGACAGAATGGAGAAGGATGAAGCTGTATGTGACGGGCGGACAAAGCGTACCCACCATAAGCTCTTGCTAGCCACTCCAAGCTGCTCTAAATGACTTCTGTCACTGCAATATCCCTTGAGAGACCTATTTGCTCATTCTTCCTACAAATGCTCCCAGTTCTACACCAAATACACAAATTTCATACGGTATCAACCAGCATTTGGTGTCTCCCCCAAACACCGCCATGCTAATTCAAGCAGACTGAGGAATTTTAGAAAGTCTTAGACTTCTGAATAATACATTTTCAAAGATTCTACTTTGCCTTGCGAACCCAGTTACATAATCTCTTCTGAAAGCGCTCTGTTGGCACCGTGGTGTACAGGAGCTTATATAATCCAATGACTCTAGTCTGGAAAAGACAACTTTGAGGTTAGTGTTTTCTGAAAGATGTTCCCAAGGTTCTCAGTAGCAATTTCCTCCAGAGTTATTTCCAGGCTCCCACTTTACAATTTTCACATTCTTACAGCAGATGAGTTAAAAGTCAACTGCCCACCGGTGTGACAAGCAACAGAGATGAACTCTTCTGCTCCCACCCGCTGCTGGGTTCCTCCAGAGCTGCAGAGTCGGCTGAGATATCACACAACACCAGGCAGGTATGTGTGGGATAAGCAGATCCCTCACCAGGAGTCACACCTCCATAACGACGACAACGACAAATCCGTTACTTCATAAATCTGATCTCTCCTGTCACTTGGAAAGAAATGCTTCCACTGAGACTGATGGTGCTTCGACTGAGAGAGATCGGCAAATAACAGATCTGACTTTGGATGTGCACCACAGTTTTTTAAAAAATACATTTATTTTATTATATTTTCTTTTATTTTTAATTTATTTTTAATTTTTTATTTTTGGCTGCATTGGGTCTTCATTGCTGCGTGCAGGTTTTCTCTAGCTGCGGTGAGCGGGAACTACTCTTCAATGTGGTGCCTGGGCTTCTCATTGCGGTAGCTTCTCTTGTTGGCAGACCACGGGCTCTAGGATTGCAGGCTTCAGTAGTTTTGGCTCACGGGCTCAGGAGTTGTGGCTCGCATGCTCTAGAGCGCAGGCTCAGGAGTCGTGGTGCACGGGCTTTGTTTCTCCACGGCATGCACGATCTTCCTGGACCAGGGCTCAAACCAGTGTCCCCTGCCTTGGCAGGTGGATTCTTAACCACTGCGCCACCAGGGAAGCCCCTCTCATCACAGTTTTTGTTTTTGTATTTTTTAACATCTTTATTGGAGTATAATTGCTTTACAGTGGTCTGTTAGTTTCTGCTGTAACAAAGTGAATCAGCTATACGTATACATATATCCCCATATCTCCTCCCTCTTGCGTCTCCCTCCCTCCCACCCTCCCTTTCCCACCCCTCTAGGTGGACGCAAAGCACCGAGCTGATCTCCCTGTGCTATGAGGCTGCTTCCCACTAGCTGTCTATTTTACATTTGGTAGTGTATATATGTCCATGCCACTCTCTCACTTCATCCCAGCTTACCCCTCCCCCCCCCCGTGTCCTCAAGTCCATTCTCTATGTCTGCGTCTTTATTCCTGTCCTGACCCTAGGTTCTTCAGAACCAATTTTTTTTTTTTTAGATTCCATATATACGTGTTAGCCTACGGTATTTGTTTTTGTCTTTCTGACTTACTTCACTCTGTATGACAGTCTCTAGGTCCATCCACCTCACTACAAATAACTCAATTTCATTTCTTTTTATGGCTGAGTAGTATTCCATTGTATATATGTGCCACATCTTCTTTATCCATTCACCTGTCGATGGACACTTAGGTTGCTTCCATGTCCTGGCTATTGTAAATAGAGCTGCAATGAACATTGTGGTACATGACTCTTTTTGAATTATGGTTTTCTCAGGGTATATGCCCAGTATTGGGATTGCTGGGTCATATGGTAGTTCTATTCTTAGTTTTTTAACGAACCTCCGTACTGTTCTCCATAGTGGTTGTATCAATTCACATTCCCACCAACAGTGCAAGATGGTTCCCTTTTCTCCACATCCTCTCTAGCATTTACTGTTTGTAAATTTTTTGATGTTGGCCATTCTGACCGGTGTGAGGTGATACCTCATTGTGGTTTTGATTTGCATTTGTCTAATGATTAGTGATGTTGAGCAATCTTTCATGTGTTTGTTGGCAGTCTGTATATCTTCTTTGGAGAAATGTCTATTTAGATCTTCTACCCATTTTTGGATTGGGTTGTTTGTCTTTTTGATATTGAGCTGCACGAGCTGCTTGCATATTTTGGAGATTAATCCTTTGTCAGTTGCTTCATTTGCAAATATTTTCTCCCATTCTGAGGGTTGTCTTTTCGTCTCATTTACGGTTTCCTTTGCTGTGCAAAAGTTTTTAAGTTTCATTAGGCCCCATTTGTTTATTCTTGTTTTTATTTCCATTTCTCTAGGAGGTGGGTCAAAAAGGATCTTGCTGTGATTTATGTCAGAGAGTGTTCTGCCTATGATTTCCTCTAAGAGTTGTATAGTATCTGGCCTTTCATTTAGGTCTTTAATCCATTTTGAGTTTATTTTTGTTTATGGTGCTAGGGAGTGTTTTAATTTCATTCTTTTACATGTAGCACCAGTTTTCCCAACACCACTTATTGAAAAGGCTGCCTTTTTTCCAATGTATATTCTTGCCTCCTTTGTCATAGATTAGTTGACCATATGTGTGTGGGTTTATCCCTGGGCTTTCTATCCAGGTCCATTGATCTATATTTCTGTTTTTGGGCCAGTACCATACTGTCTTGATTACTGTAGCTTTGTAGTATAGTCTGAAGTTAGGGAGCCTGATTCCTCCAGCTCCGTTTTTCTTTCTCAAGATTGCTTTGGCTATTTGGGGTCTTTTGTATTTCCATACAAATTGTGAAATTTTTTGTTCTAGTCTGTGAAAAATGCCATTGGTAGTTTGCTAGGGATTGCATTGAATCTGTAGATTGCTTTGGGTAGTATAGTCATTTTCACAATGTTGATTCTTCCAATCCAAGAACATGGTATATCTCTCCATTTGTCTATATCATCTCTAATTTCTTCCATCAGTGTCTTGTAGTTTTCTGCATACAGGTCTTTTGTCTTCTTAGGTAGGTTTATTCCTAGGTATTTTATTCTTTTTGTTGCAATGGTAAGTGGGAGTGTTTCCTTAATTTCTCCTTCAGATTTTACATGATTAGTAAGAATAAGAATGCAAGAGATTTCTGTGCATTAATTTTATATCCTGCTACTTTACCAAATTCATTGATTAGCTCTAGCAGTTTTCTGGTAGCATATTCGGGATTCTCTATCTCATCACAGTTTTGAATGACACTAAGCTCTGTGTGTGCTTTCTGGCTTCCCAATTAGAAAAACTAAAAAGCTAATGAGTGGAGTGCATTAACAACATGCAGACAGCATTGTGCCACAGTCGGTTCTCCCCTGTGCCACGCATGAGGGAGTGGAAAGCCCACAGTATAGGTATTGTCCTCCATGTGTAAAGTCAGCATCGTATCCAAGGACACACCACTCGTACCTCTAACTCAGGGAGTGCACGTGACCAGGGGTGCCACCGCCACTGCGCGACTGTGCGTGCTCTCTTGGCCACATCTCCACCACACCTCTCATAGCGGAGTACAGCGGGGATACTACTGCACAATGCCTCCTCCCAAAGGTGTCTGCATCCTAATCCCTGAACCGCGTGACAGTGTCAGTGCACGTGGCAAAAGGAGCTTTGCAGATGTGATGGAGTTAAGGATCTTGAGACAGGAAGATGATCCTGGATTGTCTGCTGGGCCCAATGTAACCACAAGGATCGTGTCGAGAGGGAGGAAGGACTGACAGGGTGAGAGAGGGAGAAGTGAGGATGAAAGCAGAGCTCAGAAGAAGAAAGAAACATTTGAAGATGCCACCCTGTTGACTTTAAAGACAGAAGAATAGAGCCTAGGGCCAAGGAATGTGGGCAGCTGTGTTAGTCAGAATAGGCAAGGAAATGGATCCTCCCCTAGACCCTCCCGAAGGGACATAGCATTGATTTTAGCCCCGTAAGACCCATTTCTGATCTCCAGGATTGTAGGTAATAAATCTGTGTCATTTTAAGCCACCAAGTGTGGTGATTTGTTATAGCAGTGACAGGAAACTAATACAACTTGTTTTCTCAGTCTCACTCATTTTGCTCCTTTCTATAAGACCCATGACCCTCCTCCTTTTTTTTCTCATTCCTGGATCTTTCTCCCTTGCATAAAACTCGATGGTCAGGGCCCATCCAGCACAGCTTTGGAAATACTAAGGTATGAATAAGGAATTTAGCAGTTCTTACTTGGCACTATCGTCTGGCTCACAGGCTACTTTCTGGTTGGAAAATCCAATGTGTGTTTCATATCAGAAACCAGATCTTGCCTTCATGCTTCTCCTTTCATTTCTTCTATAAGAGAATGAACCTTCCCCCACACTGTCATCACTGCCAGAAAGAAGGAGGACGTCAGAGAGCCACGGGAAAGGCTGTGCCCCAAAATCAGAAACAGAACGAAAAGGAAAAAATGAGTCACTTAATAATATTGCTCCTGGTATAGAACTATCACCTGCAGTGCATTACTGCCCTGTAAGGAGGAAAATAAAGCCTTTATCTAGTCCAGTCAGCACTTTCAAAACGAGGGTCGTGCATCAGAATCACGGGCAGGGTGTGTTAAAATGCAGGTTACCAGGCCCCACCCTCAGCGTTTCGGACTCAGCAGCGTTGGGGTGGGACTGAGAATTTGCTTTTCCAAGTAGCTCTCAAGAGCAGTTAGTGCTGCTTGCCTACTGGGAGAGACAAGATGCAAGCCGAACGCCGAAAAGCACAAGGCAGAGTGAGAGGAAGCGCTGTGTAAGAAGTACAACGAGCCAGGGAGAAGAGTGAAAAGCACTGAGTATGGGGGAAGGAGACACAGCATCACGGCATCTGGGCACCGCAGCTGGACCTTAGCAGATGCCAAGGAAAGACACAATTCCAGCTCCAAGGACGGACACATATGGAAGCAGACAAAGGTCGGGGACAAGGTCCGGCCAGGAAATGGCCAGCAGACCCCATCAGCAGGTTGTCAGCTGCGTAACGGAGTTGAGTGAGCCCGGGAAGTTAGATGGGTCTAGGCGAGCTGACTTGCGCGCCGGTGAGTTCTCTGCAATTTAGTGCACCGATTCCTTATAACAGATGATGCGCCAGGTGGGAAGAGGACAGTGAAGAAGAACTGGTCCTGCTGGGAGTCTGAGCCTACTTGCAGAAAAGAGGATTCTTTGGAGGATTTCATGCAGGGAAAAAAAGAGGATGAAGATGTTTCGAGCAGCAGTTAGAAGTGGGATCAGAGCCCAAGCTGGGGTCACACGCACGGGGATGAGAGACCAGCATAAAGCAGAGGCAAGAAAGAAAACAAAAGATTTGAGTCAGATGGTTCAGTGCAGGTCGGAAAGAGAGGGTTCAGAGTGGGTAGAGGAGCTAGAAGGGCCAGAATAGAGGACGGGCAGCGGGTCCAGGCCAGGGCCGGTCAGTCAGCTCAGCAACTGGACGGATGCAGCCGGAGGAAGCTGGGCTGCAGTTGGCACCTTACCTTTTCCAACTGACCCTGGCTCCAGAGTTCCTTTCTGAAAGGCCTGCCTGGCCACACCCAGGATGCATCCTGACAGTGCACTGAAATTAAATAGCACTGTGATTATAAGTTTTCCTGGGGGCAATGAAAAAATATGGTACATTTATTTCTGCAGGCAGACCCCAATATTCCTGTATGCTTGAGAAGTGGAAATAGATATACAGCTCTTAGGAGTCTTCCTGTATTCTAGCAGCAGAGGCAGATCTCATTACGGGAGGAAGATCGAGCTTTCATTTGGGAATATCAATATCTCATTGGGTCGTCTTGATATGTAAAGAGAAAGCTTCATCCTATTCTCAGAGTAGCAAGGAGTTAAGCAATTCTGCATGTTAACAGAGGCAACTTCCGCCCCTGTGAGCAGAGATGTGGTCCCAGAGAGGTAACACATCTTCCTCAACTTACAATGGGGTATGTCCCTCCACAGCTTAGCCCAGCCCACCTTACACGTACTCAGAATACTTACATCAACCTACAGTGGGGCAAAATCGTCTAACACAGAGTCTGCGTTATAACGAAGGGTTGAATACCTCACACAATTTACTGACAACTGCACTGAAGGTGAGAAACAGAATGGCTGTCTGGGTACAGAATGGTAGTAAGTACAGGTTGTTTACCCTTGTGATCGCATGGCTGACAGAGAGCTGCAGCTCACTACCACTGCCAGCATCTTGAGAGAGTAACATACCCCGTATCGCTAGCCCAGGAAAGCTTCAAAATTCAAAAAAGTACGAATTCTACTGAATGTGTATTGCTTTCACATCACCGTAAGCTGGGACCATTCATATTGTGATATTGACTGGGGAAGGAAGGATTTCCTGCCCTCTCTGCGGAAGAATGGAAAGAGATCCTGAATTCCCGGTGGTGGCAGAAAACAAGGCCCTGGAATTGGCAGCAGGCCAGGAAGTGGGGAGGGAGAAAGGTGAGGTAGATGGATTTGGGGAGCCTGGTTGCATGAAACATGACAAATGCACTGGTTTATGGCATTATGATTCCCGGAGACCAGCCTCACAGCTTCAGGGCAAGTTCATCCAGGACACGGATGAGGATGTGAAGATGTACACTTAGACGTGGGTACTGGTGTAGGTATAGATGCAGACGTACATGGAGATGCAGCTGTACACACGTATGTGGATGTACACAGTGTAGGGGTGGCTGAGAGTATACATACAGAGAGAGGTATGTAGACGTACAACAGATGTAGTTACAGGTGTAGATGTAACTTTAGATTTAGGCATAGGAACAGATAGATGTAGATTAGATATAGGTGAAAAGTTATCATCATAGCCACAGACACAGATAAGGAAAAGATAGTTTTAGAAATAGATGTGGATATAGAAGTCGTTATATGTGTAGATACACATAGTCATAGGTGGAGACGTAAGTAAAGATACAGAATATCTGGGCTGATACTCCTGGGTTCTTTCAACTTACAGTGACAAACATATTGAAGTTGAACATCCAGATGTTTTCATGAGTTCAATGCTGTCACTGAACAGACGCACCTCCGGGGACGTTTTAGGCACTGTCGTGCTCTTCCTCTGACCTGCATAAAGTAAGCAGTGAGGACGGACAAGATGAGCGCCGCGGTCTACCCGGCACCTACGGGCTTCATCAGCATCACAGTCTTGTCTTCATAGCTGTGAAATATTTATTTTAAAGCACAACCTGTGCTTCAGATGAGTTTGTGGCCTTAGTTCTACCAGCGCTAATTAGTCATGATGTTGACTAGGTGTGAAAAGTGCCTCTTGTATAAACTTGCCCAAAATACTTACACTAAGTTATTTAAGAGCATATCAAAAATCCGGTAGCCATGACAACCAGCTATCATAATTCAATACCTTTGTTTACACAGTACCTGGGAAAAGAGATTTATAATTATCTTGGCTTATTAAATGACTTCATAATGATCTGTCACACTCACTATGCATTCACTTCAAGAGCAAATTACTAATTTCCTGAGTATATATATTTCAAACAATTGAGACTAACATTTCTTTATAAAAGGTAATCCACGGCCACGTGTTTATTTTACACCTTCTATTGTCAGAGTAAACAGAGTTATACAAATATTAAAACTGGCATCAATTTTAAATTCTAGAAAATAAAGATAATTCAAATTTCTAGTATAAAATTCAGTGTGGACCCTTAAATATCATACATCCTACTTTACTGTCCTATGTTTCCCCAATTAATTCCAACAAAATTAAATGGGACACAATTTGTATTTTAAAAGCTAGGTATTCTATTTAAAAAAATTGAAATTCACGCACCATTGTCTTTAATGGTCTGCAAATAAGCCTTCCTTCGTTTGAGGACACGTGTATAACCACAGATCTGGGTCCTCCAGGGAAGGAAGTGATAGTAGTGCTGGATCTGACCCTGGGGTCAAGGTGTAGAGCTGAGAGCTGTCAATTATGCAGATGAAGCAGCAGTAGTGAAGCAGAAAGCCAGAGCAGGTGAGGCTGGGGGTTCCATGTAAAACCCTGTACATGAGGTGCAGTCAGTGCAAAAGGCAGACAAGAGCTGGAATCTGGGTCGATTTATCAAAGGCAAAATGGAACGAGGGCATGGATTTGGAACTGTGGATAAATTCCAGGTGAAGACGACCAAGGGCTTGATCAGCTGACAAAGCAGGACAAACGGAACAGACACTTGTTTGGTGAAGAAATACGTAAGTGTTATCCAAGCGTCATGGGACTCCTCTAGGAGATGATGGCTTTGGAAGAGCAGAACTGGAATTAAAGAAGTACTAAGAGGGAGCAAATCTTTTTGAGGATTTTTATTTAAGGAGATAAGCCAAAAATATAGAAAAATCTTGTACACAGAGATTCTTCCCAGAATATTATTTATAACAGCAGAAAATTAGAAACAGTGTAAACATAGAAAATAAAGGTATTGCTAAGGAAATTATGGTCCCTCCATTTGACAGGAAAGCGTACAGAAGATAAATTGGACTTTTAGTAATAATAACAATGATAGCAGCAATAATAAAAGCTAAGAAAACAGCCATGGTTCAGGGAAGCTAGCTAAAATATCTCAAAGATTAAATAAAATGTCTATTAAAGTAATTTTTCAGAACTAGGTCCATCCTTTTGTCTGCAGAGTCCAAGTATATTTAATAAGACAGGGTACCAGCGTACCAGTCTGGACTTTTCCTAAAACTTTCTGGAAGATTTCTAAGGCTCTTAAAATCAATGACACCAGGATTTTTAACCTGGCCACCTGAGTGAGCCCTTGCAGTACTATTTCTAACTATGGACTTACTTTGAGTTCCAGTGCATTACCCTTAGATTCAATGGAAGATCTTCAGATGAAAACAGGCAAAAAAGGGGACTTCCAACTCTGCGCTCCCAACGCAGGGGGCCCAGGTTCAATCCCTGGTCAGGGAACTAGATCCCGTGTGCCACACCTAACAGCCCACATGCCACAACTAAAAGATCCCGTGTGCCACAACTAAGACCCGGCACAGCCAAATAAATAAATATTTTTTAAAACATAGGCAAAAAAGGATGGAATAATGCTACTCAGAAGCGGGGTGTCTGGAAGTGGTTTTTATGTGCTCTTTCATCCCCAAGCCTCCAATCTAAAGACCTTATTTTGTCCTGTCCCCGCCCCCCGCCAAGAATGCAATCTACCTTGGTTTACCGTCTTCTGTTTCTGACTAGATTTCTCAGGACCTGTTTGGTGTTTAAGCCACAGATACAGATTTCACTAAACTCATTCATTTGTTTCTCAAGTAAGTACCTATTGTGCATTTACATCTGCCAAGCATCACGTGGACCAGACACACACACGCACACCTGTCACGTAGTCAGGGAGACAGGTGTGCAATACACGAATAACCACACAGTCACAATGGAGATGAGGGCTAATGAAGAAACAGAGCGCTTGGAGAGGATTTCAGAGCCGGACCTGTTTAAGCAGGTTCTCACAGAAACAGGTCCTGAGGGAAAGGCTCCAGCGCAAGTGGTCTGTTTGGAGGGACTGGTGCTCCGGCTGGGAAGAGGAGAGGTGAGCTAGGGAAGGGCAGGCAGCCCGTGAAAGGGGCACTGACAAGCAAGCCATCATGGGTGGCAACTGGAGCTCACTCCCATCAGCAAGCCGTGGAGAATGGGGCAAAATGCCCTTTCTGGAATTACCTCACCCCAGGAGCCAGGAGGCTGGGGCGCTGTACTACAACTTGCATCTGTCATCTGTGGAGGACGCTTCCCAGGGAGCGCAACTCCCCGGCACTTTGGGGCCCGTGGCACACAAAGGCAGATCAGCCTTCTATGGCCCTGGAAGTTACTGGTGCAGTGAAATGGTGAAGGTCCCAGGGATCTGAGTCACACACGGACAGCATCTGCTACTGGGCGTAATCTTACTGCTCGAGCACTGTACTGAGAAAACACAACTTCAGCTGAAGGAAAGTCTTAGAAACCGATTTGACTACAGAAAACCAGGGTTACTTCTTTAGGAGAATAAAGATGTCAGTGCAGCCAGGTTACACCATGGAGCAATGAGTGCAAGTAATGTGCTTCAGGACCTCCAAATCCACACGGAGAGTGAGGACGGGGCGGGGGGGGGGGGGTCTGGCCAGCGCACAGCTGTGGATGATAGTACTGAGTGAAGAAGGACCTCTGGGCTCCCTTCATATGTACGAGACTGAAGGAGTCCCGTATACTGGCCCGTCTGGACATGTATGACATAGCATCCCGCCCCAGCTAACACTACTTCATTAATCACGGGGTTGGACAGCACACGACACGACCGCAGGGCACAGTATGGGAGAGCACACCCCTCTGGCTTGCACACAGCCCTCATTTACTACCCTCAGATTCCCCAGGCAAGCACACCTTGGTCCACACACATCCCTGAACCCAGTGCTGTGGAACCACATCAGACAGAGGCTTCCAAGATGTCTGTCAAGACCAAAGATCTTGGCTCCAGCTGTGGGCTCTATTTTGTCTCCTCAGGAATCCAAGACTGTGGTGGATTTCAAGCATATTTAAAATTTTTCTCATTCAGACCCTCCAAAACTGCATTTATGAGAATAGTAAAAGGAATCCTAAAACAATACCAACTTTTCTAAAGATTACTATCAAAACAGAGACGACAGTTACTTGGAAAATGTGTGAAGCACTGATTCTCGGACATATGTCACAAATTTGTTTTCCTTATGCATACGTACATTGGATCTGTGGCTTTCAACAAGTTACTTTACATGCTTAAGTTTCATTTTCTCCTTCCGTAGAGTTCCATTTAATAGGACTAGAAAAGATTAAATGAGTTAATTGCTCAGCAATGGACTTGGCAAAGAGAAAGTAGCCAGTAAATGTTAGCTAGTGTCGCCACTGTTAATTTCTAAAAGATGACTGTATAATTTTATCATCCAGACCTGGAGCCTTTTACTAGTAAAAGTGAAAGTTACTATTAATTACGCCAGCACTGCAGCCATAAACCTGCACCGCGCCAGGAACGGCGGGATGTGCGTGTCCACGTGCACACTCACCATGATGCAGGTGTAAGGAGTTCACACTGTCCTGGCAGCCGAGATCAGCTGTGCTTCATCATCAGAAGGCTGACTTTTGATTTACACACTTGTATCAATGACATGTATGAGTGTGGTCGTAGCTAGAAAACAACTTTGGAGAGGGGACAATTGAGAACATCATTCCATAAGTACCCTAAACCTCCAGGCCAGTAGCCGGTACCTTACTGAAGATTCAGTGGTTGAGCAAAACAGACCGCTGTGCAATTAACTTTTAAACGTTCTTTCTGCATAAATGCCTTCTCTCCGTGCAGACAAGTACTGGAAGGTTATTATTTGGCCAACCGCCGACCACTGCAACATGTTTTTATGGCATGAGTTTGTACAGCAGCCTAGGGGTGGAAAGTGAAAGGCTGGAGTGCAGTAGAGAAAGCCTCAGAGCATGGAAAAAATCATGCTGCGAGTCACGAGGCCCTGTTACCTCACAGGTTCCCTTTTCAATACTATAAGACAAAGACTTTGAGCTTTTTAAAAATGTCTAACTCCTAACCCTTTTCTACATATCCTTGATGTTGAAGAAGGTGGTCAAAATCTTTGAATGGATCTCTTGTGCTGTTTGATTTCTCACCTCACTTTTGTGTCTGACATCTGTCCTCTGTGAGCCTTGACTCAACCTCCAAGCCGACCCCCTTGTTACACGTTTCAGCAAATAACTGCAGAAGATGATAACTCCTGTAGCGGTTGCATAAGCCAGATACCACGAGGGCAAAGATGATGGCTCTTGTCTGCTTTGAAATGCCATCACCTTCTCAGATACCCCCTCCATCGGCTGTGTCTTTCCGCACCCGTCAGCTTCTCTAGGGTGCATCCTAGGAGTGGAATTGCTGGGACGCGGAGCAGGCACTGGCGTCACTTCCCTAGATATTTGCAAACTGCTCACACGTACCGGCCTTGCTAATACGGTGTTGTCAGATTCAGAGATTCTGCCACTCTGATGGATTTGAAAATGTCTCTTATTTTTATTTCAATTTACACTTTCCCCAATACTACTGATCTTGAGCGTCTTTTCAAGTTGTTATCGCTATTCCACTTGATTGCTGTTATTGCTGATTTACATACTTTGGCGGATTTTCCCTGAAAGGTCTTTATTTTTCCTCTGATCTTTTTTCCAATTTAATTGTTGGATTTCTGTATCCTAAACAATAATCCCTTGGTCTGATACAGATACACGGTAGAGACAGATAGATAGATGGATAGATGGATGGATGGATGGATGGATGGATGGATAGATAGATGAATAGCTATGTAGATAGCAGATACCATCATCTGTTCTCCTGTGTGCCTTTAAGTTTCAAATTTATGGTGACATGTCATGAAAACATTTTAGATTTTGATAAAAACATATTTAGCAATCTTTTGTTTATGAGTTTTGGTTTTTGAATATGGCTTTAAAATGTTGCTTCTTACCCTAAAATTATAAGGATATTAACCATTTTCATTCAAAGAGTTTCAAAACTCTGTTTTTCATCTTTAGGTTTTAATCTGTCTCCATCTATGCTAAGAGATGGAGATGGAATTTTTAACATTTTTCCTAGATAGAAGGCCGATTGTCTCTGCACTGTTCATTGAATTCAAATCTATGAAAGGGCATATATTTATGGGTCAGTTTCTGGACCCAAACATCCATGATTTGATTACAGCACTTTGCAAACATCTTGATTTCAAATTATGAAAGAACCCCTCATTATGCTCTTATTTTTCAGAATTTTCAGTATTATTCTGGGAAGATTGCTATTATTCATAAACTTAACCATGTTTGCCGAATGCCAACCAAACAAAACAAACTCATTAGGATTTTTATTAAATGCTCTTTGTACTTATTCACCTCTTTCTGGAGAGTCAATATCATTATTATAAAGTCTATCCATCAAACAACTTCTGTTATTCACTTATTGGGTCTATCTATATTGTTTAGCATTATTTCATAATTCTTCTCTATGCAGAGTTCACACCTCTTTTGTTTGGTACGTTCCTAGGCAATTTATAGAGTTTGTTGCTACAATGAATGAGATCAGTTTCCTTTTATGTTTACTAATTTGGTTAGTTCTGGTGTAGTAGAACACTATTGCTTTCTGTCTATTTAAGCGAGTGAATAAAAGTGCATAAATAAGAACTGTCGTTTGACATTTTATCAGCCACAAGCATGTTTAGCTGTGGGTTTTAGTCAAGATGCTTCTTAAAGGCACTGAATTTTAAAAGGGCTGAGTCAACCCACAGACAGGTAAAATGACACATTGCATGATATATCCCAGAGTTTACAACAATTACATAGGTGTTGAATTCAAGCAGAGCTGAGAGGAGGAATAAACTGACCTCGTTAGGAAAAACCACCTGAAACAGGTAAATCACATAGAAGTTGAACTGAAACAGGTAGTGAAGTTTGGGCATCCATTCGAGAAGGTTTGAAATAAATATAAATGTTTTTAAAGCTCCCTCTATTTTAAGGCCAGTTACAACCTAACAATATATAGTTTCTAACCTAGAAAATGATCCTCAGTCTTCTGATTCTTATATGTCATAGACAAACTCACTTCAAGTGACTTGTATGCGTGGCTCTGTCTTTGCATAACCCTATAAAGGACACCATTTGAATGCACCAGTAGGGCTTGAAGCCTGTAGCCCAGGACATGCATTCTGTGTGTGCTTTGGGTACGTGCACACAAGAAGGTGCGTGAGTGGCTGTGTGCAGAGGAACCTAAGAGAACGTTGCAGTGCCTAGTGCCTTCAGTCGCAGCTACCTGTGATCTGGTCAGTGGAGCCTCAGCTAAGGAAACTCCCTGTCTGGCGAGGGGGATTCACCGGAAGGGGGCTCCTAGAGTCAGTCCCCACAGAGACAGGTGGGGGGCACACATGCGTTTGCTGAGAAGCCTGGAGGCTCCCAGCACTTGTCAAAGAGAGGTCAGGAGACCAAGAGGTGGAGGAGAGAGAGGGATGGAGGACAGGCTATAGGGAGTGCAAGCAAGGGGATGCTGCCCACTCCGGTCCCGTGCGCACTCGCTTGAGGGTTTGGTTCATTTAATGACGGGAGCAAAGGACTGTGGAACTTGGCAGTTGTTCCGTGGTTGAATGGGGATTCTGCAGGCAGTGTTCACACTATTGGCCACATCCCAGCATTTAAGCCAGGTTCTGCACCCACTGTGAGTTTTTTGTTGTTTTTATTTTTGTTTTAACATTAGAGAATGTTCCTCTATTTTCTCCTTGTGTACCTATAGCACTTTCCCCCTAAATTAACCGGCGCATTATAACCAACTCTTTGCAATTTCTTCCGTTTTGTTTTTTACTGTTCTCTTTCTATACCAACCTTTTAAGTGTTGGCTAATCCAGAATTCAATTATCAAGCCTCTTGTTTTCTCTTTCTAAATTCTCTTGCTACGAGTTTACCTCAGATGGCTTAAATATCACCTGTAAAATGATACTCAAACTTCTGCATCCAAAGCTGGAATGCTGTCCTGATGTCTACATTGATTATTCAACTCCCTATTTAACATATTCACTTAAAAGTCCAAAAATACATACGTACTCTACTTTTTCCCTATTTCTATAAAATCACTATTATCCATTCTCCCCATTGCTCAAGCAGCTCACGAGCCTTCCTCGATTTAGCCGTTTTCTTCACATTCAATCCATCTGGGAGTCCTATGTGCTCTACCTCTCATGAATGAGTTTACACCTTCCGCTAGAGAATGTTGGCCCTAGGTGTCTTTCTTACACATAAACATACATACATAAACACACAGTATTTAATGTATGTAGTATTTATGATTTGACAGGTAGATATTGTGCATGTGTGCGTGTTCTGTGTGTGTTAATCATCTACTGCTACATAACAAATACCACAAAGCTTAGGGCCGAAGGTGACAAACATGTATGATCTCACAGATTCTATGTGAGGTGCTAACCACAGTGTTTGCAAGGGGTGTGACCACCTGAAGGCTCAACTGCGGGTAGACGTGCTCCCAACCTCACTCAGCCGGTTGTCTGCAGTGTTTAGCTCCTCACTGGCTGTGGAACCAAGGATGCCCTTATTTCCTTAATACACGGGCTTCTCCACAGGGCAGCTCACAATGTGGCAGTGAGGTTCCTCAGCGCAAGCCAGCAAGAAGAGCCACGATCGAGAGAAAGACCGTGCACGCAAGACGGGAGTCACAGTCCTTCACATCCTAATCTTGAAGTGACATTCATCACTCTGGGTCTATTCTACTTGTTAGCAGCAAGTTACTAGATCTGGACAACACTCAAGAGGAAGGGATTACACAAGGATACAAACACTGATCCAAAAGACCGAAACGTTCCCTTCAGCTTGTCGAAACTTCAGAGAGATTGCTTCCTGACTCAATGCCCCTGACCTCCCTTTTCTCAGAGCACTCACTTAAGAAAACTGGAATTGGAAACTCATTCTCAGGCCCTTTGAGGTGTGCAACTTCTTCCAGCCTCTTGCCAGTTTTACCACCCAGGAAAGTCTTTCTCAAGCACCTGGGAGCCCTCCTTTTGAAATGTAATCATCAAGGAAGATAGGGCCCTTATCTCCCAGTCTCTGTAGGAGGGCAGGAGCCCAACTCCACTCCTACCAATCAGCAAACACAGATGGCCTCACCACGTTGACCAACCTCTCCCAACATCTTCCAATGCTTTTTAACTGGTTTTCCCCAGGACTTAAAATCTCTCTCAATTTTTGTGTCAGAAGAGTTTGAGTTCAATTTCTCTCCCCTATTGCAATAGTCTTGAAGAAAATCTTTCTTGCCACTTTAAAAAAAAGTCCAGTGGAATTTTTTTTTTTACAATAGCAAGAGACAGGGATCCTAGAGGCCATTTTAGAAGCTGCCTACCACTGCGTGCGTGTGTGTGTGTGTGTGCCTACCACTGCATGTGTGTGTGTCTACCACTGCATGTGTGTGTGTGCCTACCACTGCATGTGTGTGTCTGTGTGTGTGTGTCTAGTAACTGCATAGTTACTAGCCTGCAAGAAGATGACCCAAAATGTTGTTTCAACTCCTTTTAACTGATACATTTTGGGTACATCTACATATTAAAGAAACGCATTTAGTGTGGTGAGGTTGGGGTGGCCGATCCCAATGGATACAAACACAGTCCTCATACCCTTTACAGGATCAAGGCTATTTAGATGACCCCGGTACTGACAACCTACAGAATCATCAAGAAAAACCCCGTTGGGTGAAACCAGGAAGCACATCTCCGCAGTACCCCTTCCACAGGGGAAAGAGATTAATTTCCCACTGGTAGCCAGTAATTTGGGCTCCATTAGACCTAGGATTGTTCCTGGGTCCCATCATTAATACTTACAAAATGAAAACAAACACAGTTTAGGGGAAATAAATAAACCTCCACTGCGTTCATTGAGAGCTCACTTTACTGCACCCAGACTTGACATGAACATCTTAATAGCTCTGATAGAATCACTTAGGAGCCCAGCTTCATGGAAATAGAAAAAATGTTAATGAAGAGAAAATGTGGGTGATTAATAAATATGATTGAAATGCAATGACCTTTACTTACTCACTGAGTAATTAAAGTAATCAAAGGAGACCCAGCTGTGATGAGAGCTGTCAGAGAACAGACCAACATATAGTTCAAAAAGCCACAACATTCGATGTGGTTTGCAGAGGACAGTACTTTTAAAAATGGCTTTTTCAGTAAACTAGAGGGTTTTTTCTGACGGTCTGGAGAATGTTCTTACTTCAGGGCATGATGAGCAGTATAAAAACACAAGACTGAAAAACACAGTCCCTACGGACTAAAACAGGAACATGCGAAGATCTCTCTAATGAGTCCTTAGATATCCTCTGAATTCCAATTAGGCGTTCCCCCTGGTGTGCGATATCAATCAGAAAACAGTGGCTTAAAGGCACCAGATCACTTCAAGTGCGTCTCTTGTTACTCTTGGGGAAACGCATGAGGAATGAATGTGTTGTCCCTAAAAAGCCTCTGTCCTTTCTTTTGGCAGCAAAGTAAGCAACCCTGTCCAAAAAACTTGGCAGGAAATGAATCCACATTCAAGGGTCAGTGATAAAGCCGTCCTATATTGGACTGGCCAGGGACCTCTGGGCAATACCGCCCTAATTCCAGCATTAATACAAGTAACACAAACCACCGTCATTGCCAAACTTTCTTTCCCACTCCTTTCATCAAAAAGTACCACCTGCCAAACCTCTAAGCTTTCTCCTCTAAGCTGCATGTTACCTGAGGGCAAAAACTGAGGTTTCATTTCACAACCCCACACACATTACACACCCAGGCACTCAACAGATGCTTAACACACACAAAATGTATCACTGAAGTAGAGATCTCAAATAAAAATGGTTTGACTCAGTGAGCTCATCACTTCTACCAAATACACATTCACGCAGGTGATAACGCTGGAATCCCCCATCAGTATTTCTCCCCTGCTGCTATTTCGCTCCTTATTTTGAAATAACTGTAAAAGGATTAACTTTGGGGCTACTATGGGATCTCATCCTTTGTTTCAGTCTTTTGTTGCCCTGAAGGCCTCCTTATCATGTTGAAATATAGGCAGAAGAGTCAGGGAAGCAGAAATATTATATAGGGGATTATCAGGTTAGAGAGAGAGCGAAAAGGAGGGCTGCTTTTCCAGACTCTCTGGACTGTCTTGTGAAAAGAAATTACCATTCTATTTTTACTCATTTATTTTAGCTTGTCTTTCTCTTCCTTTTTTTTTTTTAATTTTTCTTTGGCACTTTTCCACTTTTATCTGCCTGCCTACGTTTGGTTTCTCCCTTCTACTGAGATGTTGGATGTTTTCTCTTTCCCAGGCTTCTTCCGTTTGGTGGCTGCTTTGTCTGGTGCTTTTACCCTTCTCTGCACAGTCCTCCCTCCTCCTGCTTCATTCTTTCCAGCCCTCTTTTCCTTTCTGTATCTGAGGTGCTGACTTGAACTTATCAGTTATTTACGTACTTGTGTGACGTCCACAGAGCACGCAGAAGCAGCCAGCTGTGGAACTGGGATTCCATGAGCAGAGGCCTAAATCATGAGTAACACCCTGCTGTGACAAACGCAAAGAAAGGCTCTGCTTTTTTGTGTGTGTGTGTGATACGCGGGCCTCTCACTGCTGCGGCCTCTCCCGTTGCGGAGCACAGGCTCCGGACGCACAGGCTCAGCGGCCATGGCTCATGGGCCCAGCCGCTCCGCGGCATGTGGGATCTTCCCGGACCGGGGCACGAACCCGCGTCCCCTGCGTCGGCAGGCGGACTCCCAGCCACTGGGCCACCAGGGAAGCCCGGCTCTGCTTATTTTTATGAAGAGAGATCGAGCAGCTGCATGAAAAGAGAGACAGGGCAAACTGGGCACTGGCTGGAAATGAAATAAATAGAAAAAGTATCACCCTGCCAATGCCTGCAACGTTCTAATTTTATGTGTTCAGCATTCAAGCAATAAATTGTAAGACAGTCAAATTGAACTGGAGCCTCTAATTTTAAGTCCTAAGAATTTTCCTTCCACGGTGTGAATTTTCCTACCATCACTGGTCAGTGCTGAACGTGATGTCAGTATTTTCCAAGTAAATTCTTGTACACCTCCATCCCTAGAGAGGCCAGGCATGTACATTTATGCACGGGTCACAGCTGGAAGACTGAACTGGACTGAGTTCAAACACCTCAGTTCAAAACGCTGATAGTTAATTTTATGTCAACTTGACTGAGCCATCGATGGCCCGGATATTTGGTCCAACGTTATTCTGGGTGGGTCTGTGAGGCTGGTTTTGGATGAGGTTAACATATTGGTAGACTGAGGAAAGCACACTGTCCTCCATCATGTGTACGGGCCTCGTCCAATCAGCTGAAGACCTGACTGGGACAAAAAGGCTGACTACCCACAGGTAAGAACGCTGGGAGCCTGACAGCCTTCAAATTGGGATATCAACTTTTCTCCCGCCTTTGGACTTGAACAGAAACACTGGCTCTTCCTGGGTCTCAGGCTTTGGGACACACACCAGAACTAAAGTCTCCGCCTTCCTGAGCCTCCTCCAGCTTGCTGACACACCCTGCAAATCCCGGGACCAGCAAGCTTCCACAATCACATGAGCCAACTCCTTATAACTGATCTCTTTCTGAAAGTATACATATCCTATTGATTCTGTCTCTCTGGAGGACCCTGATTAATACAAAAATCTTGCCGCTGTAAGAACACTTCAAGTCATTTATCAGAGCATCATATTCTGACATGTAAGGCAGATAAGGCCCAGAAAGACTAAGCAATGTGATGAAAGTTGAACAACAAATCAGAAGTCGTCGTTCACTCTGTTTCTTCTCAGGCCTTGGAGGGGTTCTGGGGCAGTCACAGCTTTGTTTGTGATGTTGGGCAGATCTGAATCCAAGTCTTTAGTCTCCGGATGTCAGAGAAGCTACAGCAAGTGAAACATGCCGAAGAAGAGACAAAGATTTTTCCAATATTAGGAAGTTCGTGCTGCTCCAGCAAAGATTATCTAGAAAGTTTCTCAGATTTTCCTCGTTATGAATTTAACGTCCTCAAAAAATGTCTGTAGCACTCCCCTAAACCCCCAAGACGTATACCTATCTCTGGTTTGCCTTGTCAGTTTAATGATGCTAGAATTGTAGTGCTTGCAAGGGACACAAGAGGGTAGTGAGACCAAACCATGAGAAGCACTTTGGGGGTGTGATAAGCAGAAAGGGCCCCCCAAACAGGTCTGCTTCCTAATCCCCGGAATCTGTGAATACATTACCTTACATGGCAAAATGGACACTGATGATGTGACTTAGTTAAGGATCTGCAATTGGGAGATGATCCTGGATTATCCAAGTGCGTCCTATATAATCACAAGGGTCCGTATAAGAGGGGACCCTTATAAGAGTGGGAGAAGGAGGTGTGAAGATGGAAGCAGAGGTTGGAGAAAGAGAGAGAGAAATTTGACGATGTTATACTACTGGCTTTGCAGATGGAGGAATGGACCACAGACCATGGAATGTGGGCGGCCTCTAAAACCTGGAAAAGGCAAGAAAACAGATTCTCCCCTAGAAGCTCCAGAACGAATGAAGCCTCTCAGAAACTTGATTTTAACCCAGGGTGACCTATTCTGGACTCTGAGCTCTACAACGATAATATATTTTGGTCATTTGAAGTCACACAGTTTCTATTAGACTGTCACAGTAGCAACAGGAAACTAATATGGTGGGGCTTGTGAAAATAAACGTGTGGGTCCAGTTCTCAGGGACTCCAATTCACATCTTCTTGTACCGATCAAACCTCCTATTTCAGAAATTCTGCCTCCTACTGGAGGTACGTAAAGCTGAGTCACGTTATCCTCCAAGGAGCTTACAGTCCGAAGGGGAAAGCAGTTTTTTCAACATGAAACATGTCTCCTTCCTGATTAAGAAGCTTAACGACCACCCACTAAGCACGTATTGATAGATTCCTGGTGATCCATAAACCTTTACTAAAGGAAATTGCAATTCCATGTAGTGAGCTTACTTAGGTCAGCTTTCCTAAAGACTTATGTTGGCCCTGAATCCTTACATTTTTCTTTCAGTCCTCCACGTTTCTTCCATACACCCGCTCCCCGAGAACCCCGGTTGTTATTTTATCTTCAGAGACTGCCCAAATCAGAAAGTTGTGGGGTTCGTGTTGATGAGTTTATTTGCAATGCCAGTTGGTTGGCCATATTCTGGGATATCATCATGTCACTGAAAGTTCACTAGGAGGAACACTCAAGAAGCCAGTGGAGATGTCTGCGATACAGCTAAGTCTCTAGGTTTGGCCGCATTTCTAGACCTATAGAGCGGTCCACGGCGTGACATCGTGTTGGAATGCCTTTCTACGTGCCCGCCTTTCCCCAAAGAGCAAGACAGCCAGCTTCTTATGCTTCTTCTAAAGCTCTGTCCCTCCTCCCTATCATTCCATGATGTGCTAACCAAGGAATACAATTCAATGACCATTGTGTTGGTTAACTTCTGTTCCTGACTTTTCATCGCTCTCAGCAGCCCCATCCTTTGTCGTGTGACTTTGTAGTGTCTCCCATCGTTGGTGAGTGTACTTCCCTGCTGCACAGATCCTGGGCTTGAAAGACGGAAGTTGGAGACTTGAGATCGGAATGTCACTCATTCTTCACATTCAGGGACAGCCCCCGTTTCAAATATCCTGGTCAGCATTTCAGGTCACTGGACAGCCAGTGTGACCTGATTTGGGTATAAGAGCATGGTGCTTTGATGGCTTTTTACAGATTTTTAACCATTTATTCTCCATCCCAAGAAGCAAAAAAATGAGCTGATTTTTAAAAATCTCTATAAAATATTAAATGTGTTTTCCATGCAGAGACAATTAAGTGAAGAAAGGAGCTAACTCTAAAATACGCACATTGCTCTGAAAGTCGGATATGATTTTTACTTGCAAAAGGACACTTAAAACGTAAATGGAAAGTATTCAACATAAAGATCTCAGCTTTTTCAGAACTGCAATTTTAATTGCTAAGATGAATGCTGAAGCTGATTTAGCACCAGAATCATAATTGACCATAAATTTTCTCTTGTTTTTACCACCATTTCTGCAATAATGAATACAGTTTCGAAGCTGAAGTGAAGTCTCCCCATATGAGTTTGTTATGGGCTGAATTATATCTCCCTAGAAGATGCTGAAGTCGTAACCCTCATGTGAACGTGCCTCATCTGGAAACAGGGGCTCTCACCTGCCTGAGTTAAGATGAAGTCGTTAGGGTGAGCCTTAATCCAATGTGACTGGTATCTTTACAAAAGGGGAAATTCGAACACACAGACAGACAGGCAGAGAAGACAGACGAAGTAAAGACATAGGGAGAATGCCACCAATGAGCCAAGGTATAGCTGAGGCTACCAGAGACTAGGAGTGAGGCACGGAACAGACTGTCCCCAACAGCTCTCAGAAGAAACCAACACTGCTGATGCCTTGATCTTGAACTTCCGGCCCCCAAAACCATGAGACAACAAACTTCCGCTGTTTTAGCCCCACAGCTTGTGATATATTGTTACAGTCTTAGGAGAATACACATATTAAATTTGCCTTGGTTCCTTTCACACATTACAGATTAGCAGCTTTCAATTACAATATTCAGATGAAAATGGTTCCAAGAATTACGCACAAAAATATTCATGACCCTATTCTTCCACACATGTGGGCTACTGAACAAATACCCATTTCCTGTGCCCCGGGTTGAGGTTCTTGACCCATTCAAACCTACTGAAGAAAACAGTCTCCTTGTTTTTTAAATTAAAATTCCTCATGGAATATGAAATAGGCTCCAAATATTTCAAGAATCAAAGTACATAAAAATTATCAGTATCGTAGGGGCTTCCCTGGTGGCACAGTGGTTGAGAGTCCGCCTGCCGATGCAGGGGATGCGGGTTCGTGCCCCGTTCCGGGAGGATCCCACATGCCACAGAGCGGCTGGGCCCGTGAGCCATGGCCGCTTAGCCTGCGCGTCCGGAGCCTGTGCTCCGCAACGGGAGAGGCCACAGCAGTGAGAGGCCCGCGTACTGCAAAAAAAAAAATTATCAGTATTGCAAGTTATTTCTATGTCTTCTGGTTCTTAAAAAGATTTAATTGGTCAAATATTTAAGACAGACTCTAAAACAAACAAGTGGATCCTTTCAACGTTACTGGAATATCGGCCAGACAGCTATAATATACTCAGATTTTCACTGATGGTATAAATAATTTCAAGGCATTGAGCTCACTCTCTTAGGGAGCCCACACTTTTACTACTGCTTCCTGCATTTATTTTGCAACTTTAGGAAGCCCCTCACACTCTTTCTCAGTTGTACTTTCCCTTCCTTCCTTGTCAAAGCCTGCCCTCAGGATTGCCTCTGTAATTCTTCACACCATAGTGTGAAGCAGTTGAAGGCAATATGTTAAGTCACTCAGGACCAGCCTGCACCTGTTCTTATATATGAAGTTTTATTGTAACACAGCCAGAGTACATTTACATATGGCTGCTTCGATCTACCTCAGCAATGCTGAGCAGAGTATATGTGTATACAATAGAGTATGTGTGACCCACAAGGCTGTAAATATTTACTATCTGGTCCTTTACAGAAAAATTTTGCCAACTCTTATTTTAAGGCTTCTCTCTCAATAAAAGCAAGAACAAACAACATAATCCCCACGTAATATTTATATTATATTTAAAATTTTCAGGACATAAGAGAGCAAATAGCGTCCTTGTGTGTGATGTAAACAGCCACAAGTTTCACATCAAAGAAACCACAAATCCACTTTATCTTTAAGTCCAACACAAGCAATGTGAAATGAGATCAGAGGCCACATTTCAGGAACTACATATGCATATGGGGTGCTTTAAATAACTGTACGTTTACATGTAAGTCTAAGTCTCTGTATGTCTATCTTGGGTCTTGTTCCTTTCTGTTCTCATAATCTGACCTGTTGGTTTCAGGACATGCAAAATATTGACTTATTCCCAAGCCTTAAAGTTGAAAAGATATGTTTCAGTAAATGTGAACTAACATTTCATTTTCAAAATTAGTATATGACTGATTTGGTTGTATACCATGTGTCAGTTTCCTAAGTCACACCCCCAAATTGCTATTGTTTGCAAAGGAACAATCTGGATGCTGGCAGCACTGAATCCAAACCTTCAAAGGGAAGTATTACAAACAGAGATGGGTCCTTCCTTCCATGGTCTCAGTCTTCCTCTATCCCAACTCCAACAGCTGTTCCTGCCTTTTGGAGGATGAAAATACGATGCCTATTGCATAACCAAAACAAATGCTTTCTTGCTTTTCGCACTTATATTACTGCTCTTGACAATTCACCAGCTGATTACCCTACTGAATTATGCACCTGCCACTCCTGCTATTTACCTTTTTGTTGTTTATTAGCACCGTGACTACAAAGGGAAACAAAGAATGAAGGAAGTCAACCAAAAGCGTCTCTATTGTGTTGCTGGAGATGTCTTGAAGTCTCTGAGTAATCAAGATATAATTTCCAACCACTTGCTCACAAACGTGGGATTTGGGGCGTAGAACATTCCTCATGGAAAGTGTAAAAAAAATTTTAAGTGAATGGGAAACATCTTGGATTATATCCTGGGACTCGTAAGTTTGCCTACTCTCAGTAGCTTGACTTTTCAAAATACATATACCAAACAAATCCAAGTAACCTAGATGAATACACACAGTTTCTCAGGTGGGACCGCAGCCAATTGCAATTTGTTCATTCATGCAACAAATATTTATTGTGTATCTATTACGTGCCCAGCACTGTTCAAATTCTCAGAGTACAGCTGCCAACAGCAAAGCAAAATACCCCTAACCAAGATGAACTTGCATTCTAATGAGCCTGTCTCTCTAATGTGGGTAAACATGATAAAGGGAAAGTCTTAATGATGAAATTAGAAACATCAAATTACAGTTAGTCAAAGCTCTTTATACAGCTCTCACAAAACTGTTGGCCTGTTAACTGTGTTACCAGTGCATCTTTTTCTTGTCAGTCTTTTCCTCTCCTTTCTACAAAAAACATTTTACCAGTGTCTCTCCATTTTCCAAGTGTTTGTTCAAATGCTTCAAAGTCATCTTATTGTCCTAATTCCAGAGTTTTAACAATGTCAATTTCCCTCGTCACTCACCCAAGAGATATCTATTGAGCAGTTTTCCAGTATTTTATTGCTGCGTAACAACCATCCCCAAACATCAAGTGGCTTAAAACAGCAACACTCATTTATTTGGGCAGGATTAGGTGGCAATGATGCATCTCCCTTCCCAGTAGTACCAGCTGGGGCAGCTCAACAAGGTGATGGAAGACACTCTCCTGGACAGGCAAGCTGGTGTTGGCTATTTACTGGGAACTTTTTAGGTGGGGCTGTTGCCTTGGGGCCTCAATTCATCTCCACCTAGGCCTTTCACTGAGGCTTCTTGGGCTTCTTCCGAACATGGTAGCTGGGTTCCAAAAGGAAGTATTTCAGATGACGGGAAGTATCACTATAAGCTGCCAGTCTCTTAAGACTTGGGCATGGAGAGTGGAACAGGGCCACTTCTGTGATGTTTTATTGGTCAAAGCAGTCACACATCTACCCAGAATCACTGGAAGAAGACAAAAACCCCACTTCTCAAAGAGAGGTGTGTCAAAGGATTTAAGTCTGCTGTGTGCCAGGCATTATGGAAGGCACAAATGAGTAAGATATAGCCAGAGCTCCCACAAGAAGCTCAGAGTCCAGCAGGAGAACTGAGCCAATAAAGAGTTGGTTACAATACACAGGTTAATTTAGGGGAAAAGTGCTGTAGATACACAGAGAAAAAACTGAGGAAATTTTCTAAGTAGGAGTTCAGGCAGTTAAAACAAAACAAATAAAAACAAATAAACAAGCAAACAAAAACAGTGAGTGCAGAACCTGGCTTAAATGCTGGGATGTGGCCAATAGTGTGAACACTGCCTGCAGAATCCCCGTTCAACCACGGAACAACTGCCAAGTTCCACAGTCCTTTGCTCCCGTCATTAAATGAACCAAACCCTCAAGCGAGTGCGCACGGGACCGGAGTGGGCAGCATCCCCTTGCTTGCACTCCCTATAGCCTGTCCTCCATCCCTCTCTCTCCTCCACCTCTTGGTCTCCTGACCTCTCTTTGACAAGTGCTGGGAGCCTCCAGGCTTCTCAGCAAACGCATGTGTGCCCCCCACCTGTCTCTGTGGGGACTGACTCTAGGAGCCCCCTTCCGGTGAGTCCCCCTCGCCAGACAGGGAGTTTCCTTAGCTGAGGCTCCACTGACCAGATCACAGGTAGCTGCGACTGAAGGCACTAGGCACTGCAACGTTCTCTTAGGTTCCTCTGCACACAGCCACTCACGCACCTTCTTGTGTGCACGTACCCAAAGCACACACAGAATGCATGTCCTGGGCCACAGGCTTCAAGCCCTATTGGTGCATTCAAAATGGTGTCCTTTATAGGTTTATGCAAAGACAGAGCCACGCATACAAGTCACTTGAAGTGAGTTTGACTATGATATGTAAGAATCAGAAGACTGAGGATCATTTCCCAGGTTAGAAACTATATATTGTTAGGTTGTAACTGGCCTTAAAATAGAGGGAGCTTTAAAAACATTTATATTTATTTCAAACCTTCTCGAATGGATGCCCAAACTTCACTACCTGTTACAGCAGGGATCCCCAGCCCCTGGGCCACGGACTGGTACCAGTCGGAGGCCTGTCAGGAACCAGGCCGCGCAGCAGGAGGTGAGCAGTGGGCGAGCGAAGCTTAATCTGTATTTACAGCCGCTCCCCATCGCTCGCATTACCGCCTGAGCTCTGCATCCTGTCAGCATTACGGTGAGGTGTATAATTTTTTCATTATATATTACAATGTAATAATAATAGAAAGAAAGGGCACAATAACTTTAATGCGCTTGAATCATCCTGAAACTATCTCCCTCCCCGCCCATCCATGGAAAAATTGTCTTCCACCAAATCAGTCCTTGGTGCCAGAAGGGTTTGGGACCGCTGTGTTACAGCTCGACTTCTATGTGATTTACCTATTTCAGGCAGTTTTTCCTAACCGAGGTCAATCAATCTGTACCTCTCTTCAACAATTCTGCTTGAATTCAGCAACTATGTAATTGTTTTAAACCCTGGGATATGTTGTATAATGCATCTCATGGTAGACTCAGCCCCTTTAAAATCCAGTACCTGTGAAAGGGACTGGAAGAATACTGGCAGCTAAGCACGCTTGAGGTTGACAAAATGCCACTTGACGGTTCTTTATTTATACTTCTATTCACGCATCTCACATTTATTCAACTACTACATACCAGACTCTGTATTTAAAATATGTGAGGTATGCTCACAGGCACACACACACACTCACACACTTATGCTTATGTATGTGTGTGTCTCTAAGAGTTTATCAGGTAAAGCTATCAAATGTATACTCAGATCATAGACAAAAGTGTGCTTCACACAGACTGACCAAGGAAGGCACTCAGGTCAACATGGAATTTGAGTTGTTTTTTAAATGGCTTTTCGTATGTGATTAGGAGGACATTAGAAATGATAAAGTCTCTAGGTACAATCCACTAACTTGGATTTGTATTGTTATTTGATACCCAAACTTAACTCTAGTTACCTACAAAATAAGAACTATGAAATTATTTAAAAGCGACCTACTTAATTTTTTTTTTTTTTTTTTTTTTGGCCGAGCTGCGCAGCTAAGCGGTACAACTAAGCGGTATCTTAGTTGCCTCACCAGGGATCGAACCTGGGCCCCCTGCAGTGGAAGCACAGAGTCCAACTAACTTGACCACCAGGGAATTCCCAATATTTGTATTTTATTATAAGAAACATTACTGACACAACAAATTCCAGTCACATGTGCTTATCCTCTCATATTTCTGTGTCATGATGGATATAAACCCTACACAAGTACTGATTTAACTGTGAACATAGAGAAGTGAAAATACCAGACTGAATTTACCTTGGAAGGTTATTCAGTGCCCAACACTAAATCCGAGATCTACCAAAATGCAAAATAATCATTTCTCCATGTATAAACTGGTCACCCTGAACCTTTTTAAAAGAGCTCTGTCCACAAATACAGAAACGTATTTAAGCTGACATCAAACTTTTCTGCAGTGTCTGCTCTCCAAGCCAGTGGAGTGCAATGGAGTGCCACTGTATTTTCCCACAACTTCCGAACAAACTGAGAGGCAGGTATGCATGCTCAACGCAATAACACATAAAACCCGTCACGGGAAGCCACTGAATACACAATGTAGACTTTCCATTCTAAGAGCATAAAATAACAGTAAACATGATTCTAACATTAAGGGCTTTATAAAATATAGTCAGAGATTAAGGCAAAGTAGAGGTATATGTTTTCCATATTTGAAGTTGACCTTCAGCTCCATGGAATTGAAAACTGTAATCTTTTTACAATGTATCTATAGGATGAAGCCCTGCTAAGCCCCCTGTGAATAAAGACTATTCCTTATAGAATCTAAAACCATATAGATGCTTAGTAACTACTGCTTGCAGTGGAGAGAGAAAAAACACCTCAAATTAAAGGACAACTTTTCCATCTGCAGAATATCATACCCCATCACTTAGATTCAGGTCTAGCATCAATTTAATACTATGATGACGACTCATACTTCTGTAATAACCCTTCGGTAATAAGGGTTATTAGGGTTGAGTAAAGAGGTTGATGAATTTTTTTAAAAAATGCATTTTACACTATCATAATAGACCAATTATGTTTCAATTCTATAGCACCACATTCCTGTCTTGTCCAGAACAAAAATGGATCACTCCATTATTGAGATAATCAATGTTTTAAAATACAATTTATCAGACGCATTTTACTTCCATTTACTCTCTTCATTCACTGTGAAAAACTGTCTAGTGGGCAAAAATGATAATTTGGAACTGAATGTCTCATTCTGTCCCTCCGAACAAGAAAAACTAATAGAAGCAGTTCAGGGTTCCGTTTTGAAAGAAAAGCAAGAGACTTCTAGCTAAAGAGATCCAGTGAGACCACTTTCCATCTCTTCCCTGACTCAGAATCCCACCGAAAACAACAAAATATAAACAATCAATAAATTGAAATATTTCATCAATGAAACTACCACAAATAGAACAAACTTGACAAGGATTGTGAAGTCTGGACCGAGGCAGAGAGTGTGACACTGGACTCCTAAGAGGATACGTGTTTCCCCACGTTAATTGCCAGTATCCTGAAAGGTCCGCCCCAAACGTCTTTGATTAGAGACCTGAGACCCAAATTTGGCAGGGGGTGGGGCGAGAAGAAAATGGGGGCAATTCCCACCCAGCGGACTCCTGGCAGCAAGTGGAGACGTTCTTGGGTTGTCCCAGCTGGGGACGTGCTACTGGCACCTAGTTAGCGGGGTGAGGCCAGGGGTGCTGCTAAACCTCCTACAGCGCCCAGGACACCTCCCCACCACAACAGAGAACGATCAGCCCCAAATACCTACAGTGCCGAGGTCACAAAACCCTGTTCTGGAGACCCAGCCTAGCAGCCAGATGAGGATGAAGTGAAGCTTCCATCGTGACAGGCACTTTGTACGGTCTGCAATGCAGCTGTCCAGCAAGGAAGCCCGTCAGAGATGACGCTCAGGGGAAACGGAGCGGAGGCCACGAGGAACTGGTGACCGTACCAGTAATGACGCTCCTGAGGGCTTTGCTGGGAACCCACCAAACCGCCTGAATTTTGGAAAGGGAGACATAGTCCCAGGGCACAGAAGTAACCGCTTTGGCAAGAGCGTGTTCAGGACCACGGATTCCAAGCGGAGGCTGCGCACAGCCTCCGTTTCTCCTCACCTTCGGGGCCTCCTCCCAGTGTCTGGAGCGACTAGCAGGTCCCGTTCAACAAGGTACAGCAGTGTGAAAGGAGGGCCCTGTCTTTTCTGCACAGAGAGGAAGGGAGTGAGGAAGAGATCACAGACAACACAAGTACATGTATGACCAAACTTATCTCCCCAAAAGAGAAAACCACAGATATCAGACCAATATTTCTCCAGAGTCTCAAATAAATTATACAGAAGAGATATGAGATTATTATCAAACTATAACACAACAAAAGGAACATTTAAGAAACCTAGCCAATGGAGCCTAGGAAAAAAATGGGAAAGAAGAAAAAACAAAACATAAGTGAAAAGAACAACTGGATCAAGTGCCTGTAACAGAGAGCAAATTCAGAAGCACAGGCTCTAGAGGTGAGTGCATGAAATAGAGCAAACAGAAGGGAACAGTGCTATAAAAGAAGTATGAAGATGGTTTGATGAGCACCACACGACAGGCGTCCAGCGCGGCATACCTGACATTCCTGCACAAGATGAGACAGCAAATGCAGGCAGATCAATTCAGAGTTACAATAAATGACATTTCATTCTGCAGTAAACACTTGAACGCGTTGATAAAGACGACACCATATCCCAAGGAATGTGCCGAGGAATTATCAGCAGGAAGACATCATGAAATTCACCACTTCCAAAAACAAAGAATCATGTGGGAAGGCAGGTGGGAAAAGGTAGAGGTACGTAAAAGGGGAAAGCCTCAATTTGATCTTAGATTTCCCAATTGCAACACTGGATGCCAGAAGATCACCAGGCAATGACTACAGAACGCTGAAGGTAAGGAAGTGTCCTCCCCAAAGTTCACGCCTGGCCCCACTGCCTTTCAATTATAAATGCCACAGATGGACATTCTGCAGCATGGAAATGCTGAAAGAGCGCAGCACACACAGACTTGTCTTCAAAACATTCCTGGGTGACAAATTCCAGGCAAGAAAAGACCAATTAGAATAACTCAGGAATGGAGAAACAGTGATCAGCAGACTGAGGTGAAGAATCAAATAATTTTAGATTCAGGAATAAAATTATGGTTACATACAAAGAAAATAATTATTATAATACAAAAAAAAATCAAAGGTCATTGGGAAAGATACAAAGAGGAAATTGTATTTTAAAAAAAAGCCTCATTTTCATAACAAGGCAAGAATAGATAATGGCTAAAGTTGAAACATGTAGTTAAAAAACAGCATCGGGGCTTCCCTGGTGGCGCAGTGGTTGAGAGTCCACCTGCCAATGCAGGGGACACGGGTTCGTGCCCCGGTCCAGGAAGATCCCACATGCCGCAGAGTGGCTGGGCCCGTGAGCCATGGCCGCTGAGCCTGCCCGTCCGGAGCCTGTGCTCTGCAACGGGAGACGCCACAACAGTGAGAGGCCCGCGTACCGCAAAAACAAAAACAAAAACAAAAAACAGCATCCTTTTGGGCTTCCCTGGTGGCACAGTGGTTAAGAATCCACCTGCCAATGCAGGGGACACGGGTTTGAGCCCTGGTCCAGGAAGATCCCACATGCTGCGGAGCAACTAAGCCCGTGCACCACAACTACTGAGCCACTGAGCCTACATTCTAGAGCCCACAAGCCACAACAACTGAGCCCTCGTGCCACAACTACTGAACCCCACGTGCCTAGAGCCCATGATCCGCAACAAGAGAAACCACTAGATAGCCTTATCCATCAGACGGCAGACAGCAGAAGCAAGAAGAACTACAATCCTGCAGCCTGTGGAACAAAAACCACATTCACAGAAAGGCAGACAAGATGAAAAGGCAGAGGGCTATGTACCAGATGAAGGAACAAGCTAAAACCCTAGAAAAACAACTAAGTGAAGTGGGGATAGGAAACCTTCCAGAAAAAGAATTCAGAATAATGATAGTAAAGATGATCCAGGACCTCGGAAAAACAATGGAGGCAAAGATTGAGAAGATGCAAGAAATGTTTCACAAAGACCTAGAAGAATTAAAGAACAAACAAACAGAGATGAACAATACATTAACTGAAATGAAAACTGCACTAGAAGGAATCAATAGCAGAATAACTGAGGCAGAAGAACGGATAAGTGACCTGGAAGACAGAATGGTGGAATTCACTGCCATGGAACAGAATAAAGTAAAAAGAATGAAAAGAAATGCAGACAGCCTAAGAGAGGTCTGGGATAACGTTAAACACAACAATATTCGCATTGTAGGGGTCCCAGAAGGAGAAGAGAGAGAGAAAGGAACCAAGAAAATACTTGAAGAGATTATAGTCGAAAACTTCCTTTACGTGGAAAAGGAAATAGCCACCCAAGTCCAGGAAGCACAGACAGTCCCACATAGGATAAACCCAAGGAGAAACATGCCGAGACACATAGTAATCAAATGGGCAAAAGACAAAGAAAAAGTATTGAAAGCAACAAGGGAAAAACGACAAATAACATACAAGGGAACTCCCATAAGGTGAACAGCTGATTTCTCAGCAGAAACTCTGCAAGCCAGAGGTAGCGGCATGATATATTTAAAGGGATGAAAGGGAAGAACCTACGACCAAGATTACTCTACCCAGCAAGGATCTCATTCAGATTCGATGGAGAAATCAAAAGCTTTACAGACAAGCAAAAGCTAAGAGAATTCAGCACCACCAAACCAGCTCTACAACACATGCTAAAGGAACTTTTCTAAGTGGGAAACACAAGAGAAGAAAAGGATCTACAAAAACAAACCCAAAACAATTAAGAAAATGGTCATAGGAACATACATATGAATGGATACACAAACGAGACCCATCCATATGCTGTCTACAAAAGACCCACTTCAGACCTAGGGACACATACAGACTGAAAGTGAGAGGATGGAAAAAGATATTCCATGCAAATGGAAATCAAAAGAAAACTGTAGTAGCAATACTCATATCAAATAAAAAGACTTTAAAATAAAGAATATTACAAGAGACAAGGAAGGACACCACAGAATGATCAAGGGATCAATCCAAGAAGAAGACGTAACAATTATAAACATATATGCACCCAACATAGGAGCACCTCAATACGTAACACACCTGCTAACAGCTATAAAAGAGGAAATGGACAGTAACACAATAATAGTGGGGGACTCTAACACCTCACTTACACCAATGGACAGATCATCCAAACAGAAAATTAATAAGGAAACACAAGCTTTAAATGACACAACAGACCAGATAGATTTTATTGATATTTATAGGACATTCCATCCAAAAACAGCAGATTACACTTTCTTCTCAAGTGCGCACGGAATATTCTATAGGATAGATCACATCTTGGGTCAAAAATCAGGCCTCAGTAAATTTAAGAAAACTGAAATCATATGAAGCTTCTTTTCTGACCACAACGTTATGAGATTAGAAATGAATTACAGGGGGAAAAAACGTAAAAAACACAAACAAATGGAGGCTAAACAATACATTACTAAATAACCAAGAGATCAATGAAGAAATCAAAGAGGAAATCAAAAAATACCTAGACAAATATGACAATGAAAACACGACGATCCAAAACCTATGGGAAGCAGCAAAAGCAGTTCTAAGAGGGAAGTTTATAGCTATACAAGCCTACCTCAAGAAATAAGAAAAATCTCAAATAAACAATCTAAACTTACACCTAAAGGAACTAGAGAAAGAAGAACAAACAAAACCCAAAGCTAGCACAAGGAAAGAAATGATAAAGATCAGAGCAGAAATAAATGAAATAGAAACAAAGAAAACAATAGCAAAGATCAATAAACTAAAAGCTGGTTCTTTGAGAAGATAAACAAAATTGATAAACCATTAGCCAGACTCATCAAGAAAAAGAGGGAGAAGACTCAACTCAATAAAATTAGAAATGAAAAAGGAGAAGTTACAACAGACACTGCAGAAATACAAAGCATCCTAAGAGACTACTACAAGCAACTCTATGCCAATAAAATGGACAACCTGGAAGAAATGGACAAATTCTTAGAAAGGTATAACCTTGCAAGACTGAGCCCGGAAGAAGTAGAAAATATGAACAGACCAATCACAAGTAATGAAATTGAAACCGTGATTTAAAATCTTCCAACAAACAAAAGTCCAGGACCAGATGGCTTCACAGGTGAATTCCATCAAACATTTAGAAGAGAGCTAACACCCATCCTTCTCAAACTCTTCCAAAAATTTGCAGAGGAAGGAAGACTCCCAAACTCATTCTATGAGACCACCATCACCCTGATACCAAATCCAGACAAAGAGACTACAAAAAAGTAAAATTACAGACCAATATCACTGATGAATATAGATGCAAAAATCCTCAACAAACTACTAGCAAACAGAATCCAACAACACATTAAAAGGATCATAAACCATGATCAAGAGGGATTTACCCCAGAGATGCAAGGATTCTTCAGTATATGCATATCAATCAATGTGATACACCATATTAACAAATTGAAGAATAAAAACCATATAGTTATCTCCATAGATGCAGAAAAAGCTTTTCACACCCATTCAACACCCATTTATGATAAAAACTTTCCAGATAGTGGCATAGAGGGAACCTATCTCAACATAATAAAGGCCATATATGACAAACCCACAGCAAACATCATTCTCAATGGTGGAAAACTGAAAGCATTTCCTCTAAGATCAGGAACAAGACAAGGATGTCCATTCTCACCACTATTATTCAGCACAGTTTTGGAAGTCCTAGCCACAGCAATCAGAGAAGAAAAAGAGATAAAAGGAATACAAATTGGAAAAGAAGAAGTAAAACTGTCACTGTTTGCAGATGACATGATACTACACATAGAGAATCCTAAAGATGCCACCAGAAAACTCTAGAGCTAATCAATGAATCTGGTAAAGTTGCAGGATACAAAGTTAATGCACAGAAATCTCCTGCATTCCTATACACTAATGATGAAGAAGCTGAAAGAGAAATTAAGGAAACACTCCCATTTACCACTGCAACAAAGAGAATAAAATACCTAGGAATAAAGCTACCTAGGTAGACAAAAGACCTGTATGCAGAAAAGTATAAGACACTGATGAAAGAAATTAAAGATGATACCAACAGATGGAGAGATATACCATGTTTTTGGATTGGAAGAATCAATATTGTGAAAATGACTATACTACCCAAAGCAATCTACAGATTCAATGCAATCCCTAGCAAATTCCCAGTGGCATTTTTTACAGAACTAGAACAAAAAATCTTAAAATTTGTATGGAGACACAAAAGACCCCGAATACCCAAAGCAGTCTTGAGGGAAAAAAACGGAGCTGGAGGAATCAGACTCCCTGACTTCAGAATATACTACAAAGCTACAGTAATCAAGACAGTACGGTAGTGACACAAAAACAGAAACACAGATCAATGGAACAAGATAGAAAGCCCAGAGGTAAACCCACACACCTATGGTCAACTAATCTATGACAGAGGAGGCAAGGATATACAATGGAGGAAAGACAGTCTCTTCAATAAGTGGTGCTGGGAAAACTGGACAGCTACATGTAAAAGAATGAAATTAGAACACTCCCTAACACCATACACAAAAATAAACTCAAAATGGATTAGAGACCTAAATGTAAGACCGGACACTATAAAACTCTTAGAGGAAAACATAGGAAGAACACTCTTAGACATAAATCACAGCAAGATCTTGTTTGATCCACCTCCTAGAGTAATGGAAATAAAAACAAAAATAAACAAATGGGACCTAATGAAACTCAAAAGCTTTTGCACAGCAAAGGAAACCATAAACAAGATGAAAAGACAACCCACAGAATGGGAGAAAATATTTGCAAGTGAATCATCAGACAAAAGATTAATCTCCAAAATATATAAACAGCTCATGCAGCTCGATATTAAAAAAACAAACAACCCAATCCAAAAATGGGCAGAAGACCTAAACAGACATTTCTCCAAAGAAGACACACAGATGGCCAAGAAGCACATGAAAAGCTGCTCAACATCACTAATTATTAGAGAAATGCAAATCAAAACCACAGTGAGGCATAACCTCACACCAGTTAGAATGGGCTTCATCAGAAAATCTACAAAGAAGAAATGCTGGAGAGGGTGTGGAGAAAAGGGAACCCTCTTGCACTGTTGGTGGGAATCTAAATTGATACAGCCACTATGCAGAAAAGTATGGAGGTACTTAAACAACTAAAAATAGAATCACCATACGACCCAGCAATCCCACTTCTGGGCATATACCCAGAGAAAACCATAATTCAAAAAGACACATGCACCCCAATGTTCATTGCAGCACTATTTCCAATAGCCAGGTCATGGAAGCAACCTAAATGCCCATCAACAGATGAATGGATAAAGAAGATGTGGTACATATACACAATGGAATATTACTCAGCCATAAAAAGGAATGAAATTGGGTCATTTGTAGAGACGTGGATGCAACTAGAGAGTGTCATACAGAGTCAAGTAAGTCCAAAAGAGAAAAACAAGTATCATTTATTAAGAGATGTATGTGGAACCTAGAAAACTGTAGAGATAAACCAGTTTGCAGGGCAGAAACTGAGACACAGATGTAGAGCACAAACGTATGGACACTAAGGGGGGAAAGCAGGGGGCGGGGGGATGGTAGTGTGCTGAATTGGGCAATTGGGATTGACATGGATAAACTGATGTGTATAAAGTGGATGACTAATAAGAACCTGCTGTATAAAAAATAAATTAAATTTAAAAAAAAGAAGATGTGGCACATATTTACAGTGGAATATTACTCAGCCATAAAAAGAAACGAAATTGAGTTATTTGTAGTGAGGGAGATGGAGTTAGAGACTGTCATACAGAGTGACGTAAGTCAGAAAGAGAAAAACAAATACCGTATGCTAACACATATATATGGAATCAAAAAAAAAAAGAGAAGCCACTTCAATGAGAAGCCCATGCACCGCAACAAAGACCCAACGCAGCCTAAAATAAAATAAAATAAATTTTTAAATTTTTAAAATAATTTTTTTTAAAAAAGCATCTTTTTTACAAAACCAGCTTTTTACATTTTATGCTCCTTCATCATGGTTTATGAGTTGGGTATAACTCTTCTAGGAAATGAAGTACCTTTTAAAAAAGAAATATTCATTTAACATTTAACAATTCCTTCACTTTTATTTCCACTTACTGTTTTTGGTTAAATTTAAGTAAAACTTAATAAAATATTTGTTACTACAAATAACATGTATAAGTTTGATGCCATTTTTCATGTACTTTTCCCCTAGTTATCTATCATTTAGGAACAATTTATGGCTCTTTCAATCTGAATGTTTCTTAAGAGAGATGGCTGTTAACAGTGATCAAGTGCTGACCACAATGAGTTCTGGACGGTGGGCATTGGAGTGATTTTTTTAATGTATACTTTTTTGCATTGCTTTATTATTTTCATAATAAAAATATATCTTTTTAGAGCAAATAAAGTCACTATTATCTTAATAGAAATGGCAGGACTGAGCAGATGTGACAGAGACCAGATAACCCACAAAGCCTAGGATATTTAGTATGTAGCCCTTGAGAGAAATAGTTTGCCATTCGCTGCTCTCTCTGCCTGCTGCAAGGAGATGCCAGCCCATCCACACTCCCACTACACAGACAGAGAGCATGAACCGTCTATCGTCACATGACACACGTTTTTTTCCAACATGCCTAAGCGGCCTGTAGCACCACTCTCCCACAGACTCGGTGTTTTTATAATTAGGGGCAAGTTTACACCAGACCATCAGCCTCCCTCAGAGGTGACCAAGCATATTCACTGATGGTTACGGCGCTGTCACAAGCAAGCTGCACTTCTCCTAAACCACCAGATGGGAAGGTTACGAGGGCAAAGACGCAGCATCGCAATCTGACACTAGTAAGAATGCAAGACGGGCTCACTGAGATATAAAATGCTGGAGATGCTGAGTAACAACAGAAAAAAGGTTCAGATGCCTTCTTCTCTAGGATGCCTGATCACGGCGATGTACTGTCCTATTTCCTTTCTGAAACACAAGCCCAGACAAGAGGTGTGTGGGTAGAGACGATACTGTTTGGGGAACATTTTTTTTTCATCTGTTTGTGAAATAACTGTGACTTACTCTGAAGTACAGATAAGAAAGAAAATGACACAGCAGCGTGTGTAAAGACTTGAGATTTTAGAAGAAAAGGAAACACACTCATTTTAGGGAGCCAGAAAATGCAGAATTATGGGGCACTTCTAAAGATAATCCAGTAACGGTTTGGTCCAAACAAAACAGCAGAGAATAAGGAAGTTGTCTAAAGATCGCTCTGACGGATCAAAGCTAACGTTCTTCAAGGAATTACTTGTTCAGCCAGTTCCTCTCCCCACAGCTTCTGTCCTCACGTAAGGAAAGCTCTGGCCCCTGAAGCTTTCCTGTGCAGGTCAGTGCAAAGGTCTAGAGGTCTCTGAGGTCCCCTGGAAGCCAGAGCAACTTCCTGCAGTCCTCGTGGGGAAGTGTCTGCCTCCCAAGTCCCTCCCCCCATGGAAGAAGTCAACACAGCTGTCATGACAAGCTGCACCTCCTTTCTCTGCTTTTGCTTAAAGGGTTAAACATCGTTTATTGCAAAGAGCCCCTAAAAGCAACTTATGCTTCAGTTCCTCACTCTCTAAGGCGAGAAATCGCTCCCATTACTGATGGTTAGGGTTCTGTTGATTCTGCCAGACGTTCACTTGAGCCTTACAAAGCCGGTCTTTAAAATAAAGTACGATTTTGGACGACTTTTAGCAATGGCGTAGAAATCCAAAACGTGGCCGCGGGTGGGGATGGGACGCTCAGTGACCCCAGAGGCAGCACCCCTGAGTGGAAGATCTGCAGTCTAGCCATAAACAGACTTTAAATATCATTAGTCGTGTTTGTATATAAAAATCTTCTATAATACATCAAAGTCAAGGACTCCAAGTGTAAGTGGCAGTCCTTCAGAAATTGTTCTTCAGGACATAAGAGTTTTTGTCCTAAGAGTGAAAATGAATGCACAGCAAATAGTTTGATACGGCATCTAAATTTAAATGGACTAGATTGCCATTTTCACTTTTAATAACGGTGGCGGTTCTTGCCTTCTTCACTGCAAGGATAACCGTGAGCGTGTGCAGATACTGACCAAACAGGTAACAAGAGACACAATAATCCATCAGACCACGAGCTGACAACTGGAGCTATTTTTCTTCCTTACTTAGAAAATAACTCTCTTTCCTCCCAAGAAGGAGCCCCATTAAAATTGTGTTTTTATAGGCAACAGTATTTACTTTATATGAAATGTATCTTCAGCAGAGTTTGCTTGTCTTGTTAACAGTTTTCTTCGGTTTTACGAGAGGCTAACTGGGGAAGATCTGCACTGAGAAACTGACACTAATTGGTGAAGAAGGTAGCAGATAAAATATGTGTTGTCAGGAAACAACTGTCGTGGGGAATCTGAAAAGCGATACACATAGATGTGGATTCCTTCTGATGGTGTTGCTACTGTAGCTTAGCTAGTATTATTTCCATAATGTAAACTCTGACATATTGGAAGTGAAGGACACGCTGCTTCCCTTCAGTTTTCATTACTTGGTCATAAAAGTATGAGATCCTTTAAAGTAAAAACACTCTCATTGGCTGAAGGGATGGCAACAGAAGGATGAGCTATCACTAGGGGCTGGATATTACTCTGTAAGTACCTAAGTGCCCCTTACAAGGACCTAACTATCCCTGAAACTTACCCAACACACCACTCCTGAAAAGGATCAAAAGACAATGGATGATTCAACAAATCTGCTCCAGAAATGTCCAGAAGCCTGAAAGCACAGTGGCTGAGGACACAGGTCGATGAGTCAGACACACCTGGCTTCCCGTCCAGCTGGTCTTACCACCCAGGGCTAACTTCTCAGCTTCCTCCTCTGTGATTTGGAAACAATAATCACAAGGGTTGCAATAATCACTGCAGGAAGTTGCTCAATCATCACAATACCACAAAGCCTTGTTGTGCAAGAATAAAAATAAAAACAAAACAACTTAGCAAGGTCTAGAACATCCTAAGCATCCCTGATCTGGTGGGTATAATTATCATTGCGGTTGCTCGGCTGAATCTTGTTCGGCCATAATCTACGTAAGTGTGTCACCACCTCTATCAAACAGAAGACTTATCACTTAGCCAGAGACTTAAACATGGGAAAAATAAAATGAAAATGTCAGGGTCTTATAATATATGCCGAGTGGGCACTGCAAGCCCCAAGTGGGTTAAAATGAAATACGACAATGACTACAGAATTGGGTGGTCAGCACAATGTTGTGCGGGAGGGTGACCCTGAATTTGCCTACCAGCGTCAAAAGTAGAGAAAACAGGGACTTCCCAGTGGTAAAGGTCCAGTGGTAAACAATCTGCCCTCCAATGCAGGGGATGCGGGTTCGCTCCCTGGTTGGGGAACTAAGATCCCACATGCTGGGGGCAACTAAACCCACACGCCATAACCGCTGAGCTCGCGCGCCTCAACGAGAGAGCCCGCGTGCTGCAAACTACATGGCCCACGCGCCACAACTGGAGAGAGAAAAAACCTGCACGCCACAACTAGAGAGAAGCCCACGCCACAATGAAAGATCCCGCACGCCTCAATGAAGACCTCGCGTGCCACAGCTAAGACCCGACGCAGCCAAAAAAATAAAAGAAAATAAATAAATTAAAAAAAAAAAAAAAGGTTGAGAAAACAGGAGAACAAAGCTGGTAAGTCAGGAGAGAATGAGGCCTGTCACGTGGCAACCAGGAAGGCCGCAGACCTTTCAGAGTCAGTCACTGTGGCCGCACGCTTCACTGGCTAACAGCATGGTACCACCTGGGAGCCCGGCACACACGCAGGCTCCCCAGCCCCTCCCAGCCCCGCTAAACGGATCTGGGCTTCAGGAAGGTCCTCAGGTGTTCTATACATACTTAGGTGTGAGCAATGCTGACCTGAGCTACGCAAGCTCAAGCACAAGGTCTGTTTGTTTCAGTCGCTGTGGGAAAGAGGCTCCAAAGACAGCCCCCAAATATCTCCTCTTCCTGGACGTACATCTGCTCCGCACATCACCGATGGACCTTGTTTCCCTTGCCTTGACTGTGGGCTGGTCTTTGAACTATAGCTTTGGCAAAAAAACGCGTGATGCTCTTCGTCAGAATCCACGGAAGGACCACACCAAGAGCGAACCCTAATGGAAACTATGGACTTCGGGCAATAATGACGTGACCAGGTAGGTTCCTGGACTGTAACATATGCACCACTTTGGTGGGACACGTAGCTGGTGGAGGAGGCTGTGTGTGTACGGGGCGCAGGGGCCTCTGTACTCTGTACTTTCCAGTCAATTTTGCTGCGAACCTAAAACTGTTCTAAACATTACGTTTATTAATTAATAACAACGAACAAGTGATGCTCTGGGAATTCCAAGCCCAGGCCTAAGTTCTTCCTGTTCCCTGTGTTCCAGCCACCAAGCTACGAGAAGCCCAAGACGCACGCAAAGGCCTTGTGGAGGAGACCCGGGGCCCTCCGACGGCTGCCCGAGCGGAGGTCCCGGCCAACAGCAGCAACTGGAGGCCACACGCGAGAGCCACCGTGGACAGCGCAGCACAGTCAGGTCACGAGAGGTGTGCAGCCTCAGCCAGCATCACGTGAAGTGGGACTAGCTCTCCCAAAGCAGCCAGTGTGCAGGGTCATGAGCACAGCAACAAAGTGTTGTGTGAAGGCGCTAAGTCTGGGGGATGGCTTATTACACAAGACAATGTATGGGAACCGTGTGAGGGTACAGGGCAGCACAGTTTCATACCCATCTACTTGGGGTGCCAAATAAAAGAAAATTAGGGTCTCTATGTGAAGATAAGCCTTCACGGGAAAATATGTGGTTTGTTGACTATCGAGAAGTGCAGATTCACTGTTGACAAGGTGCTTGTCCAAAACGAGTCCTGATGGTACAGTGCAAAGAAGTAAACGGGATTCGTAGAGCTACAAGGAAGCAAAGGAAGGCTCAGGACGTTCCTTTTTTATGCACGCGCCTCTTTTCTTCAGAGCAACAGGCTATATCTACCTAAACTGTGGGCAAAATAATTAGACAAAAAGTTTAAGAATGTTTTTGAGAAGGTGTTACCATTCTGCTAATGAATGAACCCAGGAAAATAACTGTTTTCTCAGGCTTTCAATGATGTTCTTTTATTAATTTAAATGAAATAAATGTCCAAAAGAGGGAATAAATGTCATTTATGTTCCTAGAACATGTGCTGTATGTGAAACGTGGGTTTCTCATAAGAAAAAAGGCATAATGTGGCATTCTCTTCTCAACCGTGCAACTGTTGCTTAATGTTTATAGAAATGACAACAAAGATCATATTGAATTAATCCAAGTGCTGTAACTTTAAAGAATTAAGCTTCTTAGGACATATATTAACTAGATGACATGTGGATTAACAGTCAGAAATAATAATGTGTACTACAATGTTTTTATCCTACTATTTTATAATCTGTCCTTTATTCCTACCAAAATCAATCCCAGGATAAGAAAACACTTTCACCAGAGCACAGCATGGCTACAAACTCCAAGAATGGAAGGCACACCCTTGGGTCCCAGAAGGTGGACAGGCTCTAAGTCTCATCTGATCATGTGAAACGAGGATAGTACAGTTCATTCCCAAAAGGCTGCGATTAGGATTAAATAAAGGAACCTGCACCATGCCCCCCACTTAGAGCCCATCACGTCATAAGGGCTCCACAAAGGTGGAGAAATGTAGGTGAGTGAGAAACTTTAGATCCCTCACCTAAAACACTGCAGACCCCTCCCAGGCATCGGAAATGAAGTTGATTATTTCTCTGCCTTCAAACCACGTCTTCCTCCTGGAAATGCCACTCAGAAGCAAGTGGAAACAAGTATTCATTCTGCTTCACCACGCACCGTGGAAGGCATGTGAATGGGTGGTGGGCAGGAAGGAGTGGGGAAGACAGACCCCCCTCCCCTCAAGGGGGGCACACACTTCCCTAAGCTCTTTCACTGAGCCCAGCTGGGGATAATGGTGTTTGTTCAACTGTTCACCACAATCTTACGGGGGGTGTGTTCGGGGAATAGCAAGGAGGCCAGAGGCTGGAGCAGAGAGAGACAGAGAAACAGAGATAGACAGAGAGAAGCAGGAAGTAGCACTCAAGGATGACGTCGACGGCACGTTCTTCTGGATTTCTGTTTTTACGCTGAGTAGAGAAGCCATCTGATCTTTTAGGAGCAGGATACGGGTAGCTGTGGATGGGCGGCAGAAGCAAGCAGGTCAGGTGTGAGGCTTCTGCAAGCATCCAGGCAGCGGGAACAGGCGGGTGCGGCAGGGATGGTGAGAAGCACTTACATTCAGGCGTCATATATTTTAATGGCAGAGCCTACAGAACTGTATCACAACTCAACGTGGAGTGTGACAGAGACAGACAGAGGAGTCAAGACTGACACGAGAGCGCCTGGTCTGAGCAGATGGGGACCAACCCTGCCACTGACGGAGAGGGTGGGCAACCACCACGATGCAGCTCGTCCCTGAACTCACCAGAGCTGTGCTCCGTAAAGCTGCAGCAGACGCTGAATTAGCAAGTACTAACCACGCTCCTAAGGGGGGAACCTCCATTGATCCTGAACTCAGGGTCAACAGCACTGTAGCTCACGCCTGAAGGAAGCTTGTCTCACACTTGTATTTTCTCCCTAAGGCACATGGTGGTATTCTTGCACCTACGTGGGACCATGAGACAGCACTTCAGCACTGGGCTTGGGGGCCATGTGAAACGGCAACATTACCAAAACAAAAACAAAAACAAAACAAAACAAAACACCTGTGGCACTAAAGAGACAACAAAAAGGACCCTAGTTTCCAGTGTGAGAGCTGAAACAAGAAGGCAGAGCGTCGCCCTGTTCCACCTCGGCTGGGAACACGCACATCAGGCAGCTCGAGCTGACCTCCGCTCTGCCCACATTACTGAACAACCTGCAGGGAAAGTGCTGCAAGTGTGGATCTCGGGTTAAAAACACAGTTTAGCAAGTCGGCGAATTCACAGATACAGAATCCGTGAAAAACGGGCATCGTCGGGAGGCCTTAAGTGCTCGGATACCTATTCTTAAGGACAAATGGGGACATGCAAGGAAGGAAAAGGCAACGGTATCAGAGAGGAGCGGGTGGAGGACGGGCCTCAGTTTGCCCCTTGTGCCCGCAGATGAGGGCTGGCTTACCTGCCCTGCCCCTGCCCAAACGCCTACAGCACACGTCCCACTCCTGTACGTCAAGGGACCCGGCCACATGTGTGGGAGAAAGAAACAGCGTCAACCCAATGATAGAAGTCCCTGATGCTCAGCTGTGGTGTCACCGAGACGAGAGGCAGGGCAGAGAAATCAGGTGGCCGGGCTGGCCTGAAACACACTCAGCGGCAGCAAACTGCGGCTAGCACGCTTAAAATGCTACTCTTTTAGCTGGAAAAAAAAAAAGTCAACTAATTCAATAAAAAAATTTACTGCTGGACAATTTTTTTTTTTTTAATGCAGCCCCCTTGGGCTCAGAGTTCCTCACCAGTGGTAGAAATGGGCCTAATTTCCACTTGTGTTTTTACTCTGATCTCCTACCACATTCACGTTTTACAGAGGCAAAAAGTCCCAGAGCTAGGTTTCAACAGTAACTAAACAAAAATGTACATGATCTCAAATCCGCAAAACAGAGGATCTATTTGCGCTTTGCCTTGTCTCTGTGTACCATAACCACAACTCCAATTCTGCCTTTTTCTTGCATGAGCATGTTCATGGGCTGTGATAGAGAAAGCGCCAGCTGCAGTTTTAAGCAGACTACCGGGGTTTACACAAGCAGGTGCCTGTTTTCCGTCGCCGTGCTCCCTCGAGGGCCTCCACTGTCACGCCACTTGCGCCCGTCATCCTCATTCTTAGAAGCGGCTTCAGACCCAGCTGACCTGTGGCACCACGAGGCCAGCATTCCTCCGTCACAGCCAGGCTACTTAAGTCCAGGGATGCGCTGCCCGCGGAAGTGCGCTTCACCAAAGGGTGGGAGAAGCCACGGGATAAGCAGGGGTCTGCCCGAAGCACCACGCTCACCCGAAGCTGTGGGAAGGGAAGTCTGAATCTGTGTTCTCAGAAAGACTCTTCAGCAAGACCAAGTGCAGTGTCTGTGACACATGAGTGAGAGAACGCGGCAGCTTCCCTCACTGGGGAGTTAGCTCTGAGTTTAGATCCCTGAGAGCAAAGAGCAGCCCCACAGCAGAATCAAATTATTTCAGTGACTTTCTAGACGCAACATGTGATTTTGGGGGAGGTGTCAACAGAATCCTACCTCATTTTTGCATAAAACGGTTTCTTACCCCGCGACTCAGTGTTTTTGTGAGAGGCCTATTAGTGTTCTATTGCTGTGTTACAAGTTCCCATAGTCTTAGCAACTTAAAACAACTCCCTTTCACTAGTTCATAGACTACCATCAGGCGTTAAGGGGAAGGGTGGTGATTTTCTCTGCACTCGGTTTCACAGGCTGAAATTAAGGTGTCAGCAGCAGTATCATTATCCAGAAGCTGGGGCCCCTCTTTCAAGCTTACTGGCTGTTGGAAGAATCCATTTCCTTGTGTCTGTGGGACCGAGGTCCTGATTTTCTTCCTGGCTGTCAGCTGGAAGTCGCTCTTAGCTCCTCAAAGCTGCTCACAGGTCTTAGCTAGGAGGCCCCTCCAGGATCCTTTTCACACTCCCAATACCTCTGCCTTCAGGAGAAGCTCAGTTCCTTCTAAGGGCTCACCTGATTAGGTCAGGCCCATGGGGTATAATCACCCTTCGACTGACTCAAGGTCAGCGACCGGTAACCTAATCACAGGCGGGGTCTCCCATCACATTCATGAGCTCTCCTCACCGTCAAGGTGTGGAATGTACAAGGTGTGTACATACACCAAAGGGCAGAAATCTTGGGACCGCCCTAGAATTCTGCCTACTAGCAGATGTGAGTGGTACACATCTGTGCACCACGCATGAAGAATTACTTGTTGCCATAAATGATTTCAGAGTCCGGCTACAACTGTGATAATGAAAATAGTTGAGTAAAAAGGAACAAAACCTTATGGGGAAATCTATATGAAACAAGGATCAAAACTTCTGGGTTTTATGATTAGTGCCCTTGTCCATACACTATTTGGAAGCATACGAAGTTAAGTTTTTATTTTCTACCAGGATTAAAATAGAAAGCTTGGATCTCAAAATTGAAATAAAACATAAGATAATAAGGGAAATTCATAACAGTCTGTCATGTAGAGAGGTTCTGAGAGTCATGGACTTATGTGTGGGGTTCCCAGCAATAAGTCTCCTGTCTTAAAGAAAAGTAGGTCACGGGGGTCCTAGGCAGTAGCTGTCAACCCAGATGCTTGGCTGCACTTAAATGCTGTTAAATGTGCGTTTGGTTGGGGAGGTGGAAATGAGGGTACTGTTTCACTAAGAAAACCCTGAGTAGCAGCTGCACGAAACCGTCACCGGCCGACACAATTTCAAATGGATCCTATAGAACCTCCCTACACTGCTGGAAGGAGTAGAAAGAGCACAAACACTTTGGAAAACTGTTTTACAACGTCTGTCATAGCTGGCTACGTACATGTCCCACGACCCGGCCACTGCACGCCTAGGATCGCATGCAACAGGATGTGACTCTGAACACCAGGGGGCATCATATCCAAGAATGGTCACAGCACCAATCCTTGAGACAGCCTCAAACTGGAGACAACTCGTCCATACGCGGTCAACCCAACTACTGCCTGTCAACAGCAGAATGAAGAAGAAGTAACTTAGGTTATAGTCACACAAGGTAATGCTATAAAGCAATGAAAATATATAAAGTGCACCTACACAGAACAGCACATATTCCACACACCTAACTGTGAGCAAAAGAAGTCAGAGACCAAAAGGCTCCTATTACATCATTCCATTTATAGAAAATGCAAAAAAAAAAAAAAGGTAAACGATAGCATTTGAAGCCAGCAGAGTGGTTACCTTTGGGGAGAAGGGTTTAGTCATTGGAAAGGTTCCCGCGGGCTTCTAAAGTGCCGATAATTTTCTACTTTTTGTATCAGTAGTGGTTACAGACAGGTGTTAATTCCAGGAAAATTTCAGTCAGCTGTATAATCACATGTGTACTTGTCTGTGTGTTTTAATTCAATAAAAAGTTTACTTAAAAATCATTCATTCCGTAATAGGCTTAGTTGCGGCAATCAGAGGCTACTCTTTGCTGTGGTGCGCGGGCTTCTCATGCCGGTGGCTTCTCTTGTTGCGGAGCACAGGCTCTAGGCGCGTGGGCTTCAGTGGTTGTGGAACATGGGCTCAGTGGTTGTGGCTCGCGGGCTCTAGAGCGCAGGCTCAGTAGCTCTGGTGCACGGGCTTAGTTGCTCCGTGGCTTGTGGGATCATCCCGGACCAGGGCTCGAACCCATGTCCCCTGTACTGGCAGTCAGATTCTTAACCACTGGGCCACCAGGGAAGCCCCTGGAGATTTACTTTCATTTGCTGTTGAGCACATTGTTGGAGAGATAAAGAAGCAATGCTTTGTGTTAAGTCATTTCACCTTGGCCTCAAAATTGCTTCACCCTCCTCTCCTTTTTCTTCCCTGCTCTATTCCTGGAAAAAGAGTAACTTTACAGGTGAGGCTTAAACTAAGAGACCCTAGGAACAAGCCAGGTGAAAGGTGGGGCCAGAGCTATGAGTTCAGATGACAGGAAAAGGAGAGAGAGCCTGTGTAGAGGGGCTCCAGAACATTCCAACCAGCTGTCTGCTGGCTATAAATACCTTGGGTTGTCAGAATAAGTGTAATTGACTGAGAGCTACAATTACACGTTCCTGCAAGTCATTTTGACACGGGTCAGCTCTCTATATAAGCAAGGATGCATTTCAGAACCACCTACTTTCAACAGTAAAATGTTATTAACTATACAGCCGCTAATAATAATCTGCATCTTCATACTGCTTTATTGCTTCCAAAGCATATCACAGATCAAGGCAATGCACAATTATCCACAGACTATTTACAAATTTGTGGATTTTCCAGACCACTGACATTTCCCCATCTCTCTGCGACTACCTTGTGTCTCACTGCATCTCACTGCTTTTTCTAGCACTGTGGGGAAACAGGAGATGCCAGTAAGTCAAGCTTACTGTGTATTAGTAACCCCCAGCATTGTGACACATGGGGAAGCCTTAACTAATGACTTCAGTGGTGACTCTGAGTTTGGGGACCACTTTTCCCATTCATGCATCCCTCTTACGCTTTAACTATAAGGGGAGAAATCATTTCTAATATGTCTTTCCTGTTATACCAGAGTCATGCCAAACACAAGCACTTCCCACAATCAAGAGCGCTTCTAACTCCCAAAGTCTGTACAGTTCTAGGGACTGTCACTGAGGCACTGAGACTGTAGCTGGAGACCCTCAGCTCTTTGCTTTTGTTCCTTGTTTCTTGCTTTTCAGGACTTGCTTGTGAGAGATTTATGACTTGATGTTCTGGCGGCAAGAAAGACTTGATGGCTGCTTGGAACTGCATGACCAACACAATCGTCTCTGAAAACAGATGACTGCTCTCGCCCCAGCACGAAGCCCCCTCCTCTTTTCCCTATAAATCTCCGAGCAAAACCTGGGGAGTTGGCTCTTTAGGACAGGAGTCCGTCTTCTCCCCGGGACTGCTGGCTTCCCCAATAAAGCTATCTTGCCTCTTGCCCAACACTCATCTCTCAGTATTGGATTCTTGAGCAATGAGCAGCTGAACCTGAGTTTGGTAACAGGAAAGGCACATTTCTTAAAGGTTCTGCTGCTTCTACCTGCAAATATGTCCTCAATTTCCTCCTGTTTTCTCCATTTTCACTCTCAACAATATGTCTGCCACCCAAGGCCCTGCTACAGAGAGGTTTTAGAATTTTCAGTCACATGCTGGCAGCCACACTTACCCTAGGGAGGAACAGCCAACCTTGAAACCAGGTCAACGTGGGACCTGAAGTGAAAGGTCAATGAAAGCAGTGATTTTTTATGTTGTCCCCTATACCTACCAGGGCGAGTTGTGTCCCTACCAAGGAAAGAGTCCTTTTTTTTTCCTTTTGTGTGAGTACCAAGGAACAGTTAGCTGAATCAAACCATGTGGCAAAGCTTGAGGGAAGAGAATGAGACTGCTTAAACACCTCAATTCAGGTGGCTGCTTCAAAGGTGTATTTACCTCTCATTGTTTTGACCTCTCTATTTCACCTTTTAGTAATTTGAATACGCTTTTTAGATCGCTTATAAAGAGATGCCGTACACCACAGAGTCGCAAGGGACACAGAGATGAGTGAGGACATATGCAAGCATCCCGCATGTGTCAGGAGCAGACTGCTGTGAGGCAGGGTGGAGGAGAAAGAGTGGCGAGCAGCTCGACAGCCCCTGATGGGCTGAAGACAAACAGACAGTACATTGCCTGTGACTTAGGGGTTGCAAACGAGAAGCCAGGCTTCAGGGCGAGTGTTGGAGAGGAATGCTCTGAGGAATCAACTCGAAAGCCCAGCTGCCCTGCCCTGGCTCTCCCTTCCCCTTTCCTCGTAACATTTCCCCAGAGAACCAGCATAAAATAAGGAAATTCCCTCCTTTTTTGTATAAGACAGTCATCCACATGGAACCCACACAAATCTACGGCAAGAAAATAAAAAATGAATTAACTGAATGGAGTCAATTAAATGAAATTAAATTGGCTTCTCTGAGGAAAGGAGCATGGGAGAGGAGCAAGGGCTATAAGAAAGGCCAGAACAGAAACGGAGATGAAGAATGGGCACTCGAAGGCTTGGAAAAAAATGAATGAGAAACACAAAATCGCTGCAGAAATAAAAATCACACACGAGATTATAGATGGGTTGCACTAGAAACACAGTCAGGGGATGACAGCAAAGACTGGGAACGTTTACCACCTTCTCTTCTTTTATCATAGACTCTGCGCTTTTCATTTTGCCTTTGTAACTGCGTGATCAGTAAGTGAGCTGGTTGGCCTGGGGTCCAGCACCACAGCAGGGCTCTGCTTCTGGTTACGGGACACGGGGGCAAGGCGCACCTGAGCCACGCATTTGCTGTGGTCGAACAGATTGTCATTGCTTTATCAAAGGCCTCTGTGGTGCCAGGACCCAGCCCTCTCCCAAGACAAAGGAAGAGAAAGAAAGCTCTGTAAGGTTCTTCAGACCCCTGCCCCAAGGGCAGACTTCTTTGAGGAAACGTGCAGTGGCTGAACCTGCTCGAAGAGATTGAGAGATTCATGTAGACTCATTAGTCCAACCTGAATGCCAGCTTTGCTGGGCAAAGGGAGAAGCTCTAAACAGTGAAGACAGACCTGGCCCACACTTAGATGAGGCCAAAGATCTAAGAATTGTCTTCGGGGAAGACATTCCTAAAGACACATTGCAGGGTTTCCCTGGTGGTACAGTGGTTAAGAATCCGCCTGCCAATGCAGGGGACACGGGTTCGAGCCCTGGGCCGGCAAGATCCCACATGCCGCGGAGCAACTAAGCCCATCCGCCACAACTACTGAGCCTGCACCCTAGAGCCTGTGAGCCAAAACGAGTGAAGCTCGCACACCACAACTACTGAAGCCCACGCACCTAGAGGCCATGCTCTGCAACAAGAGAAGCCACCGCAATGAGAAGCCTGCACACCACAACGAAGAGTAGCCCCCCTCGCCACAACTAGAGAAAGCCCACACACAGCAACAAACACCCAACGCAGCCATAAATAAATAAATTAATTAATTAAAAAATAAATAAAAAGACACATTCCAGAGGATGACAAAGAAAAGACACAAATCCTTGGTACTGTGAAGTTCCATTTCAGAGAAGGTTGTCAACATAGGGGCAATTTTGAAACAAAGTGGGAAAAATCAAGCAGCATGACACCTCAGAAATGCATCTTCCCTGGGAAAAGGACTCCAGGAGCCTAACAAATCTGGAAGTAGCTGCCGCTGGAGCGTGTTATAATTTTTATTGATATTTAATTACTATTTTATTATTATTAAACTATTATTATTTAGTTTACTATTTAGTTTACTATTTTATTATTATTAAACTATATTATTTAATATTATTATTAAACTATTATTACTATTACAACAATAAACACTTATGTACAGTTTGTTATGTGCCAGCTACTGTTCTAACATTTTTATGTATGTTAGAGCTCATGTAATCCCCCAAACAACGCTGAGTTGCAACTACTATTATATGCAACGCAAATGAGGGAAACTGAGGCATAGAAAAATTAGGACTCTTCCCCCAGATCACACACCTCTGAGGGACAGGAGCTCCTGCTTTTTCCAGGTCTAAATAAAGGGAAAATGTCTTGTCGATATACTGTATGTGGAAAAGGCTCCATTTGTTAATCACACCATCTAAGATACGAATAATCCACACTGGGAAAGATAAAAAAGGTATCCTGAATATGAACAACCATTGTGCACCACCCAGACCTGACTGAACATCAAAAATTTCATACTGGGGAAAATAAAAACAAAAACAAAAAAACCCATGTTGAGATGAATGCCTTCCGGACAGGACATTATTTTTTTCCACCATAGAAGAAGACTTTTACTGGAGAAGTCCTAGAATGCAATGAAAAGTGGCCCCTAAGGGGTATTAGATAAATAATAGTGGAAAGAAATGCAACAAATATGATTAGAGGAAAATAGCATTACAGTGTGACTCAGTCAACAAACCTCCTTGGCTTTGAGGTTATTTGTCACTCAAGACCAGCTACATATGCTGGAGGCCTTGTCATTTCTCCAACACAAGCCCTGCCCGAGGGTGCGGCCCAACTATCCCCTCTTTCCGACATCCTGCAGGTACCCTCAGCAGGTTCCTTCGAGTCTGCTTAAACGTCAACAAGGCCAGTCAAGATTGACTCACTCCGTGGTTTTTCTCTGAACAACTGGCAGAAAGAAATGTTCATTAACTGCGGTGTTGGTAATAAAAAAAAAAATCAGCGTGCCTTTGGAGAAGTGTTAAAATAGCTATGTGTTTACAATACAAAGGAAAACAAGAAAGGGAAAAACTGGGCGGGGGGCGGGGCAGTAGGGCCTTTCAAAGCAGGAGTCACGAAGGAGTGATGTTTGCACTCCACTTTGCGTTTCTCCTCTCAGCTGCATGAGGCGCATCCACCTCTACCACGCAGAATCAGGCATCATGGGTTCCAATGCTTACTGGCTGTGCAAAGAGAAACACCTGGGCAGAAATCCAAAGATCATCGCAGTGGGTGTCTACTCAGCGCCAGCAAGGGGACACTCAGTGCGTATGCAAGACCAGCATTACCAGCTTTTCCAGTTCTTCAAGAACAGCTGAAAACTCTGGAGTTTTTAAAATGTGAAACATTCTCATTTTTTGAAGTTGGTAAGCCACTCAAAAATTTTTAAATACTGAAATCCAAAGAAAGGATTATGTCATAAGGTTACATTCTTATATTTCTCTTTCATTTATTTTATTTTTATTTTTTTTGCAGTATGCGGGCCTCTCACTGTTGTGGCCTCTCCCGTTGCGGAACACAGGCTCTGGGCCCAGCCGCTCCTCGGCATGTGGGATCTTCCGTGACCGGGGCACAAACCCGTGTCCCCTGCATCGGCAGGCGGACTCTCAACCACTGCGCCACCAGGGAAGCCCCAACATTCTTATATTTGAGTGAAGAACCAGTTTAAGGTTTAGCTATATCATCCCTATCATGATTTGCTAAAATTTAAGATTTAATGACATCTAAAACATATCATAAAGTTGAAACAATTCTTACTGTCTGAAAATGTGTGGTCTTGTCAGCAAGGACTGTTTTTGTTTTTAAGTGCTCCTCAAGCCAGGCTGATGGGAGCATCTCTTTGTTGCTAAGAGAAGTTTATTTGATTTGTGAGGGCCAGTCTTTACGGTTATGTATTTGGTTTATTTTTAAGGTCTCATCCTAACTCTGAAATCTTTCTCCACTTGGGTAATCTATCTTTTTTTGGTGGGGATGAAAGAGAAGAAAAAAAAAAATCCTATGATTATCCGAGGACTCAATCCAACCAAGTGTCTTCTCCAGAGAAAAGAAAATCAAGCAAAAACCTGTAATGCAAAGAATGTGGACCTGATAATAGAGGGAGAAGAAACAGAAGCGCACAATTAAACTGGGAAAATTTACAATCAGAATTAAATGATTAATAATAATACCATTGAGAAGTATACTAAATGTTATTAAAGTATTCTTAAAATAGAGGAGGCATAATATAAAATTCCAAATAATGACGGTGAAGCATATGAAGTGACTTGTGGTGAGGGGAAGAATTAAAAATAGCAAAGATGTTTTCTTGTTTCTGTAGTGGGAAGGCAGAATGATTATGTAACCCTTGACATTAATGGAAAAATACAGGGTAGAAAGGTTGTAACAGTGTAACAGCGGAGAGGAGAACAGAATATAAAGAAGCCCCAGGATTGTTGAAATTGAAATACACAGGGATTTGAGTACAGTAGTAGTTTTAATATTAACATTAATACTATTTAATTAATTACTTAAAACTAAATATTAACTTACTAATTAAAATTGCTATTACTAATGGTATTAGCCACACACTAATAATTAATATAAATACTGTACTGCTACTAGTACTACCCGAGAATAAAGAGAAAAGCTTTTGGTCTTGCCAGACATTTCATCCAGGGGAAGGGAAAGAACAAAGCTAGTAAACTGAGGAATACATTTAAAGGTAAGTTGTGAGTTTATTCTATGAAACTCTACTGTTTAAATATGACTATTAAACTAATTAAATTGAGACACAGTAATGCAAGATAAAAATTTTCTTAACTTTATAACATCTGAATTGATACTTTTTAAAAAATATTTATTTATTTTATTTTTGGCTGTGTCAGGTCTTAGTTGCGGCACACGGGTTCTTTGTTGTGGATCGAGGGCTCCTCTCTAGTCGTGGCGCACGGGCTCAGTAGTTGCGGCATACGGGCTTAGCTGCCCCACGGCATGTGGGATCTTAGTTCCCTGACCAGGTATCGAACCCATGTTCCCAGCAATGGAAGGTGGGTTCTTAACCACTGGACCACCAGGGAAGTCCCCTGAATTAATACTGATACAAACTTCTAACCAATTTGGCACATGTGCAAAATAAAGAAAAAAGCAATCATACTTATTAACACAAGCAAAAACCACAAGCAAAGTATTAGCAGAAATCAGAAGCAATTTCATTGACTAAAGCATCATCCCCAAGAAAGTAGTCGCTTAAGGAGAGCTACTCAATCATTAACCATTTTTTACAAAAGGCCATTTTTTTATAGGAATTTGAAAAGGCACTGGAGGAAATTCAACATCCATTCACCATGAAGACTCTCTTTAAGGAAGAAATACATGTGCCCATCTCTAAGATGTCAAAAGTGACTGTGTGTATCTCAAAGTCAGTATCCTGCTCAATGAGGAAAGAGACGAAATATATGTAACACACACAAAAGAAAAGAGACTAATTCCCTTAATATATAAAGATTTCAAATCAATTTTCAAAATTCAACAACTCAATTAAAAGAAACGAGCAAAGGATACAAACAGCCATATCACGTAAAAGAAACAACGACTTATAATCATAAAATGATGGTCTAATACCGATTCAAGAAATGTCCCTCAAAAAGAGAACTTTATTTTCACAAGTCCAGACTGGCACATATTAATATGCATGGCTGAAGACACAGTTGGCTAGTTTTGTGAGATGGACGGGAGGACAGGGGAGTGAGCCCCATCACCCTCCCTCTCAGGTCATTACTCAGGGGACACGCATCATCCTGCCTCATTACACAACCAGAACATTCGCAAACGGAGGCTGTTCACAGCAGGGTGTGTATAACATGCCCCATTTGCATGAGCGGCATGCAGATACATTCGTTTCTGCCTGGTCATGCATTTATAATTTCAGAAAGCGCTCATAGGCTGCTAGCAATTGCTGGGAATGGTGGCTCTAGATTACTTTGGAATTTTATTTTATTTATTTAAGTATGTACATGTGTGTGTGTTCAATAAAACATGACTAATAAAAATGAAGTTGGAAAACCAGAAAATAAAAATGTGTAAATCAGAGGGATGAAGGGAGCTAGGAGATATCGTTAGAATCATTTTGTTTTGTTTCTGGTGTTGATTCCCCCAGCTTTGCTGGTCCCTTTAGTGTCACTCATCCAAGTCAGAAGGCATGAAAGCTCTCAAGACGGTTATTTATGTCACAGCCCTCTCCTCAAGGCTGAGCAAGGAGGCATTTTCTAGGAAAGCCACCTGCTGGGTAGTAACTGTGCTGAGCAGCACGGTCAAGAAATGCTCTGGGCAGTAGATTTACTTGGAAACAGAATGACAAGTGGCTATAGGACATTGCTGGGGAAAGACAGGTGGATATAAAAACACGTCAATGCCGTCCTCCAACTCTTAGTCTGGGCAGATTTTCAATAGATTAACAAGCTCTTCTAAAGATATCAGAGTCTTCAATTCTATGTCCATGCAACCTTCCTTTCCCCAGAAGTGTTTAGTGCCACCGGAAGGGTTCCTGAACAATGCCCACCTCTGAGAAACACCTTCCGCCAGCTGGTGGACCCCACTCACACCACCTTAAATTGCCAAGGTTGGCAAACTCAGGCACACACATCCCACCCCCACCCAAGGGAAACACCCTGCTCGACAAGGCCGCCTTCTGCCTTCTGACGGCCCCTGTAAAGGAGCCATCAACACTCCATGAGGTTACACGAGACACCCACAGACCTCAGGACCTGCTCTCACTGAGGAAAGCCCCCACCGCTTACAACTAATTGGATTCAACTCCACGTGACAAATACTCTTGGTCAAAACAGTCCGAATCCTCAGTAGAAGACGCAGGCAAATCTTCACGTAAATCATGAACTCTGCAAGAATGCCTGTCTTCCTGCTCTGCTCACTGCTAAAGAGACTCTTGAGTCCCACAGCCTTGAAAATGGACGCGGTTGAAGGGTCTCTGCTCGCAGCCCACACGTATGGCTCTCATCGCCGTTCCAGCCAGTCTGTCCACACAGGGCCATGCACACGTGGGTTGCTTGAAGGCAGTGTTTTAAATCCCTCCCTCCCTCCCAAACAGTGTAAACATCCCTAGGCGCAGAGGTAACTCTAGAATGGAAGCCCCATACAACAGCGCAGCGCAGGACAGAAATCCACACCACTGCTCTTCCTTCCCTTCTACAGACATTAGTTTGGTCCTGTGCCCCAGAGGGACCGCTCCCATGGGTAACTGCTGCTCTAGGAATCTAAATGACTTCAGCACGAGTTACAATGATAATTTACAAGTCCAAAATTCTACCCTACTACTTAACGCTAATGAGACATAACTACTTAATCCTTCCTCCCAAGGTGCCCTCCACCACACACAGCACTTAGCACTCAGCGTTCTCCTCGTCCAAATTATCCCCCATTAAGTAACGGGGCACATGTGTCTGTTTCTCTTTCTAAACTTATAAGATGCCTTCTTCCTGTTATCAAAGCAACTTGCCCTTGCAGGGGGAGCCCTCCCAGCTGAGCAGCTGATAATGTCAGAGCAGTTCTAACTGTGAGTCTACGGAATAATTGTTCTCATTGGAAATGGAACAAAAGGAGAGTCTGTTAGGATCTCTCCACTGTGTTTTATTCTGCTCACATGTAGATAAAACCCAGTGTAGAATGTGTGTAGCAAGACACTCAAATGATTTTGAAGGTTCCTAATGTAAGTTTAACACAAAACATGTCTACTGAAAACTCAAACGTTGAATATCAATAGGTGGGAATGTTCATGTGCAAATTTGACCTGTAAAAAGATCTTTGGTTATGGACATCAGGGCTTGTATATAAGGTCTTTATAAATCAAAACTCCCAATCCTCTCAGCAAAAGAGACCACTTAAATAAATCCAAAACAAAAACTGACGGCAGTGTATCTCCTGCTACAAATAAATACACCTTTGAATTTATAGATTTTTCTTTCACTGGCTAACTTTTCCCTATGTTAATTAAAATTATTTTTCAAATTACATATAAACTTAAGGGGTATTGTGGTCCCTCCCTCAACTGGAAATATGTCATTTCATCTCCAAGGACACAAACAAAATAGCCAAGAGCTAAAATAAAGATTGATGGCAAGCTTCTATACGGAAAAATCAACACGCAAATCCATGCTCCAAGGCAACGATTCGGCTTTAACTGATGTTAATGGTTATGTTAGCAATTATATCACATTGTTGAGGATGGGATATTTCTTGCAGGCAAAGAATGAGTGGACTTGAAGGATGACTGTTGATTTTGCTATGTGGTCATCACCTCAGAGAACTGAAGTGAGCTGACCTCAAATAAAATGCGAGTGGGCAGCAAGAATGTGGAGTGATCAGAAAACTCCTACAAGATCTACTTATTCGTCACCCCACTAGGTTAAACCCTTTCTCCACGAGCACACAATAACAAGGAATCCTCTTATGTGTGTAGAGAGCGTTCAACTTTCCAGCAGTGACTGTGAGGGTGGGGGCTTGGAGTGGGTGGTATCCACACTGAGAGGTGGAATAGTTTATCATTGATCTTGTACAGAAGTGCTAGTGCATGGTGATAATAGACAGAAGGCAGACGTTTAGTCTGTTTCATCATTGCATTTAGTTCTCTGGAACTCCTGCCCATGGCATTCCAGGCTGCTTCCTAACCTTCCCTTCTAGAGACATTGCTTTGGCCCTGCACCCCGGAGGGACCATTCCCATTGCTGACCACCTGAGACACCACCTCCAAGGGTCTTACATCTTTGAGAAGTGGTGGGTGTCACTGCTGGTATTTTAAGATGAGGACATTGCGCCTCAGAGCTGCTAAATGACTTCTTTTTTTTTTTTTTTTAACATCTTTATTGGGGTATAATTGCTTTACAATGGTGGATGACTTCTTCAAGGATGCTAACGAGCTCACACTGGATGGAGGGCAAGTGTTTTAAACCAACATCCTCTGTTAACCACACCAGATATTCCATATTCTGAAAAAGCAATCTGATAATCTATGATTGCTAATGTTTTAACAGCAGGGTATTTTCGTTACATGAAATAATGTTCAGAACTCCAGTGTTCCTTTCAGATGAATCCAAAGCCCCTTCTGTTTTGCGGCCCTGAGGATCCCACCGAAGCCTTGAGAAGAGGGTCTTGGTTGGTCCTGGGGAACAGGGTGTTCAGACACCATCCAGGGTATGCTGAGAGCCCACACGCCAGGATGCCAGGCCGTCAATAAGCCCAAGGCGGGCTCGAGAGACACGGCAACAAAAGGGAGACTGAGGACAGCAGGCAGCATACCCAGCGCTGGCTTTATTTATAATTTTGCCTCATTTCAGACCTGTGTTGGGGGATAATTCTATTTCCAAAGACAGTTGGTCTTTATTCTCTCAGCTGAGTACTCCCTTCAGGGCATCTCCGAAGTTTCCTTATAAAATGTGCTCACAGTTCACTGCCTTTCATTTCTGTGGCCAGAGTCGACCTTTCTAAGCAACTGGGAAGGGAAAAGTAATTTTCAAGGCTAAGTTGAATGCTCATGTGTTTGATCCTATAATTAATGTCCCTTGAAAATACGAGTTTAACCTTAGGACACTGGCAAGCTCTCGTGTTATTAATACACGGTTTTCCCCTAGGACTGTGAAGGCGTTTCGAGGAGCCAGAGAAAGCCTGGACTTCCTCCAAACCTTGGCCTTTTTTCATCTCTGCAGCTTTTGTTCATACAGTGCGGAGAGAATCGCTTTTTCCTGGAGTTCTCTGCTTCGGCCACCCCCTGTCTAAGCTAAGCCAGGAGACGCTTTCTTTGAACAGTTGAGCCAGCTGTTCAAACTGCAAATGCATTTTCCAGGAAAGAAAGGTAGGCGACGCTCTTGGTCAACATGCAGGATGAGTTCACCAGCCCAAGGAGACCCGTGCAAGTCAATTTCTCTGCCGAGGAGGGGCAGATAGTGAAAAGTAATGAAATCAGCAATCTTTTCTGCTCCCCTGGAATTGCAATTCTTTGGGGAGATAAACTCTTCCCAGCCATGTCCTCTAATGTTTCATGGGAGAGTCTTGAAACGTATCTTGCAGCTCGCCCACGTGCTCTGCAGCAGCATTCATCCTGCTACTTAGTCCAATGCCTGTATTCTTAACGATAGTGTTTTCCATACTACGTACTTCTACTTGGTTCACTTGTGCGACTTTTCATGATGTGCTCTATATTGCTACCCTCTTTCCTTATGTCACTGAGTAGCGTTATTATGTTTACATCCTGGGGCCATCTCTCTCTGTAATTCGGCTCCAGTGGGTATGTTTTTCCATTTGCTTTCTCTTTACAGGTTGTACTCTGAGTCTCTAGTCATTTCAGTCTAGCAGCGTGTGCTATTCCAAGTCAGGGCTCTCACCTGGAGGCGCTGTCACCTCCCAGGAGACACGTGGCAATGTCTGGAGCTACTTCCGGTTGTTACAACTGGGTGAAAGGAGATGCTACTGGCATCTCGTGGGTAGAGACCAGGGATGCTGCTCAATAACGCACAGGATGCCCCCCCCCAAGCCTCACAACAAACAAAAATCTGACCCCAAATGTCACTATTGCCGAGGCTGATAAACTCTGAGCGAGGAATCCCAGCTGCTCTGTGGGCTGGCGAGTGGCTGGGTCCTAAGGCAGAAAAGCCGCTGCAGCTCAGAAGCACTGTGGCCACTTCTTTTCCCTCAACAGCATCAGACAATCCTCTGCCCAGGGTCCTCTCTAAGGCTCTTGTCTAAATCTTGTCTCTGGAGGTTGAGGGGTTCACCACTGCTGGGGGTTTAGAAGGGGTGTGGGCTGAAGAGAAGATGCCCAAGCAGGGTAGGTCAGACCCAAAGAGACCCCTTTCATCAATTCTTCACCACAGTGGGGATGCTGTGCTGCCCTGGTATGATCACCCACCCCAGGAATATCAGTGGCCTGGCTAGTGTCCTTGCAGCAAATGGGGCAGGCAAGGACCCCCCCCACACACACACACACACAGCAATATCAGGGAGAGAGGTAAGAGCAGAAATTAATTCTTTCTGCCAATTCTCTCACTGCCCCTTGGGCACCCTGGTTCTAGCTTAATGAAGCAACCTCCCACCTGTCACTCCACTTCCAACATCCTTCAGTCACCCCAGGTAGCTCTGTGGGTTTTTTTATGGGGTATTGTCCCCTCTCTTCCAGCCTTCCCTTCTGCTTCCATAGTTGTCTATGGCTGTTCTTGACGTTTCATAAGAAACTCGCTACTTAAAAAATTACTAACTGTAGATGCCTTGTGAAAACTATGATACTGAAATATTTCTATAAATTACATTCTTCATTAACAGATGATATAACAGATTCTTATAAATATGTTTTAATGATGTGGGATATATTTATGAGTTGTTATTTTCCCCTGCTTCAGATGCAAAATTATTTTTCTCTTGACTCTGACAGTTACCATACACATAAATATCTAAATGAGAAGAAAAACTAAATGTTCTTTCCCCTTTTCAGTTTCTACTGAATACTGTTTAACGTCACACGTCCTTCTTTTATCTCAGGGAACAGAATCTCATTCCTAGCCACTAGTAACATGAATCAAAGCAGTCTTTCATGACATTTAAATGAATGAATTTTCCTTTACACACACAAGGACAATATAGATGATCTATAAAAACTAGGTATTTATCACAGTGATATATTCCTGTTACCACACTGCCATTATTTAGCCATTGATTCAGGGAAAGGAAACTGCTTAGGATATCAAGGTAGCGTGATGGCAATGTAAAGGAAGAAGAAGCTTATGGAAATTCAATGATGGGTTTCATGGCCTACTCTCTATTTCACTGTTAGAAATTACTTGCGTGGCTTATAATCAAACTTAAAACTCAGACATTAATAACACTTTTTCATGAGGAAGCAGTTTTTCACATATATGGGTAATATACGATGCAAATATGCATTTCAGAAAAAAATTAAAAGTAAGCTTAAATACTCTTTCTTGAAATTAGGTGTGTATATATTCAAATGGCTAAGGGAAAACTTTATATTTTTTCCACCTAAATATCTATTTATCTGTCTATCCATCTACCCACCAATCATTTATTTTGGTGGTTTGGTATATAATAATTTTCCATAAACTGCCTGTTAAGAACAACTGGTAAACTACAGCCAATTATTTATCAAGCTCTAGAAATAATAACTGCGGATACAAATACTTTCACAACTTCCACTGTATCATAAGCACTGCTGAGGAGAAAAGAAACCCAAAGTTGATGAAAGTGGCACACAGATCATCTCAGAGTAAATGCAAGAGTAACCCGGAGAGCTGTTAAGATTTTATTCACATAAATGTAACGTAGTTCTACAAAGTATGCTTTAGGACAAAAACAAGTAAAGAAAGAATGCAAAACTTGTGCATTCTCCAGAGAACACAAACACTAACCAAGATAAAACAACTGTCTCCCAATTCAAGTTTTCCATTCTGGTCCTCTGTCTCAGGGGCCAGCCAACCACTAATCTCAAGCCAAATCTGGCCCGCCATTGTTTTTGTAAATAAAGTTTCATTGGAACACAAGTACATCCACTTGCTGGTAAACTGTCTATGGCTGCTTTCACACTGCAGGTGTCAGGGTTCAGGCCACCTGAACCACAAACCCTAAAACGTTTACTGTCTGGCCCATTACAGAAAGTGCTTGCTTGCTGAACGCTGTCATAGGCAACAGATATACAAATGCACGTGGAAGAGGCCGCCATGCTCTCCACTGCTCCGCCTCTAGTGGTGGTTGGAATGTTCTCCCCACCTCAGTAAGGCTGTCTTGGAGCCTCCCCTGCGTCTCTGATATGATGCATCTTATTAACAAGTACTCTCTTTCACTGTGGGCTGGCATGAACACTCTTCCCTGACACTGGAGCTGCCTACAACAGCTTCCAAATGATCTTACACTTTCATTCTTGACTTATTCTAAAATTATGTGCAAAAATATTCCCTTTGTGTTAAGCTTGGACAAGCAGTGATTTATATATTTGTTGGAGAAATGAGAACCTTGATTAGAATCAATAATATCAAAATAAATATAAATAAATAAATAAAAAGAATCAATAATATCAAATATTTGTCATTAATTTAAAATGCTCCCAACAAAGCTTTAGATCAGAGTTTTGTAAAGGGATATGGTCTTAATTTATTAAGGAAGTGGGGTGGGCGCATACTGAAAGGTATTGATTTTTTTGTTTTTTTTCCAAGATACTGGTAGCATACGATTGATTTACAATATCATTAGTGTTGTTATGGTTCTAAACATTTTCTTTCTTTTTTTTTTTTTTTTTGCGATACGCGGGCCTCTCACTGCTGTGGCCGCTCCCGTTGCGGAGCACAGGCTCCGGACGCGCAGGCTCAGCGGCCATGGCTCACGGGCCCAGCCGCCCCGCGGCATGTGGGATCTTCACGGACCGGGGCACGAACCCCTGTCCCCTGCATTGGCAGGCGGACTCTCAACCACTGCGCCACCAGGGAAGCCCCGGTTCTAAGCATTTTCTAATTGCCATTGTTACTTCTCCTGCAACCTACGAGTTGTTTAGGACTGCATTTTTAAATTCCCAAGTGCATGGGGTTTTACTAACTATTTTTTTATTACTGATTTCCAATGTATTGCTTTGTGGTCATTCTCTATATTTGGGGTACAAGTTTTTGTATTTATATTATACCAGACTTCTTAATGTCATTACTTAAACCTTCTATCTACTTTCTAATATTCTGTTATCTTGATCTATCAGTTTCTGATAAAAGCATGTTAGAATCTTAAACTGCTGATGAATGTGTTCATTTCTCTTAGTAATTCTGTCACTTTTCTTTCTGGAGCTCAAGGTGCATACAATTTCATATTGTTATATCTTTTTGGTAGATTTGCCCTTTTGCGTTTATTATATACCACCTAATTTTACTAAAACAATCTCTATATTAAATTCTATAATGTGGGATATTAGTATTTCTAAACTTTCTTTTTATTAGTATTCTCCTTGATTTTGTTTACCTGTGTCATCTTTATATAGCTGGATTTTTAGTAGGTCAATCCATTTATACTGATGATAATTACTGATATACTGAGACATATTCCCACCATTTTATATTGTATTTTCTATATTGCCATCCTTTTCCTTTCTTTTCTTTTCTCTCTCCTTCTACTTATATTTTTTATTTTAACTTCATTTCCTTTTATTTCTTCTCAATTTTGGTTATTTATCTCATTTTACATTTAATAGTGGTTATTTTCATTACATATACGATACACTAATTTGTCTAATAAAATCTGAAGTTACTCAGTAATTGAATGCTTCATCAAAACACTTCATTACTATCGTGTTACTGTTGCCAGAGCTTTTATTTTCAATGCACAATGCTATTTTTACATTTAGCATTTAATTAAATTAGTTGGTATTATTCCATCCATTTCTGTACACACTGTTTCTTGAACCCCAACTCCTCTCTCTTACCTTCTCACTTATCTTATTTTATTTTTTTTTTTTTGCGGTACGTGGGCCTCTCACTGTTGTGGCCTCTCCCGCTGTGGAGCACAGGCTCCAGACGTGCAGGCTCAGTGGCCATGGCTCACGGGCCCAGCCGCTCCGCGGCATGTGGGATCCTCCTGGACCGGGGCACGAACCCGCGTCCCCTGCATCGGCAGGCGGACTCGCAACCACTGCGCCACCAGGGAAGCCCTTATCTTCTTATTGAAGAACATCCTTGCATAGTTCTTAAAATGGTAGCTCTATAGTCTTTGCATATAAAGTTTGCCTGTGAAAAAATGCCTGTCTTTGATACTCACTCTTTTTTTCTTTTTTTTGGCTGCATTGGGTCTTTTTTGCTGCGTGTGGGCTTTCTCTAGTTGCGGCCAGAGGGGGCTACTCTTCGCTGCGGTGTGTGGGCCTCTCGTTGCGGTGGCTTCTCTTGTTGTGGAGCACAGGCTCTAGGCACGCGGGCTTCAGTAGTTGTGGCATGCGGGCTCAGGAGTTGTGACTCATGGGCTCTAGAGCACAGGCTCAGTAGTCGTGGTGCACGGGCTTAGTCGCTCTGCGGCATGTGGGATCTTCCCGGACCAGGGCCTGAACACGTGTCCCCTGCATTGGCAGGTGGATTCTTAACCACCGCGCCACCAGGGAGGTCCCCTGGTGCTTACTTTTGAATGTGAAGATGGCAAGTGCTTCCCTTCTAACCTGGATCACTGTGCAAGAGAAGTCCACTGCTAGCTGAACTGTCATTTCCTTGCAGGTTTCACCGTGGTACCTTAAAAATTTCTCTTCATTCTCAATGGTTTACAACTAACTATTATGTGCCATGGAACAGACTTACATTTATTCACCTTTTCAGTTCACAGAGCGCATTTTTCATGTGAAGATTTTAATTCTGAATAATTTTGAATATTACTTCATCTAACTCTATCCATTCTCCAGCCATTTGTCTCTTAAGAAACTCCTAATAAAATAATATTAAAGCATCTTAATCTGGTCCTCAGATCTCATAGCTACAGGACTTCCCTGGTGGTGCAGTGGATAAGATTCCACACTCTCAGTGCAGGGGGCCCAGGTTCAATCCCTGGTCAGGAAACTAGATCCCACACGCATGCTGCAACTAAGAGTTCACGTACTACAACTAAGAAGCCAGCGAGCTGCAACTAAGGAGCCCGCCTGCCGCAATTAAGACATGGTGCAACCAAATAAATAAATAAATATATATATATATTTTTAAAGGTGACTAAAGAAAATCTCACAGCTACTCTTTTATATTTTTATATTTCTTTAAAAAATATTTTTCCTGTTATCCTGTTTGTTCTAACGTTGTAACAACATCTGATTACCAATTTCTCTTTGAGTATGTGTAGTAAGGGTTTATGTCCAAAACAGGATTTGGGGTTTTTTTTTTAATACTGATAATTGCTCCATTTTTCTGTGATTTCTAACTTTTTATATTTATTTCTGCCTATCTTGATAACTTTCCTGTCCTTTTAGAAAGGATGTTGTTTACTCACTTAAGCATCTTAAATACATAAATTTTAAACTCAGACTGTTCTAGAATCCTCTTTTCACGTTAATTAAGTTTTTAAGTGCTGACTTTATTGATTGTAACCCATTCTTATCATGGGCTTCTACACAGGTTTTGGGATTTTGGACTGTGGCTCACTTACAGTGTTGATTTCTGTATTTTCTCCTTTCTATTCCTTTCTCCTTCCCTGTTTCCCTTTCTCCCCTTTCCCTCCAGGCTTATGCCTTGTGTGTAATGATTTCATCGCTGGTTGAACTCTCAATCCCCCTATGATGGCTAATTTTACGTGTCAACTTGACTGGACCATGGTGCCCAGACATTTAGTCAAACACTTCTCTGTATGTTTTAGTGAGGGTGTTTTAGGATAGATTAACGTTTTCATTGGTGGACTTTGAAAAAAGCAGACTGCCCTCCATAATGTGTGTGGGCCTCATCCAATCAGTTGAAGGCCTGCACAGAACAGAAGGACTGGCCTCCCTTGAGCAAGGAGGAGTTCTGCCAGCAGACGACCTTCAGACTTAAAGCCAACATCAGCTCTTCTCTGGATCTCCACCTGCTGGACTACCTGTGGATTTGGGACTTGCCAGCCTGCATAATCATGGGAGCCAATTCCTTATAATAAATCTCTCTCTCTCCCTCTTTCTCTCTATCTGTCTCTGTCTCTTTCTCTCTGTCTCTCTATATACACACACACAACTTTAACTGTTGGTTAAGTTTCTCTGGAGTGTAGTGACTAACATACACACCCCAAACCCTATCCAGATGAGATATAATGATGGCATTTCAGGGTCTCTGCTTTGTGAAAGAGAAATTCAGCTAGAACAGATCTTGTCCCTGAATGACTGGATGACTTGGTCCAATCATTGGTCTTGAGGCTATATCTGTGTCCTTTAGCCCCTCTAAACCCACAGTTGGCTAAAAGTCATAGCCTCAGGCAGTGGTCAGTCTCTTCAGTGGAGTTGGGAGGAGAATCTCACCTAAGCTCCTAACATGTCAAAGTGAACCTGGGTCCATGAATACTGTGACAGGAAATTCACAAGCCACATCTGCTGATGAATACCAAGTATGAATATGTCTGCTTTCTTTCTGTGATAATCAAGAATGGAGAAGAGTGATAACTTCTATGAAATAAAAAAATATATATAAATATATATATACATATATATATAGTGTGTGTGTGTGTCTGTGTGTGTGTGTGTGTGTGTCTGTGTGTGTGTGTGTGTGTGTGTGGTACGCGGGCCTCTCACTGCTGTGGCCTCTCCTGTTGCGGAACACAGGCTCTGGAAACACAGGCTCAGTGGCCATGGCTCACGGGCCCAGCCGCTCCGCGGCATGTGGGATCTTCCCGGACCGGGGCATGAATCCGTGTCCCCTGCATCGGCAGGCGGACTCTCAACCACTGCGCCACCAGGGAAGCCCCTGAAAATATATTTTGAAAAATATATTTTGGAGAAAAGGAAATTCATCTATAAGATCCAGAAGAAGAACATTCAGATCTTTCTTTTTTTTTTTTTTTTTGGTATGAAAGAAGTTTTGTAATTAACTGACAGCATCAATGGGCATCATGAAGTCATGGTTTCTACAAAAACAACTTGCCACATAGGTTGAGGTTAAAAGACAATGTGATAGAAATAGACTTAGAGACAGAGAAAACAAACTTATGGTTACTGAAGGGGAAGTGGGGAGGGATAAATTAGGACTTTGGGATTAACAGATACACACTACTAAATACAAAACAGCTAAACAACAAGGACCTACGGTATAGCACAGGGAGCTATAGTCAATATCTTGTAATAATGCATAATGGAAAAGAATATGAAAAAGAACAGATATATGCATGTATAAATGAGTCACCTTGGGCTTCCCTGGTGGTGCAGTGGTTGGGAGTCCGCCTGCCAATGCAGGGGACACGGGTTTGAGCCCTCGTCCAGGAAGATCCCACGTGCCACAACTACTGAGCCCGTGTGCCACAACTACTGAGCCCGTGTGCCACAACTACTGAGCCCGTGTGCCACAACTACTGAAGCCCACGCGCCTAGAGCCTGTGTTCTACAACAAGAACAGCCACTGCAATGAGAAGCCCATGCACCACAACAAAGAGTAGCCCCCGCTCGCCACAACTAGAGAAAGCCTGTGCTCAGCAACAAAGACCCAATGCAGCCAAAAATTAAAAATAAATAAAATAAATTTATTTTAAAAAAATGAGTCATCTTGCTATACACCTGAAACTAAAACAACATTGTAAACCAACCATACTTCAATTAAAAAGGAAAAAAAATAAATTGAGAAAAAATAAATTACACGTAAAAACGATTGGGCTTCCCTGGTGGCGCAGTGGTTAAGAATCCACCTGCCAATGCAGGGGACATGGGTTCGAGCCCTGGTCTGGGAAGATCCCACATGCCGCAGAGCAACTAAGCCCGTGCGCCACAACTACTGAGCCTGCGCTCTAGAGCCCGCGAGCCACAACTACTGAGCCCATGTGCCACAACTACTGAAGCCCACGCTCCTAGAGCCTGTGCTCCGCAACAAGAGAAGCCACTGCAATGAGAAGCCCGCGCACCACAACAAAGAGTAGCCCCCGCTCACCGCAACTAGAGAAAGCCTGCACGCAGCAATGAAGACCCAACGCAGCCAAAAAAATTTTTTAATAAAAAATAAAAATAAATAAAAAGATGATGTGGTAAGCTACAGGGAGATGGTGTTCTTAAAGAACACCCCTCTACCTGGCTGCCTCTTGTCCCTCTTCCAGATCGCAGATTAAACATTTCTTTGCTTTTGCCTTGTTTAGACCTCACCCCTCCTCCCAATCACAACTACCAATAACTGGCTTAATTTCTCTTCCACTTGATCCTAAGACACCCAGGGTTTACCCCACTGGCACATTCCAGAGGGTATTGTTACAGCTTGCTTATTACCCGTGTCACTCATAATAACATGTGAATCTTTTAAGGGCTGGAACCTCTTCTGCCTTAGGAATAACTGAGTTGGCTGTGCCTAGACTCGAGATTTACACATAATTAGCCCCCAATTAGTATTTCTTGGAGCCGACTGGCTTCTCTTCATTCCAAATAGCCTTGCTATCCCTGAGCATTTACGGTCTAAGCACAAAGCTATTCCCATGAGACTGTATGTTTTACAACAAACATCTGATTCGCTGAGACACTGTCATTTTTTGGTGCACGGCGACGCTGTTGTCTTTCTCTGCACACCCCTCAGCATTCTCCTAGGTGGGATTAGCTCCCCTCAGCCTTCCACGCTGTTCTACCCCAGCCCACGGAGGTTGACTGTTTATGATTTTCCCCCTATACTTTCCTACAGAGGGTGACTCAAATCCAAGAAGACTTCCGGCTTAAAAAAAAGTCTTAGCCTTTTGAATATTACGTGGCTCTGGAACAAATTAGAAATTTTACCAGCACTTAAGAAAAAGGCCATTTCATCTCAGTGGAACTCTGAACACATGATTACAGAAAAGCGAATTTAAAACATAAGCACTCTGTGAAGACTTTCTTCACACATCCTCCACTCAGGAAGGCAGCACAGGGCTCAGAGCAGGAGGGAGGGGTCTGATGTGATTGCAGAAAGGTTTGAACTGATCACAGCATCCGCCTCCTCATGGGCAGGAAGGGCCCAGAGAGCCTCTGTAGGAAATGGAACCTCAAGGAGGCAAAATCATCGCTCTTACCTCAAACACATTAGGCCAGGCCATTACACAATAACTGAAATGAGTTCTAGGAGAAAGCTGCCCCACGCCCTCAGGTCTTCACCAATTAACCTTTGGAAAACTCTTCAAAACGCAACTGTCATTTAAAAAGGCATTAGGGAGGATGATGTAATGCAGAACAGTCCTTACGTAACCAGCACCTGAAAAGACGCGTGGCATAAAAAAGGGAGGAACGGAGACTCAATTCCAGGCGAAAATTTCTTTTCTCCCTCAGACTCAAGTGTGTTGAGGTTCTTTGCTTTTTCAAAAGGGTGGGTGAGAGGGAAATAAAGGCATCATCACATAGACATCCAAATATCTCAAGGAAAACAATAGATTCTCAAAATAAATTGTAATAGATATTTTTCAGCACTAAATTTGCAGTGACTTATCAAATAACCCACAGGAGTACAGATTTGTGTTAACGTTCCTATAAGCATTCTGAGACCTAAGCCACAGAAGGAAGTTGCTTTCAAATATTTTATTATGAGGTTTCCATCTAAAGGGGCAAAGCCTAGTTGAAACAATGATGGTATCAGCAGGGAAGGGAGATCAGGGGTTGGCGAATAAGATAAGAAAATAGTAAAAGCTTTAATGCAACACTGATTTGCGTTTTCTCAGTGCAATTCTCATTGGCTTCCTCTCAGTGGAAACTGCAGATCTTTGTTTTACCAAGTACAGCTTAATTAAGCAAACCTAAGGCAAGTAGGACCCCGGGCCCTGGGAGGAGGGTACACAGAACTGCTCTCTTCCCCCATCTGCCTTGACAAACGGCAACCTTTCCAATGATCCCTGGTATCAGAGCCGTTGGCTGGTTTGCACACTCACCAAGCAGTCCACAACATCATAGAGATAACATCCAAAAGTCCTTTTCTTTGGAGCCTCTAGCCAAAGTGAGGGGGTCCTGTTGGCAGGAAGAGGGCACCTTTTGAGCATGGGAGCATCTGGGCTGGTGCCCCAGGCTCATGACAGGACCTGAATGGTGACAGGGAAAAGCCGGCTCTGGAGAAGCCACTGGCCAAACACAGGAGGCCCCCTCGCTTTGGGGACAGTGACAGGACAAGGGGGGATGAAGTGAAAGGCTGTGACTTGGTTTGGACTCTCTTCCCTGATCACAGGAAGTGAACCATGGGCACAAACGCACGCAGGGGCACGGGTGTCAGCAGCAGCCCCAAAGCGGCAGGCTGCTGCAGCCCAGTTGCTGTGAGGCATCTGGAAACACGCCTGACTTGTACGGCGTTTCCCTGAAGCCTGTGGAACATGTGACTTTCTCGCCTGAACGGTAAGCGATCAGCCTTCTCTGTGCTCATCTGAACACCACAGAGTCAGGGAATTTAGATCTCCATCTATTTACTCTTCCTTTTGTGGCTACCTAGTCACCCTCAACTAAAATAACAGCAAAAACAATGAGATACCCACCGCCAAACAGCACCTCCGCTCATGAATAGACAAAGTCCCTTAGCACCTACTTGATGTTTGTCCGCAAATACTAGCTACCCCACCCTGGTTTAAGATGCTCCAGAAGGCTGAGCTCTGCTAACACCATTAATTCGCTCATTACACACATCTTCATCAGCAGGAGAAAGGTAAATTCCAGCCCAGCCAGGGATGGCATTCAAAATTCCAAATGAGTGGGTTTTACAGCAATAAGCATTGAACGTTTTTAAGTGTTTTTCTCTTCCAATACTACCAACGTTATTTAATTCGTAGTCAACATGCTATATTCCCTGTGCCCACGTCAACAATACTAACCTTTTAAAATCCCTTAACATAAACATATTATAGCTTTGGTTGAGGGTTTAGCCATCTGCAGCTGAGTTTCTGGCCGTAGTTACAGGCTGTTACCTTGCAAACCCAGTGATGTGCGAATGTCCCCTCTCCACTGAATGCTGTAAAGTTGTGGTCTCCGTAGCCCTGCTTCTCCCCCCACCCCCTTAATCTCCCCTTAAATCCCTGTTGCTGTCTCTACTCCAGAATTTGCACTTTGAGTCCTTGTGCAGAGGTCTGTGCTGTTCCCTGTGTGTGGAGGACACAATTTCTACGTGTTAAGAGTTTACCCGCCCCCTCACCCATCTCTAACGCCGCCTCCTCCATGTAGGCCTCTCTGATATGCCAACCCCCAGGATTCTTTACAAGTCCTCCCAACGACACTTACCACCTTCTCCTTGACATTTATCTGTCTGTATTGAAACCTTATTCCTCCAGTTCTCCTTAAAAGCAGGGAATGAGACTTCCTTGTGATTCTGAACTCATTTCCTGCCTCGGCTGAAATAGGCATTCAATCACAAAGCGTTGCATTCTGATTACTGACCCGCCCTGCCAAAGCAGGAGTGCCTCTGAGGAGTATGATCTATTTACCTTCAAGGGCGGCATCTGAGGTCATTCTTCAGCACTGCAAACCAGAAATTCCACGGAGAGAAATCAGTTACTTTTCACTGAGCATCGGAGTCTCCAAATGCCAATTGTCATGGGAAAGATAATGTACTGTTATCTGCACATGCTGTTTATCAGATGGTTTTCCTGGGACAGAAAGAGATGGGGAAGACCAAGCAAGGACTGGCTCTTACAAGGGAAGAGAGATCAAAAAGAAATAGGTCAGAAATGCAGATGGAAGGGTCCAAAACAAAGAGAAGTGACTCCTGCCACACTTTTCCCCAGGCCCAGCTCTGCAGGTGACAGGAGCATTCTCAGAAGGTTACTGCCTTGAGGTCGTTCCGTGTCTCTTCTCACCAGCCACTGCACACGTGTCCTCCTGAGAGTGAGCTACCATCGGGCGCTATGATACCGCCCGTCTATAGGCTGTGGTCTCTGTACTGGGTAGGTCACCTCTGCAAACTTTGGGTATTCTTCAGCCTTTTGTTTCAATGGGAGACCTCCAGGAGTGTATTTGATTTCAGTTACTAAATTTGTTCTTCTTTCCTTCTAAATGGGATTTCCAGCCCCACTGTAACTAGGCCGAGAATCCATTCCACCTTAACTGTCCACATGGTCATGAAGATAATGTGGACGTCAAATAACTGCATGTTTTAGGCATGGCGGGGTGGGGGGGAAACTCTACCTTGGGCTAAATTTCTCAAAGAGCCCAGTGGATTTGCTTATAATACAGGTGCATCAAGGACAGACAGACACACGCTGATGCACCAGAGAAAAGGCAGGAGCAGGCACAAACTGGGTAACAGTATGTGCAAATGGCCAGCGAAATGCACAAATATCCAATGTGTTTGCACAAACAAGGAGCAGATTATCTAAGCTACTGTGGGTTTTTCCTGCTGAGCAGATGCAAATAGCATATTTTAAAATTTTCCACTGTGTTTCTCCATTCACGGGAGGCTTTGATTTAATAGCTGTAATGAGAGATGGAAGCTTCTCAAAGTTCAGTGACCCGTTTCACTTCCGGACAATTCGGGCAAAGAGAAATAATTCTATAAAATGATCAGCTGCACGCATGGCAGAAGCGAGCCCATCTACATAAGGTGCATGATAGAGTCACCTCGAAGTAATTAAATGTTACAGAGAAACACAACCTAAGTGCAGATTGAACACCTTTTTCAAGCTCCAGTGCTGGGGAAGGAGCACAGGCATCCTGAGCAGGGCAGGCTCTCAGTGCGTAAAAGGCGAGACCCGTTTGGCAATGACCCTCCTTCCAAAGCAAGGGAATCGGAGCCTGAGGCTTTGAAGCTTGGTTCCCTAGTAAACCTCTCTCTGCCCACCACGCAACTACTCGCATCTTCCTTTTCTCATTTATCAAATGGAAATAATAATACCAGTGACAGGGATGTTGTAGAGAGAAAAATCGAAAGACATAATACATGAAAAGATCTTTGAAAAACTAACACTAGAAATAAAGCACCTTTTTTTTTAACATCTTTATTGGAGTATAATTGCTTTACAATGGTGTGTTAGTTTCTGCTTTATAACAAAGTGAATCAGCTATACGTATACATATGTCCCCACATCTCCTCCCTCTTGCATCTCCCTCCCTCCCACCATCCCTATCCCACCCCTCTAGGTGGTCACAAAGCATCGAGCTGATCTCCCTGTGCTATGCTGCAGTTTCCCACTAGCCATCCATTTTACATTTGGTAGTGTATATACGTCAATGCTACTCTCTCACTTCGTCCCAGCTTCCCCTTCCCCACTGTGTCCTCAAGTCCGTTCTCTACGTCTGCGTCTTTATTCCTGTCCTGCCACTAGGTTCATCAGTACCATTTTTTTAGATTCCATATATGTGCATTAGCATACGGTATTTGTTTTTCTTTTTCTGACTTACTTCACTCTGTATGACAGACTCTAGGTCCATCCACCTCACTACAAATAACTCAATTTCGTTTCTTTTTATGGCTGAGTAATATTCCATTGTATACATGTGCCACATCTTCTTTATCCGTTCATCTCTCGATGGACACTTAGGTTGCTTCCGTGTCCTGAAAGCACCTTATTTTAAGGCAAGTTGCTGTTTATCCAAAATTTGCTTTTGCACATGATAGCTGTTCGAGTAACACCAGATGCTTCTGTCGGTGACCCCTAACCTTCTGGTTGCTACATGCAGGGGATTCTGTATAGTCCTCATCCATCTCACCTCTACAGCTTTCTCATGGACTTTAGTAGCCCTTGTCTGAAAAACCTCTCTTGGTTCAACTTGTACTCTGTTGCTTTCTTCCAATTCAAATCCAAATGACAACTGCACGCAGCGTCTCGCAGGGGCTTGTCGCCCATGAGTACTGTCCCCGGCTCATCTCCTCTGCTTGCGTTTGTCCCTGCCTCCAGATCTTGACCTCCATCACCTCTGAACCCCAAACTATATGTCAACAGCCTTCTGCGTGTCTCCACCTGAAGCCTCTTTCCTTAGCGCCTCCGTAAAACCCAACAATCACGTCTCCAGCCCCTGCCCCTACAGGCGTCCCTGTTAGACTCCACAGTCCCTTATCTGTCATTAGCTACAAAGAACCGCCAGTGTTCACCCTTTCTCTTCATCCCCTGCTCCCAATAAGCTGATCCCGAGTCACCTAAGCTTGCCTTGGACGTGTCTGTGGAATCACTCACTTCAGCCACATACAAAGAAGATTCTTTTCACACCTTCATCAAATTACTGCAAATAACCACTCTGTTGATTTCCATGACCTCCAGACTTCACTCCTTCCAATCTACCTTCCCCACAGCTGCAAACTGATCTTTCTAAAGCTGAAATCTTGTCGGCAGTACTTCACACCGCCCCTTCCCCACACCAGCCGCCTCCTGGAGAAGCCAGCGGTACTTCGTGCCCTCGTGGACCTCCCACGGCCTTGGTGTAACTGACGGACAGAGAGCTTCAGCTCTAGAATCTACCACCACATTCGCCGCGAGGTCCCACGGGCTGCTCCCCGCCAACGATTAAGCATGATGGCAACGCTAACCCAGAGCCATTTCTGGGAGACATGAGACTCCTTTGTTGGCTGCAGGACTCCCCTGGCTCAGCTGAACCTTCCTGAGAGCTCACGGCTGTCCAGGATTCTTCTAGCCAACCTTCATTTCAGGTCAGACTTTACTGTGCTCAGAGCCCTCTTCCAGCCTTCTCCAGCTCCTTTCTCACTGCCCTTCACACAGGTATTTTCCCTAATAAGACCCTTGAGGTTTAATGCTGCCTTGAGGTCTACTTCTCAGGACACTCGGACTAACACACATCACCAATATTTATATTTCTGTCTTGCGAATTCCCATTTGTACCATGGACTGACGACACGCGTTTTTACATGTGTCAGCTCCCTCTGTCGTCACCGTTGTTCCCTTCTGTACCAGTGTTTGCTCGCTGATAGGGCATCCCTTCCTTTTAGCTAAGTGAGGTGCCTCTCCTTGGTAATTACCTACCATACCGTGTTCTATCCTCTATTCCCTATGGCAACTGCGTGTGTGCCATGCATTACCACCACTGGGACGTGAGCTTTTCAAAGGCAACAGTCCCACGCATAGTCTATACCTAAGTCTAGTACAAGGTATCACTACACGTTCGGTGGCGGGCACTGTCTCACATTCAGATTTCTTCCGGTTTGCTACTGCCATATAAGAAACCTTCCAAAACTTAGTGGCTTGAAACAGCAACTATTGTATTTTATGCATGATTCTGTGTCAGGAATTCGAGCAGAGGTCAGAGGATACGTCCTGTCTCTGTTCTGCGGTATCTGGGGCTTCAGCTGGGGTCAGAGGTGCGGGCTCTCAGTGCTTCTCCGTGTAGTATCTATTAGGGCTGCAGTGGCTCCTTTACTTGCGTGCCTAGTGTCTGGACTGAGACGACTGAAATACCTGGGGCTGACCAGCATATATATATCTCCTTGCGGCTACCTGGAGCTTCTTCATAGCATGTTAGCCTCAGAACAGTCACACTTCCTACACGAGTGCCTTACAGAGGAAGGAAAACCAGACCTCCAGGTAGAAGCTGCAGAGAGTCTTTCAACCAAGTCTCAGAAGTCCTTGAGTGTCCCTTCTGCTGTATTCTACTGACCAAAGGGGCACAGGCCAGCCCACATTCAAGGGGACAGGGGTAGAGACACCATTTTTTTGTTTTGTTTTGTTTTTGTGTGTGTGGTACGCGGGCCTCTCACTGTTGTGGCCTCTCCCCTTGCGGAGCACAGGCTCCGGACGCACAGGCTCAGCGGCCATGGCTCACGGGCCCAGCCGCTCTGCGGCATGTGGGATCCTCTCGGACCGGGGCACGAACCCGCGTCCCCCGCATAGCAGGCGGACCCTCAACCACTGTGCCACCAGGGAAGCCCGAGACACCTTCTCTTAACGGGGAGATGCCATGCATACACACGGACAGCAAAATTGATGGTGGTCATGTGGAAGACAAGCTCCCTCAAGATTCCATCTTAAAGGACACATTCGGAAAGACCTCCTTTCTGAGACATCCCATCTAAACTGCACAGTCCCCACTAGCGATTCTGTCACAGTGTCTATTCCCTTCAACACAGTTATCAGTCTGAGATTTCTTGTCTATATGTCTAATTGTTCACTGACTACCCTTCTGCTAGAATATAAGTCCCACAGAGACAAGCTCACCATGGTATTCCGAGCTCCAGACACAGGGCATGGAGTGGAATAGATGCTAGTTTTTAAGTGTGCAAACTAGAGAGAGACTCTCTCGTTTAACAGATCCACAGGGATTAATTTTGCCTCCCAAATTAGACAAAGTTTCTATACGACGAGACTATGCCTTTTTGAACCCCTCTCAGTGCCAAAGACAATACAGGGTTCACATGTGTCAATAAACCTTTGTTGAATAATAATAACAATCTTGGTCCTCACTCAGAAGGTCACTGGAGGCCCATTCTTCAAGTATTTTTGGTGGAAACCATCTTATATCAGAAAGGCCACTGGAGAAGACCACAGGTGCTAAAACTCACACCCCTCAGACTTGTTCCTTCTGCTTCGTAACGAAGGGCCACGTAGCAGAAAGTTTCCTACCACGGGAGTTGGCCTCCCTAAGGTCCAGCTGGAGGAAGAAGAGTGAAAAGGCAAAGGGCAGTCAACCCAGCACAAGTCACTGCTCTCCTCTGAGCCCATCATCTCTTCTCTAAAGTGTAGCTCTTGAACCTACAGAGCTGTATTGACGGAGATAGTCCACATGAAGAACTTGTGGCCGAGTCTAGCGGATGTGGAGGTGGATGTTCAATGTACGATACTTTCCTAGTTGCTAAAGCCTGTGGTTACAAAGTGTCAGTGTACCTAATTCTTCAAGTCTACACTTTATGTATGAGACATGCCTTACATCTAAGGGAACTGATAACTTTTGCCTTTTATTTTCAGACAAAGAGGAAACGAAAGGACGTGGGAAAGGACCCCAGGAAACACAGTGCTCCAATTCCTTGTGAAATAGCAGAAGTGAAAAATGCTTCCACTTAGATGCTTTGAGTTGGCTTGAAAGTGATTCATAATTGGCCCTGGGAGACAGCACGGTCATACTCTTATCAGTACGTTAAGGCCATCAAAACAAGGCAGGGCTGACCTCTGTTAATTTTCTAAACTACACTGACGAAGAAAGGTTATAGAGAAAGAACTGGTATTTGTAAGCAAACTAATACATCATAAACACTGACAATATTATAACTCTGCGAACCATGAAGACAAATAAAAAACAGATACCAAGACTTAATGCAAGTAAATAACGCCGCTCTCACTGGCCTTTCGGAAGAATATTAACAAAGATGTTTCAAATACCAGTAACCTCTAGTTGCGTGTACTGAAGGGAGATGATCTGGTTTATAAATCACACGTGTCACTGGCATATTCTATTTTTCTTCCTCCTACTACCAAGCTTTTGATCCAGTCACCAAATAATGAAAAGTTGTCCCAAATAGGAACCAGAGGACAGGAGAATTATAAAATAACAGTAGTTCCTTTTCACACGCAAGATTCTCTTGCCAATTTGTGGATAGCTAGAAGAGAGGTGAAATACGTCTGAGATCATATTTAGATTACGCTGAGGTATGCTCTCACTCACCTCTCTGTAGTGATAGTTGCAAGTTATGTTGTTGCAGATAAAACGCGTGGTATCAGAAGGTAAAGCCCACGTGAAGGAAAATTACATACTTGAAGAAAAGGAAAGAGGGGACCCTCGGATGATTTACGGGGGCAGAGCGTACAAGGTGTGGAACTTGGTGTAAAATCATACTATTATTTTAAAGTAACCCTTTAGTTAGATAATTCAAGTGTATAATTTTTTATTGCATTGAAACTACACAAAGGCCAATTTTTCAGTTTAGGTAATATTATAGACAGTGGGTCAGCAAACTTCTTCTCTTAAGGGCTTAATAGTAAATATTTGTTGCATAAAAGCAACCATAGATGATATGTCAGTAAATGGGTGAGGCCATATTCTAATAAGATTTTAGTTAAAAGAACAGATGGGGGCTTCCCTGGTGGCGCCGTGGTTAAGAATCCGCCTGCCAATGCAGGGGACACGGGTTCGAGCCCTGGTCCGGGAAGATCCCACATGCCGCGGAGAAACTAAGCCCCTGCGCCACAACTACTGAGCCTGCGCTCTAGAGCCCGCGAGCCACAACTACTGAAGCCCGTGCACCTAGAGCCCGTGCTCTGCAACAAGAGAGGCCACCGCGATGAGAAGCCCGCACACCGCAACGAAAAGGGCCCCTACTCGCTGAAACTAAAAGAAAGCTCGAGTGCAGCAACGAAGACACGACGTGGCCATAAATAAATAAATAAGTTTATTAAAAAAACAAAAACAAAAAAACAGATGGTGGGCCAAATGTGGCCCATTTGTGGTTATTTGCTGCCCCTGTAATAGGACATCATAAATGCAAAACAGAGACAGCTCTAGAAGTGAAAAAAATAAACTAAGATGCATGTGCACAGCCTAAGAAAAAGTCACTCAAAGTGTTAAGTTTGGCTGTATTTTTTAGTAGCTACCCAAGACAGACAACTGTGTCCTGCTGTCCCTCCACAGTCACCCCCACTCCCTAACCCCTGGCAACCACTGATCTGTTCTCCATCACTATAGCTTGTCTTTTTGAGAATGTCAAATGAGTGGAATCATGCAGCATGTAATTCTTTGAAACTGGCTTTCTCCCTCATGCAGGATTATGTCTTTAAAATTTATCCAAATCGTTTCACATATCAATAGTTTGTTTCATTTTATCGCTGAGTAGTAAACAATCATATCCAAATAGCTCTTTTTTTTTAATCCATTTACCTGTGAAAGGATATTTGGGCTGTCTCTAGCTTTTGACTAACACAAATAAAGCTTCTGTGACCATTCGGCCAGAGAATTTTATGGAAATGTAGGTTTTCGCTTCTCTAGGGTAGACACCAAGGAGTGGTATTGCTGTGCTGTATAGTAAGGGCACATTTTACTTTATACAAAACTGCCAATCCTGTATCCACTGTAGGGGTTTTCTAATCATTGCACTTATTATTTTTCCATATTCGGAAGTAACATCCAGCCAGGGAAGCTCGCATACGTACTGGCTGAGTGACCTTCTTGAGCAAACCCTTCAGGCTCTAACACTGTCACCTACTTTTAAAAGTGGGGATGACCATGGTTCTTTTTTCACATGGTTCACGTAAGTTAATGAGATGTTGGTGCTGAAGCATTTAGGCCAGAGCCCACACTAGGGGCTCTCAACCAGGGCAATCCCATCTTCAGGGACCCTGGCACCGCCTAGAGATATTTTCAGTTGTCACAACTGAGGGAGGTCCTATCAGCAGCTGATGGGTAGAGACCACGGACGCTGCTAAACACCCTACAATGCACAGGACGGCCCCTCCAACAAAGAATTATCCAGGCCCAAGTGACTTCAAGGTTGAGAGACCCTGGTCTACATACAGAAAATACTCAACAAACACCTAAATCATCATCATCACCGTCATCATCATCCTTAGAAAGGATATTGATTCAAACTCAGCATAGTACTCGAGTGACTCAAAAATTCAAGGCAAGTAAACCCCTCAGAAAGAGTACTTCTGTATTATCCTAAAATCAAGGAAGTGACTATGTAATCAAAATAAATCAACACTGATTTTTTTTCTTAAAACTTCTTAAGAAAATGTTTATGTCCAAAGATCTTCTGAAGCTCCCCTGGAAACCCTGCTATTTCTAGAGTACTAGCATGATTATCATCCGTGCTAAAAATAACAAAAAAGCAAATATTTCCACATTTTTCACCATACAAAAAAATTATCTTTCAGAATCTTAAAATCCACCGTAAATGTGGCTAGTCATCCACTGAAATCAGTTCAGTTCAGACACACTTTCTTTACGAGTGTGAGAGGATTACTATAGATTTAACCTAGGATGAAGCTGGGATAACAAAAGGAAAGTCCTAAAATAGTCCTGTCACTGAGCGTGACCTCAACAAGTGTTGGATCCCCTCAGATCCTTTTCCCCCAGCCTTACTGTCTTGATAGATGTGAACAAGTGTAGCGCAACACTATGTAACTCCATTTTAGCCTGACCGGCAGGTTGTTTGACTCAGCTGCGTGACTCTGGGCCTCCTAGACCTGTGGTCTCATCGTCTGCAAACGGACCCAATGCACCATCAAGGCCCCTTCCAGGCCAAATGTGCTTTGGGGAGGTTCCATCGCCGGTCACTGGTATGACAGCCCTTGGGAAGGGGCTGGGGAGAGGCTTCCAGCCACGCCTCCACTTCTCCTGCAAGTCCCAAAGCAGCCTAGAGCAGCAAACCATCTCAGGGTTCTGCCAACCTGGGCCGACCAGGTAAATCAGGTGAGCAGAGGGGTGGCAGAGTGGTGAGTTTGTTTATTTAATGTTTTAAACACATGGAGAATTTATTCAGAGTGCACCGAGCAGCCTTTGCAAGAATGTCAACATGATTTTATCTGCATGTATTTGTTTTATTTTTTCCTGTTTTGCTGTCTGTGACAGCTTTATTAAGATGTAATTCGCATATCCATATATGTCACTCATTGAAAGTGTACAATTCAGTGGTTTTTAGCACATTCATAGAGTTGTGCAGCCATTGTCACAATCAACTGGAAAGCACTTCACCACCGGCAATAAACCCCGTACTCCCCCTAGTTGGCCCATACCCCCTCACACCAAGTTTAGCTCCGTGAATAACAGGTCAAAGTAAATTTCACAAACCCTTCAAAAGCTGCTCTCTGACTATTTTTCCTTTTGAACATCATTGACCTTTTTTTTCTTCCGGTTTCTGACTGGCAACATTTATTGCAAGGTGAGGACTATAGGTGAGGAAAGTAACCGGCCTCCAGTACAAAAGCCATCAAGAAAACTGTGGGGCTTCCCTGGTGGCGCAGTGGTTGAGAATCTGCCTGCCGATGCAGGGGACACGGGTTCCAGCCCCAGTCCAGGAGGATCCCACATGCCGCGGAGCAACTAGGCCCGTGAGCCACAGTAACTGAGCCTGCGCGTCTGGAGCCTGTGCTCCGCAACAAGAGAGGCCACAACAGTGAGAGGCCCGCGCACCGCGATGAAGAGTGGCCCCCGCTCGATGCAACTAGAGAAAGCCCTCGTACAGAAACGAAGACCCAACACAGCCCAAAATAAATATTAAAAAAAAAAGAAAATTGACACTGTAATGCAATATTTAAAAAATTTTAATGAACACAAAAGCTCTCGAATTGTAAGCTAGAATCCCCTAATCCTTTCTGTGATAAAATGTTATTTACAAAAACGCAGGTGGCGAGCCCACGGGCCATAGTTTACCAACTTGATGTCTGAAAATACCGCATTATAATGTGACATATCTTGATGATAAAGGGTTTTTGGGGGGCGGGCGGGGGGGGGTAAATTTTGTGCTTTAGATAAGTGCCTGGCTCTCCTCACCCGTGTCCCAGCCCAGATACTGTTTTCATTTTCTCCCCTTCATTTCGCCCTTTCCTTTATAGACTAGTGTAAACATGAAAACAATTTTTGAAAGGCTGATAGAAGGAAGGAAATTAGATGATTCACAAACTGAGTCGCCCACCTGGGAAGAATGGAGGCCTTCATGGTAAACAGTTGGAAGAACTCAGCTCTAGAAATGACAAGGAAGCACACAGAGTTTCTGCAGCAACGACGCCCTACAGGGGCACCGAAACTCATGATGCACAATGAATTCACTAAAATGACCTTAGGGAAAAGGTAAGTCGAGGGATAGTGAAACTTGCTGATGCTAATTTATTAAGTTAGTAAAAAATATGAAGGGACATAAAACGCAGAGACATCTAATAGGGCTCTGGAAGTGAGCCACCTGATAAAATGTAACCCCGCAGGGAATAATTTCAGGAATAAAACCCAGAGGTACTCAGGAAGAGCCAATGATCAATGGCCCTAAGAAGCCATTGGTTTGGTAAGATGCAAAGCAGAAAGGTGTTTGCCTACGTTAGTGAAAGGATATGGAAAAATTCAAAGAGACACCACACTGTGCATTCGGTGCCCAACGAACTCCCTCCTTACGTGATGAGTCCACCACCACCACAACCCCCTACAGTGGGTGCTTTTGTAAAAATTCTCGTACTTTTGATTAAGGAGCCCAAGATGGGGAGACAGATGTCCTGAACACAGCCATGTTTTTAAAAAAGAGGTTCAGTGAGGTCAATTCAGTCCAACGACAGGGGCTCTGAAGGACACACACAGACGAAACGTCCCATTCGGGTCTTGACACTCAAGAGGGCAGAGGAACAGTGAGGATTATTTTATCACACGTAGGTTTCCGCAGAGAAAAGAGCGGTGGTACACTGGGATCTCGCACGCTCACTGGCGATGAGACGCTAGAGTCAGAGGATGAAGAGCGAGCATTGGAACGCAGAGGAAAAGGAAAGGCTTCCGGCCCAAGGCGCGATCCGTGGGAGGTGCCCACGTCGGCCGGCGAGCTGGGGCTCGGGGTTGTGCCGCTGGGGACGTGAGTGGGTACAGTCAGCGCAGCCGGAGAGCAGCATGGGGGCAGGGCTCCTCCCAGCTCCGAGGCAGACCGCCTCAGGATGCGCGCACGGCTCACCTGGAAAGGAGGACGGGCTGGACCCACTTCACGTGCCTATCTGTGTGGGTTTTGTCTGCGCCCAGCTGCACTTTCTACTCTTTGCTGCCCTGTCTATGCTTTGCGAGTCTGACCTCTCCGGGCTGCATCTGCGGGTTCCTGCGCCTCGGGTTTCTAGTTCAGGAATGGGCAGCCCCGGGACAGGAAGAGGGAGAGCACAGCTGAGACTGACCGGTGAGCATTTACAGCACCATGGAGAGTCCCCAGAATGACTGGGGGCGCGCCTACGACCTGGTCCACACCCTCGGTCGGCCCCTGAGGCTTCTGCCGTCTGTGCTTTGGTGCTGCAGCAGCAAGACTTTGCAGGTTTATTAGCACACGCCAAGACTGGCAACACTGGGGTTACACCTGCCGTGTCTCCACGGAGACAGTGTAACTATGTCCATTTTACAGATGAGGCTCCTATGATGAAGTACAGCCCTTCCATGACAAGCCACGGACGGTCTCCTTCCCTTTCAGGGTTCTGGTGGTGTTTACTGTGGTAAGATACATGTAAAATGCGCCACGTTAACCATTCTTAAGCGCACAGTTCAGTGGCGATATTCATTCACGCTATTTTTCAACCATCCACCTCTAGAACTTCTTCATCTTTCCAAACTGAAACTCTGTGCCCATTAAACACTAACTCTGCAACCCTCCTCCCCCAGCCCCTGGTAACCACCCTTCTACTTTCTGCCTCTGTGAAGCTGACAACGCAAAGTACTTCGCAGAAGCGGAGTCACACGGTAGTTGTCCCCATGTGTCTGGCTTGTTCACTGAATGTAACGTCCTCGAGGTTCACCCACATTACAGCAGGTGTCAGAACTTCTGAGACTGTCTACACTCCATTATGTGTGTGTATCACATCTTATCCATTCGTCCACTGATGGACATTTGGGTTAAATCCACGTTTCGGTTATTGTGAATAATGCTGCCATGAACATCATTAATATACAATATCTGAGTCCCAGTTTTCAACTCTGTGGGATAAGAACTTAGCATCGCTGGGCCATATGGTAATCCTGTATTGAGTTTTTGAGGATCTCCATGTGACTTTTGTTCTTTTACTCAACAACAAAAAATAAAAGGTTAAAACCCTTGACCAACATATCCATTATTATGTAATTTTAATAAATAGATACTAAACCTGCAAGAATTTCCAGTGAAACCATTTACAGAGCTGTAAAAACAAATACATAGCACTTAGGGAGGGTAATAATCCAACTCCTGGCACCTGGCTGATTACATAACTGTTGTCAATGCAGTAATGTGACAACAGATACATCATCATTCTTTTGAAACTAAAGTAGTTTCAGAAACATCTTGCTAAACTTTATTTCTGGTGAGGGAGTCAGTTTTATACTACTATTTTTAGGGATATAATTGTGTGGGGAAAAAATCCTTATTTTGAAAATGAAAGCCGTGCCGCACCTACACACAGAGACAAGATGGGAGAGAGACTAAACCACCATTCCTGCGATCTTGTAGCCCACACCTGCACTAAAATAACCTCCGCCCTGCCCCAATCCGGAGCTTCTCTATAAGGCTTTTCTCCCTCATTAAATCTAACAGAATATCAGGGATAACTGTGCTTCTGCCTCACAAATAAGAAGGAAGTCATTTATCATCTGGCGGCGATTCCTACTCGAAGCAGGGGTCACAACGAAATGTCATCTGCACACCCCTGTCTAGTAACCACGTCGGTGTGGAGATGCGTCTTGAAAAGAGATGATGACGCCGGGAGCGCACAGCCTGTCTGATCCTTCGTCAAGACCCACAGATCACTTCCAGGAAACTCGGCGCTTCTCCCGCAAACACCTACTCTGAAGTCCACTCTGCTGTCCAGATCTCCATGATGGCAGGGGCCCTGGGGAGACCGACGCACTCGTCTGCATGTGTTTAGAGGCAGGGTTTAACTAACACCAAGACCATCCAATCTGGAAGTCCCATCGGACACACTGCCCTGGACCCGGCCTGTAATCAGACGACTTCCGGCAGCTCTTTTTGAAACACAGCCAAATCCACTGCACCACACCCAATTCTGGTTCAAACATCATACGAAAACTTTATGCTTAATTTTTAATTTTAGGGGAAACTTGCTGACCATTTTTAGAAAGCTTTTGTTTAGAAATCTTTTCTCCTTAAGAAGTGGAGGATGATTTTTAGACACACTTACTCAGTGGCTCTGAGGTTTTAAGATGTCACAAGTCACCTGCTATGTGCTGGTTGAAAATGCAGATTCCCAAGCTCCACCTCCGGAAGGTTCTGCGCACTAGGAATCTGCATTTGTAAGTCTGATGGAGCTGGTGTGTTGGTTTACTATCACCAGTTACCACAAACGGGATGGTTTAAAACGTGAATTCATCCTTTGACAGTTCTGGAGGTCAGAAGTCTGACCAGACCCTCACGGGGCTAGATTCCAGGTGTGGGCAGGGCAGTGTTCCAGGCGTGGGCAGGGCAGTGTTCCTTCTGGAGGCCCTAGGGGAGAATGTGTTTCTTTCCTCTTCAACTAGACTTTAGAGGCTCTGGTATGCCCTAGCTGATCGTTCTCTCCCTCCGTCTCCAAAGCAGGCAACGCTGCGGCTCTCTGACCTTGCTTCCATAGATACGGGAGATGTATACATATCCTACCTCAGCTAGGAAAGGCTGTCTCTCACCCCGCACCCCTCTTACACTCCTCTTCTGTAGTCAGATCTCTCTTCCGCCTTCCTTCCTCCTATACGGATCCTTGTGATGACATGGACCCACCCTAGATAGTCCAGAATTGTCTCCTCCTCTCAAGTTCCCTAAGCCTAATCGCATCTGCAAAGTCCCTCGTGCCCCGTAAAGCAGTACATTCGCAGGCTCCAGGGATCAGGGTGTGGATATCTTTTGTGCGGAGAGACTGGGCATTATTCTGCCTACCACAAGTGATCTGCAGACCGCACTTGGAAGAAAAACCCCAAGGAGCGGTGTTTCCTCCATTTCTCTAGTGACCCACGATACTCGCAAGCCAGTGCTCCTCAGGTGGGGAAGGGGCTGGTGTTTCTGCCCTGGGAGCATCTGGCAATGTGTGGAAGGAGTGGTGAATGAGTATGTGGGTGGTGATGGGAAAGAAAGAGAGCCTGTGGGTAGAAAAGCAAGATGGTGGCCCAGGGGTCTAAATAACTAGAGAGCAAGCGTGTTATTTTCTGCAAGTTCTCTCCTCCCTGGGGCAGTTTTAATAGAAAGCACGTGCAGTGCAGGGTCAGGTGAACCTGGGTTTGTGTCCCTGCTCTGCTGTTCCTCTGGGCGTGATAGGGAGATCGCTTTATTAACTCTGAACCTCAGTTTCCTCACCTGTATAGTGAGAAGAGTCACACGTTCTTCAGAGAGGTGAGCTTGGCCCTGGGATGTGATGTGGCTAACACGCCCTTCACCTGGCTCGTTCCCCAACTGTTAATTGTTTCAGGCTTGTTCAGGTGGCCTCTCTCAGAAGGCAGGGACTTTGCATTACTTAATTCTGCCTAGAAACCGCCCAGACCTACGCATGTCTGGACACTTACATCTAACCAATACTGGTCAGATCAAAAGGTACACGAGCGAAGAAGCAGCTTTCACTGGACATACGCCCAAATGTTGCTCAAATGTGAGACCTCAACGATGACTGGGGAAAGGATTACGAAAAGTTACTGAAGTCTACAGAAATGTGCATATTACCCGCCCCATCCTCAAACCACTGCATACGAAGTGACTATCGTGGCGAACATGAATGGCAGATGTTCAACCAAAGAAAGGAATCCCCTTGTGAAAAATAAATACGAGACAATGAAATGATTCTGCACACTTTCTAGATGGAGAGGAGACCTGGCAGAGCACTGCAGGTGGGGTCAGACGTGGTAAGGATGGCCTTGCAGAGCAGGAGGGGCCCAGGCGCGAGCCCCCGCTACTGAGTTTTGCTGGAACAAAACCCATTCCGGCTGAGGCTCTGTGTGTATCCCGCGAGGTCCTGTCTATGGAAAGGAGCACAAGAAGGTGAGCACCCCGAACTGGAATCCAGCTGGGTTCTGGGAGACCCTGCTGCGGGGGCCAGCTGCCCAGCTCACGCCTGCACCACAGGGCACAGCAGAGCACACCAGCACCATCCTCATCCTGGGCGTGGGTGTGAGGAACACACCGGCAGCCGTGAAGGGAAGGGTCCCCATGGAAGTGCATAATCGCGGACACTTCAGCTCCCACTGCCAGCAAGCGAGGCACTGACTGCCAACAGTTTATCAAGGTTAGAGGGGAGAACTGTGCCTTCTCCTAGCCACAAACAACATGGGTGTGGTTTTCCTCTCCTTCTTGCCAACATCGAGGAAAGGCTTTAAAAAGCAAACAAACAAAAACCACATTGGACCCTTTTCCATCTGCGACAGCCCCACAATACACAATACGGTTGAACGTAAAGGCCACATATCTATCAGGTTTTCAACGTGAGAAGGCATCCTTCCATAATATAGCTTTTTTTTTACCTAAAAAATTTTTTTTTAACTTTAATTAATTAATTTATTTTTGCCTGCGTTGGGTCTTCGTTGCTGTGCACAAGCTTTCTCTAGTTGTGGCGAGTGGGGGCTACTCTTCGTTGAGGTGCTCAGGCTTCTCATTGCGGTGGTTTCTCATGTTGCAGAGCACAGGCTCTAGGCGCACAGGTTTCAGTAGTTGCAGCACGCAGGCTCAGGAGTTGTGGCGCGTGGGCTCTAGAGTGCAGGCTCAGTATTTGCGGCGCACGGGCTTACTTGTCCTGCAGCATGTGGGATCTTCCCGGACCAGGGCTCGAACCCGTGTCCCCTGCATTGGCAGGCGGATTCTTATCCACTGCGCCACCAGGGAAGCCCCACAGCGTAGCTTTTATGTCAGACCAACTGCTAGGTCATTGTGTAAGAATCATGCCGAGGACTGAAAGGATTGCAAAATGGAGCGCTACACTGCTTCTTCCACATCACTGCAAATCGATCTCTATCGCATGCTTTCAGATACCAGGTGATGTGTCCCACGTTTTTAACTCTGTTATGATCGACAAATGGGTAAACGGGGCCACTCTGCATCCATTTATAGAAGATAACAAAAATTAAGAGTAGAAATTGTTAGCCTGGCTTTAAAATTAGCAAATTGATTTTTGTGTCTTGTGGTCTGTGAATGTGTTTCAAGGCTTCAAAGGGAAGAGTAAAGTATTAAGGGGGAAAAAGTGTTCAGTTCAGATCTATATAAATATCATCATCTATATTCATTTAGTTCCTTAAACTTTTTGAAGGTCTTTTATCATCATTATCTTATTGACCATTCCATATTCCTTTTTTTTTGTAAAGGAAACATTTACATATATTTTTACGAGCTGAACTGTGTCCCTCTCAAATTCATAGGCTGAAGTCCTAACCCCCAGGACCTCAGAATGTATTTGGAGACAGGGCTTTAAAGAGGTAATTAAGTTAAAATGGGGTCAGGAGAGCAGACCGTAATCAAATAAGACTGGCGTCCTCTTAAGAAGAAGAGATTAGGACACAGACACGATGGAAGACCATGTGAGGACACAGGGAGGAGACGGCTGTCTACGTGCCAAGGAGAGAGGCCTCGGGAGGAACCAACAGTGCCAATACGTTGATCTCAGATTTCCAGCCTCCAGAACTGTGAGAAATAAATTTCTGTTTAAACTACCCAGTCTGTGGTGCTTTACTATGGCAAGCTAACCCGTCAACTACTGGATTTGGGGGGGCTTCAGAACCTCCCTTTACTGAGGGCCTCCTATGCGTCTGGCCCGGGACAACGGGTTCGATCTTCATCACTCGGTATATTCTCTGAGCAAACACAAACAATACCCACCAGCAGCCCCAGTTTATGAATGAGTGCACTGAGGCTCACGGTGATGAATCTGCCCAAGGTGACACTGCAGGAGGCAGCCAGACCTCCACTCCAATATACCCCCAACCAAGTCTCCTCCTTCTCCAGGACCCAGTGACTTTAATGAATGAAGTGTGCCCCGGTGACGCCAGGAGCGAGCTGAGAGCCGTGTCACACCCATCTAGGAAGGGCCCACCCTCAGCTCTGTGGTGACAATGCATGGATCACCCTGAAAGGGAAGTGGGGCTGGGACTTTGCCAGCCTGCCTAGTCAACCACAGCAGAACGGGTGTGGAAGACCTCGGATGAGAGAGAACACAAACCCAGTTCTCTTCCCTTCCCCCGTTCCACCACATCTCCCTGTGCCGGATTCCATTAGCCTCACGTCTGTACTTGTTCGCTACTGCCGCACAACAAACTATATAACGTTCGGGATGTTATCTGGAGTGGCCAGAAAGGATCCATTTCCAGGAGCATTCAGGTTGCTGCCTGAATTCAGTTGCTTTGGTTGTAGGACTGAGGTTCCCATTTCCTCGCTGGCTGTCAACCAGAGATCACTCTCTGCTCCCAGAGGCCCCCCCACCCTATACTCTCCCTCACATGGCCCCTCCATTCTTCAAACTACCAACAGCGCCTTGAGTCCCTGTTACGCTGCAAATCTGACTACCCCTTCTGCTACCAGCTGGAAAGACATCCCTGCTCTTAAAGGGCTTGTGTGCTTAGATTAAGCCTGCCCTGCCCCAGTAATCTCTGTTTTGCCAAGAAGGCAACATATTAAGAAAGTGATATGTGATCACATAACAGATGTCCTCACACTCAATGGGAAAGGGATTATCTGAGGCTGTGGGTCATCCTTAGGAGTCTGCCTGCTGCAGTACATCACGAATACCTGCTGTTCTTTCCCATCTCTTCCTTCCGTGCCACGCTGCCCCTCGAACTGACCTCTCTGCCTTCTAACCAGGCCTCCAACCTTCCGTCTTCCACAAGGGAGAGACAGTGATTTGTTCTCAAACCCAGACGCAGGGCACAGTCCCCACCCGTGAAGAACTCTGTGAAGAAATGCAGTCAGCAAGTGAGCTGCACCCCAGGTAGAGGAACACAGCCATCTGGAGGTGATCTCCTGGGGACGAGTTTGGGGGAGTACCCGGACCTCCCTCTCCTCTCTGCCACCCTCTGTCTCCTGCCAGGGCTCACTGCTGGGCCACTTTAGGTGGGACCCAACCAGAAGCCCAAGGGCGTGCTTCCAGTCGATAGTGGTCCACGGCGGTCAGCCCCTGGGGCGGAGAGGAGATGGGAAGGGTGCAGAGTGTCTTTGGAGGAGTAAAAGGACCGGCACAGCCCTAACCTTCAAATCTGGAAATGTGCCCAAGTGGATGGTTGGGCTCCCCACTGTCAGGTCTCTTACACATTTAAAATGCATCAATGATAAATAATGCCATTTGCGGCAACATGGGTGGACCTCGAGATGATCATACTGAGTGAAGTGAGTCAGAAAGAGAAAGACAAATACCGTATGATGTCACTTATTTGTGGAATCTAAACTATGACACAAATGAACTTATCTACGAAACAGAAACAGACTCACAGACACAGAAAACAGACTTGTGCTTACTAAAGGGGAAAGGGAGTGGGGGAGGGATAAATTAGGAGTTTGGGATTAACATACACACACTACTATATATAAAAGACATAAACAACAAGGACCTACTGTATAGCACAGGGAACTCTGTAATATTTTGTAATAACCTATATGGAAAAAGAATATATATATATAGACACATGTGTCTATATACATATATATCGGAATCACTTTGCTGTACACCAGAAGCTAACACAACTTTGTAAATCAGCTATACTTCAATTTAAAAATTAAATCCATCAGTGATGAAGCACTGCTGGTTTGCCAGGTTCTCTACTTCAGGAACCTCCAGGTTGCTAACGAACCCGACACTGAGAACCCAGTCTCCCTCGGGGCTGCCTTGGCTGAGGCTGTCCAGAAGTGGGGTGCCACCGCCCTGCTCCCTGCTGGGTGGGCAGCCCCCTTCTTACGTCCTGACCGCTGGGCCTCCAGACATTCTGGGACAGGAGACCCGGTCAGCCACATGCGTCATCTTTCCTACAGAGCTTTTCTGTTGTGGGCTACGTGTACTTGGGGCACAGTTATCACTCAGATAGAACCCTGGTTTCTGTCTAAATACCATCTCTTTATGCCTCCTTCAGAAAAAAGCTCTTGAAGTCTGCAGACCCTCATCCCAGCCCTGAATGAGAATCACCTTTTCCCCAGAAAGGGAGGTGCTCCATCCGTCTCACACCCTCTTTTATCCCCTATCTGTTGCACAGTTCCTGACCCTCGTTCAACATTTACTGGGAGGAAATCAGCACAGAAGGTTACATGTCCATGCTGGTGAAGTAAATGTGCTGGATAAAATGCAGAGGAGAACCCTGATAACCCTGATAAGATGTGCACATGATCTGGCCGGAAGGACAGGTACCCTAGGTCTTGCCGGTGAAGATAAAAAAAGCATCTCTCGACTCTGGGACCGTGCGCTTGTCACTTGCCTATATCCACACCAGCTGTAAACACGCTCCGGCGGCCGACTCCCAAAGAGCAGGCGGCAGGCGATGTTGACGGGAGTTCTCTGCGCAGCAACACGCAACGCAGTGTCAGGTTTATATTGCAGTGTCGACGTGTGAAACTGTGGCCATGTTGACTTAGTACCAGTTCAGGCGGCTAACTGCTCTTAGGTGCTGCCCGCATACTGACGGTGGCACACGGTGGTAGGCCGGCTGTTGCAGAGTGCGCTGCTGGCATCTGCCTGCTCAGACTGAGCAGGCTGGAAACCTTGGCGCCATGGGCACTCAGGCCGGATCAGTCTGTGTAGTAGGGGCTGTCCGAGCATTGCGGAGGGAGCAGCCCTCCCCAAATCTGGGCTGAGGAGCTTCTGCACACGATGCTTTGTAATAAGAACCGGACCCGAGGACCCGGCCGATCAGCACGCTACTGTGTTGCTGCTGAATGGTGACAACTCGAGCAAAGGATGCAAAGCTTTCAGCTCAAGTGCTCATTGGTCGCATGCCTTATTTAAAAGTCAATCACTTGGGTTCTGTGCTTCCTAGATGAGTACTTATCTTCAACAGCTCCACCAACTTCCTTTCTCCTTTCGGGTCACGTCCCTGCGCAATGAGGCGTTTTTCTGGGGCCCGCAAGAGGCTCAGAGGCACACTTCCAGCCAGATGTCAGTTGGAAGGATGGGAAGAGGATGCCTTAAGGTGCAGAGCCGGCTCTGTGACTGAGAGACCAGGCAGCTCCTTCAGCAGCCCCGGAGCTTGAATCTGTTTTGCATTTACTGAACGATGTTCAAGGCAGTGCAGACTCCCACCAGTGGCCAAGCTGCAGGGTTTCTTTTCAACCCAGCGATTACGTCTTGCATCTCCACAGGACAGCAATGTTAGCGCAGCCCTTGGTTTTAGGGAAGTAAATACCTTTCTCTATCCGCACGGAAGGCACCATGAGTCTTCTTTGTTCAGCCAATGCCGCTAATGACACGTAGTAATTATTAATGTCCCAAATGGCATCTTATTTCATTATTTTCCTATAAGCTTGATTACGAATGACCGTAAATGACCCATCGCCCAGGTTCACTTGGCACTCATATAAAACGCCTGCTCCGCCGCCAACCCGTCTCCCGCACAAAAACAAGCTTTAAGAATGAGATGGAATTTCCAGGTTTTGTCCAAAAACACAGCCTGTGTTTCTAGGCACCGCTTCCTATTTTTGCAGCATCCGGTCGGACAAATTTCTAACTTGAAGGAATGTGGGCTCTCCCTGGCTTTGAATCTGGGGTCTTGTTCAGCAACTGTGACCTTCTGTTCTCATCCTGAGGATCCTGTGGTCGCCTATAAGCTGCTGCTTGTTCTTGATCTCACTGGACACTCATTGATGCCTTTTCCTATTCTTACGGGGAAACTAAAGGCAGAATGTGTCACCATGTGGGGAGGGACTTCCAGTGCTGGGAGGAGAGGGGCAGACTCCAGCTGTGATCTCCCCTCTCACCCTGCCCGACCCTGCCTCGAAGCCCCTAATTACAGCCAGTCTTGCGCCTCGTTTTTTTAATCATTCTCAGCCATTCAACCTTTGTTGAGTGAATAAATGTACACATGAAGAAAATAAATGGTAGTAGCAGAGCCTTGCTCTCTGTCACCCCTCTTGCTATAATCTCAGCATGTATTTATTGTTACTGAGATATAATGGACACACAACACCATGTAAGTTTACAGTGTACAATGTCTTGATTTGATACATTTACAAAGCGCAAAGTGATTGCTGCCATAGTATTAGCTGCCGTCTCCAGCCCTTCCTATAGTTAGCATTTCTTTTTTGTTCTGAGAACACTCAGGATCTATTATTCTCTTAGCAACATTCAAGTATATGGTACACTATTATTAGCTTACAATCACCATGCTTTACATTAATGAGGTCCCCAAACTTGTTAATCTTCTAACTGCAAGTTTGTATCCTTTGACCAGCATCTCCCCATTTCTCCCACCCCCAGCCCCTGGCAGCCACCACTCTACTGTTTTTTCTGGGTTGTCTTTGTAGATTCCACATATAAGTGAGATCATACAGTGCTTGTCTTTCTCTGGCTTATTTTACTTAGCGTAACACAAGCTGTTGCAAATGGCAGGATCTCCTTCTTTCTAATGGCTGAACATTTACACACACACACACACACACACACACACACACACACCCCTTTCCTTATCCTTTCACCCATGGCAGACACTTAGGTTGTTTCCATGGCTTAGTTATTGTGAATAATGCTGCAGTGAACATGGAGGCACAGATGTCTCTTCAAGATACTGATTTCAATTTCTTTGGATGTATACCTGGGAGTGGGATTGCTGGATCATATGGTAGCTCTATTTTTCATTTTTTGAGGAACCTCCATACTATTTTCCGTAGTGGCTGCACCAGTTTACATTCCCACCAACAGTGCACAAGGGTTCCCCTTTTTCCACACCCTCGCCAATGTTTGTTATTTTTTCTACCTCATTCTTTGAGTAGCCATTTCACTATATTTTATCCTCTAGGGTTTTTATTTCCCACTTGAGTTTGTTTTCCCTCCATTTTTTTTTTCTATCTAATTTTGGATGTCCAAACTAAGTTGCAAACCAAGATAGCGGGAATCATCTTTTGGTAAATCACTCTTCTCCCCCTGAGGACTGAGCCTGTAGTAGGTTTACCCTACAGTTGAGACAATGACTGTTGTTTTATTTGATGTTCCAAAGCATGCTACATTTTCAGACTGTGAGTTTCCTGAAGGCACGAAAGGTGTCTTGTGTATCTTCATATCTTCAAAGCCTTGCTCAGAGCCTAGTGCAGGGTGGATTCTCAAATGTGTATTGGATAAAGTGGGAATAATTTTATATTATTATTTTTTATATTTATATTATTATTTTTTATTAAATATATAAAATTTAATATATAAATATAAATTATTAAATATATTTATATTATTAATTTTATATTATTATTATTAATTTTATATACTAAAATAGACACCATTCATTCCCTTAATAATTATGGAATAAGAACCAACTATGCTTCAGGCAATGGGGACCTTGCCGTGCAGACAGTGCACTGCTCACTTGGAATTTAAATTCTAATAGGGCAGACAGACAAAACGAACGAACAACAAACAAGTGAAAAGGGTGATTTCATATAGTGATAGGTACCCTGAAGAAAATAAAACCAGGGAGTGTGATAAAGAAGGGGACAGATATCAATAGATAGACAAAGGGTCATGGACAGATTCTCCAAGGAGGTGACACTTGAACTGAGAGAACTGAATGATTTAAAAAGAGTCAGTCATGTTAAGACCTAGGAAGCAAAGTCTTCCAAAGGCAGTAGAAGGAGTAGCAAGTGCAAAGGCCCTGTGGTAATAATGGCCTGGCACCATGAAGATGTAGGAGGAAGACCAGCATGGCTGGGGTACAATTTGGGGCTTAGAGGAGATAGGAAGTGAAGTCCAAGAAGTAGCAGAGCCCCTGGGCCAGCAACCTTGTAAACTGACAGTGCTGAACAGGAGAAGAGAGGACCCCTTCCACGAACAGCAGCCGGAATAGGGAGTTGGGGTGTACTCTCTGAGGCTACCGACAAAAGTAAGGGAATTATATAATGGCCTTTGGATGTCACTGCCAATAACAATACCATGGTGTTCATCCAGGACCCTCACGCCCACCATACATCCATTCATCCAGGACAGCTTCCCTGTCCCAGGCGAGCGGAAGTCTCTATCATGTGGAGTTATCAGTCTGCTGGGGAAGGCTTGTCATCATCATTTATAGCATGTGCTGCCTCCCTGAATCCTGCCTTGTACGTGCAATCCGAGAAGAGAAGATTCAATTATACCAAGAAGAGAAATACCCAACCACACCTCATTTTCTCTGTTTGAGCAAATCACTTACATAAGCTATAACAGAAACTCAGAACAGAAAGATGCCTGGAACTGCCCAGATCTGGAACTTCCAAGATAAAAAAGCAAGCTTACTAAATAGGTAAATAAATAAACGAACGAGGTGTGATTTCACACGTATCAGACTGGCAAAGACATGACAAGTGTGATAAAAGCAAGAATATGAGGAAATGGGAACCTGAACGCTTGCTGGGTGGAAAGGAGAATTGGTACGACCCTTTTAGAGGCAATTTTGCAAAATCTAATAGAAGTTCAAGATGGGTATAATCCACAACCCAGCAATTCTTCTTCTTCTAGTCACATGCCCTAGAGCAGTTCTCCCAGGCGCCCACCAAGAGGAAGGGACATAGATGTTTACTGTCATTGCTTATTACAGCAAACAACAAATCAAGCAAAAAAATCTAAGATCTAGCAATAGGGAAACTGACACATTACGATGCTTTCATAAAGTGAAATGGCTCATGGCAATTCAAACAAAGAAACCACAGCTACTTGTGTAAACACGGGTAAACTTGGAAACGCTACGTTGAATGAAAAAAAAAAGTTGGAAAGTCTTTGATAAAATAGACCATTTGTATGAATTTTTAGAAATTCAGAACAATCCACATGCTGTGAAAATCTCAGAAAGATCATTTAAATGGCACTGACCGACTCTGGGAGGGAGGGAAGGGAGGAATGATGGCTGCAGAACCATATCTGTAACACTGGGTTTCCTTTAAAATGCTCTAAAGCAAAATGACAAAATGTAAAAATTGCATTAAATCTTTCTGCTGGGCACCCTTCAGATACCATTTCATAAATGAGATTCTGGACCGTGGTCCTGTCGGCAACCATAATTCAACTCAGCAGCGGAAAGATTTGGGGGAAACTGGAGCGGTCACTGCTGCTTATTAGTGGAGGAACTCTGGGTGCTAAAAAATAAATGCGACGTCATCTGCATTGCCGAAGGAACAATACAACTCTTCATAATGAACAGTGTTCACATATTATTAAAAATTTCTTTTGTTTTTCCTAAAGAATTGTGACCTCAACAAGCTCTACCCAAGTAATCTCATGTTTGTCTTTTTAAAAAATAATGAATTGTCTAGTAACCTGAGAATGCATTTCCTACTGTTTTATCTGAAGTCTTATTAACAATAGTGGTTCTGTATTATTCATAATAAGAAACATAGAAATCTCCTGAACAGAAATGTGGGTTGCAGTTTCTGAAAAAGAGAAAAACGCTAGGGAAAAAACAAGCAAAAACAGACCTGGATTAGTTAGTAAGGAATTTGCTCACTGTTGTTTAAAGAGTATTATGTAATGGCATTGCTGAACCTGAGTAAGCTCTTATTATCACAGATGGTAAGGAAATTTCTCTCTTCCGTTTCCCCAAATGACCCTGAAATTGTAAATATGGTAATACTGAGTTTCAAAATTGGTAAAATAAAATTGAAATGTGCAGTAACAAGGGGAAACAAGGAGCGTCTATAGTTATTATTTATGTTTTCCAAACATATCATTAGCAGGAGTGACACTTCTAATAACAAGGTTTCTATTTACCCCCGCTGGGATAATAAACTAAAATATTCACTGCTAGTTCTATCATTCTTTAACAGAGGTTTTGCAGAGTGCCTGGACTGATCTCATTTGGGGGACGATCTGCAATCATTATATGAACCAACTCAACACAAATGATGGGGAAAGGAAGTCCTAAAGCATTTCATAGGTAGCTTCTGCCTTTCTCTTGCTTCCTGTCTTCAGAATATTCTTTCAGCCCATCAACACCGTATGATACAGTATTTGCTTGGTGTCCCATCATCCTCCTCCAAATATTTGTTCATAAATAAAAAGAAAGAAGAAAAGCAAACTGGTTCTGCAAGTACCTCCAGATCACCCAAATTCATCCTGAGGAGACGCGGCCGTGAACCTCGCTGACCAGAGCTCCACAGGACTGGAGGGGAAAACACAGGAATTTAGATGAGCATATGAAAATATATTACGTAAAAGTGCCCCTACCAGTTTTCTTTTGTCGACATAGATGCTCCGCAGTGAGAATTCCCATTGTTCTCTCGGGTAATGAACACTGACAGAGACTCATCATTGCTTAATCACAGAACAAGGACACTACTCCTTGGGATACTGAGGGTTTACCTGAGTGACACAAGTTAACCCTTTGAAGACTACAAGTGCCACTTATAAATGTGCCCCCGACTCCTCAACCTCATACAAGGTTAATTCTCTGAGGTGCTGGTGCACAGAAATACCTGACTGAAGAACTGCCTTATTTAGTGCCTTAGGAAATTCTCAATTTTGTAACTAACTGATTCAATATGATGATATTTAAAACCAGGTTAAGTATCATATGCAGCTTACTATAATTCTAAACTTTGGCATGAAGACTTGAAAGTCTGGTTAAAAGGGGGCTCCCTTTTGGTTTCGTAGTTTGCAACTGGAACATTTCTCTTTCGAACACCACCAGAGCAGAAAATTCCACATTTTCCCAACAAGCATGGAAAACTAAATACAGAGATTTCTAGCTATCCACTTTCCATCACTTATTCATTCATTTGACTGTAAACGTTTGAGTGCCTCCTCTGTGGTCGGCCGAGCAGTAAAGGCTGTAAGCTGCACAGGCAGCAGAATCTGATACGCTGCTATCAAAAAGCATGGATGTTGGTGGAGAAAACACAATGGCTCAGAGAAAGGGAGATAGAGAGTACCGAGTGGGTGAGAGGTTTTATACAGATGGAGGACGCAGCGCGGGGAACTGAAGAGAAATAGGGCAGTGGGTCCTGGAGATACAGGGGTAGTAGGAAGAGTGTCCAGACAGAGGCTCCAAGACAGAGCCTGCTGCAGGACCAGCAAGAAGCCACTGCAGCTGAGAGGTGGGACGGGAGGGTGGGGGAATCATGGGAGGGGAAATCAGAGCGGAAGCAGGGGCCGCCATGCAAAGCCTTGCAGGTCAGCGTAGGAACGACATGGAAGCTGTTAGAACATGTTGAGGAAAGGGTGGACGTGAAGTAACTTATGCTCTGAAAGAATCACTCCATATACAAAGAGAAAAAGGGAACTTGACAGGGAAGGAATGCACAGACAGCCCCTTAGCCAAGCCGGTCAAGGTCGACATCACAGAATGCTGAGTGAACACCACGTATCCTTGTTACGGTGTGGAGGGCCCTTCGCCTCTCGATGTTCTGGCCCAAGTCCCCAAACCCAACCTAATTGTGAGAAAACAGCAGACAAATCCAAATGGAGGGTCTTTCCACAGAATACCTGACCAGCTCTCCTCGAAACTGTCACGAAAGACAAGGAAAGAACACAGAATGCTCACAGCTCAGGGGAGAGTAGGAGACAGGATGACTAAATGCAATACGGGATCCTGGATAGGATCCTGGGGCAGAGGAAGTTCATTTGTGGAAAAACCTGGGACGTCCAAGTACAGTCTCTAAAATTGCTAACGTGGTATTGCATCCATGTTAATTTCTTAGTTTTGACAAATGTACTGTCATGAAAGATGTTAACATTAGGGAAAGTTGGGCAAAGGATATATGGGAACTCTCTGTGGTATCTGCAATTTTTCTAAACTTCTTTATTCTAAAATAAAAAGGGTTTTTGTTAAAAAAAAAAAAAAAAAAGAGAGAGAGAGATACTCTGGCCATTTCACAGAGCCAAGTATGACAGCAAGAGGACTACTTAGATGTGAGCAGTGACCTAAAGGAGGTCGGGAGAAGTGGAGGTGATGGCAAGTGGGATGGTTTGGGACACATTTTGAGGGAAGAGCCCACGGAATTTGTTGATGGGCTGGAGGTCAGAAATGAGAGGGAAAGAGGAGTCAAGGCTGATTCAAAGCCCGGGGCCTGAGCCACAGGAAGCACGCAGGTGCCAGTGAGCGAGACGGGCCAGACAGCGCGTGGAGCAGGGTTCAAGGAAAAACCAAGAGTTCATTTTGGACGTCTGAAGTCTGAGATGCCTGTTAACAGTCTGACCAGAGAGGCAAAGTCAGTATATTGGAATGAATTAGTTTAGGGCTCCAAAGAGATCAGAGTTTGAGGTACAAGCGGGGCATCATCAACGACAGGTATATAACCCCCATGAAAGTGACAACAAGCCCATACAGACTGAATGACTGGGTGTTCTGCAGGGAAAGAGGAAAGGAGGGAGGGAGGGAGGACAGAGGCACAGGGGAGGGAGGCGGGGAGGGAGGGGGGAGGGAGGGAGAGAGGGAGGACAGGGGCACAGGGCAGGGAGGGAGGACAGGGCAGGGAGGGGGGAGGGAGGGAGGTCAGCAGGCAGTCCGGTCCATCACCAGATAAAACTCCTGTAACCTATCTAAGGCTTTCACAAATGAAAAGGATTTTTTTTTTTTTTTTTTTTTTTTTTTTTGCGGTACGTGGGCCTCTCACTGTTGTGGCCTCTCCCGTTGCGGAGCACAGGCTCCGGATGCGCAGGCTCAGCGGCCATGGCTCACGGGCCCAGCCGCTCCGCGGCACGTGGGATCTTCCCGGACCGGGGCATGAACCCGCGTCCCCTGCATCGGCAGGCGGACTCCCAACCGCTGCGCCACCAGGGAAGCCCGAAAGGATTTTTGATGGAGCCTTCGCAGCCAGGATGGTGAAGAGCCAGTGCAGTTGGGGTGGGAGTTTGTCATGGAATGGTATAAGTGTGCATGTGTGTGTATATACACAGTATAACACACACATACACGTACGTATTTCGCTCTGCACACTGTCTTTCCTTAAAAATAGGTGCCTTTTGAACCCTTGTACACTGCTGCTGGGAATGTAAATTGGTGCAGTCACTGTGGAAAATAGTATGAAGGTTTCTCAAAAAACTAAAAATAGAACTACCCTATGACCCAGCAATTCCGCTCCTGGGTATATATCAAAAAAAAAAAAAAAAACCAAAACATTAATTCGAAAAGATACATGCACCCCAATGTTCATACCAGCATTATTTACAATAGCTTCTAGATACGGAAGCACCCTAAGTGTCCATCAACAGAGGAACGGATTAAAAAGATGTGGTATTTAAACACAATGGAATACTACTTGGCCATAAAAAATAACCAAATAATGCCATTTGCAGCAACGTGGATGGACTTGGAGGGTATTATGCCAAGTGAAATAATAAGTCAGACAAAAAAAGACAAATACTGTATGATATGACTCATATATGGAATCTAAAAATCACAACAAACTAATGAATATAACAAAAAAGAAGGAGAATCATAGATACAGAGAACAACCTAGTGGTTACCAGTGGGGAGACAGGAGGGGGAAGGGGCAATACAGGTGTAGGGGATTCAGAGGTACAAACTATTACGTATAAAATAAGCTACAACGATGTATTATACAGCATGGGGAATATAGCCAATATTTTATAATAACTATAAATGGAGTATAACCTTTAAAAATTGTGAGTCACTCTACTGTACACCTGTAACTTATATAATGTTGTACATCAGCTGTACTTCAATTAAAAAAAAATAGGTTACTTTCCAAGATACTTGGGGATTCCTGAGATCTTTCATTATCAGCCACATCCATTCATTTACAGCCCATCTGCATAGCAAAACGCAGGTAACAAAGGGGCAATTTTCTATGCCAAAGGGCTTAATCTGGACATAACTACCACTGACAAGGGGTAATGACAGGGGTGGATATTCAGGAAAACTCTTTTGGCTTAAGAAAATAATAAGCTCAATAAGTCAAACCTACCCCCAAAGGCAAAGTTCACAGGATTTAGTATGGTCAATGAGAACTTTTTCCCCTTTCCATTCAAGCCTAACACAGCATTCATGAGTCCCGCAGAGAGAGTTCTATATCATCGTTTAGGAGGCTGGAGAGACCCAAGCCACAGTCCCCATAAGATTCACTTACGGGGAGATTTGACTGCAATGAAATCTGAGGGTACATGATTCATGTTACTGTTTTAAGTGGGTCTTTTTCAAACTCTTAAATCATACAGAAACAAGAGGGGTACTTTATTCCACTTATACCTTTCTATGTTTCATCTGTTTATTTTTATACAGTTCTTCTCAGCTATTTCCCTAAGCTTTCAGAACTAATTTGAATGGAAACTTTCTGCTGGTGAGAGCACATCACATCTTCACCATGAAGATTTCCATCATCTCTCCTTCCTGTCGGGTACCATTTTCCTCTGTACAGTGAGGCATGAATTCAAGAAGCCGCAAATAGTGATTCAGGTGTTGTCGTTTTTAAAGGATACTGTCAAATAAACAAATCTGGACTTAGGAAGGAGAGACTTTCTTAGAAAGGATTATTGCAAGGGAGAGAGGCAGGGGACTGTTGCCATCGGAGAGAGTGACTACTGCAAGAAGGAAAATACTCTGACCCTAAGGACTGCAGCACCTCAAAGGTTAGGGAGCAAGGGGGTTTCTATTACAAGAAGGAAGGAGCCGGGCTGGAAAGAACCAGGTGTGGTGAAGTGGATGAAAGGGTGGCCTGACTGGACAGTAGATCAGAGAATGGTTTACCTGGAGGCCAGCCTGCCGTCAGGAGGGGTTGCCTGCAGGCTCAGGCTGAGGGTGGGACTTGGAGGAAGGAGAGAAGCTGAACCCAAGTTTGGTTCACAAGTGTCTTAGTCTGTTTTGGCAGCTGTAACAAAATGGCACCTTAATCATTTCACAATACATACCTGTATCAAACCATCACCTTAAACTTACACAATGTTACATGTCAGTTACATCTCAGTAAAGCGGGGAAAAGATACCAGAGACTTGGGTAGCTCATAAACAGTGGAAATTTAGCTCTCACAGTTCTGGACGCGAGAAGTCTGAGATCAAGGTGTCAGCATGGTCAGGTAGGAGCCCTCTTCCTGGTTCACAGCTGTTATCCTCACAGGGTGGAAGGGGTGAGGCAGCTCTCTGAGGTCTCTTTTATAAGAGCACTAACCCCATTCAAGAAGGCTCTACCTTCAGGGCTTCCCTGGTGGCGCAGTGGTTGAGAGTCCGCCTGCCGATGCAGGGGACGCGGGTTCGTGCCCCGGTCCGGGAAGATCCCACATGCCGCGGAGCGGCTGGGCCCGTGAGCCATGGCCGCTGAGCCCGGGTGTCCGGAGCCTGTGCTCCGCAACGGGAGAGGCCACAGCGGTGAGAGGCCCGCGTAACACACACACACACACACAAAGAAGGCTCTACCTTCGTGACCTCATCACTTCCCAAAGGCCCCCACCTCCTAATGTCACCCCTTTAGGGGTTAGGATCTCTACACATGAACTTGGGGAGGGGACACCAACATTCAGGCCATACCAATGTGCATTCTGTCCCAACTGATCAGCGGGGACAAGCAGTTTGGCTAATCATTTGAGAGGCAAAGAATGGGAATTTGGAAGGACTGTGTCTGGCCTTGTCCTAGGAAACAGGGGAAGCAGGGGTGGGGGGCCATCGGTGAGTCCTAGGTGAACAAGGGGGACACTTGTGAATCCTACGTGAGTAATACAGGGATTGCTTCCTTACCATCAGCGATTTTCCAGAACACAGAGCGCGGAGATATTTCTTCTTTTTTTTTTTTTAAGTGGATTTTTTTTACAATTGATTAATTTATTTATTTATTTTTGGCTGTGTTGGGTCTTCGTTTCTGTGCATGGGCTTTCTCTAGCTGCGGCAAGCGGGGGCCACTCTTCATCGTGGTGCGCGGGCCTCTCACTGTTGTGGCCTCTCCCGTTGCGGAGCACAGGCTCCAGACGCGCAGGCTCAGTTGTTGTGGCTCACGGGCCCAGTTGCTCTGCGGCCTGTGGGATCCTCCCAGCCCAGGGCTCAAACCCGTGTCCCCTGCATTGGCAGGTGGATTCTTAACCACTGCACCACCAGGGAAGCCCAAGTCATATATTTTCAATGCAAGAAAACTTCATAGACAGAAAAATAACACTGACATTACAATTATTAGGACTTTAGTGAGTCACTGTAACAATAATAATTTGGATGCCTCATATCGATTAAAAAGTAATGGCAGGGACTTCCCTGGTGGCGCAGTGGATAAGACTCCGTGCTCCCAATGCAGGGGCCCTGGGTTCAATCCCTGGGCAGGGAACTAGATCCCACATACATGCTGCATGTAAGAGTTCACATGCCACAGCTAAGGAGACCTCGAGCCACAACTAAGGAGCCCACCTGCCGCAACTAAGACCCAGTGCAACCAAATAAATAAACAAATAAGTAAATAAAGTAGTGGCATGTGTGTAGAAAATAGTGCAATTTAGAGTTTACGTTGCTCATTGAGAAGGTAGACATAAAATCACCCACGACCAAAATACGTAAGTAGGGTTGTAATTTTCAGTATAACTTTGCTACTTATGCTGCCTGTTTGAATTATGTATAATTTTATTTAGTTGCACAGTAAGTCTGTCACAGAGAAATCAAACAATCCCCTTATCTTTGTTATTAAAAGCTCTTATACACCTGAGAGATGACCCTATTAAATAAGAGAAAAATCAAGGAGAAACTTGGCATCCAATTTCTAAAGGAAGTCGAACTACACCACAGGTTACTGACTGAGGACTCTCTAACCACCTAGCAAAAGAAGCCATGTCTTAAGGCTTTCTGACGATCCTAATTTGGATTAACATTGCTTAATCAAGGCCAGTTGGATTCTAGAGCCTGGGCCTCTGTGTCCAAGAATCTAATTCAATGAATGCTGTAAGTAAAGGTGTTTAAGCTTCATTTGGACCCACTTAAGTTATAACGCTATTAGATAAGCTACATACATTTTTCAGAGAACACACAGAACCTACTTGCAGTGAATAGCATTTTTAGTAAAGAAATGATAAGGATTCCTCAAGAAAAAGATGGTGAACAGGTGCTCACAAGCAATCGAAATAAAAAGTGTTCACAAGTCATATCCAATACGCCAAATGCCACTTGTGCCAGTTTTACACCCAGTTGCAGCAGAGATTCAAGGAAGACGGTGCGAGAGGCGGCGTGAAGACTGCTCCTTGAGGACTGCTCCTTGGGAATTCCGTACACTGTTCTCCCAGCTGAAGTCTACAGCGGGATTCCCCGGAGCTAGAGCTAGTTAACATTTATTTATATTAGTGATAGTTACTGTGGCAAAACCTACAGAGGTTGGGAGAGTTACAAGTATTATTGTAGAGAAAGCACTATCAGACTATTTTCATCTAAAGGTTTGTTCAAGATTTTTGTAAGTGAAAACATTAGATTTTAATGCATGTTATAAACAGAGGGCATGCAGTCTCCTTAGATGAATGACATTTTATCAAGTTAGCTCTCCATTAACCTCCAGAAGATTATCTGTAATTCAACTCAACACAATTATTGAATGTCACAAGGCACTGTGCTAACTGCTGCAGATAGAAGAATGAAGTAGCATCCCTGCTGTCTGAGTGCTCACAGCCTAATGGAAAGACAGATACATAAGCAACCAATTAAAATGAAATATGATAAACGCTACTCACAGAAGAATAAGAAAACAAGTTTTGTTTGCCTCCCCAGAGGCTGAGGAAGATATCAGAAAGTTAAAGCCAAAGTGACATTTGAGTTGGGCATATAGTCTGCTGGGTTTAAAAAAAAAAATGGGGATGGATACTCCCGGCTGAAAGAGCAGAATAATTAAGGCACAAGGTATGGGAGTTGAGGATGTGCCCTGGGCACCACGATGAACCCAGCGCAGGTAGGCAGGTATAGCACACAACACATGGAGGAGAATACAGGGCAGGAGCTGGGAAGCCAAGGGCGGGACAAGGACGTGAAAACTCCCCCAGAGTGTATCCTCGTGGAGTGCTGTACCGGGATCTGTGTTTTACGGCCCATAGCTCAGTGTGGATGATGATGAGAATGAGGAAATGCTGACCGCACGGAGACCGCTCGGGGGACGAAACAATAAGGAGGAACGTCTAGGCAAGAGTGGTGCCGAGTACAAGGCAGGAAGATCTGAGAGATTTAGAGACTGCACTGAGGCGCCTGATGACCAAATGGAGGCGTGAATGCAGGAAGCAGGAGCCCAAAGACCGAAGCTCCTCGTTTAGGCAACTGGAGACTGTCACTACCCACTGAGCTACAGAATGCTGGAGGAGATGCACGTGGGGAGGACCCTGGTGGGGAAAGGTCATGTCACCTTCAGGGCACACTGACCTTGAGTAGGACATGGGACATCCAGGTGGATATATATGACCAGAGGCAATTGGGAAAGGACTCAGAAGAGGACCAGAGATGGAAAATAGACTTGAACACTATCATCACGTGGACTTTGATAAAGATCCAGCAGTTCTTTTAACACATCCCCTAGAAGAAGGGCAATTCAAGAAGCCCCAGGCAAGGTGTGAACCCGGTTTGGAAAGTGTTCTCCTCCTTCTCTCCTTCTTATGGTCCCCAAATCCCAGTTACTACCTCTCTCTTCCAGGAGAAATGTTTGCATGTCCCTGATTGGATTTTGGCATTTCTTTGCAATTCCACTGCAAAGTACTGGTCATTTTATTCAAAGCTGCTTCTCAGCTCATGCACTGAACCTCTCCCCACGGACAGACACTCACAGACCTCCTTAGCTCTGAGCTGCATCCCCCGGTCCCGACTTTGTATTTAATGGGGTGCAATGTGTACAACAGCTTCCAAGAGGAACATACGACAGTAATAAGAGGAGAGGGCCCAAGGCGGAACACAGGGAAACATCAACATTTTAACGAAGAGAAGAAAAGCTGGGGAAGGGGGCAGAGAGAGAAGCTCTGCGGAGACAGATGAGATGATAAGAATTTGTGGCCAGAGAACATTTCCAAGATATTGGTGTTGGCTGCTTGGGGTGAACTGGGGTTCACCTCTGCAACTCCTTTTTGCAAGGGGAACCATCTCTGTATCGTTGTCTGGAGCTCTGGCATGCACTACTTACTATTTTCCGAGTATCTATTTGCCTTTTTTTTTCTTACTGACAGAATCCCATATTTACATAGACCAGCAATACTTCGAACGAACAGTACTCATTGTCATATCCTCCCTTGTAGCCGAAGGAGGTACGGGAGAAGGTGGGATGCAACACAGTTCTGGATGATGAGATACAGGGACAAGTCCCTGAGTCGGGAATCCATGTGCGAATCAAAAGATGAAACTTCACAGAATCTTGGCTTCCTCCTCCTCTGCTTGAATGTAAACCTGATATTGTAGGAACAGAGTCCGTGTTCTGACCATGAGACTGAAATCAACATGCAAAGAATGGCACAGCAAAAGGATAAAAGGATCATGGGTCCCTGATGGCATCTTTAAGCCACTGCCCTCAGCTTTAAACATCCTACTTCTAGACTTATTGCTTTGTGAAGGAAATGAAAACTTTTTGTGTTTAAGCTATTGCTAGTTGCCCTTTTCTTGTTACGTGCGGCCTTAAGCAATCCCAATTTATGTCTGAAGAAAGTGTACGGCCACGGCAATGGGAATCAGAAAGGAAGTAAGAGCTGTTGGTATGAAGGAAGTCAGAGGTGTGAGATTAGACTGTTCGAAGCGTCATCATATGAAGTTTGTATTCCACAGGAAGAAGGGGAGAGGTGAAGACACAGGACCACTGAGATCCCACAACTCCAGATAACGCTGTGAACACTGTATTATGTAAGTGGAACCCATAGTAGCATATACTTAGAGAAGGTTCTTCAAGCAATGTAATACATTTTTATTCTAGAACCTGCCTCAGTTATCCTAAGCTGAATTACAACGGAGACTTAGGCGGTCTTTACTAAAGCATTAGGTAAGCATCACCAAGCAACATGAGTGGGGCTTGGGACTCTACCTGCATAAGCAGAATCCAACGTATTGCCCAAGGTTGGAAAGCAAAGCTTTCGAATTTTGAGAGTGACCCGTTTGGAGACTCTCTCTCTCTCCCACGTTCTTTCCATAACCTCAATCCTCCCAGTCTTTCTCTTTTGAGCATGATTAAGCCTTCAGCCCTCCTAGAGAACTGCTAGCTCTCTTCCATGAAAAGGAACTCCTAGCTTTGGGTGAGTTTTGTGTCTCAAGCTTGGCTTTAGTTGGTACCTCCAAGGTCTCTCTGCAGGCTGTGCAAGGCTCTGCTGTGGCCAAATGTGGGCAGAGGAGAGCGCAGGGCCTCCTCCAACAATCTCCTGGATCAGTTCCTCCGTGATTAACACTGACAGCATGCTCACGTCCCTCCCCCATTTGTTAATTTTCTATCCAAAGCGTGGCTTGTTCTCTTATCCAAGAAGGCATATTTGTCCCAGGAATATAATTTTGACAATATTCTTGATTCCAAGTGATCTCTTCTGATAAAAGAAGAGGAAGGTCTTAGTGCCTCTCACCATGTACTCGAGTACCAGTAATATAGGGAATATTCACTGAATGTCGGACTGTCGTCTCTTCTTACCCATGAAATCACAGCTGATTTCACCATTTATTATTGATGATATTTCACCCAATATTGGTTCATGTGATATTAAATACAGGACAAGTCAGCACTATGGTAACATTTTATTTGATTAAAACACTAAACCTTATTTATGTAATTTAGTGAATGTTAATTCACCTGATGTCAAACTATAACTTCACCTAGAGGGAATCTACTTAAGTAAATATTCTTTATATATTTTTCTTAAACAATGCAGGTCTTGCTTTGATTCCTATTTTTGGAAAATATGTATAATTACCACTTTGAAAATTCACAACTCTAGGGATTCAATGCGGTAATGGGGCTTAAGGAAGATAAGTTAGGAGAGAGCCACAGAGATGAGAAGCTGCACAGCCCCGTCTATTTCTGGGCAGGAAACGAGCAGAAAGGTAGACTGCCTGGCGAATATTATAATCATAATGAAACATAAAACTGAGCCCCCAGCTTCTCTTCATAACATGAAGAGTGACTCTAAGTCTGAGTCTTACTTTTTACTATTACTTTCTGGGTCTCAGATTCACATAACTTTAAAAATATGGTTATTAGATTTTTCTTCCCAAACTGCAAAAGTACGCTCATGGAAAAAAGGATAATAATACCAAAAAAGAAGACGAAGCAGCCAACATCCTCCTCTCTCCCCACCTAATTTTATAACACTCCCTGGTAACAGTTTTATGTGCCTTGTGCCAAGCTTTTCTCAATGCATATATTGTATACAAACAGAATTCTATTCCTTTCCATAAAAGCAGCTTATGAAATGTACAGCGAAATGCATTTTAATTTTTATAACACTGGAAATCTTATAAATAACTCCTGATTTTTACGTTCCAAAAAGTCAACTTTTGGTTTGCAAAATATGGATTGCATAGTTACAGGGGAGAAAGGAAAGTACCATCAATATCTGAACCAGCAATATTTGTGTTATACATTAAAATGCAATTGGTGGTGCATTTCTAAGAGATTCAATTCTGTCTTACACACACAAATACCCAGGAGAGTATTTCTAATACCCTTAAATAGCTAAACACCCTAGATCCTTCCAGAAGAGCACAGGTAACCAAATATGCCCACTAATCAATGTTCAACTAACAGGTGAATGAAATTCTATTTGGTGGTTGGTTGATTGAAAAATATCTGAACTGGATAATTTGAGTATGTTTGAATGTTTCTACCTGCCTTCTTTCAAATATCATTGAAATATTCTTAAGTTAAAACAGCTGCCTGGTTTTCATGCCCCAGGCAAAGCCTGCATAGAATAACTATTTCCTATTGTTTAAAGCATTTGAATTTTTAAAAATCCTCTTCTTCTCCTTCAGCATTTTCTTCAAAAAGTGAAGGGAAGTGTCCTCAACCAGTAACCTTGAGTGGGCAGCTCATGTTGAATTTACTTTGTATTCCCTTCATTCATACCCTTAAATGTAATTGGTTGGCTCTAATGCAGAAGTTCAGTAATATTCATATACTTATAATTTTTTTACTAATTTCCCCCAACATAATAAGCCAGGAAGAAAGCCCTCTAATTTCCTGTTTTTTTCTTTTTTCGTGGAAAAGTTACAAAGGCAAGAACAGGAAAGATTTAATAACTGGTCATTCTAAAAGATCATTGAAAATGTGATTTTAGGGTATCACAAGATTTTTACAAAGGAAAAGAAATACAGAACTTGCTCTTTAATGACTCATGGCTTTCTTTTAAATGGAAAGAATGAAATTCTACTGACATTCATTTTTTCGAGATCCCATTCCTCTCAGCATATATATCTGGCCAAAAATAACTCAGAAGCAGTGACCTTTCAATCTCTTGGAGCTCTGAGCGATGTCTTAAAATCTCTTACGAACGTCAGGGCTGCTAGGGCCTCGCAAGCAGAGCTGACCTCTGGCAGGGCAGAGCCTCTTCAAAGAAGATTAGAGGAGCTGTGCCTCAGAAGTGGGTATATCCCAAGACCACTGGGTCAGTTAGCTGTGGCTGCATAACAAATGTCCCCAATCTCAGTGTCTTAAAGCAACAATGATATATTACTTGACTGTGCGGGGTGACTGGGTACTTCTGCTGGTCTTGCCCAAGCTCATTCATGCAGCAGCAGTTATGAGCTGAATGTCCTGAGGGCCTTACTCAACCGTCTGAAGCTTTTGTGGAGACGCTAGGATGGTGGGGATGGCTGGCCTCCCTCTCCATGTGGTTTCTCATGCCTACCTCCTCAGAAAGGGTGGTCTCAGGATTCTAAGAGTATAAGAGTGGAAGCTGAAGAATGTCTGGAGGTCTAGGCTGGAAGGTTCACAGTGTCTCATTCTGCTAGTCAGAAGAAAACTACCTGACTTGAAGGGGTGGCATAAGAGACCCCACCTCTTGATAAAGGAGTTGCAAAGACTCCGAGGCCATTTCAATTCATTTTCAAAAAATTAAAAATCCCTCACACCTCCACCCAGCCCAATCCCATCCAAGCCTGGACAAAAAAAATGATGATGAACTAAGAGCCTCCGTCACCTTCCAGGACTTCGATACAACCACCCTAAAGCAGGATTTTCTACGGCACAGTCTTCCAAGTGAAGCGGCAGAAGAAGACACAATGCAGTGCAATACGATACACCACAACTGTAAACAATGAAGGGAAAGTTTAAAAGGCATGTTTATTTGGAGTAGGAACCACAGTCGGACAACATAATTCTACAGAGCTTTGCATTTATAGAAATCATTTGTGAAGTTTGGTGATTCCTCACGTGATATCTACCGGTAAAAAACAAAACGAAAAAACAACTGTTTATAAATGCAAGAGATATCTTCAGTGAATCCCTTCATATCACTAATTCCCAATTAATAAATGACAGGCTACAGACAGTTGGTTTGTATATTTCTACACTTACAAGAAGAGTTCATAATGGCTCATTACAGCCTCCCCATCAATAAACAGAGTCACTATAACCCACCTCACAGGATCTGCTTGATAATTAGATATGTTACTATGTGCCAATTTCACTGAACAGTGTCTGGAACATAAGTACTCTGTAACATTTAGTGTGATAATAACTATTACGAACGTTACCAAAAGAGTTTATCTTTTCAGTAGTAGTAAATTTTGTATTTAATCTCAGAAATCAGGAAAACAATTCATTTTTGCTTTTCTCTAAGATATAATAACAAAGGTTGATGTACGTAGGGTATAACACACGCACACACGCACACACACGCACACACACACACAGGCAATCTGAGCTGCCTCAACCACAACCTTTGGAGTGAAGGAGATGGAACTTGCCTTCGGAGTCACTTAATTTAATATATACATTGCTTGCCTTATGCCAGGGGCTGTTCTAGGGAGTTTACAGACATTGATTCATTTGCTCCCCAGAACAAACTTATAAAGTGGGTCTTTCATTATCTACACTTTAAAGACAAAGAAATCAAGGCACAGAAAGGTCCACGCCAGTAAATGAAAGAGCTGTGACTGCAGCACAGATGGTTCTGCCATGAGCATCCACTCTCTGGCCTGGATTCCCACTCTACATCCTGGCTGACCAACTCCTCATTCGAAGCTCTGCATGGCTATGTAGCTAGCAAGGTATGTTCTCGGTTGAATTAAAATTCCGTGAGAACTAAGGTACTGGAGAATGCTATGTGTGGCACGGGCCTAAAAACTAGCAATTGAGGGATGAAAAAACAATTATAAACAACTGTGAGAGGGCTTCCCTGGTGGTGCGGTGATTAAGAATCCACCTGCCAAGGCAGGGGACACGGGTTTGAGTCCTGGTCTGGGAGGATCCTACATGCCGCGGAGCAACTAAGCCCATGTGCCACAACTACTGAGCCTGCACTCCAGAGCCTGCGAGCCACAACTACTGAGCCCATGCGCTACAACTACTGAAGCCCGCACGTCTAGAGCCTGTGCTCTGAAACAAAGAGAAGCCCGTGCACCGCAACCAAGAGCAGCCCCCGCTCGCTGCAACTAGAGAAAGCCCGTGTGCAGCAACGAAGACCCAACGCAGCCAAAAATAAAATAAATTAATTAAAAAGAAAAACTGTGAGGCTTTGTTCTAGATGTTCAATTGCTCTATTGTAAAACATGTATCAGAAAGCCCGAGGGGGAGGGGAGAGTTGGAGGGCGCTGGGGTTCAGGACTATAACTTCAAATTCATCTGCCCTTAGACTCAAATTTGGCCGAGAGGGACAGTGCATTATACACTCATATAACTGTCCAATTCTTGCTTCTGAACCCAAACACGCTGGTGACAAGAGGCGGTGCTCTGAGGATCGGTGTCTTTCCATGTGAAATGGGAACAAAGAAAGAATGGAGGAGTGCAATTCCTCAACTATTCTGAAAACAGGACGTGCTTCGTGTGTGCTTATTAACGTTTTAATGTTTCTCTGCAAAACGCTGAGAAATACACGGTGATGGAAACTCCGCTTTGGTTTAAATTAAAATTGAAGATGAATCACAGAAGCTAAGGTTTACTAGGCCCCCTCTTCTCGGCCCTTACATTTATTCTTCAGTTCCCTGCAGTTACAAAAAACTCTGCAGCAAATGGCATTCCTTCTCCCATGGAGCCAAAAAAGTGCTGGAGTTCTTGGCGGCAAGCGGCTCACTTCCAGGAGAAAGAAACTCCTCAAAAGAGACAGCGTCTGGTGCTAAGAATTTAGCCCACAATCCTCAATTCAAACAGCATTCAGAAAAGCAAAGAGGGCCCCTTCTTCTGTCTTATTGTCATGAAATTTAGAAGTAAAGTTAATTTGAGAGTCTGGCTGAGCTGCCGGTAACCTCCACCCACATCTCAGTGGAATGATAAAAGGCACACTCTTGCTAAAATGAGTTTATGCCTTAAGGTCATTTTAATCCCAGTGGTCTATTCCAAAGAGCAGAACATTCTTTAAAAGCTTTATATTGTGATTAGATGATTGGGGTTTTAGGGTTTAAGTGGTACTTTTCCTTCAGCAGAGATCTGCAAAAATTGAATAACTTTTCAACAAATATTTGCCTGAAATGAAAAAGCTTTCCTTTTTCTTAGTGTGACCACAACCTTGACCATATGATCATTAGACTCGGCTGTTTTCAGACAGCTTGGCTTACCCAGGCAAGCAAATGCAATGAAAATGCCTTTATCCAAAAATACACATTTTCTAAGGCAGGTTTTGAGCACAAGCTAATTTCACCAATTCACTTAGGGCGAATCGGCCGCACGAGACGAAATTATTAAGAGCATCTCCTAGTACAGGGCCATACTTTCAGGAGACTGAATCTCCTTGGGGAGACAGTCTAGGCTCCTGGCTCACAATTTTGTGTCAGGACAGCCTCGAAGGTTACGCAGTGCAGCCCACGATTTTTTCCAACAACACAGGTAAGTCTCAACTTCTGTCTCTGACAATATGGAAACTAAACTTGAGACGCTGTCACGACAGAGCATGTAAAAATGCCACATAAAATACAACCCACATTCTTTTCAATGTTTAGTTTTACTCGGGAAACAAAAACAGTAAGGACATCCCCCAGGGACTCAAAAATGACAAGGACATTGCAAACAAAGTCCTGAGTAAGAGTCTGTGAGCACCTCCAGAGCCAGGAGAGTGCTGGCATCCAGTTAGAATGCAGGGCCCCGTGGAGGGCTGGGGCCCGTGGGGAGGGGCAGTGGGTACACTCAGAGACACGCACCCTCTGGCACCCACTGTGGGCTCTGGTGTGGAAAAGGGTGAGCACGAGTATTAATAAGTGAAGGTCTCTCCTTTTACGGGCTGAGAATTCAAATCATGACATCCTGTGTGGTCTGGTGACACCCATGCTAAGATTTTTGTTTGTTTGGTTTTTGTGGGGTTTTTTTTGCGGTATGCGGGCTTCTCACTGCTGTGGCCCCTCCCGTTGCGGAGCACAGGCTCCGGACGCGCAGGCTCAGCGGCCATGGCTCACGGGCCCAGCCGCTCCACGGCATGTGGGATCTTCCCGGACCAGGGCACGAACCCACATCTCCTGCGTCGGCAGGCGGACTCTCAACCACTGTGCCACCAGGGAAGCCCTAAGATTTTTTTTTCAAGTGGTCCTGTGATGCCAGGATGCCACACATGGAATCAATTTTTCAAGTCTTTGCTCAAGTCAGCTCGTCAGCGAGGCCCTCCCTGTCACAGGATGACACATGCGCTCCCCGGAGCTCCTTTTCCCCCTAGCCCTCGCTGCCTCCCAGCATTAAGTTATGTATGTTATTCAACTGTTGGGTTGTTTGCCCGTCTCCACCACCAAGACTGGAATTTCTAGGAGGACCGGGGCTCTGTGCCTGCCTGAAGGAGGCGCCCCGAGTGGTCTCTGTTACGACTAGCACCCGCACGTACCGGATAATCACGGGACGGGACGCATCTGAGTGACACTGCCGCGCCTGTCTGGGCAACGGGGTTAGATACCCGCACTTTCCTGAACTCACTGAGACTTTTCCAGTGAGCGCTGGGGCTGGCGGGTAGATTTGAACCTGGCTATAGCAAAGTGAAATAAAGACACTGCACGCTTGTGTGAGCACAAAAAGGAACCGTGAGGTGGGCGGGAGCAGGGGGATTTCGAGGAGTGAGGAAAAGCGCAGCGTGGGCGGGTGTGGGAAACGCAGACAACACCTCACAGGCCTAGCCCGGGCCCAGGATGGAAGGCACAGCCACACAGGAGCCTGACGTGTCTGAAAGGAGGCGACGCCACAGTGGGCGTGAGATGAACAAGAGGTTTTAATTATCCTTCCGAGAGAGTCAGGTATTGACAGAGAATGCCTGAGTAATGCAGAACTAGAGCAGGGCCTGGCATGGTGGGTTTTTCCCCAACTGAAATGCAAACGTCAGCTACTCATCAACCAAGTTCGCTATCTTTCTTCCACAGGGGCCCCAGAGAGCAGCTAAGAAGATGTAGTGGCCAAGCCCAACAGTCTCCAACAGACTCCAATCCCCGTGCTCAGAACACAGAGCTCCGTCTACGAGCCCACGACTCAGCGTGCTCTGAGCTTTCCAGGAATTGCAGAAAAAAGTGAAGGACTGGCAACGCAAACACCCTTGTGATCGTGATTAATTTTTCACGGTCTGACACTGACCAGGCATTCTTCCTCATCCACATTTCCTCCCTCTTCACGTGCAAGGTCTGGTTTCCCCTTTTACTGCTTCGTTAATTCGCTGGTTGCCGCTCTCCACAGGTGTCTGGTAACTAAATTCTCTCCAACGATTGTCTTCCCTGTATCTTACACATGTGAAAGACATTCCCTGTCGAATTTTCGTCCATCTAAAGTTTTCCTGAGAGAATCAAAGCAAAGATCTGACACTTGCCTTGCTTGCTGTTTTTGCTTTTTATTTTGAACACTCCATTTATTTCAACTAACCGCAGACACAAAAAGTGCCTTTCCCCCACTGCTTGTCATCCATTTCTTATCTCATCTTCTTTGCGATGCAGTACCATTTAAAAAAAAAATCTATTTTACTTTCTAAATCGCTTTCAAGGAGGGCTGTTACAAAGTAAATGCAAATCTGGAATTCCTCGGTATACGCTGGAGGCTTTCCCTTTCCATTGTATGCCTTGATGAATTAACATATAAAGAAATCCCTCTGGAAATACATTTATCAAATTTGGTACCACAAAATATGAGATGCCGTGTTTAGCAAAGCACCTCAATACCTGTAATCAAGAGCCACTGTTTCGTGCTCCAAGACAAAGAATCTACTTTCCTGGACTGTATAACATAAAAGAGCTCTTTTCAATTCATACTTGAGATGCACACCATTCGATGTACATTGTGCCTGAAGAGAAGCGGGCTGTGATTCAGTGTCGCCAAACTCCATGCATACAAATGACCAGGAGCAGCTTCGTGACAATCAGGGTGAGAGACACCATCTTTCTGGGGTTACAGAGGGTGGTGGCCAAGAGCGGTGGCTCGTTGAGGAAATGAAGAAAGCTCTCAGAGAACACTACCTCGTGTGGAATGCAGAGCTACAGCTGGCCAAGACAGAAGCACCTGGAGGTTTGGTTGGGTGTTTTACTCCAAGGTAGGATCTATATTCTGTTCAGGGCTCAGAAGAGGTTACTGTGGTAGGCTGAATAAGGGACCCCCAAAATATGCATATCATTATCTCCAGATCCTGTGGATATGTTATGTGACACAGCAAAAGGAACTCTGCAGACGTGACTGAGTTGAGAACCTAGAGATGGGGAGAGGAGCAGGGATCACCTAGGTGGGCCCAACGTCACCACAAGGGTCCTGATAGGAGGGCGGCAGAAGGGAGATTTGACTCCAGAAAAGGAGTATCAGAGAGATATAGCATGAGAAAGATCCAGCCAGCCACTGCTGGCTTTGAGGATGGAGGAAGGGGCCACAAGCCAAGGAATACAAGCGGCCTCTCGAAGCTGGAAAAGGCAAGGAAACAGATTCTCCACTAGAGAATGATCCAGAAGAAACAGCCCCAATGACACCTCGATTTTAGCTTAGTGCAGCAGTGAGGGTGCTCAGAGAAACAGGACCGGTGGGAGATTTACAATGAGGGACTGGCTGACATGATTCTGGAGGCCGAGAAACGCCGTGATCTGCAACCTGCAAACGGGAGACCCAGGAGAGCCAGTGCTACAACTTGGTCTGAGTCCAAAGGCCTGAGAACCAGGAGAGCCGCTGGTGTAAATCCCAGTCTGAGGGCAGAGGCAAAGATGAGCTGAGACGTCCCAGCTCGAGTAGTAAGGCAGGAAAAAACAGGGATGAACTCCGCCCTCCTACACTTTTTGTTCCATTCAGGCCTTCAACATATTCATGATATCCACCCACCCTGGGGAAAGCCATCTGCTTGACTTTGAGTTCACGGGTTCAAATACTAATCTCATTAGGAAACACCCTCCCAGGCACAGCCAGAAGTAACATCCGGACACCCCATGGCCAGTGAAGTTGACACAGAAAATAAACCTTCACACCCAGTGAGACCAACTCTGGACTTGTGACCCCAGAACTGTAAGATAAGATGTTTCTGTGGTTTTAAGCCACTAAGTTTGTGGTAGTTTGTTACAGCAGCAACCAAAGTGATGTCTCGGCATCACGGCAGCCTGGCTGTTAGGAGCTGCGGACAGGAAGCAGGCTGCCTTGATGTGGACCCATTCTGCCACTTACTAGCTTTTGGCCTTAGGCAAGTTTCCCAAACTATTATCCTGAAAGAGGATAATATGGGTATAGACCTGTCTGGTTTGGAGTTCCTCAGAAGCAGACCCTAAAACAAGGATTCACATGCAAGAGTTACTTGGGAGGTCCAGAGGATGTCCATGGGGGTGGGGAAGAGATACACGGAAGGGAAAAGCAAGCACAAGTTGTATCATTAAGCCACCTACCACCTGGGCTCCTGACACTTAATCCCTCAGGGAAGGTCTGGTAAATGGTGCAACAGCTCCTTCAGAATTACCCCAATTTCCCCCTCGCCCTACCACCCTCTTCCCCACCCCCCAACATGCCCCAGGAGTGAGAGACTGAGGTATTTAACGCAAGTCCCTGAAAATCATTGGTTGATGACTGTTCCTCTAGGTGTTAATTCCCCATTGCCTCCTACCTAGAGGATGGCCAGAATGGCCTTCGGTCTATCTGGTTCAAAAAAAAAGGAGAGAGAAAGAGAAAAAAAAGAGCACAGAGATGCCGATGGTGGCAGCTGGCTGTCAGACAAGTAGGTGGAAGGGATACAGGAGGGGGCTGAGTGTCTGCTGCAGCCTTTCACGTGGTGGTCGGAGGATTCATTCCATGGTTCCATCTTTCCCTCACTCAGAGCCTAGCTCACAGTAGGCGTTTAATAAAGGTTAGTGATCTTAACCGCTAGGTCCCTTTTCTCTGTGTCCCCAAGGCACCCCAACTGTGGTGCTTAGCGACCTGTGCCGTAAATACCTGGTAGCTTCAGGTTGCCCTGACGCAACCGTAAGCAGCTGGGGGGCAGCAGATGGCACTTCTTCATTCGCTATACAAATGCTCAGTGGGGCATGGTAGCAGCGTTATAAATGTCTGTTGAGTGGCTGCTGCATGAATAGTATGTGGAAACCCAAAGCACTTGGCAATAGGAAGAAAGGACATTTAAGAGTGAAGCACGGGCCACAGTTACCATGTGACCCAGCAACTCTGCTCCTAGGTGTATACCCCAAAATGCTGAACAAGGCACGGATGTCCACTGTCACCACGTATATTCAACATAGTTTAGGAAATCCTAGCCACAGCAATCAGAGAAGAAAAAGAAATAAAAGGAATCCAAATTGGAAAAGAAGAAGTAAAACTCTCACTGTTTACAGATGACATGATGCTATATATAGAAAATCCTAAAGATACTACCAGAAAACTACTCGAGCTCCTCAGTGAATGTGGTAAAGTTGCAGGACACAAAATTAATACACAGAAATCTGTTGCATTTCTATACACTAACAACAAAAGATCAGAAGGAGAAATCAAGAAAACAATCCCATTTACCACCACATCAAAAAGAACAAAATACCGGGCTTCCTTGGTGGCACAGTGGTTGAGAGTCCGCCTGCCGATGCAGGGGACACGGGTTCGTGCCCCGGTCCGGGAGGATCCCACGTGCCGCAGAGCGGCTGGGCCCGTGGGCCATGGCCGCTGGGCCTGCGCGTCCGGAGCCTGTGCTCCGCGGCGGGAGAGGCCACAGCGGTGAGAGGCCCGTGCACCGCAAAAAAAAAAAAACAACCTAGGAATAAACCTACCTAAGGAGACAAAAGACCTTTACTCTGAAAACTATAAGATGCTGATGAAAGAAATCAGAGATGACAGAAACAGATGGAAGGATATACCATGTTCTTGGATTAGAAGAATCAATATTATCAAAATGACTATACTACCCAAGGCAATCTACAGATTCAGTGCAATCCCTATCAAATTACCAATAGCATTTTTCACAGAACTAGAACAAAAGAATTCTAAATTTTATATGGAAACAAAAAAGACCCCAAATAGCAAAAGCAATCCTGAGAATGAAAAACGGAGCTGGAATAATCAGACTCCCTGACTTCAGACTATATTACAAGGCTACAGTAATCAAAACAATATGGCACTGGCACAAAAACAGAAATATAGATAAATGGAAGAGGATGGAAAGCCCAGAAATGAACTCATGTACCTATGGTCAACTAATCTATAACAAAGAAGGCAAGAATATATAATGGAGAAAAGACAGTCTCTTCAATAAATGGTGCTGGGAAAACTGGACAGCTATATGTAAAAGAATGAAATTAGAACACTCTCTAACACCATACACAAAAATAAACTCGAAATGGATCAAAGACCTAAATGTAAGGCCGGATGATATAAAATTCCTAGAGGAAAACATAGGCAGAACACTCCTTTACATTAATTGAAGCAATATCTTTTTTGATCCACCCTCTAGACTAATGAAAATAAAAACAAAAATAAACAAATGGAACCTAATTAAACTTAAAAGCTTCTGCACAGCAAAGGAAACTATAAACAAATCGAAAAGACAACCTACAGAATGGGAGAAAATATGTGCAAATGAAGCGAAAGACAAGGGATTAATCTCCAAAATATACAAACTGCTCATGTAGCTCTATGTAAAAAAAAAAAAACAAACAACCCAATCAAAAAATGGGCAGAAGATCTAAACAGACATTTTTCCAAGGAAGACATACAGATGGCCAAAAAGCACCTGAAAAGATGCTCAACATCACTAGTTATCAGAGAAATGCAAATCAAAACTATTATGAGGTAACGTCTCACACCAGTCAGAATGGCCATAATCAGAATGTCTACAAACAATAAATGCTGGAGAGGATGTGGAGAAAAGGGAGTCCTCCTACTGTTGGTGGGAATGTAAATTGGTAAAATCACTATAGAGAACATAATGGAGATTCCTTAAAAAACTAAAAGTAGAACTACCAAATGATCCAGCAATCCCACTCCAGGGCATATATCCAGGGAAAACCATAATCCGAAAGGACACATGCACCACAATGGTCATTGCAACACTGTTTACAATAGCCAGGTCATGGAAGCAACCTAAATGTCCATCAACAGAGGAAAGGATAAAGAAGATGTGGTACATATATACAATGCCAATATTACTCAGCCATTAAAAAAAGGAATGAAATAATACTATTTGCAGCAACATGGATGGACCTAGAAATTATACTTAGTGAAGTATGTCAGACAGAGAAAGACAAATATCATATGATATCACTTACATGTGGAATCTAAAAAAATGGTACAAATGAACTTATTTACAAAACAGAAACAGACTCACAGATGTAGAAAACAAATTTACGGTTACGGGGGGAAAAGTGGGGGAGGGATAAATTGGGAGATTGGGATTGACACACACACACTACTATATATAAAATGAATAACTAATAAGGACCTGCTGTAGAGCACAGGGAACTCTACTCAATACTGTGTAATGGCCTACATGGGAAAAGAATCTAAAAAAGAGTGGATCTATGTATATGTATAACTGATTCACTTTGCTGTACACCTGAAACTAACACAACATTGTAAATCAACTGTACCCCAATAAAAATTTTTTAAAAAACAGTGACTCCAGCAGATACTTGTACACAAATATTCACTGCAGAACTATTCACAATAGATGGAAACAACCAAAAGATTTACAAAGAGATGAATAGGTAAACAAAATGTGGTCCATTCACACCAAAGAATATTAGTTGGCCATAAAAAGGAAGGAAGCACTGATATACTCTATGACATGACTGAACCTCGAAAGCACTGTGGTGAGTGAAAGAAGCCAGTAACAAAAAATGCACATACTGTATGAGGCCATTTATATGAAATATCCACAACAGGTAAATCTATTGAGATAGAAGGTAGATCAGTGCTTACCAGGGGCTGGGGTGGGAGGTGATGCGGAGTGAAGGCCTAATGGGGACAGGGTTTCATTTTTAGGCGATGAAAAGGCTCTGGAAGTAGAGGTGAGGATTGCGTAATCCCATGAATGTACTAAATGCCACTGAGCTGTTCACTGTGTAATGATTTAAACGGTCAATTTTTAATTCATGTGTATTCTACCTCATTAAAAAAGAAAAAAAGCTCAAGTTAGAAAAACAACACTCTTGATGCCGGGCAACCAGACTACTATCTTCCCATTTCTGGGAGCAGAGCGCTGTGAAAATCTCAGAGTTTAACAAGAAGCAAATTGGGTTTGAATCCTAACTCTCCTCACTACCAGCCAGGCGAGCTGGGTTTGAGTGTCATTTTCTGCCAGGTGGAGAGGGCTACATTCCAGGATTGTTCGGAAGCATAGAGGGAGAAACAGATGAACACTCCTCGCACACAGTAGGCTCTTTAATGAATGTGAGCAGATGGCTGTCCTGACCGGGGTGACTCCCTGCTACGCGGCAGTGTGTCCAGTCCTTCTGGACTCAAGACAAAGGCTCACATTCTGCAGAATGTATCTAACACCTGCTGCAGTTTTTGTTGCCCTTTTCCAGGTGCAGGACTCACACGTCAGACACCATCCTTCATTTACGGAGAGCAGCGATAGCCGAGTCTCACTGAAGGGCCACCCATGTAGCAGGAATACTACCCTGGCCGTATTTTCAGACCATGCAACCGACGGTGAGCCCTCGGCCTCTACTTAACTCACCGGATTGATTTCACAATCCCTGGCTTACAAAGAACGCCAAAACAAGGCCCTAAAAAGAAAGGTGGAATGATGGATAGCACAGGCTTTGTCATCTTCCGCAAATGTCAGACGTACCTGGCTGAGTTTATGGTCTTAACAAAGGTCTAGCTACAGTTAAACTTAGTGTATCCCTTTAAACCAACTGGCAAAACCAATGGATTAAGACCGCCCAACCCTCAATGCTGCTTTGCCAGCCTTCCCAGGTCTCCCAGGAAGGCCTGTAAAAGCAGGAAAAGCCCTCCCAGACTCCAGCGTCCTGCCTTTGCTTCCTCTTTAAAATGCAAGCAAAACTTTTCTAATGGGCTCATAGAGGTCAGCCCTCAGCTGTTGTATGCAGCTCCCATTACATTTAGATTATTGAAGGCTTTCCCTGTCACTGTCAATTTGCCAGGCTCACTGAGAACAAGCAACATTCCTATTAAATTGAAGAAGCATTTAAGAAATATCAACATGAGGTCTAGATCCCTCCCGCTACTGGATCCAGTAGCGGTTCTCAACCTGGGGTCATTCTGCACCCCCCAGGGGACCTTGGGCAATGTCTGGAAACGTGTTTGGTTCTCAGGACTGGGGATGGACGTTGCTACTGGCATCCAGTGGGGAGAGGCCAGGGATGCTGGTAAACATCCTACCGTGCCCAGGACAGCCCCCAGCACCAATAATATGGGTCCCAAATGCCACGTCCTCCAAGGTTGAGAAACCTTAACTTGGAGGAGCAGTCCAATGATTGAAACATGTATCTCACTGGCCCCCAAAGGGAAACCCATAAAGCGATCGATTTTTCAAGCACCTATTCATTCCTCATTTATTTGGTCATTCATGAATTTGTTTCTATGCTGAATCTAACTGGGATTCCCCCATTAGGTTGCTATAGAGCCTCTCTAAGCGTTTCTTCCCTTTTTTCCTCCAAGAGGTTGCTAGGAAGAGAGAAAAGTCTGTTTGTTGTCCGTAGGATAACGGACAGCTTAGTCAGGCAGAGCTCCAGCCATGCAGTTTGGCTATTATTTTTTCTTTAGAGAGATAAATCAGATTTACACAGTAAAATATCTAAGCAGGGTTTTTGTTTATTTGTATCATTCTTCAATTTCAGGAGAATGTCTGTCCACGTGACATCATCTGACGAAAGAGAAATGAAAGTGAAATCCTTAAGGAGGCAATGAATTTGCTCCCCACAGAGGGGCTGAGTCCTATCACGCCACGGGTCCAGCGGGGTGTGTCCATTCCAGACTCACAGAGCAGCCAGCAGAGCAGCACTTCTCAACCGTGCATACACCGGGGTCACCTGCAGAGCCTGCTACCAGGCAGACCCCTGGGCCACCCCAAAAGGCCCAGGCAATGAGCACTCAAGAAGGAGCAAGTGTCTGTACTGACCCAATATCAACTGAGCAAGGGTCTGTACTAACCCAATACCAATTGAGCAAGGGTCTGTACTAACCCAATATCAACTGAAGGGACGCGTAGGTCAGGACACACTGTCCACAGAAGCTTCTCATCATCCCAAGCAGCCTCCTTTAAGGGTGCACTCCAGGCTCTGAATTGCTTCTTCCTGATTCTCCTATTGTTTTTTGTTGCACATCACGTGCAGTGAAAGGGAAATCCCAGGGGGGCGGGCGGGAGGGGGGAGTTGAGGTTGAGGGCAGGATGGGTGAAGAACGTAGCACAGGGAGCATGTTTGTCTGTGGAGACAGTTCCAGAGTGTGATGGTTGTTGGTTCGCCCCTTCCATAAGACGTCTCCTCAGGCACGGGTGACTTGATTAGAGGTTTGCTGATCCACATGTTCATAAAGCTGGGCACCGGGTGTTGTCTATGCATCTGTGAAGGGCAATGCTGAAGAGACTGACATTAGTCTGCATTTATACAGAAATGATCTGTCAACCTCCAAGTAAACAGAATCGGCCCATGTGCTTATCACATTTGGAGCAGGGGGCTGTGAAGTCAATGGTGTGTCCTGGAGGAAGCCGCAGAGGCAATGATTTCTCTACAGGCAGCACAGGTCCATTTTATGTGCAATGCTGACTTCTAAACCAGTGACTGAACGATGGGCATATCCATGGCAGACGAACTTAGAGCAAGGAGCACTTGGACCAGGCTTGTCTGTGGTAGCTCAGCAGAGCATCCGATCTCGATGTGAGCTCCAAACTTGCAGGATTTATTATTTCTCCTCCCTTCAATTGTCAAGGAGTAAATCTACCTATGAGACAACGGCATAACTGGTAGTTTTACTGAGTAATACAGAATATTCCACACTTCTAGTCCGTCCTCACAAAGAGAATATGAAGATCAGTTGCCTTAATATCTATGGAGCGTGGAGCTAAAAATGTACCACAGACAGGTTTGGAATGGGCTGCCATTGCTTTCACTTGGTCAACCCAGTTACAAAAGTTCACAGGGACACCAGACTGGATTTAGAGAGTTAATGTTTTCGGTATCCCTCATTCAGTGAGTTTATTATTGAAATATCTACCATTTCTTCACTGTCCATCCTAAACGAGAGACGTGATGGTCCATGGTTTCTTTAAGGAAGGTAAAATAACCAATGTTTTGATGTACTGAATAGTTACTTTAGCTTCTAACCTCTAACCAAGGGCGCCGGCAAAGGCTCTTTGCCCCTGGCTTGGGAGAGGAATGTTTTTCAAACCTGGCTCTGTTAACCCCAGATGCATCCTTCCTGATAACGTGGCAGGCCCAAGACCTGTGGGAATCAACTCAAAGAAGCACCGTCGGAAGAGCCCAAACCATTGGTGTGCTCAGCGGTGTAGACTCTCAGTGGGGATGCTGGGCGGGGCGGGAAGTATGAAGACATCTCAGGGGTAGTAGGACAACCCATTCTTTCATCCACCCGCTCCCACCCACTCCCAACCACTCTCCCTCATCAAGTGAGAAATAATGTGCCCATTCCTTACATTTTTGTTCTCCTGAGATTGCTATTTCTGTGGCTTGACTTTTGCCAGGTCAAAACAAAAATGAGCGTGGATCAGAGAAAAAACAATTCACTTACGGTGATGGGAAATGTTATCTAACATTGGACAATAAATGGAATGAAAGCAAAATAAATGGTAATAAATGAAGATGGCTGTGAAATAACCAGATAAGCAGATTCCTCTTTGCTTAGTATAAGTGGCATATTTCTCCAAAGCCTTTATCTCCGGTGAACCCTACAACAAGAGGCAGCGAGATTAAAGATCTACTCAAGGGCATACAGCCATCAACTGGGACTAGTGGGAGGAGACGGAACCCAGACCCCTCCTAAACTCCGGGTCCTCATTTGTTTTCCACTGAGCCATGTGATATTCATCTATTTTTCTATCTATCCATCAACTTATCTATTTTAGCTAGAATTGTATATCACTACCTGGAATAGGCAGAAATGTAAAAATCACACTTCTCAGAAGTGACGTATCATAAACCAAGTATGCACATGTAGGACCTAAAATGAGACAGAAGCTAGTGTTTTCTGTCTTTTCCTTATATTCGTTCTATAAAGTGAGGCAGATATCCAGTCTGGTTTTAAAAAGAAATCTGACCTTAGTCATCACGCAATATATGAGCACAAAAACTTCAAGAATTTTTAATACTTCTTGACTAGTACTTGGTACAATTGAATTTATTTCCAATTTGGCCACACCCTAACTTCACTATTTTGGCCAAGTTCCATAAGATCTCCAGCCCTCAACTCCTTATCTGCAAAACAAGGGTGTCACGCTAGGTTAGCCCTAAATACCTTGTCCTGAAATACTTTGAAACTTTACAGAAGTACAATTTCTATAGCTCTGTATCAGTGTCACTGGACCTTCTCATTTGCAAATGCTTAATGACCTTCACCATCCTCCTGACACTGGTAAAAGCTAAAAGAAGTTGTAAAATAACTTGGAAGTTCCAGAAAGAAGGCAAAGTAGTCATTAGGACCATTATTATATAACTATAGCTTAAAAACAGAATCACATAGGGAGAATTTTCTGGGGAATATAATGGTACATAATTTCATAAAATTATACAAATACATCAACTGGCACACAATAAAAACCTAACAATACTTTTCATATAATTTTCTAATTGTTCACCTTTTGCTAAAGAAAAATTATTTTTCATTTACAATACTCATTCCAAAAAGTGTCACCAAAATTATTTTTATGATCACTTAAAAAATTATGATAAAGATAAACCACTTTGATTTGTTTGAATAAGCCCAATACCTGTGGCAGGTTCTTAAAAAATTGTATATTCACTCTTGCTCCAGAAACTATTTAAGATCCCTTGCTGAGGTCACTGTATTTAAAGGCAAAACCTACCCACTTTAGAAGCCTTAAAGGAGTTCAAAAAGACACTGTCAGAACCCTAGGTGTGAAAAAAATGCCTGTGCTTAATTCAGGAGCCCTTAACACCGTGCAGCATTTTCTCAAGGCATACAAATCGACCCCCACACAGCATTTGTCTCACGACTAACCCCAGTCCCCATCTGCTACCCCTGTCTCCCTTTTACGTGTATAGACATGGTGCCTGACCTTCGGGCACTTATGCTCTAGTGCAGGAGATAAAATGCATACACATGAAATAATTAGAGCACAATTAAGAGATCAATGTCATATGACTGTGAGTACAAAGGTTGCAGAGGAAAGAGAGGGTACTGAATGCTTAATTAACTGAAGAAAGGAGTGGGTCCCTGAGGGAGGTGAGACAAGGCAGCCAAAAGCCATGACTCAAGAATAAATTCAGCTTTTGCAAAAACAACATTGACGTCCGTGAAGATGAGACTGAATGTGGAAACGGTGGGGAAATGGACTGGATAAGTTGGTGGAGGTGGGGGGCAGTTCATACTGGACCTTAATAACTGATCTATACTTCTAGTGGCAGACACTGCATTTTTATCTCCACCTTCCAAAAAGTGTAAGATAGTATGTCCCCCATGGAGTGAAACTAGTCCAGTGGGAAATGGAAGATAAACTTCCCCTCCTTTGTCCACTCCATGGACTCCTTCAAGTTGGAGGTCCTGCTCGCAGATCTACCAGATAAATCCTGCATGCCTTATGAACACATATACAGAGAGAGACGTGCTGTGCTTTGGGGGGCCTTATCATGAAACAGGAGTTAGCATGATTAAACATCACATGCTATTGGTTCACAACTTTTCTTTCCTCACTTTTTCCCCTCATCCTCATGCCCCACACCTTTATCTTCCCCAACCATCACCCTTGAATTGGTACTTTAATACATACCATTAACACAAACTAAAAATATTTTCCTAAATTTGTAAAAATGTGTACCTGGAATGGAAATAAATAGTAACGACTACCCTGTAAAAAAAAAAACCAAAAAAAACCCCCACAATATCTTTCCACCTCTACTCCCCCTTAATAGGGCGGGAAGTCATCCCAGAGTTGAGAATGAATGGATATTGTCTAAAGTCTGAAGTTGACAAACCATGATACTGAGGTTTATTATGTTATTTAAACTATAAAGACAGTCATCAGACCTAATACACAGCCTTAAATTTCTATATAAAGAGCACACACAAAGCGAACAGATCATGTGTCAAAACTTGGAACATAAAGAACATATAACAGAAAGCAATCATAACATACCATAAAGTGACAGAATTGAGATCAAGTTAATCGGTTCATCAACAGATAGAAATGGGATAAACTCACAGACTAAAAGGAAAGAATTTCCATCTTGGACCGAAATTAAGTACGTGCTGTATGTAAGAATGCAACTAAAGCAAAATTACAGCCATACAAAGACATGTCAGAAAATGCAAAGAAAAAGGAAGTATGGATCTGGATGTTTATATCTCATGAATTAAAAATAATGCAAAAGAAGATGAATCAAAGTTAAAGCACATTAAATAGAGAGGGCACAATCACTGCAATAATCGGACATAAATCACTTTGTGCTTCACGTAGCATCAACGTGCCTAAATAAAAAAGCTGCAGGAAATAACAAGAAAAATATCAAATGAAAATGGATAGTGGTGTGAGACTTGAATCCCTGTCTGTCCTGGAGAGACCAAACACTGGCATGTTTCCTTTGGTGCCACCTGTACAGCAGTGGTATCGTACATTGCTCTTCTGGCATTGCACTAGAGTGAGCATTTTCTTTCACTTTCGACCAGCGAGCTCTTACCACCCTCCAGGTACTGACTCCACCATCACTATATTCTGCACCAGCTGCAGTTTCCCAAAGGACTACAAAGTTGGGGAGAAGCTTACAAACATGCCCACATGTGCATGTATGTATGTCATGTTGGCTGGCTACGTTTTCTTTACAATGGAAATCCGCACTAAATGATCTTTAAAAGAGTCTCCACAACTTGAAAGAAATTTTCACATGCTCCTTCTCCTTCAGTATTAGTAAAGCATAGATGGCAATGTTCCATTCTGATGCATTTTAAACATAATAGCATGGTACTCTCACCTAAATGGGAAGGAAATCCAAAAAAAGGGGATATATGGATACATATACCTGATTCACTTTGCTGTACAGCAGAAACCAACACAACATTGTAAAGCAACTATATGCCAGTAAAAATGTAAAAACAAAAATAAAAATGTTCTGAAAACTAAAAATAAATAAAGCATAACAGCATTCTGTTGGAGAAGAGACCAAGAAAACTGCTGCTCAAGGAAGGTGAAGAAAAGCCACATTAGAGAAATCCCATGCCATTCTGAATCTCTGCTCTAGAAGCTGCAGAAACAGTTCAGTCTTGGTATGAGATACCGTACTGAACACCCAGCTACATTTCCTCCAGACTGAAAACCATACATCTCTCTTACTTTTCTCCATAGTCCTTAAATTTAAGCTTTTTAACAACTTCTCACTGAAAGCTTCAGGAGTGGTTCAGAATTATTTTATATATGTATAATATATATACACATATATAATATATATATTTAAAAATATATTTATATATATAATATACATGTTTTAATATATATATAAAATATGTATCAAAACCTAAAGCTGGACACAGAGTTAGAAGGAATATCACTAGCCTAGTTCAAAATTTGCAAAGATGTTCCTTATAACCTCTATGCTTTATATAATTCACTAGTAAATTCTGAAGTGAATACTTTTCTAAAAGCAATAGTTGTATAATGTTTTATCATTTACTTACTTTTTGAGTGCAAACTACCATTTGCTTTCTTAAGCCAATCTAATTGGAAAGGTATCAAGGAATTAAAGGGGATACTAAAATATATTTTAAAGGAAATTATTATCTCCAGATACAGGAAAAGTAGAGGCACAAGGATGTGGTGACCAGAACTTGAGGGGTGAAGGGGGTCTCTGAAAATAATGTTGCAGACCAGTGGCTTAGTTCCTTTATGATACACAAATATCCCAGATTAGAAGAAACAGAGACCAGCATTATCCAAATACCAACCTCCAAAGACCTCCACTTATGACCTCAAACACATTTTAAGTTTGTCACATGGTTCCCCTTTTATTGCACTTAACTCCAGGAAAACCAGACTTTTGTCCCATATGTCCCTTATGTTATTAATGTTTCATTCCCAGGCTGACAAAATCCTATCCAAATTTCAAACTCACCCCAAATGTTTCCTCTTTGATCCACTATTCCCCTGATGCTTTTAAGTGTGTAAGACACTCTCCCTCTTTTAAACACATATAGGGCTTTTATCTGTCATGGGAAATTTGCCTTATGTTATGGTTGTTCGGGAAGTCATATTCCCCATTAACCTATATCATAAGGTTAGGGACAGTTTCACACACATCTGTGTGACATGGAGTAGTCAGTGTACACTGACTACATTGAATCAAACAAAATTGAAAGAAATGGACCTTGTTATCTTAAAATAGCTCTTCAAAATAGAAGAAAATATAATGAAAAAGCCCCAAATTACATAGTACTTGAAGCTGAGTAGTTCTGCTAAGTGGTATTTTTAGGAGTCCTAAATGCTCCGGCTGCACACACATGGAAGACAGGATTGTAAACAGTTGCCATGCCTCACAGAGAGACATCAGCAGGTGATTCTGACTGGTTAGGTTTTTTGTTGTTGTTTTCTCAGAATATAGAAACAAGTTCATAATTTGCATAACAGAGGTCAGCTCCTTTTTTTTTTTTTTAGAACTCGATTTTATTTTTTTATACAGCAGGTTCTTATTAGTCATCTACTTTATACTTATTAGTGTATGTGTGTCAATCCCAATCTCCCAATTCATCCAACCATCACCACCCACCCCCACTTTCCCCCCTTGGTGTCCATATGTTTTTCCTCTACATCTGTGTCTCTATTTCTGCCCTGCACACCAGTTCAACTGTACCATTTTTCTAGGTTCCACATATATACATTAATATACGATATTTGTTTTTCTCTTTCTGACTTAATTCACTCTGTATGACAGTCTCTAGATCCATCCACGTCTCTACAAATGACCCAATTTTGTTCCTTTTTATGGCTGAGTAATATTGCATCGTATATATGTACCACATCTTCTTTATCCATTCGTCTGTCGATGGGCATTTAGGTTACTTCCATGACCTGGCAATTGTAAATAGTGCTCCAATGAACATTGTGGTACATGACTCATTTTGAATTATGGTTTTCTCAGGGTATATGCCCAGTAGTGGGATTGCTGGGTCATATGGTAATTCTATTTTTAGTTTTTTAAGGAACCTCCATACTGGTCTCCACAGTGGCTGTATCAATTTAGATTCCCACCAACAGTGCAAGAGGGTTCCCTTTTCTCCATACCCTCTCCAGCATTTGTTGTTTGTAGATTTTCTGAAGAAGCCCATTCTAACTCGTGTGAGGTGATACCTCATTGTAGTTCTGATTTGCATTTCTCCAATAATTAGTGATGTTGAGCAGCTTTTCATGTGCTTCTTGCCCATCCATATGTCTTCTTTGAAGAAATGTCTATTTAGGTCTTCTGCCCATTTTGGGATTCAGTTGTTTGTTTTTTTAATATTGAGCTGCATGAGCTGTTTATATATTTTGGAGATTAATCCTTTGTCCATTGACTCATTTGCAAATATTTTCTCCCATTCTGAGGGTTGTCTTTTCATCTTGTTTATGGTTTCCTTTCCTGTGCAAAAGCTTTTAAGTTTCATTAGGTCCCATTTATTTTTGCTTTTATTCCCACTACTCTAGGAGGTGGGTCAAAAAAGATCTTGCTGTGATTTATGTCAAACAGTGTTCTTCCTATGTTTTCCTCTAAGAGTTTTATAGTGTCTGGTCTTAAATTTAGGTCTCTAATCCATTTTGAGTTTACTGTTGTGTATGGTGTTAGGGAGTATTCTACTTTCATTCTTTTACATGTACCTGGCCTGTTTTCCCAGCACCACTTATTGAAAAGACTGTCTTTTCACCATTGCATATCCTTGCCTCCTTTATCATAGATTACTTGACCACAGATGCATGGGTTTATCTCTAGGCTTTCTATCCTATTCCACTGATCTATATTTCTGTTTTTGTGCCACTACCATACTGTCTTGATTACTGTAGCTCTGAAGTATAGTCTGAAGTCAGGGAGTCTGATTCCTTCAGCTCCATTTTTTTCCTTCAAGACTGCTTTGGCTATTTGGGGTCTTTTGTGTCTCCACACAAAATTAAAGATTTTTTGTTCTAGTTCTGTAAAATGTGCCATTGGTAATTTGATAGGGATTGCATTGAATCTGTAGATTGCTTTGGGTAGTATAGTCATTTTCACAATATTGATTCTTCCAATTCAAGAACATGGTATATCTCTCCATCTGTTGGCATCATCTTTAATTTCTTTCATCAGTGTCTTATACTTTTCTGCATACAGGTCTTTTGTCTCCCTAGGTAGGTTTATTCCTAGGTATTTTATTTTTTTTGTTGCAATGGTAAGTGGAAGTGTTTCCTTAATTTCTCCTTCAGATTTTTCATCATTAGTGTATAGGAATGCAAGAGATTTCTGTACATTAATTTTGTATGCTGATACTTCACCAAATTCATTGATTAGCTCTAGTAGTTTTCTGGTGGCATCTTTAGGATTCTCTATATATAGTAAGATGTCATTTGCAAACAGTGTCAGTTTTTCTTCTTCTTTTCCTATTTGTATTCCTTTTCTTTTCCTTCTCTGACTGCCATGGCCAGGACTTCCAAAACTATGGCGAAAGAGGACTTCCAAAACTATGCTGAATAATAGTGGCGAAAGAGGACTTACAAAACTATGCTGAATAACAGTGGCGAAAGAGGACATCTTAACAAGGATGTCCTGATCTTAGAGGAAATGCTCATCTTGTTCCTGATCTTAGAGGAAATGCTTTCAGTTTTTCACCATTGAGAATGATGTTTGCTGTGGGTTTGGCGTATATGGCCTTTATCACGTTGAGGTAGGTTCCCTCTATGCCCAGTTTCTGGAGAGTTTTTATCATAAATGGATGTTGAATTTTGTCAAAAGCGTTTTCTGCATCTATTGAGATGATCATATGGTTGTTTTTTTTGTTTGCTTGTTTGTTTCTTTGTTTGCGGTATGCGGGCCTCTCACTGTTGTGGCCTCTCCCGTTGCGAAGCACAGGCTCCAGACGCGCAGGCTCAGCAGCCATGGCTCACGGGCCCAGCCACTCCGCGGCATGTGGGATCTTCCCGGACTGGGGCACGAACCCGTGTCCCCTGCATCAGCAGGCAGACTCTCAACCACTGCGCCACCAGGGAAGCCCAATCATATGGTTTTTATTCTTCAATTTGTTAATATGGTGTGTCGCATGTATTGATTTGCGTATATTAAAGAATCCTTGCATCCTGGGATAAATCCCACGTGATCATGGTGTATGATCCTTTTAATGTGTTGTTGGATTCTGTTTGCTAGTATTCTGTTGAGGATCTTTGCATCTGTATTCATCAGTGATATTGGTCTCTTCTTTTCTTTTTTTGTAGTATCTTTGTCTGCTTTTGGTATCAGGGTGATGGTGGCCTCATAGAATGTATTTGGGAGTGTTCCTTCCTCAGCAGTTTTTTGGAAGAGTTTGAGAAGGATGTGTGTTAGCTCTTCTCTAAATGTTTGACACAATTCACCTGTGCAGCCATCTGGTCCTGGACTGTTGTTGGTTGGAAGATTTTAAATCACAGTTTCAATTTCATTACTTGTGATTGGTCTGTTCATATTTTCTATTTCTTCCTGGTTCAGTCTTGGAAGGTTATACTTTTCTAAGAATTTGTCCATTTCTTCCAGGTTGTCCATTTTATTGGCATTGAGTTGCTTGTAGTAGTCTCTTAGGATGCTTTGTATTTCTGCCGTGTCTGTTGTAACTTCTTGTTCATTTCTAATTTTATTGATTTGAGTCCTCTTCCTCTTTTTCTTGATGAGTCTGGCTACTGGTTTATCAATTTTGTTTATCTTCTCAAAGAACCAGCTTTTAGTTTTATTGATCTTTGCTACTGTTTTCTTTGTTTCTATTTCATTTATTTCTGCTCCAATCTTTATGATTTCTTTCCTTCTACTAACTTTGGGTTTTGTTTGTTCTTCTTTCTCTAGTTCCTTTAGGTGTAAGGTTAGATTGTTTACTTGAGATTTTTCTTGTTTCTTGAGGTAGGCTTGTATGGCTATAAACTTCCCTCTTAGAACTGCTTTTGCTGCATTCCATAGGTTTTGGATCGTCGTGTTTTCATTGTCATTTGTCTCTATGTATTTTTTGATTTCCTCTTTGATTTCTTCAGTGATCTCTTGGTTATTTAGTAATGTATTGTTTAGCCTCCATGTGTTTGTGGTTTTTACATTTTTTCCCTATAATTGATTTCTAATCTCATAGCGTTGTGGTCAGAAAAGATGCTTGATATGATTTCAATTTTCTTAAATTTACTGAGGCTTGATTTTTGACCCAAGATGTGATCTACCCTGGAGAATGTTCCATGTGCACCTGACTAGAAAGTGTAATCTGCTGTTTTTGGATGGAATGTCCTATAAATATCAATTAAATCTATCTGGTCTATTGTGTCATTTAAAACTTGTGTTTCCTTATTAATTTTCTGTTTGGATGATCTGTCCCTTGGTGTAAGTGAAGTGTTGAAGTCCCCCACTATTATTGTGTTACTGTTGATTTCCTCTTTTATAGCTGTTAGCAGGTGCGTTATGTATTGAGGTGCGCCTATGTTGGGTACATATTTACAATCGTTGTATCTTCTTCTTGGATTGATCCCTTGATCGTTATGTGGTGTCCTTCTTTGTCTCTTGCATTAGTCTTTATTTTAAAGTCTATTTTGTCTGATATGAGAATTGCTACTCCAGCTTTCTTTTGATTTCCATTTGCATAGAATATCTTTTTCCATCCCCTCACTTTCAGTCTGTGTGTGTCCCTAGGTCTGAAGTGAGTCTCTTGTAGACAGCATATATATGCGTCTTGTTTTTGTATCCATTCAGTGAGCCTGTGTCTTTTGGTTGGAGCATTTAACCCATTCATGTTTAAGGTAATTATCGATATGTATGTCCCAATTACCATTTTCTTAATTGTTATGGGTTTGTTTTTGTAGGTTCTTTTCATCTCTTGTGTTTCCCACTTTGAGAAGTACCTTTAGCATTTGTTGTAGAGCTGGTTTGGTGCTGCTGAATTCTCTTAGCATTTGTTTGTCTGTAAAGCTTTGATTTCTCCGTCGAATCTGAATGAGATCCTTGCTGGGTAGAGTAATCTTGGTTGTAGGTTCTTCCCTTTCATCACTTTAAATAAATCATGCCACTCCCTTCTGGCTTGTAGAGTTTTTTGCTGAGAAATCAGCTGTTAACCTTATAGGAGTTACCTTGTATGCTATTTGTTGTTTTTCCCTTGTTGCTTTCAGTAATTTTTCTTTGTCTTTAATTTTTGCCAGTTTGATTACTATGTGTCTTGGCGTGTTTCTCTTTGGTTTTATCCTGCTTGGGTCTCTCTGTGCTTCCTAGACTTAGGTGGCTATTTCCTTTCCCATGTTAGGGAAGTTTTCGAGTATAATCTTTTCAAATCTTTTCGTGGGTCCTCTCTCTCTCTCTTCTCCTTCTGGGACCCCTGAAATGAGAATGTTGCTGCATTTAATATTGTCCCAGAGGTCTCTTAGGCTGTCTTCATTTATTTTCATTCTTTTTTCTTTATTCTGTTCCATGGCAGAGAATTCCACCATTCTGTCTTCCAGGTCACTTAACCATTCTTCTGCCTCAGTTATTCTGCTATTGATTCCTTCTAGTGTAGTTTTCATTTCAGTTGTTGTATTGTTCATCTCTGTTTGTTTGTTGTTTAATTCTTCTAGGTCTTTGTTAAACATTTCTTGCATCTTCTTGATCTTTGCCTCCATTCTTTTTCCGAGGTCCTGGATCATCTTCACTATCATTATTCTGAATTCTTTTTTGGAAGGTTGCCTATCTCCATTTCATGTAGCTGTTTTTCTGGGGTTTCATCTTGTTCCTTCATCTGGTACACAACCCTCTGCCTTTTCATCTTGTCTATCTTTCGGTGAATGTGGTTTTTGTTCCATAGGCTGCAGGACTGTAGTTCTTCTTGCTTCTGCTGTCTGCCCTCTGGTGGATGAGGCTGTCTAAGAGGCTTGTGTAAGTTTCCTGTTGGGAGGGACTGGTGCTGGGTCGAGCTGGCTGTTGCTCTGGTGGGCAGGGCTCAGTAAAACTTTAATCTGCTTGTCTGCTGATGGGTGGGGCTTGGTTACCCCCTGTATGTCATTTGGCCTGAGGCCACCCAACACTGGAGCCTACCCAGCTCTTTGGTGGTGCTAATGGTGGACTCTGGGAGGGCTCACGCCAAGGAGTACTTCCCAGAACTTCTGCTGCCAGTGTCCTTGTCCTCACAGTAAGCCACAGCCACCCCCACCTCTGTGGGAGACACTCTGACACTAGCAGGTAGGTCTGGTTCAGTCTCCTTGGGTTCACTGCTCCTTCTCCTGGGTCCCGATGCACACTCTACTTTGTGTGTGCCTTCCAAGAATGGAGTCTCCGTTTCCCCCAGTCCTGTCGAAGTCCTGCAATTAAATCCCGCTAGCCTTCAAAGTCTGATTCTCTGGGAATTCCTCTTCCCATTGCTAGACCCCCAGGTTGCGAAGCCTGATGTGGGGCTCAGAACCTTCACTCCAGTGGGTGGACTTCTGTGGTATAAGTGTTCTCCAGTCTGTGAGTCACCCACACAGCAGTTATGGGATTTGATTTGATTGTGACTGCGCCCCCTCCATCCCCCAATCTCATTGTGGCTTCTCCTTTCTCTTTGGATGTGGGGTATCTTTTGGTGAGCTCCTGTGTCTTCCTGTTGATGATTGTTCAGCAGTTGGTTGTGATGCTGGTGCTCTCACAAGAGGGAGTGAGCTCACGTCCTTCTACTCCACCATCTTGAACCAATCTCCCCCCAGCTCCTTCCTAAATTTTGTGTAGACAACACTGGTATGTCTATTTTAAATTAGTTAATGTCTTTATTTAATCTCTGATGTATCCGTAATTCTTTCTTAACTCTGATCGAGTTTCTAAGGTGCTATTCTCCCTGCACAGTTGCAGGTCACTATAGAGAATGGAATACAGAAGTCAAAAAAAACTCTCTGTCAAGTGTGACTCTAAAGCAATAGAAATTACATGAAACAGTATAAGTAAATGGCAACTCAACCACTATGACTGGCAATGCTCTCGTCGACATGATTTCCCAAAATGGTGAAAAATTGTGTGTAAAACTTATGAATAAAACAATGTATAGTCTACCATCAAATTACATAAGAGTTGCAATCTGGAAAAATCCAATACATATTAAAATTGTGGGGAAAATTTTTCCTTTACATGTAAAATTGTGTGATTCTAGCTTTAGACAATTATAGTTTTTTTTTTTTTTACTTACTTGGATGTCAAAATGACATCTGGATTATCATGCTGCATTGTTTACGGTATTTTTCGGGCTCGTCATATCCCCCATTAGATGCAGTAAAACCCTCCAATCATCAGGGCAATAAAAGACTACTCTATAAATATCCAAAAGTATCCTGGGGGCGAACCACCAAGCTCAATGACAATTCATTGCCATGTAATGTGTCAGATATTTTGGTTTGGTGTCAAAACCTTTCTTGGCTGGAACAAACCCTTCAGTGACCTGACTCATGTGTAAAGGTTAAACAGTAGGAGCATGGTGGTCATTGATTTCCAAAGCATTAAACACCCTGGGCTCTGACAAACACGCTTGGTGTGTCACAGTCGATTAGAAAGCCGTCCAGTGTGAATGCGTTTTTGACTTTGAGAAATGCCACTGGCATCTGATAAACAGCTGAGCTGTACAATGCCTGTGAGCTCCATCCTCCTTCAGATACCAAATGCAATTCCAACTGCCTGCAAAGGCAAGAGTTCAAAGGAGTTGCCCATTCTTTGGGACTAAAAATATATTCTATTTTCCTCATGCAGCAGTGTTTCTTGTGACCCCAACACAACCTTGTGTAGCTCAAAGATAAAAAATGGCCACAAGTACATGGTCACAAGTTTCAACGGAATGCTTTCTGTATGGATGAGACAGTGGGTACATACGCATAAGGATGGACAGATGGAACTAAAAGTGTCTTCTTTAGCATGTTAGCAAACTTTAGTTTGACCCATGTTTAGGGAAAGCATCCCTGTTATACAGAGTCTACTTGATATTGTGACAGAAAACTAGTACATGGAAAGGGAAGATGCCAACTTATGTGCTACAAAATTATACAGGAAAGAGTTATGAGATCCAAGCGATTTGCATATTTCTAGTGTTATAGTAGAGGACAGCAACTATGCAAATGAACAAGAAGGAAAGACCATTTTTTAAAGTATCTGGTGAAATTTAAAATTCAACTAAAACAGTTTGTTCTTTGAAAAGATGGAGGTAGAAGTATGGATTGTTATACGTTTCAGCAGGCTTAGATCAGCATTAACAGCACATGTCTGATTAATGTGCTTAACCAGTTTACACAACAGAAAACTAGTAAAATGTATTATGTCAGAATATTGAAAATTGTGTCATATTTTACATGGTCCAGGAGCAGCTTGTTAATAGAGTTGCAGAATGTCTACATAAAATGCAGAATGTATTTTTGTGTAAATATTATCCTTTTTTCCTGTCTGACAAATACAGATATTGATATATTACCAGTATTTGGTGTCCTCAGAATAGCTGTTTTTAACTATAAAGTCCAGAATCATCATCTCACTGTAATTTAAAAGTAAATTGGAAGTTTAAGTTATTTGTGGTCAATTTAGATAATCTAAATAAAATACCCTTATTTCTTACCTCAATAATAAAAAGATGGGTTCAGTTTGGCTTTATTGAGTGAGCAGGTGTTTTTGTTTGACTGGAAAATTATCCAATTATCCTTACCATGCTGTGACATTACCTTTGAAGACTGTCTAAACATTCTACATTTTTCTCTGTTAACATGAAATATTGAACAACATTATTAACCAAGTTGACTGAATTGATATCTATAGAAGACAGATACAAATGACAACTGGATAATACACATTTCTTTCAAGGGCATTTGGAACATTCACCAAGACAGACCATGTGCTGGGCCATAAGATAAGCTGAAAGCAACTGGAATGATACAGATGACGTTTTTCAGACTACGATGGAATTGAAATAGAAATCAATCACGAAACGAGATAAATATAATATCTTCAAATATTTTTAAATCTAGCAACATACACCTAAATAACCCAAAGGCCAGAAAGGAAACGACAACTGTAGTTATAAAATATTTTGAAGTGAATGTTAATGAACATATGTTCATATGTTCATAAAACACACCAGGTTTTGTGGGATTCAGCTAAAACAGTGCTCAGAGGGCACAAAAATGTAGTGTCACTGAACGAATGTGCCTTGTCAATTCTCTCCACTGACGTGCCATTGCAACCTCCTTGTCTGTCTTTTAGGGAAATACTACTGTCCCTTGAATCCAATTAACATAAAAGCACGTAATTTTTCTCCCTTATGCATAATATTACGCCCTTCGTACAGACTTCTACCATGCAGCTTGCAGCTATGGAATTGTCTAGCTGTGTTTTGCTATTGTTTGTATATTTCTAGATCTTTACTGTCATTTTATTGTCCTTCAATATAACAAAAGCTGGATTTTGTTTTGCTTTTTTTCTTCTTCCACTTGGCTGATTGCTTAAGGAACAAAATCTGACATATAATCAGATTAAAATACCAACACTCACATATCCCATTTTCTTCAGAGGTGCTGAGAAAATCTCTTATATTAACAAGAGTCACTCGTTGTGCATCCCTGTGTATAACTCACCCACACAGCACCGGAAGTAAAACTCCTAGGACGAGCACAATGAAGGTTATTGCTGACTTTCCACCACATCGGAGGTGCAGATAACGGATGGCATTTATGCAATCCTTCTCCTGCAGAGTTCTAAGTAGGACAATAAAAGCCTCGGTTGGCCCACACCATTCCTCACATTTTTGGTGATAGGACTTGCCTAATGTTTCAGGTGAGCTGACATCCCGAACTTCCACCTATCCAGCCTAAAACCAAACTCACTAGTTCGCATCCCAGGGGGCCCTGATCTAACTGGGTAGACTCCATGCAGGCAGCCCAAGCATCCACAAACAAAGCAAGGCTGTTATTGCTAAGTGAGACCCTGGGGGTTCCTGAGTTCCCTGAGCTCCACCCCAGGCTCTGAAAGGCCCCAAGACTTCTGAGGGCTTTCTCAGGGGGGTCCTGCAGGAGACTAGGGCACGAGGGAATGAACACCACCTCCAGCTGTGCCCAATCAACCAGCTTCATGCGAAGCTAGCTCCGGTTTCTACACAGAGCTTTTGAGTAAGACCGTGCCTGAGAGCAAGTCTTCCATACCCTGCTAGACATCACGGCGCAGGGAGTCCACTGATGTGGCCCGAGGTCATCCAGTTAATTAAACGCCCATCCAGGGCCACGATCCACACTTCCCAACGTAGCAGGGTGTCCTTTTCTACCAACAGAGGATTTAAGAAATGCTTTGAGGCTCCTTCTCCACGAACTGTCTCACCAGCACCACTCATTTCCCACCAAGTGGTTGAAACTGGGGGGCGGGTGGGCGTGGGGACAGTTAAGATACAGTCTTAAGAAAGGACCTGCCCAAATGCAGATATATTACCAACGACGGGCTCTGATTTCAGTGGCTTGCCAACCTGGTCCTTGATGCCCCTGAGGAAGGGCCATGGAGGTAGTGAGGAGGAAACCACACTCCCCATCTCTGAGTTCTCCACAGGAATTCATTCTCCTTCAAGATGCTGAACGCACAGGCAGGGCCCTGAGATCTCGGGAAGTGGAGAACTCTGCATGGCCCTTCTGACGTGCTTCTCTCACGTCACGCGACAGTGACAAACGAGAGCACTGAAAAGGCCGAGTGTTAAATTACTCCCTGCTCCCCGACACCGCACAGCATGTAACGTGTCTGCGGCAGAGCGTGAGTGGAAGTGTGTGTGGTGGCACGTGCGTGTTTGTGTGTGTGTTTAAAATCCTAATTGTATAAACGTATGTACCGATCCTCTACCACTGTTTTCTTTGATGCCCAGATAAATAAACGTGCACCCGTTTCTGCGGGAACTTCACGTTGCTATCAAATATTTCTTCAGACTCTGAGGCCGAGGCTGAGGATCTCTGGGCTGTGGCCCATCACCTCTTACTCTGAGTTCTTGCTTACCTGCTTTCACAGCGTCTGTGACCTTTCACCTACCTGCTGTCATCCCTGGGCCTTCTCCCCTGCCTCCCTCCCCCAGCCCCCTTCTCCTTTCTTAAAGCACCACTAACCCAACCCTACCTTATCCGACACACTTTGCCAAAGACTTGGAAAAAAGAGGGGAATGGTGGCAGAGGATAAAAAAATTACTAAAAACTGAGTATCAGGTACCACATTAAAAGTCCATCACCCTTTATTTTACAGAGAATTCCTTATTAAAATTTCCCATATTTCTGGAGTCTGCTCTTCCTTACTCTATAAAAAGATCTTTCATTCATCCAACAAACATTTGTTAGAAGCTTACTTATATACCAGGTCTGGGTCTATGTGCTAGAGATTCAGCAGTAACGAAAACAAACTCTGCCATTACGAAATTACATTCTCCGTACCCATGCCTTCTTTTCTGAGCCCTGGATCACTGAAGCCCGTGGATCAAAAAGAAACAGTGGAAAATTCACGTTGCCCTAGTACGCTGAGCATTTCCACCTCCCACTGTTTTAACCTCCCCCTTTCAACCTAGGCAAGTAGCTGTGCTCTTTATAACCAAAAGAACAATTCCGGTGTTTTCCTAAGCAGAAGAGCAGCTTTCATCTTCATATGGATTCTGCCTCCGCTCTAGAATGCGAAAACCATTCTAGTCAAGTTTTTAAACCAACGTTTCCTTCTCTCTGCATTTGCCGTTTCAAAATTCCACTTAACTGAAACCACTTCTCAATTATAATATCACCGATACATAACGACAATAGTCAGTATAAAATCTACCTCTTCATGAGAACTGGAGGTCCCACAAAATATTTAAATACAAGCACTTAACAATATTTCTGGGAAAAGACACCCAGAGATTTGTATGTATTTGAATCTAGAGTACATAAATTCAGAAGTCTAACTTATAGTATTGAGGCAAAAATATGTTTAAACAGTGATCTCATGCTCATGAGTCGGTAAAAACCATTATAATGAGCCAGCAAAGGGAAGAGAAATAATATATATTTCACTCCAGCTCTCTCCCATTGAATCCTTGCTATCCATATGATACCGTGTCACATGTTTTAGAAAACCGAGATGGAAAAGCGCCTCAGACTCCTTTACTTATATTCCCGTTTCACCTCTCTTCAGAGACTTCACGAAAGAACTCCATTGAAAGAACAGTCATTGTTAAGTTCATTTCTTCACCTCCCACTTCTTCTTGATCTGTTTTCATCTGGCTTTAACTGCAACCACCCCACTGAAAGTGCCTTTGTCAAGACCATGGTTTGCTTTCTGTTCCTTGTTTTACTTGACTGTTCCACAATTCTTGACATTGTTGGCCATTTCCTTCTTTCTGAAACACTTTACTCCCTTGGTTGTCAAGGCAACACACATTTTAGCTTTAGTCTCTTTCATGGGCTCTGATTCCTCTGCCCACCACTTAAAGGTTGGGTTCCATCCTCAACTCTCATCTCTCTCATCCTTTCTGAGATGAGAAGGACCTCGTTCACATTTCTGTTACCCCCATAATGTCTACAACCGCCAATGACATGTCTCTAGTCCATCTTTTTCTTAGCCTATAGAATCATATTTTTAACTGCCTACTTGACTTTCTCCACCTGAATGTTTTATTTGCATGTCAACCCCACCATAGTCCAAACTCGATGCATTATTTTTCCTTCCTCCCTACTCTCATCACCCTCAAGATGCAATTCCCACTCACAGCATCACTATACCCTCATTACCCACAGCAAAAAAATTTCAGAGTCATTCATACCATCTTTCTTCTCCATCACCTTTCCAGTCACTAGCTCCTGTCAATTTTATCATCTTAACACTGTACAACCATCTCTTCCTCGCCATACACATTGCTGTTTTTGCTAAGATCTTCAACGCTTATCATCTAGAGAATATGACGAGTGTTTCCTAATTGGTCTCCTAAGAACGGACTCATCATTCTAGTCTATTTTTCCTTATGTTATGATGTTGATCTCGCTAATGCACGAGCAAGTCCCTCTCCTACTTAAGAGATCACTAGTTATTCCCACTTTGTAATCATAGAAGCTCACACTGCGCAGCGTCACACAGAGCCTCCTGCATGATCCGCCTCTTCTCTATCTTTCCGACCTCCTCTCCCACCCTTCTCCAGGCCTCACCATACTGAAAAGCTTACACTACCCTTAAGCATATACCATATCAGTATCTTTCTCCACACATTTACACATCCTGTTCTCCCTTCCAGATATGCCCTTAGGATACCTTTGCCTACATGGTAGCCCTACTTGTCCTTTGAAGAGTAACTCAAGGATCTCTTCTCCTGGAAGCATTTCATGAGCCCCCAGGAAAATGTCAATCCGTGCTGCTGTGGGATCTGAGAAATGCCCTGGAAATAGCCTAAGATTTGACTTAATTGTTTGGACATAAGATGAGTCAAACAATTCTAGGGTTCTGATCCTGGAAGCCAAGCATAATGGTGAACAACTATTAGAAAATAAGAAGGATAAGGTTTTAGAAGAAGGGGGAAGATCTATGAGGTTATTTTTTAAAGCAAACTTTTTATTGATGTAGAACACATGTACAGGCAATTGTGTAAGTGTGCAGCTTACATGCCAGAACGACTAACACTGAAGAGACAGACAACACCAACTGTTGGCACAGATGTGCAACAACACTCATATGCTCCTGGAGCATAAATTGTTGCACCGTTTGGGGAAACCATTGGGCAGTATCAAATAAGACTAAACGCACACTCCGCCTAGAACCCAGCAATTCCATTCCTAGGAATACACCCAATAGATATGCTGACGTAAGCTCACCAAAACACATGCACGGCATGTTCACAGCTGCCTTAATCATTACAACAAAAAGTAGAAATGATCCAAATGTCCATCGATCCTTGAATGGATGAATAAATTGCACTATATTTACACCACGAAATACTACTGGACAATGAGAATGAACAACATACCACATGTAAAAGTGTGGATGAATCTCAAACATCACATGGAGGGAAAGAACTCATTACAAAGGGAGCATACTGCGTGATACACAGAGTACGAAAAGCAGCACAGCTAATCTATACTTTTTTAAAGCAGGACAGCAGTCAGTGACTGGAAAGGAGTGAAGCAGGTGATTCTAGGGTGTCAATAGGCTCTATTGCTTCATTTAGTTGCAGATTACTGGTTGTGTTCCATTTGTGAAAATTCATCAAACTGTACAGTATGTGCGTTTTCTACATACTGAACTGCAGTGAAAGGTTTTTAAGTGTACAGCTTGATGAATTTTCACTAAGTGAACACTCCCATGTAATTAACACCGAGCCATGAAATAGAATATTGCCAGCACCTCAGAAGCCCCCTCATGCTCTGGTCACTATCAATGCCCCCAAAACAAGTTCTATTCTGACTTCTACCATGGTGGCAGAGACCCCATCTGTACTGTTCAGTACCGTTTCCTCTACATCTACAAAACAGATGGGCACGGTGTAGATATTTTAAAGGTACACAGTGAACTAATAAATTACAGGCAAAAATGGGGGAGTCAACAAAGATATTTGCAACCTTAAGCTTGGCCAAGTCCATTAAATCAAAGGATAAACTAAGGAAAAGAAGCTAAGAAGGAAAGTGCAGTTCCCTGGAGAATGTCTACATTGAGGAGTAGGAAGAAGCAATACTGTAGGATAGTCCGAAAATCAATCAAACCATATTTTCATTTCATAAAACCCAATTTACTAGTTTCTTACCACCCTACTGATATGGGTCTGGTTTGTATAACTAACCAATTATTGATCCATCAAAAATATTTTACTTATGAAATCTTTTTGATGACTTATAAGCATCTGTGTATTCACAACACAAGGCTCTGAAATGTATAACTTAAGATCTGCATTGTGTTTCTTTGGTTTTTATTTTTTGCGGTACGCGGGCCTCTCACTGCCGTGGCCTCTCCCGTTGCGGAGCACAGGCTCCGGACACGCAGGCTCAGCAGCCATGGCTCACGGACCCAGCCGCTCCATGGCACGTGGGATCTTCCCGGACCGGGGCACGAACCTGCGTCCCCTGCATCAGCAGGCGGACCCTCGACCACTGCGCCACCGGGGCAGCCCTGCATTGTGTATTTTTTAAATCAACTTGAAAATAGAAAGAATTTCTTCTTCCTCGCATCCTTTGGATTCAAGCTGCCAGTAATTGTGCAAAGATCACCAAGTCCATTAAAAATTTATAACATGTGAAAAGCTCATTAGCCACAAAACTGATTTTTCTTTAACTTTCTGGTTCATTAAATCTGATATTGAGTGTTAACTGTATAGAAAGGAAGAAGCACCAGGACCCACTGTGGGAAGCTGGCTTGCCCGTCCATTCACATCTGCACAAATATCACCTCTCCCGCCTGAGCCCCAGGACAGGAAGGGCAGATGTCCAGGCAATAAACTGCCTGTAAATTATTATAAAGTGAAAGTACACACATGGGAGTGGACTTTTGTCTGCAGTAAGTTTCCCTGGCTGCGTATCTGCGTCTCTCCAATGACGGCAGTGTCCACGTTCCCAGGTGCAGCTCTTTCTCCTATAACTCCATTTACATTCGATTTGAATTTCACTTCCAGCACTATCACATGCCTTCCTCTGGACTTCTATCACGCCCACGGTTTGAAATAAGTGATAAGATTCATTTGTGTGACTGATGCTGTGCTATGTAATTTAAATTAGTCTGTCATCCCAATTAAATTAAGTTTCTTGACTTGGGGGTAAGGCGCTTACATACCATGTGGATCACAAAAAGATAGTATAGGATAAGGAGAGAGTGTAAATACTTTTCAAATTGTTAATTACGGTTATTTTTACATTTAGAAATATTGCACAATATCCCCACATGTTGGATTTCCATGATGGTAACTGAACTTAGAGTAGTTAAGGAAAAGATCACGATCAGTCATCCATACAGATGGATAATTACACACCACCCACGGACAGTGCTGACATGACAAAGTAATTAAAGGAGGCTGGCAGCTTCTCCTCTTTAATCAGCACAGACAGGGCATGGAGGATGCCCACGCTTGGCAAAGCCCCAACGCACATCTCGATGCCAAGGACTCCATATCACTTTCATCCTCTGGAGACAGAAAGACAAAGCCAGGCCCTCCTGACAGGTCACGTGGCCAGAAATCCAGGGCTGCTCCTCAGCAGAGTATCTTCAGGTACTTCCTGGATGGCCTTCTCTCGTCTTTAACTATCTTTTTTTTTTTTTAAAAAAAAAGTAGCACAGGTTTATGGAAATTGGAAATCTTTCAAAAAGTAGAAAACCAGATCATAAACATTCACACTGAGAGTGTTTGGACGCACTTGATGTTTGCTACGGATAGTTTCCCATACGATGATTACATGGAATATTCAAAGTTACATAAACTTTATAAATCAACAGGTATCGTCTTATAGATGTGTTTATTGTTAAGTTTTGTTTTGTTTTTTTTTTGTTTTTTTTTTGCGTTACGCGGGCCTCTCACTGTTGTGGCCTCTCCCGTTGCGGAGCACAGGCTTCGGACGCGCAGGCTCAACGGTCATGGCTCACGGGCCCAGCCGCTCCGCGGCATGTGGGATCTTCCCGGACCGGGGCACAAACCCATGTCCCCTGCGTCGGCAGGCGGACTCCCAACCACTGCGCCACCAGGGAAGCCCTATTGTTAAGTTTTTTAATCTAAAAAAACTTCAAGAAAAAACTGGTCTAAATCGGTATAGATAGAGCTTTCTCTGTGTGTTTCTCTGTTTGTTGACTCTTTCTGAACGTATATTCATATCCAAATTTTTTTGACAACGTCTCATAGAGAAGTCCTTTATCACCTAGTTTAGGGGGCAGATTGTGGGCAGAGATATAAATCAAGCACACAACATGCCACTTGTGGAAGTCCTCCGTCCTTGGTTTAAACAACTTTGACCTGTGTCCCAGGCTCGTGTTGTAAAAAGGATGACCTCTCTGACCTTCTCAGAGGGGGCTGTGGGCACAGAAGTCCAGGTATGAATGTCACTGGTCTCGCTTAGGCTGTGTTCAGAGGATAGGTATCCTAATCAAAGAGCTTGAATCCCAAGGTTAATTTTGCACTGGGTGACAGTTTCATTTGACTGGCAACCCCAGGTAGAGAGCTCCCAAAATACATGAAGGGCTATGTCAGCTAAAAAAGGAAGGAGAGACCCGGGGCTGCAGATACAGATGGAAATTCCACTGAATTTTTCATGCCTTGTATATAAACGTTCTTTCTCCTTATACTGCATAGATTGTCAACCCATTTTCTTAGGAGTACTTTTTTTAAACTAAAGCAATTTTTCAATTATGTCTTTGTTTTTTTTCTGTTTTGGACCTCAAAGCAATCTTAACTGTCTCTGATGCCCATTTTAACTGTACCACTACATGTTTTATTTCCGTGTACTCCTCTCTTATCTCACCTATCTTGTTTTCTCGTGTTATCCTTTGGTTTTTATTTTATCCTATTTTCCCCTCAGGACTTCACTCTCTGGCTTTTTGCCTTGCAGTGCATTTTGAATTCCAAACAGTTTTCTAGGATTCTTTTCTATTTCCTGACTTGCTTAACATTAGAAATTCACTCTCCTTCTGAGTTTTCAGGGTAATATTGCTTTTAATTCTGCAGCTTTTCCCATAGGCTTTGTTTTGCTTAGTTTTGTTCTTCGTTACTTATCACATGTAAAGGAGACATCCATTTGCGGCTTCTGTCCCCAGAGAGGCTGCATGGATTACGCTCATTTTCACTCTATACTCATTTAGAGTACTTTTCAAATTCCATTCTTTTACTGACATTAAGACCAACTGACTGCTATCCACAGCTTCTGGTTTGAATCTCAACGTACAGCAAATGTTCACTTATCACTTGCCTTCTATACTGAAAATGAGATTTCCTGGGTTTCCACCACCAGAGTATCCACGCTCAGCTCCAAAGGCATCTGTGTACAACCAATCCTCCAGGTGCATTTCCATTTTATTTATGGTGACCATCCACCCCAAGATACTGCATGCAACCACCAGCTCCCACCCAGCCCTCTTCCTGCCAAATATTTCTGAGGTCGGGTGTCCAAACAAAAATATAGGGGGTTACAACAGCTACCTAGAAAAGTTATAACTCAGTCTTTGCTTTGGAGCCTCTGCCTAGCCTCAGAGACTGGAAGTGGCAGAAGAAAGATCTGCCACTACTTTCATGTGAACCAGCAGACCTGTGGTGTTCTAGCTAGTTCTATCAGGTGAAATTAGTAGAAATTCTTCAAAACTTATGGCATTAGGTTAGCTGTCGATTTTCAGAGGTAATAGGGTGAGAAGCAGAGCAGAGTCATGGCAGGAATTTTAGCTGGAAATCATTTTCATGCGGAAGGGCTTCCCTGTGATTTAAGCTGAAATCCATTCCTAAAGAATAAGGCACGATGGACACGTTACCATTAAACTATTATTTTAATTCTAAAGTCATTCTCAGAAGACCACTCATCAAGGACTTTTCTTCATTTTCCGAAAGCACTACAGCTTCACCGTTCCGGGCAGATGACACTTTTTCCTAAGTGTGAATGGTCCAAAGATATGCAATTTCACCAGCACCCACAACAAAGCTCTTGCAAAGCTCATGACCCACGTGCATGGGGAAATTCCTCTTTGCATCACACCCTAAATCCTCCTCGTGCTCTGTGTTAAACCTGCCCCTTTCTCTTGAACTGCATCCACAGAGCGGCTTCACCAGCGCACTGAAATAACAGCACCACTCACTCTGGTTTGTTACAATGGCTCGACCGAGGGCCATCGGTTCAGTGCTGGGTGACGGCATAATTTACGTCAAGAACACTGTTCTCACTTATTGGAGGCCGTAAAGCTTCGTTTTAACTACATGATATGAGACCAATGTAATTATTTATTACAATATCATTATTATGTGAAATTAGCCTTCCTTTACACAACGATTTTATCATTAGTCACTGTAAAAAAAAAAAAAAAAAAAAAAGACCAAATTTGATGATGACTACACGAGACTCTCTTAGTTCTTGCCAGGGAGTTACACCCTGAGATGGAGACGTGCAGGGACCCGAGGCAGCAGCCACCTTAAAACCGAGACCTATGGGAAGGTGAGGGACACAGCAACGTTGAACTGTGAGCCATTACACCAAGGTCTCCCCGCACCCAAAGGGAAACTCTGGAGCTGCACAGCCCTTCAGAGCTGTCCTAAACTGAGGCAAAGGGACTGCACATGTCTACCCCCAAACTGTCAATAACTGAGTGGGAGTTGTTCTCAGGGGGCAGAGAAGACATATGCAAGGTTTCTCTCCTCACCAAGTGCATTCCCTAGAAAGGGATCCAGCTATCACCATCCCAAACGGTGCAGAAATAAGTGCCTCAGTCCTGAAGGGGGATCTGAGAGCACATTACAGAGTCCTGTATAAGGACAGAGAGCTTCCACAGACTGCTGTGCCAGACGGCTAAGCTAGGCTGTATGACAAACAATCCTGAAATTCTAATGACCGAATAAAACATTTTGTTATTTACTCATGCTCCTTGCCCAACACAAAGTAAGCCCTACTCATTAATGTCACTTGAGGACCCAGGTTGACAAAGGCTCAAAAACAGCAGGTATTTTTACGATCACTTAGGTAGAAGGACAGAAACGTGACGAATCATGCACTGCCTTGAAGAGACCCAGAAGGGAATCATGTTTCTTCCACTCCATTTTGTTGGCCAAATTATGTCACATGGCCTAAAATCCACCCGGTGTCCAGAAAAGGAGGAGAACCAGAACATCTATGACCTGATAACCACCACCAAGGACTGATCCAGCCTGGGCTCTACAGATGTTAACTGCTCACTGAAATGTTGCCATACTTTTTGTGTATCTTTGCACATTTATTCTTTAATTACAACTAAAGGAGAAGCAAAAGGAAAAGTACATTTGAGAAACTCTAACCTCTGGATAATAAAACTGAAGAGGTAAATATTTCCATAAAGCACTCCAATAAAGGAATCACAAGAAAATGCAAAGAAAGCAAGCATGGATGACATTTAGGAAGAGACTTGAGGGACTTCCCTGGTGGCACAGTGGTTGAGAGTCCGCCTGCCGATGCAGAGGACACAGGTTCGTGCCCTTGGTCTGGGAAGGCCCCACATGCCACGGAGCGGCTGGGCCCGTGAGCCATGGCCGCTGAGCCTGCGCGTCCAGAGCCTGTGCTCCACAACGGGAGAGGCCACAACGGTGAGAGGCCCGTGTACCGCAAAAAAAAAAAAAAAAAAAAAAAAAGAAGAGACTTGAAACTGTACATTGGTTAATGTTTTATCCATTTTTTAAGCCCCTAAAGTTATTAGCATAAAAATCCTCAAAACAGGGACTTCCCAGGTGGTGCAGTGGTTAAGAATCCACCTCCCAATGCAGGGGACACGGGTTCCTACCCTGGTCTGGGAAGATCCCATGTGCCGCGGAGAAATTAAGCCCGTGCGCGACAACTACTGAGCCTGTGCTCTAGAGCCCGCGAGCCACAGCTACTGAGCCCACGTGCCACAACTACTGAAGCCTGCGCGCCTAGAGCCTGTGCTCTGTCTGTAACAAGAGAAGCCACCGCAAAGAGAAGCCCAAGCACCTCAACGAAGAGTAGCCCTTGCTCACCGCAACTAGAGAAAGCCCACATGCAGCAACGATGACCCAACACAGCCATAAATAAATAAATAAATTTATTATTATTTTTTTAAATCCTCAAAACAAAAGTCTCTCTGTGTTTTGGACAGACTGGCAAAGCAGAGAAATGAGACAGTGTCGACTTCTTTATTCCGTTACCCAGTAAAGCTGCAGGAGGAAGAATCCTCAGACTTAAGGAACGAGGGTATCTCAAAAAAAAAAAAAAAAAAAACAGAAGAGGAAAATCTGATCTTCTGCAAGGAAAACAGAAAGCCTATGGCTTTGAAAACAACAATGTGAAGCTGTCACAGCAGCGACAAGCACATATTACAGGTTGCCTTGAGAGCGTGTATTTGTGCTGTGTGCATGTGATGTACCTTTGTGTGTGTGCGACCTGGGCTCCTCAGCATACCACCTGGATAGCAACAGCATAATACGGCCAGTGCAGTCATTAGTAAGCACCTTGGGGTTATAATTACATCCACATATCTACTTCAAAAACTTGAGAGAACTCTTCAACAAATGGTGTTGGGAAAACCAGATATCCACATGTAAATGAATTAAACCAGACCCTAATCTTACACCACGCACAAAAATTAACTTGAAATGCATTAAGGCCTGAAACTTAAACCCCGGGAAGAAAACATAGGGGAAAAGTTTCATAATATTGGTCCAGGCAATGATTTCTTGGATATGACACCAAAAACACAAGCAGCAAAAGCAAAAATAGACAAGAAGAACTACATAAAACTAAAAATCTTCTCCACAGCAAAGGAAAAAAATCAACAAGTAAAAAGTCAACTTAATGAATGGGAGAAAATATTTGCAAACCATATATCTGATAAGGGGTTAATATCTAAAATATAAAAGAAAGTTCTAACACTCAATAGCAAAAAAACAAATAAATAAATAACTTGATTTTAAAATGGGCAAAGAACCTGAAAAGACATTTTCTCAAAAAGACATATACATTGCCAAGAGACACATGAAAAGATACTCAACATCAACAATCATCAGGTAAATGCAAATCAAAACCACAATGAGATATCAACTTACACCTGTTAGAACGGCTATCACCAAAAAGACAGGAAATAAGTGTTGCCAAGGATGTAGAGAAAAGGGAATCCTGTGGTGGGAATTAAACTGGCACAGTCACAATGAAAAACAATTTGGAAGTTACTCAAAAAGCTAAAAACAGAATTACCATATGATCCAGCAATCCCACTTCTGGGTATATATCCCAAAGAACTGAAATCAGGATGTCAAAGAGATATCTATACTCCCATGTCCACTGCAGTATTATTCACAATAGCCAAGATATGGAAACAACCTAAGTGTCCACTGACAGATGAACAGGTAAGCAAAATGCCATACATACATACAACAAAGCATTCAGCCTCAGAAGAGAAAGAAATCCTGTCATTTGAAACAACATGGATGGACCTGAAAGACGTTATGATACATGAAGTAAGCCCAGTCACCAAAGTACAAATATTTCATGATTCCACGTAAATGAGGGACCTAGAATAATCAAACACACAGAAGAAGAGAGTCAAATTTTATTTTACTTTGTAAGGAACTATCAGGAAAGTATAAGCTTCTCTAAGTGACGGGGCTAGAGGGAGGGGAAATGGAGAGCTGCTGTTCAATGGATAAAGACTTTCAGTTATACAAGATGAGTGGGTTCTAGATACCTGCTGCACAACTTGGGGCCTGTAGTTAACAATCCTGTATTGTGCACTTAAAGATCTGTGAAGAGTGTAAATCCCATGCTAAGTTGTTAAGTATTCTTATAACATTTTTTAGAAGAAAGAAAATTTTCTTTTTTTTATTGAAGTATAGTTGATTTACAATGTTGTATTAGTTTCTGGTGTAGAGCAAAGGGATTCGGTTTCATACATATATTCTTTTTTATATTCTCTTCCATTATGTTTTATTACAGGATTTGAATATAGTTCCCTGTGCTACACAGTAGGACCTTGTTGTTTATCTACTTTATATACAGTTGTTTATGTCTGCTAATCCCAAACTACTAAGTTATCCTTCCCTGCTCTTCCCCTTTGGTAACCATAAGTTTGTTTCCTGTGTCTGTGAGTCTATTTCTGTTTCATAGATATGTTCATATGTGTCATGTTTTAGATTCCACATATAAGTGATATCATATGGTATTTGTCTTTTTCTGACTTACTTCACTTAACATGATCATCTCTAGGTCCATCTATGTTGTTGCAAATGGCATTATTTCATTCTTTTTATGGCTGAGTAATACTCCATTACATACATACATACATACATGTATATATATACCCACACCTCATCTTCTTTATCCATTCATCTGTCAATGGACATTTACGTTGTTTCCATGTTTTGGCTATTGTAAATAGTGCTGCTATAAACATATGGGTGAATGTATCTTTTTTAATTATAGTTTTGTCCAGATATATCCCCAGGAGTGGGATTGCTGGGTGGTATGGTAGTTCTATTTTTAGTTTTTTAAGGAACCTCCACACTGTTCTCCATAGTGGCTGCACCAATTTACATTCCCACGAACAGTGCAGGAGGGTTCCCTTTTCTCCACACCCTCTCCAGCATTTATTACTTGTAGACTTTTTAATGATGGCCATTCTGACCGGTATGAGGTGATACCTCATTGTAGTTTTGATTTGTTTTTCTCTAATAATTAGCAATATTGAACATCTTTTCATGTGCCTATTGGCCATTTTTATGCCTTCTTTGAAGAAATGTTTATTTAGGTCTTCTGCCAATTTTTTGATTGGGTTGTTTGTTTTTCTGTTATTGAGTTGTATGAGCTGTTTGTATATTTTGGAAATTAAGCCCTTGTCAGTCACACCATTTGCAAATATCTTCTCCCAGTCCATATGTTGTTTTGTTGATGGTTTCCTTTGCTGTGCAAAAGCTGATAAGTTTAAGTAGGTCCCAGTTGTTTATTTTTGCTTTTATTTCCATTGCCTTGGGAAACTGACCTAAGAAAACACTGCTCCAATTGATGTCAGAGAATGTTTTGCCTATGTTCTCTTCTAGGAGTTTTATAGTGTCATGTCTTATATTTAAGTAGAGAGAGAATTTCCTATTGCCAATAATAAAAAGAAAATATTTATTTGAAAAACCCAAACAGAAATCCGCTAAGAAAAACTATTTCAGGATTGGAAAGTCATTAACCGTATACACGTGAACATGACATATGATCCAGGTCTTACTGAGGCATGAACCGATGGAGGTCAGAGTCCTGACACGGCTTTATGTATCTGCAACCCCCTCCACTGCTCTCTCGTCCTGGCAGACCACGCTCCCCACAAACCACAACAGGGAACGTCAGCTTCTGTCACTGCTCGGTCCTCTTATGACTGTAAGTTCTCGGCTGGACTTCCTAATGTTGCTGCTGAGGGCCTCAAATTTCCCCTAACTGTTTTCCCTGTCTGGGCACTCTTACCCCTCTGTGACCCACTCCTATCCTTCAGCACAGTTCACTTTCCTCATGCTGACTTATTATCACGCACTTCCTCTAGGTGCGCTGGGTGTTATGCAGAAGAAACACTCTCTATAGGTCACTTGGAGCAGCACAAAATTCCTGACAGTCCCTTTCCGAAATAAAATATATATGCAAATAAGTCTGCACATACACATTTCAGCAACTGCTGTTTTCCCAAAGCGTATCCTCTGATTCCTCAATTTCTTCCCCCTCGAGGGAGTCAGTAAAAGTGGGAGGCTGAAGAAGAGGTATTTCTTTGCTGCTAAACTTCATCACAAATTTACTTCTTTCTTGCTCTTTTATAGGAAAGGCTAACTAGAATCGCTAATCATCATGTTAACATTTGCATCAAAGGAAGAGTTTAAAGTAATAAGCAATAAAAACATAAATGAACATTTTATTTCTAAGTGAGTTTCCCCATTGAGTTTTCTGAATTGTTCATTTCCAGAGTCAAATGCCACCCTGTGTTTCACAGTCTTACAATGAGAAACGGCAGATAGGAAAAGGATTGGCACACGCTGTAAATGACTAACATACATTATAAGACTATGCTGAAGATTTAAAGTTAATAGTAGAGGTTTCCAAGTGGTTTTATGTTCAGTATGCAAACCCTAGTTCTATAATTTGAGAGTAAGTAACTACTCATTCTGAACGGTGTTTTACAGAGTCCATCTCAAATATAATTCCACCGAAATTTGCTGTATTTAAATTGCCTTAACACTGTGAATTGTGTTCACTTGAGGAAAGCACGTGAGGAGTTTAAAGTATAATGATTTTCTAAAAATACCAATGATTTGCACATTCTTTTCTATCTCAAAGCAATTGGATTTATTACATATTTTTATCCCCTTGTCAGGCATGGAGAAAGTGGTTAGCAAGAACTCTCAAGTCCTATTGTGCTTTTAAAATAAAACGATCAGACCAAAATCTAAATTTATAATTTGGACGACACTGCGTGTGTCCTCAGTGAGACAATGACACGCATTCTTCCTATAAGCCGAGGATCACTTGATATTCTCTGCCTTTGCTCATCAGCTTGCATTTCAGCTTTTCAGCAAATGCAACTGTGGCAAACATCCTTAGAGAACAGAATCCATTCCGCAAGCCTGAGTATGTTCATTACCTGTCCATCACTATTACAGCAGCTCCGCACCTGGCCATTTGATCAACAGCACAAAGTCTCGCTCACGTATCCCATCACAAATCTTGTTAAATCGTTTCTAAAGGTGACCACACACAATGGAAGAGAAAAGAGAAGGATACACGTATTTCCCAGTAAATAGTCTGAATTGTACTCCTGTAAAAATACAAAAACACCTTTGTCTTTTTTTTTTTTACATCTTTACTGGAGTATAATTGCTTTACAATGGTGTGTTAGTTTCTGCTTTATAACAAAGTAAATCAGTTATACATATACATATGTTCCCATATCTCTTCCCTCTTGCGTCTCCCTCCCACCCTCCCTATCTCACCCCTCTAGGTGGTCACAAAGCACTGAGCTGATATCCCTGTGCTATGCGGCTGCTTCCCACTAGCTATCTATTTTACGTTTGGTAGTGTATATATGTCCATGCCACTCCCTCGCTTTGTCACAGCTTACCCTTCCCCCTCCCCATATCCTCAAGTCCATTCTCTAGTAGGTCTGCGTCTTTATTCCTGCCTTACCCCTAGGTTCTTCATGACATTTTCTTTTTCTTAGATTCCATATATATGTGTTAGCATACGGTATTTGTCTTTCTCTTTCTGACTTACTTCACTCTGTATGACAGACTCTAGGTCCATCCATCTCACTACAAATAACTCAATTTCGTTTCTTTTTATGGCTGAGTAATATTCCATTGTATATATGTGCCACATCTTCTTTATCCATTCATCTGTCGATGGACACTTAGGTTGCTTCCATGTCCTGGCTATTGTAAATAGAGCTGCAGTGAACACTGTGGTACATGACTCTTTTTGAATTATGGTCTTCTCAGGGTATATGCCCAGTAGTGGGATTGCTGGGTCACCTTTGTCTTTAAATGCTGAGGAAGCTCCGTAGGTTCTTTACGCAGCATGGCTCACAAAAACGTATAACGGAAGCACCACTGTTAACTGAATCTAAAAGGTGAATCAACATAGCTTAGCCATTTGTGAAAAGATAATGTTCCGGTAGAGTCTTTTCCTATAAATTTGGGGGTTTCTTTAGATTCTATAAAAGAGGGATAATAATAACTCTTTCACAGTATGCAAAATATTTAATTACAAATATGATGTGGGCTCTAACCCACGAGAAGGGGCAGTGACAACTCATTCTGGCCGTGGACCACAGCAAGCCACACCAAGGGGCATCAACCAGCCTTGCCTGGCTCACAGGGCTGGGGGGATTAGGAGAGTAAAAAGCAGTGCCCTGGGCTTCCCTGGTGGCACGGTGGTTGAGAGTCCGCCTGCCGATGCAGGGGACACAGGTTCGTGCCCCGGTCCGGGAAGATCCCACATGCCGCGGAGCGGCTGGGCCCGTGAGCCGTGGCCGCTGAGCCTGCGCATCCGGAGCCTGTGCTCCGCAGCGGGAGGGGCCACAACAGTGAGAGGCCCGCGTACTGGAAAAGAAAAAAAAAAAAAAAGCAGTGCCCTTAGCAGAGTCAGGCATACAGGATACGCCCAGAAAATGTCAGCATTTTCCAAATCAGGTCTGCTGCACAGCAGTGCTTTAATAAAACTGTATACATAGTTCTGGAGCGCTTCCTGTAAATATTAAACATACTACATATCAAATAGTGACACACAATTATCTGTAAAAATGGGTGTGAAAACCTCAGTGACTGATTCTTCATTCACGATCCAAAGGTAGGAATGGATAGAAAGTTCCACTCGAGGCACCAACCATAGTCAGAGAGGCAGGGAGAAGCAGAAAAATCGATAGTCGTGAAGGCTTCCAGAGCCACAGGTCACTCACAACAAACAGGGAAAGTGGGCGGAGAACTTAGCTTCCACAACTATAAGGTCCATCTTTAAACACTAAGGAGTTAGCAGAACAGAACTGGATAAAATTTAACAAATGTAACTTGCTCACATTCAACGTGGCTTTACACTAAGAAGAAATTCTTGGGAGAATGGAAATATCCAATTCATTAAATGATTCTTCATCGAGTATCTCCCCAAACCAAATCGTCCTGATATGCTGAAATTCCACTTGATTTTCAGGGATTTAGAGTGAATGTTTTCAGGAACACACGTATCTGTTATACAGAGCACATGTCCACAGTCTCATTTTCCAAAAGGAAATGTCAGGACCTGTGGCTGTCCCAGTTGCTATGGAGACAAGAAAGCTCTTAGATGAAGTTCAGAGTCCAGAGCTCGGGGGATGCACAGCCAGCAGCTGCAGGAGTTAGAACCTTGCTGCCGTGTGGATTCTGCAGACCAGAGACCGCAAAGAAGGCATGGAGAGGAGGGCAGGGTGGAGACAGGACTCTTTGTTTTCTACTGAAAATAGAGGGAAAGAAAAACAAGCAATGGGGGGATGGTTGATCTGAATGCAATTACAGTACTGAACGAATCCACCATTGCCCACAGTATTTTAGACGATATCAACCGACTAGGAAATTAATTCTAGCATGACTTTAGTCAAAGAACATGATGCGATGAATTCACACAATCTGAATAATTGCCGCTATCAGCTGAAATAACAGCAGGAAGATGAGGAAATAGGTCAGCTATTCTAGGAGATAAATGTGTATTCCTCCACGTCTTCTGCATAACTTGTAAAAACAGGCAGTAGCATTTTTCTAATTGTTTTGAAGCCTTTCTTCCGAGGTTATGTATCTGAAATTCGAGGGCTGACTGAGGATAGTGCCCCATGACCAACTACTTCCCACAGCAAAAGGACTGACACTTCAGAGCTTTCTTCTCTCCATGATTATTTAACATTCTAGAGAACAGATGCATGGGTAGAAGTGGACCCTTTAAAAGAGCTTATGATGATGGCAGACTTTCTGCCGACACTAAGAGAAATTTTGAAAAATCAACTGTAAAATGATTTATTAAGTCACTCTCTAGTTATTTAGTATTTGGCACTGAGAGTCCAGGATCGAAACCACAGAGTGTGTACCAGAAAGCTTTGTTTTGTTGTTGGTTAGTTTGGGGTTTTGTCTTTTGCCTAGAGAAATGATGAACTGATGGGGAGACATGTTGTCATATGCGTTAGGCATTTTTTTCAAATCTTCGTTTGAGGAAATCAAAGCCAAACAAATGCCCTTCCAAGTGTGAGGTCATAGTTGAATGAGTATTGGTTGGCTAATGGCCTAGGCATTAAGTCATTCCTGGGAACCATACTGCTTCAGGGCCCTGTTTGCGGGTAGAAAGCACGGTACAGCATGGCCCCTACAATTCATCCTGTCTCAAGTTAGATAAGGAGTCTACACATGCAAAGCAGTGACATCCTGATGATACGGCCCTACCTCAGTACCTTCCCCTCTAGTTAATGCTGAATTATGTACTTTGGTCTCTTTATACTTTCTCCTAGTTACTAAGCACCCCTAATCTCCTAGCACTAAAATAGACGTTAGGAAAGAGGGAATAAAAAATAAACCATGGGGCTTCCCTGGTGGCACAGTGGTTGAGAATCTGCCTGCTAATGCAGGGGACACGGGTTCGAGCCCTGGTCTGGGAAGATCCCACATGCCGCGGAGCAACTAGGCCCGTGAGCCACAACTACTGAGCCTGCGCATCCAGAGCCTGTGTTCCACAACAAGAGAGGCCACGATAGTGAGAGGCCCGCGCACCACGATGAAGAGTGGCCCCCGCTTGCCACAGCTAGAGAAAGCCCTCGCACAGAAACGAAGACCCAACCCAGCCATAAATACATAAATTAAGAAAAAAAAAAAGAGTAAATCCTATTTAAAAAATAAAAAATAAACCAGTTCCCTTGTCTCAGAGAGCCAAGAATAAAATTGGGTTTGTGTTGGTAAAATGGGCATTTGCGAAGAAATTCCCTTTCCTGATTCTAGCAGTGGAAATGCCTTGGAATCACAGAATATTAGAACTGAGAAAAGATCTCAGAGGCCAAAAGCACCAAACCTTCTTGTTGCATAGATGACAGAATTCAAAGTCAGGGAATGTAAATAATTTTCTCTACTACTGCTGTTGTCTAAACAGCAATGCAAGCTGCCTTCGTATAGTAGAAGAAAGACCTGCTTTTCACGTGCTCGAAAGCTAACTGCCTATTCATGATGAAAGGGTATTCCATCAGCAACCTCCCCCTGTCCTGCTTTGGAGCAAGAGTTCTGCTCCTCAGGACTTAGTAAAAGTTGAACATAGAAGGGGGAACCTAAATAAAGTTCCTCACAGTTATTAGTAAGCAAACACCTGTTGAAAAGACTGACGACTAGTTCACGTGAATTAGAAATAACGGACAATTACAGTTATTTATGGCCTCCTACTTCATGTTCACACTACTAATTAATTACACTAATTAATTTACACTAATTAAAAACTTGTTTCCAATATAATTCTTAACTTAATGGCTTCACTGCAACACTTTGGTTAAACTAAATCAAGAATTTTCATCACTCACCCAGGAGGACAATGTATATTGCATTCCAGTCATATGCTCTTATTATACTACTACTTTCCATTTATTGAGAAAGCATCCTAGGCAATGTATTGTGTGAGTAGCTCTATTTACTTTATTTCTCACTCTTACTGCTATTCTAAAAGGTAAGAATTATTATCTCCATTTTTTAGATGCATGATTTTATCTTCAGAGGGATTAAGCAATTGAGCTGAGATCACAGTGTGAGGGCACAGTCAAACCCAGAGCCCTCGAGCTCCAAAGCCAGATTCTCAACTATGCATCACAGCTTCCATAACTTGTCAGTTCTTCCCCAATCCGAGAAAATTAATTGTTCACTTATTTTTAAAAGATTACCCATGTCATCAGAATGGAAAGATAATTAGATTATAATGCACATTCTACAAACGTCAATGAATAATTAAGACTTTCTAAGACAGCTAGAAATTGGAAGCTGACCTCCTGTACAGCCTGAAAATAGTTCCAGGTTATCTCGTTGAAAAGGAAAATTGGCAGTTGATCGTCACGGAACGTCTGGAGTAATTTCAAATCAGCCACACAGAGGAATAAGAAACAAAAGCCTCTGTAAATAGGCAAATATTAAGTATATTCCAGGGCAAGACTCAGACTATGAAATTACCAGAACACAAAGGCAGAACAAACACTGAGACCTTTCCCTCAGCCAGACTGAACAACGATTTTCAAAAGAGATAGCCAGAGCTATGATGTGACATTTTGACATCAACTCAAGAGGGTCCCTCCTTTCAAACACCAGATGTTCTCTTTATTTCATCTTCTGTTCAACCTTGATTTTTTATTCCTGGGAAGACTGCATAGTCAGCTTCAAACCCATCCCCTTTGGGTTCTGCCTAATTCCTTCAGCAGAAAACACATCAAAAAATACTATCGCTGATGAACAACATAATCAACATGTGCACACTGACAGATGAATGAATGCACGCAGGGTCACACAGCTATGAGGTCACAGGGCAGGATGGGAACTGGGATGTGCTACATTTAACACTTACCCAGTCATCTCCCTTTTAAATTATCATGGACAAAACCAAATAGCTATTATACCCCTTCATCCACATTCTTCTCCCTGGGTGGGGCTGGGCTGGGAAGACACCACAGATTTAGCAGGCGTCAGCAAACCATGGCCCATGGGCCAAATCTGGCCCACCACCTGTTTTTGTAAATAAAGTTTTATTGGAACACAGCCACAGTCACTCGTTCACATACCACAGATGCGGCTGCCTTCAGAGTTGAGTCGTTGTGACAGAGACTATATGGCCCACAAACTGAAAATATGTACTACCTGGCCTTTTACAGAAAAAAAAAAGTGCCAATCCCTTGTTAGGACATGGAAAGAAAAGACCTTGGTCCAAAAAAGTTCAAATGTGAATCACCAGAAATCTAAGTTCATAAACACAGAGATGAAAACAAGAGAGAGCAGTGCTGGGAAAATGGCAGGAGTTTTCTACCACCCTCCCCAGAAGGAACACCAATTTTGACCACCACCCACAGAGGACAGTACCTTTGTGGAAGTCCAGGAGTCCAGCAGAGAAGTTCCAGCACAGCCCTGGAGAGAAAAAAATCTGAGGTTAGACACAATGAAGAGGGTGAGAGGAACAGTTTGATTTTCCCACATCATCCCCTCCCCAAGGCAGCACAGCTCAGTGCCCAGGAGAGAAACCTCAGCATGATTTCTCCTGGGGCAGAGAGAGACTGCGAATGAGCACCTGGCCTCCCCTGGTGTGCAGGACACTGCCAGAGAGACTCAGCTCTTTCCTGCCCCATCTAGAAAACTGAGAGGAGTTGCATGACTTGGGGGAGGGGAGGGGTGGAGAGGACAACAGCCACAGGCTCTCAGAGGATGACACAGGGACGCAGATCCTACGAACTGCTTCACGGACTCCATCAGGAAGCTGATCCCCGCAGCTGGCCCCTGGGCACCCCTAACACTCTGTACACCTCACCCACACACCCTCACACCGTGGCTAGCTTCCACACGAGCGCGAGCCGGCCTGAGTCTGCGGGATTGGGAAAAAGCACGTGACCGTGAGCATTCAGCACTACCCTAGGAGAAGACAAGGGAGGCTGTCAGCACTCAGTCTGGCTTCACGGGATCAAGAGAAGACATACAGCCTCAAGAATCCCGCCCCCAAGAGGGAACAGGAAGTGTGAGCAGCTGTATCCACAGAAAAGGTCTGAGAAAGCCCCAGAAGCCCTAGCAGGGCTGACAGAAGGTACTCCTCTTCCAAAGCCAATCAGTGAAGAGTGGAGGAGGTGACTGCTCCTTCAGAAATGAAGACAGCAACGCAGGACTTCAAGGAACAAGAAGGATCAGGGAACCACGACCACCAAAGAACACAGTAATTTTCCCGAAACCAACTCCAAGGAAATGGAGATCTGTGATTTGCCCAATAAGGAATTCAAAATAGTTGTTTTAAGGAAGCTTGGGGAACTACAAGAAAACACAGAAAACCAGGAAAACAACATACACACAGAACAAGAAATTCAACACAGGGGTAGAAATCATAAGAAAGAACCAAACAGAAATTCTGGGGCTGAAAAATACAATGAATGAAATGAAAAATGCAAATGGACAACTCGCTCATGCAGAAGCATTTGAACACCAAGAAGGAAAAGCCTGTATTTTGAAGGCACTGCCTTTCACGGGAAGGCAGCTTTCCACATCCACTAATTGGGTTTACATTGGCATAGCTACTCTCTGGAAACAGAGACAATAATCATGTGAAATAGAGCAATGAGGAGTGGAAATACCAACCACATTCCTGACTAACGTTTGTGGTACAACTGTTCCCTTGGGTACAAAGCGAAATGGCTTGCATCCACAACCAATTCACACACATATATTTGTAATATACCTGTATTTGTACGTGCGTGTGTGTCTATGCTTAAAATATTTGTTTCAACTACTCTTGTACGTATATATACATTCCAATAAAGACAAGATCATTTGCATATGGAATGAATTTGGAAAGAATATGGTTTAGTTATGCCATTACTAAATACCTGTTGATTCGTTCAACCAGTACATCCAACAAATACTGCATGTCAGGCATGATTACAGGGTCCATGAATGCCCTGGGGGGAAGAAACAGACAAAAGTGTCTCCTTTTTTTTTTTTTTTTTATTAGTTTACATCCTAGTAGGGATGGAGGAGAAACTGACAACAAGCCAGATTATATTATCTACTGCTGTGGAACACAAGCTTAGTGGCTTAAAATAACACATATTTATAACCTCACGTTCGTGTGGGCCAGGAGTCGGAGCATGGCTTAACTGCATCCTCTGATTCAGGGAGTCCCACAGGGCTGTGATTTCATCTGAGAGCCTCATCTGAAGGCTCAGCTGGGGAAGAACGTGCTCACGTGGTTGTCGGTAGAACTGAACTGCCTGAGGATTCTTGGATCTAGTGTCTTGGTTACTTGCTGCTATTGACAGAAGGTCCCCTTTAGCTCCTTGTCACGTGGGCCTCTGCAACAGGGCAGCTTGCTTTATCAAAGTCAGCAAGGGAAGATCTTCTAACAAGACAGAGTCACCATCTCTTGTAAGCTGACCATAGACGCGACACCCCGTCACGTGTGCTGAATGTTCTTCTAGAACTGAGTCATAGCCTACACTGAAAAGGATGGGAGCACACAAGGCTATGCCTCTCAGGAGGCAGGGACCATGAGGAGCCATCGTTTTGTTAACATCTTTATGGAATGCAATTGCTTTACAGTGGTGCGTTAGCTTCTGCTGTGTAACAGAGTGAATCAGCTACACGTACACATATATCCCCATACCTCTTCCCTCTTGCGTCTCCCTCCCTCCCTCCCTATCCCACCCCTCTAGGTGGTCACAAAGCACTGAGCTGATCTCCCTGTGCTATGCGGCTGCTTCCCACTAGCTATCTATTCTACATTTGATAGTGTTTATAAGTCCATGCTACTCTCTCATTGTGTTCACGCAGCCAACCCCAGTCCTCTCCCGGCGCTCTGACCGAAGCCCGAGCCTCCGCTCCCAGCCCCGCCCGCCCCGGCGGGGGAGCAGACAAGCCTCTCGGGCTGGTGAGTGCCGGTCAGCACCGATCCTCTGTGCGGGAATCTCCCCGCTTTGCCCTCCGCACCCCTGTTGCTGCGCTCTCCTCCGTGGCTCTGAAACTCCCCTCTTCCGCCACCCACAGTCTCCACCCGCGAAGGGGCTTCCTAGTGTGTGGAAACCTTTCCTCCTTCACGGCTCCCTCCCACCGGTGCAGGTTACATCCCTATTCTTTTGTCTCTGTTTTTTCTTTTTTCTTTTACCCTACCAGGTACGTGGGGAGTTTCTTGCGTTTTGGGAGGTCTGAGGTCTTCTGCCGGTGTTCAGTAGGTGTTCTGTAGGAGTTGTTCCACATGTAGATGTATTTCTGATGTATTTGTGGGGAGGAAGGTGATATCCACGTCTTACTCTTCTGCCATCTTGAAGGTCTCCAACACATGAACCTTTTTTTTTTTTTTTTTTTTTTGTGGCTGCATTGGGTCTTTGTTGCTGTGCGCAGGCTTTCTCTAGTTGTGGCGAGCAGGGGCTACTCTTTGTTGCAGTGCGTGGGCTTCTCACTGCGGTGGCTTCTCTCATTGTGGAGCACGGGCTCTAGGCACACGGGCTTCAGTAGTTGCGGCACACGGGCTCAGTAGTTGCGGCTTGCGGGCTCTAGAGCGCAGGCTCAGTAGTTGCGGCGCACAGGCTTAGTTGCTCCACAGCATGCGGGATCGTCCCGGACCAGGGCTCGAACCCGTGTCCCCTGCATTAGCAGGAGGATTCTAATCCACTGTGCCACCAGGGAAGTCCCCAGGAGCCATCTTTAAAGCCGGCTTACCACAGTGGGGGAGAACACATAGGGCCTGGTGGGCCACTGGGAGGAAATGGATTTTACTAGGATGTAGAAATTGATGTTACATCAATGTATGAGATGCAGCTCGGGATCCATTGAGTTGTGATGTATACTGACCAAGTGTCTACTTCACCACCACCCACCTTGTTCCCATGAGACCTCACAACTTCCCTGTCTGGTAGACAAGGACTGTGGTATTAATTTTTCAGCATCCTGCGCACAACCTGTCCTGATGCCACAGGCTCTTTCCCAGTCACTCATAATCTCTCCCTGTGTCATTCCTTCCTGTATATTTTCTCCCCACCTATCTCTTTCCTGCTGAGAACCACCTCTTGCATTAATCATGGCCCTCTCTTCCTCTTTTGGCCAACAGTATCACTACCAGACTATCAACACCATTAAATTATTTAACCTCTTGATAAGTGAATCTTTCATCCAATTCAGAATAGGGGACACAGCTACAACTAAATTAAATTGCAAGGTTATCCTCTGACGTTTGATGCATGTGTTGAGAATATCTGTAGTGGAACAGCAGTGTCCATGAATACTATTTAACCGTTAGCTACACTTGGTCAAATCACTGTTTTGCTATGGGCCGTGCCAGGTCTTTACAGAGTCCCAGACACTCTCTCTCTACCTCGCTTCTCTTTTCTCACCCCCTTTATACTGAAGTTCATGCCTTTCTCTATTACTTGTCACTTGATCTCCCCCAGAAAGCTGGGTCCTTTGGCTAATAATTGTCACTGTTACCATAAGTTTTCTCTATGAATTGATGCTTTTTCCATCCAATCTGTCTTTCAAAAGCCCTGCCAGAGATCCCTTGCTGCCTGACCTCCATATCCAGACAGTTTCTTCTTTGCTGGCATGTGAATAAACTAATAATTGCAAACTTATGGAAAAGTGCTCCATTTCTGTGCGGAGATCATATGAGAGTGATCAAGGATAACATCACAACAGTACAAATTTTACAATACGGCTAGCTCGGAAAGGAGCATCTTTAAATATTTAAACAAATGAGAGGTGACACCTTAGTTTCCTGAAGTACTTTCAAGCCATTTGACCCTATTGACCATAAGGCAACATTTTTTGAAGCAGAAGCAGAGAGTTGCTATGATGTACTTTCTTTCACAGGAGTTTTGTTGTCGATATTTTTGGGGGGAAAAACATGCTCTCAGAAATTGCTAAAAACACCTTCCCAATACTTCTTCCTCTCCTCGTGATCAAAACAGGTATGACAAAGTCTACACTTGCCAGAAAAAAGGACAATATTTTCCCTCAGGTTTTGAAACCCCTTGAAAACCTCTGTAACCTGCTGCTTTGTTTTTAAAGTAATAAAAGCTAAATTGGGGCTTAGAGAAAAATGAAGCATTCAACACAACTGAAGGAATTCCATAGCAATGCTGCACAGATTTTCCAAATGCTCAACTGTTTCCCCTGGTGTAAATATAGCCTTTATCACAAAATTGAACAAACATTTTTCTAAATTTGTCTCTCAGGAGCAAGCCTTCTCTGAACATCATGGAACATTTTATCCTCCAAAGATAGGCTGAAAGCTCTAAATTACTCACTATAGGGCTTAACCAAAGCAGCTCATCGTTAGTTAATTGAAGATAATATGGCCTTGTTCCCTGATGCAGATATATTAAAACTGCTGGTTATTTCTGTAGTTAATCTCTTCTGCAAAAAAACCCTCAGTCATAAAATTTTTGTTCTTATGGTAAGAAATGAGATAGCATGAAATAAATATTCGATTTGGAGCTAAGAGGATGCAGAATACTAAAGAGGAGAGGACTATATTTCTGAAAAACTTGCAAAATGTCAACTCTCCCAAATGGTATGCAACCCAGTCATCTCAAAGAAAACTATTTCCATTAGGGCCGTGGCTAGGGTGAGACAAGTGCTTAGGGTGCAAAATTTCAAGGGGTGCCCCACTTGCCTCACCCTAGTCCTGGGCCCAGTTGGACATCTGAGCTATACTCCCTGAAATTGCCTCTTACCTAATTTTGAATCAGCCATTTAACTGCTCCCTTGTTCTTGGACTGCTATACTCCTATTTATTTTGCTCCTTGGATCTTTTATTCAATCCATTACAACTACAACACAGACAGTGGGTTCCTATAGATAATGGACTGCCTGGGGGCACAAACAACGACCCTGAAGCTGTGGCTACTGTTGTAAAGGGTTTACACTCCAGTAGGGAAGAGAGCACGCAGATTTCTTCTTCCTAAGGAAAGCCTTGCTTGGACCATCCTCCGCCCTTCAGACCTGGGTCCTAACTCCTCATGACCTACATTGCCAGATGACAGCACATCCCCTGCTGTTCACTTTCCAGCCCATGACAAGCACTCTTCTTCACGTGTAACTTGAATGAAAGCCCTGTGAAACCATGTGAGATCTCCTAACTCACTGCAAACCCAGAACTTTAAGCATCCTTGAATGTCACTGACCTGAGGCTCTCCAGGTAATTGAACACCCCTTCTTTCTCGAGCATTCCTCCTTTGTCATGATGGCTTTGCCTCCAATATTTCTGATCCCTCTCCAGCTACTTCAATAGCATCTCTTTTTTTTTAACCTAAATGTTGACACTGTTTATAATCAAAACTGCCTTCTCTTGCTGCTGTGTGTAACCTCCCTGATCAATACCAGCACTTGCAAGAGTCTGCTTCCTACGCATACACCGCTGACCACAATCTGTATCCACCGCCAAACCCTTTCCGCTGGGAACCATGTCTTTTTATCTCTTCGGATACATTTATTAAATTACTAAGTTCCTAGGAATCCTAAGTGCCTAGATGAACCAGATGACCTCAGGCTGCAACCTAGTGGAGGATGCTGACCAGCTTGGGAAGAGGAACAACACAACATGTGTTAGAGTTAAAGCGTAAATCTGGTGCTCTAGGGCGATGCTGCTCAGACTTCAGCGCGTAACCGAAACACCTGGGCATCTTGTTAAAATGAAGATTCTGATTCGGAAAGACTGGGCTCTTTACAGGGTCTGAAGAGTCTGCATCTCTACCAGCCCCTCAGGTGGTGATGCTGCTGTTGGTCTACGGAGCACACGTCGCAGAGCCGAGTTCTGGGAGGCTTCACAGACCCTAACTTCGTCCGTGAAGTCAAGGAAGTGATGCTACGTCTTGAGGACAGGCTGAATTTGCCAGGGGACCACATGGGAAAAGACAGTCTGGGAGGAGGAAAGAGCAGGGTGAAAAGGGCAGACATGTGAGAACATGGCGATGTGGGAAAACTCTGCTTGGAGCCCACGGCAGTGGAGGCGGGAGAGCCGTGTGGGTGGAGTGGGCTGTGGAGGAGGTGGACCTAGAGGGAATTAGAAACCAGGTGATGCACGTCCTCGATGGGGAGACACGCAGAATGAGAGGATGGGCACAAGTGGAGAGAGGACCACTGCACATCAACCAACGACACTCATCTGTCCTGAGCACCCTGAGGGTCACAGGCCATCTGTCTCCAGTGTCTAGGTCCCTCCCCACAGGCAGTGCTTGGCCATGCCTGGTTCCCCAAGTGGCCCCTGAAAGCATGGCTACTGCGTCTGGGGCTCCTTTTTGTCCCTGGGTGAAGTTTTCTTAAACCTCCAACTTGCTCACGACAATTATTCCAGTGATTAAAGATTAGTGTGATATGTTCCCAAATAGTGGGGATTGAAAACAAATCACCAAAACATCATACAAACTCACCCCAAACAAGTAACCTCTGCTAGTGAGTGAGTGAGTGAGTGAATGAATGAATAGCACAAGAAGATGCTTTGGGCAGGAATTCGGTACAGAAGAGTCAGTACTGTTTAAAGCAGTGCTCTCTAAAAGAAATATAATGCGAGGAACATATGCAATTTTAAGTTTCCTAGTAACCACGTTTAAAAGCCAAAAGAAACATGTGAAATGTATTTTAATAATACATTTTATTGAACCCAACATATCCAACATATTATCATTTGAACATGTAATCGATATAAGAGATTACTGGCAGGTAGTTTACACTGCTTTTTCACGAGGTCTTGGAAATCCTCACGTGTATTTCGCACTTAGGTCACATCTCAATTCAGACTCGTGCTTTTCCAAGCGCTCAGAAGCCCCGTATCGCTGGTGGCTAGACAGTACGGGTTTCAAGGGTGCACAGTCAACTCCTCCACCTGCATCTATTCCTCATTCACTCACTGTGCAGGCTTGGTCAGGTGACTTCACCCACATGCCTCATCTGACATGGAAACAGCTGGCCTAGATCCACGTTCCCCAAATGGTAAAGCTCAGAGCCGAAGACACGGTGCTTCAGACAAAGGCATGAGCGCTCCACCAGGCAGGGCTCTGGGGCCGGGGCTGGGAAGGGGTGCGCAAACGCTGAAGTCACCGCAGCCATCATCCTGGATGTTCCAGTCTCCAAGGAGCCTCCCACCCTCTAAAAGGAGGGGAAGCAAGACGCTTCAAGATTGCTGAGGCCACTCGGACTCAGCACTTGGCTGCAACTTGTGGGGCAGTTTTTGGTCTGGGGTTTTTTGTTTTATGGTTTTTAGGGTTTGGGGTTTTTTATGATTCCACAAATGGAAGCAAAAATAAAGCAATAGCTTGTGCATTATTCACCTGATTGGAACAGGCACGTTTACGGCGCTCAGATGGTACAGAAACAAGTCTATAAACCCGGAGCCTGCCTCTGCACTATTTAAAGCGAATTGAGCAACAATGATGTCTTTAAGCACCGTGAAATACAGGGGTGACACACCCAAAACTGCGTTACACTCAGGTCAGCTCCTCCACTTTACAGAATGACAGAGAAGAGTCCGCGCTTCCTTTCTTCTCTTTTTCAAAAGATCAGTGAAATTTACTCAACGGCTCAGTTTCTTAAGGAAATTCCGTTGTTACTTGTTTTGCTTGTTTTTAATGTTCCTTTTTAAGGTTGAGCAAATCTGTGAGCAAGTTGGCGGCCAGGGCTCCATGTTCAGTTGTGGGACAGGGCGCCTCGCAGCCAGCTGGTACTCAATGTGTGCTTATTATGTACAAGAGACAGCACTGCAGTCCTCACCACGGTCTCTCCAAATACACTGACCACACGTGGCCAATACTTACACAGTGCCCCTGAGAAGAGGGGGAATGCACTGCGGTGTTCTCTACCATCACCAGGTATGGAGAAGGCAGCTAGACAAGGTTCCAGAGGAAGCTCATAGCCGGCCCATGTCCATGCCCACCACCTGGAAGGCAAGGAGACAAAAGGCAGCCTCTGTATCTTTCTCCCCCAGCCCTGGGCCTTCACCGCAGCACTTTTTGTCTGCCTTAACAAATGTCTTCCTTGTCAATTTATTTTATTTTACTTTAAAATCTTTTTATACATATATATATACAATTTTACATAATGCCCAAATGTGATTATCTCACACGTATTAGTTCACGGTTTAAGCAGCCTTCTGTGTGTGTGTGTGTGTGTGTGTGTGTGTGTATGCCACTTTGCTTGTCTTCTGTCTGCCACCCACACCATTCGTCTTTACCACCCACTCTGCTGCCACTGTCCTCCATGGTAACCCATGTGAAGAATCTGCAGTATATCTCTCCACATTCTTCTACATACTTAATCAGACACGTGCACACAGAATTTTGTCCTTGTTTTATAAAATTGGAACATTATATACACCTTTCTGCTTCTTGCTTTTCCCCCTCAAAAATGTCTCGCAGAACTTCCTGTACGCCCGCTGATATATTCAAATTCACCCTTTTGAGCAGCTGCATGACATGACACGCCGTGTTGTCAATATATTCTAATTTAGTCTAACTTCCCTGTTGAAGGGCATTTTCTTTGTTTCTGGGCTCTTGTCAGCTTGAACAAGGGTCACTATATATCCTGAAACACCGGTCCTTACTTACTGAGCTTTAATTCTAGAGATGAAGCTCCAAGCTGGGACGGCAGGGTCAGAGAGTATACATGCTGAACATTTTAGTAGCGATCAACATATTAACATCAAAAGGGCTATAAACATTCATCTTATCACTAGCAGCATATGAAAGCGCCCATCGTTCCACATACCTTCGGTATGTGTTCTTGCCTTAACATTTTACAGCATTTCTGTACCTGAAGTAAATGTCAGGTGAGCGATATGCACCCACAGGATGTCCCCTTTGCGGGACACCAGGAAGTCCTGCTCTAAGTGAGGGCAGGAGGAACGATGCTAGAAGACCCTCAGCAGACCTAGTTTTGGATTCACACTCTTCACCCTGATCTGAGAACTTGAGTGAGGTCCTCTATTCTCACTGAACCTCTTTCTGCATTTGTTAAAAGGACACAACTACACATATACATATACATATGCATTTTAATATTAAAGGGTTGACAAGATTATATGCATTTATCAGGCTAAGATCAAACTGAAGCCAAGAATCAAGAAAGGAGAACAGAATGTTAAAGCCGTTTTTTTCCCTGAGGGCATCTGGTCAACCTGGTGAATTTTAGTTTTTGTTTTTAATTTCTCATAGGGTGTAGGAGATAGAAGACAAAACCCAGGGCTCGCCCAGGGTGGGAAATCTAATAGAGGACATTTCTACTCAAATCTGGGATATCTGAAATGCTACACCTTCAGTGTAAGTTTTAAGCAAAATAGACTCTTCACCATAAAAGGACTACAAGGACACTTTCCTGGATCCTGAGAAAAGCAGCAAAGGAATAAATACTGAGAAGCTGTAATAAAAACTAGCACTCATATGGATTTGCAAGCCAAGTATACATATCATGTGGAAAGTCAAAAAAGCGTTAAGCTGGGCTTCCCTGGTGGCGCAGTGGTTGGGGGTCCGCCTGCCGATGCGGGGGACACGGGTTCGTGCCCCGGTCTGGGAAGATCCCACATGCCGTGGAGCGGCTGGGCCCGTGAGCCATGGCTGCTGAGCCTGTGCGTCCGGAGCCTGTGCTCCGTGACAGGAGAGGCCACAACAGTGAGAGGCCCGCGTACCGCAAAAAAAAAAAAAAAAAAAAAAAAGTTAAGCTATCAATTTAGCTCAAAACAGAACCTCTAAAACTATCTATGGTGAAGTGCTGGACTGTTTTGTTTCATTTTCCATTTGTAAAATGCAATAAAAATGAACTGCACAAAAAATGATATGGAAAAAAGGACAAACACAGCACACTGATGCTATCTATAGCAATGTCAAGTTACCATAAAAATTTCCAAATGTCACTCTCATTTTCCATACTTATTGTACCAAAGGTTACAAGATTTTGTGGAATGAGCGCTGGTCCCAAGAATCCAGCAGAAGAAGTACAGTTCCTCTCTGTGGAACACACTCTCCTCTTAAGCCTTAGGGAATTCTCACAATAATTTTCCAAGGATAAAGCACATTTCACAAGTAAGAGAAAATCACCAAACACACAAGATAACTAGGCATCGTGAGGGGAGAATTAACGAGACAGAAAACCAGATTTGCAAAACCTTCAGATACTGCCATTATCACACAACAAATCCAAAACAAACTTGCTGATTATGTTTAAAAGAATGAAATATAAAGAGACTACTATAAAAGTGACCTAACAGACTTGAAAAGAACCACCCAGAAATGGAAAGTAAAATAATACAGAGAAAGACAAATATCATATGATATCGCTTATATGTGGAATCTAAAAAAAATGGTATAAATGAACTCTTTTACAAAACAGAAATAGAGTAACAGATGTAAAAAACAAACTTATGGTTACTGGCGGAAAAGGGGAGTGGGGATAAACTGGGAGATTGGGATTGACATATACACACTACTACATATAAAATAGATACCTAATAAGAACCTATTGTATAGCACAGGGAAGTCTACTCAATATGGGAAAAGAATCTAAAAGAGTGGATATATGTATATGTATAACTGATTCACTTTGCTGTACACCTGAAACTAACACAACATTGTAAATCAACTATACTCCAATAAAAATTAATTTTAAAAAAAGAAAATTAAAATTCCATAAATGAGTGTAGCAGCAGACTAAACATGGCTTAAGAGACAATTAGGTAACAGAAGCACAGGGCAGATATTACCCAGAATGCAGCACAGTAAAACAAAGTGATACAAAAGATGAAAGAGAAGTTTAGAAACACAGAGAGCAGAGATGATATAAAATGGTTTCTCAGGGTCTCAGAAGAAAAGAAAGCAAACAGGGCAGAGGAAATAATAATTTTTTTTAAAAAGTTCTTTTTCCAGAATGGGTAAAAAACATCCATCTACAAATTCAAGATTTCCTAGAAATTCTAAGGAAAATTCATAAATAAAAATGAACACCTTAAAAAGTCATAGCAAAATGTGAGAACACCAAAGAAAATCTTCAAAAAGAGAAGAAAAAAGAAAGACGGCCTAGAAGGAGTGACAGGCTGACAGCTGATACTCAACAAGAAAGACAGAAGCTGGGGAAAAAGGGACTGAATCCTGCTGTCAGCCGCAGGAACGCAGGGAAGCAGAGGCTCCTCCAAGTGAGCCTGGAGGCTCTGCAGGCCAACACTTTGACTGTAGCCTGTGAGAGGCTCTGAGCTGGAGGACCCGGCTGAGATGTACCCACATTCCTACGGAAATGGTGAAAGGATAAATGCGTAATAATGACAAAAACGAGATGATACGTGATAATAAATGTTTGTTGTTTTGAACTGCTAAGCTTGGGGGTAATGTGTTACACAGCAATAGGCCACTAATACAGTTAGCATTCATCTTTTCTACCTGCCAGCAAAGAGAGGCACTACTCAGCAATTCAAAAGTGAAGATACAACACAGGCTGGGGGCGGAAGAGGCAGGGATGATCCACCATCTGGCCAACTGTCCGTGGAGAAGGGATAATGTACCATGATGTACTAGTTTGCCAAAGCTGCCATAACAGAGCACCACAGACTGGGAGCTGAAACAACAGAAACCTGTTGATTCCCAGTTATGGAGGCTGGGGGCGGTTCCTCCTGAGGTCTGTGAGGGAAGGGCTGTTCCAGGGCATCCTCTCTGGCTTGCAGATGACCGTGTTTTCTCTACGACTCCTCACTCGGTCTTCCTTCTGTGTGTGTCTGTCTCTTTGTGCAAATTTCTCCTTTTCACAAGGATACCAGTCATACTGGATTGGGACCCAACAAATAACTTCATTTTAACTTGATTCCCTCGCAAAGACCCAATCTCCATAAAGGGTCACATTCTGAGAGACGTGAGGTTTAGAACCTCAACATATGAATTTGAGGGGGACACGATTAAAGCCATAACACACAGAGAGGGACGTTTAGACACAGACTGCATACTATTCAGACACAGACTCAGTGTTTGAAATCAAAAGTTCATTCCAGGCCAAAATAATTCCTGCATATTTTTTACTCGGTTCAAATGGAGGCTATAACTGTAACATTCGTCTTGCCTATCATTTATGCAGCTGTGGGGTCTGGTATGGTCTGGAGGGGTTTTTTGTTATGGTTTTGTTCTTTTGTTATCAGTTTTAAGAAAACATAATAAGAGCCAAAGCACTAAAAACATGTCCACTTGGTATTAGATGAAGCCAGTTGAACCTGGCACTGGCTAAGTTCAATCACAGCACTGTTTACGGATGCACTTTTTAGTTCATCCACATAAGTCACAACTAAGCTAATTAAAATCCCAAATGGAAGTGGTAACTCGGTTGTCCTGTAGCCCAGCTCTCCACCGAATCTATCCATAATGAAACATGAAGAGAGTAAAATTATCCTAGGGGTCACAGCCTAGGAGACACTTCCAAAACTCATAAACAATCCTCACTTGCATGCCCACAGCAGCTGACGCAATAGCAGAAATGAAGCAAATGAAGCCAGGGGCTAGGCAAGATGTCCCTGCTGAGCGCGGCCTACACGGTGAATTAAGACTTCATCTCCCTGGAGGGTGGGTGGCAGCTGTCTGCAGGAACACAGGAATGAAGCTCATATCCCAGAAACAGCTCCAGTTTCTTTCAACACGGGAACTACATTTGCTCTAATGCTGTTCAGGTGTGTGCCTGTGTGGGCCTCATTCCACCTAGCCCTGATTCCCCTCAATAAGAACGAAGCCTCTTAAACCAAAGACTTTGGGTTAAGGCTGCCCCTGAGGACAACTGGTAAGCCAGGAACAAGCCGGGTGACGCAGTGCATGTCTCTGCTGCTGAAGGGAAGGATCACATCAAGATGTTCCCATTTCCACTGGGATGGACTTTCTGGAACAAAGCACAACAGTGCAATCACCGCAGCAGAAAACTGCACGGGAAGGACGAAAGCAAACAGATGGAAACCAATTCGTGAAGCAGCACAGACAGCACTCTAAGTTCACTGAAGAACAATAAAAACCGCAACACTGCCAGAAGGCTGTGAAAGATCCATATTCTGGGAGAGAAAAAAAAAAAAACAATAGAAGAAGAATAGCGTTATTTCAGGCAAAGAATATTCAAAGTGGGATATATGTCACAATGATGAAACCTATGCTTCAATCAAAGGTTCTTAGCTAAAGCCTGCCAAATTCCAGTGGACGGCCAGTAAAACAAACTATGAGAGAGACCGACAGACAGACAGTCCAGAGACAAAGACAGGGGGTGCCATGGCTGGCAAAAAACATTGCTCCTCAGAGGAACTGCCTGAGGCTTTGTTCTGTTTAACTGTGGGCTACGCTTTCTTCGTTCTCATTTGACGGCTTTCAAAGAGAGCTGGTGTTACAAAACATCCAGGCTGGGCCCCTGAAAAAGAAATTACCAGCATGCTTGCAAACTCTGCCTCACCAGAGGAAATTCTTAGGTTCACCAGGGCTTCGCACAAAGAGGCGTCGTCTCTATGGAGTCATTAACAAGATTCATAACGAAAGTGAGACAATGAGAAAAAGGCACACAGCTAACCTTCTCTAAGCCAAGATGGACACAGTTATAACTGATAAAGAAGTATTTTTAAATAAGGTTACTCTAAATTTTCCTTTTGTCCTTAAAACCTGTCTGTTTCATGGGCCACAAATTTCAAAAATGCTTCCCTCACTGCAGGGAGAATCAGTTTTATTTAAATACCCATACACATCCGAAATACAAACAAGAGAAACTTGATAGAAATTAACTTAAATAACCTACATATTTAGCAGATGTGAATTATAGATCTTAAACACATATAACGCACACTTGCAAGCAGTAGTTCTTAATGTTTACTATGATCCTAACGCAAGTGAAAGGAATAATAAATTAACCTGTCTGCAACAGGCATGTTGGTGGACTTCTTAAACCTGATGGACACGCAAGCCAGCCTCTCATGATGACGCCCACTGAAAAGGATTTATGGAGAACTTGGTTTATGCCAAGCCATGGCCCAACCACTGGGGCCACAGTAAGAAATAAAATAGTCAAGCTATGCCCTCCTGGCATCCACATTCTAGCAGTGGAAGATAGATAACAGACAAAGTAAATAAAATACATCATATTGTAGATGTTGGTTATTGGTTTCCTATGGCTGCTGTGACAAATTACAACAAATTTAGTGATTTAAAACAACATAAATGTTAATATGTAGTTCTGGAAGTCCAAAGTTCAAAATATTTCCTCGGAGTTGGACATATGAAGTCTAATGGGATACTTAGTATTTCAGTGAGAAGTGATCAGCTGTATTCCAACACCTCCATTTGCTTCCTGCTTTCTTGTTGAAGAAGAATAACGACACGTGTGATTAAGACTGTCTAGAGCTTCTCCAGACACCCATCATCTAGAGAGCTTTGTTCTCTGGTTCATTGGCCCTGAAGGTCTTAATTCTTTGAGATCACACTGCACTACAGTCCGACTTTAATTTCTCCAAGGATTGCTGGCATTCTTAACTGTATTTTTGTGTTTCTTTGTGGCCTCTACTAGAATTAGGAAACTTCCTTAAGCTCTGAAATGCTAATGAAAAATATTAGCCACATGGAGGGCTGGAGTGACAGCTTAACACTCTTCAGTGTAATGGTCAAACCATGATGCTGCAAAGCCACTGCCTAGCTGCTACGTCACTGTGTTTCTCCCTCAATGGCAGTTCGTAAGCGCTTTCAAGGGCAGACTCTCATCTGCTAGTAATGATCTCAAGAATACTGGTTGGAATCTGTAGCCTGTTGAGCTACGACAGATATCTTTTTCAGGACCAGCTGGACAGAATCTGTGGGTATCTTGCTATCACACGTGCACCAATATAAACTCCATTAACAGAATTCTATAAAGGCTGCCCTTTTTTTGTAGGAACTTGTGTTAATGCTTATGTACTTTTTCTCGGCTCTGAGCACTCCGCCCTGTGTCTGAGTGTGTGCTACTGTGTTAAAGAAATGCAAGAGATTTTCAGGCTCCTTTTCCTGGAGAGGTCCTTGCTCAGTGGGAACTAAGAATGGATATTCCCATGTAGACACAAGCCCTCGACAGGCATAAGCGTGGAAGCTATGTCATGTCCCGGGTAATGTCATTAAATAATCCCAACTGACTACAGTTGCTCTTCCCACTTTCAGGTGGTAACAGCGGATTCTCAATTCAGGGGAGGGGAAAGAGTTATTGGAACAGAGTGTACATCAGGGAATAAGAGATGAGGGTTTAGTGGAATAGGAGATGTAGCCTTGGGTATTAATGAGGTGACAGGACAGAATTAAACCGAATGGAGTTGTCTGTCCACTAAAGATTGACTAGAAAAACTTCCTACTAGAGGGAAGTATACTATAACCATCCTCCTGGACTTCTGAGTTGGGGGAAATCACTTATGTATGAAATGACAGTCAAAATGTGGATTAACTGCATGGTGTGAGAATCCCAAAACAAAAGAAAATTCATCAGTCACAGCAGAAGCAGATGCAAAATCATTCTACGAAGTTCCTCCAGAACCTGACCTGGAATACTAAGGGAAAAAACTACCCCTACTGAAGACGAACTCATAATAAATTTAAAGGTCCACAATGAAAGCGTCCACTATGAAAGAGATCATTTGTACCCTAAAAACTGAGATTATTTCTTAAAGATTAAGTTCCTTTTATTACGTCTAATACAGATTTTAAAAAAACGAATAGAAACTACAACAACCAAAAAAAATAGGACACTACGTGAAAAGAACAAGATTATTTGAAAATGAGACAAGTCAATTTCTAGAAATGAGAAAATATAGTCAATGACAATCTACTAATGGAAAGAAGGTTGTCAGACAACCTTTCTGAAATAGATAAAAATTATATTGTGTTTGGAACTGGGGCCCTTCTTCATTTTGCTATATTATATACCTAAAATAATAACTTACTTCACCTCTACCATGTTCTAGTACCAAGATGGGACAACCTGAATAGCTGGGAAACCAAACAGCAGAGTTGACTCTTCTTGCAACTGTCACTGAAGTATAATTTCTCTGTGTTTTTTTCCAGGACTTCTTTTATATTCTGTGACATGGGATACTACATCCAAAGTTACAGAAACATCAAGTTCACCCCCTTGGAGTATCTTTCAGAACCAGAGAGGAGATGAAGAAATCTAACTCCTGGGGCTCCTGCAGCTTTTAGGGACTCAGGTATGTTCATTTGTACAGATAGCAGCCCTGACTCTCTTTCTTGTGAGATAATATAAATGTAAAAGCTTGTTAAGTGAAGTGCACTGAACAAACTTCCTATCTATTCTGAGTAGAATTCATATTTCTCTTACAATATAGAAATTAAAATTGAGCTCGTGGTACAATTTTCTGTTGTGTACGCCCTCCATACACAACAATTTACAAATATCCCTCAATTTACAAATATCTACATAGGATATTTGTAAATTGAGAAATGAGATATCTTGGATGACTCGCCAAAACAACATCAAAGCTAAACAGCTGCACGTACAGTAATAAAATTAAAAATACTTCTTGAACACTAAGGCATATACCCTGAGAATTAGAACTTAATGAGCAATAAATATTTTGGTAAGCCACTAATAACTGAGTAGCATTTTATCTAAGCAAGAGTAAGTATTAACTAGATATATGAAACTTTCTACATTCTAAAAATAGTACTTCCGAATCTTAAGCTACGATTCTCCCCTATTCAGCTAAAATGTAACTCAACTTTCTGAAAATATACCCTAGATACTGGGAGTTTAGAAATGGTCTCTTACCCCTATTATACCTTCACCCTGTTTAATTTCAGGTTAGCATAGGGAGTTACAGAGAGGATGACTTGTGGTTCAGAAGATGTTATTGCTGCTAAATTTACATGTATGAATGTAAATATGTGCTAGAAGGAACCTCCTGATGGGATTAATCATCCAAATTCCCATCAGAAATGCTTTCTGGTAAAAGGAGGACAAGAATAGCTGTGAAGGTCCCCTAAGGACTCAGCTGCCACTTCTAATGAAAAGTCCTTTCATGCAGAAGATGCTTCAGACAAAACCAGCAGAGTTAACTGTGCTTATTTTTCTGTTTAAAAATAGTGGGAAAATAAGTCACTGTATTCCAAACACAGAAATTAACCAATCTGTAAGATCAATAGAACACAGAAAGTTAACATGAACTAAGGAAGATAAATGCTAAGTAAAAATAAAATGAAAATGCTCCTTTCAAATAAATTTGCCATCCTGAAACTACTAACCCAAGAGAAAGCACACATCCTCTCACCCATCATGTCATACCTAGTGTGTATACATTTTAGGAAAAGGACTCATGATCCAAGGATGGAGACAAAAGAAACTACCCACCCTTCTACCTACCCTACCCCTTTTTATAAAAGGACACAAGTATCCACACTAGAGAAACGCTCCTCTCTTTGCCTCTTCCCACCCCCATCTTAGGCCAGAGACAGAGCACAGAACATCAACAAGAGGGTTAACTAACTTAAGGGCTTCTTAAATCTTTCCTCCAAGTGTCCCCAACAGCACCGGAGCCAGATGCACATCCCTTGGGAACAAGAAGGCCATAGCAATACTACCAGTGTGGAATTTCTTTCAAAGGAATTATATTTTTTAATTGTGATTTATCTCAAGAAATTAATACAAATTTTGCTTTTGACAACTTATCCAAGTCATTAATTAGGGGAGTTTTTTTTTTTTTTTTTTTTTCATTTGGCTGTGCTGGGCCTTAGCTGCAGCACACAGGATCTTTAGTTGCAGCATGGGGGATCTTTTAGTTGCGGCATGCAAACTCTTAGTTACAGCATGTGGGATCTAGTTCCCCGACCAGGGTTCAAACCCAGGCCCCTTGCATTGGGAGCACAGAGTCACAGCCACTGGACCACCAGGTAAGTCCCTATAGCTGAGTTTTAATATGGCAAATTTTAAGTTTCAATACAGTCAGGATTTTTTAACTTACTTGTAGTCACATAAACCACAGACCTAGGTCTATGGAGAGGTGAGTGGTTTATCCTATAGCTTTTCAGATCCCTGGCACACTTCCTCACACCCCTGAGGATACCCACACATCAGGTTGATATGAGGTTAATGGATCTGAAAGTCTACTCGATCACTGTGACAACTCACAGCACTGAGACTCACCTTTGACAACTTACCCAAGTACAGAAGTAAAAAAACCAAAAGTCAAATATTTTGCTAAAAATGGTAAAGAGAGAGGAAGTACATGAGCAAGCTAAATCAGAGACTTTCCTGTTCTGACCTTTACGTCCCTCACAAATCCTGGGCTGACATCACACCTTGTCTGTATCACACATTGCTCTATGGATCTACGTTTCATCTTTCAACTGTGACTGACAAACTCACGAGAGGCAGGGACCGTGCCTTATAACTTTCGGAATGCCCTACTACATTCAGCAAAATAGATCATCAAGAATATGTGATTAATCGAGTTTAGGAGGTACAAAGCAAGAAGAGAAACCCTCTCTGAGGTGCAGGAATACAAGGAAGGCCTGAAACCAAGGGTGGACAGGAACACTGAGAAAAATCCTCCAGGAAACCAGTCTCAATCCTGAGCAAAAGATGATGCTACAGGAATTTGAAGCTCCTGGTGCACCAGGAGTTACACCATAACAACAACAGGAAAAAAAATCCCGTTCCTCTCCTGACTGACTCAAGCCACAAGCTAATGGCCTAGCACTACAAGACATGTGTCAGTTCCAGGCATAAATATTATTTATCTCAGTCCATACTTATCTACACATTATGTCCAGCATCCAGTTTAAAAAAAAAAAAAGTGAGGCATACAAAAAAAGCAAGGGAAGAAAAAAGAAAACACATTCAAGAGAAAGAGCAATCAACATAACCAGATGAAGACATAATAATGTGCTGGAACTATCAAACAGGGAATAGATATATAAATATATCTATTTATATTCATATGTGTATATATACGCATATCAGGAAATAACTATGAATAATATGTTAAAAATACTAGTGGACCATGTGGAAAACATGCATGAAGAAATCGAGAATTTTTCAATAACAAAAAAACAACCCAATCACAAAATAGGCAGAAGGCCTAAATAGACATTTCTCCAAAGAAGACATACAGATAGCCAACAGGCACATGAAAAGCTGCTTGTCATCGCTAATTATTAGAGAAAGGCAAATCAAAACCACAATGAAGTACCACTTCACACCAGTCAGAATGGCCATCATGAAAAAGTCTAGAAACAATAAATGCTGAAGAGGGTGTGGAGAAAAGGGAGCCCTCTTACACTGTTGGTGGGAATGTAAATTGGTACAGGCACTATGGAAAACAGTATGGAGGTTCCTCAAAAAGCTAAAAATAGAACTATCATATGATCCAGCAATCCCACTCCTGGGCATATACCCAGACAAAACTATAATTCGAAAAGATACATGCACCCCTATGCTCATAGCAGCCCTATTTACGACAGTCAAGTCATGGAAACAACCTAAATGTCCATCGACACAAGAATGGATAAAGAAGATGCGGTACATATATACAATGGAATATTACTCAGCCATAAAAAATGAAATAAAGCCATTTGCAGCAACATAGATGGACCTAGAGATGATCATACTAGGCAAAGTAAGTGAGAGAGAAAGACAAATACCATATGATGTCACTTATATGTGAAATCTAAAATACAACACAAATGAACATATCTATGAAACAGACATAGAGAACAGAATTGTGGTTGCCAAGGGGAAGGGGGTGTGGGGGAAGGAAGGACTGCGAGTTTGGGACTAGCAAATGCAAGCTATTATATACAGGATGGATAAACAAGGTCCTGTTATGTAGCACAGGGAACCATATTCAATATCCTGTGATAAACCATAATGGAAAAGAATATGAAAAAGAATATATGGACATATATATATAGATATATATATATATAACTGAATCGCTTTGCTATATAGCAGAAATTAACACAACACTGTAAATCAACTATACTTGAATAAAATTTCAGAAAAAGAAATGGAGAATTTTGACAGAGATATGGCAACTCAGAAAGACTCATATGGAAATGCTAGAATTTGTTTTTAAAAGCATGGTAACAGACATGAAGAATGCCTTCAACTGGCTGATCAGTGGACTCAGCACAGCAAAGGCAAGAATTAGTGAGCTTGAATATAGCTCAATAGAAATTACCCAAATAAAACACTAAAAAAAAGAAGAATGGAGAAAAAACAGAAAAGAACAAAGCACACAAGAGTTGTGGGACAATGTCAAATAATCTAATAAGGGTGACTGCAATCCTAGAGTAAGAACAGAGACAAAACATAGCAAAATATTTATTTGAAAAGATAATGGCAGACACTTTTTTTAAATAATAAATGATATAAAGCCACCATTCCAATAAGCTCCACAAGCAGCTGAACAACACACACAGAAATCTGTTGGCGTTTCTATGAACTAATAATGAAATATCAGAAAGAGAAAGTTAAAAAATAATAATAATCCCATTTAAAACTGCATCAAAAAGGGAATTCCCTGACAGTCCACTGGTTAGGACTCTGATGCTTCCACTGCAGAGGTAATGGGTTCGATCCCTCACTAGGGAACTAGGATCCTGCAAGCCGTGAGGTGCAGCCAAAAAGATAAACAAATAAAGCAAAAAAAATTAAAATTAAAAAAATAAAATTACATCAAAAAGAATAAAATACCTAGGAATAAACTTAACCAAGAAGTCAAAGACCTATACTCTGAAAACTATAAAACACTGAAAAAGGAAATTGAAGATGATACAAAGAATGGAAAGATATTCCTTGCTACTGGCTTTGAAGAATTAAGATTGTTAAAATGGTGATACTACCCAAAGCAATATACAGATTTAATGCAATCCCTATCAAAATACCCATGATATTTTTCACAGAACAAGAACAAATAATCCTAAAATTCATACGGAACCACAAAAGACCCTGGATTTCCAAAGGAACCTTGAGAAAAAAGACACAGCATTTCAGAATATACTACAAAACTACAGCAATCAAAACTGCACAGAACTGGGACAAAAACAGATACACAGATCAAAGAAACAGAATACACAGCCCAGAAGTAAACCCACAAGCCTACAGTCAATTAATCTACAACAAAGGAGGCAAGAATATACAGTGGAGAAAAGACAGTCTCTTCAACAAGTGGTGCTGGGAAAACTGGACAGATACATGTAAACCAGTGAGATTAGAACATTCCCTCACACCACACACAAAAATAAACTCAAAATGGTTTAAAGACCTAAACGTAAGACTGAACACTGTAAACCTCTTAGAGGAAAATGTAGGTAGAACACTCCCTGACATAAATCGCAGCAATACCTTTTTTGATCCACCTCCTAGAGTAATAAAAATAAAAACAAAAATAAACAAATGGGTCCTAATTAAACTTAAAAGCTTTTGCACGGGCTTCCCTGGTGGCGCAGTGGTTGAGAGTCCGCCTGCCGACGCAGGGGACACGGGTTCGTGCCCCGGTCTGGGAAGATCCCACATGCCGTGAAGCGGCTGGGCCCGTGAGCCATGGCCGCTGAGCCTGCGCGTCCGGAGCCTGTGCTCCGCAGCGGGAGAGGCCGCAACAGTGAGAGGCCTGCATACCACAAAAAAAAAAAAAAAAGCTTTTGCACAGCAAAGGAAACCATAAACAAAACGAAAAGACAACGCACAGAATGGGAGAAAATATCTGCAAATGAAACGACTGACAAGGGATTAATCTCCAAAATATACAAACAGTTCATGCAGCTCAATATCAAAGAAACAAACAACGAATCAAAAAATGGGCAGAATACCTAAACAGACATTTCTCCAAAGAAGACGTACAGATGGCCAAAAAGCACATGAAAAGATGCTCAACATCACTAGTCATTAGAGAAATGCAAATCAAAACTACAATGAGGTACCAGTCAGAATGGCCATCATCAAAAAATCTACAAACAATAAATGCTGAAGAGGGTGTGGAGAAAAGGGAACCCTCCTACACTGTTGGTGGAAATGTAAATTGGTACAAGCATTAGGGAATACAGTATGGAGGATCCTTAAAAAACTAAACACAGGACTATCGTATGATCCAGCAATCCCACTCCTAGGCATATATCTGAGGAAAACCATAATTCGAAAAGATACATGCACCCCGATATTCATTACAGCACTATTTACAATAGCTAGGACATGGAAGCAACCTAATTGCCCTAAATGACAGAGGAGTGGATGAAGAAGATGTGGTACATATACACAATGAAATATTACTCAGCCATAAAAAAGAACAAAATAATGCCATTTGCAGCAACAAGGATGGACCTAGAGATTGTCACACTGAGTGAAGTAAGTCAGACAGAGAAAGACAAATATCATGATATCACTTATATGTGGAATCTTTAAAAAATGGTACAAATGAACTTATTTACAAAACAGAAATAGAGTCACAGATGTAGAAAACAAACTTATGGTTACCAGGGGGGTATGGGGGGACGGAGGGATAAACTGGGAGACTGGGATTGACATATACACACTACTATATATAAAACAGATAACTAATAAGGACCTACTGTATAGCACAGGGAACTCTACTCAATACTCTGTAATGACCTACATGGGAAAAGAATCTAAAAGAGACTGGATATATGTATATGTATAACAGATTCACTTTGCTGTATACCTGAAAGTAACACAACATTGTAAATCAACTATACTCCAATAAAATTATTTTAAAAATGAATGTAGAACATATGTTTTCTTACTTTTAATTGCTCTAAAAGACTACTAATTTTCTAACGCAAAAATAGAAGCAACGTAGTGTGCGTCCATAGCATACGTAAAAGTAAACTGTATTCCAAAAAATTAGCGTAAAGGGTGAGAGAGGGAAAGGGGTTATATTGCTATGAAGTCTTTACACTACTTGAAGTGTTACAATACTATTTGTAGGTATATTGTAACTAATAAAGGAAGTATATTTTAAACCATAGGACAATCAATAAAATTTTAAGACGTATCGATAATAAGGCAACAGTAGAGGTAAAACTGAATCATAAAAAATAATTTATCAAGACCAGTAAAATAATTGATATATCATGAAATAAGGAAAAACCAGACCTTCCTAAGTGCTTTAAAATATATAGATATATTTAAATATATAGAAGCAAGCATGGAAATTAAGGATCCAGTCTAGGTTCTAAGGATCTCCAGCAATAATAATCAATAAAATGCAAAGAATAACCATTTATCTTTTAAAAATTAAGTTAGGGCTTCGCTGGTGGCGCAGTGGTTGAGAGTCCGCCTGCCGATGCAGGGGACACGGGTTCGTGCTCCGGTCCGGGAAGATCCCACATGCCGCGGAGTGACTGGGCCCGTGACCCGTGGCCGCTGGGCCTGTGCGTCTGGAGCCTGTGCTCCGCAACGGGAGAGGCCACGGCAGTGAGAGGCCCGCATACCGCAAAAAACAAAAACAAAAAAATTAAGTTAAACTATTAGAACAAACACTAGTTACAGACATGACTGAAGATTTGAAAAAATAAGCTGTGACACAGAACACTCCTGTTTAAAGAACAAGCTATCTAATCAAAAGGTCACATTATCCATCTAGCAACTTCAGCTATTGATTCAAATTTAGCTTCACACTGACTCACACATTCCTGACCTGCATTTTTAATACTCTATTCTCTTTGACCTTTAATTACTGATATACAAAGGGAAAGCTTCTCTAGAAAATGCTTAGTAAAAGCAATTTCATTTCATTTCAGTTTGGTCTTTGAACATGAGTCAAATATATCAGTACAAAACTAAATGATCAGCCTGCTTCATCAGCATGACATGAACATTCCCCACGAGAGAGAAATCGTCCTAAAATTCCGTACAAGTACCTGCAGTACCTCAATCCTCACTATGGAAACAAATTTAAAGTTACTATAACATACCTGTAGGTTTATAGAATAAGAATTAGTCATAATTCCACTTCTCATAAAAAGAATACGCTGTTACCATCTTTCTCCACCTCTAGATTCCAATAACTGGTCACTAGATAACATATTCACATTTGAGATCAGAAGACTTCTTGGGCTCTAAAGATATTTATAGATCTATCTATGTAATGCTGGTTCTAAATTAAATATTATAAAATTATTTCCATTTATAGTCATGATAAATTGAAGCGACAAAGTTAATAGGTCACAATACACTCAGTGCAAGAACAAAAGAGTCATTAAATTTCCAAAGTATGTTTCAACGTACTGATTTAGAACATAGCTAAAAAAATGTCAACTTTAAACATTCATTTGGTATTTAGATTTTTTTTCAAAAAGGCCCTTTCTGAAACTCAACAGGTTACAGAAAGAGTATTTAATTTGGAGGCTTCTGAATTTTCTGTTAACCCCTCAGCAAACACTTATGTTACGACTGTGTCCATAAACATCTGAGGCGACAAGATTTGTAGTACACCCCACATCACACTCCCCTCCTGATTCCATTCCTAGACATTTATATATATATATATATAAATATATATATATTATATATATATTTTTTATCATCTTTATTAGCCATTTATATTAAACAATATGTGAAACTCCCAATTAGACTGGCTTTGACCTACAAAAGGGCAAATTCATCAGGTCCAACTGAATAGCTTAATGACCTGGGCAAGTAGCGTAACATCTGTCCTCTTGTGTCTTCATCTCTAAAGCTAAATTGTTGACTTACCAGGTCAACACTGAGATTTCTTCAGGTCATAAAAATGCACATGTGTGATCCTGAAAAAATCAGAGAAGATGAAGACAGCAACCCAAGGAGCTGACAGGCTACTCTCGGGAGGTAAAACAGATACCAAAAACAAACAAACAAATAAACCGAAATACCTATTTAGGATCTATTCAGAGAGTGAAGAGCCCCAGAGTGGTTTTTTAAAGATTGCCTAGAGAATTTGTGGTCAGAATTTTTGGTGAGGTAAAGGAGACAAGAAAAGTTTTCTGGTTTTTGTTTTTTGTTTTTTTGGGTTTTTTTGAGACGAGAAAAGTTTTGAAATTTATCTCACTCTAAGGAGGCAATTTCGGTTAAGATAAATAAAGTCACATCACAATGATCTCTATTTCGGTTGTCTGCTCTGGGACGTGTCCAGGATCATTTTTCAAAGCTGGGTCATCTGGTTACCACATGCCTTTGTAAATAGCTGAGATTCTCAGGAACACTTACATAACAAAGACCAACACCACAAAACACACTTTTCCCAGGTGTGCCTAAAGGATCTGTTTACCTAATAAATCCAAAACTAGAATACAGTCGCGGAAGACTTATCTTTCTACCATCTTTTCCAAAAACTGATAATACTTTATTCTACCAGAAACTGCGTTACCCCACCCCATTTCTGTTTCCATTTTCCTTTTCTTGTGACCAACCCAAGATGTCTGTAACATCTTTAGTTTCTGCTAATTCCAAATTCTTACAGCAAGCTCCTGAGGCCTCTAAGAGAGGCCAACCATTTCTACCTGCTGACCTTTCATCTGCTGAAAACAGACTCAACAGTTTCCTCACTAAGATAAAGAAGTAGATAACTGATCTGCTAATGGGCTTGTCTTCAAGGGGGACGGGGAAAGGAACATGACTTCTATGATATTTAACAGAAAAATGAGTGCAAGAAGTAGTGTGCTTGAGACACTCACAAGTGAGAACTATTTCAATATTCACATCTTTTTTCTTTCCCTCCTCCCCCACTTTTTTTTTTTTTTTTTTTTTTGCATTTCCAACTTTAGGAAAGTTTACCACTGATAAAATTCTACAAGCGCACATTTGCCTAAGACACCTGGTCCCAATAATAGGAACCTCACCTAATTTACTCCAGTGCCTTCCACCACAACTGTGAGGATTTTGTATGTAAGCCATGGCCTGAAAAACTGGGGAACATAATGAAGTGTTCTGAGCGTGATAAGTTGTATTGCTCATGAGGTAATTTACTTTTAAAACTGTTCAGTAGAGAACAGTGCAGTGAATATCTATATGTGTATTGGTTAACTTTAATTCATACACCAGAGGTGGTTACTTAGCAGAATCAGGAACTCACACCTCAGAGGTAGCTTTCAGGCACTTCAGATATTGTTACTGAAATGGACTGGTGAAGGCATATTAATTAAAGACATAAGTGCTGTTTGATACACGTGTTGGTGTACAAGGACGTATAAGAATCAGCAAGTTGGGCGGCAGAACTGCTTCGGAGAAGGGTTCAAGATGTGACTCATTACCATTCCATCACTTGACATGAAAGACAAACCTGGAGTAAACAGCCTCAACTGTCGAGTAGTCTGGTTCTGCCTTCAGAGTATCACTGTATAAAAATGATTTGCCATTTTAACGCTGAAAGCATGGAAGTACAATCATTTAGGAAAGGACAAAGGTAAATGCTAAAAATTACATCATTGACTGAAATCAGAGGGTAGAAGAAAGAAAGAGGAAGGAAGGGAAATTTGCTATTTTTACATTACTTAGAGTAGAAAAATAGTAAATGATGTATAAAGAAACAAAAGGTTAAATGTGTTGTGTGAAGGTAACCCTTACAACAAACACAGGCGTCTTCTAAGACAGCGTATGCACAAAAAGCAAAGCACACAGACCACTTAGTGAGAGATTTTTTCTAAACATAGCTATTAAAATAGAAAATGTAAACTTACTTGAGAGAACAATAATACTCATTAACAAATGCACATGGAGTCAACATTAATAAACACATCCTTAACCAAACCCTCTAAAGTACACACTGATTTAGTAAGCTATTCACGCATAACAACAACTCCAAAAGTATGGCTTAATACCATACTTTATATATATATATTTACAGCTCTGTAGGTACACCTGGCTCCACTGGGAGGTTCCTGGGGTCCTTCACTCAGTTGTAGTCAAATTGTGGCTGGAGCTGAAGTCACCTGAGGGCTCAGATAGGGAAGGTTTCTCCCCATTATGACCTGCCTCTCACCTGGAAGGATGGAACACTAGGGGCTGGTCAGGCATCTCTTTCTCTCTGAGGAGCCTCTCCACAAGCTTAGCTTGGGATTCCTCACACCATGGCAGTCTCAGAACAGTCTTCTTATGTGGCTGCTGGCTTCCCCAGAATGAGTGCTCTAAGGGACCCAGGTGACAACTGTAGGCTTCTTTCGACCTGGCACCGGAAGTCAGGCAGCATCACTTCCACCACATCCTACCAGAAACAAACAAGCCCCACGGCCAGCCCAGAATCCTTAAGAATCAACGGGAAGGGACAACATAAGGGAATGCACACCAGGGGGCATGGTTCATTGAAAGGCAGGGCCATATTTCATGAAGACACCTGCTAGTAACAACCACACGTATAACTCAGTGTGTTTCAGAAAAAGGCAGAATATAACAGGATGGTCAAGATGCCAGATGTATACCAAAAAAAAGAGCTGAACTTGCCATTTGAAGAGTATACAGAGTAGAACTTGGCAAAATGACATTAACAAAACAAAGAAGGACACTTTAAAATACTAAAAATTGTGGTTCTTAGGAAATACATAGTAGCTGTAAATATTAATGCAGCAAATAAGTAACTTTCATAAAACAGAAATTACAGGAATCAAAAATGCATGACGAGTCAGAGATTCATCATTCCCAGTCCACGAAAGAGCAGCTATATACTTCTGAAGACCTCATTAACATGATTAAGAAGGTAGATCTCACTGAAAGACATCAAACTTGGCAAGCTGAAAATGGAAAACACCGTCTTTTCAGTTGCCTACGGGGGCAGACACAAAAAAATGACCATATATTAGGCTGTAAATAAGAGCTTAATTTATTTTTTAAAATAGAAACAGTACAGGAAACACTCTATAATCAAAATATAAACAAAATCAGAATGAAAAAATAAACGGGTTTGGGGTCTAAAAATTTTAAAACAGCTTTTGACTCTTTAGTCACACAGGAAATTCAGAATGGAAATGAAGAATCTCTAGAAAACAAGGATAGTAAAACCACTATTTTTAAGACCCTCTGGGATGCACTTAAAGTAACGTTAGAAGAAAATGTGTAGTATTAAATATTTATTCTTAAGAAAGAATGAAAACAAATAATTTAAACATGATGTTCAAACACTTGGAAAGAAAATAATGAAAGAAACCAAAGGAAATCATAAGGAATCCATAAAGAAGTAAATGAGTTGCCAACACAAAACAATACAACTAATAAACTAATTTCGGAGTTTTTCTGAAAAAAACTTTTAAAAGACAAACTCATTTTTAAAAAATATTTAGTTATTTGGCCGCGCCAGGTCTTTGTTGCAGCACGCGGGATCTTCTTTGCCACACGTGGGATCTTCGTTGCAACCTTCGGGATCTTCAGTTGCGGTATGCAGGATCTTTAGTTGCGGGGCATGTGGGATCTGGTTCCCTGACCAGGGATCCAGCCCGAGCCCCCTGCATTGGGAGTGTGGAGTCCCAGCCACTGGACCACCAGGGAAGTCCCAGACAAACTCATTTTTAAAGAAGAATATATAGGGACTTCCCTGGTGGCACAGTGGTTAAGAATTCACCTGCCAATGCAGGGGACATTGGTTCGATCCCTGATCTGGGAAGATTCCACATGCTGCAGAGCAACTAGGCCTGTGTGCCACAACTACTGAGCCTGCACTCTAGAGCCCGCGAGCCACAACTACTGAAACCCTCATGCCTAGAGCCTGTGCTCCACACTACTGAGCCCATGCGCCACAACTACTGAAGCCTGTGCACCTAGAGCCCATGCTCCGCAACAAGAGAAGCCACCACAATGAGAAGCCCGCACACCACAACCAAGAGTAGCCCCCACTCGCCACAACTACAGAAAGCCCGCGCACAGCAACAAAGACCCAACGCAGCCAAATAAATAAATAAAGGAGAATATATAAAACTAAAGAGAGAATAATAATGATGATCAGAGATTCAACCTGGAGAGAATGAATGATTTCTAGGAAAACACAGAATATCAAAATTAACAAGACAGAAAATCAGATCATTTAAATGGAAGTAATAGAGAAAATAGAGCAATTCACCAAATAATAACAACAACAGGCAGGGAGTTCCACAGACAAATTCTGCCAAACCTTAAAGAAAAGATAAATCCAAAGTTATCTGAATTGTTCTTGGGCACAGAAAAAGAAGGAAAAATTCTTTTAATGAAGTGAATATAACATTTATTCCAAAATCAACAATATTGCAATAGTAAATACTGTAAAGTGTAAATATTATCATTTTAAATGCCATAAATTGTAAATAAATTATAATTGTAAATTGTAAATATTAATGCAAAAATTCCAGTGAAGTATTAGCACCAGAATCCCACAGCACTTTAATGAAATAATGCAACATGATCAAGCATATTTTCTCTCAGAAATAAAAGGATAGTTAAACATTAGCTCAATACGAAGCCTATATTTCCTCATATTATGGATCTAAGTAGAAAAATTAAATGATCATCTCTACAGATACTGAAAAGGGCATATTTCAAAATTCAAGCATCATTCTTTACCAAAAGAACTCAATTAAGTAGTAATAGAGGAACATCCTTTAACTTGATAAAATATAATAAACTTAGGCTAAGTATTAATGGCAATGAAAAAGAAGCATCTGCCCCGTCACCTCTACGATATAATATTTTAATAGAGGTATTAGCCAATTAAATTATATAAGAGAAAAATACTAAATATAAAGTTAAAGAGCAAAGGTGAAATCGTCTGTATTTGCAAATGTGACTGTGTACCAGGAAAAGGTATGGAAACAAACCAAAAAAAATCTACAATAAACTAAAGAGAACGCTGTAACATAACAGGATCACAAAATCAACAGTCAGAAATCAATAGCTCTGATATATGTTCTTTAAAAAGCTTAGAAAAACTACTGACTGAAATGCTTATACAATAGCAGTGAAAGGTAAAACATCTAACAACACACAAGAAATGTGAACACCGGTTAGAAGGAAGCTTAAAAAAAAACTCCATTAACATAAAAGACATAAAAGAGGTCTGCATAGATGGAAATACACATGGTGCTCTTGGCGAAGAAGACTCAACACTGTAAAGATGTCAGCCCACCCTATGTTTTAACAAATGCAACATTCCAGTAAAAACACCAACTTTGGCGGGGGCGGGAGGACAGAGTGGTGAGAGTCATTAGAAAGCTGATTCTGATGGTTATGTGCAAAATAAACAGAATCGTAGGAAAACTTTAATCCGGAAAAGCAAACAGAGGCCAGGCCCTATTCATTTAATTAACCAGGCCAGGTTAATTAAAATATATCATGAAGCCATAAATGGCTTATGAAGAGACTGATTAATGGAATTAAATAGAAAGTCCAGACATAGACACAATACCTAAGGAGATTTAATACATGATAATGGTGGTATCTTGAATTGCTAGAGAAAAATGAACTCCTTGCTAAATAATGTTGAGACAAGGGTTAACCATGAGGTATTGGATCTATACTTCACACCACACAATAGGATGAATTCCCAATAGATCAAACATTTAAGTCTACAGTTATTAAACCATCAAAGTGCTAGAAGAAAACACAACTAAATATCTTCATAAACTGGGAACAGAGGAGGTCTTTTTACTCGGATATAAAATCAATAAGATATAAAAGAAAATAAAACGTTATTGACCTTACCTATATAAAAGTAAAACGCCTCTTTATGACAACTGCCCCCTTTTTTTCTCTCCATTTGCTTATAACGCCAAAATTGAAATGCACAGATTTCTAGTGAGCCCAACTTTTAACCACTCTGTGAAAGGACCAGGTAATGGGGTACTTCCTGTTGCCTTTGCCCTTTCTTTTTACACGGAGTTGTTATGGCGTTAGTGAGGTTATGTACTTAATCATTACTTTTTTAGTTCCCTTTTGGAAGGGCTTCATGAAATATCCAAATTGGTTTTGCCCTATTAATCTCTGTTTCCCAGAGTTCCTGTCTCCAAACAGATCTTCTGTTTTGTTTCTACCTCCACTCTCAAACCTTCAAAACTATGAAATGATGAGTCATGTAATTTCTCTGCCTTTTGTTCTGCCCCCAGGACCTTGCATGTCAAGGGACTATCCCTTCACGAGGTGGAGAACAGCTCTTCCATTAAGACACATTCTTGGTTATGAAGGCACTACATTTGCCTTTTCTGTTCCCTCTATAAACCTCTCAGACTTGTCCCCGTGGTCAGATGTCTCTTTCCAGTTAGGAAGATGGGCAGTGCTTGGAGTCACGACCATGCTGGTGTTGACTGCTCATCCCATCATAAAGTGCAGACACACCTCCAGGGCCTCTTTCCTGATGCCCACTGGCTTTCCAGTTGGGAAAATCTGGCCGATCCCTACACGCTGCTCTGAATTTAATCAGACCTCTGCGTAAGTAGCTGCCCCATTCATAGCGTTGTAACAGCCATCCCATTAGGCCTTGATTTCAGAGAGTCATTGTTTTTCCAAGATTGTATAGTTTGCCTAAAGCCCCTGGAATCTGAGCTGAAACCCCACAAGTTGCAATTAATCAATCCTTTCCAACCTGGAAGACACCATCCACCTACTGGGAGATGCAAATACCTACACTTCAAAAGTGGATTCATGTAAGACTGGGGCACCAAAGGCACACTGCTCTGCAGCCATCTGTAACTAATCTAGATTCCAGATACAATTCTTCTTTCCCCAAGGTATTTTTTAAATGGTGTAAAGGGCACCCCCATATTAAGAACAGATATACACAGGCCAAAGAATCCTCCAGAAGCAGCTCCTGTTTGCTGCAGGGCAAATGAGGGTCTGTTCACTTTACCATTTTTCCCCCTTAATTCCTTTTACAATTTGCATTGCCTCAGAGCTCCAAATTATATCCTAATATATCTTAATTATGAGTTCCTTTTTATTTTCTTCTGTGTTAAGACTCCATCCTCTAGTTTTTCAGACCCTGAATAATACGTTTTATCTTCCTGTAAATTTTCTTTTAACGAGGGTATCATCAATATAATGGGGTACGTACAGGTCTAAGAGTGACCTCCATATGTCCTGTATCTTGTCCACCTGAGTTATGTGCAATTATTATCTTTTGGCATAACCCTGACCCAGGTGAGCAAAGGTATACTGTGCCCACTTGTAAAATGAAGGCAGTCTGACTCTGAGACATCTTACCAATTGGACTGCGTTGCTGCCATGTATACGTCAGCAAAGTTATTTATTAGTTATTTATTTAGAAATGTGGACCACGTCAAAAAGTTTTCCCTTTCTATTGCTTTATTTAATAACAGATAATCTATTATAAGTCTCCATGACCCTCTGGCTTTTCCAATCATGAACTGCATGATCGTAGAGTCTTATAAATGACGCCTGTCTCCTCCAAGCCTTCAATGATTTGCAGATCTGCAAATCTCTATTGCTAGCTCTAGCTATTAACTATGTACTTAGCACTGGGTAGTTTGACAGACTGTCCCTTAGCCTTATTCATGATTATAAGGGTACTGAATTTGTTTTCACCCAATCCCAAAGGGAAAAAAACCTCCATCTGGAGTTTGTATTTAAGTATAGTGGATCAGAGTGTTGTAAAAGAGGCTCGTGTTGTTAATGGTTTAAACAAGATAAAAGTTGACTTTTGTCCTGCACTAATTCCAGACTGGCACAGTGGCCCTGCTGCATAAAGTCAGCAGGGATTGAGGTTCCCTCTACTGTGTCTTTCCGTCATGATGTAAAAGGTAGATGGGAAACTGAGGCAGCAGCTTTTCTACATCAAGATCTTTGTTTTCACATGCATGAACCACCCATGCTCTGTGTAGCCAAGGAGACCAGGGAAGCTGGGTTCTTGGGGGAGCTGCTGAGCTTCCAGAGAAAATGCAAGATCTCTTCTACTTATAGATCTTGTCCCACATCATCTTAAAAACTAACCATCCAATAAAAATTAACAACAAAAAAAGAAGCAACCGTACTCCAATAAAAATTAAAACAAACAAAAAACTAACCAGCCCACTAATACACACGACAGCTTGGACAATTCTCAAGCGAACCATCTGGATGAACAATACTGGGGGGGGGGGGGGGGTCCAGTCTCAAACGGTCCTGTACTCTACGATGCCATTTAAATGACATTCCAGAAATGACAAAATCATAGACATGGAAAACAGATTAGTGGTTGCCAGGGTTTAGGGATGGGTGTGGCTATAAAAGCGTAGCGTGAGGGGCCCTTGTGCTGACGGAAGAGTTCCGTGTCTCGATCATGGTGGTGGTAACAAGAATCTGCACGTGCGATAAAATACACACACGCGCCAGTGCATGGAAACTGGTGAAACCTGAATACGCTCTGCGGATGGTACCAACGTCAATTTCCTAGTGTTTACATGACACTATGGTTGTTACAGAAGATACTACCACTGTGGACACCAGGTGAAGCTTACATGGGACTTCCTGTACATTTTTTTTTTTTTTTTGCAATTTCTTTTGAATCTGTGATTATTTTTAACATAAAAATACTTTAAAATCTAAGTAAATATTAGATTAAACCAGACTGTGTCTCATGAGCATAACTGCCAGTTTGAACCCCTAACCACCCCTGTGCCAACGAGAAGGCAGACTCCTTTCTTTTAAAGCCACAGTCCAGGTTTTCACATCGTGTCCACATCTGGCCCACTGGCCAAAGCTTAGCTACGGGACCTCAACAAGCTGCCCGGCTGAGTGGGAAATGTAGTCTTCATTCTGGGAGCCTAGGTACCCACTTAAAAATCAGAGGTTTTAGTATTAAGAAAAATAGCATTCCTGAGTAATTTACGGGACAACTAGCTGTCCGTACTGCACTAATTATCTAAATGTTGCCATTTCAAATTCTCTGAAAACCCAGCTATTTGCCATTTTTGACTTGGTTTTGACAGCAAATGTAAGCTACATTGTCAAAATACCTGCTATCTAACCTCTTCAGCCCCCTTAAGCATGTCTGGGTTTCCCAGAAGATTACTAACATGCTGATTTCCTCTTCTGAAGTTCTGAATCCTCCAGTTCATGTGTGATTGGTTCTTGTGCTACATATCACTTTGCTCACGGCACCTAATACTGACCTAAGCCAACGTGGGCGGGCAGAAGTGGCGAGGACCTTTCAGTAAATGCAGGTAGGCTCTGAGGCTCAGAGGTTTACTTTTACCTCTCCTACCTCCTGGCTAATGCTTGAAGGCAGGCCTCACTCCTCCCTGCCCTCTGGGAGGTAGGTATTCCAGGCTGAGCCCATGAACTCATGCTGAAAAGGAAGAGGAAGGAATTTAGCAAATTCTCTTCCACAAAACCGAGCTTTGAGCCTCTCACCAGGTTTTCCTCCACCTTGGAGCAACACATTACATAGTTCTTGTATGTGTCTGAAATTGGTTGGTGAAGAGAGACTAAAAAGGAAAATGATGTGCGAGGGGAAGTATTTGTAAAAAGAAAAAAAATGGTCCCTTTACAAAAGTAAGGTGAGATTATAAACCTGAAATGGCTCAAGTCAGCGGTTAAACCCTCACGTGGCCTAGAACTCAGAGAGCTAGAAGCTCAAGCTAGAAACCTTTGGGGGTCTCCTAATGGGGTACCTGAAGATTCAGCCAGACTCAGGATCTCTAACAATATTTGTACTTTGGTCTATAACTTAAGACGGTGAATATTAGGAACAGTATAATTTGCACAAATTGTTCGGTTACATATTTTGTTACTAGATGTATATGAATATGTATTAGAGGGTTACGCACTGTGTGTGTAATACACTTTATGTGATAAAAACGGCTCCATGGCCAATTAAGTTTAAGACAAGTTGGGGTCAACGTGAAGCAAGGCTACTGGGGATTTTAATATGCTAACATGCAATGGAAATCCTCAGTGAAAAGGAAGGGGCAAAAACACAGAAGGAAGCATTTTCCTAAAACTGTTTCACCATAGAATGCAGTTTCTATGTGCCAATGTGGGCAGTTACATTTTGTTCTGTTTCGTGAGGTGGAACACACTCTGGGAAGAGCTGATAGTCTTATAAATATGAATACTTCATATTTTTTTTACTGGTAGACTCTTTAATCTGAGGGAACTAAAATATAAAGTATGTGAGGCCTTGTTATATGAGAAGCAATGGAAGGAAAGAATACATGAAAGTTGTGCTGAAATATTTGCAGGCCTGGGGTATCAAAGACAATAGAGAGGGTTGAAACATTCGGCCAAGGGCAGTGACGGAGAGAAGCGTCTGGTATTTTCCCTCCACCCAGCTCACGTTTGCACCAATACCAGGGGAGTTCAGACAGAGACGGAGTCAGAGTGCAGGGCCTGTCCTCACTGCCACGCCCTCCAGGCCTCAGAGTCCCCAAGTCCAGCCAGCTTGGGGGTTGCACAAGAAGGAAGAGTTTTTACTTCAGTAAGAAATTTAAGTTCAAGATGGACAGCAGTACAGGTACAGTCTTTAAGTAATAGGAATTAAATAAGATACCATAAAAGACATCCTCAAGAGATTTCAACATCGAACAGAAAAGAGGGGCTCCAGAGATCCCCAGGACAGCTGTCACTAGAGAAAATAAAAGTCGTTCCACGTTTATTTCTCAGCGAGTGGAGAATCCTCAGTCCTGCCCAGGACCCTTCCTGAACCACTGCCCAGTTAGTCATCAATGCAGGAGCTCTCATTTCTCCTGCTCAGAGAGAAAGCCCAGAGCAAAGGAGGTGAAATCCCAAGGCTGAAAAAATAGTCCTAATGACCAGGGCTGCCAAACAGAGAGCCGACCCATGAAAGGCAGGAACACTGGGACGTCGGGACGCTGGGCCAAGGCTGGAGGCCAATGGCGACCATGGAAGAGAATTCTTCCATTGGGTGGGAGACCAGGTTGAAAACCTCTGAAGTCCTCTCCAACTCAAAGTCTATGAATTCCTCATTCCTCCTGTCTAAACAAAATACTTCAAAGTGCTTTGCTTGCTCTAAGCTAACCTTGCCAACAAAAGCAAACAGTGATGTGAATGGTCCAAAAATTCCCCACAATTGGACGTCTACTGTCAAGCCGTTTTCTTGCTTCAGAATCCTAGCATTTGTGCTTAACTTTTCCTTTCAAGGACAGTCTCCTTTACGCTCCATCTTAGTTGCTCGAGGCAGAGGAGGATGTTTAGGCTTCTTTAGGAAGAGTCATGTGCGCCTGAAACAAAGTCACAAGTGGTGACTCCCATGGGAGGCATCAGAAGTAGACAAGAATGCCAGCCAGTGGGAACAAAGAGTTTGCTCTTCTCCTGCTACCCCCTTAGCTTCCTTCAATAATGCATGGCTGATCATTGAGAAGGTTCTCTCTTCCAAGACTCATCTCTTTTTAAAAGCTGGCACAAAAGGGTCTGTTAGTTTTGCCTTTGCTTTGATACGATTGATTTAGAATCACAAACAAGGCTGCTCCCATCCTCCAGCGCTGTCAGCGGATACAAACTACCTATGGGTGATGTCCCAACACATCAACAGGATTTCCCCAAGTTCAAGGCTCTCCTTCACAGCTTTTTTCTTTTTCTCCTTATAAAGATTGGTTTCCTACTCACAACCCTACAAGCATCCTCCCGAGCTTTCTAGACCTTAATGCCACTTATATAATTTTTAATTGACTATGTTCACCCTCATCTACATTTACCCAATCTAGCCTGTCTTCAGTGCATATGTGAAACTACTTCTCACCCTGCCAATTCAGCTCGTAACTTCTTGACGTGACAATTCCATCTTTCTCCCTCTCTGTATCTACCTCCTCTATGCCTTCATTTTCACCACAAGCTTGTATCCCAAGTTGTTTAACATCAGGGTCCCTCAAACCTGTCACTCTTGGCATTTGGAGCCAGATAATTCTTTGTTGTCAGGGTCTATCCTGTGCATTCAAAGTGTGGCAGCATCCCTGGCCTCCCCCTACTAGATGCTAGTAGCCCCTGCCACCTCCCAGCTGTATCTCCTGATACTGTCAAACACCCCTTGGGGAGAGGGGACAAAAATCACACACTACCCCACTGAAACCACCTGCCACATAACAACGGGGAAAAGGTTCCTTGTGTCTGTCCAGTGTACTTTTGGGGAACACTGTCACCTGGGCTGCTGAACAAAGTGCTTCCTCAGATACCAGCTTGGGGCTGCCCTGAGGATGTGACTAGAGGATGAACAATGCCCAGAGAGCATGGATCCTCTCCCTCTAGAGTCACAGTCACCCAGGCAACCCTCTGAGCAGAAAGGATGGCACATGTGCAGGTGATGATACAGGAGAAGTAAGCAGGGCTGAAAGGCAGGGATGGAGTGTGCAGGCCAGGCAGTCAGGGGTGGGGGGACACTCAGGAGGACTGGGCTAAGGCAGGTGCAGGATATCGAAGCATCAAACAGAACCGTCTTGCTAGGGGCCTCCTGAGTCAGAAAGGGGTGGTTCGATGATCCAGGTTTAAGTAGGTTGGATCCACAGTCCCCACGGCCACGAATCACAGGGCAGGAGCTAACCCACAGAAAGCACTGGATCACACCCACATCCCAAGGCGAAGCTGGCCTTCCTCGGAGCCTTTTTGATGTTGCTGTGGAACATGGCCCAGGCCCAGAGATGAGTCAAAGATGACTTTAAGGAAAACAGGTGTGCGGGTGCTGGGCAAACGGGAGTGGCTCGCCGCACCTCCCCCTCCTTGCCTGTCCCCTGGAGGGCTGCCTCAGAGCACGGCCACACTCCCTGCCTCTGGGAAGTCTCTTACTTGTCCACAAGTCTAGATTCTCCAGCACCTCACACCACCCACTTACCTACTGGAGTCAATTACCCTTCAACCAAGAGACCCTAGGAATCTAAAAGCAGAGGAAACAGAATATTATAGAATTATTATATATAATATATATAATATTTTTATATAATTATTATATAATATATATAAAATATTATATATAATTATTAATATTATAGAATTATTATTATTATTATAGAACAGAATATTATACCTCCAAAGGTATTCTCCCACTTGGAGTATTTATTTCCACAACCAAAAACCTAGGATTGACTCATTTAGTAACTCTGCTTTCACATCTAAGTCCAGTAGAACCAATTTGTTTTCTCACTACTTCCCTCTCCCAGATAAAAATGCAAGGTGCTTTCCAGTAATAAACACTGAGCTAGTGATCCAGGCATCCACGTGGGTGGGCGACACTGACACCATGTTGGGGGTGAGGAAGAGGACAGACAGAGAAGAGTTCACACTCCCTGCTTCCACTCACATGAAGTTTCAAGGACACACAACACTAATGGATGGTGAGGAAAATCAGCAGATACACAGCCTGGAGCCGACAGAGAGCCTGGCAGGAGCAGGAGGGCAACGGCAGGTGCTGCACGAAAGATGGACGTCGATCTTGGTATCGGTTACACAGGTGCAGACAGAGGTGAAACACATCACGCTGTATGCTAAAGACGGGCACACGGCATGCGCTTTACTGTTCATAAGTTATCACTTAGTTTAAAAATGTCAAGGTGCTTTCAAACGATGTAAGATACTGCAAGAAAAATAACACAGGAAGCACAAGAAACCTTTTCTGACCCTAGAAAAGGACACAATATATTTGTCCTACATGTATCAGAAAGCATTACTAATGTTCTCAGGAGACCCAGGTACATTTCCCACTCTGTGAGGATGACATTTTTAATTGGGCAAAAAGATTCTTGTGGTCTTGTGTGTAGATGAGGCTCTCAGTAGGTGAAAGGACACAGAGAAAACGAGCGCCAGCGGCACGAGCGCCAAGCTGCCGTGCGCGGCTGCACGTGGAAGCAACATCCCATGTCATAAACATCCTAGGAGGTGTCCTGAATCTGGGTCCCTGAGGACCAAGGACACCTGCCTCAGAAACTCACCGGTGGATGGCCTCCTTCTGAGCCCAGCTTCAGAGACTCGTGGTGACACGATTCACAGAGATGGCTGCATTTTAGCCTTCGTTTTGCGACGTAGCCAAGGAAGCTAACTGGCACGTGTGGAGCTGCCTTCTCAAAGTCCACCAGCTGGAACAGGACTGAAGGCACCTGCAGCTCATTAAGACCCCTGAGTAGCGATTCGTTCATTTGCTTAAGGTGAACACAGATTTGAGAAAAGTGAGGGCACATTGGGTCAGCACCTTAGATTGACTGGGAATCCAAACTTACTTGCCGCAGAGAGAGAGAGGAGTCTGTTACTGATGCCAGTCTCTCCTGGCAGGGGCCCAGGTGTCCCTCAGTGTCCGCAGTGAAAGGCCAAACCCGACTTTCCACAGCATCACTGAATAAAGTGTTGCACACATGGGTGGGCCCTGGGTGCATCACAGATACTGGCATGTTCTAAGACAAAAGGGTCCTCACGATACCACAAAAAAGATGTTAAAAAATAAATAATTTTTAAAAAAAGCCAGCCTGGGATCTGATCGGTCCGGGCGCTGGTTCTCAGGCTGCGGCAAGCAGCGGCAGCAGCTGGCAGGCTTTCGCACACCAGATCCCCGGGCTCTAACTCCAAGCTCCTGCAGCAGCTGGCAGGCTTCTGCACACCAGATCCCCGGGCTCTAACTCCAAGCTCCTGCAGCAGCTGGCAGGCTTCTGCACACCAGATCCCCGGGCTCTAACTCCAAGCTCCTGATTCAGGGGCTCTGGGGGGGCAAGCTCTAGATTAGATTAGAGATTAGAGATTAGGATTAGATTAGGATTAGAGATTCATAAATAAGAAAAAAACTCATTTGCTACTCTCAAAAAGAGTTCTTGAGGAGGAGAAACCAAGATGGCGGAGCATAAGGACGTGCGCTCACTCCCTCTTGCGAGAACACCAGAATCACAACTAGCTGCTGGACAGTCATCGACAGGAAGACACTGGAACTCACCAGAAAAGATATCCCACGTCCAAAGACAAAGGAGAAGCCACAATGAGACAGTAGGAGGGATGCAATCACAGTAAAATCAAATCCCATAACTGCTGGGTGGGTGACTCACACACTGGAGAACACATACCACAGAAGTCCACCCACTGGAGTGAAGGTTCTGAGCCCCACGTCAGGCTTCCCAACCTGGAGGTCCGGCAATGGGAGGAGGAATTCCTAGACAATCAGACTTCGAAGCCTAGTGGGAATTGATTGTAGGACTTTGGCAGGACTGGGGGAAACAGAGACTCCACTCTTGGAGGGCACACACAAGGTAGTGTGCGCATCGGGACCCAGGGGAAGGAGCAGTGACCCCATAGGATACTGAACCAGACCTACCTGCTAGTGTTGGAGGGTCTCCTGCAGAGGCGGGGGGCGGGGGGGAAGCTGTGGCTCACCATGGGGACAAGGACACTGGCAGCAGAAGTTCTGGGAAATGCTCCTTGGCGGGAGCCCTCCCAGAGCCTGTCCAAGGCCCAACAAAGAGCCCAGGTAGGCTCCCGTGTTGGGTCACCTCAGGCCAAACAACCAACAGGGAGGGAACCCAGCCCCACCCATCAGCAGACAAGCGGATTAAAGTTTTGCTGAGCTCTGCCCACCAGACCAACAGTCAGCCCTACCCCCCATCAGTCCCTCCCATCAGGAAACTTACACAAGCCTCTTAGATAGCCTCATCCACCAGAGGGCAGACAGCAGAAGCAAGAAGAACTACAATTCTGCAGCCTGTGGAACAAAAACCACATTCACAAAAAGACAGATGAGATGAAAAGGCAGAGGGCTGTGTACCAGATGAAGGAATGAGATAAAACCCCAGAAAAACAACTAAATGAAGTGGAGATAGGCAACCTTCCAGAAAAAGAATTCATAATAATGATAGTGAAGATGATCCAGGACCTCGGAAAAAGAATGGAGGCAAAGATGGAGAAGATGCCAGAACTGTTTCACAAAGACCTAGAAGAATTAAAGAACAAACAGAGATGAATAATACAATAACTGAAATGAAAAATACACTAGAAGGAATCAACAGCAGAATAACTGAGGCAGAAGAATGGATAAGTGACCTGGAAGACAGAGTGGTGGAATTTGCTGCCGTGGAACAGAATAAAGAAAAAAGAAGGAAAAGAAATGAAGACAGCCTAAGAGACCTCTGGGACACTATTTAATGCAACAACATTCTCATTATAGGGGTCCCAGAAGGAGAAGAGAGAAAGAAAGGACCCAAGAAAATATCTGAAGAGATTATACTAGAAAACTTCCCTAACATGAGAAAGGAAATAGCCACCCAAGTCCAGGAAGCGCAGAGAATCTCAGGCAGGATAAACCCAAGGAGAAACATGCTGAGACTTATAGTAATCAAATTGGCAAAAATTAAAGACAAAGAAAAATTATTAACAGCAGCAAGGGAAAAATGACAAATAACATACACGGGAACTCCCATAAGGTTAACAGCTGATTTCTCAGCAGAAACTCTACAAGCCAGAAGGGAGTGGCATGACATATTTAGAGTGATGAAAGGGAAGAAACTACAACCAAGATTACTCTACTGGGCAAGAATCTCATTCAGATGCAATGGAGAAATCAAAAGCTTTACAGACAAGCAAAAGCTAAGAGAATTCAGCATCACCGAACCAGATCTACAACAAATGCTAAAGGAACTTCTCTAAGTGGGAAACACAAAAGAAGAAAAGGACCTACAAAAAAAAACCCATAACAATTAAGACAATTGTCATAGGAACATACATATCAATAATTACCTGAAATGTGAATGGATTAAATGCTCCAACCAAAAGACACAGGCTTACTGAATGGATACAAAAACAAGACCCATATATATGCTGTCTACAAGAGACCCATTTCAGACCTAGGGACACATACAGACTGAAAGTGAGGGGATGGAAAGAGATATTCCATGCAAATGGAAATCAAAAGAAAACTGTAGCAGCAATACTCATATCAGATAAAATAGACTTTAAAATAAAGAATATTACAAGAGACAAGGAAGGACGCTACATAATGTACAAGGGATCAATCCAAGAATAAGATATAACAATTATAAATATATATGCACCCAACATAGGAGCACCTCAATACATAAGCCAACTGCTAACAGCTATAAAAGAGGAAATGGACAGTAACAAATAATAGTGGGGGACTCTAACACCTCACTTACACCAATGGACAGATCATCCAAAATGAAAATAAATAAGGAAACAGAAGCTTTAAATGACACAACAGACCAGATAGATTTACTTGATATTTATAGGACACTCCATCCAAAAACAGAAGATTACACTTTCTTCTCAAGTGCGCATGGAACATTCTCCAGGACAGATCACATCCTGAGTCACAAATCAAGCCTCAGTAAATTTAAGAAAATTGAAATCATATCAAGCATCTTTTCTGACCACAACATTATGAGATTAGAAATGAATTACAGGGAAGAAAACGTAAAAAACACAAACACATGGAGGCTAAACAATATGTTATTAAATAACCAGGAGATCACTGAAGAAATCAAAAAGGAAATCAAAAAATACCTAGAGACAGGGCTTTCTTGGTGGTGCAGTGGTTGAGAGTCCGCCTGCAGATGCAGGGGACATGGGTTCGCGCCCCGGTCCGGGAAGACCCCACATGCCGCAGAGTGGGTAGGCCCGTGAACCATGGCCGCTGAGCCTGCGCATCCAGAGCCTGTGCTCCACAACGGGAGAGGCCACAACAGTGAGAGGCCCATGTACCGCAAAAGAAAAAAATACCTAGAGACAAATGACAATGAAAATACGATGATCCAAAACATATGGGACGCAGCAAAAGCAGTTCCAAGAGGGAAGTTTATAGCCATACAAGCCTACCTCAAGAAACAAGAAAAATCTCAAATAAACAATCGAACCTTACACATAAAGAAACTAGAGAAAAAAGAACAAACAAAACCCAAAGTTAGCAGAAGGAAAGAAATCATAAAGATCAGAGCAGAAATAAATGAAATAGAAACTAAGAAAACGATAGCAAAGATCAATAAAACTAAAATCTGATTCTTTGAGACGATAAACAAAATTGATAAACCATTAGCCAGACTTATCAAGAAAAAGAGGGATGGCTTCCCTGGTGGCACAGTGGTTGGGAGTCCGCGTGCTGATGCGGGGGACCCGGTCCAGGAGGATCCCGCGTGCCACGGGGCAGCTGGGCCCTTGAGCCAGGGCCGCTGAGCCTGCACGTCCAGAGCCTGTGCTCTGCGGTGGGAGAGGCCACAACAGTGAGAGGCCCGCAAACCGCAAAAAAAAAAAAAAAAAAGAGGGAGAGAACTCAAATCAATAAAATTAGAAATGAAAAAGGAGAAGTTACAACAGACACTGCAGAAACACAAAGCATCCTAAGAGACTAGTAAAAGCAACTCTATGCCAATAAAATGGACAACCTGGAAGAAAGGGACAAACTCTTAAAAACGTATAACCTTCCAAGACTGAACAAGGAAGAAACAGAAAATATGAGCAGCCCAATCACAACTAATGAAATTGAAACTGTGATTAAAAATCTTCCAATAAACAAAAGTCCAGGACCAGATGGCTTCACCGGTGAATTCTATCAAACATTTAGAGAAGAGCTAACATCCATCCTTCTCAAACTCTTCCAAAAATTGCAGAGGAAGGAACACTCCCAAACTAATTCTATGAGGCCACCATCACCCTGATATCAAAACCAGGCAAAGATAATACAAAAAAAGAAAAATACAGACCAATATCACTGATGAATATAGATGCAAAAATCCTCAACAAAATACTACCAAACAGAATCCAACAACACATTGAAAGGATCATACACCACGATCAAGTGGGATTTATCCCAGGCATGTGAGGATTCTTCAATGTATGCAAATCAGTCAATGTGATACACCATATTAAACTGAAGAATAAAAACCATATGATCATCTCAATAGATGCAGAAAAAGCTTTTGACAAAATTCAACACCCATTTATGATAAAAACTCTCCAGAAAGTGGGCACAGAGGGAACCTACCTCAACATAATAAAGGCCATATACAACAAACCCACAGCAAACATCATTCTCAATGGTGAAAAACTGAAAGCATTTCCTCTAAGATCCAGGAACAAGACAAGGATGTCCACTCTCACTACTATTATTCAACATAGGTTTGGAAGTCCTAGCCATGGCAATCAGAGAAGAAAAAGAAATAAAAGGAATACAAATTGGAAAAGAAGAAGTAAAACTGTCCCTGTTTGCAGATGACATGATACTATATGTAGAGAATCCTAAATTGCCACCAGAAAGCTACTAGAGTTAATCAATGAATTTGGTAAAGTAGCAGGATAGAAAATTAATGCACAGAAATCTCTTGCATTCCTATACACTAATGATGAACAATCTGAAAGTGAAATTAAGGAGACACTCCCATTTACTACTGCAACAAAAAGAATAAAATACTTAGGAATAAACCTACCTAGGGAGACAAAAGACCTGCATGCAAAAAAGTATAAGACACTGATGAAAGAGATTAAAGATGATACAAACAGATGGAGATATATACCATGTTCTTGGATTGGAAGAATCAATACTGTGAAAATGACTATACTACCCAAAGCATCTACAGATGCACTGCAATCCCTATCAAATTACCAATAGCATTTTTTTACGGAACTAGAACAACAAATCTTAAAATTTTTATGGAGGCCCAAAAGACCCCATGTGGAGACCGAAAAGACCCAAAACACCCCAAGGTAGCCAAAGTAATCTTGAGGGGAAAAAAATGGAGCTGGAGGAAGCAGACTTCCTGACTTCAGACTACACTACAAAGCTATAGTAATCAAGACAACATGGTACTGGCACAGAAACAGAAATATAGATCAATGGAACAAGATAGAAAGCCCAGAGATAAACCAACGCACCTATGGTCAACTAATCTATGACAAAGGAGGCAAGGATATACAATGGAGAAAAGACAGTCTCTTCAATAAGTGGTGCTGGGAAAACTGGACAGCTACATGTAAAAGAATGAAATTAGAACACTCCCTAACACCATACACAAAAATAAACTCAAAATGGATTAGAGACCTAAATGTAAGACGGGACACTATAAAACTCTCAGAGGAAAACATAGGAAGATTACTCTTTGACATAAATCACAAAAGATCTTTATTGATCCACCTCCTAGAGTAATGGAAATTAAAACAAAAATAAACACATGGGACCTAATGAAACTTAAAAGCTTTTGCACAGCAAAGGAAACTATAAACAAGACGAAAGACAACTCTCAGAATGGGAGAAAATATATGCAAATGAATCAATGGACAAAGGATTAATCTCCAAAATATATAAACAGCTCATGCAGTTCCATATTAAAAAAACAAACAACCCAATCCAAAAATGGGCAGAAGACCTAAATAGACATTTCTCCAAAGAAGACATACAGATGCCCAAGAAGCACATGAGAAGCTGCTCAATATCACTAATTATTAGAGAAATGCAAATCAAAACTACAATGAGACATCACCTCACACCGGTTAGAATGGGCATCATCAGAAAATCTACAAACAACAAATGCTGGAGAGGGTGGGGAGAAAAAGGAACCCTCTTGCACTGATGGTGGGAATGTAAATTGATACAGCCACTATGGAGAACAGTATGGAGGTTCCTTTTTAAACTAAAAATAGAATTACCATATGACCCAGCAATCCCACTTCTGGGCATATACCCAAAGCAAGCCATAATTCAAAAGGACACATGCAACCCCATGTTCACTGCAGCACTATTTGCACTAGCCAGGCCATGGAAGCAACCTCAATGTCCATCGACAGATGAATGGATAAAGAACATGTGGTACATATATACAATGGAATATTACTCGACCATGACAAGAAATGAAATTGGGTCATTTATAGAGACATGGATGAACCTAGAGACTCTCATACCTAGAGAAATAAGTCAGAAAGAAAAAAACCAAATATCATATATTAACGGATATATGTGCAATCTAGAAAAATGGTATAAACTTATTTGCAAAGCAGAAATAGAGACACAGACATAGAAAACAAACGTATGGATACCAATGGGGGGAAGGTGATGGGATCGATTGGGAGATTTGGATTGACATATATACACTACTACGTATAAAACAGATAACTATGGGAACATACTGTATAAAAAATAAGAGTTAAAAAATTTTTTTAAATAAAAAGCAACCTCCTTTAAATAAGTTTAATTAGAAAAGCACAGTGATACAGAAAGAACAAAGGCTTTGGAAGCAGGCAAACCTGGGTTCAAATCTTGACTCCCCATACCTGTTGGCTCTGACTTGGGCTGTGTACTTATATTTTCTGACATTTGGTTCCTTTGTGGTGTAATGAGATTCTGTTTAGCAAATAAGGTTAAAGCACTTAGGACAGTGGTCCATTTCCCAGTATGCATATACCTTGTACCAAATAAATAATACAACAATAATAAGTAAATAGATAGGCATGTGTTTTAGCACCGCTTTTCTCCCCCAGCCCATCAAAGGGAACACTAGCACTTGATTCCAAAACCAAAGAAAAGCACAGTGGTTAGCAGATGGAAAGAGAATGGTAGAGGTCCCTGAGGAGTGGAAGCAAGAGACTTGGGGAAGACAAGACAGCAGTGCAGTGGAGAGTGGTGAACTCCACCTCTATCCAGCTCTGGATTCCAAGGGTCAAAACCAGTTAACACCTGGTCAAAAGTGGTAAATAGAAACAAAGTACTGACACAAGCTACAACACAGGTGAAGCTTTAAAACATTATGGTCAGTGAAAGGAGCCAGCCACAGAAGTCCACATGTTGTACTGATATGATCCCACTCACATGAAATTCCAGAACAGGCAAGTCCAAGAGGTAGGAAAGTGGATTAGTGGTTACCTAGCACTGAGGCGGGGAAATGTGGATTAACTGTCAACTAGTAAGGGGGTTTGTAGTAGGGTGACGGGAATGTTTTAAATGAATTTTAGTGATGGCTGCACAACTCAGCAAATTTACTAAAAAAATCATTGAACTGCACTTAAAATGGGTAAATGTAATGCTATGCAGATTATAGCTGAAAAAAAGGTTGTGAAAGGACACAAAAAAAGAAGTGTTGTGAACCGTCTCACCACTCCTAAGACACATTCAGATTTGCCCCATATATACACCTGCTTACTTAGCCCCAGAATATTTTCAGCAAAGAGAGTGATAACATGATAAGTTGACAGTGTGAATTTGCAACAAAAAAAATAAGCTCACTTTACCCTGAACCCAACAATCTTCACACCAACTTCCACCCCCAATATCCCAATGCCAGTGTTGCTGGCAAGGTCCCTTTTTATGGCATGGATCTCTTCCTCTTTAAAATTCTGCTCTCTGCTCATGACATGAATCACGGCTCCCTAAATCTCTTCCTTTCTCCCTGGCACTCCTCTTCTGTCTCCTGTATGTGCTCTTCTTCCTTCCCCCATCCCTTCAATGTTGGTAATCTTGAGCATCCTCTCTTTAACCTCTTTACTTCTCACTCTGGGTACTTTCCATAAGAGCTTTCATCCATTCTATATGCTGATAACTCTCAAATATATATCCCATCCCAGTCTCTTACGGAGTCATAGGGCCATAAATTACAACTGCACCATGGATGTGTTCACGTCAAACTCATTATGCTCGAAAATGAACTCAAAAAACAGGTGTCAAAATGGATAACCATCCACACTGGGTCTGCTGCTAAGCTCTTGTTCATCCCTCACTCCTCATCCAATTACTCAGCAAAAACCTCTCTAATCCATCCATTCGTCTCCAGCCACACTATGCCTGGTACCAAGCAAATCTTGCCTTCCATCTAGTGTCTCAGATTTTAGTCTAGGTACCCTAGAATCCACGTTTAGATGAGTGGTCTATCCAGAACCGACGTTCTGATCATGCAATTTCCGAGCTCCAAGTATTTAACGACTTACCATCATTTGCAAGTTTCTTTATTAATTTTCCCTTTGCTTTTCCCCAGGGTATGTCCTGCTACCTACCCACAAGTACCCTTCTCCAGCCTTTGTGGGCTGCTTGCAATTTCCCTAAGGCACCGTGCCCCTGGGTCCATCTGCATGAGTTATTTCATATGCCCTGACCACCTTATGCTTTCCCTTCTCCCATATAGCTAGTTCCTCCTAGCTCATCAGGACCCCATTCAGCATCACTCCCCGCTGTGGTCTTCCATGACACCCCCAGGCTGAGTTAGCTTCCCAGTGCCTCTGCCTCCATTTTCGCCCTCCATTTGTACTGCCTTTTCATTTCTCTGACTCATTCACCAGATTGTGAGTGACACCTTCAGGGCAAGGACTGAGTCAGTCTTCCTCATATCTTCATGCTGAAAGTAATGCCTTCCCACACTAAGCACTCAGTAAATATTTATTGAAGAAATGAATGAGAGTTTTGTCCAGATGCATCAAAACCAAATAAAGTGCTATTTTTTTTATTTCTGTCTCTCCCAGGTATTGCCTTTCACGTAATTATAGATTGTTGTATCATGCTGAGTTACAGCCCCACAAGACACATTACTGGATCTTTTTCATCTTCCATCATATGTCAGTCCTTGAATTTATTTAATCATTTCTACCTCTCTCCTATGAACTTCTCCAAGTTATCTTTCAGCTACTAAAGAATCAAAAATATTTATCATGGTATCTCTTTTCATCTCACTGATTGTTTTTTCTACAAGAGATGGTAGCCTTGAAGCAGACCACAAAATCATCCCAGCATACAATATTTTTTAGACTTATTTTTTTCATTGACATAATTGAAAATAATAGTAATCCCAAATGACTGTAATTCTCAAAATTTAGGAGCATGGACAGCTTTATTTCCCCCTTTGTGATTACCCTGACAAGAATCTGTGTAACTAACTAGATATCATTTACGTAGAATAAAATTCTGTTACAGGCAGCACGTTCACAAGTAGTCCTAATGTTATGTACATTAAAAATATAAATAAAAGCAACTGGTTTTAACCCAGCACAACAAATAACTAGAGGTTTGATCAGAAATCAGATACCAGAGTGCAGTTAGGAAAGGAAAACTACTTTCAATTCTTTTTTTTAAGAAATAAAGTATGACTCCCTTAAAACTACCTTTCTTAGCGAGCAACACATATTCTTGCTTTGATAAATGCTAAATCTTGGATGAATTTTTTTGCTGTTATTCATTATTTCTAGAGATTTAACAACCACCAACCTTCTTCCCTGAGCAGGAGAAACTACAGGTATCTCATAGCCCCAAGGTCTGTGTCCGGATGAGAACACACAGTGACGAGAAAGCAGCAGCTTGGACAATAAGGGCTTATTTTTCTCACAAAACAAGACGTCAGGAGGTGGGTGGCCAAGCGCTGGTACATCTGCTCACTGATGCCTTCAGGTACCTGTGCTCTTTCTATATCTGACACTCTACCCTCAGCATCTAGTTTTGTCTCTCAAGGTTGTGGCCTCACGGTCACAATGGTTGACATACACCCAGACATCCACGCAGGAAGGGGGAAGGGCACTCCATGGACTCTCTCTTTCTAACAGGACAGCAAAATGTTTCCAGGACCCCACCCGAAAGACAGCCGCTCACTGGGCAGAACCATCATATCACAACCCAACTTTTGATGAATTCATAGTCAACTGATTGGTGACCTGAACGTGGAAGTGATGGTCCATCACATTCAAACGCTCTGCCCATGGTCAAGGTAGGGTATCACACAGAGTAAATATACACCAAGGGGTGGCAATCTCTGGGACCATCTTAGAACTCTGCCCACCAAATCTCCACTTTCTTCTAACAACCACAATATCCAAATAGAAAACACAGAAATGTGGCTCCAAGTCCTCTAGTGTTGGAAGCAGAAATTCAAAGTGACGAGCAATGCATTGCAGATCCCTTCTGGTAATGTCACCTGGGCTCGTATGACTCAGCAGAAACGGGGAGCTGCTGGGGGTGTGGGAGGCTCCGGCAGAGCCCGCTACAGCACTGACTTCCACGCAGCATTCCAAGGACCACTGAACCCTACAGGGGACTGTCGGGTGTTACACGGATAGAGAGGAGAGGAAGAATGGAAGGAGAGAAGGGAGAAAGGGGAGGAGGCAGGGAAGAAGGAAGGACGGAAAATAAAGTTTTTAAAACTTTTCTAAACAATCAAGTCTCCTCTCTCCATCTATTAAACACACGTTTAAGGAAAAGCTATTGGGCCGAGAACTGGGTTAGGTGCTGGGCCTGTGGTGCTGGACCAGTGAGACCCACAACACGCCCTCATGGAGATTACATTATAGTGAGAAACCTGTCCGCCTCGGAGAAAAGTAATCCAATAAAGAAAATGGTTGTAAAATTGTGCTCTACAAAACAAACGATGTTCAGAGACTCCGTGCTACAGAAGAAGACAAGTTAATCTTTTCCTTTGACAGGCTACTGTACTTGGGTTAACAGGCACCATCTCTTAGCCTTATCTGTGGGGCTTTACGTTTTGCAGAAGGTGGCTTAGGCAACCGCACTACTTTATGTCAAACCTGGATTAAAACTGCCAACGTCTAGCTCTCCAAGGGCACCCCCAGACTTACAACAGGACCCCTAACCAAGCCATCTTTTTGTTCATCAGCTGGTAACAGGTCTGCAGTTTTCTAGGCACACGTGGGTGACTTCTCAGTAGATGCCAACACGTCCCTGTAGGTGGAGCTTTCTGTATGTCTATGCCAGCCTGACAGGGAGTTTCTCCTCGCTGAGATTTGCTTCTGCGCAACGGTCTTCTGCTCTTCATCATCTCTGCACGAGATCTGACAACCCACTGACTCTTCCAAGTCTTTTTTCTTTTCTGTTCTTCCCTCTTAGATTGGGTATCCTTCCTGGGTAGGGAAACTGCATTCTTATTTACAAGCAAGAAACTGATTTCCCTTCCCCTCTAGCAAGGAAACCAGTTGCACACTCAGCAGGCAGATCTCACAGCCATCGCAGTGAGGAAGCCAGCATAACGCAGGCACACGCAGCAGATGTCTCGCTGGTGGATATTTTCTCAGCAGAAGGTCCATTAACCTTCAGCACCCAATCTTCAGAGAATGTTCACATTTACCAAGGCTTCATTTCTGTTGCATTTTAGGCTCCCTGTGAGTTGTTACACGCAGATCTTTGACTTTTCAAGAACAGAATTCTGGTGTCCAGTGGTAGCTGGCTGTAATATGTGTGGAGTCCCAGCCCCACTGACCTCACAGGTGAAGGGCCTACTGGCCTTGGGATTCCCCTTGGAAGACGCCCCTTTAATTCACCTGGATAAACTCCCCTGACCACTGCCCAACCAGATGCAGTGTGTGGACATGGTGGGGGACAGGGTACACGGCTCTCAGCTCAGTCCACCCAGGTGCTTCCCGTCCGAGCATCCTCTGCTCCTCTGCTAAGCTTCAGCAGCTACTAAAAATTGCAGCAACTAGAAAACCTCTGGGGCAACACTGCAAATGCTAATTCAGGGAAGAAAGATGGGCATGGCAGCCTTGAAGGACGCTTTCAACTAGACAGCAGTACTGCAAATGATCCTAATGAATAGAGAGGGTAACACCCCTGCTGTGGTTGCAGAGATAACCCTTTAATGAGCTCGGATTTGAAAGGAATGTGAAGAGAAGCTGGAAGGAGGAGTGTGGAAATTGAACTGAGAAGGGTAAAGCCCCCAAGGCGCTGAGGCTTCTAGAGTGTCCCCAAGTCAACCTCAAAAGCTTTGCTAAGTATGGGCGGAGAAGAATCGGACCCAGTAGGAACAGAAGTCTTGCGTGGTGCAGACACAACACTGTCAGATGAAGCGAGCGAGTGTGTGGTATTTGCGAGAATGTTTTTAACCTGGTGTGTGTTATCTACGGCTCTGGAACAAGTTACCACAAACTTCGTGTCTTAAAACAACACACAGTCATTAGCTCAGTCTCTGTGGGTCAGAAGTCCAGGCATGGCTTAACAGGGCCCAGTACTCACACTTCCACAAGGCTTTTCATCAAGGGGTCAGTGGCCTGTGCTGTGTGGAGACAGAGGTCCTCTTCCAAGCTCATGTGGCTGTTGAGAGAATTCAGTTCCTGGCAGCTGTAGGACTGAGGTCCCCATTTTCTCACTGGCTGTCAGCTCCTAGAGTCTGCCCTCAGGTACTAGCCACGTGACCCTCTTATAACGGGGGAGCTTATTTCTTCAATGGCAGCAGAAGTATCTCTCTCCGGTCTGCTCCAGTGGGGTCTTATATAACATAATCATGGGGTACCATCCCATCATCGATGCCCTGTAAGGTATACCCTAATCAAGGGAATGGCATTCATCACATTCACAGGTCCCACCCACACCCAAGGGGAGAGAAGCATACAGGGCATGTCCTATAGGACATGGCGATCTCAGGGGCTGGTTTAGCATTCAGCCCACCATAGCTAGAAAGGAAGGAATAACATCGTTAAGATGGCACCCAAATCAAGGACAGTAAAGGAAACAATCTAATTTAAACTTAGTTCCACATTCTAGACTCAGGCGAATATTCTAAGTCCAGTGGACTTCCCTGGAACAGTGCACCCCAGGAACTACAAAGAACCAGCCTTTGTAATCCTGGAATACAGGCAAGTTTCCAAAAGTGGACCAACTCTAAAAAAGGAGAGCAAGTAGACTCAAAGCCAAAGACTCATGAGTTGATTATTAATCCTCCCCCAAAATCTAAAATACATTAGGCAGGTTTTGTAAGCTCCTAGAAAATGTTGTGTGGATTACCAGGACTTAGTATTGGTTTTCTAATACCATTCCCTTCAGTCCAACCCATTCCTTTGACAGCTTTTTGGAGAAAATGTTGAAATTATGGTCCCCTTTGACTGTAAGCTAGTTCAGAGAGATGTTCCTTATGGGGAAAAGGAAGAAATATTACCTGATGTAACGTGTTCAGGTGCTCTTTTTTCTAACTGCTGTACCCGGAAGCACATCAACTGAAGTGAGATGGATGTTAATCTGAAAAGTGGCATCTGGCAGTTAGACAAAGCACTCAGCACTGGCCTGCTCAATATTAAAACTAATATTTTGAAGGGTTTGTGGACTGGCTATTTTGGAAACACAGGTCCATGAACTGAATCACAGACTGAAAATTCAACATCATCCCTAAAGCTTAACCAATGGGCAGCCGTTGACATAACTGAGCATCAGTATCACATGCTGACTTGCACATGGTCGATCTTTAACCTGATAATATTTAACAGATCAAAGTAAGCTTCTCCACAAAGCCTCAAAACCTCACCTGGGGAAGTGCAACGTGAGAAATCCCTCGCGTAACATCCTCCTTGTGATAAACACCAACAGTTCTAGCTGTCTCATGCCCAGTATGAACAAGAGCCAGAGAGTTACTGAGAGTTACAATGTTTTTTTTTTTTTACTCCTTCGAGAATGTTCTGTGTAGCATCTGTGTCCCACAATGTTAATAGATGGCAACGAGTGGGAAAAGGTATCTCATGGTCAAATATGTGTGGAAAAGACACAGTTGGATGAGGTTAAGTGAGTTTCCTTACTATGAGCTTTCAGGATGTCAGTGTGTATCTGGAATATCAAAGAGTGGACAGTAGTTTCACAGAGACTCTCATGCAACTAGATTCTGGAAAATCTCAGGGAAGAACTAAACCACCACAGCCTCAAACTATGCTAATTAGTGCAATGTCTACGTTTAAAAAGCTAAGAATCAAAATGTGATCTGCCCTGGACACCAGATTTCTGGACTGCTAAATTCAGTTCTGGGGGCCCTGCAAGTTCTGAGTTACTCTAGCCAGGCAGAGCACACCCAGAAGGGCAAAGTCACATCAGGTGGAAGGTGACTGCAGGAGAATCAAGCCCCTTCCAAGTCTTGCCATATCTGGTTTCAAGCTGCCTTGTTCACAAGACACTCCTATGAGCCACAGAGAATCCTTTCATCTTTACAGTGAGACCTAATGACTCATTTTTTAAAATTTATTTATTACTTATTAATTTTTTCTGCTGCACTGGGTCTCTGTTGAGCGCGGGCTTTCTCTAGTTGTGGTGAGCTGGGGCTACTCTTTGCAGCAGTGCATGGGCTTCTCTTGATGCAGAGCATGGGCTCTAGGCGTGTAGGCTTCAGTAGTTGTGTCATGCAGGGTCTAGAGCGCAGGCTCAGCAGCTGTGGCGCACAGGCTTAGTTGCTCTGCGGCATGTGGGATCTTCCCAGATCAGGGCTCAAACCTGTGTCCCCTGCATTGGCAGGTGGATTCTTTTTTTTTTTTTTTTTTTTTTGGTTCAACTTGCTGACTTTATTTATTTATTTTTTTTGTATTTATGATTGGTAATTTTTATTTTATTTTATTTTTTTTTAAACATCTTTATTGGGGTATAATTGCTTTACAATGGTGTGTTAGTTTCTGCTTTATAACAAAGTGAATCCGTTATACATATACATATGTTCCCATATCTCTTCCCTCTTGCGTCTCCCTCCCTCCCACCCTGCGTCTCCCTCCCTCCCACCCGGCAGGTGGATTCTTAACCACTGCACCACCAGGGAAGCCCAAGACATAATGACTCATTTTTAAGCAACTGAATATGGCAAAAGTGAAGGGATGTAACTTCTGGAACTAGGTTATAAAAGTCTGTGACCAGTCTATAGAGACTGCAAGTGGATTATGTGTTTGCCTAGGGCTGGAAGGTTGGGTGGTGGCTAAAGGGTGTGGGGTTTCTTTGGAGAGTGACGAAAATGTTCTAACAGTGACTGAGGTGATGGTTGCACGAATCTTCAAACACACTAAAAGCTATTAAATTGTACAAACTGAATGGGTAAACAGTATGGCATATAAATTATATTTCATTAAAGTTGTTACCAACAAAAAACAAACTGGGATTTCCACCTTGTTTGCCCTCTCTCTGGATCTTCTCATTTGCTCACTCTGGGGAAACAAGCTGTCGGGTGATGAGCTGCCCTGTGGAGCATCCCATATCACAAGGACCTGGCGCCACCTCCAGACAGCAGCGAGCAAGGCACCGAGGCCCTCAATCCTGTAAGCCTGCAAGAAAATGAATCCTGCCCACAACCACGTGAGTAAGCCTCGAGCTGACCCTTCTCCAGGCAAGTGTGAAGATGACCAACAGCATCTGCAGCCTGTGAGACAGCCTGAAGCAAAGGAGCCAGCAAAGTCACACCCAAACTCTTGACACAGAAATTTGAGAAAAAGCCCCTAAATTTAGGGGACATTTGTTACACAGCACTGGATAACTGATACACTTCAAAAGAGTCCCTCTGTTGTTACTTTCTGTTCTCTGCCAGACTCCTTTCCAGCTTCCAGAAAAGAGCCTTGTAAGATCTGTCCAATGTAGTGCTTCATGTTGGATTATTCAGACCATTCCTGTCCCCAGCCCTTGCCTCACCACTTTCCTCACCTGGGATGTCACTTCCCCACTCTTCAACATGCCTATGATGTTTATACCTCCTTCAAGCCCTCGTATTTTCTATAAAATATAAAACCCACCTTCTGACCACACCCAATCTCTGCCCCAAAGTGATTTTTCCTGGCTGGAAATTTCTTGGGCACAAGTAGATTCACTGAGCATCAGTATCTAATGACATCACCTATGCAGAGTTGACCTTTAGGAAGATTTCCTTTAAATCACTTTTCAGGAAAAAAAAAAAGTTTACTCTCCCCATACTCATATTTCTGTATGAATTTTTACAGATTTGCATTTATTTTATTCATCCTTTGTTATGTCCCAATTTTTACTTGCCCTTCTTCAGTATACATTTTCTTATGTGGGTGAAGAATTCCCATTTTTGTTCTTTCTTTGTCCTTTTCGCATTGCACTGTATTGTCTCACATATTTAAACCTAACCTTATCCAGGTGATATTAATTTAGATTTCCAATTGCCTGCTATGTTGTAACATTGTATTAACTTTTAGTTATTCACCACTGATGTGTATACTTTTAGTTCCCAAAATACCACGTGGGTTCAGCCACTGTAGCTACTTCATCATCCATCTTTTGTATCTTCAAGTATGCATGGCCCAGTACCTTTAATCTGATTTTCACTAGATTTACTACCTTTCTTCACCTGAGAAAGTTACTACAGTTTTTAAAGTGCTGAACTTATTACCAGACACTCTGTAGCAAAGGAAAATTGGTTCTACTTTTTGGAGGCTCTAACTCACATGAACTTCATTTCATACAAGGTTCTTCTTTGTCATCCTTGGAGGAAATAAAATTTATGTGAAAATGTTCTTATAGATAAACAAAGGCTGACATAGTAGAAAATGAATAGTGATAGAATATACCAAGAAGTTAATAACAAGAGGAAAACATCAAGAAATTTTTTCTAGGCTAACATATTTGAAGGCTGGCCGAGGTCACAGTTAACTAGTTTTGGATTTCTCCGTCCATTGTTCAAGGGAAATGGTTTGCATTCCACTCCCATATACCCACATGTTCAAGTGGTCTACAGTCTGACTGATGCTCTGTACGTTCACATACATTGTAGTAGAGCTTGTCTGATGTGGCCATAACACAGAATACATTTTTAGAAAGCAGTTAGTCAAAGTTAAAGCGTAACTTGAAAGACGGTTATATTCATTTATTTTTCATAGCTGATGTTTCAAGGGCTCTTAGGCTTATAAAATCATCCCTGCAACGCCATCCTTTTAAATCCAGATTATGTTCGGATTTCCCTCTCTCTCTCTGTAATATCTGTTTTTATTCATATCTTGTGTTTCCTTATAAAACAGAAAATCAGAAGAAGAAATTGGCTCTTTTTTTACACATGCGCGCACACATGCACACATGCACACACGCACACGCACACACACACACACACACTCAACTACTGACTCTTCTCTCTGAAAATCTTCTCAGGGTTGAGAACACATTCCTGACTCATCGGCCTGCGCATCATATTCTCCGTGACCCTAAACCAAGGGCGTCATGGTAAGAAACAACCCTTCAACAGAGATAAGATTCTTCTGGGTTCTGAGAAACTGCACTAGACTTAACTACTGTAGAAACACAGTGCGAGACTTTGTGCTGTTTTCTTTCATACGTTGCTTCCTTTAATACTTATGTCAATTCACATCTGAAAACTAACGAAAAAGAATTCAAGGCTCTCCTTATACTGAACCTCTCTCCCCACAAGCGTAAAGCAACCGAAGTCGTTGTTCATGACGTGGGCATTCTAGGAACTCTTTACAGCTCCTGCTGAGATTCACTAGACCAGCGCTGTCACCCCTGTGGCCCTCCTGTGCCCTCCATTCATCCAGACCCCAGCTCCTGCGAGTGTCATGTCACACTCACAGCTGCCACCAGTGCCATTCCCCAGGAATGTCCCCCAGCGGGAATAGAAAGGGAAGGCAGAATTTGTTAAACCTCGAGTTCTACTGATGTATATTTTTAGGTTTTAGTGTGCAGACATCACCTAATCACTTCCAGTAAACTGGTACTCGGGGAAACGAGGTCTCCATGGGACCCAGATTCTGAGAACCAGAGTAGAAGGAGTGTAGCCATTCTCCCCGAGCAAAGCCCCACTAGGTCAATAAAAAAGCCTTGCCCTGGTTAAACTCTACAAGCTTTTATTTTTATGAGTTCAAGTTCCTGTCCTACTTGCAAAGACATTGCATAACACAGACTCAGGAACACACCAGAGATGATAGACTTACTTTTAATACAAATTCCTCCTTTTCTGTTCTCATCCTTAAACTTCTACTCTGCTCTACCATTCCCTAGTGTCTCTTCCTATTTAAAAAAAAAATTACACTCAATTAATACTAGACATTTTCTTCTGAGAAGCTTTCTGTTGCTTAACTTGAGCAGTGGCACACCGTAACAATGAAGAGTAGGTTAAAATCACTGCTCCACCACACACTAGCTGTGTGATCTTGGGCAAGGTACACAGCCTCTCTGTTCTTCAGCTCCCTCTGTGATATGGGCATAGTGATATGGGCACAGTGATGTCACTTTTCCCACGAGGATTTAAGGAGTTAAAGCACGTAAACCACTCACGGTAGTGCCTGACACAGGGAAGGCTACGTAAGGGCTGGGCTTGGCGCGTTTAGACACCTGCTCTACCACCTATACCACTTCTTGACCAGAGCTTGCAAAGCCCCCATCTTCTAGCTCTCTCTTACCCAGTGCTCTGAGACCACAGATCCCGCAATTCCCTCTTACCTGCACAAAAAGTCCCTCTCAACCATGGCAATGAGTTCTACTCCTCTACTCCATTTTGAAGAAAGGTGACATGATTTAAAGGCACGGTGACGTCACACAGAGCAAACCAGACTGAAGGTGGGGGGTGGGCTGGGGATTCAGTCAGGGACGGAGAGGGCGTTTGCAGGGGTGACTTCACCGAGTTTCCTGAAGGAGGTATGTGCAGGGGTGCGGGCGGGCTTGAGGGAACCCTCGGGGAGGGAGAGCGCTGAGGGGCTCCCGGCAGCAATATCACAAGGCCTCCCCTTCCCTCCCGACAAAGCAGCAGCCGCAACCTCCTCCCGGGAGGCCCTGTGGCTGTGCTCACGTGCAAACAAAGTCCCGAGATTGAGGAGTTGGGCTGCAGTGGTCCCCAGCCCCCCGCTGAGCAGCACGCCCCTCCTCGCTTTCCGCAGGGCAGCTCTTACTAAGGGCAGGGCAGGAGCTGAAGGCGGAGGCTGCAGGCCTCTCCCTCACAGCACTGCTCTCCGGAGTCACAGACCCAATCCCGGCCGCCTGTCGGTACCACCCCTTCCATTCAAGACGTGGTACCATCCCTTCCATTCAAGACGTCTCTTCTGGCCCTCCAGGTGCAATCCTGGGACGACGTCGCTCGGGTTAGGAACGGCGGGGCAAGGTGTGCAGTCCTGTCCTCTGTCACGGATCCCTCACTGCCCCACACGCTCGTCACCTCCCCTCCAGCCTCCGCCCCGCTGCCTCCTTTCCAGCCTCCACCGTCCTCTCGTCACCTCCCCTCCAGCCTCAGCCCCGCTGCCTCCTTTCCAGCCTTCACCGTCCTCTCGAGGGCACAGCAGCCTGGGCACCAGAGCCTTTGTCTTACCTTTTTGCTCTCATGTCTTCTGCTCCAGAGCCATCTGTGCCTGTTCTGGATTCCAGAACAGAGCCCAGAGTTCTCAAGGCTCACCCACATCAGTACCCAAGGCATCAGCCAATCCTACTTCCCAACACCAGGCTCCGTATTACCATTTACCCACACATCAGCCACACGGGATTACTCACCACCGCCGAAGTGCAGCACGCGCTCACCACCCTGCTCCTTTCACCTCAAGGCCGCCCTCCAGTCGGGATTCCCCCCCTACCCCCTCCCCAGCTGACATTTGGACCTGTCATCTCCCTTACTGTTTCTGAGAGGTCAGCTCAAACGTTCCCTGAAGCCTGCTTTTGTTAACCTGGCAGAAACAAGGAATCCTCTGCGTGACCACAGCTCTCAGTATTTCCAGAACGTTCCCCGTGCCGCCCTCCATTTGAGGGTTGAGTGTGGGTCACCCCACTGTCCAGCCCACTGACCCCCATCAGAAGTTAAACCCCCTCGTGGCAAAGAGCACAGCGGCAGCACCTCGGGCACAGGGTGGACCCTCCGCAAACGTTTGCTGAACTTCATGATGATGCCCTGTCAGTCTCACCTTGGGCTTCGTATAATCCTTTGTAAACCCTCTCCAGTAGGGCTTGGCCGGAAAGGTCTACCAAAGCAGGGGTTTTTGCAGAACTGTTCACTCTGTTCCCCAAGCTCGTGCCACATCAGTGATATGTAATAAACCGTCGGTAAGGTATTCATCGTATGAATAGATGAACAAATAAGCATGTTAAGTCATCACAGTAGTCAAATAGGTGTAACAATAGGCAGGTGATTACATTAATTGATCATCACACTGCTACTCAAAAAGCCTGGTCTCCAAACCGACCAATCCACACATATTTGTTCCCGGGCCGTGACGGGGCAAACAGAGAGAGCGACAGTAAATGTTCATATCTTTTACAGGAACTGACCTTGTCACAACATCCAATTATGTGTACTCACCTTGCTGAGCAGGGTGCAGACCAGTTCCAACCTTATCAGTCTTGCAGGAAGGTCGTGGGATGGAATGGAAAGCGAAAAACAAAACAAAACAAACCCATTCCTTCCGCACAGAGAGCTTGAGAAGCACGGCCTTACTGTGGAGCTTCCAACTGGAAAAGCACAGACTTCTGCCTCCAACCCTCCACCAGGCCCTACGTGACCCCCGCCCGCGGGAGACCCTGTTTCTCCCTGTAGCCTTTACTGTCTGCCTCCCTCTCCAGGGCTAAGAAGGTTTAGGTGAATACTTATCATCATCTTATCGTTAGCACGTGGGGCATGCCACCAGGTACAATCGACACAGGCATTATGGAAAGGAACTGTGAGAACCGAGCAGTGAAAGAAAGACCCGCTGAGAAACTTGTTCTCCTTTGTCTGCTCTCTAAAGCAGGAGGGACAGATTTCAAACAGCCTTCTTTCATTCGTCCCTAGTATGCACCAGGCAGGGTACTAGAATTCATCGTGAAAACAGCACACAAGAGGAGGAGGAGAGAATGATGGATAAGAACGTAATAATAAGAAGGGGCGTTTCTCAAGGTGCACGGTGCACCCGTTCCAGGGCTGAGGACCTTCTTGTCCGTTATCCCACTTATAACACACAGAACTTCCCTGCCATGTAGGGGGTGAGCAGGCCATCAGGTCCTCCCAGCCTGATGAGGCTTTTTAAAAAGTGGAGGGTAGGGAAAGCAAATTCCCAACTCTGACTCAGATCCTTTAGTCTTAGAACTAATGAAAAAACCTAATGTAAGTCAGTTTGGACTCCCTATAATAAGCTGCAGAAACACTGTCTGTGTAAGGATATATGGAAATATAAATATAGTTGTAAAGGTAAATCTTAACATCAATATACAGACATAGATCTCAAGCGTTGAAATATGAAACTCTAGAAATAATTTGTATAAAGGTGATTATTTTCTGACCCAAATCTAAAAATGTTCGTCTGTTAATTACATAACTGAATAAAGATCTAGAAAGGAGATGGGTGACTGAGAGATGAATGGGTGAGTAGATTGATAGATGATAGAGAGAGATGATAGATAGATGATAAATAGATGATGACTATATATAGTATAATCTTGACAAATGCCTCTGTGACGGAGACTTTGATTAATCATTACTTTAAAGGAAAAGCCAGCCTAGAAGCCACCCAAGTCAATAGGACATCTAAGTAACAAACAGCGCTGAAGACAGAAATGTCACTTAAAAGGAAAAGAGAGAGACGTCTGAAATAAAAATAAAATATCCTTCACAGATAATTAAAATAATGTGCTTTCATTCTCAAAAATTAAACCGACACCAATCATGATAAGATCTAAATCCTCAGGAGGGCTTAGCAACCCAGAGCCATGTGGAGCACATTAACCAAAAGAGGCTTCAGCTGGGGCGATGGCCGTATCTGCAAGCAGACTCCTTAAGAAACAAAGTGGTCCAACTTCCTCCGTCAAGAGAATTCCTGAGAGCAAACTTCCTCTGAAGTTAAGGAGAAATTTATGTCCATTAGCTAAAACGTCTACTTGGCACTCGATTGGCATTGTGTCCCCGTTGTGCCCCCAGCACTGTGCAGACTGTAAGAGGAAGCTGGTGTTTATCTACAGCCCATCTCTCTTCCCAAAGGACTTGAAAGATGCGTGCAAGTTATTAAAAAGAAAGCCACGGGGCTTCCCTGGTGGCGCAGTGGTTGGGAGTCTGCCTGCCGACGCAGGGGACGCGGGTTCGTGCCCCGGTCCGGGAAGATCCCACATGCCGCGGAGAGGCTGGGCCCGTGAGCCATGGCCGCTGAGCCTGCGCGTCCGGAGCCTGTGCTCCGCAACGGGAGAGGCCACAACAGTGAGAGGCCCGCGTACCGCAAAAAAAAAAAAAAAAAAAAAAAAGCAACATCTTTTCATTGTTATCCTTATCTACAACACAGCCATTGCAGTGGTCACTAACATAGAAGAGGGCCCCACGGGAAATCAAAAGGGAACCCCAGGCGTTATAGCAGACTGAGGCGGCACAGAAGCAAACAAACACTCTTTCTGCAAAGACACTGCAACGTTGAAAATATATGCCTGTACCAAATTGGGGGCAGAGTGCGAACTGGTTGGGGAATACACCCAGGTGTCAGAGGTGAAAATGCAACCAAGGCTCCAGTAGTAAACAGGAGACAGTAACAAGATGACTGTGGAGGGTTCACGGGTATTGCGGGTTCTGTGGCCTGAAAAACAGGAGGCGTGGCCCTGAGGTTACACAAGGTGACAAAGCTAGCACTGGCCTCTTAGGGGAAAGCCAGAAGCCTAGATGTCTGCCCCTCCCCCAAAAGAGAGATGGAAAAACTACCCACTGGCGGAGAGACAAGCAGGTTGGCCATGTCCACAGCCTGCGTCAACCATGAGAAACGGTCCCCTCAAGGCACCGGAAACCTGGGCTTTTGCTATGTTGAGTGTGCTTAGGCTTCAGCTTTATTCATTTCTTGGTCTGGAACCTGAAACCAAGAAATTAACATAAAATCTCAAGGGGGACCCACAGAAGCAAATATCATATTGCTCTGAGGGACAGTGTCACCAGCCAGAGAGGGCGCACAGGACCGCCATTAAACACTTTTAAAAAACTTGCTGCAGATGAGCTAAAATAACATAACGTGCCTCAGGGAAGGACCTGAGACAGCAGACAAACGTTGCCAACAGCAGCCTGAGGATGCAGAATAACCATCTAAAAAAGACGGTAAGCTTATCAGCAGAATTACAGCAAAGAACTGGCGCACTCAGGGAGAAGGGAGATAAGGACACCCGCCATCACCTTTTCTGTTCAACGTTGTTCTGCAAACCTCAGAAAGTGAGCTAAGGGTTTTTAAAAAAATTATATACAGATGTAGATACAGATACTATATATATGTATATATGCTTGTGTGTACACAAATATATAACATATAAATATCTATCTTTAGATAGAAATATGCACACGTAAATACAGGTATATATTTTAATGGAAGACAACATTCTCACAATTTGCAGACGTACACCTGTCAAATCATAAAAATACTAACTGAATCTACAACTCCTGGAACGAATAAGAGACTTTGGCAAGGTTTTTGGATACAAGATCAAAATGCAAACATGGAAAGGTTCCTACACGCCAGCAAAAATCAGCTGCAAAAATAATGTCAATAATCCCATTCACGATAGCATCAAAGAGCATGTTACCTAGGCTTAAATCGAATAATGGAAGTACAAGATCTATATGGAGAAGATGATATGGACATAAAATAAGATCTAGCAATCTCACTCTTAAGTGTTTAGCCCTCAAGAGATAAAAACTTACATATATGCAGACAGTAGCTCTATTTATAGTCACCGAAACCTGGAAATAACAGAAATGTCCGTCTGGTGAGTGAACACGCAAAACGGCACATCTATACAATGGGACAGTACTCAGCAGTAAACTGCAATGAACTACTGGTACACGCAACAACGTGGATCAGTCGCAAAGGCATTATGAGTGAAAGAAGGCAGTCTTAAAAGGTTTCATACTGTATGAGCTCATTTATACAACGTTCTCCAAGAGAAAGCTATTACATCGGAAAACAGATCAGTGGTTGCAGGGCCTGGGGGCAGGGGAGGTTGTCACCGCAAAGGGACACAATGAGGGCATCTGGGGCGCGATGAAACCGTTCTGTACCCTGATCTGCGTGGTGGTTATATGAATCGATGTACGTGTTAGAATGACTACAACAGTCCATATTAAAAAGTCAATTTTACCATGTGTGTGTTCACTGAGAAAATAAAGTTTACAACGAAAAGAACATGTTTTAAGAGGAAGGCCTAAAGAACCCGTACACGACGTGATGGGAAGATAACTCAATCTGGCAAAGATGCCATTCTCCCCAAATGGATCTATAAGTTCACTGGATTTCACAAATACCCAAGAGAGTTTTAATGAAATTTGACAAATTGATAGTAAAATGCCTAAGGAAGAATAAAGCCCTGGGTATAGCCATTTGGGGACAATTTGAAAGGAAGGAGGAAGGGCGTGCCATACTGCATACCAAGCATGTTTATAAATCTCTAGGGATTAGAACAATGAGGAGGTGGTACAGGGATAAATAAACAGATCTGGAAGGGGCGACATAGGTATACCAGGAGCCGTTCATAAATGGCTGTTCATTTATATAAAGAACTTAGGTAGGCAGACAGACAGACAGATCTCTATTTAGTTCCTCCCTTACTGCAGGCACAAAAATTAATTCCAGTTGTATTAAAGTCCCAAACGTGCAAAGAAAAACTTGAAAAGAGAATATAAAGAGTTTGTACACATCAATTTTTTAAAAAAACAGAAAAAATAAGCAAAGGATATGAAAAGGGGTGCTCCCAACAGCCATCAGTAAAATACAAATTAAAGCAATAAAATTCTATTCCACGCCCATCGTATGTGCAAAAATGTAAGTTTGGCATTCAAAGCGCTGGCAAGGATGGGGGAAATGGACTTTTCTAATAGTTTTTCTGAGAGCAGTTTTAGGTTAACAGAAAAATGTCACCAAGCAGAGAGTTCCCTTGTACAACCCGCCTGCACAGTTAACATCCTGCATTAGCGTGGTGCTTTCGTTACAATTGACAAACCAATATTAATACGTATTAGTAAGTGAATTCCATAGTTTGCATGAGAGTTCACTCTCTGTGTTGTACATTTTATGTTTTGACAAAAGGCACAATGTCATGTGTCCGCCATTACAGTACCAAACAGAAGCGTCTCACTGGCCTGAAAATCCTCGGCACTCCACCTGTTCGCCCCTCCCTCCCCCCAGCCCCTGGCAACCACCGATCTTTTTAGTCTTTATGGTTTTGCCTTCTCCAGAATGTCACAGAGTTGGAACCATACAGTCTTTTCAGATGGGCTTCGTCCACTTAGCAATACGCGTGGAAGCTTCCTCCATGGCCTGTCATGGCTTCGTAGCGAGCTCATCTTTATGTTGCTGAACAATGCTACGCTGTGTGGATGAACCACAGTTTTTTTTATCCATTCACCTACTGAAGAGCAACTTGGTTGCCATGAATTTTTGACAATTATGAATAAGTGGACTTTTTATATACCATTGGCAGGAAGACAACATCCTACAACCACTTTAGAGGAAAGCTGGCAACATCTAGTGAAGCCCAAGATGTGCACACACAGAGCTCAGAACTTCCATCCCTGGGCACACATCGCCAAGACACTCATGCAAGGAAGCATACAGAAAAATGTTCACTAAGCACTCTCTGTAACAGAGAAAACGGCAAACAAAATAAAACTGGACCAATGAGAGAAGTGGAACGGGAGACAATTCCCCGTGGGTCTCCCTCAAATTTCTGCACGTCCTGCCAGCAGAAGCCCTGATGGCTTTTGTTCTGGACTGCCTTCTCAAGGGTGTCTGCGTAGTGAATCGCCGCAGAAGATAGAGGTTGCGTCTCCCTCCGGAGCACAGTTTTGGCAGAATGCTTCCTGCCCACCGTAAATGATTTGGATTTCCTAAGACCAGGGCTGCTCAGCTGTGACACAGACCCACTGCATGTGCAGCAGACACGTGGGTCCCTCTGGGTCGCCCCAAGGAGAACAGGTGCAGACATGAAGCTCAGGCTGCTTGCTGTGCGTGAGGAGCGAAGCCTTTGTCTCTGACCCAGGAGACTTGTGTCCCCTGTCAGCATCCGTGAACCTGTGGCAGCTAACCTGTTAGCGTGAAAGTAGGGTCAAACCTCAGACCCTCTTGACAAATGGATAAATAAAATTTTGAAAATATTTGTACAATAGGCTACTGTGTGACAGTTAGTATAAATAAAGTGACAGGAATCCATGTGGATAGATCTCAATCTATTTTTAGGGGGGACATAAGTAAACCACAAAAATACCTCCAGCATTTCTGTAAAATGCATGCTGTTTTTGGACACACACACGTGTGTCAAACACACGTGAATTCACACATAATCTTCAGGGCAATGGTTAGCTCAAGAAGCAGGACGGGGAACTGAACCAGAAAACTTTTTAATCTTATGCAAATATATCAAAATGTTGACATTTTTTCATTCTTTCATCTGGGTATAGAGGTTTTCTAAATAGGTCCACAGTCCTTACCTGCAATTCTGAAAAGTTTGTTCTTAATTTTCGCACCAAAACTTACATGGCGGCAACAACCTAAATGAAATGAGGGAAGCTATGACAGTCTTTATTGGCTGCGCCAGTGTGAATATTCGTACATTTCATTGCAGAGATCTGAATGTGTTTGGAAATGGCCTGCTTCCAGACCCTGGTGGTATGGGATTCACAATGGCTTAGGCCCGTATTTCACCTTTCCAAAATCTGGAAAAGTTTGAGTTCTAAAAGCCCCTAGTCTCCAGGGTTTGGGGTGAGGGCTTTAGTCTTGAAATATCCTCTTGCAATTTTATATGTGTATTTATTTCATCATTTAAAGATACTAAAATGAGGGGAGAAAAAGCTCCAGCACTTTTCTAACACGTGAAACCAAATTTGCATCGCATAACATACGCGATGCTCCAGGAGACAGAGCAGAAGCCTATGGGTGGGGCCCACAGGAGGATCACCTCAGCCCAGTGTCCACTCGTAGCCTCACGGCAGCAGGGAGAATCTGTACCCTGTGCGCAGCACACAGAGGACCCTTCTGGATCTGACCTCTTGTTTTTATAATTACTAGAGCATGTTCTAGAAAACAAAGATACCATTTTTAAATGTGGCAAGATAGGGTCATACGAGATTTTTCCTGTAACCGTGAAAGAACTAATACTTATTGCAGGTCACACTGCTGCCCTTCAGATTCCTGCTTGATGATTAAAATCATGCCTGTTCTGAACACGCCAGCTCCCCAGGTGGCGAACACACTTGAGCCTTGGTGTCCTAGAAGAGGATGCCTATCAGGACCGACTTCAGATGCTCTTGGCCTCACCAGCCTCCTGGGCCAGCCACTGCTGCAGCACCCAGTCCCGCACAGGCTCTGACCGGCTCCGTGAAGCCCCTCCCCACCTCCTCGCAGCCCCACGCTATGGCCCCTGCTTGTCTTCTAAGAGCTTCTCTTGAGGCTCACGCATGAGACAGCCTGGGCGTCAGTTCACAACCCACACCGCGTGACCCAAAGATGGAGGGAAGTGGTTGTCCCACAAGGGCAAATGTTTGATCGGGGCGGGTTTGGAGCCAATCGACAAATGCTTCTCTCTTTCCTGTCCTGGCTGGACGGTCAGAAAAACATCCCGTATGACTTCACAGACAGTCTCAGTGAAGGAATCAGCTAGTTCCCAGCCCTGGTGGCCGAGGTGACACATCATTCTTGCATGGGCATCCCCTCCCCGTGTTCTTGCCTGACCCTCACTGTCTCTGCCCCTGCCCATGGGGGCTACTCTCCCCAGTAGAGCGTCCTGCATAAGCCTTTATCTCGGGCTCATCCTCTGGGAGATGCAAGCCAAAATAGTCTTGGTACCACGCTCACATTACAAGGTCCAGGTATTTGGGGAAGGGAAGAGGCTTTTTTCGTAACTAAAAGAAAAAAAAAATTACAGGTAGTCTCACAAAATCGGGAAAATCTAGGTGCTGTGTTGCTCTCTACTTTTGTGTGCCATTTCTACCCGTGGCAGTGAAGGTGTTCCCCCTGAAGACCCTGTCTTCTTCCAAAGCACTTACCTGAAATGCCTTCAATTGCAACTGACTTACAAACGTGCCCGGGCCATTAAAATACACCCATGGTTTCTGGACGTTTCAGCTTATGATAGTTCTGTTTAATTTATGCCTTTGGGGCACTGTGTCTATAGTTAACAGTACTGTGCTATACACATGGAAGTTGCTCAGAGAATAAATCTTAAAAGAGACCCACCAGAAAGAAATGGGAAGTACGTGACGTGATGGGGGCATCAGCTCACCCCACAGCGACAATCACACTGCAATATATACATGTATCAAATCCATGTAAGTTTGTACACCTTAAACATATACACTGTTACATGTCAGTTACATCTCAATACAGCTGGAAAGAAGGATAATGTATGCCTGTGAGAGGGGGGACTTTTTTTTTTATCAGAGTGAGTTCCCGCTTTGCATCCCTGCTCCCCGAGATGAGCTTGTGTTGATGCATCCAGATTTATCCGACAATTGGTCACAAGAGCCAGCAGACTGGGGCCTCGGCGTCGATTCTGTGACCCCGAAGCAGCGGAAATGAAGTAACTGATCTGCTGGAGGAACACACCCTCTGGCCTGGACGCCTCCGCTTGGTACTCTCAACGCCTTCCGAGCAACACCAAGTTCAAACAGCGGTAACTAAGCCGCTCCTGCCGTCCCCTGTGACCCTCCTTGTCGGCACCAAACTTAACTTCTCTTCCCGCCTTCAGCCGTGTTGTGTGAAGCAGTAATTAGAACTAAGTGTCTTCTTAGGACACTTCTACTGCGGCATGTTTGTCCTGCCTCCTGCCATCTTATTATGTTATCTTGCCAAATGCCAGAGGAACAAGAAACAGATGTTCCAAACAGGACACACCAGAGAGGGAATTTCCCTTTCGTCAGCTATGACAAGGAAGCTCTCAGAACTCCACTCTGCCCGTCACTGGTAAGGTATGGAGCCCTGAACGTACAGGGCAGGTAGAGACTCGTACAAAATGCAGGGCTGCGTTTACCTCTGTGGAGTAATGTAGAAAGAAAAAAAAAATGCAGTTAGAAAAAACAGGAGGGGGCTTCCCTGGTGGCGCAGTGGTTGGGAGTCCGCCTGCCGATGCAGGGGACACGGGTTCATGCCCCAGTCCGGGAAGATCCCACATGCCGCGGAGCGGCTGGGCCCGAGAGCCATGGGCGCTGAGCCTGCGCTCCGCAACGGGAGAGGCCACAACAGTGAGAGGCCCGCGTACCGCAAAAAAAACCAAAAACAAAAAAAAACAGGAAACTAGGGGTCAAATGTCTCTAATTACAAATGATTTGAGATAATATCCAAATGTCTTTGTGAAAAATGATTTGCAAAAATGTTTGGAATTAAGTATACATTTTTGCAAACAAACACTTTTCTTCTTGGATGGCGCAGCTGGGATGCATTTCAATGGAGTTTTCTATTTGACAGGTTGAGTTCTGCATTTTCCATACCGACATATACAAAAAGTCTACCTTACCGTACGCGGGAAGAAGAATGGGAATGAGAATAAAAATAAGGAGCAGGAAAGAGGAATTTATAAAGTCCCAGTTGGTTCATTTCAATATATTTAAAGACAGAGCTATTAGATTATGTCCGGGAACTCGGTGCCTGTTTTTAGAAATACAAACAGGAATAATTAACAACACAGCTCTCAGGCTTCCAGTTCAAGAAAGGAGACAGCACAGACTTTATATTATTTCTCTCTTACAACTTTTTAAATTGATGGTAAATGAGTGACGAAAAATAACAAATCCACAGCAACAAAAATTTTACGGTATTAAGTTATTAACAGATGTGCAATTTCAACAGGATTCTAGATCAGCGTTTCTCAGCCACAGCACTGCTGACATTTGGGACCGGATATCTGTGTGGTAGAGGCTGCCCTGAGCATGGCAGGTTAAGCAGCATCTCTGACCTCTACCCACTAGGCGCCAGGAGCATCTTCCCCTCACCCCCAATCAAAACAATCCAAACATCTCTCCAGATGTCGTCAAGTATCCCCTGGGGGAACCACTGCCCTGGTTAAGAACCACTGGTCTCAAGACAGAGAGCAAATGGAGGAATATTTAGTCACACAGCTGAGCAGAGGAGACTGCAGCCCAGAAGATTTACAGAGGGCATGAGAACGCAGGAGACAGGCCAGCCGTACGTCACAGCACCGAAGGAAGTCCTAACAAGGATGCTGCAGAGAAAAAGAAGATCCAAGGAGGGAAGGAGGGAAAAGCAGCAAAACCCCGGGACTGAGTGAAGGTCTGCAGACACAACAGGAGAACAAGCACACACACCCAGGTGCATACGCACACACACTCTCTCACATGCACACACACGTTCCCTCACACACACCCTCACATATGCATGCACACAAACACTTGCATACTCACTCTTTGTCTCACACACACACACACACACACACACTCTCTAGGCAGAACAGCATGCAGCCAAACATATCCATTCCTGAGGAGTGTTCTTCCCACAAAATTAAACAAAGAACTCAATCAGCTAGGAAGGGTATCAAATTGCAGCACTGGAACACCTGCCACCCAAATTGAAACTGCCAGCCATAAGCCCCTTCTACATGCATGGGGCCTTCAGCCTCCTTTCTACTGCGAAATGGGATGAGCACGAATCAGGAGGCATTTGAGGAAAGCCCGGACTACGAAAGAGAAAGCCTAAGATAAAGAGAAAAACTGGGGCTTCCCTGGTGGCGCAGTGGTTGAGAACCCACCTGCCAATGCAGGCAACACGGGTTCGAGCCCTGGTCTGGGAAGATCCCACATGCCGCGGAGCAGCTGGGCCCGTGAGCCACAACTACTGAGCCTGCGCGTCTGGAGCTTGTGCTCTGCAACAAGAGAGGCCGCGACAGTGAGAGGCCCGCGCACCGCGATGAAGAGCGGCCCCCGCTCGCCGCAACTAGAGAAACCCAGCGCACAGAAACGAAGACCCAACACAGCCAAAAATAAAGAAAGAAAGAAAGCAGCTTTCATTTAAAAAAAAAAGGGAGAAAAACTGAACACAACACAAATGAAGATGAATGGGGAGGGGGGATGAAAAAGAAAAAAAGAAAATTAACATTCTCAGACACATTTAAGAAGACATTTCATTCAAAACAAAAATCAAAATCCTGCTAATAAGAAAGAAATTTGTTTTTAAATTTTATTTATTTGTTTTTGGCCGTGTTGGGTCTTCGTTTCTGTGCAAGGGCTTTCTCTAATTGCGGCGAGCAGGGGCCACCCTTCATCGTGGTGCGCGGGCCTCTCACTGTCGCGGCCTCTCTCGTTGCGGAGCACAGGCTCCAGACGCGCAGCCTCAGGAGTTGTGGCTCACGGGCCTAGTTGCTCCGCGGCATGTGGGATCTTCCCAGACCAGGGTTCCAACCCATGTCCCTTGCATTGGCAGGCAGATTCTCAACCACTGCACCACCAGGGAAGCCCCAGAAAGAAATTTTTAAAATCAGAAAACAAGAGAACACTGGGAAAGTAAGAACATGATAACCAAAATGATAAGATGAATTCGGAAGATGAAACTAATAGGAATTCCTAACAAATAACAGAAAATGGAAGAGGATGTTTCCAAGGAAATTTTTTTTAAGTTTCCCAGAACTGAAGGAAAACAATTGCATCCAAATCACAGGGGCTTATGAGTTACTGAAGAGATGAGTAAACAGTCTTCACCCTGGCCCATCTTTGAGACATGCTAGAAATGATGATCTAATGTGGCACCTTAAAAACGAGGGGGAGGGCTTCCCTGGTGGCGCAGTGGTTGAGAGCTTGCCTGCTGATGCAGGGGACACGGGTTCATACCCCGGTCTGGGAAGATCCCACATGCCGCGGAGCAGCTGGACCTGTGAGTCATGGCTGCTGAGCCTGCGCGCCCGGAGCCTGTGCTCTGCAACGGGAGAGGCCACAACAGTGAGAGGCCCACGTACCACAAAAAAAAAAAAAAAAAAAAAAAAAAAAAAACGAGGGGGAGTATCTTCAAAGTTCTGATGTTGGAAAAAAATCCTAAAATTCTATGCAGTCAAACCACTAGTGAAGTGTAGAGACCAAATAAAGAAATGTTCAGACTTACAAGAACACAGCTTATGTCCCATGCAACCATTCTTAGGAAGGGATCTGTCAGTAAACCAAGAAGAAAAGTAATTAAAATCCAAGAAACACTGGCACCTACTCGTAAGAGCCAAGAAACAAAGTCCCAGGCAGACAGTTGTCACCTGTGTCCTAACAAGCAATCGGTAGGTTGGCGCAGGAGGATCAAGTGAGATCTTAGAAAACAAAAAGAGGGTCCCGCACACTTGAGAGAACAGCCTAGGGATGGAATGAGGTCTGAGAAGGCAAGTGACAGACTGCATGGGGGGTAAAGCAGGAAAACCGTAAGGAAGCGGCCCCTGACCCACTGCTCCCTGGCAGGGGCTGAACCTGGTCAATGCCAAGCTAGGGTGGAAAGGATGCCTTCACTTGGGTGAGAGATGGCAGTTTTGCTACTAAGTAATAACATCTGAATTTATGTCTGCTCAGCGCAAGAGCTGTGGGGTCACCAGGAGTGGGAAAGAAATTCAAAGCAGGAACCAGAGAGAAACAAAGTTGGAATCTAATGGCATCCTGCTGAGACGGACTCATCCAACCAAGTGACTACGGTTATAAACCTTGAAAACTGTTCTCCTCATTCACCTTTTCACACCCTTCCGGGCCCTCCTCTTCACTATAAGGCCCTGCTGTTCGAATTATAGCGTTTTCTGGGAACTTGCAGTAAAGGCAGATTCCCTGGCCCCAGCCCAGACCTACTAAAATAAGAAACTGCATCGGATGAGAATTGGATTAGGGTCTGCCAAAAGGAATCCTTAGTAAATGCAAGCTTTTCAAGGTGCTGAGCCTTTGGTAATTTGTTATGCAGAACTATTGGGTTTGCCAGAAAGTTCTTTCGGTTTTTTCCGTAAGCTGGGTCTAGTAGTGCTTAGTTGTCTTTAACTTCCTTTGAAACAATTTTGTTAGACCGCATTGTGACAGCTGTCATATCAGCGTGCATTTAAAAAAACACTTATCAAAATTGGTGAATTTCTGTGTAGCCGTTTTAGTATTGAAGATGGAAGAAAAAAGAGCAACGTTTTCGGCATATAATGCTTTATTATTTCAAGAAAGGTAAAAATGCAACTGAAACGCAAACAAAGATTTGTGCAGTGTATGGAGAAGGTGCTGTGATGGGTCGAAAGTGTCGAAAGTGGTTTGTGAAGTTTCGTGCTGGAGATTTCTTGCTGGACGATGCTCCACGGTTGGGCAGACAAGCTGAAGTTGATAGAGATCAAACTGAGACATTAATTGAGAATAATGAACGTTATACCACGCGGGAGATAGCCGACAGACTCAGGATATCCAAATTGAGCATGAAAATCATGTGCACCAGCTGGGTTATGTTCATCGCTTTGATGTCTGGGTTCCACATAAGTTAAGCGAAAAAAACCTTCTTGACCATATTTCCACACGTGACTCTCTACTTAAACGTAACGAGAACGTTCCATTTTAAAAACAAATTGTGACGGGCGATGAAAAGTGGACACTGCACGACAATGTGGAACGGAAGAGATCGTGGGGCAAGCGAAATGCGCCACCACCAACCACACCAAAGGCCGGTCTTCATCCAAAGAAGGTGATGCTGTGTATGTGGTGGGAGTGGAAGGGAGTCCTCTATTATGAGCTCCTGCTGGAAAACGAAACAATTAATTCCAGCAAGTACTGCTCCCAATTAGACCAACTGAAAGCAGCACTCTACAAAAAGCATCTGGAATTAGTCAACAGAAAACACACACTCTTCCATCAGGATAACGCAAGACCGCATGTTTGTTTGATGACCAGGCAAAAACTGCTACAGCTCGGCTGGGAAGTTCTGACTCATCCGCCATAGTCACCAGACGTTGCACCTTTGGATTTCCATTGAGTTCAGTCTTTACAAAATTCTCTTAATGGAAAAAAATGCAATTCCCTGGAAGACTGTAAAAGGCCCGGAACAGTTCTTTGCTCAAAAAGATAAAAAGTTTTGTGAAGATGGAATTATGAAGTTGCCTGAAAAATGGCAGAAGGTAGTGGAACAAATCGGTGAATACATTGTGCAATACAGTTCTTGGTGAAAATGAAAAACGTGTCTTTTATTTTCACTTAAAAACCGAAGGAACTTTTTGGCCAACCCAATACATAACTAATACAAGAAGCTGGTAAATCTGGATTGGAAAGGGGTCAGAAGCAGTGAGTAGGACAATAAGGAAAGTATATTATCGACCCTCAGAGCAAGAAACCAGCCGAGAGTGTCTACATGTGCTACCTACAGAATGAGGATTCTGAAACTATTGTTACAGATACACCAAGTACCAACAGCAGAAGTAAGAGTGGGCCTATGAGCGGGCAGGGGCGGGGAGGCCGAGGAGCTGTGTGGTTTCATTATAAACATTTTGCTACCCTTTGAGATTTCGACCATCTCATAAAAATTCTCCTTGTTAATTCAGCATTTACAGACCAATTGAATCTTGATACTGGGAGATATCTTACAGGTCTCAGTCCAGCATCCCATTCAAAACAGGAATCTAGAGACTCAATCTGGGTGCTCACTCCAACTCACAGCACAGCACATCTATGGAGAGATGCAGCTTGGTACTAGAATGTGCCCTTATGGTAAATGCAAAAATCCATGCCCGTGGGAGTGTCAAGCAGAACTCCCAGGTGTGCCTTCTGAAGCATAAGGAACACACCTCTCGCTGCCAAACAACAACCTTGAAATCATGGACACTGTCTGTCACTGGCCCTGCTGAACAGCCTTCAGGCTAAGCCCCAATACATTTAGCTCTTCTCCACAGGACATGATGCCCGGTTTCCTTCCAGCCACATCCACTACGCCCAACACTTCCTAGTCCGGTGGTGTCTGACTTTAAAGTTGACTCCACAGCCCTGCAGGAACAATTTGCTACAGGCAGAGAAGGCGGGACGGCAACCTGCTGGATCTGCCCACGTGACCGCCTGTATTAGTCAGGTTCCAGCCATGACTAAATTCTCAGGGCCTTTTCTCATGAACTTCTCTATTAAACAAACACCCCCAAACAAGTTCTATTTTTAAACACAATAGCAAACCTGGCATTTCCCCCCCCCACCCCGTTACACTTTGTCTGGTTTCTGCCAATTATTTGACGATTTAAAAAAACTCAACAAGTACTCATATAGAGCACTTCTTCGGTGCCAGACTCTGAGCCTTTCACAAATATTAAATCACTTGATCTTTATCACAATCCCATGAAGTAGGTGCTAATATTATAGACATTTTACAGATGCAGAGACTGATAAATGAGTTAAGTTAACGCGCCAAGATCCCTTAGCAGCCAGGACTGAATTCCAACCTCAGCGGGTCTGCTCTAGACCATATTCTCTCTCTCTCTCTTTTTTTTAAAATTGTATTGAAGTATAGTTGATTAACCATGTTGTCTTAATTTCTGCAGTACAGCAAAGTGATTCACTTATACATATATATACATTCTTTTTCACATTCCTTTCCATTACGGTTTATCACAGGATGTTGAATATGGTCCCTGTGCTCTACAGTAGGACTCAGGTGTTTATCCATCGTATATACAATAGTTGAGTAGACCATACTCTCCTGACAATGGCACCCAGCTGCCTCAGGGAGCTGTCTGAGTCCTGATTCCGCTGCCCCGTGTAGGTGCCACCCTTCCCACCTCTGTGTTACCTACAAATCTGACAATCGGGTCTTCCACGCTTGCCTCCAAAATGGAAAGAAATGTTGAGAAGGATGAGACCAGGGAAGACTCCTTTACAAGAACAAATCTAAAGTAAAGCGATGAAGACCCAACCAACACCCCACCAGGGAGAATTTTCCCTTCTTCTGCAAGCCTTCAGGGACCCGGAAGCCCTAGGGAGCATCACCGCACTGAGTTGTGTGATGTAGGGATACTCTAGAGCAGCTTGGGGCTAATTCCCCCCACTCCTCCAGGGAACATCTGGCAAAGTCTGAAGACAGTTTTGGTTGTCACAACTGGGTGAGGTGTGGGAGGAGTGCTACTGTCGTCCAGAGGGTAGAGACCAGGGACACTACGAAACATCCTACAACACACAGGACAGCACCCTCCCCCAGCAAAGAACGATCCACCTCAAAATGTCAGCAGGGCCAAGGCTGAGAAAACCTGTTCTAGACGATCTACTCATGAAGTCAAAAACAATAATACATCCTAAGTTTAGACACAGTGAACCAACTGAGGAAAAGGTCCATGTGAATCAGTGACATACATCTTTCACTAACATTTTTGCACTCTGGCAAGGTGGAACGATCAATAAATCAGAATCAGGTATCTCCTCTATTCAGACTTCTCCATGCCTCAGTTTATACAGTCTCCATGCAACAATAAGGCATTCTTAGGTTGCTTTCCATTCTAAATGTCATCAACTATAGAGAACAGACTTGTGGTCTGTGCTAGTTCGGGACTAGCAGATGCAAACTATTATGTATAGAATGGATCAACAACAAGGTCCTACGATAGAGCACAGGGAACTACATTCAATAGCCTGTGATAAACCATAATGGAAAAGAAGATGAAAAGGAATGTATATATGTATGTATAACTGAATCACTTTGCTACAGAGCAGAAATTAACACATTGTAAATCAGCTATACTTCAAAAAATTAAACTCATCAACTGCAGCTTTATTATTTTTCAAATAACTAGAGTAAGCAGAATACTTTTAACACAGCAGTTGCTCCGAAATGCTCAGCATTAACGACTAGTTCAGAGCATTACAAAATTATCATTTCAAAGCATCCTCCGATTTCCTCAGATTCTCCTGTTGGCATTTTTATTACAACGTTTCCATGTCAACTAACTTCTGATTTACTCTCCTTAACGATAAACTTCAAACGTTATTTCTACTATGTGTTTTCCTAGTATGTCTATACTTTCGTTAATGGCACAAAGCTGATTTATTTGTTTGCAAACGGAGCACCTAGCGGAATGTCACCAAGTAATTGCTACTTTTTAACTATGTTTGACACCTATTTTTATAACATTCGTAAGAAATCAAAACTTGTTTCTTAGATAACTAATTTCTACAATTATTTATTGGCTAAAATAATGGAAATAATAAAGAGGTAGGGAGAGAACCCATAAATCTTTTACTTTCCTACAACTACCTGAAGTATAAACCTAGCAAGACCAGAATTCCCCACATCCTCTCTGCCACCCAAGCCACAATGACAAGCCAGTGGCCAGTGACCTTTGTTTTTTTCAGATTCTCAGCGGCCAGAGGACACTGCTTTAAGAATCACTCTGTCACGTGGTGATTGAAAAATGACCTTTTTATTTTATTTTCCCCCAAGTTCTCTAAGAAAGTATTCTTGAGCATTACAGAATCATGATAATATCAATGTCTTTCAGTCAAAGGCCGGACAGGAAAACAACTGCAGATAATGACAGTGGTTTATTGATTTACTGCAACCAGAGGACCACATTTTGGGGACTCCTGGGCATCTCACTGAGGTGTTATTATATAATATGGGCTTGTATTAGGTGATCTGAGGAATGATTCAAGAAAGTAGGGCTTTGCTTTGAACTGGATGCTGTAAGAAAGCGGAGGTCATTATATCACTGGGCATCTTGATCAAGTCTTCCGGAAGGCAGGAAGTAAGACTGAAGCTGCAATTAGTAAAGAAGTAGCAGTCATTCGTATTAACCAGGAAAGTGGGATGTTTAGTCCTTTTGTGCTTTTGTCCACATTTCACCTTGATCCTGGAGAGGTCCTGGTTTTCTCCTTGACCATCGTGGTTTTAGACGGGCCTTGTCTGACGCCGGTAATTCTGTGAAATTGCTTCTGTTCAGCCACAGCAAACCAAGACCTGGCTGCGAATGCCAGACTGGCTCCCAGCTGCGAGCGGCTGCTTTTCCCTTTCTCAGTGGGAACATCACCCCAGCTGCACCTAAGGGGAGACTTGGTCTCCTGCCATCTAAACCCACAAAGAGTCGGCTTCCTCTGGCTGGCACGGAGCCACCCTCCACGCTGGTCCAAAGGAGAAAGGTCACTTTGGAGACCTATGTTGTTCAAAGATTTACACTAAATCCTTAATTGGATTCCTCCTTTCTGAAAGCTGAATTTCTCACCTTGCTCAATGTCCTGAGGTCAGGGACGCATCACATTCAAGATATCTAACAGGGGTACCATCCCATGAGGTCAAATGTAAGTTAGGTCTTGGAGGTTCCCGGCTATGCCCGTCTCTACTCCTCAGTGGTTGGGTTTTACAGAGTCTGAGGTACCCAAAGAAGAGGCCAGGACTACGGGCGCGGGGCGGGGGGCAGCGCTTGAGAGCTGGGAGCCCCGGTTCCTACCAACTGTCCAGAGACGTTTCAATAATTCAACACCTCGTTTTGGTTCTCATCCCGGCTCGGCAGCGGCGTTTCTTGGAGGTCAACAAAGCATTCACCTTTGAGACTTTCTGCCATCAAGAATGACAAGGAAGATTTTACTTATCTCTATTTTGTAGAAGAATGGGCCCGCTCGAGTAGGCAGACCTCTACGTATAGCGCCTTCCGTATTTTCCTTCCCAATACAGTCAGCTTAAATGTTTTTTAAAGAATAAGGACAAAAAAATTATTTGTGGATGTGTTTTAAAGATCATAAAGTTCTCCTTTACCTACGAAGATACATTTAAATTTTTTCTAAGAAATAATGCTTCCAGTCACGACTTAAATGTGCAAAAAATTCAGTCACGTTTACTAACTTAGAGATTACTAAAAAAGTTAATTATTTTAGTCATAAAACTACCTAGACATTGACCAATCCACCACTAAGCTTATTTCTTTTGGTTGAACATGCAATTGATTTTTAGAAAATTAATATTAGGCTATTAATTACTTTAATTGTTTGATTTTTTAATTTAAAATCAGTATTGTCATTGGATAAATCTAAACAAACTATTTCTTACCTGTGGATCCCTTTGAACAATTAGCGACAGTTAAACAATTCTTTAGTAGGTTAAGAAACTTAATTTTTAAGTTCATTTTTACCAACGAATTCATACCAGCAGAATTAAAGTTCATGCTGCTTACACATCAGACTGTGGGGTAAAGGATTTCTTAGGAATTTATGCTGCCATAACCTTTTGAAACATTAAGAAGTTTTGCTAAAAAATTCTTAACTTTTTATTCTGAAAGAGTTTAAAATTTACAGAAGAATCACAAGAAGCCTAGAAAGCATTCCATGTACCCTCAGCAAATTCACTAACTGAAAACATTTCACTCCATTTGCTCATTATCTGTGGGAGTGTTTCCCGAACCATTCATTTGCAAGTGAATTGTTGACACCATACACTTTAACCCTAAGTACTTCAGAGTATACTTCCTAAGAACAACATGATTATTAAACTGAAAACTTTAATACTGATACATTATTACTGTCACCTTCAGATTTCACCAACTTTCCCAGCCACATTTTTTAAGGAAAACCTCTCCGCTGATCCATACTGCGTTTAGTTTTCATGTCTATTTTCTCTGTCTTGAATGGCATTCGCATTTTCCAAAAGTACAGGCCAGTTGTTTTGTAGAATGCTCTCAGTTTGGGCTGGCCTGATGCTTTCTCCTGATTCGATTCAGGTTATGCTTTTTTTTTTTTTTTTTTTGGCAGAAATGCAAAATTTGGCCGCAATGGCAGAAGTAAAGCTGTGTCCAAGGCATTTTGTCCCACCGTTGGTGGTGCTAACAATTAAGAATTTTCTTTTGAGCAGATTCCTTAACGTTTCCTCTGGACCGTATTGTGAATGCAGACCCTTTTTGGCTTCATAAATAAAAGAGTGACTTCCACGTTATGTCACGACTCCATCTCTAAGATCTATGCCTCTATTACATTTCTCTTCTACTTTCCTGGAACAAGAGAGTCAGTTCTGCCCATTTATTTTCATTTCCCTTGAATAAAATGGGAACGAATAAACAGACTGACACAGATGGTTGTCAGTGTGGTGATGATTACAACCGAGAACAGGTCTACAAAAATACCCAGCTCGCTAAACTTTCCATAGGAAAGCCTGCCTGCGTCCAACGTGCCAAAAGCAACTGGGCTTGGAGGATATTTTTAGGAATTGATTATTTTAGCTTCTTTCTGAGAGCAGACAAGCTGCCACAATGGAATACACATTAAACAATGCGTTAACAACATCAAATTTAGAGCCAGCTGAACTAAAAATGGAAACCAAAATTCTGCCCATAGATAGTCATTTCACACAGATCAGCAAGAGAGTCTTGGGACCATGGAGTTGTTTGGCTCTGCTCTCCAACCCCTTGTGGAATGACTGAACTTAAAACTTCTCCCCAAGATTTTTTCACACCCTTGCCTAAATATCTCCCAGAAAGGACTTTTCACACTTCCACTGGAAATTGCTTCTAGAGTCTCAGGATACCTCTGAGCATGAGAATTTAATTTGGGGGGCACCCGAAATCTCTCCCTTCATATTTTTTTCTGGTCCCAACCTGTGAAGAAGTAAGAACATCTGGCCTTTCCTAAAAGTCAACTGTGGGTGGGAGCACATGGTCAGGGAGTAAGCAGGAGGCCAGAGTGGGGAGTCCAATCCACTGAGTTTTTATGTAGAGAATTTTTCTTTAATCTCTACGAAACTCTCTCTAGAAACCTCTGGATCCTCCACTATAATCTTCATGAGGACTGTCTTCCTAGTTCCAAACGGTGTTGAATACACTGTACTTTTTATCAATAAACATTGTTTATAAACATTGTTGAATGAATGCACAAAAGGATAAAGGTCTTACTTTGAATTCGAACAGTATTATTTGTGGTCACTCAAATTATAACCTTGCTATCATATTGCATTAAAATACTCATTTTTCCCCTTTGTCAATGCATTATTCATTCTACAATCAATTCAAGCAATATATAGATGGTATTAAACACGCTATCTGTACAGGGATTGGCTGAATTGCAGATCAGTGTTCTGGTATTCTAGTGTATCAGTCAGCTCCTGCTGTACAACAAGCACCTACAAAATTTCAGCAGCATACAATAAGAAGTGTTTACTAGCTCACAGGTCTGTGGGTTGGCGAAGGGTTGGTTGACCTAGGTTGGATTCAGGTAGGTGGCTCTGCCGATTTTGGATGGGCCTGTTCACAAATCCAGGAGTCAGCTAACTCAAGCTTGTTCTTTCAAGCCTCACTACATCACGTCCACTAATATCCCACTAGCTAAAGCAAGTCACGTGGCCAAGCCCAACACCAATTGCATGGGCAAGTATGTTCCCCCAAAAGCAAGGGAGTGAATATATCTGGAAAATAAGCTAAACTATAACACCGTCACAACACACAAACTAGCTCCCAGCTTTTTTCCACTTGTGAACAACAGAAGTGAACTTTGATTTTCCCCAAATATCAGACTTTCTCTAACCTCTGGACCTTTGCACATGCCGTTCCTCTGCCTAGAATAATCTCCCACACCTTCTGCCCCTCTTACAACATAAATCCATCTCTATCACTTGCCAGACTAACTCCTGCTCATTCTTTCAGACTATTACGTTCTAGAAGCATCTCTAGATCCGAGAATCCAAGAAAGTTGCCAACCCCAGATTCTCCCGTACATCCCGCTAGCCCTATTCTTCCCCCACGGTACCTACTGAATGTTTTAAACATTGCCCATTTCTCTCTCTTCTCGCACAATAATCTCTGTGAGTACAGCCTGCATCCTTCTTACTAACCTTTGTGCCTCCAGCCTTAGATTAGTGTCTGGTATATAGCAAATACTCAAAAAAACGTTTGTTGGATGAATAATTTGGATATAAGTATTCATCCTTTGTGAAACATGAACACTGACCTGACTACACTACATAAACGTATCCTACCTACTGATATTTTCTCTTTCCCCATTTTTTCTTATTATTGTTTAAAATAAAAATAGTTTCAAACTCTGCTTGTGGAGAAGCTATAAATTCAAATCACACACATGAGCTTGGACTCAGTCTGAGCAGTCTGCCCCCTTCAGCTGGAAATAACCTGACGTTCACCAGAACTTTCACAGCACAAAAAAATGAACTGTTTGGACCGAAAATAAACTAAAAGTTGTAGTTTGAACTCTCTGTCAGTCAGGATATATTCCTGACATTTAAAAAATATTCTCATTACATGGGGAGCCTGACACTCCAAATTGGAACTCTTGGTTTTATTCAAGCTAGTAACTTACCTCTTTCTCCAGCGAATCCCTACCGAAACCTCTAGAACAAAAGGTCCCTAAGGTCCCTCATTCTTTTTTTTTTTTTTTTTTTTGCGGTACGCGGGCCTCTCACTGTTGTGGCCTCTCCCATTGCGGAACACAGGCTCCAGACATGCAGGCTCAGCGGCCATGGCTCACCGGCCCAGCCGCTCCACAGCATGTGGGATCTTCCCAGACCGGGGCACGAACCCGTGTCCCCTGCATCGGCAGGCGGACTCTCAACCACTGCGCCACCAGGGAAGCCCGGTCCCTCATTCTTAAAAAATAATTGCTTGTAGCAAATCCATGGCTGCCTGCTAATCTAAATACAGTCTACATCTGTCTTTCATGGGTCTTTGAAAAAAGCTGGGCTTCTCACACAGATTTACGGGCTTCTAGATGACATTTGAAGGACTTGTCTATTTAACATCATCGCTGAAAATAAACACTTCATCATAAATCCATTCATCAAAACTAAACCACTGATCCCTGCTCCTCTCCAACAGAATGAATCCATTTTCCCACTGCATTGCAATAAGTTCCATGAACATTAAATTCACAGCGACAGCGATTCTCGGAAAGAGCGTTCAGCAGCGTAGTCTCTCAAGTATTTACTTAGGCTTTTACAACACGATGATCCAGAACACTTCGAAAGGGGCTGGTAAGAGGATTTCAACAATCCAGTGTGCCCTCCAATCAATAACTAATTCATCGCTACCAAATGGCTTCTTCGGAGCACGGAGACATGAAAACAGATGGAACGGAATGCCTATTACAACATCTCCAGGGGCTTCCCTGGAGAAAAAAACAAACAAACAAAAAAAACCCAACATCTCCATACCCTCTCTTAGCTCTTTAGGGAACTGCCACAGGCTGGGAGAAGTCATCAATGACTTTTAATAAGCACAACCAAAAATAACGCAACAGGGTGTCTGTGACTACTTCTCATAGGCATGGTCTCGTTGGATGATGTCTGGAAGACATTTTTGGTTGCTGGATCCTAAAAGGGCAGGGATACTGGCATCGAATGGGTAAGGGCCAGGGATACCGCTCAACATCTTACAGTGCACAGGACAGCCCTCCCTCCTGCCGCACAACAACAAAATTATCCAGCCCATAAAGTCAATAGTGCCAAGAATGAGAAACCCTGCCCCAGAGAAAGTTAATAGATGTAATTTCTAGAACTGTCCAATATGGCTGTCACTAACCACACATAACTACTGAGCTTTTGAAATGTGGAAGTCCAAACTGAGAGGCAATGTAAGTGAAAAATACACTCTAGATTTCAAAGACTTAGCATGAAAAGCGAATGGAAGTTCAGTATTTCCACCATTTTCTTCATGGAAATACAAAAAGCATAAAGGAGAAGAAAAACAAGCATTTGAAAAATATGTTTTTAGTAAAACAAGAAGCAACTTAAACCCCCGACCTCAAAGCATCAAAATGACCGCCAGTGCAACTGGAGATCGATCAGGGTGTGTTGGGGAAAAGACAGAAGCGAACAAAACCACAGGGATGATGCAGCGGCTAGAGATCTGCCAAGGAACCAGCAAAAACACACTTCTCAAACACCAGGGGCACAGCCCGAGGCACAGAACATGGATGATTTGTTTGCAAGAAGAGAAGTAAGGGCGAACCAGCTGGCAGCAGGAGTGTCCTATACAAAATCAACTTCCAGAAGCACAAAAGGTAAAATTAAATGAAGAATCACGTGCACACGTTACATTTGAAGGCACTGTTATGTCGCTATGGCAGTGGGAAAAAGAGAAATTTGAATTGTTAAAGAAAATGTTTTAATCTGTCATCTTCATTGGCTGAGAAGTAAACGATAAATAAATTCACATGTAAAACCCTGGGTTAAGGGAAAAAGCCAGCTATCCTCGCACACTGTACTGCTTCTTTCCCACGGAAAACATCCAGAAATAAAACATATATATGTGCAGAAATCAATAGCTTTCTTTTTTTGAATTTCAGGTAAACATCAAATTTTTTAATATGCCTCAAGGTGAATAGATTTCTTATATGTAAACAATGCAAACTAGAGCATAAAATTGAAGGCAAGGAATCATTTAAAATAGCAATAATAAAGATAAAATGCTTAGAAATAAGAAACATGTAAAACTTTAGGAAGATAATTTTTTTTTAAAGGAAACTGTTACTACAGCCCTTTTTTTATTTTTTAATTTTTTTTAATTTTTTGGTTGTGTTGGGTCTTCGTTGTTACATGCGGGCTTCCTCTAGTTGCATCAAGCAGGGGCTACTCTTTGTTGCGGCGCGCGGGCTTCTCATTGCGGTGCCGTCTCTTGTTGCATAGCATGGACTCTAGGTGCGCGGGCTTCAGCAGTTGTGTCACGTGGGCTCAGCAGTTGTGGCACACGGGCTTAGTTGCTCCATGGCATGTGGGATCTTCCCAGACCAGGGATCGAACCCATGTCCCCTGCATTGGCAGGTGGATTCTTAACCACTGCGCCACCAGGGAAGTCCCAGGAAGATAACTTTTAAGTTCTTCTCGTGTGAGGGAGAAGAAAATGTAAATACATGAAAGACATTCCAAGTTACAGAGTATGAAGAATCAACATCATGACATGACTGTCCCTAAATCTATTTAAAATAAAACCCAAAGGATTTGTTTTAGGAATTAGGTAGGCTGGTCCTAAATTTCATAGGAAACCATAGATAAGTAAATATAGCCAACAGAAATCTAAAGTAATTCAATTATAAAATGTAAACCACTCAATTTAAAAAAAAAAAAGGCAAGGATTTTAACAGACTATTCATAAAGGAAAGATATTCAAATAGACAATAAGCACATGTAAAAATGTTCAAACTCATCACTTAGTCATCAGTAAAATGCAAAAGAAAACCACAATGTGACACCACCATACACCCACCCAGTATGAGGAAAATTAAAAAGACTGACAATATCAAATGACGTCGAGGAATGAGGGCAACTGGAACTCCCATACATACTGGTGGGAGTGTATAATGGTGCAGCCGCCTTGGAGAAAGACTGGGGGTTTCTTAAAAAGCTAAAAACCTGCCCCAGGACTCAGCCGTTTCACTCGTTTGTATTCTCGCCCTCCCCTCTTTTAGAAAACACATGGGCCACAAAATAAACTGTGCCAGAACCTTCACAGCAGCTTTATTCATAACAGCAAAAAACTACAAAGAGCCCAGCTGTTCCTTCATAGGAGAATAAATAAACCAAATGTGGTACATTTATACATGGAATATCACTCATCAGTAAAAAGAAACAAACTACAGATACATGCAACTACGTGGTTAGGTCTCAAAAACGTTATGCTTAGTGAAAGCAGCCTTCCACAAAAGCATGCATACTGTGTACAGTCAGAACAGCAGTAGCCTCTGGGGGAGTGTATCAGGATTGGCTGGCAACAGGCATAAGGGAGTTTTCTGGGGTGGTGGTATTGTTCTGTATTTGATAAGAGTTTGAGTTACACAAGCACATGCACTGGTCAAAACCCGGTGAATATGCACCTAAGATTTGTGCATTTCATTGTGTGTAAGTTTTAGTTCAAAATAAAAAAAATACTATAAACATATACTAAACTCTAGTTAATGATAATGCATGCTAAACTATTTAGGGGAAAGTGTACTACTATCTCTAATTTACTTGGATATGCATCAAAAAAAAAATAAGATGGATCCAGTGTATAGAGGACAGATGTGTGTTAAAGCAAGGTTAGTAAAATGTTAATGGTAGAATCTATGTGGTGGGCAAACGGATATTCACTGTAAAATTCTTTCAACAGTTCCATATGCTTGAAATTTTTTTAAATAAAATGTTGAAAAAAGTCTGAAGAAACTAAAATAGTAATGAAGACTAGCCCTACAGCATGCTAAAACTTATTTATGTTACATATTAAATTTAACATAAATAGGAAAAAAATCAATGGAATACAGTAGAGAATTCAGAAATAGAACCCCCATGGGCTTCCCTGGTGGCGCAGTGGTTGAGAAGACGCCTGCCAATGCAGGGGACACGGGTTTGAACCCTGGTCCGAGAAGATCCCACATGCCGCGGAACAACTAAGCCCGTGCACAACTACTGAGCCTGTGCTCTAGAGCCCGTGAGTCACAACTACTGAGCCCGCATGCCACAACTACTGAAGCCCACGTGCCTAGGGCCCGTGCTCTGCAACAAGAAAAGCCACTGCAATGAGAAGCCCGCGCACTGCAACGAAGAGTAGCCCCCGCTCATCGCAACTAGAGAAAGCCCATGCACAGCAATGAAGACCCAACACAGCCAAAAAATAAATAAATGAATAAATAAAATTTATTAAAAATAAATAAGTAAATAAAAAGAAATAGAACCCCCAAAATATGGAAACTGAGTGCTGTCAACGAGTATAAAATTTCAGTTATACGAGATCAGTTCTAGAGAGCTGTTGTCCAGCCTTGTGACCACAGTTAATAATACTGCAACGCGCACTTAAACATTTGAGGGTAGATCTCATGTTATGTGTTCTTACCACAATAAAAAAACTCTGGAAATACAGTATATGTTGTAAGTGGCAACTACAAGCAGAAGGGAAAGATGGATTATTTAACAGTGTTGAGACAAATGTGCTGCCTTCCGGAGTCGTATATTTGGATCTATGCCTCACACTTTATGCCAGGACAACTCCCAAACAGATCAAATATTTAAGCATATATAAAATGTAGAACGAACTAATAAACCAAAGAAACCACAGGATAATTCTTCTTTCAGCACTAGAGGGGAGAAGGCCTTTCCCACTGTGACCAAACGCCGGAAGTAACAAAAATAAGGATGAATTCAACCACGTAAAAGTCAGAACTCCTCAGGGCAACACTACAGGAAGCAAACTCAAAGACAGATGACAAACTGGGGGGACCTGTAATATATCACAAAGTTAATTTCTCTAATAAATAACTCACAGATACACTGTCAGCAACACAATAGAAAAGAGAAAAACAGGGGAACTATATGAACAGAGAATTCACAGAAAAGACAAGACAAATGGCTTTTAGTCCCTTGAAAATATCCTTAGCCTCAAACATATAATTGAAAAAAATATATCTCTGTGTGGTTTTAATTTGCATTTCTATCAGAAGTGAAAAAAAAGAAAGCTGTAGTGCCAATAATTCACTTTAAAACGGAGAGAAAGAAAACACACACATAAACATAACGCATATAAAAACGTGTTTGTACGTTTTTGTTTTGTTTTGTTTTTGTTTTTGTTTTTTTGCAGTACGCGGGCCTCTCACTGTTGTGGCCTCTCCCGTTGCGGAGCACAGGCTCCGGACGCGCAGGCTCAGCGGCCATGGCTCACGGGCCCAGCCGCTCCGCGGCATGTGGGATCTTCCCGGACCGGGGCACGAACCCGTGTCCCCTGCATCGGCAGGCAGACTCTCAACCACTGCGCCACCAGGGAAGCCCTGTACATATTTTTCAAAGCTCCAGAAAGGAACACAAGAAATAATAACGTGTGTCGTTTGTTCAAGAGTGACAGGGAGATTTCCTTCACAGTATATACCCTTTTATACTTCTTTAATTTTTAATTTTAGTAAATGTACTACCTAATAAAAAGTTAGATTTAAAAAAGTGAAAATAATTCTATTGCAATCAAAGGCAGCAGAAAGTGGGAGGCAGCCCAAGTCCAAGCCCAACTCTGCTACTAATTAACTATGTGAACTTGGGCCGGTCTTAGAATCATTGACTGTTCTGGCTACAAAGAGTCTCAGGAATATCCTCACCCCTCACTCTGGTCCTACAGAACAGGAAACAAAACACAGAATAAATTAAATGGTTTAGCCCAGGTCACATGCAGTCAATTTATGGCAGAGCCAACAAAAGCTGTCTGTCGATGTGTCAGTTTCTTCTCCTTTAAGATGGGAGTCGTGTCATTAGGAGATGAAAAGACAAGCCGTAGAGCCTGGGAGAAAATATTTGTAAACCGCAGAAATCACAAAGAACTTGGATCCAGAATGTAAAAAGAACTCTCACAACTCGACAGTAAGAAAGAAAACAAATTAGCACCTGAAAGGATGCTCAACGTCGTTGGCTGTCAGGGAAATGCAAATTAAAACCACAGTAAGATACCACTATGCATCTCTTAGAATGGCTAATACTTTTTTTAAATGACAATACCAAATGGTGGAGAGACTATGAAGCAACTAGAATTCTCATACATAGCTTGTATACAAAATGCAGAAGGGTACAAAAACACTTTAGAAAATATACTTACCATATAACTCAAAAACCTGCACACAAATGTTTATAGGTGTTTTATTCATGATCCCCAAAAAGCTACAGAAACATCCAAAATGTCGTTCAACTCTTGAACATCCATACAGTGGAATACGACACAACGATAAAAAGGAACAAACTACTGATGCACGCAACAACCTGGATGGATCATAAAGGCATAATGTTGAGTGAAATCCGCCAGTCTCCAAAGGCTACAGACTTCATGATTCCATTTATACGACCTTCTGAAAAAGGCAAAATTGGAGGCATGGAGAACAGATCTGGAGTTGCCAGGAGTTCATGTAGGGAGAGAGCGTGACTAAAAGGGGAAGCATGAGGAAATCTGGGGGGCACTGGGAATGCTCTGTCTCCTGATTGTGGTGCTGGATACACAACTCTATGCGTTTGTCAAAAACCATAGAATTGTTTAACACAAAGAGTAGCTTTTACTGTGTGTAAATCGAAAAATAATTGTTTTTAATGGAGTCTGGAATCAAATGATGTCTATGGGCCTTTCCATCTCTATAAAGACTTTTTCACTTTTTAAAAGGATAACAATTCACTGCCACAGACTAGCAGGGATTTGTATTATATGCGGGAAATTATTTTCTTTTGAGAAAAAAAAAACAAACCTGAAGAACTATGAAATTCACAATGAAATGACAATATGGAGAAATAGGAAGCCCAGAAAAGGGTGTGAAAATAATGGCTCAGAATTTCATCCCAGTTGGAAGTGCTAAACAAATAGAAAAATGGAGCCAGTCCCAAATTCTACTGCTTAACGTTTGCTATCGTATTTTTAAATTCCTTTTTGTTTAAAGGTGGGATCACTGGTTGGGCAAAGTCTGGATCTCCCCCTACATATTCTTTTGCCTCCCTCAGAGAGTGTTCATGTGTCATTTGGACTGTCTAGAGAGACACCATCCTTCAAACCATTTCTTGTTTACTTTTGGTCTCTTTTGCTCCATAAACTTAAGGGAAAATACCCCTTACATTGTGCTTCTCACCTTCTTGTGGTTATGTATCCCTTTGAGAATCTGACGTAAGCTATGACCCTATTTGCAAGGATTAAAAAAATCAAGTCCATAGCTATCCCCACAGGCACAATTCTGGTTACAACAGCAGCGGCTCAAAGACCCCCGAGTCCTGCGGATGCTGGGATTCCAGGATTCCAGGTGCGTAAAGCACAGGTTCCTGAGAGGAACCCTGGGTTCAAATCCTGACACTGCTCCTTAACAGATGTATGACTGTGGGCAAGTATGCATCCTTCCTCTGCGAGATGCAGAAAGGCAATGTTATAAAAGACAACAATGTGCAACTCCGTAGTTGTTCATATCCCAATGTATGGCAAAGGGCTATAACTAGTAATCGACCACATGAGTTGTTGACAACTACCAAACTAAGTTTTTCAAAGATGCTAATTCAGTTTTCTACCCAGAAGTCTGTTGCCAAACAACCCTTAGCAACATCGCAAAGTCTTTGCGGATGCCTGGAGCTCTCCCAAATTGGAAGAAGGATGCTCCTTGAGGCTGCCGCATCATCAGCACCACTGTGACTTGGGATGGTCTGAACTGCTGTCATTCTTGATTCTGATGATTTATATATGGTAAATATGTATGTAATGACTTCATCATCAACAATTTTGTTTATTGAGGGTCATCTGATGAAACCAAGAGCAATGATACGATCCATCATATTTTGCCTACATTTTTTTCCAATAATTGGGTTTTAAGTCATATATATACCATGATTCAAGTGGGAATCATCCATGCTCTGATTGCTGTAGTGGACATACACACAATCCCCAAAACTAAGCTTGCAGGGGGACAGTTCACTACTAACACCCAGTGTTTGCTTTGGAGGGCGCAGATTTATCGTTCTGTTTGTCACCACTGGAAAATAGGAGTTGGTAGCACAGATGGGAAAATGAATTTTCTTTTTGCTGTGCCTGAACGGACCACAGGAAGACACATATGAGTGAACACACACACACACACATCTTAAGAAGCACTACACTAGATGGCTAAATTTGAATTCAGGAATCATCACTTTTCAGTTGTAAGAGCCTGAACAAGTGAATAAAACTCCTGAACTTTTTCCCTATCTAAGAAATCCAAACATTTTCTTCGCCTCCTGTAGACCTAGGTCATCAAACTTTTTCATAAAGAGTCACATGGTAGGACTTCCCTGTTGGCACAGTGGTTAAGAATCCACCTGCCAATGCAGGGGACACAGGTTCAAGCCCTGGTCCGAGAAGATCCCACATGCCGCAAAGCAACTAAGCCCATGCGCCACAACTACCGAGCCTGTGCTCTAGAGCCCGCGAGCCACAACTACTGAGCCCGCGTGACACAACTACTGAAGCCCACGCACCTAGAGCCCACGCTCTGCAACAAGAGAAGCCACCGCAATGAGAAGCCCGCGTACCGCAACGAAGAGTAGCCCCCTCTTGCTTCAACTAGAGAAAGCCCGTGCACAGCAGTGAAGACCCAAATGCAGCCAAAAATAAATACATAAATAAATATATTTTTTAAAATAGTCACGTGACAAATACAATGGTGATGATATTATTATTGCTATCATCATCATCATCATCAGTACCGTTGACTTTAAAAAGCACTCTCATCCGCAAGGTCATGACCATCCTCTCAGCAAACAGAAGGCAGAGCAAATATTACACAGCTCATTGCAAGTGTAACTGACAAAGGCAAGTTCTCAAGAGGCTAACAGGGCGTGTGGCCATGGGGTGAAGACACCGGGAGTGTACCCTTTGGCTCCCCTGACTGTTAGACATCTCCTGATCATCACTCAGAGAGCTCTGGAAACTTCAGCTCACTGCACAAATGTAAGATATCATTTTCATGCCATTACACTATGTCCCCAGAGACAAGCCAAACCTTTTTATTCCTGAGATATAAAAAATGCTAGGGGAAAAATAGAAAGGCATTTATTTGTATTATTGTAAGCTTTTAAAAATGATTTCCCATGAATAGGCTATTTTCCTCTTTTCTGTGCAGTTATTACCATTTTTATCTTCTGGTTGTAAAATATATGTTTGCCATTTGTCTGAAGAACAGTGCAACCTTCTCCAATCCGTCACACAGCCCTGCCCTTACCAACCTCACAGCTCATCGGGGAAGCGACTGCCTGATGAGATAGGTCCGCTCAGGCCCCGCGTCCTTGGGACGTGCCGGGACCCCGGGCCCCAGGTCCACCCCCCTCCAATAGCGCCGAGCATCACCTGGCGCCCGGTGCAGAGGAAGGCGAAAGAGAGGTCTGCAAAGGAGACTCACCTATTTCGAAACCAGCCACTGTTGTTAAAGCTATTTTCCAAGCAATTTAGTCAACTAATTTCCGGAAGGTGATTTGATTCTTTCAGCCTGATGACGCAATGAAATGAAAACCTTCAGAGAGAGAGAGAGAACACACAGGAATTCTTTCTCCTGATCACAATTCAACCTCTGTAATCTCTCAGGACGCCGCTGAAGGGGTTATTGTGTATAAAGTGCCCTCTTATCATACTTTAAAATATTCATGGTCATGTTAGCAAAACTGTAGTCCACAGCTTCCGCTGAGTCTTGTGACCCATACTTCAAACCTGAGAATCGAGGCTGAACTGAATCCTGTCTCTGCTGCAGAGAAAAACTGGGACTTGAGATGTAAGTTACTTTCTCAGCCTCAGTGTCCCCAACTGTAAAATGGGAAAAAATAGAAACTGCCTTACACGGCATACACACACCAACACACACATGTACACACTTATACACGTGCATAAACGCGCACGGCAGACACACACCAACACACACATGTACTTATACACGCGCATAAACACATACGTCAACTTAACATTTTTATTTTCTTAGCCATAGCATGACTGCTTGGGCTGTAAGTGCGGAGAGTACAACTCCTCTAACCACTGTCCCTGCTGGCAGCGCTTACGGGACTGTAGGAGTCACACCAGCCAGCTTTTAAGAGCCTCCTAATTGCCAAGAACCGTTGCAGGTATTCTGCCCTGATTCTGCCCACCTCTCACTCCTCTGAGGTGGGCACAGCAGTTCCCACGGCACGGCTGGGTCTCCGCGGCACCGGGGCTCAGAAGTCTGGTAACTGCCCAGGGTCCAGTCAGCTCCGGAGTTGCTGAGCCGGGATTCAAACTGGAAGCAGGGCCCACGTTCTTTCTATCTGCTACACTTCCCCACTGTCATAAACACCAAACGGGAAACTCACCGCAGATTCACCCAAGAGAAGGTTTCAACCACCCAGAGCATTAGGACAGGCAGCGTGCCCCTCAGACTGCTGTTCCGTATGCCTTGCCTCACCCAGACCCCGGAGGGCAGGTGAATCACCAGGACCCAGGCCCAGGCCCGGCAGCTAACCAGAGGCCCTCACCCGAGACGGCGGTGACGCCGCCGTCCTTAAAAAGCGTCCTTAAAAAGCTGACACCCCGGTATGAACATCACTAAGAGTGTCCGCTGAGCTCAGCCAGGTGAAAGACGTCCCTCTACCACAGAGAGCCGGAACACAGGGTCCTGGGTGCTAATCACTAGTGCCAGAGCCAGAATTCCACGCTGCCGACCGTCTGAAGTGTCCTCCACGCTTCCGCCCTGAAGCCCTCCAATCTGACGTCACCATATCCACTTCACAGGAATTGGCTCAACACTCACTTTGTTCGGAAGCACTCACACGTTTTGTTGTTAACTGTTTTTCTCGCTCTTGTCTCGGCCTTTCTTTCCCTGTTAGCATGATTATCTTTCTCTTTCCCTCTCTCAAAACTCTAGGATAACGGTCTCTAAAATTAGTTCATAGTTACTTCTCTGGAGGAACTGCCCTTCCTCAGGACCACCCAAATCTCTCCCATCGTCTCCCAAATTTCTGCCTCATTACTTTCCTTATCTCTAAAGCTTTATATCCATATATCCCAATTAGCTCATCACCTCACACTCAGTGTTTCAAAGGCAAACTGTCCACAGTCCTCCAAAAGAGTTTCCCTTCACAGTACCCCCATTTGTTACCAAAAGCAAGATCTCCCAGTCTCAGAATTTTAAATTTCCCTCTCCTTTGCCCGTCATGCTCAATCAGCTACATGTTCCATCGATTCCTTTTCTGACATGTTTTTCCCTCATTCTCTCTCTTCTCTCTTTCTGGAACTCTAAGAAGATCTATGATATAACCATCTTAATTTATCCCCCTTGTCCTTTAACCTCACTTCCATATTTTCCATATATTTAACTGTCTGAGCTGCCCTCTCAGTGATTTTTTTAAAGCTCTGCCTTCCAGCTCACTCGTTCTCTTCAGCTCTAATTTTCTACTTACTCCACATTTGATGTTTTCACTTTAAATTGTTTTATTTCACATTTAGAATACATATTTGGTTATTTTTCATATCTGCTTCTTCCCTTATTGATTCCTTTTTATATTTATTCAGTTCATCTCTTCTTCCTTACGGATTCCTTTTTATATTTATTCAATTCACTAAACTCAGTCTGATTATTCTCATACCTGCAGACTTCACACGTCTGACTCTGCTGTTTGTGACTTTAGCTGACTCTCACTCATGGCAGTTGACTATGGGTGTTTTGTGGTTTGGGGCTGTGAATTCATCTTCCTTGGAACTTCACAGGCAGCCTTTGAAGGTGGGTCTAAAGTGCATACCTCTAAAGATGGTTTGCACTGGCCTCTGCCAGGTGCGTAGAGGTGCTAACAATCCCGGCGGACTTTGAACTAAATTCTTGGCTTCGTTTTCTTCAGACCACAAAAGGGCTGCAAATTCTGGCCCCCAGTGAAGGCTCGCTTGTGATCACAGTTTCTGAGAAAAATTGTTTTCCCTCCACCCAGAACCAAGGCTAGCTCTTAAAGTGTCCCTTTGTGGGATGAGTGTTTTTGGTTGGTTGGTTGGTTGGTTGGTTGGTTGGTTGGTTGGTTGGCTGGCTGGCTTTAGCTCTTATATTGATGTACAGCCCCAACTGGCTCGCTAAACTAAACTCCTGACTACCAGTTATCAGCAGATGCTCACAGGGCAGCTGCCTTCTTCAGTGCCTCCCCAATCTCTTTGTATTTTTGCTATTTTGTTCGTTTTGAACCCTGAGTATTTCTTGTCAGTTGAGCCCTGCTTTTTTTTTTTTTTTTTTTTTTTGCGGTACGCGGGCCTCTCACTGTCGCGGCCTCTCCCGTTGCGGAGCACAGGCTCTGGACGCGCAGGCTCAGCGGCCATGGCTCACGGGCCCAGCCGCTCTGTGGCATGTGGGATCTTCCCGGACCGGGGCACGAACCCGCGTCCCCCACATCGGCAGGCGGACTCTCAACCACTGCGCCACCAGGGAAGCCCTGAGTCCTGCTTTTCAAAAGATATTTTTTATTAATTTGTTCATCCTATTCTGGTGGGTTTTTTCATATGATATTTTTGAATATCAGTCCATAATACTGCCAAAACTGAAGCCAAAATAACCTTGAATAACAAATGCAGAAGTCTCTTTTCATGGCCCATCTGCTTTCCAATCTTATTTCCCTCCATTTTCCCCACCTCCTTCCTTATAACCAGGAAGCCTCCCCACTGGCCCCAAGGTCATCCAGGATCACATTTATTCCCAAATCCACATTTCTACCCTACTTAGAACTTCTACTTTCTCTCCTTCCACCTAACCTAGGGTTTCTCACCCTTAGCACTGTTGACATTTGGGCAGGATAATTGTTGGGGGAAAAGAGACTGTCCTGTGTACTCTAGGATGTTTAGCAGCGTGCCTGGCCTCGACCCACTAGATGCCAGCAGCACCCCTCCTAGTTGTGACAACCAAAGCTGTCTCCAGACATTGTCAAACAGCCACTGGACAGTAAAATGGCCCTTGGTTGAAAACTACTGCGTTAGAAAAATGTATACACTCTTTGAAAATCCCTGGAAATGCCTCTACTGCACCAAGCTGCCCCTGATGACCTTGACGCACACTTATTCCTCCATCACTGTGTAACTGACCTGCAATATCATATTCTACTCGGGGAGGTCAAATTGCACAATTTAGCACTTCAGCACAGTGCACATTATTACCCTTTTATTCCACACTTTAAAAAAGTCCACTTCAGAATCATTTTATTTCTCATCTCACCTAGTTTAGCAGTGGGCCCAGGCAGGAGATCAAAAATATTTATCTGAAAAAAAAAATAATTTTATATATATATATATTTATATATATATATATATATATTTATTTATTTATTTATTTATTTATCTGATGTGACCAAAGGGAAATTTTCAATTCAATGCTTTAAAATTTTTGATCAAAATAATTAGTGTGGGGAATTTCCTGGCAGTCCAGTGGTTAGGATTCCACGCTTTCACTGCCAAAGGCCCGAGTTCGAGCCCTGGTGGGGAAACTAAGATCCTGCAAGCCACACGGCATGGCCAAAAGAAAAAAAAAACACAAAGAAGCAAAATGATTATTGTGACTACTATATATAAAATAGATAACTAAGAAGAACCTACTGTATATAGCACAGGAAACTCTACTCAATATTCTGTAATAACACATATGGGAAAAGCATCTAAAAAAGAATACATACATGTATGTGTATAACTGAATCACTTTGCTGTACACCTGAAACTAACACAACATTGTAAATCAACTATACTCCACTATAAAATAAAAATTTAAAAAAACTTTTTTTCCATTTCCCAAACAACTGTAAAGCCAAAGTCTTGATTCTTACAAAAGAATTACAAGTGTAAACAAAAGTATGATTGTATTATCTAAACTTCAATTGTCATTTTATCCTCAAAAATGTATTTGTGCCATAAAATTTCTAAATCAGTTAATGTATGTCAACAATTTAAAAAACTGATTAGTGTGTGTCCATTGGCTGAGACAACTCAGCAATTAGGGGTAGGAGTACGACAAAATTCAAGTTAGTTGCTTGCGTTGATTAAAATTAAATCTGTTAATGTACTAAAATTGACTATCAGGTACTTGACAGTAAAAGCCAAGATTCTGAAAACAAAAAAGTTAAAGAGAACCTATATAAAATAGGTAGAGGATTAATTGATGCAATCTTTTGGGAAAACACTAATTATTTTCAGTAATAATTTGTTATTGTTTGTAATCAAAGTGCAACCACTGATAAAAAATTAAATCTGTTAAAGTGTCCATATTGTAGAGTCAGCTTTAAATTCCCAATTTTTAATAATTTCATTGAAAAGTCTAAAAACGCAAATTAATAATACTGTTTGAACCACTTGAGAAACCCCATGTATTACTTGGCTGGCTTTTAGACTTGAATCAAATTTTAAACAGCCTTCCCGAGTGTTAGTGAGGAATATTTTTCTCATTTTTTGTAAAGAAGACAAACTGGCTGATGAAAATCCGTGACTTTGGGTCACTCAGCAGCAATTAATCAAGACACATTTGAGTAAAAGTCATTGAATGGCTTATCACACAAGACATGATTAAGACATAATCATTATCAGTAAGTACAAACGTGAATAAATGGCCTAAAAATGTCAATGACATTCCATTAAATTCTAGGCACAGCCCTACATTTCTACTAGCAATATAAATTGGACTTCAGAATATCCCTCAACTATGTTGATATTTAAATAGAGAATTACACTTATTTATGTGTTTTAATTTAATTTAAATCAGTCTTTTTGAAGCATTATTGCTGAATATGATTACACTTCCCTTTTCATTTGTGTTTATAAAATACGGAAAATTATTCCTTAACGCTAGACTTGAAGCATTTGTGTTCGTCACAAACGTTCCCGAGAGTTCTCACCTTTTCAGAAACTTATCTCCTTTAGTATGCAGCTTTCAAACGTTAGCAAGTGTTTGAGGCTTTTAGCTGCAGGAGTGTACGTTTTAGTATAAATCATCAAGGCTAACTTCCTTATCCTCAGAATGCCCAGCATCCCAGTGAAAAGAGAAAACGTTAATCCCTTGATCAGTTCCATATACGTGCCTATTTGGTGCCACAGTCGAAACAGGACTACCTGCCTGTTTTTCCTCTCTTTAATCTGATGCTCCAGTATCACTTTCACAGGGCAAAGGAAAAGGATGGTGTCATGGGAAGGAGGGGAGGAACATAAGGCTAGTCTCACTTGTTGAGACATGATGTGATTATATCAGCACCAAAGGAAAGGAGATATCCAAAATTCCACACAATTCTGTCACCAACTAAAGAAATAAGCTGGAACGCCCTTATTTGTATCCAGTGGCCAATGGATTCCCAGACCTCTTTCGTCCCGGGCCTCTACCCTGCTCCAATAAATTATCTGTACTGGGCTGTGGTCTCTTCAATAAATTATCTGTACTGGGCTGTGGTCTCTTCTCCCAGTCTGAGTCTCCTTCTGTGACCGTATTTGAATGGAGTCCTTGAATCCCCTCAGACGGCCTAGATTTGGTGGATCTGTCCAGACCGCCCTTCCCAAAGCTGAGATTCCCGAGCATCTCTCAAGCTGCACACATGCGGACTCCCATGGATCCTCATCTCTGGGGAAAGCTAGCACACGGGCATCATAACGCTGAGGTTCACAGCCCTTCGTGTCAGGCTTGTTTCACTGAAAATACCAGCACTAGAGGAATCCCTTAGCTTGCTGCCTGGATACCTGCCTCCACACTTCCACCTCCTACACCTTGTCTGCCTGCTTCAGGCCTGACGTGGGCTCATGATCATTTCTCTCTCCACATTCGTGCAGAATTTCACAAATCCTGCTTTAGTAGCTTGGAAACTATGTCTCGTTTCTAGGACTTGGATCCTACCTCGTTAGCTGGTCAAACCAAATCATAGATCCCCATGTCCTCCCATCCTTTTATTTTAAGATATTATCTTAAAGACCGGACTCTATGCCAGGTCTAAGATTTCCTTTCCATTTCTTCCAGGGGCTGCTGTCCAGCCTCTAACCCCAGGCAAGGACCCAGGACACAATCCCATCCCACCCCAACTGTGTTTCCTCCATCCAAGCCATTCTCTCTCCCTATGTTTAGGACACCTGGGTTTACGTCCTGGCTCTACCACTTGCTAGATAATCTTGCAATCTACTTATCTTCTTGAATTCACACTCCTCACGCATGGAATATCAATAACCGTTCTGACAACACGGGTTTTATTTTTTAAGTCACATAAAATAGCACTTAAATGCCTAGCTCAGAACCTAGCACATAACTGCAGTTTAATAAATGTTATCTTTACACTTCTAGCTGGACATACCTACATTAACATGAGAGCAGTTTCTAAAGGAGCAATGTATATTCCTAATCAAGCTTTCTCAAATGTTAATGTGTGAAAGAATTAATTACGGGTCTTGTGAAATTGCAGGTCCTGCCCGTATTATTAGTTTAATTCTGTAATTCTCCGTGGAACGCAGGAACCTGCACTTTAAACCACCATCGCAGGTCCTTTGGATGCGTGTGACCGGAGTGTGGAGTCAGGAGGCCACAGAGGGGCAGTTTCTTGCCTCACCTATAGGGGAGAGGGCCCTAAATGGCAATGATGACAACAGACATCGGCCGCGACTTTATATGTCTACGCTTCCCTACCTCAAGTCACCTTCCCTGGCCCACCACACTCCTCCCTAGGCTAGCTCGTGCTCCAAGCACTGACCACCGCTCCCAGGCTGCAATCTCCCACTGCCCGCCCCACCCCAGGGCAGGGTCCTGCCTCAGAGCTGGGTCCTGGCCCCCCATGCTCCTCACGGAAGCGGGTCCCATGCCCGTGAGACTCACGCACGTTTGGGCCACGTGAACTGAATCCTTGCTGATGGTGACGTGACCATGTGTGCCCCACAAGCGCCAATTACAGAAACCGGCTCAGGCGTACATTCCAGTCCTGCACACAACTTCCAGGACAAAGAAACGGGGCGCTTGCCCGGCCTCCCTTCAGCACAGAACTCAGTCTGCTTCATTTGTGTGAGATCCATTGAGAGCTACCCCTTGCCTTCCTTTGTGGGGCTCGAATGGCTCTGTAAACCGACTGTTGAACTTTTCTCCCATTCCTGTGATGTCCTCTGCCTCTCTCGGCTGCCAGCACTGGGCACTCTGGCTGGCCAACCTCATCTTGTCCAGAGTCACACAAAACTGCATTCTCATCCCAGCTCCAGCGCTTCTTATTCTTGAAACCTTGAAGAAATTCTTTACCCTCTCAGCAAGTGTGTACTCTCATATGTACAGTAGAAACCATGCATCACAGACTTGTTCTAAGGACTAAATGACTAGAGATGCAAGGTGCCCACGGGCACCTAGAATATAGTAAGTGGTCAATAAACATTCTTCCTCCTTCCTTCCCTCCTCTCCACCTGGTGAGGACCATGCCAGACACTGATTTTACCCTCACCTCTCAGAAGTTCCTTTTTCCTCTTAGACTGTAAGGAAAGACATCTCTGCAATAAAATGGGGGCCACAGTGCTTTATCAGAGCTCATCTGTCCATCCGCACACTGGGGAAGAGAATACTGGCCTCCTGGGGTCTGCTGGGAAAATCCAGCATCATTAACCTCTACAAAGACCCCAACTGAATGCCAGGTCACCGTAAGATGCTCAGCAAACATTAACTCCATCCCTGATTCCCTGAGACCAGAGCTCTAACCCTGCCTGCCACACCCACCATGGCATCCCATACTTCAGAATTACATGCTCCCCTTCCCAAAGAAGAAAGGTAACCTCGCTTCCTGCAGAGAAGCAGCTGAAGCGGGCATTAAGAGAAAAGCAATCTGGCAAAACAGATGTGCACCATGTTTTCAGTCGAGTTCCTTCACCGTCCTAGTGGTGTTTGCATTGTAAAAGAGTAACTTGTTCACCCAAAGCCAGCCACCAGCACAGACACAGCCGGGAATGAGAGGGGTGACAGCTCCCTGCAAGGGCCCTCCTTCCTCCGCCCACACCCCGTGCTCCAGGGGCAGGCCTCTGCTCTGACCTGGGCAGGCGCCCTCCCCACCCGGGACCGTTCCATTTCTCCTTTCCTGGTGGACAGCTAAAACACAAAACAACAACAAAACACCAAAAAAAAAAAAAAAAAAAAAAAAACCACAACTGAAAGGGCCAATTCCTTGCCTGAGGGTCAACAGAAAGCAGGGTGGGGTCCAGGAAGCAGGGCTGGAGTTGGAGAGCACGAGGCCCAAGCCTCACGCTAATACCTCTTCCTACTCGCCCAAGACTTCACAGTGGATGAGCAGACACTCCGGGTGAACCACGTGTGTGTGGCTCATGCAAACTGGAGCGCCTGCTCAACTGTAAAAAGAACAGCAAACGTGGGTGAACAGCTGATAGATACCGGTAGTCTGTTTACATTCAGTAAACACGAGCCCGCAGAGCGGGTAGACCAAAAGTGGGCCTGCCCACAGTATGCCTCAAATTGATTTCATTATTTTTAAAATTTTTATTCTATGTTAGAGTTGGTTTACAATGTTGTGTTAGTTGCAGGTATACAGCAAAGTGATTTAGTTGTACATATACATATATCTATTCTTTTTCAACTTCTTTTCCTATGGTTGTAACAGAGCACTGAGGAGCACACAGGAGCCTGTGCTCTACAGTAGGCCCTTGCAGATTATCTATTTTATATATAGCAGTGTGTGTATGTTAATGCCAAACTCTTAATTTATCCCTCCCCCCACCTTTCCCCTTTGGTAACCATTAGTTTGTTTTCTATGTCTGTGGGTCTGTTTCGGTTCTGTAAATAAATTCATTTGTATCATATTTTAGATTCCACGTCTAAGTGCTATCATATAAAGAAGATGTGGTCCATATATACAACAGAATATGACTCAGCCATAAAAAAAGAATGAAATGATGCCATTTGCAGCAACATGGATGGACCTAGAGATTATCATACTCAGTGAAGGAAGTCAGATTGGTTTTATTTTAATTTGTAATCTCAGTCTAGAGTTTCTTGAACTAGTTCACATATAATGGATAGATAGATAGATAGAAAGAGAGACAGAGACCAAAAAAGAGAGGGAGAGAGAGAGACAGAGACAGAACGAGAGAATGACACACTGTAAAACCGCTCCGCTCTTCCGGACGCTGTTGCCCTCCCCTGAACCGCCCTCCGTCCACACGCCCACAGGCTCAGAGCCTAGTCAGCATTCAAGTCCTGGATTGAGAAACAGTGGAGATGAACACTGTGCCAGCCTGGCAATAAGATTAAGTTCCAAGACGTCTCTTAAATTACCCAGTCTCACTAACTACATTCCTGCCGCTCCTCCCTGGCTGTTAAGTGAGACGCAAGTCCTGCACTGCGACCTCCCCTCCCTGCCACTCCCTGCCCGGACAATGCCTCCCACCAGGGGCAGTCTTCACTTTGCTGCCACATCCACCGCCCTCACCTGCACCGCCACAAAGATGTCACCGTGGGGGCTGCTAGGGTGGGGAAAGGAACTTGGTTTTGAAGCCATGATACCCTAATTTTGGACCTTGGCTTCTTCATTAACAAGCTGAGTGACCTTGGACACGTCATTTAATCTCTCTGAGTCTCAGGTTCCTTCAACGTAAAATGTGGGCAATAATAACAATGCCTAGCTCATGGGGATGTGTGAGACTTGAATGAGATCACTTATTCAAGCACAGTGCTTAGAAATACCCCTAACTGTGAAAGGTCTGAAATTTTACCTACTTGCAAGCAAATGGGCCAGCCTGCCATGACAGGTTCATGGATGCTGGCAGAAAGCACGAGGCTCCTGGGTCAGAGACAAAGGACCCTATTACTCTCTGCCCTAGCAGCGGCCAGACTGCTGTCAGCGGGGCCCGTTCCCCGATTCCCACCAGGTGACGCAAAGGCCAGGGGACACCTGCGCATATAGTGAGATGCATTCCAGGAGACGAAACCAGAGCTTCGGGAACCTGAATCTTTTTTAACGGACACAAGCCTGCCTGACCTTTGCCCTGGAGGGAGAGACCATCTTTATAATACTGGAGAGAAAGCTAGCCTGCTTTCTGCCCCAGAGGGAGACTCTATCTCCATCTGTCTCCGTACACAGACGCCCTTGAAAAGACATTCTGGAACAAAAGGGCCTCCTGCGCTTCGCTCCCAGGACGCACAGAAGCACGGTGACGCCTGGAGACGCTGACCCCCGACAAGACGTGGAGACGCTGACGCCCGACGAGACGTGTCTCCGTGAATCTCTGCACGCTCCCCTTCTCTGCTCTTGCCATTTCTCCTGCGTGGAACTTTCCCCTTCTCCCTCCACAGCCCAAAGTCTTCCCTTCATTCAAAGCACAAGCTAAATTCCCCTTCCTTGAGGAGCTTTTCCCAAACACTCCAGTCATTATAAATCCCTTCTCAGAGCCCCTCTGGTCCATCTGTGGTCTATCTCATAAAAGCAAGTCATTCTTGGCTTTCTAATTGCTTCCACAGAATTCAATACTTATCTCACATATTTTTCTTCACTCTGCGGTCAGGAATATACTGTAGGGAGTTGTGGCAGACGCTGCTGGTGCGCCACCTGCAGCCCCTGAGCCTTACCACACAGCCTCACTTCTCACTTCCCGAGGGCGCCCCTAGAGACTGCAGTGTGCACCCGAAGGCCTGAAGTGCTAGAAAATTAAGCTCCACCCCCAGCAGCCAGCAACCAATGACCAATGAGGCAAGTTGGTGTATAAATACCCCAGCTCCCTTGCTCCTTGGGTGAGTGCATTAAGCTCCAGTTACCTTCAGTGCAACCCAGCTGAACGACATACGATTTTCTGGATGGTTTCCCTTCGCTGTCTTGCTTCTTCACTCCCCTTTCCCGTGTTTTCTGAAGAGACTAGCTTCCCGATAATCTACTTGCACTAAATCCTCACCTCAGAGTCCTTTCCTAGGTAAACACAAACTAAGAGTGTCAGCAAGTTATTATTTATGGATTACCCCTTGAAATTATTAATCACTGACATATAGTTTTCAGTCAAAATCTTTGTCATATTATTGTACATATAGCTTCTCTGTAGGTAGCTTGATAATTAGAGGCTTTCTAACATTTGTGGAAGTGGGAGTCTGGAAAATTGAGTCTACATTTTGCAGATGTGTTGACTAGAAGAATACAGAATTTCTGAAGCAAATATACAGGCACTATCTACAAAATCTCAGATCTGTAAGGTGCTTACACGAAGCTCCACAAGTTCAGATGTTCACTCACAGATCCTAGGACCTAAGTGTTCTCAGTGGTGATCCTTTAGTCTTGGAACCAGTAAATAAAAACCATTTATTCTTAAAAAAAAAAATCACTGTCATATTTATTATGCGGCATCAACTCCGATAATGCCATAAATATTTAAGAATCATCTTTGTATTTCTAGAGAATACAATCATCATGCTATTAAATTATAATATCACTAGAGTTATGTTTGGACCCAAATGAATATGCCCATGAAAACAGCGAAAATATCAGTCATTGAAGAGATGCGTGCGTTCCCAGAGTATGTCTGAAATGCTTCCAAGTGTCTGGGAAGGATCTGGAGGTGCCCCTCCAGCAGCCGTATGTAGAAGACACTTCAGGAATACTCTTCAGGGCAATTAAGGGCTACAGGGAAGGCTGAAAAGGCCCATCGCCTCTTTCCCAGGGACTTCACTTGCTTCTATATCCTGACACATACCCTGGGCTTTAGACAACATGCAATTCAGACTGGGAAAGTGCCGCCTACGCCTACCATCATAGCACGAGGTGCAGGCTTATATTCCTGACGGTCGGAGAGTACGGGCCACTGGCTGCTCACGATTAACAAGGGCAGGCTGACTGGTGACCAGTGGTCTCCCGTGAAGGTATGAGAGTAGTCACAGTCTGGGGGCAGTTAGGATGGAGCCCCCTTACTGAGAGAATCAGAGCAGCCCTGGAACGAAACATGGCATTTAAAACATTCTGAAGGCACGAGGATGAGGCCACAAAAATACCTGCCATGGGGCTTCCCTGTTGGCGCAGTGGTTGAGAGTCTGCCGGCCGATGCAGGGGACACGGGTTCGTGCCCCGGTCCGGGAGGATCCCACATGCCGCGGAGCGGCTGGGCCCGTGAGCCATGGCCACTGAGCCTGCGCGTCCGGAGCCTGTGTTCCGCAACGGGAGAGGCCGCAACAGTGAGAGGCCCGCCTACCACAAAAAAAAAAAAAAAAATACCTGCCATTATTCTGGACATGGAGCTGTCCTTGCTTCCCTGTCACGCCTGGATCGGCCTAGCTCACAAAGCTGTTTCCATTGTCTAACACAACGTGGAGTCCATTCTCAAAACAGGGCGTGGAACATAAGCCACCTGTCCTTCCCTTGCAGCTGCCCCGGGACCTGGCTGGAGCGTGTGACACTTGGCCACGTCACCTGTCATAGCACAGCTGTCGGAGGGACCCTGACGAAGAAGCCAACTGCTCTGTCCCGTTGACACAGGCAGTACACGCAAGACCCTCTTATTATCATTAGTCCCAAAGGAGAAACGAAAGCAACAGGAAAGGGAAAGTCATCCTTGCCAAGAGCCCAGAGATCTCTACTGAACCCCGGGGTCACAGAATGCAGAAAAGATGCAACCAACCCTGCTCCTCCAACCACATGCTGCCCTGACATGTCACCCAGGAATTGGTTTCTTCATGTCTCCTTCCTTTACTGAGTTGCATCTGCAAAATACATTCACTCACAGCACACACACGACATGCATGCACAAACACAACACTACACTCACACACACACAGAGGCGCACACACACATGCTTTACCTGAGTACTGACAGCTCCAAATGTCTTCTTTCCCTACAAGTATTGACCTCCTTCAAGCTCACCTATACAAACCTAGTAACTAGTGTCAGGTAACCCAGAAAGACGCAAAGAGCAGCGGGAAATAAAGCAGAGCGCCAACCACACTATGGCTGCTGGGGTAAAAGGAATCCGAAGTGCAAGACGAGGTCAGTTAAATGTGCCCCATGAATCAGGGTCCACAGTGTGCAGAACCACAATCCTTCACACGGCGGGCCCTGGTCCACACCCAAATTCCTCCAGAGCATCCCAAAAGGCCCAGAGACAGCCCAGGGTGGAAACAAGTAGGACACATGAAAGCTACAGAGAAAGAGACCGTACTGGGTATTAGGCTTGTTGGAGAAAATTATTAGTGCATTTAAGAGAATGTGGGTGTACTCTGCAAATCGTTACTATTTCAAGGAATTTGAAAGGTAAAGGGTAATTAAATCTCAGCACAAGTCTTATACCTGAGCTCAATTAAGAGGCAAAAATCCTCCCACAATCTCAGAGCAGAGTTTTCTCTGCGTGGGATATGTGCCCCCATTGGCAAAGAAAATGTTCCGTGCCGCCAGCACCGCCCCCAGAGGCAGACGTGTCTCCGTCTGACATTTGGAAGGCCTCGTGTCCAGCCTTACACCTCTACACTGCCCCGCCCTGCCGTCCCGCCTCGTAGGTGCAGTGTGTGGATGGAAAGAGCTGCAGACACAAGCAAAGCCATCCAAAGCTTCCTGGTGCCGGCACGCAAGCTTTCTGTCTACTCTCTCCTGCCCATTGGGGGCGCAGACAGCCTCCATCGTGGTTTTCAGGCAGCCCAGACCATGCCTTTGCCTAACGCACTCGCACTGTCTCTCGTTTACTCTAAAACTGTTGTGGATGAGCTGCTCTGTGACCTGGTGGGGTGGGAGACTTCCTAGCCAGCTGCTCCAGCCCACCATGTGTGCCTCTGTGGCTGCCACTGGCTGGCTGCTCCCTGGAGCCAGTTCCTCTTCTTTCTGGGGACACCAGCCTCGTGCCTGTGGCTGGGTCAGAAGAGCAACACGGGTACAAGAGAAGGGTCAGCACGGAAGGGAAGAAAACGGTGGGTGGCTAGATGATGTCTAGCAACCTACAGATGGCCGCTATTTGCTCTACTAATAATTCCACTCCGGTGTGACTCTGTAGGACACTTTCACACTCCTGCACCTTTTCCAAAGTGCACCCAGATACACTGCCTCATGCTACATCCAACAGCTCTGCGAGGTAAGAAATGGAAGAGGCTGGGACCCTGCTTAGAGACGGGAAAGTGGAGGCAGTAAAACCACCAGTTTACCCAGAATTATGAAATTTCGGAGGCAGAGCTGCAGGCAGAACTCGGCTCTCCTGACTACTGATTTTTTTCTTACTCTTGCTGACTCTGCCACATTCAATTTCCACTAAAAACTGGTCCTGATTTTTGCTTTACTAAGTTAGTTCTTAAGTATTAATTATGTGGGACACTGCATTTTGCTTTATTCTCGCTGCAATGACATAAAATGACACAAATGAAAAGAAGGCATAAACTCTCAAAAATATGTACCACAGTGTTTCTGAAGGAACATAATTTTAATGACCTTAGGCCAAGCTTACACTTATGCAGAATACTTTATAAAAAGAGCTTGAGATGATGAGAGGTTAGGGTTCACTGTAAACACACGTGTGATTCAGGTCCCAGCGTGACGTGTCATTCTGTCTGCAAAGGTGACTCATTTCTTCACTGAGGAGCACCAAAGTAAATATTTGATTGCATTTCTCCCTGCCCCCAATTCAGTCAACTGTCACGTATTCTCAAAACAAAGGGTGGGCTTCCCTGGTGGCGCAGTGGTTGGGAGTCCGCCTGCCGATGCAGGGGACACGGGTTCGTGCCCCGGTCCGGGAAGATCCCACATGCCACGGAGCGGCTGGGCCCGTGAGCCATGGCCGCTGAGCCTGCACGTCCGGAGCCTGTGTTCCACAACGGGAGAGGCCACAACAGTGAGAGGCCCGCGTACCACAAAAAAAAAAAAAGGGCACCTCACTGTTGGCAAGGATGTGGAGAAATGGTTGCCTTCCTACATTGTTATTGGGGGGAACGTAAAATGGTGCAGCTGCTTGGAAGACAGTCTGGAAGTTCCTCAGAAAACTAAACATGGGGGGGTACCATACGACCCAACAATTCCACTCCTAGGTATACACCCAAGAGAAATGAAAACATATACTACATGATAGCTTGTACACAAATGTTCACAGGTGCATTATTCATAACAGCCAAAACGTGGAAATAGCCCAAAAGCCCACCAACTGATGAATGGATAACGAAAGTGTGGTCTGTCCACACAGTGGAATGTTACTTGCCATTAAAAAAAAAAAAAAGGAACGAATTACAATACATGCTACAACATGGATGAACCTTGCAAAGATTATGTTAAGTAAAAGATGTCAGACACAAAAAACCACGTATTATATGGTTCCATTTATACGAATGTCCAAAATAGGAAAACCCAGGTAGACGGAAAGCAGTTGAGGGGTTTGCCAGGGGCCTAGAAGACTGGGGAAGGGGGTGGGGGGTGATGGCTCATGGGTACGGGGATTCTTTGGGGGGTTATAAACCGTTGTAACATTAGGTTACAGTGATGGTTGTGCAACTCTGTAAAAAATGAATGTCAAATGCTTAGAGCAGTACCTGCCACACGTTTGGCCTTGTAAGGGTTATTACAATAATAACATTATTACAGTAAGATAATAATATTATGATTTCAATAGTTATTATCCTTACAATTATTATTATTAACATTCTAGTCGCTAGGATGAACAATAATCCCATGGCCTCCAAGCATGGTGGCCTCCAGTGTGGATCGACAAAGCAGGACCCAGAGGCCATATGGGACCCAGTACCTATGTTTGTAAATGAAGTTTTATGGACACCTGGTCACATCTCTTTGCCATGTATGCTGTATGGATGCCTAGTGCTGCAAGGGTGGAGTAGAGCAGTTCTCACAGAGACCTTATAGCCTTCAGAGCCTAAAACTTCTCCTTATCTAGACCTTCATAGAGACACTGTTGACCACTCTGTTCCATAACCTACAGTATATTGTTATTCTGATCCCGAGAGAGAGCAAAGTACAGTTCTTTCAGGGAAGCCAAGAAGCTGAGAGGGAAAATGGCTGAGCACTTCCTGGGACTTCCAGACCTGGCCTATCACGTCACTTCCTCTTCATCACCCCTTCCCTTCTCCAAACGCCACTTTCAAGTATGCACTCTCTAGGGCCAAAAGGTATCACGAGCACGCGCCTACTTCTTCTGTGGTCCCTACTCGCTGGGTCCCTGGCCATCTCTCTAGAAAGGCCCCAGCTCCAGGCCATCATGTCACTCACATCCGCACACCAGGGAAGCAAGGGTACCAACTCTAGAGCTGACCTCAGCTCCTTCTTACTTTCAAGAGGAGCACCTTCTCCCCCCGATGTTTACCACTGGCGATGGCCTTACTCATGGGAACACAACTTCTGAAAGAGGAGAGGAAAGAGGCGGTTTTAACCAGCAAGAGTCTAAACAACCTCCCTGGACACATTCTTGAGCATCAAGCAGAGACCTCTTTCCTCACAGCATCACCAAGAAGCTGCACATACAGTAGAAGAAGGACCAGCTGGTTCCCACTCAGGCATCACAGATCCTCCAGGACGCTGGATTAATCAACTAATCAATGTCGTGATGAACAGCTGCTGGACACACAGGCTACTCCTCAGAGGCTGCCAGTGTTACCAGGGTTTATCCTCCTAACTCACATGGACAGCTGTTAGATTCTTTTTTTTTTTTTTTTTTTTTTGGCTGCGTTGGGTCTTTGTTGCTGTGCGCGGGCTTTCTCTAGTTGTGGCGAGCGGGGGCTACTCTTCGTTGCAGTGCGCGGGCTTCTCATTGCAGTGGCTTCTCTTGTTGCGGAGCGCAGGCTCTAGGCACACGGGCTTCAGTAGTTGTGGCTCGCGGACTCAGCAGTTGTGGCTCGCGGGCTCTAGAACACAGGCTCAGTAGTTCTGGCGCATGGGCTTAGTTGTTCCACAGCATGTAGGATCTTCCCGGACCAGGGCTAGAACCCGTGTCCCCTGCATCGGCAGGTGAACTGTTAGATTTTTAAGAAAAACTATGTTTCAGGGAATATGATTTGCCCCAGAACACTGTTCTGGGCAAACTTTATAATTTCTACTGCTCCAAAAATGAAAGCAATGTCCCATAGGGCTGCCTGTGCCCCAAGTGCCAACTTACTGTGTTGTGTCAGGAGCTCCTTCCTAAACTGGTTTTAATCTGTCACATCTTCTACCACAAGGACAACATTCTTCAAACGACTGATATAACATGGTCACTGATGCCTGCATTTTTTTGAAGTTGATTGGGAATTTTTAATGCCAAAAAAATTCTAAAATCAAGGAAGAGAGGGATGAAAAGAAAGAAGCAGGAAGGGAGGGAGGGAGAGAGAGAGAGAGAGAGAGGGTAACCAAGACAGAGAAAAGCAGCAAGACAAGGAGAGACAGAGAGCTCAAACCTATGGAGAAAGAATCCCATGGGGCCCAATCTCTCTCACACATCCGTTAATCCCCCTCACGCACGAGGCTCCCACTACCATGAAAGTGAGCTTCGCCCATGCTGTGTGAAGGGATCAGCAACAAGACAACGGCATGTAAACTTTCCCAAAGAAAAGAAAATAGGCACAGAAGAACACAAGCCTTTCTGCTTCGTCCAAGGACTCAAAACAATGACTCAAGAACAGCACATCAAAATCTAAGATGGCGGCAGCTTCAAAGCTTCCCGGGAAGATCAAAGGCAGAGAAGACAGAATCTTAGACAGCGGGGAGAGGGTCCTCGCAGCCAACGTGAAGCCATTAATAACCATTATCTCCAGGAAGTTCACTTCAACTTTTAAAATCTGCTTTAGGCTTCTCCCAGGGAGTTTCAGGGAAAGCTCTTAAACAGAAACAAAAATAAGGCATTTTAGCAAAAATACTGAAATCAAACTCTACTGGCAGAAAGCTTTCAGGACATCACCTTGCCCTGACTCCCGAAAAAAGACTGTCTTGCTGGACCTCACATATTTTAAACTGAATTTTAGTAGACAGCCCCCCAGTTCAGTAATATTTTCAGTTAGGTCACAGTGGAATTGTTTTAAATCCAATATATTTACCTTTGTGGCACTGTAAATTGTGACTTTCTACAAACTGCCCAAGTGCTAGAAAGAACAATGAGCATTAGGCAAACAATTCTTAAATTCTTGGAATCTGATGACTGATTTCTGTACAGTTGGTCAGAAATTGTCTCTACCTCACTCTGCTGCCATTATAAAATATTGTTCCCTTTAACTCATGTTTTACAAAATATTCATGCTGTGTAATTACACAGCAGTAATTCTATAGCATTTGAGTCTTGGGGTAGAGTGGGTTCCACATAATTAGTTGGACGTAGTTGAGCAATAATGCCTAGTTATGGATAAAAGTCACACAGCCTCTCACAAAGGAAAATTTCCAGAACAGTGGTGTGTTGTTCCCAATAATTGTGTAAAGCACTGCCCATAGTACATTCTCCTTTTCTTTTCTTTTTTCTCCCTCTAGAAACGTCATTTCCAAATGCAGTTTGGAGCATCACTTGAGGGAATATGATTCCATCTGACTCTAAGGCAGCATCGCTCCTGGAATCCTTTCTCCAGCGGTCCTCATTCAGAGTGGTTGTAAGGGAACAGATCAAAGGAAGTCAAGTATATAGCACAGTCCCTGGCGTAATAGGTGTCCAGTAAAATGATGCTTGAAAATTATTTCTACCGAAAACATACCGACACTTCTTTTGGGGAGAATACGCGAGACAAACGTATTTTGAATCGCACCACCTCCTCCTCTCCATCTTTCCTGCGTGTAAAATAGATGTTTCCTGCTGCCCGGGGACTACACAGCCATGTAGTCCTGAAAATAGCTCCAGATACTTGAATGGCAGTTTCCACCTAAACAGAAAACCCAGGTCCAAAGTATGAGGTCTATAATAATGAGTCTTCTCAGGTGTTTTTCCAGTTATTTTCTATGCCTTGATTCCTGCAGAATTTATAAGCATAGGACAATAGACACACACACAAACATACACATACACTCAATGCAACAAACATAAAGACCCAAACAATCTTGTAAAGCGTTTGCACTTGTTGCCCGTGTATTGGCTCAAGGTGAATCATAGCAAGCCTTCTACTTTATCCACACCTAAAGACCACTGATGGGTATCTTCTGCGCTATTGGAAAAGGCTGTGGGGGCAATTTGCAAATCTGTAAATAGGCAAATAAGGCTGTATCTATTTCAGTGAGTGTTTCTTACTTTCTTGATTATTTTGTACTGCTACTCTCAGGCTACTTCTATGATGTACACCCCAGTTTGCCAACCCTAAAGCATTAACTTTTCAGAAAAGCTATGCTCTCCCTAAACATTCCACTTTGATGTCTGTTCCCCTGAAACAGGGTAAAGAGTTTAAAAAAAAAAAAAAAGTGGCTGATTTTTAATGCGACCAGCTTCACAAAAACAGATGGTGTATGACCTGGCTAATTAGGTAACACAGAGAGAGTCTCATTCCCAAAATAAAGCTGTCCTTTGATTAAACCTTCTACATATCAGTTAACCAGCCATAAAAATGAGTCCGCCGAGGTTTTCTTTCCCTCCATATCATCAATCGCGTCACTGCCCTTTCTCTGCCTCATCCTTCTTCTGCCATCACGGCCATTTCTCCCTGCAGTTACCTACATGGACAACCCCGAGCAAAGACGGAAGAATAACACAAGTGAGGCAATAACTTTTTTTTTTTTGCGGTACGCGGGCCTCTCACTGTCGTGGCCTCTCCCGTTGCGGAGCACAGGCTCCGGACGCGCAGGCTCAGCGGCCATGGCTCACGGGCCCAGCCGCTCCGCGGCATGTGGGATCTTCCCGGACCAGGACACGAACCTGCGTCCCCTACATCGGCAGGCGGACTCTCAACCACTGCGCCACCAGGGAAGCCCCGAGGCAATAACTCTTACCTAACCACAGGAAGACCTGAACGTTTGAAAAACTCTTCCAAATGAACATTTTTCACTGCCAAGCAAGTCCATGGGGGTGTATTTGTTTTAAATATTATATAGTCTTTCATAGCTAAGAGGACGGGCTCTAAATGACCATGCCACAACCTCAAATTAGGGGCTCTTTCTGCACTTGGATCCGTGCTCCACAATCCCCAGTCGTCCACAAGGCACACCTGGAGGAGCATCAACCCGGCTCTCACCGTGTCTGCTCTGAAATCCTCTAAACAATCTGAGAGCCTGTAAACAAACTCTTTAGTCCATTTCATCTCTGCATAAAAACACCCCAAAGGGGTACCTGAGATCCTCAATCTCCCCATCGATGTGGCGTATATCCAGGGCTACTTATGGTCCGAGACTTTCCTATGGATAATTATTGGGCACACGTAAAAGCCCCCCCAAAAAGACATGTATATGTACACACACACACACACACACGCACACACACACACACGAACATGTTTGGTTTTCTGAAACAACACGGTCTAAACCAGTGATGAGAGGAAGAACCATTTATCGGCGGCCGTTTCGTGCACCACAGTGCTTAGTTCCTCCCTTTCACATCTTCTTGGGCTTAACACAAATAAAAACGGGGTCCATTTCTAGGCCTTCAATCCTGTACCTTTCATCACACGAACAGAAACACTGAAAAATGCAGTGCCAGTAAAGATTAGTTAAATTCCTGGGGCAGAAACCTGCGTGGTTGTTTTTCCTGTTGTTTTTCTGTCTCAATCTGGATGAAAAGGAATAAACAGTTTGTTCCTTCCATTGCTCAACAGTGACGAATCTTCCTGGCTCCAAATTCTACTCTCCCTTCAGACTGAGAGCACATGGAAGACAAACTGTGAGTTCTTCATCCCGGTATCCCCGGTTCCTAGGACACTGCTGAGCACAGACAGTGCTCAACGATTGCTCCTTTCTTTAAGTGGAGTGTGTTGATGCCTTGAGAGCCCCTACATGCCTCACCTGTGCCCTCTCTTGCACACTCATTTACACAAACACTGAGATCCTGGCCTGTTCTAGCTATTTTTACTTGGGCCATACAATAGTCTGTGTTCGGGGCTTAATTTTACTAGGTTACAAAGCATTGGAATGCCTATCTAGGGATGAGGTTTGAACTCTTTTTGTGAAGTCTCCGTGTCTTGCTGTGTTCATGAAATTCACAGATGGTCACTGTTTAATAATGTTCCAGTCAGATGTGGGGAAGAAACAGCTATAGCAGGGGCATAATTACTGAATATACCCAAATCTGCACATAAAACTGGACAGAACAACCAGACAACAAAACCAGAAATGCATGCACCATGTTGACAACAAACTCTGGTGACACCATATAGCCACGATCCCTAAACCACAAGACTTACGAATCAGAGGCTGCACAGGAGGAAGCTGAGGGAAGCCAGGGATCCTGGCAGACCTAGAAAGAGAACAACCCCCAGAGAGCCAGCCGGTTTGCGCGGCAAGCATAGTAGGCCAATTTGAGAACAGCAGCTGGAATTGAGAAGAGTTTTGTTCAACCCAGTGGCAAATGGGTGCAAAATATGCCTGTCTGAAGGGGTTGGGGCAGTCTGGCCCCCATACTCTTCTAACCGGCCCACCAGCGTTCCCTTCAGCACAGGGTTCCCACACTAGGAGTGGAAGCCAAACTGCGCAGGACACAGAAAAGAGAGGCAAAGAGAATGGCCAACAAACTCATCATGTTTTTTAACATGAAAACAGAAGAACAGGAAGGGCTGTGAAGCTACAAAGCAACTGTGAACACAGCTACTTCTAAAAGTTTAGGAAAAGTAATTTCATCTGAAACTGAACAATAGAAAGGGATCACAGTTGAATCTGATTCAAATTTATTGTAAGAAAAGAAAGAACACGGAGCAGAGTAACATCCCTACAGACAAGAAAAGCATGCCAGAAAATACATCCTCATAAATCACTTGAAAACTATAACTTGATATTTCAAAAAGCGCTAAAAGACACTAATAAAAGTGACACATAACATAAAATTACAGCATAAATCAGAAACAGAAATTCTCAGAAATCAGATGACAGAACTCAAGACAGCTACAAGTAAGAAAAAAATGTTCAGAAGTAAAGAAAAAACTAGGAAAAATATGAGAATAAACAGTGACTTGTGAGAAATAAAAGGACATTTTCAAATTTTTAAAAATTTGAAGAGATAAAAGGATTTGAGAGAAAGTGACAAACAGTTAAATGAGCAAAGAAGACCCAACATGTTGACAACAGAAATCCCTGAAGGAGGAAACTGAAACAAGGCAAAAAATACTAAAAGTGATAATTCAAGAAACATTTTCGAAATGAAGATTTGTAATGACATATCTAAAGAGCAGCTACCGCCTCTGAGCATACTGACTTAGAACGGCCCACGTGAAGACACGGTCCAGTAAAAGTTCTGAATTTTAAAGAAAAAGAATCCTGTGGCTTTATGGGCAAAATTAGAAAGGAACATATAATGAAAAAATTATATCATTATCAGACTTTGATAGCAAGGCTTTATTTCAATAAAAAATGGAGTAATATATCTAAAATACTCAAGGACGGTAAGCACAACCTGGGGTCTTTTTATTCAGCAAATACAAAGCTACTGGTGAACATTAAATATCAACATAAAGCTACTGGTGAGCATTAAATCCATCATGACTTGCACACAAAAACCAGCTGAGAGTTACCTAGAGGAAAACTTAGGCAGAACACTCTCTGACATAGATTGCAGCAACGTCTTTTCCGATCCATCTCCCAGAGTAATGGAAATAAAAACAAAAATAAACAAATGGGACCTAATTAAATTCAAAAGTTTTTACACAGCAAAGGAAACCATAAACAAGACGAAAAGACAACCCTCAGAATGGGAGGAAATATTTGCAAATGATGTGACCGACAAGGGATTCGTCTCCAAAATTTATGGACAGCTCATGCGGCTTAATGTCATCAAAACAAACAATCCAATCAAAAAAATGGGCAGAAGACCTAAATAGACATTTTCCCAAGGAAGACATACGGATGGCCAAGAGGCACATGAAAAGCTGCTCAACATCGCTAATGATCAGAGAAATGAAAATCAAAACTACCATGAGGTATCACCTCACACCAGTCAGAATGGCCATCATCAAAAAATCCACATACAATAAATGCTGGAGAGGGTGTGGAGAAAAGGGAACCCTCTTGCACTGTTGGTGGGAATGTAAATTGATACAGGCACTGTGGAGAACAGTATGGAGGTTCCCTAAAAAACTAAAAATAGAATTACCATATGACCCAGCAATCCCACTACTGGGCATATATCCAGAGAAAAACATGGTCCAAAAGGATACATACACCCCAATGTTCACTGCAGCACTGCTCACAATAGCCAAGACATGGAAGCAACCTAAATGTCCATTGACAGAGGAATGGACAAAGAAGATGTGGTACATATATACAATGGAATATTACTCAGCCATAAAAAAGAATGAAATAATGTCATTTGCAGCAACATGGATGGACTAAAGATTGTCACACTTAGTGAAGTAAGTCAGACAGAGAAAGAGAAATATTGTATGATAACGCTTATATGCAGAATCTAGAAAGGAATGATACAAATGAATGTATTTACAAAACAGAAACGGACTCACAGCCTTAGAGAATGAACTTATGGTTATCAGGGGGGAAGCGAGGAGGGAAGGGACAGTTAGGGAGTTTGGGATCGACATGCATATGCTGCTATATTTTAAAAGGATAACCAACAAGGACCTACTGTGTAGCACAGGGAACTCTGCTCAATGTTATGTGGCAGCCTGGATGGAAGGGGAGTCTGGGGGAGAAAGGATACATGTATATGTATGGCTGAGTCGCTTTGCTGTGCACCTGAAACTATCACAACATCGTTAATCGGCTATACTCCAGTATAAAATAAGAAGTTAAAAAGAGAAAAAAAAACAGAGTTAAAAGGGAAAGAGTATAGCATGTAATGGCTGTACACTCAATGTAAATATACTACATTTAAAAAATGAAGAAAGAATGAGGCCAGCAGATGCAAAAAAAAGTAACTGTTTTTAGTAAACACATTAGTGGTGGTGGTAGTAAATGTATTATTTTGAGACTGTGGTGTGTGTGATGTAAGATAAAGCAAATGGATTATACATATTCTATTTTGATTACTAAAGTATAGTTGATTTTACAATGCTGTGTTAGTTTCTGGTGTACAAGAAAGTGATTCAGTTATATACACATATACATATTCTTTCTCGTTATAGGTTATTTTAAGATATTGAATATAGCTCCCTGTGCTATACAGTAGGACCTCGTTGTTTATTTATTTTATATATAGTAGTCTGTATCTGTAGATTTGAATTCTATCCTTCCCAGTGTTCTTGAGACTGTGGATCATTGGTGTGAAAAAAGGAGGTAAATTTTTCCAAAAGAAACATGAAAGTCTCGCTATAAACGCATATAGTAATTTATCTTTAAAATAAAAATTCCAGTTCTGTCCACTGTAATGTCCTAGAAACAACGACTATCCAATAACAATGAATGTTCCTAGCACCAAGATTATGTTCTTACAGTATCATTTCCCAGTGAAAGACCCCAAGGAATTTTGCAGAAATAGACAGTTCCTAGCCTGGGACACAAAGTGTACAAGATGACCTCAAAGACATTATCATGGCCGATATCAAGAAACCCATCCACCTAAAGGCTCCACACAAAAACTACTAGAACTGATAAACGAATTCAGCAAAGTAGCAGGATACAAAAGATTCACATACAGAAATCTGTTGCATTTCTTTATACTAACAATGAAATATCAGAAAGGGAAAGTAGAATTACAATCCCTTGTAAAAGCGCATCAGGAGTTCCCTGGTGGTGCAGTGGTTAAGAATCCGCCCGTCAATGCAGGGGACACAGGTTCGAGCCCTGGTCCGGGAAGATCCCACATGCTGTGGAGCAACTAAGCCCATGAGCCACAACCACTGAGCCCGCGCACGACACCTGCTGAAGCCCGCGCGCCTAGAGCCTGTGCTCCACAACAAGAGAAGCCACCGCAATGAGAAGCCCACGCACCGCAACGAAGAGGAGCCCCCGCTCGCCACAACTAGAGAAAGCCCGCGGGCAGCAACGAAGATCCGATGCAGCCAAAAAATTTAAAAAAGAAAAAAAAGAAAATTTAATTTAAAAATAAAATTAAAAAATGAAATCTCATCAAAAGAAATAAAATACTTAGGAATAAACCTGATCAAGTAGGTGAAAGACTTATACACTGAGAACTATAAAACACTGATAAAGGAGATTGAAGATGACTTAAAGAAATGGGACTAGCACAGGCAAACTATTACACATGGAATGTATAAACAACAAAGACCTACTGTATAGCACAGAGAACTATATACAATATCTTGCAATAAATCATAATGGAAAAGAATATATATATAAACATAGGTATGTACGTATAACTGAATCACTTTGCTGTTCACCAGAAACTAACATTGTAAATCAACTATACTTCAATAAAAAATAAATAAAAAGAAACCCATCCGTGACTATGAGGGATGTGTCAAAATGAGTCAGGAGTCAACATGAAAAGGCTGTCACCAATTACACATGGGACAACTTGAACTTCAGTAAGGATGAAAACTGCAATTTAAAACCGGGAGTTCACAATTAAAATTTTAAAAACTAATTGATCACTTTCTGAGATTTATAAGAAATTAATCCATGAAGATCATAAAGTTGATAATGAATCGAGCATTTATCCTGCCTTTCCTGTCTGAATTATACCCAAGAGTAAATGAGAAGTGACTCCTTCTAACATTATTACAAATAATAAATGAAAACAAAATTATGGGGTCGAATACCACCATTTTGCAACCTCCAGGGAATTCACAGACCCAGCATATTACCAGCTACTAAGGTCACGAAAAACGAGTGAAACTCAGATATTATTGTGGTTCCTGAGGAAAGAACTCAACACCACTTATATATAGTCTCGCCAAACAGACTGAACATGGGTCTGATGAAGCCTCTACGTCCAATGAAGAAAATGCAGAGAACAGAGGAAAATACTGATCTTCACCGTAAGTAAGCAATCAGCAAAGTCCAGACTTTGGGAAACTCAACGGGTCCAAAACCCAGGTTCCTCAACAGAGAAATTGTAAGAACAAATAACAACAGCGAAAGGAATGGAGAAAAGCACAGATTAAAAGTGATTGAAAAGACATCAAATTACAAAAGTAGATAAAACCCATCATGCCTAGGAATGCACATCCAGGGGACAGAACTACAGAAATTCAAGGAAGTAATTACTATAAAACTTAGGATAGTGTGTACATGGAGGTAGGGCAATGGGGTATGACTGGGAAGGGGTACAGGATGGGGCTTCTAGAGGGTTGGTTAACGTTCCGTTTTATGACACACATGATATTCACAAGGGCGCTTCTGCCATTTAATCTTTATGCACTTTGGGGTGCTCTTCTGTATTTATGTCTCATTTTACAATGAAAAGTTTAGCTTAAAAGGTAAAATAATAATACTATGGAATGCCACCTCGGATTATTAAGGTTGGAATAGAGGTTGGAATAGAGGTTCTGCTGGAATCCAGCAGAACACTTGAAAACCTGGGGCAAAGCAGAGGGTGAAGCCAGAATCAGGGGCCCCGGGCTTGTGAGCCAGGCTGTCCATCTGAGAAATTCAGAAACCTGAATCCTGAGGCAAGTGTGCCGGACTGGGAGGGAGCACAGGGTATCGGCACGTCGTTCGGGAAAGCACCAGGGTTCAGCTTCCCGGGGACAGAGACAAAAATCACCAGCCAGAGGAGGGCAGGTTGGAGAAGGAGAGCACAGCAGAAAGTCTTAAATATACGGCTGCACCTCGTCCACAGCCACACCAGGACTTACGGAACAGAAACAGGCTGTAAACATAAAAGCACTTTAAAAACAAGAAAAGACTCTTTGGAAAATGAGGCGTTTTTCAAGAGAACTGTGATCTTTTTTTTTTTTTTTTTTAAGAACGCATTTGTGAGAACTTTCCTGGAGGAACCCCACATTAATGGCCCATAGGCACCTGTCCTAGAACATCCTCCCTTTCCTCTGCCTGATTCAGATGGCGTGCCTTATGCATCACCTTGGGTCCTCCTGGCCCCATCTGCCCCTGAGGCTGTCCAGCACACATTGGCCTAGCCTCCACTGCAGTGACCAGCGTGGGGGACTCAGGCTGAGTCCCTCAGGGCACACTTTGACAAGACCTGGCCTCGTGCCTCATCGGGCACCTTTGCCATGTAAGATATCACATGCACTGTTTCAGAACATCTTTGGGCAGACCTTTATTCTGCCTACCACATTCCTCTCTCCCTTTCTCTGCTTCCCTGGGATTTCACTCCTCAATTAAATATTCTACACAAGCTATTGGCTCAAGGTCCATTTCTCAGAGAATCTGACCTAAGACAGTTGGTACCAACAGTGCCTTCAGGAAGCAGACCCTCAGGATAGGATTTTGGAAGTGGGTGGCCAGTCTGACAGCAATAGGGACCTGATCACTGATCATGAACAGGATGGTGACCACCTGTGGCACATAGGGGCATCGTAGCTACTGAGGCCTCACCTGTGGTTAATGGAGAGGAGGCATAGGTGGAAGCTGAGGTGTGGAGAGGGGACAGTGATAGTTACAAAGATTAAGTGCAGGAGGAATTCTTTTGATGGCATTAGAAGCTTTGCAAGGAACGTACAGGCTCAGGGAAGCTATTCACCGATTTAGGACACTCATCTCCAGCAACCACAGGGCAGGCTGTGCTGAAAATAAGGCCCAGGTTCTCATTTTATAAGCAGCAGAGCTGCAAGAGAGCTTGAACGTGTAGCCTGATTTCTAAGTCAAAGCCAGAGCTTTCATGAGAAGAGAGTAGGATTCTGCGACAGAGGGGGAGGATTTTAACCTGGACCAGCCTGAGCGTCCCCAACCCCCAAATCCCCTCCCAGAAACAGCCCCACGCCCTGTTAACAGAAGAGACGAGCGACGCTTGCCCAGAGACAGGGCTCACGATGGCCACACCTGAAGTGGGTGTTTCGCCAGAGGCTGCTGCTCTTCTTGATGATGGCCGGTTCCCAAAATCTCTACGGAGCCTTCACAGGCTCCCTCCACCTGCGTCCCTGCTCATTGCCTCTGCTCAGTGCACGGTCTCAGACAGGGCGCCTCCTGGAGAGCCCTCCTATCCACACCTCCTCTTCTGCCACCCTGGGGCCCCAACAAATATCTTCTAGTTTCTTGGGAAAGCCATCTCTCCTCAACCCATAAACTTCCCCAAATTTTCTATCGAGAAAGAGCCCTCTAGTTCCCTAGGATCTGCGGCTCCTGGAAACCAAAGCCAGGCGGAAAGCCTCCTGTAATTTTCTGCTTTGTGCAGTGAGGCAATGAGCTCACAGGAACCTCACTGCTTGGATGTGGGAAAGGACACAGAAGGGAACAATCAGGAAGGGAGACGTGCAATGTCAAAGAATATGAACACATCCCCGTAAAAATAAATGGAAAAGTGACGCAGGCGCACACGAGTCCAAGGGAGGAGCAAAAGTGCCTGTAAGAGACATCTAACCCTACACGCTGGCTGGACCGCAATCACTCTTTGCCGTCTAATTTAAAATAGGAGGTAATAAAAGCAAAACTGAGAGAGACAGGAAAACCAACTCAAGCAACTTATTAGCACAACCTTGATTCCTTCCCGACAGTTTTTGAAAAACTCTTTCATATAACACTGACTCAAAAGGAACAAACTTCAAATTTAAGATAAATAAGTACTAGGGATGTAATGTACAACATGACAAATATAATTAACGCTGCTGTATATCATATATGAAAGTTGTTAAGAAAATAAATCCTGAGTTCTCATCACAAGGAAAAATTTTGTTTTCTATTTCTTTAATTTTGTATCTATTGAGATGATAGATGTTATTACCAAACTTACTGGATAATCATTTCATGATGTATGTCAGTCAATTAATTATGCTTTACACCCTAAACTTATATATTGCTGTAGGTCAGTTATATTTCAATAAAACTGGAAGGGAAAAAAAAACAGAATCAGGGCATCAGGCCAGGCAAAGGTGATTCTCTGGATACCAAAGAGACCACAAGCAGTTGACTGCTATTAAAAAAAAACAGGGAAGGTTGGCAGGGGGGATGAACTGGGAGAATGGGATTGACATGTATACATTACTGATACTATGTATAAAATAGATAACTAATGAGAACCTGCTGTATAGCACAGGAACTCTACTCAAGGCTCTGTGGTGACCTAAATGAGAAGGAAATCCAAAAAGGAGGGATATATGTATGCGTATAGCTGATTCGCTTTGCTGTACAGTAGAAACTAACACAACATTGTAAAGCAACTATACTCCAATAAAAATTTTTAAAAAACAGGTCTTCCCTGGTGGCGCAGTGGTTGGGGGTCTGCCTGCCAATGCGGGGGGCACGGGTTCGTGCCCCGGTCCAGGAGGATCCCACGTGCGGCGGAGGGCCTGGGCCCGTGAGCCATGGTCGCTGAGCCTGCGTGTCCGGAGCCTGTGCTCCGCGGCGGGGCGGGCCACAGCAGTGAGAGGCCCGCGTACCACCAAAAAACAAAACAAACAAACAAACAAAAATTTTAAAAAACAAATATAATGATAATGAAAAGGTTTGAAAAATTGAGAGAATTACTTAAATATTACACAGGGACATGAAGTCACCAAGTGCTGCTGGAAAAATGGCGCCAATAGAGTTTCTCAATACAAGGTTATCACAAACCTTCAACTTGTAAAAAACACAATATCTGTGAAGTGCAATAAAGTGAAGCACAATGAAAATAAATAAATATATATAAATTTAAAATACCACTGACTCAAATTCCTCCAATTATTTCTTGGCCCCATGGAATGACACAGGCTCAGATGTCTTAGGTGAATTTTTTTGATCGTCCTGTTTCAAAAGTATGTCAAAACTCCTTGCTGAAAGACATCAGTAATATCGTAGCAAGGCACGCATCTCTGAATGGAAACAAAAACATGGATATTGGAAAATGATTTTCAAAGGCCCCACATCACGCACACCTTTGTCCTGCACATCCGAATCCGTGCCACACGATCATTTCGCATTTACACGCCCATCCTGGAACAACACTGCCCCAGGAAGGTATACACAGTAGCCTAAAATTGAAAGGCCAGCTTGAACACTGTATCTAACACCAGGACTATTACATGAGTGTCCCAAAATCCAAGCTGCAAGTATAAACCACATTTTTGGTGCATTAATTTGTTCACAGCCCAAAAATCAACCATCCGTCAGCTATTAATCAAGAGGGGGTTTAGGGCAATCCAGATACCTTCAACCATGTGTTGTGGCTGCTACGAGTTGCAGCAGAATAGTTTATCTTCAGCCCGAAGTCTCATTTCATTCATGAAATAATGTAAGTTGATCCCTTAAACTAAAATAGAAGTTGGAGTCTGCCTGAAAGCTTGCATGAATGTGGACTGGAAAGCTCGCCATCTGGAGAATTCTTCTTCCAATCTCTCCACCACTTTAATCATCCTGCCTAATAAACAAGCAGGACTGACCAGAGCTGAACAATGGGGTGTGTCCTGTTAGGGGACCCCAAAGGCATCAACTCATAAGGACATGCTTGAGATGGGCTGGAAGGCATGAATCCCATGAGAGCCAAACAATCATGGACTTCACAGCCCTCATAAAATGGAAAACTGACATATTTTCGACCTAAGTGTCAGCATACATTCAAGCTATTTCTTAAAAAGAGGAAATTAAATTGTGTTTATCAGTCACACTTGACAACTGTCTGGAGATCGTCCAGGATGCAGCAAATCTCAGCAAAAGACTCCTCGTATTCACCAAACAATGGAAACTTCAGCCAAGAACAATGCAAACCGTGTTCGGGGCTGACAATAACCGAAACACAGCCATCCCGCCTGCCAAGCTATCTTATCTTTTTCATTGTAGACGTACAATTATCTGGTACTTTCCTGTGCCATTTTCCTGGAATAAACTAAAGAATGGATATAAGTATATTACCTTTAATGTTTATAAAAGGAAAATAAATCTGTATGTCTTAAAAAGAGACACATGATCCAGGTGGATATCCCATTGAGAGAGAGAGAGAGACAGAGGGGGAATGAGTGTGTACGTTCATATATATCTACAAACATAGATATATATACGAATGTTTCAAATTTCATTTTCAAAATTTATATTGTACAGCACAGGGAATATAGCTAATATTTTATCACTATAAATGGAGTATAACCTTTAAAAATTGTGAATCACTATATTGTACACCTGACACATGTAATATTGTCCAACTATACTTCAAAAAAATTTTTAATAAAAATAAAACTAAAAAAATAAGTTTATCCGTGTATCACATATTTGTCTTAGCACAGTAAGAATCTAGGTTACAGGCACCAAAGAAATATTAAAGGAACCGGAATTTTCATTGTGCACAAACACAAGCCAGAAATCATTTTTAATCATTTACAATGCAAGCGACAAAGAGCGTTTCCATTTCTGACCTATGAGCAAAAATCCTCATCTTGTAGCCCTTTCCCACCTGAGACCCAGGGTGAGCCTGTCTCCTCACGCACTTCTATACACACGTGCGATAGCTTCAGTCATTAAAGCCAAGTAACCGTATCCACCACGATGCACCCGGCTTAGGCAAAGAAAACCCATCGCGCTGATGAAACGCAAAGACACCGCCTCAATAAGCAACACCGTTGAAAGCGGGACTGTCCAATGCTGAATTGCGTGGCTACGTAAAATAAACAGATTCTGTAAAGATGTCTTGCCAGTACCCAACGGTTTACAACTTTGAACACTGGACCTCTGTCTCTTTCTAGTCATCCTTCTGACAGCCTTGCTTTCTTTTATCCTGTGCTACCAAGCGCACTGGACGCTTCGCCCTGCCTATCTCCTTCACACAGGCTAAGGGATCTGGGTCCTCCGACGCTTTCTCTTTGCCAACATCCTGTTTGGATTATTGGTAGAGAGGCTGGATCTTTGGAAAGCTCTCATCTTTGAAGGAGTTGTCAGGCTGCAGTTTTGCAAACTGCAGAGCACAAACACTTCAATATTTACGCTCCTTCTATCGACACTGAGTAAATTAGACTCTGGAATACCTGCATTACCCAAACCATCTGCTTCACGGCATTTTAGAAAATGAGTAGGTGGGGAAAATTCATGAGCCTTTTATCTTATCTCTTGTTGCTAAGGAAACTACTATTTTTTGGTAGGGATAATCCTAGCATCTCAAAAGAACCAGGACACAGCCCTCCTTCCTCTCTTAAAATGAAATCTGTGTCTTCCCCAGAGAGCATTCTCCTAAGTCACACTGGGCCACCTGGTCCCAAAGGACACTTTGAGATTCCAAGGTAGTTGAAAACAGGCAGGGCTGAATTTTCCCTTTGCATTTTCGCCATCAGCCTGTGCCGAATGGAGGAGTCCACAAAGTTTATCTCAAAAAGCGAAACGACTGTTTCCACCCGGTGTGTTTTATAAGGGTTTATTTTGTCGTTCATGCCAATGAGACTCAGGGGAAACGAAAAGATCCATTTTGTCCCATCAAACTGGAAGGCGTTTTACTTGAAAGAAGCCCTTGTGTGATGAAGACAGAATAAAAAATAATTATCTTCAGTTCCCTGGGGATTTCTGCCTGAAAACATAAAAGAGACCCTGCAAGCAGAGTGGGGAACTGCCCACAGATTTCATATCCTCGGGAGTCTTGGAAAACATCACTCCTCCGTGTACACCGCCCACATCTTACCAGAGGGGAGAACACACTGAAAAAAACCTTTTGAAATATGGCATTTGTGGATTGTGAGCTTGTTTCAGTGCAGCGTAAATCCCCAGGAACACATTATGTCCCAGGAAGGCAACTGTGCACAGAACGGAAAATGGCTGTGGACAACCAAGTGACTTGCATTCTGCTTTGGGAGACAATCTGATTCCACCCCCAATCCGCAACAGATTTGCATAATTCATTTAAGGAACACTGGTTTTCATTCTCTGAGGCACAACTGCTGTGAGGGGGGTGGGTGTGGTCCACATCCAGCTTCAACTTTTCTCCTCCACGATCCCCAGAGCAGAGCATTTTTGCAGGCAGTTAAGCCAGGGGGCCCAGATGCTAAGCAAGGACAAACCTTAAAAGACTTTCTGTCTTACGCTTACTGTGAAGTCCAAGAAAGCAATCAGAGAGAGAAATGGTCAAGGATCCCAGCTGGTGATGGCAAAAAGAAGGCATCGTTAAATTTGCATCAATTTACGTACGGATGGTTGGGAAAAAACTGTACTTTGACTCCCGCCCCCCCCCCATTTACAATAAGCAGGGAAATGAGTGCAAAAGGAACTTGAAAGTTTAACTGCAATTTTTAATGTTAACACAAAGCTTGATGTTATCAAGCTCCCCCAATCAATGACATCGATGGCCAATACATGTGAGACCAATACGAGACCCACGCATGGGGCCTACTGACTTGTTTGCCTATATTAAATTACCAACAGCAGAGTTAGGTGAGTGTGTAAAAATTATTACCAAACCTGGTTTTACGTGTCAGAGCAACTCGGTGTGTGGTCTGTTGTTAGGAGCTTGTTTGAAATGCATATGCTCAGGCCCTGTCCCAGACCTAGCAGGTCAGAATCAAGGGCTGGGGTCCACACATCTGTGTTTTAACAAGTCCTCCAGGTGAGCCTGATACACTCTCCAGTGTGACCAGTGTGAGAACTGCTACACTCCAAAATCCCCAATGACCTCATTTCTGTCACTAGTGAACTACGTCTTTGGTTTTTACATAGATTAGATATATTTCATTTCTAGTATCATGTAAGATGCGTCCAGGTCACTGAAATACAGACGATATTAGCCAAGATCCTATGTAACAGGCATTAACTTCATAGGCCAAAATTTACTGAATCCTTGAAGAAGACCAAAAAAAGAAGGAAATAGAAAGGGGAAAGGAAAAAAATTATTTAAGAATTATACTGCCATTAAATATGATGTTTGAGAGGAATATGTAAAAATATGGAGAAATACATTATAATATTAAACTTAAAATGAAGAATACAGAATTATATATCTGGTGTGATCACAATCTTAGAATATAGTCTTTTTTTTAAGACTGGAAGGAGATTCACTAAAATGTTAGCAGTTCATGTCTTCCGGTGGTAGAGACAACAAATGATTTTGTTCCCCCCTCTTTTTACTCGTCTGTTTTTCATAGTTTTTGATCATAACGATGGAGGTATTGCTCTTTTAATGGCAAATACACTTTAAAATACGCATTAAGGCAGGACCGGTTTATAACCTGCTCACGCAAAGATAAGGTGCTTGCACCGTTTTTCACAGTCAAGTTTCTACTCCAGTTGACGTACTCCAGATGTGAAGCAGAACTGAGTGTCTCCTGGGTTTGCTACGAACAGACAGATACAGTGATATTATTTTACTAGACGATGCTGTGGAGTACATCACACACATTAGGAAATGATCCTGACAGCCTAGAAATACTCTGGGGGGTGGGAGGGGAAAAAAATATATATATGGTTCAAGGGGTGGCATGGAAATCACACAGGTGTGCGGCGTGGGTGCACTCTAAAAGAGAGGACCCGTCAGGTTAAGACACCCATCCATAACTCACCCCTCCTGTCTCCTGCCCTAGGTCTCCTGCACTACTTGAGAATGACAGGCAGTTGGGGGAAAGCTAGGGATACAACCCTTCAATCAAGTGACGTCTTGGCTAGTTCCCTAGCTATCGTGTACTGCAGCTTAAAACCATCCCAGTTGTTTCCACTCTTCAAATCTTGTGATCCCAGAAAAGCAGACGTCACACAGATATTCAGAAGCATAGGAAAAGTGATTCCCCAGAATCCCACAAAAGACTGACTTGACTTTAAAAATGTCTTTTTGGCTGCCTCAAAGGAGACTCTCACAGAATCCTTTTCTAAATGAAATGACACCTGCTTTCCCATTCCATTGGTGACTTTGATCATAAATAACAAACAAGAGGCAAGAAGGGTCGCCAGTGAACACGGTGTGGGCTTTAGACTCAGACAGAACGGGGCTGGAGTCCAGGATCTACTTCATCTGGGTCAACTCTCGATTATGCTGCATCCATCAGCTAAGGTTTCCTCTGTTGCGAAATGAGCATAATGATACCTGCTTTACAAGGCCACAGTGAGCACGTGAGGTGCAAAGAATGCACTGTGCCCCTCTAGCACACTGTACCACGGTGGTGGAGATGGGAGTGGATATGGTGGTGGGTACAGGGGTCCAAACAGTAGTAGTGAGTACTATCTGACTCAGGAGAGAAGTCTGTCCCTCAATCCTAAAGGACCAAAAGACAGAAACACCCTGCTAGTGAGTGTATAAACTGGTATTACTTAGGGAAACAATGCACCTCCACCATTGACCTATTCCATCCCTGACTATGATCCAAGAGGAGCTTAGCACACGTGCATAGGAGTCCAGACTGAGAATCCACTGCCAGCAGCACTGTTTGTAAAAGCAAAAGACTGAAAACAATCCAGATGCCCTAACACAGGAGAACGGATAAGTCATCATGGCATAGCTCCCTGGCTTAATACTTAATAGACATCAAACTGAATGAAGGACATCATAGAAATAAAGGCTGAGTGAAAAGAAAAAGGAAGTGCCAATAGGATGCTATTTCTATAACATAAAAGCAAAAGCAGATCACCTATTATTAAGGCACACCCATGCTTGTGATAAAAAGAGGAAGAAATTCAAAGCAAGGGAACGAAAAACCCAATCACAGATTCCGGGCTACTTCTGGGGCGAGGAGGCAGGAAAGATGAAGAAGCAGTATAGGTGGGTAAGTGATTAGCCACTTCCTAATTCCTCTGTTCAGTGGATGTTGAATATATTATAGTATTTAATGAATGTAATGACAAACAAAGCTAAGGCCACGATGGACCCATGATAATAGCATGTCCAACTCCCTCCAGTTGAATTTTTTTTATAATGCTATTTAAGAGGGACAGAACATATTCTCTAAAGGTTGTTCCTAGACTTAGAAAAAATGGCATCAGGAGAGGGGACTCAATGTATTGAAGAGTAATTAAGGGTGCGGGGTGGGGGGCGGGGGGGGAGATAAAAGTTAACAAAGTTACAGAAGTAAAAGCAGCTAAAGCAAAACCAAGAGCTGAGGGCTTCCCTGGTGGCGCAGTGGTTGAGAGTCCACCTGCCGATGCAGGGGTCGCGGCTTCGTGCCCCGGTCCGGGAAGATCTCACATGCCACGGAGCGGCTGGGCCCGTGAGCCATGGCCACTGAGCCCGTGCGTCCGGAGCCTGTGCTCCGCAACGGGAGAGGCCACGACAGTGAGAGGCCCGCGTATCACAAAAAATTTTTAAAAAAAACAAAGAGCTGTGAGTAATGTCTAAGCCATGGAGAGAAAGGATGACAGGTGGGAGTCCCCAGAGTTAAGACACAATAAGCACCAAGTTCACCGTTGGAGAACCACCAGGCTGAAGGCTGGAACGCTCCCACGACAGTATAATGCTAGCACCTCCAACTGTCTGCAGAGCTCCACTTGAAGAAATGCTCTTCTCTGAAGATTTCTTGCTCCAATTAACACCTACACTTCACTTCACATGTATTTTCTAAGATGTTTACCTCCACATTTTCACCTTCCTTTGAAAGAGGAAAAAAGAAACAATCTCCACATCCTAAAAGATGCTGTCACTGCTTGAAAAAAAAATTAAGAGATGGACCAAAGTAGCAATAATTTTTTGCATTTATTGAGCACTTACTATGTGCCCCACACTCTTTAAGTGCTTTTACTCGTGAGTTCACTTAAGTCCTGTTACACTGAGGTGGGGATGCTTAGCATCTCCCTGTGTATTAGACGGAGAAGCCTAGAGACAGGCTGAGGAATGAGATGTTAGATCTCTGTGAAGATGGCCTATCTGGCTGAATTATCTGCTGCCTGAGCCCATTTTCTTATCTGCCCCACAGCAACTGGGACGAGGAGAAGGTGAACTGGTAGGTCTCCACGCCACCCAACTCCCTGGCAATATCCGGGGCAATGCCAAAGCACCCCAGGGCCACCCTGCCTGCCTGGCTTCTTCTCTCCTTTAATCAGTGCTAGGAGCCCAAATCTGAAATTGAAAGGGAAGGAAACAGTTAACGCAATTCCCACCTCACCTCCCCACCCTGGTAAATCGATTGTTTCTCTCACCCTGTGCTCACAAATGAGGACTCCTTGGCTTGAGCATCTATTGGACTCTCCGTACAAAAGAAATGCCCAAACAATACATGTTCAAGACCGTAAGGGTCCAATTAACTCAGGCACTGATTGCTTGGTTGTTCAAAGGAAGGGCATCACTTCTTTTAATCGAAGGGGTGAGAACCGCAAAGATTAAATGCAGTTTGCTGAGGCACTGAGAAGCCTGGGATGATTACATAATTCTAGAATTACGTGAGAACACGAGAATGCTAGGAAGGGGAGCTGGGGATGCCAGGCTTTTAAAAATCCTGATGCCCACACCACATCCCAGAGTGTAACAGCATAATCTCTGGGAAGGCAGGGACAGGGGCCAGGCTCCCCAAGGTGACTCTGGGCTGTTATTACCCAGAAACCTGGAGAGAATGGAATAAAAATAGAGACAATAACTGGAAAAGAGTGGGCAAAAACTCAGATGGCTTTCATTTACAGCGAAGTCAGGGGAACAAAATCAATTATCTCTATGTCTTATACTGAAAAATTTTAATTTTGGACAAACTGTTATACACAAATAGTACTTTACTAAGGGGAAAAAGGAGAGGTTTCATCCAATTATGATGCTTCAGTCTCTCTTTAAGTTTTGATTCTGGACGGAGAGGAAAGATTTCCACAAGCGCTTTCTGTCCTTTGTTATTTGTACAAAGGCACCAGTGAGCGTCAGAAAGGAGACGCAGCTCAAATGGGCCCCTCTCACGCCACCCACCACCTCTTGGGAGTCGGCGGGTGATTTTATCTGTGGAACTCACTTGTTTTGAACTTTATCTTCCTTTGAACGACTACGTTATCTCTATTAATTTTCCAAAGAGAGCTTTAGAAAAAGTTGTTTAGGTTCCTAGAAAAGGAAAATAACCATGTTTCCTAAAATTTACATTACAAATTACATTTCAAACACAATGAGAAAGTCTGTTTATTTTTTTATTCAAATTACATCAACTTTTTTTCCAGAAGTAAATTAAGCTCCAGTTCCCTACTCAGCTTTTAAAAACAAAACCTTTCCAAAACAAACGAAGGCGATATTTCAGATAAATGTATCCTCATTACGTATCTCCTCCATCCCCCTCTATGTAATAAGGATATATTTTGACACATATTTATACATTGTATATAGTATTTCTATATATGTAGTTGGTTAAAGATATATCAAAAATAAGTTATCGGGTTCTATGGATGTAACTGGATACGTACATGTAATTGCATGTAACATTATATATAGATATACATATAATACATTGTTTTTCATAGTTTATATTTTTCACATTTCATTTTATTTACGTAGATACATTTGTGTACACTGACATACATTTCATATACTCAAAATGATTCTGAGCAATGAAATTTAGCATTATAAACTCAGAAAATTACTTTGAGCAGAGACAAAGCTAATTGAATCTTAATTTCGTCTGTTACTTTCAGATGATGACGGACTCTTCTACTCAGTAAAAAACAAGTTAACAAAAAGGAGCTCAGAAAGCTTAGTTTTGTAGAGTTTCGGAGTTATTTACCGAACCTGCTTATATTTAAAAAAAATTTTTTTTAATTAATTTATTTATTTTTGGCTGCGTTGGGTCTTCATTGCTGCGTGTGGGCTTTCTCTAGTTGCGGCGAGCGGGGGCTGCTCTTCATTGCAGTGTGTGGACTTCTCATTGAGGTGTCTTCTCCTGTTGTGGAGCACGGGCTATAGGCGTGCCGTCTTCAGTAGTTGTGGCACATGGGCTCAGTAGTTGTGGCTCGTGGGCTCTAGAGTGCAGGCTCAGTGGTTGTGGCACATGGGCTTAGTCGTTCCACGGCATGTGGGATCTTCCCGGACCAGGGCTCAAACCTGGGTCCCCTGCATTGGCAGGTGGATTCGTAACCACTGCACCACCAGGGAAGCCCGAACCTGCTTATTTAAATCCATCTAAATCCCATTCAGCAGGTTCTAGGTCTATGAAAAAGTACAGCTCAGGCAAGTTCCGTCGAGCCAGGATACTGAGTACTCCCAGAGGACCACCGTCAGACAACAGCATCGAACTTCATGCTGCCTGGATTCATTCACTTGACAAGTTATGTTTCCAGCAGGCTTGAAGAATTCTCTTGAAGTTGAAATTAGTGGGGCAGGAACTGGAGAGCTTTTCCAGCGCCTTCTGGACATTTCCACTCTGTCCTACTTCCGCCTGTGCTTGAGCTAGTTGCTGGCCTACCTGGGGACACTCAGGTACCCACAGATGTTTGCTGATGCCAGTACTGGTCAGCCCGATGGACCAAGAAGACCTCTCCCATGAGCCTCTCAGCACCACTGGCCACTTTGTCTAAAACTGCAACATCCCCGAGCCTGAACATGTGCCGTCCCTCTCCCCCACTCCACATTCCTGCCTGTCTCCCTGTACTATCTAACATGCTGTGCGTGCTAGTTACTGATCATATGGATTTTCTGACTCCCCTGCTAGACTGTAAGTTCCATTCAGGCGAAGACTTAGAACTGTTTGTTCACTGGCAAATTGCAAATGCTGAGAGCCGTGCGTGACAAACAGCGAGGGATCCATAAATATTTGTTGGTTACATGAATAAGCCGGAATGCCATCTGATCAACTGAGATAAAAAGGCAAGAGCATAAGAGGAAAAAGGGAGAAAAAGAGGTCTTGATAATGTTCAAACGGTTCGGCACGCTAGTCAAATTTGTTTTCAGGGTGAAAGAGAGCCCCCATATTCCTTTCAAACTTGTGGACCATTCGTTAGTCATCTCCATGAGAATTTTCCAGAAGAAGCAGGCTTGGGTGTGATTATGTCTAACAGCCCCAATTACCCTGAATTCTTGCCAGAATGAGAAACATTATGGTTTTGTTCATTTTCTTCTCTATATTTGAACTGGCATCAGTAGATGTAAACGTTGAAATGGATTTTATTTTCAATGGACTCATGTTTCCCAGCCTCCTGCCAATCCTTTTATAAGCAGTTACTGATCAGCCTTCGCAAAGCCACGCTTACAGTGGTGTGTTTTTGTTCCACTTATTTCACAGACTGGCAGAATGCACTGTTCTACTTACTTTACAAGCTGCGTATGTTTTTGTTCCACTTACTTTTACCCCGTGGCCTAAGGCAGGGGTTGGCAAACGTTTTCTGTAGCGTGCAGACAGTAACTGTTTGAGGCTCTGTGGGTCACACGCCCCACTGCTGTAGCTCCAACGCAGCCATGGACAATATGTAAACAGGTGGGTGTGGCTGGGCTCCGGTAACACTTTATTTGGGGGCACTGAAATCTGACTTTTATCTAATTTTCACATTTCAGGAAATACTATCTTTTGACTGAAAAAAAGAAAGACATTTAAAAAATGCCAAATCCATCCGCCTGTGGGCCATGTAAAAACAGGCAGCGGGTAGGGGTATATTTTGCCAACCCCTGGCCTAAAGGTAAAAGGATTTCTTGAAGTGGTTCTTAACCTTGAAAAGGTGTTTTCCAGATTCTTCTTTCAGTCTCTATCCCCTAAATGCAATTTGCCACAGGGAAGTTCTCTTCAAACGGAAAGACGGGAGCTGCTGCATGAACCCATGGCACAAGAAGGTAGATTCTGACCAGAGGACCTGAGCTTCACGTGTTCACCGCTTTCTGCTCCTTGGAGCTCTGGAGCCTACACCTATACCTGAGGCCCACTTAAAAATATCAGCGGATGACCAAAGAGATGTTAAGTAGACAATCATCCGTCATCTCTTCCAAAAGTGTTCAATGCTGCTTCCTCTGGGTTCCCAGAGTCTTTGTTCATCTCTGCCCCGAAGTCCCTCCTAATCACACGTGCAGCTCCTTGAGGGCAGAGCAGATTGAAGCCTCATTCCCCCCAGCCCCAGAATCCTGCCTCAGTACCTAAGATGCTCAGTACATGTGTATTGAATGCCATTTCCTCACCTTAATCAGAACTGACCAAGGATCGTCCAGTGCAGAGCTGAGGGAAGACAGCTTCCTGAAGTATGTTTCATTGAGAACAAACACAAAAGAATTTGACCATGTGGGAGGGTCTCTGGGACTTGTGCCCTGTGGATTGGGGAAAGAACCCCTTTTAGAGATCACTGTCAACGTGGAGAATGGATTCACTGACTGGACAAAATGGGAAGCTACTGGCAAAGATAAAATGCACAGGTGTCTTATAACAACGGCTCTACTTCCTCTGTCTCTCATCTCGGTCTCTACGGCTTGCCATCACCGCCCCTTTCTCAGGGGCCCCAAGCGTCAGCTGCTAGCAAAGGTGACTAATCAAGTTACAGTCAAGAGGGTCGAGTATACTGGTACTCATACTATCACCTGTGGATGGCCACTGAGATCATCTCAAGGAAGGGGATGCCTATACCCAGCCTCACCAAAACAGCACGTGCTCCAACAGGAAGCATCTTTGGCCAATCAAACGTAAGCATGGTCAGAGCACAGCTGCTCCTGCAATGCCCCTCTCTTCACCTCCTCACCCTGCTAGAGGCGCTCTTTCCTTCCACGTTGCCCGAAGTGGGTCACTGTACTGACCACACACGAAAAAGTACTTGCAATTTTCACCAACCTTTTTTTGAACTGGAAAATCACACTGTGCTCATTTTGCCTCTTACATGGATTAGAAGGAAAACCACTAAGTGGGTAGCCTCAAACCAATACTGGTCAACTGCTAGTACTGTACATATTAATGGAGTTACTGGTGGAACTCTGTAGGTTGTAGCTACAGTAATGCTTTTTTGCTGGACTTGAAGAAACAAGACATCACGAGTACCGCAGCGACAAGGAAATGAATTCTACCAACAACTGAGAAGCCTGGAAGAGGATCATTCCGTAGTCCAGTCTCCAGATGAGAACACAGCCCAGCCAACACCTTGACTGCAAAGTGAGACGCTGCCAACTCTGAGCAGAGAACCCGGCTAAGCCCTGCCCAGACTTACGACCCACAGGAAATACGAGAATAAATGGCTTTAAGCAATTACTTGGTAGTAATTTATTATGTAGCATAGATAGCTAACACAGCAACTCTAGCAAATGCCCAATAATAATGAGGATGATGATGATGATGTAGGTATTGCAGCGCTTATGAAATGCACAAACACATCTTGGTTTTGCCACTGGTGCGTGATTCCCACCTTACTCAGTGGGCGAATGAAAATAACACAGAGAGTAAAAACCCAGCATTGGAATTTTAGTGACACCAGTTTGAAGACTGCTTTGTCCCCTTTCTTGCTGTGTATCCTTTGGCAGTCTTACCTCTGTGAACGCTGTACCACAGAGGTAATAAGAATACTTACCTGATAACACTGGTTCTCAAACGTGGCTGCCCACGGTACTCAGGTGGAGAGCTTCACAGATGCTGGTGCCCACCCTGTCCACAGGGATTCTGATGTAATGGTAAAGGGTGGGGCCTGGACACGGGGAAGTTCACAAGCTTCCCCACGGGATTCTGATTGGCAGATGGGCAGCAAAGCTGGAAACCAGCTGCCTGTGGAGTCGCAGTGAGGAGTAAATTGCACAGTGAGGACTTCCAACGGTGAGCGCTCAGGAAAGGTCGCTTTAGTTATTACCCTTGTTTGGGAGAGGACGGAAGCTTAAGGTGAGAGCATTGAATGGCCCAAGGTCACACGTTTAAGTAGGAGCGCTAGCATCAAAATACAGCTTATCCTTATCACACCTGATTTAAAAGATCCCCGGATATCACTCTAGGTCTCTGTTCCTTAATTTTGGCCAACATTAGGTCCTCAGAAAGAAACCAGTGTAACAGGGGTCAGTACACTGCAGCCTGTGGGCCAAATCCTGCAATTGCCAACTTTTGTAAAAAAAAAAAAGTGTAATAAAGTTGTACTGGAAGTTACCAATTCATTTATTGCTTTTGTGCTACAACAGCAGAGTTCAGTAGTCAAGACAGAGCTGAAAATATTCAGTATCTGGCCCTTTGTAGGAATGCTTTGTTCAGTCCCGCAATAAAGAAACAGTAACCAAGATGAAGGTTTATCGGGGTTGGTGACCTAACTGGTCTCCATTTAGTCTATGTGGATTTTCCCAGAACATTAAAGAGAGGATACACTTGAATAGCTGAAACGCTTAACTCCCCGAGGAAGCAGACTGAGGCCACAGGACGTGTTGGACCGGCTCAGATCATTAAGGCCCCTCAGGAACCAGAGGGTAAATGGGATCCAGATTTTCTACCCTCCACACAGTGCTGCTTCCAAGCTACTGCAATTCAACAGAAATAAACCAGTTAAATGGGGGGGGGGGGCGGGGGGCGCGAGGGGGGAGGCAGTAATTTCCTTCCGTTTTCTGTTTGTTTCGGCAAAATCACCAATAATTTCAATGGACTGGACAAAACCAGTGCAGATTTTAATAAGAAGAGATCTGTTCTAGAGTTAGATGCTAACTCTCTGCAATAATGTAAACAACTTCCTTCTGCTGTTTTGAGAAGGTCTAACATAGCAGACCTCCAAGTGGGACAAATGCCTGTTTAAAATCTTTGAGGAACTGCTTCATTCTATTCAGCTCCGAATGGGTGGAATGAGCTCTGTTTTAAATGGAGAATTTTCTCTTTGTGTTATCAATCCCACTGTTCCAAGTGGTGTAAGCCTTCCCTGTGCTGGACAAGCAAGTGCTGGTCAGCTGGAGCATAAGGAGAAAATCACCTCGGGGAGCTGCCTGTCTTCCTTTGAAGTCTCCTGCCTGCTGGTTATCACATTGCAGATATTTCCTGGGGTCAAAAATTACTGAATTTCAAAATTTTTTTTTTTTTTTTTTTTTTGCGGTATGTGGGCCTCTCACTGTCGTGGCCTCTCCCGTTGCGGAGCACAGGCTCCAGACGCGCAGGCTCAGCGGCCATGGCTCACGGGCCCAGCCGCTCCACGGCACGTGGGATCTTCCCGGACCGGGGCACGAACCCGCGTCCCCTGCATCGGCAGGCGGACTCTCAACCACTGTGCCACCAGGGAAGCCCTCAAAAATATTTTTAAATCACTACTTTTTTCCAAATGTCCCCTAGATACATTTACTTTTTATTATTTTTTTTATTGGAGTATACTTGGTTTACAATGTTGTGTTAGTTTCTGCTGTACAATGAAGTGATCAGCTATATGTATATGTATATCCCCACTCTTGGACCTCCCTCCCCTGCCATCACACCCATCGAGGTCGTCACAGAGCACCAAGCTGAGCTCCCTGTGCTATACAGCAGGTTCCCACTAGCTATCTATTTTACACACGGTAATGTATTTATGTCAAACCTAATCTCCCAATTCGTCCCACCCTCCCCTTCCCCTACCCCATATCCACATGTCCATTCTCTACGTCTGCATCTCTATTCCTGCCCTGTAAACAGGTTCATCTGTACCATTTTTTCTAGATTCCACATATATGCATTAATATACAATATTTGGTTTTCTCGTTCTGACTTACTTCACTCTGTATGACAGCCTCTAGGTCCATCCACCTCACTACAAGTAACTCAATTTCGTTTCTTTTTATGGCTGAGTAATATTCCATTGTATATATGTGCCACATCTTCTTTATCCATTCATCTGTAGATGGACACTTAGATTGCTTCCATCTCCAGGCTATTGTAAATAGTGCTGCAATGAACATCGGGGTACATGACTCTTTTTGAATTATGGTTTTCTCAGGGTATATGCCCAGTAGTGGGATTGCTGGGTCGTATGGTAGTTCTATTTGTAGTTTTTAAAGGAACCTCCATACTGTTCTCCATAGTGGCTGTACCAATTCACATTCCCACCAGCAGTGCAAGAGGGTTCCCTTTTCTCCACACCCTCTCCAGCATTTAATTTTTTAAAGTATATTTCAATGAGCCATCTGTTTTTAATAAGAAGCTTTCCAACTTTCTGTTGCTCATCTGTAGAGTGAGAGGAATGAACTGGATGATCTCTCAGTCCCCTTCCCTCTCAAACTCGGTGTGATGACGTACTTTTACCGAAGACATTCATCTAGATAAACAACTGCAAGCCTGTGCATTGTCCCGGGTAAGGATTAGAGGTGGTACGATTAAGTACAGATGCTACACATAAGATTTTGTGCATGTTCTGTGAGACCAGTTGTCTGAGCCCATAAATAAGATGGACAGCTGGTCCTCATTCCCAAGGAGTAAACACTGGAAGACAACACTGAAATGCACAAAAATAAGGATACAGAACATACGTGGGGGAAAAAATTCTCAACCATTGAGACCTGTTTGTTCTCCTAGCAAGAAGCACTCCACAAAAAAAAATTAAAAATTGATCTGGTCCCAAAGAAAGGAAAACTGCAACTTCAAAGCTTGTAGAAATTGTTTTTGGTGCTAAAAGTACACACAGCATGATGCTGTTTTATTTAGGGCGCTGGCCAACGGGCGTTTTTGGTAACTCAAGTGTGGGCCCAACCCTAGGAGGAGGAGGAAACAGGGATTACTCTGCTCTGCACAGTGAAGCAATGGGCACTCATCGTTGGGTCCACAGAGTCTAAGTGGTTGCATAATGTATTCATCTTCTACTTCTACATGTGACTTGAAACAGCACGAACTTATCATCTCAGTTTCCATGGGTCCAGAGCATGAACATGTGTGACCTGAGTCCTCTGCTCAGGGTCTCGCCGGGCTGTGGTCTCATCTGAGGCTCGGGTTGCTGGCAGAATTTGGTTCCTTGCAGGGACAGGACTGAGGCCCCGTTCTCATGCTGGCTGTCAGCTGGTGGCCACTGAAAGATCCTGGAAACTTCCCACAGTTCCTTTCCACGTGACCCTGTCCATGGGCCCCCTGAGGCTTCCAATCACTGCGACTTCGGGGAGGGTCCAGTTCCTTTTAAATGATCTCCAGAAGGGGTCAGGCCCGCCCTGATACTCTGCCTTTAGACTGACTCAATACTGAGGGATCACTAGGTCACAGCAGTGATACTGCAACCTAGCCACAGGTTCTGCTCACACCTAAGGGGAGGGAGGGGGCCACACAGGGGATACACGCCAGGGAGCAGAACACGGCGAGCCATTCAAATTCTGCTCACCAACATATACAGTGGGCCTAGGCAAGAAACAGTTACATGCGCAGACCATTTCTGTTCAGAGGAGAGGTCGACGCCTGTTCTTGGTTAACAGGAAACTGTGAGTGAGGAGGAGGGAGGCTGTATAACAGGAGTGGGCCCGACTTGTGGATAAACTTGAAGCCAGGCAGTATACTGGATGCAATCCAGTGAGCCTCAGGAATCCAACCACCAGTCCTGTGCTATTCAAAGTGGGGCCTGTAGGCTGACCCTGCAGCCTCACCTGGGAGCTAGTAAGGGACATAGCTTCTCAGGCCTCCAGCCTAGACTTACTGAACTAGAATGTCTCAAGAAATATGGTCAGACCCCGAGAGAGCGACTGCTTAGCCTTCTCAGCAGCTGAATGTTCTCATACACGTCAAGAGCGTGTCTGCTACTATCAAGGAACTCGCAAGGAAGCCGTGTATAAGCTCTGTTTTCTTGGCATCAGCAAAGCTGATGGAGAATGGAAACTTTTGGTCAATCTAATGATTTTAAAAACAGAAGTTCAGCAACTCAGCTAATGAACTGTGTATAAGTGTGTCCTGAAGACGATCCCTAAGCACTGTTCAACTGGGAAACCCATGATGCTGGGACTCCTTTGACACACGACAGTCATGGGAACATCCCACAGGGCAGGAGGGGGCAGAAGCAGGGTCACCTGGAGGTTAGGGGTTGAGACACAGGCATCTCACAAGCCTGGAGTGGAACTCCAGCTCCCCCACCCGTCAGCCTCTCCAAGTCCCAATTCTTCTCATCTATACAAAGGGGACAATGCCAGCACCATCCTTCCTTAGTGAGGATCAAATAATTCAGACACCATTCAGCAATAAGAAGACAACCCAACTGAAAACGGACAAAGAATTTAAATAGACACTTCTCCAGTGAAGATACACAAATGCTCAACAAGCACGTGAAAAGATGCTAACATCATTAGCCATCAGGAAAACAGAAACCAAAACCACAATGAGACAGCGCTTCACGTCCGCTGGGACGGCTGAAGCCAAACTACGGGCAGTAACAAGTGCTGGTGAGCATGTGGCGAAACTGGAATCCTCGCACACGGGTGGCAGGAGTGCACAGTGTACAAACAGTCTGGCAGTTCCACTAAAGGTTAAACAGAGTTACCACATGACCCAGGTATAAACGCAAGAGAATGGAAAACATATGTCCACACAAAAATTTACATGTAGAAATTCATAGAAGCAATATTCATAACAGCCAAAACGTGGAAACAACCCAAATGTCCCTTAGCTGATGAGCAGATAAACAAAACGAGGTCTATTCACACAATGGAATATAATTCAGCTATAAAAAAACGATAAAGTGGGCTTCCCTGGTGGCGCAGTGGTTGAGAGTCCGCCTGCCGACGCAGGGGACACGGGTTCGTGCCCCAGTCCGGGAGGATCCCACATGCCGCGGAGCGGCTGGGCCCGTGAGCCATGGCCGCTGAGCCTGCGCATCCGGAGCCTGTACTCCACGGCGGGAGAGGCCACAACAGTGAGAGGCCCGCGTAACGCAAAAAAAAAAAATAAAAAAACGATAAAGTACTAATCCTTACTACAACATAGATGAGCCTTGAAAACATTATACTAAGTAAGGGAAGGCAATCACAGAAGACCACAAATTATATGATTCCATTGTATGAAATGTCCAGATGTCTAGGCAAATCCATAGGGACAGAAAGTAGATCAGTGATTACCAGGAGCTGGGAGAAGAGAGGAATGGAAAATGAATAAAATTACAATGGAAATATTGTGGAATTAGATTGCAGAATTGTTGCAAAACTTTGTGAATATACTAAAAACCACTGAGTTATACAAAGCAAAGGTTCTGGTATGTAAATTACATCTCAATTTTTAAAAATAGAAAAATTCACAAAGGTAGATCTTATCAGTGTCCCTAGCACACAGACCATGAATAAAAGCTACCTTAACACAATAAAGAGACTTGGTGGCAGTATGAAATGAGGCTGCCACTATGAAAAACAGTATGGTAGGGACTTCCCTGGTGGCGCAGTGGTTAAGACTCTGCGTTCCCAATGCAGGGGTCCCAAGTTCCATCCCTGGTCAGGGAACTAGATCCCAGACGCATGCTCCAACCAAGAGTTTGCATGCCACAACTAAGGAGCCCACATGCTGCAACTAAGGAGCCTGCCACAAGTAAGACCTGGAACAATGAAAGAAAGGGAGAGAGAGAAGGAAGAAAGGAAGGAAGGAAGGAAGGAAAGAGAGAAAGAGAGAGGGAAAGAGGGAGAGAGGGAGAGAAGGAGAGAAGGAGAGAGGGAGGGAGGGAGGAAGAAAAGAAGGAGAAAAACAGTATGGTAGCTCCTCAATAAATTAAACATAGAATTATCATATGATCCAACAATTTCACTTCTGGGCATATACCCAAAAGAAGTGAAATCAGGGTCTTAAATAGATATCTGTAAACTCATATTCACAGCAGCATTATTCACAACAGAAAAAAGGTGGAAGCAACCCATGTCCATTGATAGACGAATAGATGAACAAAATGTGGTAATACATACAATGGAATATGATTCAGCCTTAAAAAGGAAAGAAATTCTGACACACACGACAGCTTCGATGAACCCTGAGGATATTATACTACATGAAATGAGCCAGTCACAAAACAACAAATACTGTATGATTCCACTTATGGCAATACCTAGAGTACTCAAACTCATAGAGACAGAAAGTTAAAATAGCGGGTGTCAGGGCCTGGTGGAGGGGGAATGGGAAGTTATTGTTTAAAAGGTACAGAGTTTCCACTTGGGAGGATGAAAAAATTCTGGAGATGGATGGTGATGATAGTTCCACAGCAGTGTGACTACACTTAATGCCACTGAACTGTACACTTAAAAATGGCTAAAACTGTAAATCTTTTTTTTTTAGTTGAGTGAAAGATTCTTTAAATTCTATGTGCTATGAATATTGGGGTGTGTGTCTATTTTCAAATTAGAGTTTTTGTTTCTCTCGGATATATACCCAGGAGTGGAATTGCTGGGTTATATGGTAGTTCTATTTTTAGTTTTTTGAGAAACCTGCATACTGTGAAACTGTAAATCATGTGTATTTGATCAATTTTTAAAAGTTACAAATAGAGGTAAACAGATGAAGTACTGTGGATGGAGGCTATAATGTCTTTTTTATAAATTCCTCAATAAGCAAGTAAGAGTAAAACAACCATTATGTTTGTCTTTTATAAAATAATGAGAAATTATAAATATATCCCATCACTGCAGTGGGTCAAGGACCACAGTGCATTCCCAGGAACATCACTGAGTGCCTCCAGGTTTGGGGTGAGGTGGGCGGGCCAGGGGGCAGGGTGAGGGAGTAGATGATGTCTGCTTTCTGGGGAGCAAATCACCTGCCACCTCCGCTCTGAAATATGTGCACTCCAGCTTTTCCGCAGCTGCCATCTGAGTCGCGTTCCCAGAAGAGACGTCTCAGGTTATCTTTGGAGCCGCATGAACCAGGCTCAACCCAGAAGCGATCATCAGAGAGGGGCTGCTTTTCAGAGAACATGTGGACACCTGGATCCCAGAGACCACATTTCGAAAGGCTAGAAAGAGCTATCCAATTACGGGTTAATGAAGTCTTCGGAAAGATAACTATACATCGTCAAGATGCTAGGTCTTCGCATAGTAACTACTTGCCTGGAACGAGTAGTGAATTTTCTTCATAGAAATGTTTATCTGGTCAGCCTGTTAATAGTTTTATTCTTCATCAAAGAATTTCAGCAAATGCTATACATGCAGAACAAAATAATAATAATCATTTAAAGTATTCAGGAAAGTCCTAAAATTCCCAAAAGACACTATAATTATACAAGAGTTCTGCTCTAGTATGGCTAGTTTTATTTCATCAGATGCAATACTTCTTTGGTTTGTTTAATACCTCATCTTATACCACAAGAGAAATTTATGGGGGGGGGGAAATCTCTTATGATACACACCTACTGCTTATTTTCCAATTTCTCATACAAGCTGTGGTGTTTGCTCTATCAGCTTCACAAAATGAGTGAAAAGACCAATAAATATTGACCATGTCTCTAGCAGACAATATATATACAATATACACAATGAAAAATTACTTTTTAAATTGTTTTCACACGCAAAATATAATGTTCAACAGATTTTTTCACTGATTAAATAAAATTTATGCATCATATAAACTCAGTCCCACTTTTTAAATACGACTTGACTTCTAGTTAAATCTTGCAAATTTAACCCATGCATTAATCTCTGTCCCCGCCCACAGCTTAGCAAAATGAGAATAAAGGAATAAAAAGAGAGTCACGAGAATTTAAAGAAGAGAAGAGACAGCAGCAGACAACAGTTGCCAACAAAAGGTGCTGAAACTGGAAAGCAGATGTGAGCAGTTCGCAGGGCAGAGTACGCTGAACGCCCAAGATCCAGAAGAGCAGGGGCCAGGAATGCTCAAGCCCGTAACCCCAGAAAGATTCAGGTGACAGATGCCAGATATCAGGTAGCAGGTGTGGGGCTGAACACCAGGGATGAGCTGTAGGTCAGTCTAGAAAGACTGGCCCACAGGTCACCTCAAAGTCCACATGTTTAAAACAACAACGCACTTTCTCGAAACCAGCTGCCTGCCAGTCTGCTTGACTACTGCACCTCTATTCTTCTGACCACCAGGCTTCAACCCCACAGTTATGCATGTACACGCCTCTTCAACCGCCACATCTACCAAGAGCCAGAGCCCTGCTGACTTTTTTCCATGAAAGGTTTCCAGGATCATGGAAGCCTCCATATGGCCCCCAATTGTCTTGCCTCCTGGAATTCATATCCTAGTGTAACCAGTTCCCACATTAAATCAGGGCTTACTTGACTGATCAATTCAATACTACAGAAGTGCTCCAAGACCAGGTCAGCTTTCACTTTGACCTCTTGAATCACCTTTTCTGGGCATGACCGGCTACCAGGTCATGAGGACCCTCAAGCATCCACAAGAGAGCCTACCTAGAAAGGAACTAATTTCTCAGCACCCAGTTGTGCGTGCGCCATCTTGAAAACAGATTTCTCAGCTCCAGTCAAGCCTTCAGATGACAGCAGCCCCAGGTGACATCTATTCTGTGCTCCCTCTATTTCTGCTATGACTCTCAGTATCCTCCTAGACCAGCATCAATGACTAGTTAGCTCAGGTTTTGTTCTTTTTTTCTTTTAACTTTTTATTTTGACATAATTATATAATCACAGGAAGCTGCAAAATAGTTCAGAGTCCTCTGTACACTTCAGCCACCCGATGCTTACATCGTATATAACTATAGGACAATATCAACACCAGGACGTGAATAAAGCAAAAGGGAAAATTATCTCTTTTCACCTGAACTTTACCTAGTAACTATGCAACTTAGTAACTTAGCAAGTTACCTATTATCTGAGAAGCTCAGTTTTGTCATATATAAAATGGGGATGACAGTTCCTGCTCTAAAGGTTTTTGGGAGAATTGAGATTATATTCCCAAAACATCTAGAACAACACTGAGCTTGGCACAGAGAAGTCAATTAATGGCAGCTGCTGTGATTATTCTGTAGGTTTTTCACAATGAAAAACAAACAGTGAGTTCTCAACTCCCATACACTGATTATCATTCTCTCTCTCTCTGGGATCAGTAGAAATGACACTGGATTTTTCTTTAAAAGTGCCACAAGACTTGACATCATCAAGACTTCAAGGATAAAGAAAACATACTTCAGACACTTAGGAAACAAAGGCAAACCACCTACAAAATAAGAAAAAAAATTATACTTCTCTGCAGCAACACCGAAAGCAGTCAGTAATGGAGCAATGACTATAACATCTCGAAGAAAGAAAAGAGAGACCCACACAAAATCCAGTCAAGATGTCACTCAAGCAAAGAGTCAACATAGAGATATTCTCCAGCACGAAAGAATTCAGAGAACACAGACCCCACGAGCCCTCTTGATAAAGCCGCTTTAAGATGAAACCCAGGCAAATAAGAGACAAAACTAAAACCTCACAAATGGAGACTTTTTGGCCAAACAACGGGCAATAAGCAAAGGATCCATTTAAAAAGAACTAACGTTAAGTCACTGTGAGAAGTATCGTTACAGAGCACAATATGACTGGTATATTGGCCTGGCCAAAAAGTTGGTTCGAGCGAACTTCTTGTCCAACCCAATATAAACTGTCACAGCATGAAAATAATATAATAATGTAGAAAATCAGAAGTGAAAATGGAAAGAAGTGTGAAATTGTTAATGTCCTCAAATTTCATAGCAGGAAATCAATCAATATCTAAAATTGAAAACTGTAACTTGAAGACACATAATGTCCTCAACTTCTTAATGTTATTCATAATCTACTTCCTTAACCTTAGATTAGTCCTTTAGGAGCTAATATCTCTTGCAGGAAAAAAAAAATCATCTATCTGAAGTTTAGCTCTTCTCTCAGTTCAAAATCAGTTTCATTTCTTCCTGTGAAATCCAGTGAAGTTAATTATAATACGTTCACAAAATTGGATAAATACCACACACCAAAATGAAAACGTATTTTCCTGTAATTATCTGTCCACCTTCCACCCTTCCTTCTAGAGATGGACTTTCAAAGGTGTTCACCGTGACGGTTACCCAATGAGGGTGATGTTTACTTCTAGTTGGTGGAGATTCTGGGTGGATCTTTTATTTAATTCTTTGTCAGTTTCTGTATTGCTTCATTTTTATAACAATTCCCTGTATTCTTTTAAAACAAGGAACAAAGTCATCATGACTTGGTCTCTCATGCAGCCTTTTCTATTTTTATTCCAAGTACTGCTCAAATTGTGTAAACTAGAAAGAAAAGTGGGTTTTGATCTGATTTATTCATGCTGTCATCTACGAAAACCCAACTGTGCTGGTACAAGTCCAGCTCCTTGCCTATTGTTGCATACAAGTGGCCACCGACAGCAGCAGCAGCATCATACTGGAGCCCAGAAAGAAAAGTCCTCAGTGGTTGGTTTTGAGCCTGGGTTTTGTTTTCTCTATTTAAAAGCCTACTTCAGGATCTCTATCACCACACTTGCTTCTACAAGATGTGTGAATTGAGACCCAAAAGAGTTAAATTCTGAGATCCTAGATGAATCCATGTTCCTGCTTTTTTGGCTTCTATACAAAGATTCTACTCTCTCTGAAACTTAGAGCAAATAAGTAGGACTTTTGTGGTAAATTCTTGGTTAATTTTCACATAAACAAACAAAAAATCCCTACTTTTGGAAATTTTTCAAAGGTGCTTCAGTCAATAAAATTCAATTCCAATTTGTATCTCCTATCAACAAAACTGAAATTTTCCTTCAATGTGACAGAAAGGAGTATTTCTCACAAGCTGCTGAATCACAGGCTAAATTTCTGTCAGGTAAGCTCTCCTGGAACAAGCTAGAAATGCTGACTTCCACAAAATCCAGGAAGGATGGATGTGTGTGGCTGACAAATTCAAACCAACGTGCAGCACTTAGATGACAAGCCAGTGTGAGTCTGAAAGGACACTGACCTAAACAAAACCCCAAAACAAAGTTAATGGAAATCTATGTGTTTCAAGAGATTCAGAATCCAACTGTGAGTGAAACCCAATGGAAACTTGCTGAGAAGAGAAAGAAACTCACAGTGAAGGAAACTATAAACAAAACAAAAAGACAATCCTCAGAATGGGAGAAAATATTTGCAAACAAAGCAACCAACAAGGGATTAATCTCCAAAATATACAAACAACTCATGCAGCTCAATATCAAAAAAACAAACAACCAAGTCAAAAAATGGGCAGACGATCTAAACAGACATTTCTCCAAAGAAGACATACAGATTGCCAAAAAGCACATGAGAAGATACTCAACTGATTATTAGAGAAATGCAAATCAAAACTACAACGAGGTATCACCTCACACCAGTCAGAATGGCCATCATCAAAAAATCTACAAACAACGAATGCTGGAGAGGGTGTGGAGAAAAGGGAACCCTCTTGCACTGTTGGTGGGAATGTAAACTGGTGCAGCCACTATGGAGAACAGTATGGAGTTTCCTTAAAAAACTAAAAATAGAAGTACCATTTGACCCAGCAATCCCACTCCTAGGCATATACCCTGAGAAGACCATAACTGGAAAAGATGCACGCACCCCAATGTTCACTGCAGCACTACTGGCAATAGCCAGGTCATGGAAACAACTTAAATGTCCATCAACAGATCAATCGATAGAGAAGATGTGGTACATATATACAATCTAATATTACTCAGCCATAGAAAACAAAACAATGCCATTTGCAGCAACGTGGATTGTCACACTGAGTGAAGCAAGTCAGACAAAGAAAGACAAATATCATGTGATATTGCTTATACGTGGAATCTTAAAAAAAAGGGTACAAATGAACTTATTTACAAAACAGAAGTAGAGTCACAGATGTAGAAAACAAACTTTTGGTTACCAGGGGGTAAGTGGGGAGGGGAGGGATAAACTGGAAGATGGGGAGTGACATATACACACTACTATATATAAAATAGATAACTAGTAAGAACCTACTGTATAGCACAGGGAACTCTACTCAATACTCTGTCATGACCTATATGGGAAAAGAATCCAAAAAAAGAGTGGATATATGTATATGTATAATAGATTCACTTTGCTGTACACCTGAAACTAGCACATTGTAAATCAACTCTACTCCAATAAAAATTTTTTTAAAGAAAGAAAGAAACTCAGAGGGCTCTAAAGGCCCATTCCCTCCCTGCTTTGAGTAGCTCAGCAGAAGCCTCAGCAGAAGGTCTGTGGAAGCCATGCTTTCTCACCAGGCACTGTCTCACCCGTGTGCTCCCAATAATTAGAGTCGCCCCCTCCCATCTCCCTCTAAGTGTGTGGGGTGCAGTGCTGTGAGGTCCCACCCGCGCTGTGGCTGGGCTGCACTGCACAGCTACACGTCCTCTCTGTGAGGTGCAGGAGCTTCAGGGGTGGGGTGCACTGTGTTTGCTCTGCCTGCGGTTCCTCTTATAGCCTGGTACATGGTCATGGAAACACAAGGTGCTGTGTGTGTGTGTGTGTGTGTGTGTGTGTGTGTGTGTATCCCCAGGAATCCTTTCTGTGATACATATTATGAATGTATATTATATACATGTACTACATCACCAGTTGCACTAACGGTGTCTGTATGTGCAGTATGTGTTTGTGTGATGTTATTTTTGTTTGAGCAAAAATTCAAATTATTTGCATATGCTTCAAGAACCCCACAAAAAGTGCTGAATTCTGAAAGGTAAAAAAGAGCTTCATTACAGGGCAATTCATGCCCCTGGCCACATAAACCCGCCATGACCATGTCAAGTCATACTTCAGTGTATTTCCTAGAGGGGGGGAAGAGCCTGTTCAATCCAGAAGCAAAACGCATCTCTAATGTGCCAACATGTGAACATAAAAGCTTTGCATGTAAATGTGTGTGTCACATCTGCCCTTGGGCACATCTGAGAAGTAAGGAGAGCCTGTCTTTCTGCCTCCTTTTTTCTATCCTTCCCCTCATTCCTGGGACCTACCTCCCAGGGCCCTCAGGAATCCATGTCCCTCAGGCGTCCTTCTTCCCCAACCAAACCTCATCTCTCTACAGGAAAGAATTTGAAAAATGCATTCAGGGGAAGCTTTAACGCCAGTTAAGGTAAGTATTTGCAGGAATGTGTTGCATATGCACCTCTCTATTAAAGTAACCGGTTCTTTTTAAGTGCTCAGAAGAGGTTTCTGCACTAGAGGAAGCTGCTCAGAAAATGCTCGGAAGTCAGAATAAAACTCCCTCTCCCACAGGTCTTCACGTTTTAGCAAAGATGAAAGCTCAAACCCAGGCAAAGAAACGCTAATGGAGAGACATCCTCTTCCCGTAGGCGGAGGAACATTTCTGAATCAGTGAGGCCTTTTGTAGGTCCCCCAAATGCTGCACAGGCGTCCACCTTCCTCCTGGGGCTGCTGGACTGACAGGTTCATTCGCCCAGGTTTCAAACAATCTGTTTATCCTTTGATCCGCAGCAGGGATTCCCAAATTGTGTGTGTTCGGCAGAATGTTAACACACAGGATAAAGGGATCCTTGGTCAAATAATTTTGGCAGACACAAACAAAATTAAGTCCCTGTGTCTACTTCAGACTTGCCAAGTGTTAACCAGGCTCAGGGGCACTCAGGAGCTTCAAGAGGAGAATGTCTTCCTTGATGCCTCTCAAAATTAACCTCTCTTAGCTCTAAGCTTTGAAACACAGATCTTATGTGGTGGTTCTAACATTTAGGTTCCCAGTGGACAAAATAATCATCTTGGGAGCTGCTGCAGCCACGGAGTTGCATAAGGTCTGCTCTTCCCACAGCAGATCTGCTGCGGTGAACACAGTTGAATGGTATCATTGAGAAAATGCACCCATTCAACAAAACACCATAGACTAAGTGGCTTATAAACAACAGATATTTATCTCTCACAGTGCTGGGGGCTGAGAAGTCCAAGATCAAGGTACCTGAAGAGCAGGTGTCTGGTGAGGGCCTTCCTGGTTCTCTCTGTGCCCTCACCGGGTGGAAGGGGCAAGCGATCTCTCTGGGGCCTCTTTTAGGAGGGCACTAATCCTATTCATGAGGGCTCCACCCTCATGACCTAATCACCTCCCAAAGACCCCACCTCCTTCTACCCTCACGTTGTGCATTAGCTTTGACGTAGGAATTCTGAGGGGCACCGCAACAGCCTGGCTAAAATTTTTGGTAGATTTTAGATCTACAGTGTAGGCTGAAGCACTTCCCCCACAGTCCTCCTCCTTTCTCTCTTTTCATAAGTGCAAGACCTGCATCACTATCTGTAGGCTCTCCCCGCCTTCCGCTGCACCCTATATCTTTCTCCTTCACCCTATATATTTCTCCTTCACAGTCACTGTGGCTCCCAAAAGAGATATCCACCCAGCACCTGTGAATGTGACTTTATTTGGAAAAAATGGTCTCTGCAGATGTTACTGAGGATCTTGAGATCATCCCGGATTTAGGGTGGGCCCCTAAATCCAATGATTGGTGTACTTATAAGAGAAGCAGAACACAGACACACACAGAGAAGGAGGCAGAGATTGGAGTGGAGCTGCCAAAAGCTGGGTCACCGGAGGCTGAAAGAGGCAAGGAAGGATGTTTCCCTCCGAGCCTTGGAGTAAGCACAGCCCATCTGTCATCTGGATCTCAGACTTCTTCCGATCTTTAGAACCAAGAGGGAATAATTTTTGTTGTTTAAGCCACCAAAGATGCAGTATACATTACAGTAGCCCAAGGAAATGAATACAGACGTGTCCTCCAGGAATATCTCCTGTGTCTGAGCTGGTTTTGGCATCTGCTTCGCGGAGGACCTCTGCTGACATTGGAGCTTCTTAAAATTCAGAGTCCTGGGCCTTGGTCCCCTACACTCACATCAAGATTCTCATTTTATCTGGATAGCTTTCCACAACAGCGTTTCTCAGCCCTGGTCCCACACAAAATCACCTGGGGAAATTCTTTAACTTCCCAATGTCCAAGCCACATCCTAAACCAAATGAACGAGAGTATCTGCAGCAAAACCCAGGCATCAGCATTCTCTGAAGCTCTACAGGTACAGCCCAGTTAGACACTGCTTCTACAGAGAAGTGGTTCATAAATTTGAGCATGCATCAGAACCATCTGGAGGGCTCGTTAAAACACAGATTGCCAGACACAGCTTCTGAGTCAGTAGATCTGGGATGGGGCCCGAGAACTTGCCTTCTAGCAAGTCACCAGGTGCTACCGGTGCCGCTGTTCCACAGAACACACTCTGAGAACCACTGAGCTAGAGGAAGACCGTGACGACGTGTTCCCCCAAGAATTCTGAGGACCCCTCCAGCCTTCCAGAATACTAAACTGCTACAGCTGAAAAGGTCCCACGGGCACTTCTTCTAACCTCTCACTGCACAGAGGTGCAAACTGGGGCACAGGGAGGTGAGGTGACACCTCCTGCTCTAGACTGAATGCTTGTGTCCCCTCAAAACTCATATGTCGAAGCTAATCTACAACGTGAGGGTAGTAGGAGGTGGGGCCCTTGGGAAGGTGATTAGGTCATGAGGGTGAAGCTCTCATAAACGGGATTAGTGCCCTACAAAAGAAGCCCCAGAGAACTCCCTCGTCCCTTCCACCAGTGAGGACTCAGTGAGAACCAGGAAGGCCCTCGCCAATCACCAGGTCTGCCGGCACCTTGAGCTTGGACTTCTCAGCCTCCAGAACTGTGAGAGAGAAATGTCTGTTGTTCATAAGCCTCTTCGTCTATAGCGTTGCATCACAGCAGCCTGAATGGAATGAGACACCCTCCACTCCCTGGAAAATCATCCAGATCATCTATCTGCGGTTTGAGCCAGAGTTGGCTGATTCCCTGCCATCACACCTACCCACAGGGCTCGTCCAGTTTTCATGGTTTCTTCTAAACTCAGCTCTGCAAAATAGAGCTGACAACACAAAACCATCGGAACATCCGATGATGCAAAGCCACGAGTCCAGCCCCTAGTTGGAAGGGGTTCAGGAGGCCTGTAGTGGACCGTGGCATACATGGAGGTGAGGGAATGGGTTAAGCTGCTGAGGAGTGTCTTATTTCTCTTAAAAGTAAACACATCATCCAGTGGCTCAGCTCTGACTGCCACCCTGATACATCAACTGAGAAAATTCAGCAAAGAGTTCCTACCTTACCTTAACATACAGATTCTTTAAAGTGCAAAGAAATTACCCAGTGCCTAATCTAAAGACATTCTGAATGAATGAGGGCAAGACGTAATTGACTCCTGTTCTTATAACGTCCTGGGGGATGGGAATGCCTTAGTCCCGAGCAGTTCATATTCAGAGATGCAACCTGTAATGACTTTGTCTATTTGATCCTAAAAGTGCTGCCTCTTTCTCAGTAAAAATATCAGTGTTGAGCTTCAGCGGATCTCCATGGCATTGTAGCCTGCTGTGTCTAACACCAAAACAACTCTTCAAAACATGACTGACTTTGGGGGGTAGTTGTGGTGCACGGCGGCTTAGTTGCTCCACGGCATGTGGGATCTTCCCAGACCACGGATTGAACCCGTGTCCCCTGCGTTGGCAGGCGGATTCTTTTTTTTTTTTTTTGCGGTACGCAGGCCTCTCACTGTTGTGGCCTCTCCCATTGCGGAGTACAGGCTCCGGATGCACAGGCTCAGCGGCCATGGTTCACAGGCCCAGCGGCTCCGCGGCACATGGTATCTTCCCGGACCAGGGCACGAACCCGCGTCCCCTGCATCGGCAGGCGGACCCCCAACCACTGCGCCACCAGGGAAGTCCCAGCATTATCTATGTTGTTCCATTTGAACTAATGACGTATGAGGAAGACACATCTGGAACAAATATGGCCTAGGAAACACTGACGCTCAACATCACTGTGCAGAAGGTCTTCATGGGCAGCTCATGACCTTCACCCTGAAGAGTCCAGTCTGGGAGCCTGGGAGGTTAAGGAGATGCCTTTTTATTTTGCAGCTTATCACATGAAAGGTTGAGGAAAGCAAAGAGCTTTTTTTTCATGTAATAGAAATCCTTATGACTAATTCACCAGTGCTGTAGTCTCCAAAGAGCGAGTCTGTACGCTTGGTGAAATCTGTTACCGTCAGAACCGCCGTAAGTCAGCCACTGATGAATGTTTCTGTAACGAGGGAAAAGCAGCAGTGGGAAGCAATTTCCACAATTCTTGCAAATGTGGAGCAGTCGATGACTATTAGTGAAAGATACATTTAACCACACGACTGCAGAGTCAGCTAGCCTCTTCCCCTTTCGATATTTGTCACTGCTTTCTTCTGGGCCAGGTCAGCAGTGACAATGTTTGGACACTCTGAAAAGCCATTTGAATGTGCCCAGGAACTTCCTCTGGCTAGGTGGGCAGAATGCTCCCAGGGATCTGAGAAGTCGGCAAGCCCTTTGCTGGGTCCCATTGTCTCCCCCTACGAAAGGGAAGTAGTGTATGCCCTGTGCAGAAAGGCAGCAACTCAGAATCCACTCACCTGGGGAGGCAGGGAGGTCGGGGGGTAAGGGTGGTAACCAGGACAGTGCCCATTTGTGAAGTCAGTCAGGCATGCTAAGCACATGCCGTAAACTGTCTCCGTGTTCATCCCTCTAAATGACCCTAAAACTTACATCCTACTGCTATTTCTGTGTTTCAGTTGAGAAAATTAATGCACAAAGAAATTAAACAGTTTGCCCTGGGCCACACAGACTGTTGTCAAGTTGTAGGACCCAGGTGAATACCCAGTTTCTGGGATTCCATCACCTACAGTCTTAAGTCCGAGAGCCAACAGCCAACCCCCCCTCCCCGCCAGAATCCCGCCCTTGTGCCTGAAAGGATCAGAGGTACCACTTTAAAGGAACACTAATTGTTTTCTAATTTCAAAAAAAAAAAAAAAAGTGAAAAGTGAGAAAAATGGAGTAGAAGAAAATATATCATCCAATGTGCATTGGTACCCATGGTAGGACGGCTGTACCCACGAATGTGGGGATCTCTTTGCAGTTTTATTCTCAAGGGGAGGCATTTGTTTAAATAATGTCTAGACTTCAAAAAAATTGGCAAGATGGAAATACTTCGCCTGTTGTGAAATGAAATCCATGTGCTTCATTCCTACCAATAAGATATAAAAACACAAAGTTTCATTTAACGGTCATTAATGTCTGAAATTAAGGCAGAGGCCTTTTTTGAAAAAAGCAATTCATTTCGGAGATCAAAGCACAAATAGTGTACTTCTTAATTCTTCTTCCTTGCCTCAAGCACTGTAGATGGTCTTTAGTCATGGAGGGCGGTCAAGCCTTTCCACCAGAAGCCGGCCTCTATTTTTATACACAACAGTCCTGAAAATGTAGACCAAAGGTCAATTTGCCAAAAGTGAACAATTAAAACAATTTCCCTGGAGAGCACGTGCAACAGGGGACTGTACATAATACTATTAAACCCTAACCTAAAGACAAGATCTTCAGCAGTATATTTTCAGTATGTTGTAGTACATGTTCATTAAATTTATTTTTCTTCATTATTGATCGTATTTTCAGGGCTTCCCTGGTGGCGCAGTGGTTAAGAGTCCGCCCGCCGATGCAGGGGACACGGGTTCGTGCCCCGGTCCAGGAAGATACCACGTGCCGCGGAGCGGCTGGGCCCGTGAGCCATGGCCGCTGGGCCTGCGCGTCCGGAGCCTGTACTCCGCCATGGGAGAGGCCACAACAGTAAGGGGCCCGCGTACCGCAAAAAAAAAAAAAAAAAAAAAAAAAGTTCAGACATTATTGATTGTATTTCCTACAAGCCTAGAAGTGACGAGCATCTGACTGGGGTTAAAGGTTTGCTGCTTCTGATATATGCCTAGTTACTTTCATTTTGGTTATAACCGTATTAAGTTTATGAAGCCTACACTTCTCTTCCTACTGGTAGGACTTCCTTTTTCCTTTTCCATTCCTATTTGAAGAAGAAAAGCGGAAGAGAGCAGAACAATGAAAAAGCAAATAACACTGAAACACACTTCTGCCGAAACAGCCAATCTGCTGCAAAGGAGCTAGCAGCGGCAAGGGCAACTCGAAGTCACAGCTAGAGACATCCATCCCTCGGCTGACATACACAGCGTGTGGCACACTACAGGGCAATTTAGGAGTCTCAATGTATAATGTGCAAAGATACGTGATGTTTAGAAATGTCAAATATACGAAAGGTAAGCACTGCTATGGCGTATGACAATTACAGTATACCTTGATGTGGACAGAAAGGGCATTCTTTTCCTGATACAAGGAAAGAAATGATGTAAAGCAAAGAAAATCAAGAGTAGAGCCCAGTGACGGGAGCAGGCATATGCCCTGGAAACACGTACATTCAACCAGCAAGCCAATTTGTACAAAGACTTCCCTGCCCACTCTACAAGTGAGTGTTCTGAGAGTCCTGGATCTAGGATGACCGAGGTGCTGAGTTTTGGTCCCTGAAAAGGAAGGGGAAACGCAAAGCAGCCCCCTGCAGAAGTGTACAAATCTGTTTTCTTCAATTACCAAATGGAGAGCTGCAGGTAGGTATCAGAAAGTTAGGCACACTATCTTTCTCAATCAAAACCAGAGGTGTTCAGGCCTGTCCTGGTTACAGCACCCTTTCTCAGACCGTCTCTTCACCTACAGGCTCAGGTCTCAACCTTGGTACCACTGACATCTGGGTCAGATCATTCTCTCTTGTAGGGGCTGCTGTCTGTGCACTATAGCGTCTTTAGCAATGTCCCTGGAGGCTACTCACTAGACGCCAGCAGCACCCTCTCCCCAGCGGGGACATCCAAAAATGTCCCAAGGCAATGCCTCATGTCCTGGGTGGGAGGGCCGTGGGGAGGCAAAATCACTGGGTCGCAACCCACCCCACTGGGCTTCACAGACTTAGATGATCAGGGTTTTTCAAGCCCAGATACAGGTTTCGTACACATGGTCTTGTTGGGAGGATTCAAGTTCACAGAACCACAGCTCAGTTGGTTTCCCCGTCTACACCACGTGCTGGTAAGCCAACAGCCGTGGAGACTGTGTACCTACTTGTCGGGCTGCACCCTGCAGGCCTGCAAGCCCTGTACCTGCCGGGCTTCAAGTCTGCATTAAGAGCCCAGAGTCAGCAACAGCGACATCAGAGGTTTAATGGATGGGGGGACTTAACATGTCTGAAGCAAGGTCCTGGAGCAACGCCCCACCATGTGTGACGGACGGTGGGCAGGACTCCGGGGTAACCAATCATAGGGGGAACTGACGCAGGGTTGGCTCGTTGGTTAGCAGGGAAATTAGTAGAGGGGCACGCCCCTCACTGCCCCTTTGATAAGCTATCCTGGTGAAGATGTTCTGATCTAAAGATTAGAACAATCACTAGCTGGGGCAGGGGCAACTATGTAGGAAGGTCCATCACGGGAGCAGGGTGTTGGTGAAGCAGGCACTGGTACAGCAGGGGATGTACAGAGAGCAGGAAGACAGCCACCTGGGGGGCTGATCACACACTACTCATCCCGCCTCTCCAGTCTAAGAATGCTGGAGTCAGAACTCCATCAGGAAGCCCCAACGCCCATGTTGGCTGTAAATCTGTGATTTCTGAAAATGGAATCACGTCGAAAGTTAAGAGAAGAACCACAGTCCCCAGCTTTGCTTAAAGAGTCATTTAGCAAATTAAGTGTTCTTTTTAACGTTCTTAAGATGCATTGACTAAATTTAGAAATCAGCTAAACGGCAGCCAACGGAGCAGCAGTTCATTGAAACAGTACCTCCTTCAAGGGGAATGATACACCCCCGTTAATTATCATAGTTTTGAAGAATATATGATGACACGGGAGAATGCTGAGGACACAGTGATGGAGGCACAAACTAGTATTTACAGTTCTATAAACATGTATGCCTATATCATGTTCAAAATAGATGAACATACAGTTATCAGCGGTTATCTCAGGGTGATAAGATTTTGGTGGTTTTCATTCTCCTTTTTTTTCTTGTCTGTATTTTCTAAATATTCTTCATTGAACAGTTAACTGTTTTATAATTTAAAAGACAAAAACATTCTGCAAAGTATGCTATATATTAATTTGTCCAAAATAAAAATTAATTTGATTTTACATGTTTCCCTTGCCTATAAAAACCATCTTGGACGTTCAATCATCAAATTATGGTTTTGCTCGGAGGAAGTGGCTACAAAACATGGCCACCATGATGACTGTATTTTCACATCTAAACTACCTCCTCCTTCCCATGGCACCAATGGAAAAACACAAACAAGACAACACTCTTCTTCCCTGGAAGCATGGCATGTCTTCCCAACAGTCCTGACCCTCTATGGCCACGGGGTGATAAACACCAGTACTGCTTCGTGGATCTCCAAGAACGTTACTTTCTAAATCAAAAGCCACAAAGGACAGAAGTCTCCACTCCGAAGTGAACTCATGAGTCAGAAAGCGTCTTAGACATGACAAGTATTGTTAAAAGATACTGGGGTACGTGACTGAGACTGGGAGGCACTGAGGACTACAGAAGTGGGAGGCTTGGTGAGGGTGCTGGGGCCTGATGGCGTGTGTGCTGCTACCTGTCTCCGTACCTTCTGACCACCAGGTGAGAAGACGACAGAATGGCAGAGGGGGAAAGAAACCCATTGAGGACAGCTCTATGGAAGGGCACAGGTGTGTGGGAGGTGTGTCTCAGGGGGCTCCAGCAGATGGCAGTAAAAGCTAAATCAGGCATGCAAATTAGCTCAGGTCCACGGAGTCAAGGGCAGAGAAGGAAGGGGAACCGGCCCTTCTTGGTCCTTCTCCAAGAGTCACACACAGGCTTCCCTGCAGAAGCACACGTACATCTCAACCAGGACAACAGAAAACCACTCAGAATGACTCGAACCTCAGCCAGGAATGAACTTCACTGCCGTGGGCAACACCCTGAGCTTTGCCCGGAAAAACTCCTTGGAAAAGGGACAAACTGGTGGTTAACTGTTGCTTTGAGATCCTTGCATTGTTACTTGGGAGGTTCCAAAGGACGGCTTATGATACTTTGTGCTACTCGTCTCCAATGTGGATACAAAAGCAGGTAAGCTGGAGACACCATATGAAGCACTTCAGAGCCAGAATTTCCTGAAAATGAAGGCAGCTAAACCCAGAAACACTCACTGCAGAACATCCTTCTGAAGCATAGTGTGATGCAAAACCAGGCAGCCAGGAGGCCACTAGCCTTTGAGGAACTACACGCCATGATCTTGTCTAACGCTCAGCTTCTCTCGGGCTCATTTTACTCAGAACAACGAACATCTCGGGCAAGACAAATTCTAAGGCCCTCTCTAGTCCTGAGGTTCCAGGAACCTGTATATTCTTGACCACACAGAGGACATCTCTGCTGCATGGAACCGGTGAGGTAAGAAGGGATCCCAGTTCAACTCCATTCACTGCGGCAGTGTTGAGCACATCTCTCCTGGAATAGAGAGACGGATCTTTGGATTCTCCAGTGGCTTCCCCACACCAGAATTCTGGCACTTCCCAGCTGTCACTGTGTCCAGTGTAATACGGTGACTCACTGACCGCTCCTAGGGTGTGTGGCCTTGGGCTCAGTCAAGCATACTGTGTGACCTGTTTTGCCTTCTCTGGAAACAGCCCTAGTGGATGAGATGCAGACGCTCTGCAAAAACTCTGGTACACGGAAACAGCAGCAAATGATCGGTTTCGCACCTTGTTTTTCCACACCAGGGCCAAAGGCAGGAAGAAACAAGCATGGCACTCGACCACACCTGGCTTGGGCACCAGGGCCTCCAAGAAATGCATTCCCAGGACCAGTCAGTTTCATTGCTTCCCACATAGGCAAGGGGAGCAGAGAAGGGTTATTTAGGGTTTGGCTGGATGAGAACTCCATTTTGATCATTTTTATTCTTTCTGCAATATTATTTCTTAAAAGCAATGCTCTTTGCATCTCATTTTGGGGCTGCACTCACACTGATCAAAGATAATGACATTCTTAGCAAGCAAAAGGTACCATTTCCCAGCTCAGTATTTTTCTAGGACAATGTGTTAGAGCAGGTTTTAGGAGAGGCTGAAAAGTGAGGGAAGAACTCTGACTCCCATTGCTGCAGTAACTTCTACACAAAAGCTAACGGTACTCTCGCTCTGCTTCTACGTGACTGAGCTTTGACCTCTTAAATTCGGTTTCTGTGCTGCAGAGATGCAATCAGCCAGGCCTGTAGAGCGGGATGACTTCTCCCTCGCTCGCTGTCAGGTAGGTGCTAGAAGGTCAGGCTGGGATGAAGCCTTTTCATGGATACAATAACTGAAGTTTCAAAAGCTGTTCCAGGTGCACCTTGGGTGGAACAAGGGGTGGCGTGCGTGACGGCATCCTACTCCAGAAATCAGCACTGTCGGCCCCTCGCTAGAAGATAAGCATTTTGGAGAGGGAGCGGGGCCATCGTCATCATGTAGTTCTCAGCATACAAGCCGAGAAGCTACCTGGTAAACCTGATCTGTAACACTTTGAGTGGTTCGTCCCTTTCATGGGATGCTTTTAAGTTGCCTGCACAATGCGTGAAGCATTGTGGTTCTAGCCTCGGACAACTGTCAGACTTACAGCAGGCACAGAGCGTCCGTTCTCTGCAGGGCAATGGGAAATGCCCTGTGGATGACAGAAGGGGCAGGGGTGCTGCCAGGAAAGACACAGGAATCACAATGCCAGCCCTTAGTAGCTTCATCACAAATGGAGGAAAAGGGCAAATGAGTGACATAAGAACACCCCCCACAAACACCCAATTCGTCCCCATGCACTGCATCCGTCGCATCACTGCCAAGGAGATCTTCGAAAATGCACTTCAAACTCCTTCTCAGGAATCAGCAATGGACCCCCATTGCCTACAGAATAAAATTGCATTCGTTTATGTGGAATTCTAAGCCTTTCTTCACGTGGCCCCAGCTACATTACCACCATTTTTGTTCTGGAAGCCTCTCCTGACGTACACACACCCCTTGGTCTCCAAGACCTCTGATCATTATTTGTCTTCCAACTACCACGCCATCATTTTCACCTCTGCCTGCTACCACGTCGTTTCTACGCTGGCCTTGCCATGTTGCCTTGGGCCCTCTCCAAACTGGCAAATCCTTCTCAGCTTTCACAGGTGACCTCAGACCCCTCTTTTTTCAGGAAGCCAGCCGCGATCCTCCCTGCCTTTGCACTCTTTTACGTCCGTTCTAGTATCTGTAATCTACTGCTTGTATGCCTGTTTTCCTGCTTGAGGGTGAAGACTGTGCCTTATTCAACTCACATTCTCCACAGAGCTTAACAGGCTGCTCTGCGCAAAGCAACCCCCTAGGGCTTCCCTGGTGGCGCAGTGGTTGAGAGTCTGCCTGCCGATGCAGGGGACGCAGGTTCGTGCCCCGGTCCGGGCAGATCCCACATGCCGCGGAGCGGTTGGGCCCGTGAGCCATGATGGCCGCTGAGCCTGCGCGTCTGGAGCCTGTGCTACGCAACAGGAGAGGCCACAACAGTGAGAGGCCCGCGTACCGCAAAGAAAAAAAAAAAAAAAAGCAACCCCCTAAAAGGACCCATATGTTGCATATACACATACACACACAACCTGCAGATGTGGGCACGCGCTTGTTTGTGCGATGGGCACCTAGCCCCACAGACCCAGCATTAAGCTTCAGCATTTGTGGGAGAGAATGGACTAGGTTTGGGATCATGTGGGGCTTACCTAAGATCAAAGTAGGTGTCTTAAGCGCTGTTTTGCAGGAGAGAAGGAACCTGTGTTTTCTTCAATTGAAGTATAGTTGATGTACGGTATTATGTAAGTTACAGGCGTACAGTATAATGAGAAAGAACCTGGGTTTGCAAAGAAATGAAAGCACATTCCAAACACAGGGGAACCAGCAAGTGGACAGGCTGGAGGGCAGGAACGGAGAAGCCACATGGAAGGTGGTTTGCCTGGAATGTCAATTATTAGCTGAGACGTTCAATGTGTTTGAGGTTAATGAAGGATTATTTTAAAGCACCCTATTCTATTTACCCTTCTTTCTTCCAAGAAGGGTGCAAGATATAATGGAAGGAATGAAGGCTTGGAGCTGAGCAGCCTATTTATAAAGCCCACTTCTGTGGCTCAGCATCTGTGTGATACAAATTACTTAACTTCTGCAAGCCTCAGTCTCCTTATCTGCAAAATGGGAGCAACGCCTTATAGTACGGATTAAATGCTGTATTATGGAGAGCTGCCTCAATGTTACACAGACACAAAAACTTACCCACATTTTCCCCTACTGAGTCAGACCTTACTGAACACATGTAAGAATTTCATTCCAGCTCAAATCAAATCTCGACAACATAACTACTAAAGAAGATGCTCTTTTGCTATTTTAAATGCCTCTTTCCTTCTATGAACTCTATTTCATCGTTAAAGTGGTGGCTATGAGCTCCAAGGACATTGGACCGGAATTATAATTTATAGGTGCTAACTCAGGGCCGCATTGGCAGCCGAAAGAAGCATTTAAGATTAATGGTCACACTGGACAGAGTGGCTCGAGTCCAAAGAACAGAGTATGGAAAGCAAAGAGTAACTACAGTGGACACTGCCTGGCAAGCACTACCCTAAACGCGTGACGGAGGTCAGCGTCTAACGGTCCACTCCTGTGCACCTCACGGGCCCTAAAAGAATGTGGTGGAAAGGGCACTGCACCTCTGGGATACAAAGTTAGGAGGGGGAGATACAGGCAGAACACTCGGCTTCAAGTGGTTAGTAAGTGAACAAATGAATCTCACCATCTGGACAGTGGTGGAGCCAACACCTACCTTTTGACTGGAGACAGTGCCGAGAAACAGGATAGAAAGGATCATACGGGGTATTTACTGAAAACTTCTGGAAAAGGCAAATAATCCTCTTATTGTTGCTGGTGTGAGGAGGGGCCTGTCCTCGGCACGGTAGGGTTGTGAACGGCACCCCTGGCCTCTACCCCCCAGATGCCAAGACCTTCCCCCAGGTACGACAGCCAAACATGTCTCCAGACGTTGCCCAATGTCCCCTAGGGCGGGAAAGAAGGGGGAGGAGAGAGACTGGGAACACATCTGCATCCCTCACTCATGCCTTTCACCTGATTAAGAACCACTGATATAAGAAAACTGGACTGACCCTTCCCAAAGGCCAAGGAGAAAAGCAAACATCTAAGTATAAAGGATGGCAGGTGGGCGACTATTCCAGATAACATACAATAACCCAGTGCATTTTGGACACATGACCAGCAGTCATTTCCTAGACATGAACACCAAGTTCACGTGGCCCCAGCGACATTACCACCATTTCTGTTCTGGAAGCCTCTCCTGACATACCATGTTCTACCATGCCGACAGCTCACTGGAACCGTGCTGCATTTTAACAGACACACCGATCCCCTCAGTGCACCCCTCACATGCAGACTCTGAATCTGCAGATCTGGGCAGGGCCTGAGTGTCTGCACTGCCAGTGAGCTCCCAGGGCTGCCCCTCAGGCCACTCCTGGAGTAGTGGGGTCACTGGAGGGAGGTAAGTCTGTGGATAGAGCAATGAGAATCTGAATTTCACTTCTTGATAAAGTGGTACCATAAACTGGTGCTTTTTTTTTTAAGCATATATATGGTAGGTTTCTGATCCATTTGCAGTGAATATATCACCAAAAAAATTATTTGAGAACGGGGTGCCCAGTCGCTTGCCTGCTGTGACTGATATTTTTTCTATCTTTTTGAGGGGATGGGGATAGCATGTTAGTTCATTATCCAGAGGGAGGTAGGCACCTCACTTTAAATTCAGGATGAAATACAGTCAATTTTATGAGTGTTTCAAGTATTTGGAAAGTGTGAAAAAAGTATCAAAATAATTTCCACAAAAAAAACAAAATTTCAGAGTGTTTATTTATTAAAGAAAATCTGGGGGAAACACAAAAGAAAATGACACCAGAGCTCCATCACCTAACTTAATTGCTACTGACCTTTTAAAATATTTTATTCTAGACCTTTTCCCCATGGACAGGTTTGTGCTGCTTGTCATAGGAAATGTTGTATCCTTTCTCTCTGACTTACTACCAAGAGTACTGCTCCATATTATTAGAAACTTGGCAAACCTCGTATTAATGACTCGATAATGTCCCATAATTGCATTTAATGCGCCACCTTCTGAAGTGAGAAAGCATTCAGATGGAGCCTTGCCTCACCCCGCTTTGGGGTGTGGATCACAGCTTAATCAAACACTACAAACGACTGCAAGGCTTTCTTCCACCTCACCCTGAATTGTCTGGAATTGGAGCACCCTAGGTGGTTCTAGCTGTAAAACTGTTGACAGGTTTGGTGTAAAAATGCCCTGAAACACTCACGACGTCTCTCCACCACAGAGAGGAGCGAGGTGCACGCTGGTTAAGATAACTGGGTCAGGATGCCCTGGCTTGCACTCTGGCTCTGCTTGCTCAGCTGGTTCATTTGCTGCCCCTCCTAGCTCTCAAAGTTGGGGGGACTGTCCCCTCAGCCAGCTAAAGCAGGAGCCACTGCCTTGGTGCTGCAGGACACGCACTTTCCAGCACTTAAGTGAGCAATCTCCTCACCATGTACCTACATTTCCAAATGGCATCATTCTTTCTTCCCTCAACTTCCTTCGTATTCCCTGCCACCAGACACTTTTTGCTCTCTGTGAATCCCCTAAGACGCTCACCTAACAGCACAACTTTGAAACTAGGTTCTGAAAGACTATGCAGTTTCATTACCAAGCAGTGTTAAGTTTTCTCAAATAGCAGTGAAGCAGAAAGCTGGCCCAGGCTCGGGCACACAGACCATAACCGCTGACCCTACACCAGGGCCTCAAGGAACAAAAAAGGAAGAGATGCACTTACGGCTCTCAACACATTTCCAAGACTCCAACCCATGCCCCCAAAGCAACCCACGAGAGCTATGAACAAGCGCCTCGTTATGCGGTACAGCCCCTTGTATGCTGTTTGTCTCCTTACTTATTTTGAGGAAGACTGCAGGACATGTTGGGGCAGACTTCAGAGCGGTAGATGCCAAGTCTGGGTGTTTAAAAAAATAGGGTTTGGGTAGCCCGAGGACAAAATGTGCAACCTTCAGGAAATAACAAGTTTGGGCCACGGCCTCATTTTTAGTTCCTCCTCCCTCTCTAAGTTATCTGGAATTGGACCACCCAGGGTGGCTCTACCTGCGTGGTACAAAATGGACCTGGGAGTCCAACACAAATGAACACAGAGCTTTATGATGTCACGCTACTGCTTTTCTTTGCCCAACACAAATGAACACAGAGCTTTATGATGTCACGCTACTGCTTTTCTTTGCCCAACACAAATGAACACAGAGCTTTATGATGTCACGCTACTGCTTTTCTTTGCCCAACACAAATGAACACAGAGCTTTATGATGTCACGCTACTGCTTTTCTTTGCCCAACACAAATGAACACAGAGCTTTATGATGTCACGCTACTGCTTTTCTTTGCCCAACACAAATGAACACAGAGCTTTATGATGTCACGCTACTGCTTTTCTTTGCCCAACACAAATGAACACAGAGCTTTATGATGTCACGCTACTGCTTTTCTTTGCCCAACACAAATGAACACAGAGCTTTATAATGTCACGCTACTGCTTTTCTTTGCCCAACACAAATGAACACAGAGCTTTATAATGTCACGCTACTGCTTTTCTTTGCCCAACAAATCAGTTTTCTTCATTTTGACTGATGGAAATGGACTCCCTCCTTTCCACCTAAAGAGGGCAATCCCAGGTCACCTGGACAAGCCGGCCAGTCATCAGAACTGTTTGGGACTGTGTGTCCCCACGGCCTAAGGAGGAGGGAACACCTACCACAGGATCACTCAGGGAGCTTCTTACGCCTGGGGATTCCCGGATGCCATCCCAGACCCGCGGAATCCAGATGCTGGGCTGGGACCAGAGACTGTGCATGTTTCACAAGTGGCCTTGGGGATCCTTGCGCTAAAGAGGGAGAACGACAGGTTTACATTGCTGGAGATGAGGCCAACAACGCAGAGGGCCCAGGTGTCACAAAATGCACCTCAAGGGTTTCCAAGCGAGCAGAAGCTGCCCGTCAAGGGGCTTCAGAGAGGGCCTGAGGCCACAGGAGTGTCTGGAGGGTCCATATAGCATCTGCCGCCAGTACATCTTCTCTTTGAGATATGCAGTAAGTGCTTTCTGATTTGCTGACTGCTGCATGAGAGAAGAATGAGAGGGAGGGAGAGAGGGATCAAGAGAAGGGGAGAGGCACTCAGTCTGGCCATCTGCAGAGCGTACAACGGGGGTACCCTGCCCTTTGCCATCTTCACAGCCCGTCCTGCGGGAGAGACCTTGCTGAATGCCCCATCTTCTCAGGCTTGTGACGGGCGCGTCCCGGCATGCTGATCTGTTCACTGGCAGGCTCTTTCTCATGGGAGGAACACCGATGGAGCAGTTACGAGCACAGTCCTACATCAATGCCAAGAGGCTGTCCATGAACCCAGCCCACGGCCTGTGTGTGGAAGGGGAAGCGGTGACACGGAAATTCCACCTTGAACATGTAAGCTTCCGAGCTTTCTTCCAACAAGAGGCTTCTCATAGGAATTACTGTACATTAGGAAGTGCATTCGGGGGAAAGCTTCCAATTGTGGGGTTATTTCTTTTGCAGACCATTCCGTGAAAGACGGGTGATGATTCTTGTCTGGAAAAATAAAAAAGCAGCTTCTGTTCATTTTTTCACACGTTAAACTGTTAAGAGGCCGTGGCTTCTACAACTGTGACTGAGATTCAACAGGTCAGAGAAACTCCTATGGGAGGTCACTATGGGTGTGGCTGTCCCTCTCACTGGGACTCCTGAGGACAGGCAGAGGTCCATTCGCAGCAACGCTAAGGGAAAGATAACAGCAAGAGAGAAGAAGGGTTTTATCCCCTGACTCACTGTGCCCTAGGAGTCCTCAGTGTTGGTCCCTGATCCTCTTATGAAGGGACCTGGATGAAGGGAGAACTGATGAATTCAGAGGACCAGGCCTTTCCTCTCAAGCCTCAGACAAGCCTGTCTACTCACTCATCCACATCTGTCTTCACATGGCCTTCTCTTCTGGATCTGCCTGTCCTTTGCTGTCTCTTACAAGGACACTTTCATCGGCTGTAGGGCCCACCCGCATCCTGTAAGATCTCACCTCAATCCTGACCTTAACACCTTAATTACATCTGCAAAGACTCTGTTTGCAAATAAGGTCACATTCTGAGGTTCCAGGTGGACATGAATTTGGGGGGTGGGGGTCAGTATTCAACCACCACCAAAGAGATACATGTTTGTGAAGTCATTCACCGCACCAAAGGCAAACTCCTCGAGCTTAGGTATGACTGGCATCACTTCTCTGAATGTTCGGAAGAATCCACCAGAGCACTTATCTGGGCCCAGAGTTTTCTTTGAGGAAAGGTTTTTAGTTATGGATTTAACTTCTTTAAAACACATAGTACAGGGCTTCCCTGGTGGCGCAGTGGTTGAGAGTCCGCCTGCCAATGCAGGGGACATGGGTTCGTGCCCCGGTCCAGGAAGATCCCACATGCCGCGGAGCGGCTGGGCCCGTGAGCCATGGCCGCTGAGCCTGTGCGTCAGGAGCCCGTGCTCCGCCACGGGTGAGGCCACAGCAGTGAGAGGCCCGCGTATCGCAAAAAAAAAAAAGAAAAAAGAAAAAAAAAAAACACATAGTACAATTCGAATTTCGTATTTCTTTCTGTTTTCTTTGAAATTCATTGTTTTCATCTGAATATTTAAATAAATTGGCAAAAAGCATGTTATTATTTCCGCTTATTTCTTCTTAATGCCTGGAAGGTGTGGAATTTCATCCTTTCTTCCATTCTTTTTTTTTTTTTTTTTGCGGTACGCGGGCCTCTCACTGTTGCGGCCTCTCCCGTTGCGGAGCACAGGCTCCGGACGCGCAGGCTCAGTGGCCATGGCTCACGGGCCCAGCCACTCCGCGGCTTGTGGGATCTTCCCAGACCGGGGCACGAACCCGTGTCTCCTGCATCAGCAGGCGGACTCTCAACCACTGAGCCACCAGGGAAGCCCCTTTCTTCCATTCTTGATACTCGTTTCTTGTGTCTCCTTTTCTTTTTCATGAGTAGTTTTCCCAGGGATTTTACATTTTTCTTGGTACTTTCAAAGAGCAAGCTTTGTTGTTGGGGTTTTTAAAATAAATTTATTATTATTATTTTATTTATTTATTTTTGGCAGTGTTAGGTCTTCGTTGCTGCATGTGGGCTTTCTCTAGTTGCAGCGAGCGGGGGCTACTCGTCGTTGCGGTGCGCAGGCTTCTCATTGCAGTGGCTTCTCTTGTTGTGCAGCACGGGCTCTAGGCGCACAGGCTTCAGTAGTTGTGGCACATGGGCTCAGTAGTTGTGGCTCGCGGGGTCTAGAGCGCAGGCTCAGTAGTTGTGGCGCATGGGCTTAGTTGCTCCGCGGCATGTGGGATCTTCCTGGACCAGGGCTCAAACCCGTGTCTCCTGCATTGGTAGGTAGATTCTTAACCACTGTGCCACCAGGGAAGCCGCAAGCTTTGTTTTTGAATCTTGGTTTTCTTGATTTTTCTCTAGTCTACATCTATTTTACACTTTATTAATTTCTGCTCTTATCTTTATTATTTTTTTCCACTTTGATTTAATTTGATGTTCTTAACTCCTGGAGATGATGTTTAGATCCTTGACTTTTGGCATTTCATCTTTTCTCACATGCACACTTAACTGTAAGCACTTTTTCTATTCATAATTTTAACTGGATCCCATAAATTTTGATATGCCATGTTTTCACTGCCATTCAGCTCCAAATAGTTTCTAATTTCCACTGTAATTTTTCTTTTAGTTATAGACTGTTTAAAATACTCTACTTAATTTCTAAACACTTGAGCATTTTCCAGTAATCTTTATGCTACTAACATCTAACATACTTCCTTTGTTATCCAGGAATATCTCTGTGAGATTTTAACCTCTTAAAATGTGTTGACACTTAAAAAAAAATTTGTTGATATTTACTTTGAGTCAGTATATGGTGGATTTTAGATCATCCTTTATATAATTAATTATTTTTATTTTAGATCATTCTTTATATAAGTATGTTTGTTTTAGGTGATTATTTATATAATTAATTATATAATAAAAATTATATATATTTAGGGGACTTCCCTGGTGGTCCAGTGGTTGAGAATCTGCCTTCCAATTGGATGCGGTTCAATCCCTGATCAGGGAACTAAGATCCCACGTGCAACGGGACAACTAAGCCCACGTGCTGCAACTACTGAGCATGCAAGCCACAACTAGAGAGCCCATGTGCTGCAACTACAGAGCCCATGCACTCTGGAACCCGCATGCCACAACTAGAGAGAAGCCTACGTGCCACGACAAAAGATCCCACATGCCACAACAAAGACTCGACGCAGCCAAAAATAAAATAAATAAATAGATAAATGTTAAAAAACTGTGTATATTTATATAAATCACATTATATATATATCACATATATTATGTATATGTAAATATCATATATAGTATATATTGTATATAATTATAAATACATAATATTTACAAGTATTAATATAAGTAATATAGTGTATAATGATTGTAAATATATAAATCATAAAATACATAAATTTATATCTAAATTTTGTATTTATTCATATTTTAATGTATAAATTATTGTGTTTAATTCTATATAAATGTATATATAAATTACATAAATTATTATGTGTAAACTTATGTGTAATTCTATATAAATGTATATATTTGTGTTAATTTAAATATAATGATTTTCATATGTTTTTACAATCCCTTGTATAAAGATGAATCTCATCTGTGCTGGATTACCATCATTCCTTTTCTCCTGATTTTAAAAGAAAGTAAAACATTTTCACAGGCCCTAGGCACTGGGCCTCCTACACCAAGGAGAAGCCTGCGCTGACTACTACGAAGGTATAATACTGTCTTCCGGGAGGTGAAATAAGTGGATATTCTGCCCTGGAGGAGATGAGACATCATAAACTCAGCAGGATAGCATGCACAGTCCAAGGTCACTCAGTAAATGTTTAATGATGATCCTTGATGTTATTTATTTCCATGCAGTCTTATGAGGCTTACTTTGAGATGTATTATATCCCCAAATCCAGGGAATTTAATTGAATTTCTCTGAGAGTTCAGGTACACATATCACCAACAGACAAGTAGAGGGAAGGCCCTGGGGAATTTTGTCCTTCTCTGTAAGACAGCAGTTTTATACAGCTTGATTTTCCCCCGTTAGAAATAGCCCTGCTCGGTGACAGATGCTGATGCTGTGGGCACAGGACTCTGCTTATCTGCACGTTTGGTGTTAGGAGAAAATTTGGAAGATTTCATTCTTGTATTTCTATAGTGATGTACAAAATCCAATAAAAAATGTGAAATGGTGTGAAAAAAACAAGCCTCAACGGGTGATTACATTCATTGGAAATGATTTATCACTTGCTGAAAAGTGACTGATCTTCATCAGATGGGAACAGTGTTTGCAGAGCATTTTCTTGCCAGGAAAGGTAAGGAAACACAGGAGCAAGGGTTGTCCCCATAACAAAGATGAGGTCCCTCTAACGCAAATGATTTCTCCTTCATATAGGTTTGGAAGAATAATTCCACATGATTTAAAACAAAAAGAAAGAAAGAAAAATGATCATGTGTGATATCGTGATTTATAAGAAATAAATTTTGGTCATCTTTCTCATATATATGGTCTTTGTCTGCAGTTCCTGGCTCACAGCTCCCGAAACCCTTGGAATTTCCTAAGAGCTGAGAGCCGGAAAGGTGCCTTTTGTTATGTTAATGATATGACTTTTGGAACTCACCTAAGGATGGGGGCTGGTTGCCTGGAGTGATTAGAGAGAGAGCTGGAACTTCCAGGCTCACCCCAGAGCTCCAGGGAGGGGAGAAGGGCTGGAGGTTGGTTGAATCAATCACCTATGGTCAATGATTTAATCAATCACACTTGTGTAATGAAACCCCCCCCCCATTAAAACCAAGAAGGACAGGCTTCAGAGAGTGTCTGCGTTGGTGAATACATCACAACTGGGGATAGTGCCGCTGGCTGGAGAGGACATGGACGCCCCGTGTCCATACTCTGCCCTATGCATCTCTTCCACCTAGCTGTTCCTGATTCATATCCTTTTCTATCAAACCAGTAATCTGGTAAGCGAAATGTTTCTCTGAGTTCTGTGAGCCACTCTAGCAAATTAATTGGACCCAAGAAGGAGGTTGTGAGAACCTTTAATTTAAAGCCAGTCAGTCAGAAGTACCTGGACTTGCAATTCAGCATCTGAAGGGACGGGGGGCGGGGGGGGGGGGGGGGAAGCAGTCTTGTAGGACTGAACCCTTAACGTGTGGAATCTGATGCTGTCTCCAGGTAGATAGTGTCAGAATTGAGTTGAATTGGAGGACACCCAGCTGGTGTCCCAGAATTGCTTGGTGTTCGTGTGGGTCACCCCATACACACATTAGAATTGGTACCAGAACCCATTTACCATGTTTTGGTTGCATGACTGAATTGTTTTCTTCCCAAATAGAAAATACTCAAAAGGACTTCCCTGGTGGTGCAGTGGTTAAGAATCCACCTGCCAATGCAGGGGACACGGATTCGACCCCTGGTCCGGGAAGATCCCACATGCCACGGAGCAACTAAGCCTGTGTGCTAAAACTACTGAGCCTGCGCTCTAGAGCTCACGAGCCACAACTACTGAAGCTCACGTGCCTAGAGTCCACGCTCCACAACAAAGAGATTCCACCGCAATGAGAAGCCTGTGCACCACAACGAAGAGTAGCCCCCGCTAGCCACAGCTAGAGAAAGCCCGCGCACAGCAACAAAGACCCAACACAGCCAAAAAATAAATTAATTAATTAAATTTTTTAAAAAAGGAAAAAAAAGAAAATACTCAAAAATATTTTAGGACCCTGAGAAAGAAAAATGGAGCTAGAGGAATCAGGCTCCCTGACTTCAGACTGTACTACAAAGCTACCGTCATCAAAACAGTATGGTATTGGCACAAAAACAGAACTATAGATCAATGGAACAGGATAGAAAGTCCAGAAAGAAACGCATGACCCTCTGGTCAATTAATCTACAACAAAGGAGATAAGAATATACAATGGAGAAAAGACAGTCTCTTCAATAAATGGTGCTGGGAAAACTGGACAACTACTTGTAAAAGAATGAAGTTAGAACATTCTCTAACACCATACACAAAAATAAACTCAAAATGGATTAAGACCTAAATGTAAGACCAGATACTATAAAACTCTTAGAGGAAAACATAGGCAGAACACTCTGACATAAATTGCAGCAATACCTTTTTGGATCCACCTCCTAGAGTAATGAAAATAAAAACAAAAATAACAAAACAAATGGGATCTAATTAAACCTAAAAGCTTTTGCACAGCAAAGCAAACTATAAACAGAACAAAAAGACAACCCACAGAATGGAAGAAAATATTCGCAAACAAAGTGATCAACAAGGGATTAATCTCCAAAACATACAAACAGCTCATGCAGCTCAATATCATAAAAATAAACAACCCAATCAGAAAATGGGCATATCTAAATAGATATTTCTCCAAAGAAGACATACAGATGGCCAAAAAGCACATATGAAGATGTTCAACATCGCTAATATTAGAGAAATGCAAATCAAAACCACGGTGAGCTATCACCTCACATGAGTCAGAATGGCCATCATCAAAAAGTCTACAAACAATAAATGCTAGAGAGTGTGTAGAGAAAAGCAAACCCTCTTACACTGTTGGTGGGAATGTAAATTGGCATAACCATTATGGAGAACGTATGGAGGTTCCTTAAAAATCTAAAAATAGAACTGCCACATGATCCTGCAATCTCACTCCTGGGCATATACCCGGAGAAAACCATAATTTGGAAAGGTACATGCACCCCAATGTTCACTGCAGCACTATTTACAATAGCCAAGACATTGAAGCAACCTAAATGTCCATTGACAGAGGAATGGATAAAGAAGATGTGGTACATATACACAATAGAATATTACTGAACCATAAAAAAGAATGAAATAATGCCATTCACAGCAACATGGAGGGACCTAGAGATGATCATACTAAGTGAAGTAAGTCAGACAGAGAAAGACAAATATCATATGATATCACTTATATGTGGAATCTAAAAAAAATGATACAAAGGAACTTATTTATAAAACAGAAACACAGACTTCGAAAACACACTTACGGTTGCCAGAGGGGAAAGGTTGCGGGGAGGGACAAATTAGGAGTTTGGGATTAACATATACACACTACTATACACAAAATAGATAAACAACAAGGACCTGCTGTATAGCACAGGGAACTCTACTCAGTATTCTGTAGCAACCTATATGGGAAAAGAATCTGAAAAAGAATGGATATATGTATAGGTATAACTGAATCACTTTGCTGTACACCTGAAAGTAATACAACATTGTAAATCAACTATACTCCAATATTAAATTTAAAATTTAAAAATATATATTTTAGGAATGCTAGCTCCTGTGGAAAAAATAAGGAAGTAGGCTGGGCTGAGGTAGCAGATTCCTAATATCCCTAACTTCAGATGACAGGGTTCGTAGTTTTTCACTTACCTCAAAGAAAATGGCAACAACAACAGCAAATCCACAATGAACCTACATAATTCCTGTTATTACCTGCTCTTCATTTCCAATGAGATGAGAACTAAAATACTGCCTACCATATCAGTAAACAAAGGATGCTGCAGCCGTCAAGCCATTACATTACAGCCTCCAGACGGTGAGCCGTGTGGGAACTCAGAATGAGACAAGTGGACTGCCCACTGCAAAGCCCATCTAGCAGTCAGCGCTGCAGCCACCCCCCCCGACAGTGCACCCTGAAGGGATTCAGGATGAGAGAACACAGGAAACTGGCACCAGATAGCCAACGTGAATATCGAAGGAATGATTTCAGTGAGCCTAGACTCCTGTATCTTCCCATACATAGAAAAGCACTTAAATTCCTTAACTTGAGATATCTTGTTTCTTTTATTAACAGTAATCTTTTGATGTTTTGACTACCTGGTCTTTTGTTGAAAAATACTCCCTATAGAGCCTGGCTTCCCTCCTCGCTTGCCTCTCTGGAACAGTTTTCTCAGCGTTATCTGAGATGCTGTCTCCCAGGCTTGACGTCCTAAGAAGGTCTGCCGAATAAAACACAACTCTCAACTTTTAGGTCGTGCATTTTTTTTAGTCACAGAGAAGAAGATGGAATTTTCTATGAAAGGCCAAGATTCTGCAGCATCATTCCTCATAAACACCTTATATAGCCCATTGGAACTGTGGTTATAACTTGACCTACAATTTCTTTGTTAATCTTCATCTACAATGCTGTCAGCCCCCAGGATGGCTTATCCTGGGACATTAAGAGTTACTATCTGTTTCTTTCCCGTTTCAGTAGCTGTAGACAGAGGCTAGGCGGAAAACTAACAATTTTTCAAATACTTTGAAATAACAAAACAAATCCCAAATGGTACTGTATTAGCTTCCTATTACTTCTGTAGCAAATGACCACAAGTGGAGTAGCCTAAAGCAACACAGACTCCTTATCTTACAGTTCTGGAGGTTATAAGTCCTAAAATCAAGGTGTCAGCAAGGCTGGTTCCTTCTGGAGGCCCTGAGAATCCATTCCCGTGTCTTGTCCGGCTTCTTTAGACCATCTGCATGAGTTGTCTCAGGGCCCCTACCACCGCCTTTAAGCCCAGCACTGGAAAACCTGATCTCTGCTTCCACTGTCACATCTCCTTCACTAACTCTGACCCCCTGCCTTGTAATTACATTAGGCCCAGCCAGATACTCCACGATAATCCTCCGCATCTCAAAATGCTTAACTTAATCACATCTGCAAAGTTCCATATTCATGGGTCCTGGGATTTAGGGCATAGACATCTTGGGCAGATGGGGGTACATTATTGTGTCCACTACAAACAACACAAAAACTGTCTCCATTTATCAAATCAGAAGGCTGGTAACTAAAGAATTCTTGGGATTGTTTATCCATAGACACAGAGGGCTAAATAAGAGATGACTGTGCCATGAGGTCCTTTCCTTCTAAGGAAACTCCATGAGCAACAAGGAATGCATTGCTGATAAAGATAAACTGAGATCCCAGGTTGTCATCAGAATCTAGTGCATACCAGCTCTGAGCCGGGGTCATCCCACGGAACATCACAGTCAGTCCAGCAGAGGATTTTAGGGATAGTGACACATTCCGTGCCTACACTTACTGAAGAATTACGTCCTCAGATGGGAATATTACTTGGAGTAATACTAAATCCAAGTCTCAGTGGTTGAACACAACGATGGTTCATTTCTCACTCTTGTCCAGGTGACTCGGGCTTCCTCCAATCTGTGACTTGGCTTCTCTACTTGCCACGCTCATCTAGATCCAACCAAGGAGTCAAGGTCACAGGAGGTCATCATGGGCCAGTCCGATGGCACATGTGACGTCCACTCACATCCCACTGACTGGAACTCAGCCACATGATCACAAGCACCTGCAAGGGAGGCTGGGAAACGGAGTTTCCAGGAAGAAGAGGCCATTGATGTGGTGACCCGATAGCCGGCTGTCACCGCACCCAGCAGTGGGAGAACGGCAGAATGCCTTCCTTGTAAGCAAGGCGAAATATAAAACAATAATGGATTGCGTAAGTGCACTCTTATCACGCATTTGAAAACAGTATTTAGCTCTCCTTTATCTGTGGCACTGGTGAATCACAGTGACCAGCTGAGCAATCCTGGAGTCTATTCTAGACTCATTTCTCCAATGACTCAAATAGAGGAGAGATCAAAAGAAGTATATAGAAAGTATAATATTACTGCAAAGGCATCAAATCAACATAGACCTCACTTTGAAATTTTCCAAATGAAAATTCATCCTTTGCAAATAGTGCAAACAACTGGATATTTCTATAAAGAAAAAAAAAAAAGATTCACACCAAACCCTCACACCAAACCCACAATTTAACACAAAATGCATCATACATGAAAGGGCTAAAACTATTAAATTTCTAGAAGAGAACGAAGGAGAAAAATCTTTAGGAAACCGGATAAGGTAAGGATTTCTCAATCAGGACACAAAAGGCACAATTATTTTTTTATTTTATAAAAATCAACATCATAGTGAAGAAAATGCAAAGGAAATCCACAAACTGGGAAATTTTTGCAAAACGCATCAGACAGAGGGCTCGTATCAAGAATAGCTAGGTAACTCTTATAATCAATAATGAGGAGACAACTCATTTTTTTTAATGGGCAAAAATTTTGAATGGACACCTCAAAAGAGAAGATATAAACAGCCAATATGCATATGAAAACTTGCTCAAAATCATTAGCCATCAGGTAAACCCAAATTTTAAATTCCTGCATACCTACTGGCATTGCTCAAGTTAAAGAGAATGACAATAACAAGTACTGATAAAAATGCAGAACAAGTGGGACTCTCCGAATATTGCTTGTGAGAATGCAGAACGGCTCCCGCAAAGTTAAACACGCACTTACCATATGACCCAACCATTCCCCTCCTAGGCATCTCCTTAAGGGAAGTGAAAACATATGTCCACACACAGACCTGAATGGGAATGATTACAGTGGCTTTATTCACAATCACCAACAACTAGAAACAGGCCAAACATCATTCAACAGGTAGATAAACAAATGGTGACACTTCATAAAACTGAGTGTGCTTCAGGGATAAAAAGGGGAGAACCACTGACACATGCAACCATGTGGATGCACCTCACAAGCACTATGCTAAGTGAGAGAAGCCAGACACTCAAGCCTTATCCTATAGCCTTCTGTTTAGACGACATTTTAGAAAAGCCCAAAGTATGCACAGGAGGACCCCACCCTGGGTTTAACGCTCTGCTGTTGCCATCTTTAAATGCTTAATGACTTTTGAAAACGGGGCTCTACATTTTCATTGTTCACTGAACCCCACAAGTCATGTAGCTGTTCTGCTTGCTTTGGTCAATGGAGTGTTTTTAAAAACAAGAGCAAACGTAGACAGTTCACTCCCTTACACATTCCCAACAGGCCCCAGCATTCCCAATTCTTTACACCCAGACCTATTTCAAATATTAACATGACTGCCTGACCCCAGAAGACAGTTTTTTGAGTTTTCAAAACTTGCAAAAGCATGTTGGTCCCCTGCGCTCAGAAATCACTGAAAACAAAAACAGAAACTGAAGAGGCAAGGGTGAACAAAAGGAAGAAGCTGGTACCAAATTCACACTCACTCCCTTTCATTCTTTGTTCCAGTCAATAGGCTGAACGACAGCCACAGGTACCAAGGCACCTGGGACACGTGAACAGCTCAGCCTGACGTCTTCCTGCATGAGCCCAAATGTTCTGAGGAGCAACTGAACTTTCTGTTTTCCGTGTGGATGTTGTGTTGGCCCCCACGCAGGAAGGCCTGGGGTTGGTATGCCGAGAGGGAAAAGGTAGTCTCCTGTACCAGGGAATCTTAATAAATGTTGCTGGTTTCTAAAAAAGTGCCTCGTGGCCAGATGGCTTCTTCACACACCGGCGAGCATCTGGCTCCCTTCTCTGAAAGTGATGTCATACACAAGATGATCAGCCCCGAGAGCTACAGAACCCCCGCAGTGGGTGTGGGCTTGCGAAATAGAGAGGAACCGTGCTGTCAACTCCAAAGAATAATCAACACGTGGGAAAAACCAATCATTCTCATTGCCATGAAATGGGCCTTGGCTATACCTGACAAAGAAATGGAAGAGTCTGTATTCAAATTGGCAGAGCAAACTTCCTGCTGAAAGCCGCGGGTGATCCCCAGAGTAACATACATTCCCGTCAGTGAGGAGAGCCACTGACAATGGTATAAATGAGTTTCCATTAGCGCCAACGATGGACGCTGTCAGAAAGGAAAACTGCATTGCCAACTGCACAAACATAATTCCAAAGGCAATTCTTTGTGCTTGACGAGAGGAGTGATTTTTCATCATGGGATCTCTCTTTTTTCTTTTCTTTTTTTTTTTTTAAGTCTTTATTGAATTTGTTACAATATTGCTTCTGTTTTATGTTTTGGTTTTTTGGTCTCGAGGCATGTGGGATCTTAGCTCCCTGACCAGGGATCAAACCTGCACTCCCTGCATTGGAAGGCAAAGTCTTAACCACTAGACCGCCAGGGAAGTCCCATGGAAACTTTCTTGAATTGATGCTGAGGTTGATACAGCAACTCTGGTGATACATTGTGACTGCATTTCCAAATTATCTGAGGTTGTTAGCAAACCACTCTACGCAGACTTGCATCATAAAGCACATTTCACAATCACAAACTCATAATTCCACCCCATCCGACTGTGAGGTAGGTGGGTGGAAGGTTATTTTCCTTGTTTTACAGATTTCTAAAGAATGTGAGGGTGTAAAGGGCTGACATGTGTTTTACTTTTGAAATCACAGAGTTGCTATAGTGCCGTCTCCAGTGATGGAAGAAGAGGAGCTATGACTGAAAACATTTCCATTCAGGGCTTCTCTCCTCATTCTTTGGATTCATGAGAATTCAAGTTACATAGATAGCATTTTATAGTCCCCAGAAGAAGGGTGAGTAGGCCTGTCAGCCTCTGAAGACCGGCACCAGCAGACCTTGAAACCAAGGCAAGGGGAGAAATGATACATATCCTTTATGCCTTTGAGGGAAAACGTTTGTGAGAAATAAGAGAGCCATGAAGATTTCCCTGTGTTCCAGTTGGTCTAGAGCAGAGCCCTGAGTAATCTAAGAAGGTTAAAGGCACTGCATCATAGCAGGAGGCACATGGTAAGGTGGAGGTAAAGGAGGATGAGTGCGTCTGCAAACATGGGCGTGCATGGTGGTGGGGGGCAGCCATGTAAACTTCTTCTGCTGTGTGCTATGGACTACCTGATCCTTATTCCACAAAAAATTTTCTTCCACAGACATTAACTGAATGCTACCAATAAATTTTCCCCAAAAGCATCCTTTTCACTAAGTCTTACCTTGTGTTCTAGTTACTACAGTCACACAACGAATTATCCCAAGTTTGTTCGCAGCCTGCAGTCTGGCCTGAGGTTGGTGGGGGCGGCTCATTTCTGCCCCTCGTGGTCTTCACAGGGGCAACTCAAGGGCTGGGGGCTGGAGTCACCTGAGCAGTCACTCACCCGTATGTCTGGAGGCTGATGCTGGCTGCTGGCTAAGATCCCAGCAGGAGCTGCTGCTTAAGCAACTTACACGAGGCCTGTTCAGGTGGTGTGGGCTTTCTCACAGCATGGTGTGATTCCAAGAGTGAAACGCTCAGGGAAAGAGCTAGAATCATATTGAATTTTATGACCTAGCCTAGGAAGTCACACTTCCAGCACATACTATTTTTTTCAGGTGGTCATAAAGTCCCACTCATGTTCAAGGGGAGAGGAAATAGACTCTGCCTCCTGATACGGAACAGCCAGTTTCTAGAAGAGCATATGGGACCAGAAATTTTGCCAGAATCCACCGTCTCCACCTTGTCAACTCATAGAGTGGCTGTCTCTGACATTCTATTGCATCTCCAAGACACAAGTGCTTGGAGATGATTGCGGGTCCATCAACAGAGACAGAAACGTCACCCTACGCTCCCTCAGTACCCACAGATCATGAGAGTAAAGCAGCCACATGAGGGGAAAAAAATCACTTATTGATTCTTTATCCACCCACAGCAATGGTACAAGGCAGTTCAGTCTCAAATTCACTAGAAAATTTAGCATGAAAGCAGATATTATCCCATAATATATGTCCAATGTCCTTGTCCAAAGAAATTAAAATGACATAACGCAGTCTGTTTACAAACCAGTATCTCCTCTCTTGCGTGCTGGCTTTGAAACAGCAGAGCAATGATTTTTAACTTCTTATGTGTTAAAGATTTGAATTACATTTTGAAGTAAGCAGCATTCCGGAAAAGACAAATAGTCAAAGACAAGGTAATTAATTCCTGAAGGTAACCATTCTAATATATGCATTTTTCAGGGCAGAAATTAATTATTCGCAAGACAACTGTCTTTTCCCTTGTAAATTAGGACATTTCTCCCCTAATTAGTTTAAACTGCCTGTAGGAGATTGTTGCCACTGAGCTATGGAATTTTCTTCAGCAGGTAATTCCCGATACCAAAGCGAGTTTAAAATAGAAAGCAGAGTCTGGCTTTTGGTTTGTTTCTGTTCAGTGGGGTGTAGAACCAAAAACATAAAACGGTCTATGATTACATACAGATATTCACCCTGTACTCACTGTGTTCAGAGCAAGCATTCACCAGAGGAACCTGGACAAGATACCAGTGGAAATGTCTTTCTCATCAACCACTGTCCTCTATCTTGGCAAAACAGCTCAGGCTGAGAATGCAGGGTTCCTTTTCCTGTGTGTGGAGTTACAGATGATGCTGAGATACCAACCAAGGAAGAAATGGCAGTGTGTTCACTCCCAAAACGTGCCCCTCGGCCTGTTGCTCAGATGACATTCAATCTAGAACTATCTACCAGGTCTTCTTTCTGCTTCTCAGGGCAAAGCAACACTTCTCCTCCTTGACAAAGCCAGTTAGAACAGAAGGAACAGTAAGACAGCTTCGGCCCATTTGGAGAAACCAAATAAGCCTTTGCCTGTGTTTGCTCAGCCCCCGCCATCACCTGGGTTGGACTCTGAAGCCCTCTCAATTGTCAGTCAATTCAGAGATGTTTTGGAATTATTCAGGTGCTCACCAACCATGTACTAGGTGATTATATGGTGATGAAGCAAGCAGGCAATATATCCTGACTCGTGGAACATACACTTCAGTAGAATTTTATAGGTTCTACTCCAAGTTATGTATAGAAACAGAGAGCAAGTGTATGAATATTTATTTTAAACCAATTGGCAGTGACTTGTTTTCAAGTTGTTTGGCAGAATTCTCTTTCAAGTTGGTTTCAGTGTAAAGACCCTGAGACTGCTGGCGTTAGACCCAGTTTTTAAAATCTCTTACAGAATATCTACTTTTTCTTAACAAGATGTAATCTCTTACAAAGCCAGAAGCAGAATGCTATAACACCTGCGAGCTGTCCTCCTACGTCAATCTTGCTGCAGGATAACAGAAGATGACGAAGCTTTCAGATTCAAGACTTACCTTGCCGGGCCTGTATCAGGTCATGTGAATGTGGATCAAACATAATGTTGAACAAACAAAAGAGAGTGTGTGCTGTAATGATTCTGTTTACGTGGTTCAAGAACAGGCAACAATAACCAATGCTGACAGAAATCAGCACAGTTACCCTTGTTTTAAAGAGATGACTGGGAAAGGCATGAGGGAATGTTCCAGAGTGCTGGAAATAATATCATCATCTGGGGAATGTTTACCCAGGTGTAGACACATGGAAAAACCATCAGCCTGTACACTTAAGATCTGTGCACTTTATTGTATGTAAGTTACACCTGAGTGGGAAAAATGAAGACCATGGAATGGAGACGCTCCCCCATGAACTGATTTTTCCAAGATAAACTGTTCAGCGAGAAAGCAAAGTGCAAAGTAACTCCTAGAGTACGTTATCCTTCATGTACAAAGGAAGGGATTATAAGAAGATATATGAAGTGTCTGTGCTCGTACATAAAAGAAACACACGTTAGATGAATCAGAAACTCCCTACAGGGCATGGGCATTCAGGAAGTGTGGGAGAGTGGAAATGGGGTAGAAGGCATGTGGGGAGTGACACCTCTATGTGTACATCTATTTGTATAGTTTTGACTTTTAGAACTAGGTTAAGGTTTCACTTTCTCAAAAAACAGTAAATAAATAACTAAAATCAACCAGGCCAGTGGTGGTGGTAGCGGGGCAGGGACCCAAAATGGAACTCAAGCAGTAACACGTGAGCTTAACTCTATCACAAATGAATAGCATAGCCACACTGAAAGAAGGAAAGAACTGAACTGAGTAACTTTGGAAAAGAGTATTGTGACTATATGCTATAAGGCTTAAAAGACTAAAAGAAAGGTGCCCATAAACTGCATTCTAGTTAGGACAGTTTTTTACTATTCGAGACACACGAGGTAGTAATTTTGAATACATGTGTATACGTATGCTCACACACACACTAGGACTAAAAATTTATAAAAATACTGTGGATAACGAGAGGAAGGTTTTCCATTGATGGAGAAAGAAATTACAGGGGAAAGGTGAGAATGAACACTGTGGTACTGGACTTGAATCAGATATGTCAGTACAAACTTATGGTCTTTAGTACATAAACAGACAGATATTGATATGGACAAGTGTATGTGTATCTGTGTGTGATTCATATATGTTCTAGGAAATAGCTCCATTCTTCCAGAGAGCTAAGAAGCAATGATACCCCAGTAGCAATGAGTACACCCAGCACTCACATCTTGGTTTCTAAATTCATTCTCCAATAAAAGGAACCACAGCTCCTTGGAGAGACAGCTTATCCGGGGACTGAGGCAGTGAAAACATAAGATGTTCTGGGTATACTGTGTGGTGCCAAAACTTAAGGAAGTGCTCAAAAAGTGATGGGAGCATGTCAACAGGAGCCCAGTTAAAGTATCTCTCAAAGACCAATCTGTGACTATCTGAACAATTGCAACAACGGAAAACTACAGAGAGTACTGAATTATAACCCATAGAATAAAATGAATACCCATGAATTCATTACTAAACAATGAAAGGGGAAGAAGGTAGAGCACTTCCTTATCCGAGTTCGAATTAATAAATGCAGAGGAATATAGGAAATAGAAAATCATCATTTGCCTAAACCACAGTAATAAGTGTTCCAGAAGGAATCATTAATAAATGCCAAAAATTAGTGGGTTTAAAAGAAGTAGGATAAGACACATTCACAGAAAGACAGACAAGATGAAAAGGCAGAGGGCTATGTACCAGATGAAGGAACAACATCAAACCCCAGAAAAACAACTAAATGAAGTGGAGGTAGGCAACCTTCCAGAATAGGAATTCAGAAAAATGATAGTGAACATCTTCAGGACCTCGGAAAAAGAATGGAGGCAAAGATCGAGAAGATGCAAGAAATGTTTCACAGAGACCTAGAAGAATTAAAGAACAAACAAACAGAGATTAACAACAGAATAACTGAAATGAAAAATACACTAGAAGGAATCAATAGCAGAATAACTGAGGCAGAAGAACGGATAAGTGACCCGGAAGACAGAATGGTGGAATTCACTGCTGCGGAACAGGATAAAGAAAGAAGAATGAACAGAAATGAAGACAGCCTAAGAGACCTCTGGGACAACATTAAACGCAACAACATTCGCATTGTAGGGGTCCCAGAAGGAGAAGAGAGAGAGAAAGGACCCAAGAAAATATTTGAAGAGATTATAGTCGAACACTTCCCTAACATGGGAAAGGAAACAGCCACCCAAGTCCAGGAAGCGCAGAGAATCTCAGGCAGGATAAACCCAAGGAGAAACATGCTGAGACATATAGTAATCAAATTGGCAAAAATTAAAGACAAAGAAAAATTATTGAAAGCAGCAAGGGAAAAACGACAAATAACATACAAGGAAACTCACATAAGGTTAACAGCTGATTTCTCAGCAGAAACTCTACAGACAGAAGGGAGGGGCATGACATATTTAAAGTGATGAAAGGGAAGAAACTACAACAAAGATTACTCCACCGGGCAAGAATCTCATTCACAGGCTTCCCTGGTGGCGCAGTGGTTGAGAGTCCACCTGCCGATGAGGGGACATGGGTTCGTGCCCCGGTCTGGGAGGATCCCACATGCCACGGAGCGGCTGGGCCCGTGAGCCATGGCCGCTGAGCCTGCACGTCCGGAGCCTGTGCTCCACAACGGGAGAGGCCACAGCAGTGAGAGGCCCGCGTACCACAAAAAAAAAAAAAAAAAAGAATCTCATTCAGATTCGATGGAGAAATCAAAAGCTTTACAGACAAGCAAAAGCTAAGAGAATTCAGCACCACCAAACCAGCTCTACAACAAATGCTACAGGAACTTCTCTAAGTGGGAGACACAAGAGAAGAAAAGGACCTACAAAGACAAACCCAAAACAATTAAGAAAATGGTAATAGGAACATACACATCGATAATTACCTTAAACGTGAATGGATTAAATGCTCCAAACAAAAGACACAGGTCGTTGAATGGATACAAAAACAAGACCCATCTACATGCTGTCTACAAGAGACCCACTTCAGCCCTAGGGACACATAAAGACTGAAAGTGAGGGAAAGGAAAAAGATATTCCATGCAAATGGAAATCAAAAGAAAGCTGGAGTAGGAATACTCATATCACATAAAATAGACTTTAAAATGATGTAATGTTACAAGAGACAAGGAAGGACACTACATAATGATCAAGGGATCAATCCAAGAAGAAGATATAACAATTATAAATATATATGCACCCAACATAGGAGCACATCAATACATAAGGCAAATGCTAACAGCTATCAATGAGGAAATTGACAGTAACACAATAATAGTGGGGAACTTTAACACCTCATTTACGCCAATGGACAGATCATCCAAAATGAAAATAAATAAGGAAACAGAAGGTTTAAATGACACAATAGACCAGATAGATTTAACTGATATTTATAGGACAATCCATCCAAAAACAGCAAATTACACTATCTTCTCAAGTGCGCACAGAACATTCTCCAGGATAGATCACGTCTTGGGTCACAAATCAAGCCTCAGTAAATTTATGAAAATTGAAATCATATCAAGCATCTTTTCTGACCACAACGCTATGAGATTAGAAATGAATTACAGGGGAAAAAAACGTAAAAAACACAACACATGGAGGCTAAACAATACATTACTACATAACCAAGAGATCACTGAAGAAATCAAAGAGGAAATCAAAAAATACATAGAGACAAATGACAAAGAAAACATGACGATCCAAAACCTATGGGATGCAGCAAAAGCAGTTCCAAGAGGGAAGTTTATAGCTATACAAGCCTACCTCAAGAAACAAGAGAAATCTCAAATAAACAATTTAACCTCAGCTAAAGGAACCAGAGAAAGAAGAACAAACAAAACCCAAATTTAGCAGAAGGAAAGAAATCATAAAGATCAGAGCAGAAATAAATGAAATAGAAACAAAGAAAACAATAGCAAAGATCAATAAAACTAAAAGCTGGTTCTTTGAGAAGATAAACAAAATTGATAAACCATTAGCCAGACTCATCAAGAAAAAGAGGGAGAGGACTCAAATTAATAAAACTGGAAATGGAAAAGGAGAAGTTAACAACAGACACCGCAGAAATACAAAGCATCCTAAGAGACTACTACAAGCAACTCTATGCCAACAAAAGGCACAACCTGGAACAAATGGACAAATTCTTAGCAAAGTATAACCTTCCAAGAATGAACCAGGAAGAAACAGAAAATATGAACAGACCAATCACAAGTAATGAAATTGAAACTGTGATTTAAAATCTTCCAACAAACAAAAGTCCAGGACCAGATGGCTTCACAGGTGAATTCCATCAAACATTTAGAGAAGAGGTAACACCCATCCTTCTCAAACTCTTCCAAAAAAACTGCAGACGAAGGAACACTCCCAAACTCATTCTATGAGGCCACCATCACCCTGATACCAAAAGCAGACAAAGATACTACAAAAAAAGAAAATTACAGACCAATATCACTGATGAATATACATGCAAAAATCCTCAACAAAATACTACCAAACAGAATCCAACAACACATTGAAAGGATCATACACTATGATCAAGTGGGATTTATCCCAGGGATGCAAGGATTCTTCAATATACGTAAATCAATCAATGTGATACACCATATTAACAAACTGAAGAATAAAAACCATACGATCATCTCAACAGATACAGAAAAAGCTTTTGAAAAAACTGAACACCCATGTATGATAAAAACTCTCCAGAAAGTGGGCACAGTGGGAACCTATCTCAACATAACAGAGGCCATATATGACAAATCCACAGCAAACATCATTCTCAATGGTGAAAAACTGAAAGCATTTCCTCTAAGATCAGAACAAGAAAAGGATGTCCACTCTCACCACTATTATTCAACATAGTTTTGGAAGTCCTAGCCATGGCAATCAGAGAAGAAAAAGAAGTAAAAGGAATATAAATTGGAAAAGAAGTAAAGCTGTCACTGTTTGCAGATGACATGATACTATACATAGAGAATCCTAAAGATGCCACCAGAAAACTACTAGAGCTAATGAATGAATTTGGTAAAGTTGCAGGATACAAAATTAATGCACAGAAATCTCTTGTATTCCTATATACTAATGATGAAAACTCTGAAAGAGAAATTAAGGAAAACACTCCCATTTACCACTGAAACAGAAAGAATAAAATACCTAGGAATAAACCTACCTAGGGAGACAAAAGACCTGTATGCAGAAAACTATAAGATACTGATGAAAGAAATTAAAGATGATACCAACAGATGGAGAGATATACCATGTTCTTGGATTGGAAGAATCAATATTGTGAAAATGACTATACTACCCAAAGCAATCTACAGATTGAACGCAATCCCTAACAGATTACCAATGGCATTTTTTACAGAACTAGAACAAAAAAATCTTAAAATCTGTATGGAGACACAAAAGACCCCAAACAGGCAAAGCAGTCTTGAGGGGAAAAAACAGAGCTGGAGGAATCAGACTCCCTGACTTCAGACTATACTACAAAGGTACAGTAATCAAGACAATATGGTACTGGCACAAGAATAGAAATATAGATCAATGGAACAGGACAGAAAGCCCAGAGATACACGCACACACCTATGGTCAACTAATCTATGACAAAGGAAGCAGGATATACAATCGAGAAAAGACACTTCAGTAAGTGGTGCTGGGAAAACTGGACAGCTACAAGTAAAAGAATGAATTTAGAACACTCCCTAACACCATACACAAAAATAAACTCAAGATGGATTAGAGACCTAAATGTAAGATGGGACACTATAAAACTCTTAGAGGAAAACATAGGAAGAACACTCTTTGACATAAATCACAGCAAGATCTTTTTTGATCCACCTTCTAGAGTAATGGAAATAAACACAAAAATAAACAAATGGGACCTAATGAAACTTAAAAGATTTTGCAAAGCAAAGGAAACTACAAACAAGATGAAAAGACAACCCTCAGAATGGGAGAAAATATTTGCAAATGAATCAAAGGACAAAGGATTAATCTCCAAAATATATAAACAGCTCTTGCAGCTCGATATTAAACAAACAAACAACCCAATCCAAAAATGGGCAGAAGACCTAAACAGACATTTCTCCAAAGAAGACATACAGATGGTCAAGAAACACATGAAAAGCTGCTCAACATCACTAATTATTAGAGGAATGCAAATCAAAACTACAGTGAGGTATCACCTCACACCAGTTAGAATGGGCATCATCAGAAAATCTACACACAACAAACGCTGGGGAGGATGTAGAGAAAAGGGATCCCTCTTGCACCGTTGGTGGGAATGTAAATTGATACAGCCACTATGGAGAACAGTATGGAGGTTCCTTAAAAAACTAAAAATAGAATTACCATATGATCCAGCAATCCCACTACCGGGCATATACCCAGAGAAAAGCATAATTCAAAAACACACATGCACCCCAATGTTCACTGCAGCACTATTTACAATAGCCAGGTCATGGAAGCAAGCTAAATGCCCACTGACAGATGAATGGATAAAGAAGATGTGGTACATATATACAATGGAATATTACTCAGCCATAAAGAGGAGCGAAATTGGGTCATTTGTAGAGAGGTGGATGAATCTAGAGACTGTCATACAGAGTGAAGCAAGTCAGATAGAGAAAAACAAATATCGTATATTAACGCATATATGTGGAACCTAGAAAAATGGTACAGATGAACCGGTTTGCAGGGCAGAAATTGAGACACAAACATAGAGAACAAACGTATGGACACCAAGGGGGGAAAGTGGCGGGGGCAGGGGCAGTGGCAGTGTGATGAATTGGGAGATTGGGATTGATATATATACACTAATATGTATAAAATGGATAACTAATAAGAACCTGCTGCATAAACAAATAGTAAAATCAAATTCAAAAAAATACAATTAAAACTTTAAAAAAAAATTCTTTTCCCACAGTGCTTCCATATAATATGCCCCTCCAATTTTTTAGTGTTTACCAACAGTGTAAGTCAAACATTTGTTCCAGTAAACAAGTAAATACAATGACTGGTAGTTTTCTCTTTTAAGGATTGTGTACAGAGTAGTAATGTCAGGGTTATAAACACGATGAAAAAAAAAAAGAAAAAAAGTATGATAAGAAACAGGATATGTGCATACTGTCAAAGTATCTCCTCACAAGATATTTTTTAATTTCAAAGGAGAAACAGTAACTTTACAATGGAGAGTCGTGGCAGACACAACTGCAACCAAATGATCAAGGTTAATCTCACCAGTAATGAAACATGCTGACATCAAGTGTCCCCTGATACGATGCACTGAGAAGAAGACAGTATCAATTCCGTAGTATTCTTGCCAAAAATGCTTAACCTAAATTTAAACTTGAGGAAACACCAGGAAAACCCATTCACTTAACAAGTGGCCAATACTCTTCACAAATGTAAAATTCATGAAAGGTAAAGAAAGATTCCGAAACTGCCCAGATTGAAGGAAACTAAGAATATACCACAACAAAATACAATGTGGGGCCCTGGACTAGGACAAAGACATTAATGCGGAAATGGCTGAAATGTGAATAAAATCTGCAGGTCAGTTAACAGTATTGTATCAATGTTATTGTTTCTTCATTCTGAGCATTGTATTACGGCTATGTAAGATGTCAACATTTGTAGAAGCTGGGGAAAGGGATACGGGAAGATTGTGTACTAGTTTTGCAGCATTTTTGTAAGTCTCCCATTTCTGCAGAATGAGAAGCTAATAATAATTCTTCTTTTATGCACCCAGTCAACAGCTTTTGGAGAAGTAGGTGGAGTATCAGAAAGACACTCCCAAGTCAAATTCTGGATCTGATATTTATCTAGCCACATGACTTCAAGGTAGTTACTTATACCCACTAACCCTGATTTAGTCCTCTAGCTGGGGGTACTCACCATGATCCCCATTTTACAGATGAGTCAGTTGAGGCAGTGTACATAAAGTGCTTATGACCTGGTACATGATATTATTATTATTACACATAAGGGAATGTCATTATGCAAGCAAAATCACCTATTTCAATTATTTTTATTAAGAACTTCCTCATCCAACGCAGAATCAAAGGAAGAAGGCAGGGATGCAGTGAGTGGGAAGAAAAGAAAAAAGGAGCCAGAAGGAGGAGGCAAGGGCTAGAGAGAGGAAAGTGGGAGGCAAAAGAACTGCCCCTTAAATGATAATAAAAGCTACTTTTCAGTATCACGAATAAGCCACTGAACAAAAATATAATGCAGGCACTACATCCTTTTTTCCACCCTTTTTATACTGGGAGTTTCAAAAAATTCATATTCACACTAATATAGCTAACGAAGTAACTGCTAATGTAAAAACTGAATTCTACATGATATTTAATCACTGTCTCCTCATTACTAATCAATGATGGTAATTGATAATGATGATGACAAATCCATTTCCCTCTAGAAGCCACCTCGAGTCTAACCTCTTACCTAATACTCCCCACGGAAGGTTAGTGCTTCCTGTCTGGAACCTAAGTACAGATAGACAGACAGACAGACAGACAGACAGACAGATAGATATGGATAACAGATGTATATATGTCAATCCCAACTAATAAGAACCTGCTGTATAAAAAAATAAATAAAATTAAATTAAAAAATTCAAAAAAAAAGAGAACAGATGGATGGATGGATAGATAGATGATAGATCAGTGAATAGGTAGAGGGTGGAGATGGATAAACAGATGATAGACTGATAGTTAGATAATCTTTGTATTTATGCATTCATATCATCACTGGAAGAGTCAGATAAAATTCTTGAGTAAAGTGATATCCAACTAACAGAAGTACGATACATCACCCGAATCAAAATTACTATTTAGGAACACATTTGTGTATTAATTTATTTACATAACATATCATTTATTCACTCAGTGAGTACCAACTTCTAGACACTGAGGTGAAAGCAAGGAACAAAACAAATTTCCTGCTCCATCAAGATTACTTTCCAATGGAGAAGACAGAAATAAAGTTTAAAATACATTACGGCAAGTCGAGACAAATGCTATGAAGAAACGTAAGGCATAGTAAGGGGCAAGAGATTTCAGAGGGGCTATCTGAGCAGGAATGGTCAGGAAAGGCCTCTTGGGTGAATGAAGAGCCATGTGCGTATCTGGGGGAAAGGGCTTCAAATCAAGAACGCTGCACGCGCAAATGCCCAAGGACTGGACTGAGGAACACAGAGAAAAACATGCTGCTTGCACGTTGAGAGAGGAGAGAACAGTAGATGAGAGGGAGTCAGCGGCCCCATCGCTCAGGGTCGAGTAGGCCAAGGGACGCCATACATGTCACCATTGGGGGTACGCGTGCATATCATCACTGGAGGACTCAGGTCAAATTCTTCAGGATTACACAGGAACTTGCAAAAACCCATGGGAAGCCAGCTCCTGTTTTGTCTCTGGAGTCCACCGGTTCCTGAAACCCAAGGCAGCCTGAAACAGGTGTGCACAGGGCTAGTAAACCTTGGTGAGGTGAGTAAGACTAAGTGAGACAGACATTTTTCTTCACTCTGTTTTTCTTGCCTTTCACATGAGACTTATAATTATGTTACTTTGAGACAACGCATCTCTAATTATGCAAAAGGTTCAGAGCCAGGTAGCATGGAAGAACGTAGCTTTCTGTTTATTTATAGGCCCAAGTCTCTTCAGGCAGCGATGCCCACAGATCTCCATCCTTACTGGAGGTGGCAAAAGGGAAGGAGGCTAGTGCCAAGCCCAGCCTCCTGGAGCGTCCAAACCTTATTTAAAGCTACTTTGGAGCCAAGGACATTTTCCTGAATCCATTCCAAACAAGAATGAAGATGCTGGTGCATGATATTTTTGCAAAATATGCAGGCTCAGGAATTGACAGACTTTACATTTACATCAAACACGGAGAACCATTTGTGAATCCTTGCTGTGGAAAGCTGCTGTCTGCAAGCCAAAAATAATAGCATAAAGAAGAATAATAAAACAAAGCTGGCACAAAGCCTTGTCTTCCTTGAAGAGGGCCAATCTTTAGTCTGATAATAGCGCTGACTCTTGGAACCCGAAAGGAAAATAAATTCCTACCCACACAATCTGCATTGTTCCTCTCCTCCTCATGTTAATTTTATCTCACACCTCAAACACATACAGTCATTTATTTTTTTTCCTACGGAAAGTGCAACGTGTTTGTTCTAAAAGTAAGTTGTCTGCATCTGATTCCATAAACAGTTTCTTCCTGATGATTGCTATGTTTTAAGGCTGTTGCTTTAACTAAAGTTATAGTGAAAAATTAGAAATATTTTCTTCCAATATTCTTTTCAGATATGTGTGTGTGTGTACGTACAGTCTTTATAACATGAAAACTAACTGCCCATTAGGTCTATTCAAATACACAATCAAATATGTCCATAAAGAAAAAAATAATAATCAAACTTGTTTGCTGCATGCGGAGCAAGTACTAGAAATTCCATTTTCTACCCCTAGTCAAGGGCCACACACAATGCAAAACGCCTCCAGTCCAAGAGCCACTCGAGTCAGCTAGTATTTTTAAAAACTGGATTATAAATATAAACTCACCTGATTCTTAAACAACACAATATGAAATGGTCGAGCACACAAATATTTCTGGAATGCTCTGATTCCACTAGGTGACCAGTTACCTGGAAGAACACGCAGAGCACGAGACAGAAAAAAGGAGCTGACAAACTCATGCTCGCATCAGAAGCCCCTGCGGGGCATGTCATGAGTACAGACTGCTGGGTCCCACTGTCAGAGTGACTGATTCTGGAGGTCTGGGGTGAAAACTGAAACCCTGCAGTTCTAACACGCTCCCAGGGGATGCTGATGAGGGACCGCAGACCATACTGAGCCATAATGAGAGACTGGAGGGAGGAAAACAGGAGAGGAAGGAAACATGGAGGGGAAATGCAGGAGAGCAACGCAGAGTGAGGCAAGGGGGTGGTGTGTGAACCTGTCACCACCTTGGCCCCCTGAGAGGACCGTCAACACATACACCCCTGACCCCCTCTGCAAGCCTGCAGTGCAGAAGTAAAACAATGAACTCTAACAGACCTTCTGAGTTGGCTGACCCCGCCCGTTCCACAGCCCTGGTTAAGGAACTGACTCAGTCCTGGCCAATGAGAAGTAAGTGAAAGCCACAGGGTAAGTGCGGCTTCTAGGAAAGTTACACTCTGGGTCCCATTGTTCCTTTCTCCTTCTTCCTGCCCATACAGAGACCTGAGCCAGGAGATGCAGTAGCCACTCAAGAGCCATGCAGGCATGAGGACAAGGGCATCCTCCTATGCTAGGTGGAGAAAAACACATGGGAAGTGCCTGCCTGTGTCATGGAGCCACGGTCCCACCACGCCCACCATGACGTCCTACACCCAGTCTTCATGACGGCCAAGGCGAGAACATCCCTCTCTGTTTAAACCTCTGTTTGTTGGGTTTTCTAGTACCTTCAGCTGAATGAGCCCAACTAATATAAAAACTAGCCAAGTACTTATTAGGTGCCTGACACTGTGTGACCGCTATACATGAATTATCTCATTTAAAATAAGAATGATTTAATCGAGCACAAAACTCTCAAGTGCTCTGCTGATGCATTTAGAAATGCATTAAGTTCCTACTTTATTCCAGACATGGAAAGCACAGAACCTGAATGCAAAGGACTCATAGGTAATATTCGTACCATAGTGATCCCCTAGGAGAAGCAAGTACAGCTTGTGGTGGGGGACCCACAAGAGCCTCTGAACAAAACCAGGTGGATGGAACGATCAGGAAGGCTTTCTGGAGGCAGAGACCCCTCAGCTGGATACTGAAGGACGAGTAGGAACTGAGCTTATTCTTACACACGCAGCAATGCCTCTTTGAATGTGATGGCAACCGCAACCCAAGGGGAAAGACGGGAAGAAAATGTTCTCTGGACTTCTACAGCAGTGACAAACAAGGTGCAGCCAACTCCTAATGCACATACAAGTGGAGGGGACACTGGGTGGATGGTGGTTAAAAAAAAAAGTCTGATGCCATCATCAAAGATACACGCTCGTCTTTGCTAGCTACATCCTGAAATTAACTGCCTTTCTCAAATACAAGTGAAACAGATGCATGGCAATCAAAGAACAACAGTCTGGGGAAAAGGCTGAAGCTTCTGACTATGTCTTTTCTGCAAAAATTAGGACCAAAATAGGACCTGGGAGAAAGTAATTTTATTTGTAAATAACACCAAAATACATTTTTCCGGTAGACATGAGAAAACTTTGCAAAGCTCTGTTCTTTGAAAGCAAAGATCTTATGCCCATAACACAGACTCAGCTATGGTCTTTAATAACTGTCAAGGGCATCATGTTTCATTTGTTTTTGAACCTTAAAAACAAAAGAAACACTTCAGAGACTCATGTTGCATCTCATCCCTCAGCTGTGTTACTAGATGGCATCAGATCACCGGGGAGAGTAAGTCTACCTGTACCTTCAGCTACGCAGGCACGCAGTAAAACAGAAGAATGGGCAAAGGACTTTGAGAATTTTTTCAGACTTTTTTCCTGATAAACAAGGACATGTTGAGTGGTGCTGAATTCAATTTATATGGCAACTCTGTTTCTGCCACAAGCAAACTGACTTCCCATATTCATCACTTGCCCTCATGTGCTGGGGCAGCCTGGGTATATGTGCTATTTATTTGCCTGTATATCTGAGGATCCAGAGACAGAGCCTAAGGACAATAAGATACTGGAACATAATATTTCATATTTAAAATTTAAAGCTCTAAATAATTTAACATAATTATTTTCTACCAATGACATCCTTTATAATATGCCAGGAACCAGGATAAATGCTTTACATATATTATTATTAATCCTTATAAAACCTGGCAAAATCAGCATTATTGTCCCTGTCTTCTTTAAAAAGATGAGCAAACCCAAACTGAAACACAGAAAGGTTAATTCCCTGCCCAAGACCACACAGCAAGTAATGGAAAAAAAAAAAAAAAAAAAACTGGGAATACAAACCCAGGTGTATTTGATTCTTAAGTTCTGGCTTTTAGCTGACATTTTATATTGTTTCTCATCATCTTCACCAAGGGTTGGCAAACTCCTACCCATGGGCCAGTGCACACAATATAATGAGACGGGGTGGAATTGCATCTGATCTCCCTAGCACCTAGCCTATCGGCAACGGCTAATTACCTAAAGGCTCAATTACACACCACTCAAACTCCGCAAAGGAGCAAAAAATCTATTATACGCAGAAAACCTTCATCCTAATAATAAAATCATTAGCTTCAAGAGGAAAAAGAGTAATTCAAACTTTGAAAGCAGAGGTATCTGATGGCTTATGGCATTACAAGATTCTATTCTGCTTGTAAGAGAAAAAAGAAAATCTGTTGGCATGTTTTATGGGTCAGACGAAAATTCTATCACCCAACAGAGCCTGCCTACATTCTAGAAATTAATGTGTTTGTGGGGAGGAGTTCTTTTTCAAACCAGGTCATAATGTATGCCTGCCAAGTGAACCCTCTCTCTTCAAGAATATTCAAAGTACAAGTAGCAACAGGAGAGAGGCAGTCCTGTCCCTGAAGGAGCAGCCGGGCATGTTTTATCACCAAGAAAGAGAGGGAAAGCAAAAGAAGATTCTGTGCAACCAAATTAAGTTGTGAGATATCCAAAAGTAACGTGTCAAGAAACTCTTATTCATACGTGGAATTAAAAACAACGCAACAAAAAGATCAATTTATGCTTGAGTTTCATCAGGGGCCGTTTCAGGTCTTCTGTTACAGAAGGTCTCGATCTGCACTTACAGACACAGCAATCAGGCTTCATTACAGCCAGTATTTACGTCTGAAAATTCTGTTTCAACTTCCCCACGCCCAGCCCCTGAGAAACCCTGGTGTGAAATTATCCTGAAATCAGAAGAGCACAAATAGCTTTTCCAACAGGAGGCAGGAGGCTCCTTTTCCATTGTGGATGGCGTGTCCACCTCCAGCACCCTGTGCAGACAGGCTCCCAAGCTCCCTACCTCTTCACGCCCCTGACCTTTTCTCGCTAGCACAGCCTCACAGCTCTCTGTCCTGTCCCATAAGGACCAAATCCCAGTTGTGGCGTAAACGGCCCTGGCCGAGCAGGAGCACAAGGGTCACAACTCTACCCAAGCCACACAGAAGCATTTTAAAGAGCTCTTCCACAGAGCACTTACAATTTTCTAACATAGCATATAATTCTGTTATCTGTTATTGTCATGCGTTGCCTCTCTCCCTCCGCCAGCATGCAGATCCACGTTCCTTGGGCACCTCTGCATGTTATATACGTGGATATATTTATCCCAAATGTTAAGTGCAGTGCCTGGGAATTCCTGGCAATAGGTGCTCCAACAAGATGTGTTGAATCAAGATATGCTGAATGTGTTGAGACTTCCCATTTTTAGTGCACATAGTTCTTAGCAGTATTGCTTATAATCAGAATATAGTTATGCCCCCATGGGGAATTACAACAGTTATGACTGCAAAAAGGAAACAGGAGAAATAAAGAGCCTGCAAAAAAGACTGAGACAATACGTTATCCTGCATCCACGTAACAGAACGATAGACAACCAAGTGAAGATGATTAAGGTCGGATGTCAAGGACAAATGGTGGCATCCTCAGGTCTTGTGCTGCGTTTATGCAGAAGATAATCTGGATCCACGGAGCTTTATCAACCCCGTAGAGGTAACTATGCCAGGCACAATGATCATTCTTGTAGATGTCTACAGAGTTGACCCCTCCATACTTTTTCGGTTTTGAAACGATAACTGTCTTGACTTAACAGGATGCTGCTCGTATTGACACACTCAAGAGCATACCGGGAAGACAGGTTAAATGGTAGAGGGCTGTCCCATCTGCATTTCTGAAACTCAGATCTAACGACGACATTCTCACCTTCACATCCTCAATGATTCCTGATTGCCCATGTGCTAAAGGCTGATTTCTTCGTGTGGCGAACTTGCTCAGCTCTCCAACTACCCATCTCCATATCCACGTTTTCATCACGCCCTTTCCACCTCCCTTCCTCCACAGGTCTTTAGACCTGGGGCTCCAGGTCCACCCTCAGGAAAAACTGAGAAAAAAGCATCATTCAGTCTGTCAAATTTTCATAACCCCTAAGTCACTCTTTCTCCAATAACCATCCGTTTACTTTAAAACAAACAAACAAAACAAACAGTTTCCAGTTAAGGAAAAGCTATGTACAAGGCATGGGGTTTTTAAAAAAAAAAAAAAGGAAAAAAATTCATTTGCATTATTTCACTTTAATACTAAAAAAAAATCCTATCAACACGAATGTCATTCTGCATGTATATATATACAGACACTCAATAAGTATAAGTGCACTTCACCCAAGAACAGATAAAGATGGCATATAAACACAGGAGAAAATGTTCAGCATCTTTAGCCATTAGGGAACTGCAAATTAAAATCACAATAAAATACCACTATTAAATGGATAATTTTTTTAACCGACCGTACCCAGACTGGCAAGGACGTAGAGCAACTGTGACTCTCACGCACTGCTAGTAGGAAAGTAAAACAGCACGGCAACTTTGGAAAACAGTTAGGTGGGTTTCCTACACAGCTGAACACACATTTAACGCAAGATGCAGCAATCGCACTCCTGGGGATGTACACAAGTGAAATGAAATCACGTGTTCACGCCAAGACATAGGTGTACATGTATGCAGTGACTTTATTCATAGTCACTCAAACCTGGAAACAACCCAGTGTCCTTCAACTGACGGGCGGATAAACAAACTACATACAGTAAGTACATCCATACAAGGGAAGACTACGCAACAGTAAAATGAAAAGACCACTGACGCTCTCAACAAACTGGATGACCCTCAAAGGTGTTATGCCAAGGGAAAGAAGCCAGACACCAAAGCCTCATTCTGTATGATTTACTGTCCATGACATTTTGGAAGCAGCAAAACTGTGGACAGAGATGAGATGGGTGGCTGCCAGAAGCTAGGAGGGGGGGGGCGTGACCACAAAGGGACAAGAGAGAACTTTAGGAGGGTGACGGAACAATTCTATATCATGATCGTTACGGTGATTACATGCTTATTAGCGTTTGTCAGATCTCAAACCGTATATAAGTGGATGTGTTTGACTGGATGTAAATTACACATCAACAAAGCTTAGAGTGAAAAACAATCAGCCAACAGAAAGAAACACAAGTACCTTGTCACAGACCACAAGGCTCCTGAATGGCCAAGCTGGGCTGTACATTTGCAGTATGCTTATTTACGTATTTCCAAATAACTTACCAGTACTACTGCCACTCAGGAATATATTACAGCACAAAAATACGTACATAGGAAAACATCTATCATTGTCAAACTTGGACATAAAACCATATAGTCTTCTTGATCGTTTTTATTTATTTTTGCGGGGGGGGGGGTGGTCAACTTTTTGCCAGATCTGACAGGGACAACGTTTTGACCTCACAATACAGCAAACAACAAACACAAATCAGACATTTTCTTGTGGTTCCCGGTGCTTGGAGGATTACGCTTGGTTTTAGCAGGTTGTGTTTTCAGACTTCTTTTTTTTTTTTTTTTTTTTTGTGGCCTCTCCCGTTGCGGAGCAAAGGCACCAGACGCGTGGGCCCAGCGGCCATGGCTCACGGGCCCAGCAGCTCCGCGACATGTGGGATCCTCCCAGACCGGGGCACGAACCCGTGTCCCCTGCATCGGCAGGCAGACTCTCAACCACTGCGCCACCAGGGAAGCCCTTCAGACTTCTTTTTAAGCTATTCAAATGTCCCGTGGAGGCTGGCTCTCCATCAACTTAACGACGTAATCTCTGGATCAGCCTGCCCACACGTGAGTGAGGCCAGACACGTGCTCTGTCCTCGGATTACCTCTCCTCCTGCTTCTGACGTGGGGCGTCTACCACACAGCTTGGGTGTGAGCACAAGGAATGATCTGTATGCGTGCTGACAATGCTACAGACTTTCTGACACTGACATGTATTGTTTGTTCTTTCAAAATGGTCTAGTATTTTCTTCCCCCATGCAGACTGTCACAAACACCTCCTTTTATGCTTGCCCACTGTGGAGAGGTCTGTTCTGGTTGGCCTCCTTTCCCTAATATACTTAAAGACATTTTACAGTTTCCACTTCTTTGCCAAGTCTTATACATCTTGGACCCATGAGATCTGACACACATTGGTCATGCATCTGACTCCCCTTTTCCCATTTACTGAAAGCAATCTTTTTTCCTGCTAGTATCATTCTGGGACATTTCTTCAGGAATGACATTTCTAGGACACTTCCTTAAGAATGACATTTAGAGAAAACTCTTCAGTGCATGTTTTTTGTGGATTTCCAGAAACAACCGTAAATAGTCGAAAGGTCTGCTGCAGGTAACTGACCTCCTTAATCCTACCTTTCAAGGCTGCGGGCTTTTTTGCTTTCCTTTGCCAATACTGAATGGAGTGCTAGGGTGGTCACTTTCTTTTGGTTTTATGACTTTTATTGTGCTGTGCTCATTAAAACTTAGCAACTCCCGCACAGCCCACTTCTGACGAGGCCTTATATGCCACTTCCCATTGCTTTGTTTAGACCTTCAAGTTTTCTGTTTAATTTCTCTTTCACTGTAAACTTGAACCTATAACCATAAAACAGGTTTTCTCAACTCATCACTGTGGACATTTGGGCCAAATCACTCTTTACTGTGGTGACGGGGCCACGGGGGTGGGGGCCGTCCTGTGCACTGTTCCATGCTGAGCAGTATCCCTGGCCTCCACCCACTAGATGCCAGGAGCACCCTCTCCCCCAAGTTGTGACAACAGAAAATGTCTCCAGACATTACCCAGTGTCTCCTTGGGGGCATGACCGCCCGCAGTTGAAAACCACTGCTATCAAACGACCCGTTCCATTTAAAAGAACACTCTCAGCACTAACAGCTCAGGAAACTATATATTAAATTTGCCAGCAAGTTGCAAGTAACACCCAGCAGCAAAATGGAAGTACTCATTTTCTTAGGGGAGACTGAGAAATTCTTTCCTTTTCAATAAGAAAAAAAAAGATCATTCCAGGTGTTTATACTGTTTCTCCTCTAAAGATATCTGTTCCTTCCCCCACAACGTCCTCACAGAGGTGAGCTCTCCCCTTCCCCTTCCCCTTCACCGGCAGAAAACAGGCTGGCCATACCAAACATCCTTCATGTTCAGCCCACGTGAACAATGGGGATAATAATGCTAGTGCCCATCACATAGGGGCAGCAGGGGGATTACATGAGTTAACGCAGATGGTGTGTCTGAAACAGCGCTCCCGTGCAGTAAGTGTTTTATAAGGAGTAGTTCTTAACATCGTTATAGCCAGAAAGTACCATTACTCAATCACTTACGTTCTCATTTCACATCACATAGTCTTTACTGAACATCTGTGCTATGTAGACACTCTGCTGGACCAATGTCATGGTGTTCAAGAAGGGTACAGTCCGTAAGGAGATGATGAGGATGATAAAAGTGTAAACAAGATACAAAGGTGCCAGACAGGGGCGCCAACTGTGTCTAGAGGAGTCAGGGAAGGCTTCCTGAAGGAGAAGGTAGTTGAGCTGAGACCTGGATGACAAGAAGAAATTCTCCAGGGGACAAGGAGGATGGAGGGCACTGCCTTCAGAGGTCAAAGCAAAGGCTAGAAGTCCAAGAGCATTGAGTTAACATGACATTTTTAGGAAATTAAACTTCAAAATCACTACCAGTAAAAATGTGACCAGGGGAGCTACGGGAAATGAGGCTAAAGAGCAAGCTGGGGTCAGCTCATGACCAGCCTCATGGAAAGTACAGCCTCTCCCAGAATGCACCGAGAACACAAATGCCACGGGGTGTTAAAAGGTTGACGTGTGGGAGGCGCAGGGTCAACCGAGACCATGAGAAATGCCCGGTCAAACCTAAATGAGGCTTTTGACTAGAGGACTTTCCAAAACATTCCAAATGCCAAAGGTGATTATGAGTTTCCAAAGGAAAAAAACTTTAAGCAGCAATTCCCAAACTTAGGTGACAATCTCGTAAGAGCAGAGCTCCGGAAGGGATCTGGCCTGGGAAATATCGCTGAGCGAATGAGAAGACATTAAAGACTGTTTAATAAAGGAATCTCATCACTGGTTTTGCACATGAGAAATGCCACTCTAATCTGACCAACATGGAGAGATTATATGGGATTGGAGTAAGCCCGGAGGCAAGAAAAAACACAGGGAGACCCACACAATATTCCAAAGAAGGAAAATAAGAGACCTAGCCAGGGTCACAGGCAGTGGACACGGAGAGGACAGAATGCCCTGGAGAGATAGTAAGAGGTAGGAACGACGTGATGGTGGGTAATGAATGTTAGTCCTGAGATAGAGGGAGACGTACAAAAATACCCAAGTTTTCACCTTAAGCAATAAGTGAGATGCTGGAACTACTCACTAAGAAAGACATCAGGAAGAAAAAAGTTGGTCTGAGGGGAAGCCCAGGAGTGCCGTTTTAATGGGCTGCGTGTGAGGCACATGTGAATGCTCATGGGTGTGTGGGTAGGGGCACCAAAGACCCAGACTAGAGAGAGAAGTTCCAGAGCCATTGACAGAGAAGTGGGTTGAAACCGCCGGCATCAAGAGGACTGGCCAGTGAGAGAGCGCAGAGTGAAAAAGGAAGGTGATACAGACCAGACCTGCAGAGGAACACCATTTAAGGGCTGGGCGGGAGGAGGAGCCTGCAAAGCAGTCACGGAAGAGGTGGGATGAGAAGAGAGAGCGGACTGCCACGTGACACAGGAAGGATAAATAATTACAAAGGAGGGAACGGCGTCATCCAGACTGAAGGTGAAGTTAGGGGAGGGACATTAATAATCCCACACCGGATGCTTTCGACAACACCCCTCCAGGAAAACAACTGTGGGGGCCCCCGTTCAGTGGTTCTCAAATTGACTGTGGGTCAGGATCACCTGGAGGGCCTGTTCCAACCCAGCCTGTGGGGCTGCCCCCAGAGTTTCTGATTCACTAGGTCCCAGGTGATGCTGACGCTGCTCGGGAACTGCCCTTTAGGACCGTGGCTCTAGATAAAAAGGAACGCTGCCCTTTCCTCTCTGCCTTGAGCAAAACTGTCAGTTGGGGAAAGCACGAACGTTTCATCTTCTTTCTGTCTGGCCCTCTGATTCCAGAAGACGGAAGTTATTCATCTTACTGCCTTCTCATTCCAACTTAAGGAGCCCAAATCTACCGCATTTCATGGAACATAAAAGGGTTTCGACTACAAGACACACCTTTATTTTACGTAAGAAGAAAAAGATGCCAATAATTATGAGATGTGGCCGATTGTGAGAAGCAGTCTGGTTTCAGAATGTGAAATCCTACAAAAATGTACATTTCAGAATTGATAAAATGTGGCCAGTCCTGTCCTCTAGGGCCACCTGGGAAAAGTCTGAACAGAAGCCTGTTCGCCAGTGGGACCTATGATTCTGTGTCTCCTCTGTTCTTCGTCTTGTGGGATATACACACATGCTGACATCCACCTACCATATCCAAGAACTCTGCTCCTCCTGGGATCTCCCAGTAGCTGGGCCCTTCACCTGAGCCTCCAAAGGCATCGAACCCCACATTCCTCCAGTTCTTCAGAAGTTCTCAAAACTCATTATTCAATGTATCGGCACATCTCCATATAACTCCTGCATTCCCCACGTTTACCCAGGATAATGAGTGCGCAAACCCAGAGTGTTCCAGCCCAGACCGCCCACCACAGACACGATCCATTCAGGAAATGCCGTCACTACAATCGGCAAAAGCTGAAAGGAAACAGACACCCTCACCCTATTGTTCCTCCTCTTAAGCAGGAGAAATCTTCTGAATTGCATCTATGATTAATTCAAAATGACTTATAGCCAGTGGTTGCAGTTTCTTTGAACCTGGCTGCATGACAGGTACTGCTATCTGTATATACTTTCTCAAAAGCAGCACTCCAGGTAGATTACTTTTTAACGTGAAACCAAGACTCAGATGTTGGTGGTGCAGCCAAGATTAAACAAATAATAAGGGATTCATTGCAAGAGTATAAAATTTTCATACACAAGCTATTTTTTTTTTTTTTTTTTTTTTTTGCGGCACGCGGGCCTCTCACTGTTGTGGCCTCTCCCGTTGCGGAGCACAGGCTCCGGACGCGCAGGCTCAGCGGCCATGGCTCACGGGCCCAGCCGCTCCGCGGCATGTGGGATCTTCCCGGACCGGGGCACGAACCCGTGTCCCCTGCATCGGCAGGCGGACTCTCAACCACTGCGCCACCAGGGAAGCCCCAAGCTCTTTTATAAACACTTCCCCTAGCCTGACACTGGCCAGTGTCCACAGCCAAAATACTCAGGCAGCACCAAAAGCACAAGCGACCCTTTCACCTTTTGCGGTACCTAGAAGAAAATGTCTTTGACTCTCGTCTATGGAGTGAACTTGCCACAGAAAGTCAAAACAAAATAGCCATCCACCTCTGCTCTTTCGCGGGGAGTCCCGCAGCACTCCTCTCTCTTCTGTGAGAATTCTGCTTACCCACTTTGTGCCCCTTTGCTCTCAGAAGTACAAGTTGAAGTCAATCTGTCAACTTCTATGGGGCCTCCCAAAGCCAGGCATTGCTGGGGTTGTCGTGCTACAATAAACAACCACGCTTTTATCACCAACACTCCCTTCTAAGATACAACACTTTACATATGTTCTACAAAACGTGAAAATGGCTACACGAAGGGCAGGCAGGTCAGAAACAGAGGGAGGCCATAAGACTCTCTGTTGAGACACTTTCTGGGTCTAACCCTGAGGCCACACTTCCTCAGAGGGGACCCAAACCTAGAAGGAGCCAGAGCTAGAACGTTCTTACCCAGGCAGCCCCTTCCACACCATTAACACAGCAGATGAAAGGTCAACCAAAACAAATGCCTTATACAAACAGTCCAAGTCTTTTGCCTTGGGAGAGGGCTTTGAAAAGACAGGAGGAAACCTGATCCCTACCTGAACGTCCCAGGAGAGCGCCCAGTAGTAGCAAATCCTCCAAGAGGGTCAAAATTGCCTGTTATTTTTAAAACCTGAAACTTAAAATAATCCCAGACCCCTTGGCCACATGTCATAAAAACTGCCAGATAAGTTGTACACATGGAATTGATTCCAACGATCCACCAGAGAGAGGGGTCTCTCACATTCGGCAACATCTCATTTCCATGTGGAAAGAATTACCAGAACTGGGTAGAGATGGAAGGGCAGGGGAGGAGGGGCGGGGAAGGCCGGTGATGATTCCAACGAGCGGAACCATACTGCACTACCAAGTATGCAGTGCGGTCCGAGCACAAGTCCCTGTAAGCACTTAGAGGACGACTTTTAGGAAAGCTTATATTTTTAAAGGTAGTTTCATACGTTTGTTACAGTTTTGACAGTTGTTCTTGCTCTGGCAAGGTTTCTTGTTGTTGTTGTTGTTGTTGTTTAACTTTCCCAAATCTGAAAGCAATGAGTCCTTTGTACTCAAGCTCTGGTATCTGGAAAAGGCATCATTATGGATAGGTCGACTATGAGCTACCTGCAGGATTTCAGCTCTCCCACATGTGGGAAATTCTGACCCAACATCTGTTTTCCAGCACGATCCTGTCTTGACACAATTCCATAAGTACATCTGCATTGCCCCCAGGTGTTGGAAAGTCCAGTGATAGATCCAAGGTCACACAGAAAACTAGGCTCCCTGTTAATTACCTCAATTCTTCTGGAAAGGTTTCTAAAGTAAATGGGTTCCAGGAAACCTGAGAAGCAATACCCAGTGTTCCCAGGTTTGGTCTGGTTAGAAGACACTTCTAAATAAAGCATCATTCCCACAGTCTTCTTCCGAGTTTAGATACTGCTTTTGAGGCTCTCTCTCTCTCTCTCTGAAATTCTGTAGAATTGTGCAGCTCATTGGAATCATCACCAGCCTCTCCTGGCTGCTTGCAACGGCCAAATCTATTTACAAAAAGCAGATGTTACCTAAAGCCTCCATATTCAAAGTGTGGTTTAAGAGGCAGCAGCGACAGCATCTCCCGGGAGCTAGTTAGAAACACAGAGTCTCTCTCCGCCACCTCTGATCTACTGAACCATAAACTTCATTTCGACAAGTTCCCAAGGTGACCTGTACGCACTGACTAAACCAGGGGAAGGCAGACTACGGATGTGCAGGCCAAATCCGGTGCTGTCTGTTTTCGTAAATAAAGTCTGACTGAAACACAGCCAGAGCCGTTAACTTGTCTTTGCTTGCGTTCACACTAGCATGGCAGAATTGAGAAGCTGCAAATATGTACGTGGCCCTTTACAGAACAATGTTTACTAACCCCTGATCTCAACCTTTACTGTGGTGGCAAAGGGGGCGCTAGACACCTGTGCTAAAACCACAGCAGGAGATTATCGTAAGGACAAAGTAGACAGTCTTTTTTTGATAAGAGATCTGCTTGGCCCATTAGGTAACGGAAATCATCAGGCACACTTCTAGACCTCATTCAAGTTAAACCCCCCAAGGTCCAGCACCATTTTCCACCCTATGGACCCTGCCAAAGAAACACAGTGTCTGTCTTTATGAAATTTACAGGCAGAGAAGATGTAATTAGCATGAACTTAACATGGTACCCCCTATATAATTCATTAATGCATTAGAAGGACCCAAATTTTTTTAAATTGATTTATTATTTATTTCTGGCGGCACTGGGTCTTTGTTGCTGCACGCGGGCTTTCTCTAGTTGCGGCGAGCGGGGGCTACCCTTCGTCGCAGTGCGCAGACTTCTCATTGCGGTGGCTTCTCTTGTTGCAGAGGCTTGGGCTCTAGGCGCGCGGGCTTCAGTAGTTGTGGCTCACGGGCTCTAGAGTGCAGACTCAATAGTCGTGGCGCACGGGCTTATTTGCCCCGCGGCATGTGGGATCTTCGAGGACCAGGGCTCGAACCCATGTCCTCTGCATGGGCAGGCGGATTCTTAACCGCTGCGCCACCAGGGAAGCCCGGACACAATTTGTTTAATACCAAGTTCTGGTTATTTAAGCCACACGTGAAATATTTAAACAGAAACCGCCAGTGAAGCAGCAGGTGGGAAGCTTTTAAATGAAACCACCACTGCTGCTATGGGGGTGGTAGGTGGGGGGACTCAGGGTATAGCCACATGCATGAGGCTTGGTGTACCAAGTGAAGAATATTCTCCCTGCCCCAAATCTCTCCCCTTCTGTCCCTCCCTCTCTCTCACCATCCTTCCGTGTCCCTCTTATTTTCCCCTCTCTGCGCCTTTGCCCAACATGTGATTTTAAAGTCTACCACCTGCATTTCCTGGATTGCAAGACCTCTGCTGAGATGCCACCAGTGGTTTTGTAACAGGGAAGAACAAATGTGACTCTATATTAGATTTGTTTCTTTTACTTTAACCTTTGTATTCTACCGTCTTTGCTTCCAGTTAAGAATGCTACCCATACCGTGAAATGTATAGGATAGCCCATTCTCTAGGCTATGACCTTTAATGGTGCAACACTTTTCCATTCATATAGTGATTAAAAGTTTCAGAACAGAGAATAACATTTGTCTTGTTGGACGATTATAGGAACATTGTGACCTAACCTACATGGACAGCTGCAAGAACAAAGGATTCCGACACCAAGAAGTTCACAAGAACCAACCACAGCTCCTCCCCTTTTAGTATACTAACAGAAGCCTGAATTCTGACTTGGGTAAGATGGTTTTCTAGGACATTAGTCTGCCGTCTTCTAGGAGTCCTGGCTTTCCAAATAAAATTATTCCTTGCCTCAACACCTCGTCTCCCGATTTATTGGCCTGTCGTGCAGTGAGCGGAACGAGTCTGGACTCGGTAACAGTTTCGGCAAAAATGAGAAGACTTTCGATCTGAGCCCCACCTCCAGGGCCTGCACTCTCTGAGAAGAAACCTGGCCAACACAAAACATACAGGATCTACCTTAGAAGGAGAAGAGCAGCTGGGAGGAGAAAAGAGGGGAGGGTCCCAAGGAGAAGGTCCTGGAGACACTGGGGCTGAGACAGTCCCATAGACACATGTGTGGTACCTTCCAGGTGCCTCAACACCCGAGGTCGCATCCCACACAGGCCGGGTGGCCTGCTGCTACCCTGCTGGTTGCTTGCTTTTGTTCACGTGCTTACTGGTCTGTGGTTAGGTTAGCTTTAAGCAAACTGTGGGTGGTCATCCTACTGTGTGGTTTTGGTTATTCTCAAGTAATCGTTGCTTTAGAAAAATCACAAGTACTGAAAAAAAAATTTTTAATTAAAAACTTTTAGAGAAGCAGAGTCACAACACTCACACCCCTACTTGGACGAGCAGAAAAGGTGCTCTGTAGCTCTCCATAAAGTATTATACCTTACTCCTAAAACAAACTCTCCCCTCTGACCCAATCATGAGCAAGAAAAAAAAATCTACTTTATGTCCACTCCAGGGCAAAGCATAGTCCTAAAAAATAACATAGGTGAGTGGTGCCCAAGGTGTGGTTCCCGGTACCACCTGGGAGCGTGTGGGAAATGCAGAGTCTCAGGCCCCACCCCAGAATGGCCAAATCAGAAACCCCAGGGGTGGGGCCCTGCTATCTATGTTTAGCAAGCCCTCCAGATGGCTCTAATGCACATTCAAGTTGGAGAACCACCGATTAGATAGACAATCCCTTTAGGTAAACAAAGGTGTGTTAGCATGTTCTTCCCTTGGGTTTTCTCACCCCTAAGGCTGTGTGTCTGTGTGTGTGTGTGTCTGTGTGTAGGAGGTGGGGGAAGTTCGGGGGCTCTGGGGACCTCATGTCAGTAAATGAAGGGCCAGGTCCACGGGGGGTTGTCCTCTGCCCTCAGCAGTACCAGGAGGTACTTCTCATGCACCTGGTGTTACATTCTCAGCAGACATCTGAGGCTCAAATATTAGAGCACTGGTTGCAAAGTTTTTCTGCAAAGGGTCAGGCCGTAAACAGCTTTAACAGCCATAGGGTCTCAGTTACAACTACTCCAGTCCGCCGTTGTAGTGGGAAAGCAGCCACAGGAATATGTGACTGAATGAGTATGGCTGAGCGCCAACAAAACTTTATTTACAGGAACAGGCAACGGGCTAATCTGGCTCACAGGCTGTAGGCTGCTGAACCCTGAGTTAGAGTAACATGAGCTGCCACAACAAATAAGCCCACATGTCTCAATGGCTTTTAGGATACAAGTTTACTCTTACTCTTGTACCAATCCAACGCAGTCCAGCATTCCTAGCTGTCAGAAAGGTTTCCTCCAAGGACGCTCTGGACACCCAGGCTCTGCCTGCTTTGTGGCTCCACTCTCCCCCCACCTATTCCCAAAGGGACACGCATATCTCACCAGCAAATTAGTCACCACACCCCTCCTCAAGGCAAGAGGGCTACAAAACAGACTTGAGCTGGACACCCACTCCCAGCAGCGCCTCCACACTACAGAAGGGGAAGTGAATTCTGGAGACCTTTTAGCCATCCTTCTCACCCAGGATAAGAGAAACAGGTGGTGGCTGGAGGAAGATAAGATGTCAAGGAAGAGCTTTCATAAGATGAAATTCATGTGCATGTTTGTACATGTATATAAAGGTCTTTCCCATCATTTACCCACGTACACAACTTTTTTTTAATCTGGCAGGTGGAGGGGTGGATGGGAGACATCTGTGGCCTGAGGAAAGTAAGGTGAAGCCCCTCATGGAAGGGAAAGAAGATAAGGGAAGGCTGGGGCACACTAGGATGGACACACACACACACCCCCCCCCGCCCTCCACCTCTGCCTGGATTAAAACCTACATCAGATATTGGCGGCAAGGTACTAATAAAGCCGGATTCTGGAAAGATGTGAGATAAAATCTTTACAGGCTGTAGACAGGTACTCCTTTTCAGACCTTAGTATTTGGAATCTAAGTACAGTTCTATACACCGAAGGCCCTTGTCAAAATGAGACTCCGCATGCGTGACAAATTGTTTTCTGAAAAAAAATCCTATTTGAATTGCACAAGTTTAAATAAGCCAGTGATAAGCCAAATAGCCTGCCTCTTGGAGAGCTGGAAAGAGAAAAGGGTCAGGACGGGAAATCATAAAATAAACAAATCACTGCTATGAAAATTTATACGGCTCCCCCCACCTCTGAAACGAGAGTTCAGAACAGAAATGCTTACTCCTTACCACTGGCTATTAGATCAAGATGTGTTCAATCCGCGAGTGCGCCGCATGCCACTATTCAGCCATGCTGTGTATTTTTCCATAGGTCTGAAATATCCGCTGTTTCCTCTGCTGCCTCCTCCCACATACCAGATACTTGAGAGCAAATCTCATTTAGATCATGTTTTGTCTAGAGGCAGCCGAGCGGCTTCGTAGTAAGGCAGACGCAGAGCACACAATTTCAAGCACTAGCATTCAAAAGCACAGAGCTAATTACCTGTAACTGGGGAAACAAGGCAGAGACGGATCCCCTGTTTGTGTTCAGGCAGGAGGTGATCAGAAAGGTCTGTGTGCTATCCAGGGCAGAAGAGAGCAAAGTGCGTCCTCGCCAGCACCGCCCCAGGTCCCACCAGGAGCCGGGTGGATTGCAGCGGTGGGGGCCATGGAAGCAGCCCAACCATGTGGCAGGGTGCCGTCCTCAGACGTGCGAACTTGGAGCCGCTGAAGACTACAACCAAAATGGCCATGCAGCTGCACTGCCGGAGGACGGCCACACCGTACTCTGTAGGAAGTCCCGGCTACAGCAGAAAATCAACATACGTGGTCCTTCTCAAGACGCAGTACCTGCCATCCCAAGGGGGCCAAAAAAACCAACAAGAAACAAAAGAAACACACATTTCAGTTCCTTAGATCATTTTCCCTTCACCTTTTTTTTCTCTGTTTTTCATTTAACAGTTCTCTCTTTTTCAGAGCAATAATTAGTGACGAAAACTTGGTATACTTTAAAACTGTGTTTAAAAGGAAAGAGATGGCCCAAATGGAGTCTGGCCTTTATAAAGTCTGACTTTTCTCAAAATTAGCTCATTGCAATTTAGGGGGAAAGTATAGATGGAGGAAGAATGTCACAAGTAACAGGATACACCTAGAATTCTTTTACCCTAATAGCAAGTTCTTGGAATTTATAAATATCACCAATCTTTGAAATGCTGGATGGGGAAGACACTAATCCCACAATTTTCCTGTTTCCCTCTGCCTATAATGTCCTACCTATTCTTCTCCATCTTGCAAAATCTGCAGTGTTTCAAACTGCAGCTCCTGGGTGGAGGAGGCATGGACTGGGAGTTTGGTGTTGGTAGATGCAAACTATTACACATAGAATGGATGGACAACAAGGTCCCACTGTAGAGCACAGGGAACTTATATTCAATGTCCTGGGTTAAACCATAATGGAAAAGAATATAAAAAAGAATGTGTGTATGTGTATGTGTGTGTGTGTGTGTGTGTGTGTGTGTGTGTGTAACTGACTCATTTTGTTGTACAGCAGAAATCACCACAACATTGTCAATCAACTATACTTCAATAAATAAATAAATAAATAATAAATTACTCAAATTGCAGCTCCTTTCCTAAGCCTTCCAGCCAGAGTTCACCTGCCCTGCCCCAAACTATTGTCTAATGCTTAAGGGCTACTCCCCTAATTCTCTGCTTTTAATTCTTAGTTATCTTTTTCATGTATTTCTGTTTTAAATGCCTCGACTTTGAATGCAAGTTCCTTAAAGACAGAGACTGTTATCATGTGTCTTCTTTGTCATACATCTTTGTATCTTTTCTCCCTCTGAAGTGTTTCCAACTTCAGCTGAAAGTAAAAAGTAGAAGCCCGAAGTTTTCAACATAGGTTAAAGAATATTTGCCCCTCATATGCTTAAAGAACTGCTGGGTAAATTAAACCGTAAATCTGAGACAGCAGAGCCATTCCTCCACTGCTTAGCAGACCTAGCTAGTCCAGGTCAATAGCACTGAAGACAAACAAAACAAAACAAAACAAAACAAAACAAAAAACCCACCATCATAAACACCATGAAATGTGCAGGCTGAAATTTGCCACTAAAGCAAAGCAAAGCTTTCCAAGGACAAAGTTACTTTGAAATCCTATTTTAACTTCTGACATGTAATTATTACTACATAAGCTGGGCTGAGAAAATTTACACTTTTTTTGAAAGATAGTCAAGGAAAGTTAATTGCAAGTGTAATGTTTTCAGTAAATTATTTGGAAGAATGGGGGATGACAAATATTCTACTCCAGTATAATGTACTGAAAAATTGGTTGTAATATCTACTACAATCAAACATGAAGATTACACACATATACATAAATACGTGTATATATGTATGTATTATACACAAAGCATATGACAAACACATACACTTTTGTTGCTCTGCTTCTTTACTTTGGATTAATTTTATTGTTTGGATTATTAGACTTTGGACACTGGCCTCATTCCCCACCTAAACTCCAAATTCAGAACCAGCGGTCCTGTTAGCAATTCCAAGCAGGCTTTCTATGGTTGAACCTCTCACCCCTGCAGTTTATAAAGTGTTTTCACTTTGTTTTCTTTCGTTAGTATCTGCAGTTGTCTCTGTCCTAGTGCTCCATTAGATCCAACGCCCCCTTACAGAGAGCGAGGCACCAGTCCGGGTTAATCCATCCTGGTTGCATGGACTCATGGCCTTCCAGAAGGGACACCCCCATATTTAGTGTTTGAGCCATCAGATAAATGAAAAATGCTAATAGTGACAGTTTCAGATCCACACCAATAAGCCCACAGTGTCTAGTTGGTGTGACAAGGTAAAGTTAAAAAGAACAGGGTGGGGAATTCCCTGGCGGTCCAGTGGTTAGGACTCTGTGCTTCCACTGCAGGGGGGCAAGGGATCCTGCATGCCACGAGGCGTGGCCAAAAAAAAAAAGAAAGAAAAGAATAGGGAACACCCCAAAGCAACGTAGAAGATAGCTATGCATACGTTAACAGACCAAGAGATGAAGTCCTCCGAAGGGAGGGGCCGAGTGTGACCATGAGGAAATTATGTTCAGGCAGGCAACCTTACCATTAAGAGAGGCAATCATCTACCCTTTCCAAATACAAACCTAACCCTTGCCAGCATCAGTGAGAACTCAAACGACCTCTGATGTTTTATGGTACCCATCACCCCTCACTTAAATGCTCTCCAGTAAGGAAGCATGGTAAACCCAAGTTATAAAACTCTAGCATGCTTCCCCCCAAGTGCATCTGGCTTTAAATGGCTTCTCCAGGTCTCTCTAGAGTGGAGACATGCAATGCTTCCATGAAATGCTAAATATGGCATCAGAATACCTCCACATGCACAGTCAGCCGTCCCTATTCACCAATCCTCACCTTAGGACTTCTGTGCTGTGAGGAGACCTAGCATTTCCCACACTGCAGCCTTGCTCCTATCCAAGGGCCTTCCTCCCAGGAAGCTGCAGGAGCAATGTACAGGAGCCAGCTCCCGCGCAGGAGCTCCACATCCAAGCTCAGCTTCCTGTACCCCTGGCCCCAAGTTCCCTGCTTCTGACTCAACTGCACTCCCCATTCCATCACCCAAGATCCCTTTCTTTTTTTTTTTTTTAATTATTTTTCGGCCACGCCACGTGGCATATAAGATCTTAGCTCCCCGACGGGAGGTCGAACCCGGGCCCCCTGCCCTGGAAGCCCAGAGTCTTAACCACTGGACCGCCAGGGAAGCCCCCTAAGATCCCCTTCTGTGCTATGTGCTGGACAAGCTATTTAGGACCAGTCTCATCACATCCTGGACAGGAGCTCAGTATCTACCCCGACACTGTCCACAACCACAGCTCAGGAGCACTCGCTCTCCCTCCAGCCCCGCCCGACAAGGCCTGCCATATGGGGCCAATTCCAGGGCAGACGGGAGCAGAGGCTCTGCAGCTGCTCAAGGATAAATCTTAATCACGGGCCTCAGTCTGGAGTGATCAGCACCCAGCACGGTCACCCTTGCAGAGTTCAGCTTATGAGGCCTGATGATATCTCAGAGCAGATGAGCCGTGCTGCTTGGGGAAAAAAAAAAAAAAAACAGTAGTGACTGCAAGACACACACACACACACACACACACACACACACACACACACACACACACACACACCCTCTTTCCACCTAACTCCTGGAAAAGCGCAGAAGCCCCTCTGGGTCCGTGAGATGACAGGTGCATGTTTATGTTCCATTTCACTGTGACTGACCTTCCACGTGGTTCTGAGTTCTAACAGCTAGAAGGTAAGAGACTTTCCAAACTGCACCCTTCGCAGGCAGGCAGGCAGACAGCTCCACTGTGGGGCACAGAGGTGGCCGTCTCTGAACTCCTGTGCATCTTTGAAAGAATTCTGGGAAGAAATCTCTCTTGATCTCCTGTGACACTACACACGGCTGTATTCACATCCCTTTTGTGCCTAAAACCCCAGGATTCCTGAATAAACAATTGAAGAGTTTTTTTCAAAGGAGAGTGTTCGTCGCTTATAACAATTTAGAATACCTTGAGGTCTGCTTTAGAAAGTCATTTTTTTCATTTTTGAATTTGAATCGTAGAGTGTCAAACCTTTGATGAATCTCCTCTGCTTAATCTCCTCTGCTTACGTCAAAATCAACTTGTATCCTTCAGAAAGAATCACTCCCTAAAGTACACAAAGAAAAATGCACGATTTACACACATGTTTACAGCAGCACTGGTCACAAGAGTCAAAAGGTAGAAACAACCGAAATGTCCATTAAAGGATGAATGGATATACAAATTGTGGAGTGTACCTACAATAGAGTATTATCCAGCCATAAAAATAAATAAAATACTGACACAGGCTACAACGTAGATGAACCATGAAAACATTATGCTAAGTGAAAGAAGCCAGACATAAAAAGACAAATATCGTATGCTTCCATTTAGATGCAATACCCAGCAGGGGCAAATCCGCAGAGACAGAAAGCAGACTGGCGGTTGCCAGAAGCCGAGGGAAGGGGAAAGGGGAGTGACTGCCTCATGGGTACAGGGTTTAATTTGGGGGCGATGAAAACGTTTTGGAACTACATAGAGGTGGTGGTTGCACAATGCTGTGAAGGTACTAAATGCCAATGAATTGTTCACTCTCAAATAATCAGCTTTATTTAATGCAAATTTCACCTTCATTTTTTAAAATGAGTTAAAAGGTCTGAAAAACATTTTTGCTACCTGATCTGTAAGGTCTTTGTTCCAAAACAGTTTATGTTTTCTTTTTTACGAGACTGTTCAAGAAACCTATAAAATCTTACAGTTGTGTCACTGTTTTTTAATGTCCCTTAGTGAACTTTAAGAATAACTGGTCCTAAGGGGAGGGGGGAGGGGGGAGGGGAGGGGGAGGGGGGGAGGGGGAGGGGAGGGAGGGGGAGGGGAGGGGGAGGGGAGGGGGAGGGGAGGGGAGGGGAGGGGAGGGGAGGGGAGGGGAGGGGAGGGGAGGGGGAGGGGAGGGGGAGGGGAGGGGGGACCTTACTGTATGGATCCTATAACTAAAAGACAAAAATACAAATCAAATGAAGGAAACAGAGATTAAGAAGCATAGCTGGGCAATTGTAGGTAGATTAATGCAGAGGAATTTGAAGTTTTACCATATGAGAGTACAGCCCCAGGCTATCTGTAGAGAACAGCAGCACTGTCAGCACCATCTAAGAGCTTCTTAGAAATGCAGGTAGGGGTAATGGATTAACAGGTACAAACTACATACACAAAACACTGAAAATAGATAAGCAACAAGGACTTACAGTATAGCACAGGAACTGTACCCAATATCTTATGATAATTTATAATGGATTATAATCTGTGAAAATACTGAATCACTGTGTTGCATACCTGAAACTAGCACACGATCGTAAATCAACTATACTTCAACTGAAAGAAAGAAAGAAAGAAAGAAAGAAAGAAAGAAAGAAAGAAAGAAAGGAAGGAAGGAAGGAAGGAAGGAAGAAAGAAAGAAAGAAAGAAAGAAAGAAAGAAAGAAAGAAAGAAAGAAAGAAAGAGAGAAAGAAAAATGAAATGCAGGATCTCAGCCCTACCCAGAACTACAGGATCAGAATCTGCATTTTAGCAGATCCCCAGGCATCCGCATTATCGCTCCAGAACAGGCTGACTGGCCCTCACCCTGAAGGTGTTATTTCGCCTTCAACAAAGTGCCTCTACAAGGCCTTCAAAAGGCATCTGCACAAACCTGCTTCTTCCCCTCCCTCCAAGTCACCTAAGAATGTTCTATGCTGCCTCCCCACCGTGCTCACCCGTCCGACCCCTACAAGGGACAAAACTGTCAAGCAGTGCTATACAACCTAGAAACCCATGCAGAACTTTCTCACCTAAGTTTTATCAACTAACCAAGACTTGACCTCCTCCCTCAGAAGTACTTCTCTCCTTTTCCTGTCTTCCATCACTGATAAATAGACCGATTGGTTCTACTTCAGGTCCTCTGTTTCTCACAATTCTTATTCATCTGCAGATCCTTTATCTCTCTTTTATTGCCCACAAAAAAAATCACCTCTAACTAAAGTTGCTATGTATAAACGTAATGCTCAGAGGGCTGCAGAAGAAAGATGGTGGTGGCTCGGAGCAGGAGAGGTTAGGAGAAACGGTCAGATCTGGACCCACACTGAAGCTGGAGCCAAAAGGGCTTCCTGTTGAATTGGTGTGGACTGGAGAGAAAGATACACACAAGAACAACTCAAAGGTTTTTGGCCTGAGCTAGCAGAAGGATGGAGTTTCCATTGCTGAGATGGAAAAGGCAGTGGGAAAGGAAAGGGAAGACAGGAGGGGAATACTCACAACACTAAACAACACTAGGACGAGGTGTGCCCACTGCCCTGCAAGGGTGTCCACTCGAGGAAGCTGGATGAGGTGTGCCCACTACCCTACAAGGGTTTCCACTCGAGGAAGCTGGATGAGGTGTGCCCACTGCCCTACAAGGGTTTCCACTCGAGGAAGCTGGATGAGGTGTGCCCACTGCTCTACAAGGGTTTCCACTCGAGGAAGCTGCCCCAGGAGCCCTTTCTCACAGCAGGCTCTCTATGTATTGACAAATGGATCTGTCATTATGACGAGTGCACGTGCAAACCTGTGAACGTGGGAGAAGGCGAGTGATTCCTGCACTGAAAACCCTTGGGGCTGCTCTCGGTGGCAGTGACGCTATGGAGATTCTAGGATGCATTGTGCCGCGTATCAGGCACGAATCATGAGACAAAACACTAAACCTCTGCAATCACACCATCTGACACTCGAGAAGATAACCCATACTCTTGTATTCCTTATTTCAGGAGGTAAATCAATTGGCATCTGGAGAGGCAAAGTGCTACATCTTGAGAAAAAACAAAACGAACCAAAACGCAGCTTCCACTTCAGCGGAACAGATGCCAACAACCATGTGTATGTAATATTTTATAATATGTTATTTTATATAATATTATATTCTGTAATGATTATATAATATATAAAAATTATATATAAATATAAAAGTAAAAATATATTTGTATACATCAAAACCATATGTAAATAACTATATAATATATATTTTTATATTATATGATTATACAATACAACTATATATTTTATATTTTATATATCATTATATGCCATAATTCTGTGTAACATCTGTTACATAATATACATTAATATGCATGATCATCAACGTATTTTCACCAGCATATACAACAGCCTCTAACAGCCTCTACCAAACCATAATATTTATGAACATCCCAAAGTAACACTAGACCGTGGCAGGCTGCCCACCCCTCTGGATGCCCTAGGCTAACGTGGGGCTGTCATCGGTGCACATTATGACCTCATTCCTGAACTGGCTCACATTCCTCACCTACCCCCAGCTTCCCTTTGGCTCACAAAAACATATACCAACCACCTACTTCAGTGCCCTTTAAATGTACCTTCTGTGCTATCAGTCATCCATTAACTTGAAGGTTTAAAAAGATGCAAGGAAAACTGAACAGAGAATACACCTGAGCACCGCGAATGGCTCTCGAAGACAGAACCCAGCATAGGAGAGAGACAATCAATTAGCAGATGAGGCCTGGGGCACAGACCACGAGGTGTGCCCACTCAGGATGGGCCTAGAAAGCGACCATGAGGGACGAGCCAGAGGTCTGGAGTGAGATGAGTGATTCTGTACACAGGGCCAAACGTGAGTGAATGGCCACTGAAATAGGAATCGTTACTCCACAGGCACCGTTTTGTGAGGTGTCCTCTGTCTTCACACACCAAACGCATATCAGTCAGAGGAGGATAATGGGTGTAACCAACAGCTCTCCTGGTTTAACAGAATAAACATTATTGCTTTTGCTCCGACACACAAGTTCCCGCTCTGACGGTGCTCCTGTACACCTCTCCTCCTTCCGACTTATGGATATGCCCACTTCTAGGATAAGAAAGAACTTGCCTTCCAGGCACAACAAGGGGAGGAGAGAGTGTGGAACACAGCACACGAGGCTGTGTGGGGCTAGATAGGACCGGAGGTGGTGGTGTGTGTCATTTCAGCCTCATTCCACTAGACAGAACTCAGGCATAGGGCTGCCCTATGTACCAGGGACACTAGGAAATGGGGTCTAGCTGTGCTAGAGCCCACAGGAGGAGAAGGAAACAAGCGCAGTGAGCCTCTGCCCCAGGGCACCAGGTAGGGACCACAGAGATGACTAGAGAATAGTCATGGAAGAAAGAGTTTTTAAGATACGGTTTTACCCAATTAAGGAATGTCTTTAGAACTACCACTGTTCTCTTAACCCTGGGCTTAACTATAAACAACAACAATAATCCCGTTGGTGGGGGGGATAAACTAAAAACAGCTAAACCCACACCAGGGAACATACTATGGAGTGGAATTCATTCATTCAACTATAGGTGTAATGTGAGCCGCCAATCTTACGGGTAACAAAGATGTAAGAGAAAACTGTACTTCAGAGTAGTCTAGGCAAGCATTTCTGTCTTGGTCTCTGACTCAGACCCACGTTACCTTTCGAAGTCTTAGTTCTTCCAGCACTGTCAGTATTCTAAACCAAGGGTCAGTAAGCCAGGGGACGGCATGCCACAGCCCAAGGGCACATCCAGCCCACCACCTCTTTTTGCATATTCCTCAAGGTAAGAATTGCTTTTACATTTTCAAATGATTGAACAAAATCAAAGAACAGAGCTACATCATGACCCATGAAAACTCCATGAAAGTCAAATTCCAGCGTCCATGCATCAAGCTTTACAGCAACACAGCCGTGTTCATCTGTTTAGATGTTGCCTGTGGCCGCTTTCCACACCACAGCAGCAGCGCTGAAACCTGACAACAGACTGTGAGGCTCACAGAGCCGAAAATATTTACTATCCAGCCCTTGATAGTAAACGTTTACCAGCCCTTGGTCTAAGCCAAACTGGTTCCTCTCTGTTGTCAAATACGCCACATTTCCCTTCCCAGGGTGCAGTATGTTCAGTGCTCAAGCTTTTCCGTGTTTCTGGCTAAACCAAGTAACACATTGGCAATTCTTCATCTACTTCCCTTGCTTTTGCAGTTCCTGTTCATCAGTTCATACAACACCGGAATCTCAGTACATACAGCAGCTACAGTGACCTGAGATGATGGGAAGGCCCCTGCTTTTCTATGCATGAACTGGGAAGATTCCGCTCAACCTCACAAGTTTGAAGCAGAAAAAGGAATCCTCAGGCCTCTGTATGATCTGGAAGGTTTCCACCATTTCTTCCAAGTGCTTTCCTCCATGACTATTTTCTACGTCTCATGTATAAACACCACGGCTCCCAGCTGTGGCAGCTGGGACGCAAAACCACTTCCTTTGCTGATGATTTATCATTTCACTATTTTATACACCAGCTTCCTAGGGCTGCCATAACAAAGTCAAAGCCAGGATTTACTAAGTCTCTCTGAATTCAAAGCCAAAAATTATTCCCACTAGACCATCTTTCCAGCACTTTCTCCACCCTAGGATAAAAAGCCATGAACCTATTTCCTATCTACCCTCCACCATACATAGATCCACTGGTTTCATCCTACATTTTCTGATCTATGGATCCTTTTTCTCTGCCTGAAACAAAACATATACTTTTCAGGGCTTCCCTGGTGGCGCAGTGGTTGAGAGTCCGCCTGCCGATGCAGGGGACACGGGTTCGTGCCCCGGTCTGGGAAGATCCCACATGCCGCGGAGTGGCTGGGCCCGTGAGTCATGGCCGCTGAGCCTGCACATCCAGAGCCTGTGCTCCGCAATGGGAGAGGCCACAACAGTGAGAGGCCCGCATAACACACACACACACACACACACACACACACACACACAAACATATACTTTTCAGTTTCCACCAAATCTAGACTTTAATTCCTAAACTCAACTTTGTTTCTCATTTACTCTTATCTATACTTAACATAATTAGATAGAGCAATAATGCAACTAATAAAAACAATTAAGACCTTTTTACACCTGCATAAAGGTTCATAACTTATCCTGAGATGTTTTTTCTTACTGGTTGTCACGTACAGCCTGCCCAGCAGACCCTTCCAGGTTGGCCAGATTCCAGGGCTTACTCCTATGGGCCCCGCTGTAGCCCCCTGCAGGCCAGCTACAGTATCCCAGGACTCCTTGGCAACTCAGCTTCCCACATCAAACTAATTACATAACTACGTTAGGGGCAACTTTTGTTGCCATTTGTAAATGACTACTACTGGATGAGGCCACATATTTTTCATTAACTTTAGGTCATTTTTGCTCTTCCAGCCATAATTTACTCGTGGCCTACCAACTAACCTTTCACTTTTGCAAGTTTCCATAATGCCATACATCCGTGGGCAATTACTTGATATAATGAGTAAATAAAATCCTGGAAGCTTCGAGGTATTTTAAAAAGAAATATTTTATTATCATTAAGTAGTAGACACACCACCAGCACCACCACCCGCCCTCCACAGAGTTGTAAGCCAATTCCTCTTACGTAAAGTTACAAATTGTATTATGAAGGGATTACTCCTTTTCAAGGGAGGGGAGAAAACGGCAGCATTAGCTGCTGGAATCCAGAAACTGGAAGTAATGCAAATCACCACCAAATGGTCTTCAGCTAAAACAAAGACCAAACATTTCATAATTTAGCTGAGATCCTAATCCAAATTAACTCATAACAATGAATTAATGGCACAGATGGTTGTCACGGTGACCTCATTTTGGCTTTACATAATCTAGATGTCAGATGACACAGGAGAAACATGGTATTAGAATATTGCTAAAATAATGAACAACGTGCATGCCTTAGATTCCCAGCATCTTTGACCTTCTTAAATTTACACTACTTTTTAAATCCATCTAAAAATATTCAAGACAGCACTTAGGCCGCTTCATTTACGCTAATGATTTGATCGCCCTTCCCTTCCCTTAGCAAAGCTAACCACACTAGAAAATACTGAACGGTTTAGACACCTCAACAGATTTCTGATCAAAGCAAGCATGAAATAATTTTCCCCACTTTGCACAGCAAAATCCTTTATACAAGTAAGTCAACAATACGGAGAGGAGACAATGCAATTCAATAGGCATGAAGAACGGCTTACAGAAGACGTATTTGCTAATATTATCATACGAAATTGTTTCTTTTGTTTTCTTAAGTCTCGGCTGGGAGACAGCAGCAACTGAACCAACGTTCTCCCAGCGTAGCCTGGGTCTTCAGTATGCTTTAGGGAATGAAATTACTTTCTAATCATGAAATCCGCTAGACTGTGGAACAGCCTAATAAAAGAATGACCCAGCAGCTTTTGGTCATTGTGCAGTTACCTCACAGGGCCCTGCGCTAACCTGCCTGAGGCACTGCTGAAATTAAAGCAAGTGAGAGGCCCTGGAGCGACAGAACCCAGGAGCCCTGCCTCTTGGCCTCCTGGTTTAGCATCTAATTCTCATTACCTCAGCCTCCCAGGGGTAAGGAGCTCGCCAAGACAGGGGAGGCGGTGCATACTGGGGGTGGGGGGGGTGGGGGGGGCAGGAAGAATCTGGAGTTTGTAGTAGAATTTAAAAACCAGCTTCTTCACTGTAGAATCTTGTGAGCTGTGACTCTCTCAGAAGGTGCTGCTCAGGAATAATCATAACCCAGCTGCAAGCCTTCACCCTGATGGCAGAGAGCTGAAGCATTGATGACCACGTGGGTGGCAACCTAAATACTCTGTCACATGCCCTCCCCTTTCCCACTCAAACCTGCCTTCTCCCTCCTGCTCAACCCCTCGGTCACAGCTTGGGCTCATATTGCGGGAGGAGAGAAAGTGGCCTCAGAATCTGCAGCGGGCGTAGAGCTCACCCTGGAGCCATGGGTCCCAAACTTGAGAACCAATGACAATCAGCAAGCCCCAAAGGAGGGCTCGTCCAGACACCAAGGGTGGCCCCACCTGTTTCAGCAGGTCCCACGCGGGCCCCAAGACTGCACATTACTAACCAGCTTCTCCACACCCACCCTTGCAAAACCACCTAGAGTTTAATTAAATAAGCCGCGGGGAAGATCTGAGATGCCTACTGCAAGCTCGTCCTTCACTGCTGCCTCTGGATTGGCGCTCGCTCACGTTTTGTTGCTGCACGTGTCCTTTAATACCTGTCTGGTTGCTGCACATGTTAGATTTGGACGGGAGGCCGATGGCCCAGGTTAGAATCACAGCTTCCTGGTACTGCGCCCTCTGGAGAAAAGCTCATACCTTCCTTGAGTAAACGGAGAGAACCTGAGTGAGGACATCATTGAGGGCTCAGGGTGATGTGCGACGAGGCAAGCAGAGCACTGCCATGCAAAGCGCCCAAGAAGCATGGTGGCCTTTATCCTCACCGTGACTGCCTGTAATACGACTCACGTCGTGTGGCCGGCTCGAATAAATCAACATCGTGAGACGGCATTCTTTAAAGCTCCCCAGTGCTGCCTCTGCTTGTGTTTCCATGGCTCTGTCCCAACCGGATACATAACTGAGAGCGTCCTCAGCCCAGATGAGATTAAGCGGAAGTAGAGGATATATTATGCTTTTACATTTAAGAAGACGACTTAGTAGGAAATTGGGAAACAATACGGGAATAAATGTAAGAAAAGCTTAAGGAGTAAATGTTACGTCTACAGGAAAAACATGGTTATGTAACGAGATAAATACTGCACCAGGCTTTCCATCTGATTAGGAAGGTTGCCTAGGAAGAAAAGTGATTTTATAACCATTTGATTTTTTTTTAAAGGAGGGAGGGAGAGACACAGGTGGAAAGGGGAGAAGAGAGAGGAGAGTGAAAGGGAAAAGGGGATGAAAAGAAAGGAAAAGAAACAAGGGAAAAGAAATGTCTCCAAGCATCAGCTGGTCTTCATTTAACTGAACAGGCAGCCTGTGGTGGTCTAGCGCAGTGGTGTTTTTGTCTGATGTACCAATGTGACGCTACTCCCACAGTCTACACAGCAGCCTGAAAGCCAAGCGCGGCATGGAGCCATGCAAGGCTCAGCAGCTGCCTCGCCCTGGAAGCTACTGCCCTTCACAGGAGCCCAGAACACCTTTTGTTACCTGAGCCCTTCACGCTGGTCTCTAGGCAACGGGGCCCCCTCCCATCTAGAGCAGGGAGGCAGCTAGCTGCTCCCAGGACCGCTGCTCTGGTTCCGTCCGCTGTCCCTGATTGCTGGGAGCTGTGCTCAAACAACCTCTCTCTGGCATCATCAGTCTGCTCCCCCTGACACACTGATTCCTTGAAGCTGAAGTCTAGTGTTCGGGGGGCCTCAAAATCATTTCTGATTACATACGAACATTAAAGCAAGCAGCAGTGGTGGGAAAAAAAGACTGAAGTACAGGAGAGGTTACCACAGGTTGTGTACGGGGAGCAAATACAAACATGCAAACGTAAATGCACACGCACGTGCACAAACCTGTGTGCACATACACAGGTGCACCACACACACATCTGCACGCATGAATACACGTGCACACACATGAAGGCACGCAAACCTGTGAACACACATGCATGCACACACGTGCCCCTGTAGGCACGTGCACTGTTAAACTAACGAAACAAGGAGGCCATTAGACTGAGGGGGCTCTTACGCGGTGGAAGCCTAGTCAGGAAACCAGAATCAATCCCAAACAGCCAACTAGGCGCGAAGTTACAACGAACCAATCACTTCCTTACTTTGCTTCTGCTTTTTCTCTTTCCAAGTCTACCCCAGCTCCTGTCGGTGGAGCGTTCCTAACCACTTCCGGTTAGGCACTGCCTGATTCAAATCCATTTTTCCTCAAACTCTTAAAATTGTTAACACGCCTTAGTGTATCTTTTAAGCACACACAACCGTACAGAAACACATATATACCCATACACACGCATGATGTCCATATACACCCACACAGGTGAAAGTAGTAAACTCTTTTCAACAACTAAAAAATTACACGAGCGGCAGATGTTAAGGGCCTCTTTCAAGGCAGAGGTCGTTATTTTTCAACTGTGAGCTGAGGCAACAACATTCTCAAGACTGAGGCTTTGAACCTGGGCCACCGGTACTCTCTGCCACCAATCTGCGGTGGCTGTTATGTGTTCTCTCATCCCAGTGACCAAGACCTGGTCTCATGCTCCTATAAGGCCCAGGAAGCTTTCCTTACCCGGTTCCCGAGTCTGAGGGAAGCAGTGGCCACTGCATCTCCCGTGTTAACCTTCCACTGACATGCTGACTGTAATTTAGCATGATACAGCTAAACCCCCGTATTCCCAGGTTTACTCCTGGAAAACAGGTCCCTTGAGCCGAAGCGAGAAAATCGTGAAGCAAGCGCAACACAGAAAAACGGTAAAACAAAATTAGATCGGCTTACGGGACTTCCCTGGTGGCACAGTGGTTAAGAATCCGCCTGCCAATGCAGGGGACACGGGTTCGAGCCCTGGTCCGGGAAGATGCCACGTGCCGCGGAGCAACTAAGCCCCTGCGCCACAACTACTGAGCCTGAGCTCTAGAGCCCGCGAGCCACAACTACTGAAGCCCGCGCGTGTAGAGCCCATGCCCCGCAACAAGAGAAGCCACTGCAATGAGAAGCCCACGCACCGCAACAAAGAGGAGCCCCAGCTCGCCACAACTTGAGAAAGCCCACGCGCAGCAACGAAGACCCAACGCAGCCCCCCCAAAAATTTTTTTTTCACTTAGATCAGCTTAGAGAGCAGTAGACTGGGGACCTCCTCTCCCCCTCTACCTGCCTGCTCTTTGCACCAGGAACTAGGTCCTCCTGGTAGGTAGGCAGGTGCCCAGGTAGGGCCCAGGTGTGTGTGACAGTGGGAAGGGCGAGAAGAGCTATATACCCTATTCCCTGTCTGCAGACCATACTCAGCCCCACTGGGTGTGAGCAAAGAACAATTCATCATTAAAGGTTTTCAGGATGCCTGACGCGACCAAGCCCTCACAAGCAAATTGCCTTTCTCTCTCCCTTTACGCCTTCCCTTCTTATGTAAATGTATTCCAAAAAAACATGCCACTTTGTTTTCAATAAAATGACAACGTGAACCTGCCAGCGGTCTTCCGGCTGGCTGGGTGCTTGGCAAACATCTTTAACATCCCTATTAAAATGTGGCCTGGATCTGCAGAGTACAAACAGAAGGCGATTAGCGCGGAGGCAGGGTCCCCCGGGTCGGGGGGGACAGCTAAGCAGGGGCTTCAGATGGGCTTCTGCTTCTGATCTCTATCGGATAATTCTAAGTAATCAGGACAAATCAGCTTGTAAATGAAACCTAATTTTCAGAGTCCGAAGTTGAAAATGGAAATTTTCTTTCTGTTTATTGGTATGAATTTCACCCAATGGGACAGCCATGAGAGTTACAGCCATCAAGTCCTGATGTCTAACATCCATCATTCTAACAAGAGTTTCCAGTCAATTTTAACTGTTTTTGTCCTACATCTTCAAAAGTTAATAAGCTGAACACCTGAGACGTTCGTTAAGGGCTAATATTAAATTGTTACGCTGTCATCCACAGAAAGAAAAAGAAAGCTGATGTATGAAGACACTGCGTTTTCAAAATTGTGTGTGTTAAGTTCCTCCTGAGTGACACACTGTTTCTTTTTCATCTCAGGGCTGAGAGGGAAGATTATATTTCACTTTAGCTTTGCCTGCGGCAGGAACAATTCACTGTGTTTTTAACAACAATGGATAATCACGATGAAAAGATATTTTGTGTTAATTGTAAAAGGTAAAAATTTAGAGTAATACTTGTGTCTTAAATGACCCCATTTTTGTTTTAATCATACTAAATGAATGTGCCGGCCACCTCATTGGGATTGGATTAGGTTAAGTATCAGCTGTGGTTCATTGGGCTCAGGTTCTATTTGCATTGCAACATGCACTATTTGACCAGTCCCTTATAACCATGTTCGCGTTTAATAATGCAGTTACTTAATGCAATTTAATTGTATATCATAATCACAACAAAAACAGAACAGAATGGAAGCGGCTCCAGTGAACTATCTCATCGAACCCTCACAAGAACCTTCTTCTATCTCCCCGCTTACAAAGAAGCACACAGATGCAGAAAATTAATGACTTGTCCAGGATCCAGGAAGCCAGGCTGGATGCTGACTCATGTGGAAGCCAGGCTGCATGCTGACTCACTCAACATGCCTCCTCCACATATATTACCTGCAAATCCTTCACTGTTTACAGACAAAACATACTATTTCTCATTAATGCATGTATGTTTCCATTTTGGCTCCGGGGCAGGGCTCTCATATTGTATCTTTGCAAGAGTAAAGGAAAAAAACTCACCTTCAAAAGGCAAAGAGTAGGATGAAGGAGACAATACTCAATTCCAGCAGCCTACTGCATCTATCCAGGGTCTCAGATAAACTCAGTGGGGAAATGTTTGGCTCCCGGAGCTGACATTCTCGATTTTTTAAAATTCAATTCCATGTCTTATACCAATTACATTTTTAAATATCATTTTACCTTTTTTCTTTGCATTCTCACACCACTTCTGATTTTTCCAAATTAATAAATACTGCAAAGTACTGAAGTATTAAGGTACTTTTTAAGTATCGATTAAGTACTTTAAAAGTACTTATTCATGTCCCAAACGGAAAATCCTATATGGGCACTTTGGTGGCACAAACTCTATAACTGTCTAGCAAAAAGGCAGGGGACTTTCCAAGAACTTCTGGTGGCCACGGCTGGCCGCTGAACTATTATATATGCTACCTGTTTCTGTGTAACAAATTGCACCACAACGTGGCAGTCTAAAACAATAAGGAACCCTAGTTTCAATGGGTCAGGAATTTGGGAGCAACTTACCTGGGTGGTGCTGGCTCAGGGTCTCGCGTGAGGTTGCAGTCAAGGTGTCAGCCAGGGCCGCAGTCATCTGAAGGCTTGACTGGGACTGGAGGAGGATCCAGTTCCAAGACGGGGTGTAGACAGAGCCGGCAATTTAGTGCTGGCTAGTGGTCAGGAAGCCTCAGTTCTTCATCCCAAAGACCTCTCCATGGGGATGCTTGACTGTCTTCATGATACGACAGCTGGCTTCCCCCAGAGCAGGTGACCCAAGAGAGAGCACGGCAACAAGCGGCAATGCCTTTCATGACCCGCCTGCCAAAGTCACAACCAAAGAGGTCCATGATATCCGTTATCATATAGCACTGGTCAGCCCTCACCGATGTGGACGCAACTGCACAAGGATGTGAGTATCAGGAGGGGAGACTCACTGGGTGCCATGTTGGATGCTGGCTAAGCTACACTGTTTCCCAGAAAACAATGAGAGAAGTTTCAAAACCCACAGACCTGCTGGAACCTTGGCGGGAAAAGAAAGGTCAGGACCAAGCCTCCCTAGGGCTGAAGACTGGTTCACTTTGTACCAGGGCGGCCACCAGTGCACATTTCAACATCCGACGATGCATAGCAATTATAGCGTGCTCCTGAGATAACAAAAATACCAAACATCAGAGGCGATCCAGTCCTGTGAATGGCTGACGCAGCTAGCGAATTGACTGGAGTCTAACAGATGGCAGTACTGTCCTTCCAAATGGTCCACTCGGCTTGGGGCAAGAGTCCAGGCAGCAGCTGGGGAAAAGGGAGTCCCCATCCCCTGAGAAAGGACGCGGCTGCGGATCAGGGTAGGTCTCAAGCTGTCAAGTGAATGACAGGGCTAGTCAGGAACCAAGACCCAGGTCGGAGGCTAACGTTGAGCGCTGAACCCACCACAAGTGCCCACGACCCTTCCGTGAAACACTGGCTATAAGCAAGGAACGCCAGCACACATTCCAGAGCGCATTCCCAGATGGATCTAAGCTTCTCACCTGTTGTGGAAAGCTCTGGATCTAGAGTTTAAAAAAAAAAAAAGAAAAAGAAAAGAGATGGCATCTGCCAGCCTCCATCGCCGGAGAAAACCCCAGCTGGCTCCCAGACGCCTGTCAAACCTGGTGCCGGCCGCTCAGGGCCACGTTGCATGGCAGGCAAACGAGCCCCGCTCCCACCGCGTCCCGGCGGCCCTCACGCCTCCTGAGGCCTCTTCTGCGCAGAGCCCCGCGGTGCGAGTCCGAGAGGCGAGCCTTCTAAGAGCCGAGGCTGTGGGTCTCATGGAGGCGCGACTCCTCGGTTTTCAGCGCTACCTGTTTGGGGGCTCCTCTCTCAGGCGCACACCTCCAAAGGTGGCGTTCCAACCCTTCCCTCCTGGGCGGAGGTGGGGGGGGGCAACTCCGGATTTCAAGTTCCCTCCCGACTGGGTGGGCGGCCGGGCCGGGGGGCACCGGTGTGTCCCAGCCCTTCCCACCTGCCCTCCCCGCCGCGGTGGGTCTTCTGTAGTAGGAGTCGCTCCGCGGGCTTCAGGGTTTGCTCAGAGAGAGGTTTTCCAGTCGGGCCGCCGCCGCCATCTTGAGCCGGAAAGAGGACCGGAACCTGCGGTCGGGTGAGCGGAACCGGCGGCGGCGAAGGACGCCGGGGGCGTGAGGCTGCGGGAGTGAGGCGTCGCGGGCGGACAGGCGAGTGACACGCTGCCATCGACGAGGCGGCTTTCATCGTACGGTAAGAGAGCCTTATTGTTTGCTCGCGTAACAAGAATCTGCAGCCGGGCGGCGGCTGGCGTCGAGTGCCTGGCGGGTGTTTCTGGAACTCTGGGGAACGTGCGCTCATTTTCACCACCTGGCCGCTGTCACTCCAGGCTGTGTCCGCGGCAGAGGGAGCGCGACGGGGTCGCTGTGTGCGGTGTCCGCCCCTTGCGTGGGGAAAGCAGAAACTTGCATTGGAGGAGCGAGTACCACGTATGCCTCGTGGCCCGAAGAGAGGTCGTGAGACCAACTGAGGCTCCGAGAGAGGCTATAGGAACGTAGGAGCTGACACAGGACGCCGGGGCAGGAGAGACGTTAGCATTCACGTTAGGATAGATGGGGTCTTCCTCAGACCCTCTGTGCGTCTCCCTTTTAGGACGCGTGGCTGTCCCAGAATGACACATGGCTGCGGCTTCGCCCAAAGCATACTTAACCGGACAGCAGTTCTTCAGGTTCCTCCGTGAAAAAATGAGAATTTTATGCGGGGGGGAAAGAGATTAATGGTCCCCCATTTGACACGCAGAAAGCAAAATCTTAAGTAAATGGCTCTAAGAAAGCTTTGACCCCTGAGCATCCCGGATGCCGTTTCCTCCGTCATTCTCAGGTAGACAAGGGTGACCGAGTTTACCACCGCAGTGTGCTTTGTTAAAATATTCACCTTCCCAGCTTCCCGTGAAGCTGCAGCGAGCCGTGGGATATCGTTCTAGCTGATGAGTCTGAGTAAGACACTCCTAGAGATTTGGGGGAACGTTTCAGCTTTCAGCTGAAAGCATCTTTCCTCCCTCCTTCCCTCTTTTCTTATTGGAGCCTAGAACATACACATTTGGGGAAACCATCTTGCAAATATGAGGCAGTGAGCATGAGGACTTAAGGGTACAAGCTGCAGACAAGAGAGGGAAGGGAAACAGCCTGGGGTGCGGGTGACAATATGGACTCACTTGAGCTTGGTCACAGGCAGCCAAAGCCCAGCATAATTAATAGGATTGGCCCAGTATTGCCCAGACTTATATGGACACAGAAACTCTTTTTTGCCTTGTAGAATCTGTTAACCACATCCCACAAAATTGTTGTTCTGCCGAGCATATTTTAGGAAAGACTGACCAGTAGCATTAGAAAGGATTTAAATAAGGGCGGGGGGAGGTGTTTCAGCTCCTCTACCGTGACGGTGTGAGAGGCCATGTGCTGCTCCTTGGGACGGGAAGGCGTGGGGGAGCCTGGGAGTCAGGGGTGAGTTTTAATGGAATGTTACCATAATTGAAAATAACTCGGGCTTCGCTGGTGGCGCAGTGGTTGAGAGTCCGCCTGCCGATGCAGGGGACACGGGTTCGTGTCGTGGTACGGGAAGATCCTACATGCCGCGGAGCGGCTGGGCCCGTGAGCCATGGCCGCTGAGCCTGCGCGTCCGGAGCCTGTGCTCCGCAACGGGAGAGGCCACAACAGTGAGAGGCCCGCGTACCGCCAAAAAAAAAAAAAAAAAAAGGAAAATAACTCAAAGAACGAAAATCAGCAATACTGGAAGCATTACGTCACACGTGTATTAGTCACCTTTATCTTCAGAACACAAATATTTTAAATATTAGGTCCCACTCTGAAATTTATAATCTAGTTTTTATTACTGATTTGCATTTCTTGGGCAGGAGTTAAAATTTAAAACATCTTCCGTGAACGAAATATACCTCCCAGCTGCTTGCTACCCCTGGTATCTGCCACGCACGGTAATTCAAAATAAGCACCAGCTCTTGACGATTAATATTTTACAAGTTCTGGTGGTGTGCAAGTCTGGGAGCCAGGGGTGCAGTTGCGGAGAAGCAAATTAGACTGGGGCTGAAGGGCTGCCCTGGAGCTGTGCTGTCCAAGAGGGCAGCCCCGGGCCACATGCAGCTACTGAACCCTCGAAATGTGGCTAGCCTGAATTGAGATGCGCCGTAAGAATATTTCAAAGACTCGGTGTGAGAAGAAGAGTGTAAAATGTGCATTAATAATTTATATACTAATTACATGCTGCAATGATAATATTTCTGACGTATTGGATCGGTTACATGGATTAGTAAAATGAGTTTCATCTGTTTCATATTACTTTTTCCAATGGCACTGCGAGAAGATTTTCAGTTACGAATACGGCTGGCATCTGAGGCTGCCATCATATTTCTATTAGATGTTGTGTTCCAGACACTCTTTTTCCATTACTATATTGTGACCCTTTGGGGGAATGTTGGGGCCTCAGTTTCCCCACCTATAGAATGAGATGACTGGAACGTGTCGCTCCCAGTTTTAGATCTATGAATTTTAAAAGCCGTGTGTTCCTCTTTCCCTTTTTTGTCTCTTAAGTAAGGGAGTCATTTGGATATTTTCCTGGGAAGAACACTGAGCTTAGCGTCAGAAAGCTTGCTTTGAGTTCTGTTTCTTCCACCCCCCGGCCAAGTGGCTGGCCACTAATTTTTTAGTATCAGTTTCACGTGGGAGGAACCCATATTTGAAATGGTTTAAAGAAAGCCCTACCTAAATGTGAAGCCGGCTCTCAGTAGATACGTGGTTGTCTTGAAAGTGAGAGTGTTTATTTACGGACACAGAAAACAACATATAGGAAAAAGTATTTTACATAATGGAGGAACACCTTCCCAGCAGCTTGCAGCCGCCAGCCTAAAGTACAGAAGTACATAAAATGCCTTCCACAGGGGCCCCATGTTAGTTAGTTTCAGTCATTCTGCTTGAAGGCCCAGCGATTAGCACTTAGGTTCCCAGCAGGAGGGGAATCTCAGTGAGAAGACAAATATATGCCAGGTGCTGTTCACAAACTGGAAATACAGTTTCAAATGAAAAAAGTCAGGTCTGGCTTCTTCCCCTAATGGTGCTTATTTTTCTGCAACCCCAGAAGGTCCAGCACTGCACAGATCTGTGCAATAGCAATTAGGAACAAAAGCAGCTCGCACAGTAGACATGCAGGTGTTGATGTTTCTGTACATGACAGAAAGTTCGTCTCTGTTAAAGTTGTAACCTTTGAGAGATTACGTGTAAAATGTCTAAGAATTCTGCAATGAGTTTGTCTCCTGTGATACAAGTAAGTGACCAGTCGGGGTTGGTCAAGTATAGGATGAATAATAAGACAAAACAGGTCAGAAGACAACAGATACCCAGGGTGATGCCAGAAGCCGAATGAGAGGAAAGTCTACGTATCTGAAGCTGAGGAGCACACGTGGGGCAGGGGACCGCTTCCCGAACTTCCACCTTAGAGTAGTGGGTTTTCAGACCTTGGGCTGCGGTGTGCCCAGGGCCCGAACTTAAAGGTTCAGCTCAGGCCACCAGGTCACACCAGAAGCCACTCTCTAGGTTTGACTGGGCATCCTTCCTCAAATTCTTTATACACCTCTAGTTTAGCTGTTATTAAACTATATGCCATTCATACAGTGTCACAATGCATGTCACTCAAGGAATCACTATCCTGTGTTTATAAAGAATCAAAATAAAATACTATACTCAGATATTTTACAGAATTCTAGCTCGTGGAGTAGATGTCATCAGACATGTGCAGTGACCTGGTCACTTGGGAGTAGACTGGTGCCCAGGCAGGCCCTTTCCCTGTTTCATTATTCATTTATTCACTCTGTATGTAATGTGTACCTGCGTTATGGGTTGAATTGTGTCCCTAAAGTTCATATGTTGAAATCCGAACCCCCAGGACCTCAGAATGTGACCTTATTTGGAAATAGGTCTATTTCAGAAGTAATTAGTTAAGCTAGGATGAGGCCATACTGTAGTGGGGGGCAGGGGAGGGGACTAATTCAGTATGAGTGATGTCCTTTTAAAAAGGGGAGTTTGGAGACACACGTAGAGAGAACTCTGCGAAGGCTGGAGTTCTGCTGCCGCAAGCCAGAGAACTACCAGGTGCTAGGAGAGAGGCCTGGAACGGGCCCTTCCCAAGTACCTGCAGAGGGAGCCTGGCCCTGCCAGCACCTTGATCTCAGACTTTCAGTCTCCAGAACTGCAACACCATACACTTCTGTTGTTTAAGCCCCCCGGTCAGTGATACTCTGTGCAGTGGCCCTAGCAAGGTAAAACAGCCTGCTAACTGCCAACTCTTACTGTGATTGCCCAACAAGACCCATTAGGTCTTGCCCTCAGAGTTTAGCTACTGGAGGGCTGAGATAGAAGTGAATAAGATGATTTCAGACGGTGATCAGGGACAGCCCTTGTACACAGTGCGTCGTGGATTCTTCTTTATATTTCTGATCACAAAACAGTGAGCATGTACAGACTTAAATCAAACTTGAATAGGTACGGTGCCACGATGCACCATTTGGCCATTTGGCATTCAGAGTATCCCATTCTAGAACCTCATACTTACAATTCAATCTTCCATTTTTCTTCCTCAGTGCCCATTGTCACTATTCACTATGATGCCTTTTAATCAGCATTTCTTCTCCTGTATTCCTTCTGTGTAATATAAATTTATATCTTTACAGGACAAGTCTGTAAAACCTCACCTAACATACGGTCAAGTTACCTAGGCAGGTTTAGAAAAATAATTCTTTTCATTGTATATCACGGGGCATTTTTTTAAACATTAACAGAGGGTTAGAAAATCATATGAGTGAGAGATAAAAGTAGAAAGTTGCGATGATTTAAGGGCCACTGTGCTGGCAGCTTCCATGGGAGTGTACTCAGGAGTGTGTCCTATGGGTTAATGAGTGGATCAAGGAATATTGTCGTGAAGGTAGAGAAGCAAGCTGCCTAGGTGGAGGTGCTCGTGGAGCTTTTCATGGGTTAATCTGAACACGTAAATGTAAATGTGTAACAAAATGTCCTACTGAAAAAAATTAATAAGGCCGTTTGACAGTACACATTTTACCATTGCCTCAATAACTCTTTACCAGAAAAATAAAGTTTTATGTGTGTATATTGATAAATAAGTAGCAGATGATGGATGGATGGATGGATGGATAGATAGACAGATAGATAGATAGCTGTCTGTAGATAACTGTATCCCGGAAATAAGATGGTTACCTAGTTTCTCAAGCTGTCCTCCTCAAGTCCTGAAGTGCCCCGCCTCCCTAGTGGGACCTTTGCCATTTTATCAGGACAAGTCTTCATTGTGCAGAGCGATGCCAGCTCTGCAGGTGTTTGGCGTCCGTGGACTCCGTCCAGTGCACCTACCGAACCTCAGTCATGGGGATGAGGAAAGCCCTCCCTGCACACTTCTGAGTGCCCGTCTTGATCAGAGGTTGCCACCAGGCCAAACTAAATCCCACCAACAGGTTTTCCAACCTGCCCAGTGCTTCCCCACTCTTGTGTTTCAGGGAAATCTGGATTAGGTGGCAACACGTAAAAATTCATTGTTTTCCCATCAACCATCCAAGTGCCTGGCCCTCGACAAACTGAGTATCTGGTAGCAACTGGGCCCATATTTCCATGTGGCCACTGTGTGCGGGCTGCCAGCTCTCCTCCACTAAGGCTGGCTTACCTCCCTCTTTAAGGCACCTGTATGGCCCCAAAGGCATCTGGCTTACAACCTGATTCCCAGATTCTCTCTTTATCTGCTCCCCCGCCTTCCCGGAAAGCATCATTTTATTTTTACTAAAGTATAGTTGATTTACAGTATTGTGTTAGTTTCAGGTGTACAGCCTAGTGATTCAGTATTTTGCAGATTATACTCCATTATAGATTATTACAAGATAATGGGTATAATTCCCCATACGCCTAATTTGTTCCTCTCCCCTTCCCTCTCCCCACTGGTCACCACAAGTTTGTCTTCTATATTTGTGAGTCTGTTTCTGTTTTGCATATACATTCATTGGTGTATTTTTTAGATTCCACATGTAAGTGATATCATACGGTAATTGTCGTTTACGGTATTTGTCGTTCTCTGACTTATTTCACTAAGCATAATATTCTCTAGGTCCATCCACGTTGTTGCACATGGCAGCATTTCATTCTTTTTATGGCTGAGTGATATTCCATTGTATGCATACGCCACATCTTCTGAATCCAGTCATCTGTTGATGAGCACTTGGGTTGTTCCATGTCTTGGCTACTGTAAATAATGCTGCAGTGAACATTGTGGTGCATGCATCTTTCCAAATTAGTTTTCATCTTTTCCACATATACAGCCAGAAGTGGGCTTGCTGGATCATATGATAACACTATTTTTAGCTTTTTGAGCAATTTGCATACTGTTTTCCATAATGGCTGCACCAATTGATATTCCTACCAACAGTGTACAAGGGTTCCCCTTTCTCCACACCCTCTCCAGCATTTATTATTTGTAGACTTTTTTTCCTTATATCTTTATTGGAGTGTAATTACTTTACAACGGTGTGTTAGTTTCTGCTTTATAACAAAGTGAATCAGTTATACATATACATATGTTCCCATATCTCCTCCCTCTTGCGTCTCCCCCGCTCCCACCCTCCCTATCCCACCCCTCTAGGTGGTCACAAAGCACCGAGCTGATCTCCCTGTGCTATGTGGCTGCTTCCCACTAGCTATCTATTTTACATTTGGTAGTGTATCTATGTCCATGCCACTCTCTCACTTCGTCCCAGCTTACCCTTCCCCCTCCCCATAACCTCAAGTCCATTCTCTAGTAGGTCTGTGTCTTTATTCCCATCTTGCCCCTAGGTTCATCGTGACATTTTTTTTTCTTAGATTCCATATATATGTGTTAGCATACCGTATTTGTCTTTCTCTTTCTGACTTACTTCACTCTGTATGACAGACTCTAGGGCCATCCACCTCACTACAAATAACTCAATTTCGTTTCTTTTTATGGCTGAGTAATATTCCATTGTATATATGTGCCACATCTTCTTTATCCATTCATCCGATGATGGACACTTAAGTTGTTTCTGTCTCCTGGCTATTGTAAATAGAGCTGCAATGAACATTTTGGTACATGACTCTTGTTGAATTATGGTTTTCTCAGGGTATATGCCCAGTAGTGGGATTGCTGGGTCATATGGTAGTTCTATTTGTAGTTTTTTAAGGAACCTCCATACTGTTCTGCATAGTGGCTGGAGCAATTCACATTCCCACCAGCAGTGCAAGAGTGTTCCCTTTTCTCCACACCCTCGCCAGCATTTATACTTTCTAGATTTTTTGATGATGGCCATTCTGACTGGTGTGAGATGATATCTCATTGTAGTTTTGATTTGCATTTCTCTAATGATTAATCATGTTGAGCATTCTTTTTTTTTTTTTTTTTTTTCCGGTATGCGTGCCTCTCACTGTTGTAGCCTCTCCCGTTGTGGAGCACAGGCTCTGGATGCGCAGGCTCAGCGGCCATGGCTCACGGGCCCAGCTGCTCCGCGACATGTGGAATCTTCCCGGACCGAGGCACAAACCCATGTCCCCTGCATCGGCAGGCGGACCCTTAACCACTGCGCCACCAGGGAAGCCCGTTGTTGACCGTTCTTTCATGTGTTTGTTGGCAATCTGTATATCTTCTTTGGAGAAATGTCTATTTAGGTCTTCTGCCCATTTTTGGATTGGGTTGTTTGTTTTTTTATTATTGAGCTGCATGAGCTGCTTGTAAATTTTGGAGATTAATCCTTTGTCAGTTGCTTAATTTGCAAATATTTTCTCCCATTCTGAGGGTTGTCTTTTGGTCTTGTTTATGGTTTCCTTTGCTGTGCAAAAGCTTTGAAGTTTCATTAAGTCCCATTTGTTTATTTTTGGTTTTATTTCCATTTCTCTAGGAGGTGGGTCAAAAAGGATCTTGCTGTGATTTATGTCATAGAGTGTTCTGCCTATGTTTTCCTCTAAGAGTTTGATAGTGTCTGGCCTTACATTTAGGTCTTTAATCCATTTTGAGCTTATTTTTGTGTATGGTGTTAGGGAGTGTTCTAATCTCATACTTTTACATGTACCTGTCCAGTTTTCCCAGCACTACTTATTGAAGAGGCTGTCCTTTCTTCACTGTACATTCCTGCCTTCTTTATCAAAGATAAGGTGACCATATGTGTGTGCATTTATCTCTGGGCTTTCTATCCTGTTCCATTGATCTATCTTTCTGTTTTTGTGTCAGTACCATACTTCTTGATTACTGTAGCTTTGTAGTATAGTCTGAAGTCAGAAAGCCTGATTCCTCCAGCTCCATTTTTCGTTCTCAAGATTGCTTTGGCTATTCGGGGTCTTCTGTGTTTCCATACAATTTGTGAAATTTTTTGTTCTAGTTCTGTGAAAAATGCCAGTGGTAGTTTGATAGGGATTGCATTGAATCTGTAGATTGCTTTGGGTAGTAGAGTCATTTTCACAATGTTGATTCTTCCAATCCAAGAACATGGTATATCTCTCCATCTACTTGTATCATCTTTAATTTCTTTCATCAGTGTCTTATAATTTTCTGCATACAGGTCTTTTGTCTCCTTAGGTAGCTTTATTCCTAGAGATTTTATTCTTTTTGTTGCAACAGTAAATGGGAGTGTTTTCTTGATTTCACTTTCAGGTTTTTCATCATTAGTGTATAGGGATGCCAGAGATTTCTGTGCATTAATTTTGTATCCTGCTACTTTACCAAATTCATTGATTAGCCCTAGTAGTTTTCTGGTAGCATCTTTAGGGTTCTCTATGTATAGTATCATGTCATCTGCAAACAGTGACAGCTTTACTTCTTCTTTTCTGATTTGGATTCCTTTTACTTCCTATTCTTCTCTGATTTCTGTGGCTAAAACTTCCAAAACTATGTTGAATAAGAGTGGTGAGAGTGGGCAACCTTGTCTTCTTCCTGATCTTAGTGGAAATGCTTTCAGTTTTTCACCATTGAGGATGATGTTGGCTGTGGGTTTGTCATATATGGCCTTTATTATGTTGAGGAACGTTCCCTCTATGCCTACTTTCTGCAGGGTTTTTATCATAAATGGGTGTTGAATTTTGTCAAAAGCTTTCTCTGCATCTATTGAGATGATCATATGGTTTTGAGATGATCATATGGTTTTTCTCCTTCAATTTGTTAATATGGTGTATCACATTGACTGATTTGCGTATATTGAAGAATCCTTGCATTCCTGGAATAAACCCCACTTGATCATGGTGTATGATCCTTTTAATGTGCTGTTGGATTCTGTTTGCTAGTATTTTGTTGAGGATTTTTGCATCTATGTTCATCAGTGATATTGGCCTGTAGTTTTCTTTCTTTGTGAAATCCTTGTCTGGTTTCGGTATCAGGGTGATGGTGGCCTCGTAGAATGAGTTGGGGAGTGTTCCTCCCTCTGCTATAGTTTGGAAGAGTTTGAGAAGGATAGGTGTTAGCTCTTCTCTAAATGTTTGATAGAATTTGCCTGTGAAGCCATCTGGTCCTGGGCTTTTGTTTGTTGGAAGATTTTTTTTTTTTTTTTTTTTTTTTTTTGCTGGAAGATTTTTAATCACAGTTTCAATTTCACTGCTTGTGATTGGTCTGTTCATATTTTCTATTTCTTCCTGATTCAGTCTTGGCAGGTTGTACATTTCTAAGAATTTGTCCATTTCTTCCAGGTTGTCCATTTTATTGGCATAGAGTTGCTTGTAGTAATCTCTCATTATCTTTTTTTATTTCTGCAGTGTCAGTTGTTATTTCTCCTTTTTCATTTCTAATTCTATTGATTTGAGTATTCTCCCTTTTTTTCTTGATGAGTCTGGCTAATGGTTTATCAATTTTGTTTATCTTCTCAAAGAACCAGCTTTTAATTTTATTGATCTTTGCTATCGTTTCCTTCATTTCTTTTTCATTATTTCTGATCTGATCTTTATGATTTCTTTCCTTCTGCTAACTTTGGGATTTTTTTGTTCTTCTTCTTTCTAATTGCTTAAGGTGCAAGATAAGGTTGTTTATTCGAGATGTTTCCTGTTTCTTAAGGTAGGATTGTATTGCTATAAACTTCCCTCTTAGAACTGCTTTTGCTGCATCCCATAGGTTTTGGGTCATCGTGTCTCCATTGTCATTTGTTTCTAGGTATTTTTTGATTTCCTCTTTGATTTCTTCAGTGATCACTTCGTTATTAAGTAGTGTATTGTTTAGCCTCCATGTGTTTGTATTTTTTACAGATCTTTTCCTCTAATTGATACCTAGTCTCATAGCGTTGTGGTTGGAAAAGCTCCTTGATACAGTTTCAATTTTCTTAAATTTACCAAGGCTTGATTTGTGACCCAAGATATGATCTATCCTGGAGTATGTTCCATGAGCACTTGAGCAAAATGTGTATTCGGTTGTTTTTGGATGGAATGTCCTATAAATATCAATTAAGTCCATCTTGTTTAATGTATCATTTAAAGCTTGTGTTTCCTTATTTATTTTCATTTTGGATGTTCTTTCCATTGGTGAAAGTGGGGTGTTAAAGTCCCCTACTATGAATGTGTTACTGTCGATTTCCCCTTTTATGGCTGTTAGTATTTCCCTTATGTGTTGAGGTGCTTCTGTGTTGGGTGCATAAATATTTACAATTGTTATATCTTCTTCTTGGATCGACCCCTTGATCATTATGTAGTGTCCTTCTTTGTCTCTTCTAATAGTCTTTATTTTAAAGTCTATTTTGTCTTATATGAGAATCGCTACTCCAGCTTTCTTTTGGTTTCCATTTGCATGGAATATCTTTTTCCATCCCCTTACTTTCAGTCTGTATGTGTCTCTAGGTCTGAAGTGGGTCTCTTGTAGACAGCATATATATGGGTCTTGTGTTTGTATCCATTCAGCTAGTCTGTGTCTTTTGGTGGGAGCATTTAATCCATTTACATTTAAGGTAATTATCGATATGTATGTTCCTATTCCCATTTTCTAAATTGTTTTGGGTTTGTTATTGTAGGTCTTTTCCTTCTCTTGTGTTTCTTGCCTGGAGAAGTTCCTTTAGCATTTGTTGTAAAGCTGGTTTGGTGTTGCTGAACTCTCTCAGTTTTTTCTTATCTGTAAAGGTTTTAATTTCTCCATCAAATCTGAATGAGATCCTTGCTGGGTAGAGTAATCTTGGTTGTAAGTTTTTCTCCTTCAGCACTTTAAATATGTCCTGCCAGTCCCTTCTGGCTTACAGAGTTTCTGCTGAAAGATCAGCTGTTAACCTTATGAGGATTCCCTTGTGTGTTATTTGTTGTTTTCCCCTTGCTGCTTTTAATATGTTTTCTTTGTATTTAATTTTTGACAGTTTGATTAATATGTGTCTTGGCGTGTTTCTCCTTGGATTTATCCTGTATGGGACTCTCTGTGCTTCCTGGACTTGATTAACTATTTCCTTTCCCATATTAGGGAAGTTTTCAACTATAATCTCTTCAAAAGTTTTTCAGTCCCTTTCTTTCTCTCTTCTTCTTCTGGAACCCCTATAATTCGAATGTTGGTGTGTTTAATGTCGTCCCAGAGGTCTCTGAGACTGTCCTCAATTCTTTTCATTCTTTTTTCTTTATTCTTCTCTGCATTGGTTATTTCCACTATTTTATCTTCCAGGTCACTTATCCGTTCTTCTGCCTCAGTTATTCTGCTATTGATCCCTTCTAGAGTATTTTTAATTTCATTTATTGTGTTGTTCATCGTTGCTTGTTTCATCTTTAGTTCTTCTATGTCCTTGGTAAATGTTTCTTGCATTTTCTCTATTCTATTTCCAAGATTTTGGATCATGTTTACTATCATTATTCTGAATTCTTTTTCAGGTAGACTGCCTATTTCCTCTTCATTTGTTAGGTCTGGTGGGTTTTTATCTTGCTCCTTCATCTGCTGTGTGTTTTTCTGTCTTTTCATTTTGCTTATCTTACTGTGTTTGGAATCTCCTTTTTCCAGGCTGCAGGTTCGTAGTTCCCGATGTTTTTGGTGTCTGTCCCCAGTGGCTAAAGTTGGTTCAGTGGGTTGTGTATGCTTCCTTGTGTAGGGGACTAGTGCCTGTGTTCTGGTGGATGAGGCTGGATCTTGTCTTTCTGGTGGGCAGGTCCACGTCTGGTGGTTTGTTTTGGGGTGTCTGTGGACTTATTATGATTTTAGGCAGCCTCTCTGCTAATGGGTGGGGTTGTGTTCCTGTTTTGCTAGTTGTTTGGCATAGGTTGTCCAGCACTGTGGCTTGCTGGTCGTTGAGTGAAGCTGGGTGCTGGTGTTGAGATGCAGATCTCTGGGAGATTTTTGCCATTTGATATTATGATGAGCTGGGAGGTCTCTTGTGAACCAGTGTCCTGCAGTTTGCTCTCCCACCTCAGAGGAACAGCACTGACTCCTGGCTGCAGCACCAAGAGCCTTTCATCCACATGGCTCAGAATAAAAGGGAGAAAAAGTAGAAAGAAAGAAAGAGAGAGAGAGAGAGGGAGGGAGGGAGAGAGAGAGAAAGGAAGAAAGAAAGAATAAAATAAAGTAAGATAAAATAAAATAAAGGTATTAAAATAAAAAATAATTATTAAGAAAAAAAATTTTTAAGTTAAAAAAAAAAAAGGACAGATAGAACCCTAGGACAAATGGTGGAAGCAAAGCTATACAGACAAAATCTCACACAGAAGCATACACATACACACTTGCAAAAAGAGGAAAAGGGGAAAAAATCATAAATCTTGCTCTCAAAGTCCGCCTCCTCAATTTGGGATGACTCGTTGTCTATTCAGGTATTCCACAGATGCAGGTACATCAAGTTGATTGTGGAGCTTTAATCCGCTGCTCCTGAGGCTGCTGGGAGAGATTTCCCTTTCTCTTCTTTGTTCTCACAGCTCCCAGGGGCTCAGCTTTGGATTTGGCCCCGCCTCTGCGTGTAGGTCGCCGGAGGGCGTCTGTTCTTCACTCAGACAGGACGGGGTTAAAGGAGCCGCTGATTCGGGGGCTCTGGCTCACTCAGGCCGAGGGGAGAGAGGGGCACGGAGTGTGGGGCGGGCCTGCGGCGGCAGAGGCCAGCGTGACGTTTCACCAGCCTGAGGTGCGCCGTGCGTTCTCCCGGGGGAGTTGTCCCTGGATCCCGGGACCCTGGCAGTGGCGGGCTGCACAGGCTCCCCGGAAGAGGGTGTGGATAGTGACCTGTGCTCGCACACAGGCTTCTTGGCGGCGGCAGCAGCAGCCTTAGCGTCTCATGCCCGTCTCTGGGGTCCGTGCTTTTAGTCATGGCTCGCACCCGTCTCTGGAGCTCCTTTAAGCAGCGCTCTTAATCTCCTCTGCTCGCACACCAGGAAACAAAGAGGGAAGAAAAAATTTTCTTGCCTCTTCTTCGGCTGGTCCAGACTTTTCCCCAGACTCCCTCCCGGCTAGCCATGGCGCACCAACCCCCTGCAGGCTGTGTTCACGCCGCCAACCCCAGTCCTCTCCCTGCGCTCCGACCGAAGCCCGAGCCTCAGCTCCCAGCCCCGCCCGCCCCGGCAGGGGAGCAGACAAGCCTCTCGGGCTGGTGAGTGCTGGTCGGCACCGATCCTCTGTGCGGGAATCTCCCCGCTTTTCCCCCTGCACCCCTGTGGCTGCGCTCTCCTCCACGGCTCCGTAGCTCCCCCCCTCCGCCACCTGCAGTCGCCGCCCGCGAAAGGGCTTCCTAGCGTGTGGAAACCTTTCTTCCTTCACGGCTCCCTCCCACTGGTGCAGGTACCATCCCTATCATTTTGTCTCTGTTTATTCTTTTTCTCTTTTGCCCTACCTAGGTACGTGGGGGGTTTCTTGCCTTTTGGGAGATCTGAGGTCTTCTGCCAGCATTCAGTAGGTGTTCTGTAGGAGTTGTTCCACGTGTAGATGTATTTCTGATGTATCTGTGGGGAGGAAGGTGATTTCCGCGTCTTACTCTTTCGCCGTCTTCCTCCGACTTCCTATTTGTAGACTTGTGGACAATAACCATTTGACAGGTGTGAGGTGATACCTCATTGTGGTTTTGATTTGCATTTCTCTAATAATTAGCCATGTTGAGCACCAGATTCTGCCTTTAGAGCTGCAGTTCACCAAGGATGCCTGGGTCCCCAGATATTCCATGGACTGCTCTGGGATGAAGCCTGAGCAGTGGGACTTTTAAAGCGCCCCGGGTGATTGTAAAGTGCATCCAAGGCTGAGAGCCCTGCCCTGAAGCCTTGTTACTCAGAGTCTGCTCCGTGGATCTGGTTTCTCAGAGCATCAACAGCACCCAGGGGCCTGTTTGGAAATGCAGAGCCGCAGGTCCCGCCCCATATCAGAACTTACTTCGTAAATCTGTCAGCACGTTTAAACACCACTGACTAAGCCCTTTCTCCTCTCTTTGGTATAGTGGTTATTCCAGGGCTTCAAATATCACCTCTACACAGAGGACTCCCAGATTACTCTTCCCTGATATTTTATAACACTGTGTCTGTACTAGGATGATGGAAAACTGCTGGGGCTTCCCGCTCGTTCTGACTTTGAGAGCTGTGCTTGGAATTTGGAGTCTGCAAGTTTTCTCTGACTCCCGGACTCACTGGAAATGTGACTTGCAGGTCGCTGCAGTTTTTCTTGTAGATTTGCATGTTTTTTAGGAGGAGACAGTTCAGAAATAAGCTGCCACCGTGTGCCTATCAGAGGCAGAAATCACTTTCTTAGACTTAATTTAAAAATTATGTATGATTGGGCTTCCCTGGTGGTGCAGTGGTTGGGAGTCCGCCTGCCGATGCAGGGAACACGGGTTCGTGCCCCGGTCCGGGAAGATTCCACATGCCGCAGAGCGGCTGCGCCCGTGAGCCATGGCCACTGAGCCTGCGCGTCCGGAGCCTGTGCTCCGCAATGGGAGAGGCCACAGCAGTGAGAGGCCCGCGTACTGGGGAAAAAAAAAAATTATGTATGATTTATTCCTTCTGTTTTTTTGTTTTTATTTCTCTTTATGGAACTCCTATTATTTAGCTGTTGGACCCCTGGAGTGGTTCTCTGATTTTATCCTTTCTCTCCTTGTCTTTTGGCTCTACTTTCTGGTACATTTCCTCAATCTCACTCTTAGTTGTTAGCTCTTTCTGCGCTTACCCATCTCCCCTTGGCACATACATTTTCATGTCTGCCAGGCTGTCTTCCAGTTGCTGACACCTACAGCTCTTGGCTTGGGGACTTTCTGTGGCCACAGACTCCACTGTGCTCTTGTGAGCAGCAAACCAAAAATGCCAAGAATTACTCTGCCTTGGGAGCAGCCTTCAGCGAATGGCTGATTGGCTTTTGTCACTCAGCATATTTCCCTGGAGATACATCCAAGTTGTTGCATGGGTCCATGGCCTATTCCTTTTCATTGCCTAGTAGTGTTTCATAGTACGGTTGTACCACAGTTGGTTTAACCATTCACCTGTTGAGGACGCTGGGAGCTGTTTCAAGTTTGGGGCAGTTACAGATAAAGCAGCTACAAACATTCATAAATGGATCTTTGTGTGAACATAAATTGCATTTCTCTGGGACCAAAGCCCAAGAGGGCAGTTGCTCGATTATACAGTATTTGCATGTGTCACGGTGCCAGGTTTTTGACATATCATCAGTGCTGACCTAGAGGGGTTTGGACTTTACTTGACAGCAATGGAAAGTGTTCACAAACTTTTGGGCAGATAGGATGCAATCACAGTATTGCTGTATGAAAAGTAATAATCTCATGCAGTGTGGAGACTAAACTGGTCATGACGAGTCTGCGCCACTACTATAAATATAAGTAAAAGGATGAAGAGCATGAACCAGAAGAGAGTCACCGGGAGTGGACAAGAGAAACAGATCCAAGGGGCAAAGTTCTTTGGAATCTTACAGAGTTAATTCCACAGCTGGAAAAGGATACCCTTTTAAAATATGACCCATGGACTTTAACTCCCAAGAGGATGTTTGAGGAGAAATAACAGCAAAGCAAAGCAGAAAGGAAACTAGTTGTGCTTAAATTTATTTTCAATTAATGTGTCCATATAACATTAAAGACATTTCCTATAAGCAAAACTCTGGTTTAAGTAACAGCTGAGGGGAAAATCTCCACCTCATTTTTTTCCTGCCTGCAGCCTCTGTGTACTGCTTTTAATAAAATAAAACATGATGTGCTTCTGTGGGTAAATTATGATTTTCCCCTAATATATTCTAATTCAGACTATTTTCAGAGAGCTTGATCTGAAAATTGCTCCCATATCTATAAAAAGCATATGTATTTTGAGAACTAAAAGATGAGAAACAAGAAGGAAAAAGATACTTAAAAAAAAGAAATGCTTCAGCCTGTCTAGTTACAACTTGAGCCAAGAATTTGATGTCCTGAGAAAATAATTCTCTCCAACAGTTTTAGAAAAGGAAGAACCCAGATAAAAATAAGCCTCTAGCAAATGGAGCCTGAAGAAGAATCCATTCCCAAAAAAATCTAATTAAAAATATGTATTATCTCACTTGCTCGTGTTATTTTTGGTACCTTAAAGACAAATTACTATTAAAACTTTTCAAAGAATTGTACCATGTTTCTCATAGCTCCCTATCTTTTTGTGGTTTCTTATTACAGAGGTAAAATTGAGGGTGAGGGTTGGCGGTTTGCTTTGTCTTGTTTCCGGTAAAGTTGTTTTTCGTGACAAATTCTTAGAGGTAGAGAGCAAACCCACCATTCCATTTTTCAAATGCAGCTGGTGAGGCCAGTTTCAATACAGAAGAAAAACCAAGCCAAACAGGCAATGAAACAGAAAACCTGCAGAGGTACATTTGCACTCAATATTGATGAGCTGGAGAGTTAGCGCCACTGTTGAAATTTGGTCATACACAACCACCACGAGCAGCCCCAGCCAAAGAGACTGTGGACTCCTGAAGCTGCGTATCGCTTTCTCCATATTAACCTTTTTCTGCAGCTGCCTCTTTCTCCAGCCTGTACCTGTGTTCTACTGCACAGGGAACATAGGGTTCCTGTTCCAAGGCTGTCTTTAATGAGGCATTAGGCGGCCGTGCTTCATGTCGTGGAGCCACCCCCAAAACTCTTGAAGCTGCTTCTCATGAGGATATATCAGGTGCATCTCAGATGCTCTGCAGCAGGCAGTTGGGGTTTTTCTACCATGTTTGCAGACATCAACATGCTCCTTCCCAGGCTTCCAGTGGTGGAGAGGTTTTATGGAATGAGGCGAACATCAAGAGAGTTTTAGATTGCAGATCCCACATTTCCCAGATTCTCTTCCATGTGAATAAGTTCATTATTGAACCATAGCACATACACATGTTTTCTGTATCTAATGACCTGTTTCCTTCAATTACCATTATATGTGCTAAGCTCCTCTGGCATGTATAACTTCTAGCCAAGCAAAGGAGAAAAGGCATAATTCCAAGCTTAAGAGTGATTGCAGGGCTTCCCTAGTGGTGTAGTGGTTAAGACTCTGCCTGCCAATGCAGGGGACACGGGTTCGAGCCCTGGTCTGGGAAGATCCCACGTGCCTCAGAACAACTAACCCCACGTGCCAAAACTACTGAGCCTGTGCTCTAGAGCCAGAGCTCCGCAACGAGAGAAGCCACAGCAATGAGGCTGTGGGCAACGCAACGAAGAGTAGCCCATGCTTGCCCGAAAACCCAATGCAACCAAAAATAAATAAATAAATGTATTTTAAAAAATACATCTTTAAAAAAAAAAAGAATGATCGCATACATAACAGCTTTTAACTCTTTTATCCCTTGAAGAAGGAAGTGCCTTTAAAACCACTCTTTTGTTCGAAAGCACATTCACAGTTCCCGAACTTGCTGTGTTTGAGTTCTTTTTTTAAAACCTTAAATTATTTTACTCTTTTTAAGTAGATCACGTCCAGTAGTTTATGGGAAAATTGGTATTCTACCAAGCATGTTCTCACATGTTGATAAAAACATGTGATGGAAGCATATGCTCCACGGTCGCCAGCCTCCAAGATGGCCCTCAGTGATGCTCACCAACTGAATTCATGCCCTTCCCATGTGGAACCGGGACTGGCCCTGCATGACCCACAGACGCGAGCAGAAATGGTGGTGTGTGATTTCCAAGGCTAAGCCACAAGAGGCATCGAAGCTCGCACCTTGGTCTTCTGGATCACCCACTCGGCACAGTGCCATCTGCCATGCTGTGAGGGTACTCAAGCAGCATGTAGAGAGGCCACACAGACAGGGACTGACTCGCCAATCAAGGGAGGGAGCTACCTTGGAAGCAGATCCCCAGCCCCAGTCAGGCTTTCAAGATCATCGCAGACCTGATCAGAAACTGACTGCAACCTCATGAGAGAACCAGAGCCAGGATCACCCATCTCAGTCACTCTCAAATTCCTGATGCTCAGAGACCTGGAGAGATAAGGAATTACTACCACTGTTTTAAGCCACTGCATTTTGAGGGTGATCTGTTACACAGCCGTAGTAGTTGGAACACACACATATATACATTACCAAACACAGATTACCCAGAAAAGGATTTAACTCCAACAGGAAAAGTTCTTTCCAGAGTGTCGGCCCTTCCAGCAGAGTATTCAGTGAAGCAGATAAAAGAATTTTTTTCTACTGACGGTCTTTAAAGTATCAAAAATCGAACATGGGGATACTTTGCATATCAATTAAATTTTTTCTTCTTAGAACCACTGTACCTCCTCCCACAGAGTCCCTTTTTCTGATTATATTCTGGTAAAGAGAGCAGAAATGGTCTGTACGCCTCTCCAGAATTTTCCGTAACTGGCTAGATATGGTTGCCAGCAATCCATGTGAGTTTTGACATGTGATATGTAATTGAACTGACAAAAAATATTAATCAAATCGATACTACGTAGAGTGTGATTTAGATTTTCTCCACGAAAGAAAGTTTAAGAACTTAATTGAGTTGGAGGGACTATTGAGATAAAATTTTAAATGCTGTGTCAAATATTTGCATTGAAGAAGGGTAAAAGTCACGTTTTTCCTTTACTCTGTGCACGTAAAGGACTGAATATTTTCAAAGCTACATTACAAATAAAACTATCCTGGATATGCCAAGCCCTCTGGATTTTTAAGAAACAAATTAATTATCTGTACACAAAGGCAGTCCTGTGAGCCAGACTTGCTGTATCTTGCTACATATTTCCAATCCTGCTACATCTATGCCAAGATGGAATTCTTATCACGTTACTCATGTCTCTTTTAGCCAAATGTATCAAATTATAGTCATGGAACCAAGTGCATGAGAGCTCACAGACAAGTGGAATAACTCAGTTCATGGACTCTATGAGCAAATCCAGTATTCAGAAGGCCGCTGAAGAGAACACAGCCTGTCCCGCGCAATGAAATTTAGAACAAAAATTGAGAAGGTTCTCTCCCTGCAGCAGGGAGTTTCCCAGCCACAGAAAACTGCCTTCTGTATTCTGGGTAATTACCCCACATATAAAATATTTAATAGTCCTTTCTTCAGCCAGCCATTTTTCTACCCACAGATGCCACCTTCTCATCCCAAAGTCCACTCTCGAATTTCACAAGGAAATAGGCTATTAAAAATAAGGAAGAACATTTAGTCACTGACTATCCTGCCTTCTTGTGGTTTGGGATTTTATTGTTATCCTTTATATCAGGGAAAAGAAATAGCGCAGATTGGCTTTTTTGTTTGTTTGATGTTTATTCAGTGAGCACTTTCTCTGAGCAGAGAGCTGATTTGATCTAAGCATTCAACTGCTGTTAGTCATTTAATCCCCAATAACCATTGTGGGTTATCCTCTTTCACAATGAGGACACCAAGGCTCTGGGAGAATAAGGAACTCTGCCCAGCTCATGGGACCAGTCCAAGGAAGGACAAGGATTTGAACCTGTGAAGGCTAACATAACACCAAAGTCTACACTTGTAACCTGTACTATATCCCTGGTCACTTTAATCACTGAATTCAGTCACCAGAGGCATCTGTTCTCAGTGGCTTTAAAACTAGCCATTGTATCATCTATCGCATGGGTCGTAACATAGTAGGATTCCCAGAAAACCGGGGAATCTCCTGTACAGGAGTTTTATACCTTATACACAGTCCCTCAGACATTTCAGAAACCTAACAAACGTGGTGGTGGCACTGCTACACGTCATTAATGTACCAAAAAATACATCAAAAGGGGTTTTTCCTGATTTATGAGACTGTAATTGAAAACCCAAGTACTTGTCTAATTCATTTACAGAAGAGATTCTAAAAGCAGAGTGCCTCTTAAGGGAATGCTTGTAGCCAAGGACTAGGGTTTTTGGATTGGAGTCAAATCCAGACAGAATTAAGTGTTCTAGTCCTGTGTATTCCAGCATTATGTATAACATTGTACATGTTCCTGATCAGTCTTAAGGTGAGAAATACACAGTGGGCAACTCAAAATCAGAATCCATTTCTAAAACAAGTTAAACTATGGAAATTGATAGCAAGTATGTAAGTAGGGAAAACTTAGCAAATTGTACATTAGAAAGTGAGTTTACCTTGCTGATGGCAAGCTGTCTGCCAGAAACCCACATAGGTGTGGAAGGGTAGACAATAAGCTCAATTCCTTTGTGCTAGGGACTCAGCAATCCATTACTGGGAAGATTTATAAAAACTCACCACACAGAGAAAAGAATTAGAATGAATGAGAGGAGTTAAGGTGAGGGATTGCTGAGGAGCTGTCAAATTATCAAAACGTCGCATAGATGGAGGTGCCTGAGTGAGATCAAAATACCTAAGCAATAAGACAGGTGAATTCTGTAACCGCTTGCCAGAGTAAAGCACCTTAGGAGAGTAACAATGATAACGGCGATAATATTAATAAAAAATATCATCTTCAGTTGATGTACATTCCTTGAAAAAAATTACTTCCTGAGAAATCATCACTGGGTAACATTTAACTATCATATAGCGCTGCAGTTGTTTATTGACCTCTCCGGGTTGGGTTTTTTTTTTTCCCCCCTGAGATATCCATCCAGTATCTGAAAATATAATTTAGAATCTTTAAAAAAAAAAAAATTGATGCAGTTATCTCGTTTTTAAAATGATGAATCTGAAAGTTAGACAAGTTGACTGAATTACCTGAGGTTCTACTTTTATTTTTTTCCTGTCTCTGTTTATTTGGCAAATGCAGTGTAAGCCCGCAGTCATGCTGTGCAGTGGTCAGGCTGACCCTGGACACCCTGCATTGAGGGCAAAGTTAATAATACTAGATCCAGATCTTCTGACTTCTACTCAAAGATCTACAGAAGAAACATCAAAGTACCTGTGTCCACTAGGGTAAACAGTCTGTCAGTGGAGACTGTCTTAATACTTGATAGCAGTGTCTACAGCCAAAGCTCCGTCCCCACAGCTGTCATTACAGAAACCTAAAGGGATCTGCTAGGCATGGGGAAGTCCAGTAATTTCAGAAATGCTTCACAGTGAGTTCTGGAAGAATAAAAGATGTGCCTCATTTTCTTCAAACTGATAGCACTTGGCATAGAAGAGTCAGGACTAGGGCACGTGCTCCATAAAGAATGCTTGAATGAGCCGAGAAAGTTGCGTTAGAAGGTTTCTGTCGCAGTTGTCTGTCATTCCTCGGGCACTTTTCTCATCCCTTTTGACACTGATCTTTGGGAAGAAAAGGGGAAAATGAGGCTAATAGAAGAAAGGTAAAAATAGCCAATATTTGGAGAGATCCAGAGCTGTCCGAAAACAAGCAAGTAAGCACTCTTGCTAAAATACAGCCGCACTGGCGGAATTACAGATATCAACAGATCAGAAGTCCAAGGCGACCAGAAGAGGAAGCCCACGCCAAAGCCCTGATCAGAGATGCGGCTGATCCCTGCCCGTTAGAGGCTTACAAACCAGAAAAGCTAGACCAACACAGGCACGCAGAAAGCAGATGCTAAAGAAAACCACTCGTGTGCTCATCAGGCTCGTTCCAGCTGGGATTCAGGACATCACTGCTCGTTACCAGTATCCATACTGAACACAAAGAAGAAGACACCATAGGAAACGAGGCCCTCCTGGATAGCCCTCGCAACGATTCAGTAACGCATTGAATATGTGTAATGCTGTTGCATTAATATCTGCTCTTCATTAACAGAACTCACTCCTTTATTGGTAGACACTTGTTTCCTCCGCATCCTTTTTCTGCGTGTCTGTGTTGGTTTAACGCTTTTAGTTTGTAAGCCCCTGATGTGCAGAGATCAGCAACATCTAGGAATGGAAGCAAATGTTGGGAGTAAAGAACAACAGCAGGTAGATGGGAAAAATAAATTAGACAGCATGGGGATGGGGGGGAAAAGACAGAAGCTACTCTAAGCAAAGAAAGGAAATTATAATTAGAAAATTGCATCAGGAATCTACTCAGAACAGGGATGCAAAGAGCAAAGGAATATTGAGGGGGTCCAACCCGTATCAAACTGGAGTTCTAATAGAAGAGAATGGAAATGAAACGGTGAAGAAAACATTCCATGGCCCAGATCATTCCTGAATCATCCTGGATACCCTTCATTGCTCAACAGAAGCCCTGAACTAAATAAATGGGAACTTTTAAGTTCCATAATAAGTGTGAGGCCCCATGTTTCTCTGCTCTTTCCTGAATGACCAACCTCTACATAACTCCTCAAAATTTGCAAAGCTTTCTTCACGTACGGTATCTCACTTAATCCTCTGAGCAGCCTGTGGTGTGGGTATCATTAAACTTATTTCTGTGTGAGAAAACTAAAACTCACAATCCCACAGCTAGAGAAGAACAGAGCCAGGGTAGGTGCCACGGTTTTAAAACATGTCAACATATTCTTTGATACTTCTCCCTTCAAAAGGTGGAGCCCAGGTCCCCTTCCCTTGAGTGTGTGACTTAACCAGTCGATTAAGGGTGAAGTGAAGGCTTGTGAATTTCAAGACTCAGTCATAGGAGACACTGTGGCTTCCATCTTGCTCTCTCTCGGATCCCTCACCCTGGGGAGGTCAACTGCCGTGTTGTGAAGACATTCAAGCAGTCCATGGGACAGGGCCACTTGGTGAGGATGAAGCTTTCAACCAAAAGCCAGAGGACAGAGGCCTCCTACCAAAAGCTGTGTGACTGAGCCATCTTGAAAGCGGATCCTCCAGCCTCAATTAAGGCTTTGGATGCCTCCAGCCAGGGTTGACATCGTAAGTGCAATCTCATGAGCAACCCTGTGTCCGAACCACCCAGCTAAGTTGCCCCTAAATTCCTACCCCCAGAAACAACGAGATAATAAACATTTGTTGTTTTAAGCTGCTAGGGAATCATTTGTTATGCAGCAGTAGACAACTGATACACACCAGGAAATGAATCCAAATGTCTTGACCCCCAAAGCCTGTGCCCTTTTATTTCACACCACTGCTTTTTCTGTGACTTTTTATGCAAAATCAAAATATTTTGTCCCATTTGACTTCCATTTCCCTAACCATCAGTTCAGTCTTTGCCAACTGTGTCACATTTTTCAGTGATTATTTAGTTCTTACATTCTTAAAACACTGGCTTCCCCTTCTATATTTATAAGGGCCATGAGAACAGGGGATAGATCTGTTTGAGTGACCACTGCATCCCCCAGTTTAAATAAATCCACCAAATTTAGTGTTTGGTCTGTAATGAGTACTCGATAAAAATTTGTGGATGAATGAATGGCCAAAACACATATGATACAACTAGTCTGTCACTGGGACTTTGTTTTCATTTTATGCTGAACCAAAAGGGAATAAATTCTGTATCTAAGAAGGAGGAGGGGATCCTGTTGGAGTTACAATTTTATTGACTCAAGCTCCGCAGGAGAAGTTTGTTTTAGTCTGATAAAGAAAATACCTGGAAAAGCAGAATATATTACTGTTTTTCAACAACATGCAAAAATCCCCAGGGCATGCAAAAATAATGTTTTCCTAATCAAAAGCGTCTTGTTTGATCCTTTTGCTTCCCGTCCCAGACCGACTGGAGGTTTTGGGCAGCAAGCCCTCAGACAGGAGTGGCCCAGCCTGCCGGTGACCTCAGCTGCAGAGGGGGCCGGGAGGCCTCGATTACAGACAGCATTTTTCTGGGCAAGTTATTTGTTCGCACATGAACCGTAAATCAACATGTGGTACTAACTCATGATGGCTTTTGACTTTGGGGGAAATGCCTAACCACCCAGATTTTATTTCACAGCCAGGGAAAAAACAAATAACGTGTGAGAGAAACAAAATGCAGGAAACGTCTATGAGACACGACCGAACTTTTTAAAAACCCAAGAACAATTAATGTTGCTACAGCAATGCAGCTTTGATCAAAGACCAAACATTTTTATAGCAACCACCAAAATGGGATGTGATAGCACGTGTGCACGTTTAATCCAGTCCTCACTCCTTCCTTCAGCATTTTATCCTCTCGTCCAGTGCCCACCAGGACGCTCAGCTGTGATGGAGGTGTTCTGTGCTAACACAGTAACCACTCGCCGGTGTGGATACCGAGCCCTGGAAATGTGGCGAGTGTGACGGAGAATTGAGTTTTCAATTTAATTTCATTTTAATTATTGATTTATTGTTAATGACTATTAAATTTAGTAATTTTAAATGTAAATGTCCACAAGTGGCTGGAAGCTCTGGTGTTGGCAGCATTGCTCCAGAGCCATTTCCCATAGGGTCTTGAGCTGGGGGCAGTCTCAAGCTACTGGAGTAATTTAGGTTGTCAGGCTGAAAATTATTACATTTTGCCAAAGAGAGATAGCAAGAAACACCAAAATCTCAAGCTGTCTTTAAGACCTGCTAGGGGACTCTGTTGTTCTGCTGTCTTCTGGAGTCTCTCGTGGTCAGCTCCTGTACTGTTCTGCTGTTTCCTGGAGTCTCTCGTGGTCAGCTCCTGTACTGTTCTACTGTTTTCTGGAGTCTCTCGTGGTCAGCTCCTGTACTGTTCTGCTGTCTTCTGGAGTCTCTCGTGGTCAGCTCCTGTACGGTTCTGCTGTCTTCTGGAGTCTCTCGTGGTCAGCTCCTAATGTGAGAAGTGAGGCGCGAAGGAGCAAAGAAGAAAGCCCACCCCAGGCCTTCAACCCGGGTTCCTGTCCAGTCAGAGAAGGAGGGTTCTGTTCCACAACAGGGATGCTGCATTTGGGGTGAAATGGGCAGCAGAGTGAAGTAAAGATCTGCAGCATGGAAATCAGGTTTCATTCACCAGGGAGTTCTGACTGGAGCACAACAAGCCCTCAGAGGCCCTGAGTGGGATGCCCAGTAGCCAGACTGGCTGTGTACCACTGTCTCCTTCTGCTTTGGGAGCAAGTCCAAACTGTGCAGGCTGTCAGGGAAGCCTGCCCAGCTGTCCTCCCATCACCTAGCCACCTAGTTTCTCACTGCTCCCCAACAGATGTGACCGTCAGTTCCTGTGCGGAAGCCCCTGTCTAATCCGACTTCCCTGGCTCTCTGTAGACCTCCCTGACTGCACGCCCATCAGACTGCCCACGTCAAAGCTGGGGAGCAGCTGGAACCTCGCCCTCTGCTGGTGGGAGTGTGAACTGACATGACCCCTGGGGAAACTGGTCTCTAGGTATCCACGAAAACCGACCACTCCTATTCCTGGGTAAATACATACCCAACAGAAACAGGTGCATATTTTCACCAAAAGACGTGCACTTTAATATCTAAAGCAGCTTTGTTGCAAGGTCCCTAACACTGGAAGCACCACAAATCCCAACAACGACCGAACGGATCAATGGGGTGTATTTATACCACGGAACACTATACAGAATGAAAAGAAACTGTCTGAGAGCACACGCAGCAACAGCAGCACATCTGACATCATGTGGCCTCCAGACACAAAATAGCACCCCTCTCTCCTGTCTGCTAGACGCTTCCTGCCTTTTGCTGATATCATTCACTGTGTAGAAAGTACAGAAATGAGCACGATTAATCCATACTGTTCAAAGAAGTGGGGTGGGTAGTGACAGAAGGGGCAGGGACGGGGGCAGTTGCAGGGTGCCCGTAACGTTCTGTTCTTGATCTATGTGCTGATTAGATGGGTGTACTCCGTTTTAAAAAGTCAGCGAGCTGTACCCTGAGATACACACGTACAGTTTTCTATAGGTGTTCTCCAGTAGTTTTTTAAAAAGCTCTATTCATCCTCAAAAGTGCAGCTCAAAACTTACTACTTCCATAAACCGTGAAAGTCTTCTACAGTGATCTTTCATTCTCTCATCATTTACAACAAAAAAGCAAAAAAAAACTGTGTATGGTTTCAGACACACACGTCTCACTGTATCCATCAGAATTTAAACACTCCAGTTTTTAAACCCCCCTCAGTTTTCGCACAGTAGTGGCCACAAAATACATATTTCATAAACTCTTTTAAATGAAGCACATCTTTTCTGCCATGACTTAAAATTGCTTAAATGGCAAAGACAGGTATTATCTCATACTTTCTGTGAATTTTCAAACAGCTGAGTTCAGTTAAGCACACATTTCCTTGCGCGTATAAAAATGGAAAACATGGCAACAAAAAGGACTCTGGAATTTTCCATCCATGCAGCTGTTGCTACACAGCGTCTGTGGTGTAACATTCTCTTAATGGCCCTCACTCCACAGTCCCACACAAGAGAAATGATTTCATTCCCATGCAGTCCCATCACTGTACTGGGCAAAGGTGTCAGAAATCATCGAGAGAAAGGAAAATACTCCCCCGAACTGTGATAAGCATGAAAACCGTTACAAAGTACTAGATCCAGAATTTGAAGATTCATGCTAAAGCCTACGTTGGCGAGTTTCCAGATGACGGTGGACTGACCAGCGTGCTTATTCTTTCACTCATGAATTCTGAGAACGGAGGACGAGAGAAGTGTGAATCCATGGGCGAGTCCTAAACCACAGCAGTCATTTATAGGAGTCCTCACTGTGACCTAAGGACAGAGTAGGGAGGCTTTTCACTGACACACACTGTCAGTTAAGATGCATCAGTGAGGAGCTCCTTCAAGGCCTCACTTCTCCGTTCCTTCCGGCCCAATGACCACCACCAACAGGATTGGCCTCTCAAAGCGTTCTTCTGTTTGCTTGGTTTCATCAGCCCTGCAGAAAGAAGGGAAAGGAATCCCTGGTTTGCAGAAATGAGCAAAAGACGGGAGACTGAGGATTTCCCTAGCACTGTCACCTGTGCCCTAAATAAACAGTTGCAGATATAATCTCCCCACTCCTACAGCTCCACAGGGAAGTTTGGTGCCATTTGACGTGGCGTAGTCTGACATATTTACACGTGTGCACAGGAAAAGCAGAGCAGAACATCAAGCATGTGTGTTGCTCGAAAAGACTCTTGTCCAACATCCACAGAGCCATGAGGGCTCCATAGGAAGGCCAAGTCCATGAAATCCGAGAACCAGCCCAGCTAACGCTGTTTGGGGTGCTCTACGTCAGGCTGACTTGTGACTTTTCACTTGGTAGCAGCTATAAAATTCTTTACTCTTGGATTAAAGAACTTCCCAGAAATAATCATATTTATCATCTCTGTTCTAAGGAGTAACTAAAAGCAAAAAATTAATCACGCAGACACTCCCTTCCTCCGTCTCTCTCTCTCTGCACCAGATATTTCCTTTTAAAATAGGAAACGCCCAGTCTCAGTTTCAAACCTCCTTTGAGCCCAGCAATTCCACTTCTTGTATTTACCCAAGAAAACTGAAAGCATAGGTGCACACACAAACTCACACACGAATGAATGTTCATAGCAGCCCTAATGTCCATCAGCTGATACCCGGATAAACGAAACGTGGCATATCCGTCCGGTGGAACATTACTCAGCCTTAAAAAGTAATGAGGTACCGATTCATGGGACTGCACGGATGAACCTTCAGAACGTTACGCTCAGGGAAATACACCAGACACGAAAGCCACGTGTTGTAGGATTCCATTTATATGAAAGAGTCAGACTAGGCACATCTCGAGACAGAAAGCATCTTAGGGTTGCCAGGGGCTGGGGGCAGAGGGACACGGGAAGTGAGTGCTGGTGGAGACGGGGTTTCTTCTGGAGGGTGATGAAAATGCTCTAAGGCTTATAGTGCTGTTAGTTGTACAACGTTGTGAGTACAGCTGACCCTTGAACAACACAGGGGTCAGGGCTGCCAGACCTCCACACAGCCTGAAACCCTGTGGGACTTGACGGTCATCCCCTTGACGGTCATCCCTCTGTATATGTGGTTCAGCGTACGGGCGGTCAACCACCCGTGGACCTTGTAGTACCGGGGAGCTCATTTATTGCAAAGATTCCGTGTAGAAGTGGGCCTGTGCAGTTCAAACCCATGCTGTTCAAGGACCAACTGTGTACTAGAAACTACTGAAGTGTGCATTTTGGGATGCCTTTTCTGGTAGGTTTATTCTATCTCACTGTTTTAAACCTCCATTTCAGACGGCTCCTCTGCTGCCCGTTCCCCCAACACACCCCCACCCTACCCGACCCCACCCCACCCTCCCAAATGCAGGACTGGGGAGTGAGGGGCCCTCTTCGCATCTCTTCGAGCCACCTCTTTCGAGCAGGGACGCAGCAGCCCCTTGCGGGTGGGGGTGGCATCACCTTCTTGGTCCTCAGCCACAGAAGCAGTCGCAAAGCACGGGTGCAGCGGGACTCTGGGCCTAGGAGTCTTTGTTCATTACGTTTCAAGCAAAGAATAGCAAGGAGGTTACGACCTTGGTGCCAACCCTTAGGGCCTGGAAAATGTGCAGTCTCCCTGCTGGACTTAAATCACAGGCATCCCCTCGGAGCTCCTGTTCATCAGGCTTAGAACAGCCCTGCGAGTTGCCCCCACAAAGCCGGAGGCCTGACTGTCAGCGCGTTTTGCTGTGTTTCCAGTGAAACAGGCCCTGGGACTCTGCAGGTCTGTCCGGCAGCATTTTCAGAAGATACCAAAGCAAACAACTGGCAATTCGAATGCAGACCAGAGACGTGGCTGCTGAGGTGTCAGGTGCTTGGTGGGGGTGGGGCGGGGGCGGGGGACTGCGAAACTGCCGGGCTCCCTCCTGTCATCAGCTCCTGGCCGCAGGGAGAACAGGAGGAGTTGCACTAGACCCCCCCTCCCCCCCCAACCTGCACGGGCAAGCACCCTTACACCTGGGAAGCCCGCACCACGTTGCCCCCCCCAACCTGCACAGGGCAAGCACCCTTACACCTGGGAAGGCCACACCACGTTGCCCCCCCCAACCTGCACAGGGCAAGCACCCTTACACCTGGGAAGCCCGCACCACGTTGCCCCCCCCAACCTGCACAGGGCAAGCACCCTTACACCTGGGAAGCCCGCACCACGTTGCCCCCCCCAACCTGCACGGGCAAGCACCCTTACACCTGGGAAGCCCGCACCACGTTGCCCCCCCCCAACCTGCACAGGGCAAGCACCCTTACACCTGGGAAGCCCGCACCACGTTGCCCCCCACAACCTGCACGGGCAAGCACCCTTACACCTGGGAAGCCCGCACCACGTTGCCTCAACCTTTAAGTCTCTGCCACCCAACTAGAGACGCGTCCAGAGCTCGCGCTTCCCCAGAAGAGATCCCCTTCTTGCCACAGTGCCTGAGATTCATCCACAAGGCCTCAACTGCCCTTTGGTTAAGACACTCTTTCCCTCAATACTCGTTTCCCAAATGCTTGTTTTTGCTGCCAGGGGTTCCACATTGAGCCATTAGCCCTGAGCACTGAGAGTGTCTCACCACCCTTGTCTTCAGCTGTTCTCCCGCCGCACCCACCCACCCGTCTGCACCTGCCTGTTTGTCAGCCAAGGCAGCGCGCTCCCCTCCAGGGCTTTGCACCTGCTGTTCTCTCCGCGTGGAACAGGCTCCCTCCCTCTAGCTGCTAGCAGGCCCCCTCCCTGTATTCCGTGCTCTGCTCCAGGGTTGCCTTCTCAGGGAGACCTCCTCTGCCATCTGTGTGCAGTCCTGCCATCCCCTCTTCCATCGTTCTCCGTAGCACTCAGGGCTGCCTGGCTAGTGCACCTTTGGGGTTTGGGGCTGGAAACCCACTGGGACGTGCGCTTTCTGAAAGACTGGCCATTTTGGCCACTCTGAGGTCTCCTGCCTCACTGCAGTTCCCCAATAAATAGTAGGTAAAGGAAAGAATGAGAAGTTGATTAAAAGATTAGAGATTACAAGGCAAGTCCTGTTCCCAGAAAGCTGAGTAGTGGTGTACAATCCTCACCTTAGGGCGTAGATGTGCGTATCAGGTGTTTTCCATAATTCCCTGAGTGTTACACAGTGGGCACCAGTAAGCTCATTCAGTTACAAATAGCAGAGATCCCGTCTCCAGCCTCCACACTCCAGGGAACTTACTGGAGCAGTCCGGCAGTAAAGCTAGTGACAGACAAGACTTGAATCTGGGCTCAAAAAATCAACAGGACTACAATCTGGTTTTCCTCTCCAGTTCTCAGCTCTGCCTAGACAGCCATAGTTTCACTTCCACACTAAGCCTCCGTTGTGGGCCCTGGTGGGTGCCAGGCATTCAGGATGCTTCCTGTTGAAGTCCAACAGCAAAGAATCTTTTCAGGCAGCACCCAAGGGCAGGTAAGGCTTTCCTTTCCCCGAAGCCCTTACATCCTATTGACTCTGTCATATGCCAACCACTGGATGCATCCATCGCTGGGACCAGCAAGCATAGAAGGAGCTTCAGCTGGGATCCAGCCCCCCCACACATCAGACATGAAAACAGTGGAGGGCTAAATTCCTCAACAGGAAATCAGGGTTCCATCAGGTAGAGAAGTGGGAAGTCACTGCTGGAAAGACAAGCCACAAATGCCCAGTATATTGTGTGTATGTAGGCATTTAAAATGTTAAAAACCTAAAGTCTCTGTTAAATATAGAATAAAATTTTACTTCTCTAAAATCATGTCTTACCTCAAATTGCAGCTTCCTCAATTTTTAAGGGCAGTGGAAATTTTTAAAATCTTTATTGTGGTGGTAGTTACATGACTGTTAAACTGGTCAAAATTCGTAGAACTGTAGCCAAGATTGTAGACTTTATGTATAGGTCTGGAGAACAAATATGTTGCCTTTGCAGACCAAGACTGCAGCAAGTACTCGGGTGTGCCATTGTGGCATGAAAGCAGCCATAGACGATATGTAAATGAGTAGGCGTGGCCATGTTCCAATAAAACTTTATTTACAAAAACAAGCAGTGGGCCAGATTGGACCTACAAGTTGTATATAGTTTGAAGATTCCTGAACTACACACTTGAAAAAGAATGAATGTTACTACATGTAAATTGTACCTCGATAAGCAAACAAGAAAAGGGTAAAGCAGAAAAAGAAAGTACTCCAGGAAAAAAAAAAAACGCTGTAGTCCCTTCAGCTTACTTGAAGCAAGATTTTATCAGGAGAATAGAGGTATTTTTATTGTTTGGAAGAGGGATCTGCTGATGGTGTTTGTGCAACACATGAGCCAGAAGGTTTATAGAAAGTTAAACGGGGAATTTTAAACTTGACTTCTGAAAATTATTTAACACACTCACTTGAAAAATTCACCAGGAAGTCAACTGCTTGCCTCTGTCCTTGACAGAGGTACCTGCAGCTGGCTGAGCCCTGAGTCAAGAGTCCAGAAATGAGCTGTTTTGTTTTGGTTTTATTTAGTGTGATGACTTTAAGACCCAGTGTCTTGTACTTCTAGTTTTTTATTGTTTGCTTCTTTTATGGCAAAGCAATCTTTATCGGACAGAGATTGTAAATAAGATCCGGTCGTTTCTTCCCCTTCGCTAAATAATGGCACAAACAAAACATCCCTGAGGCTGTTAGCCCACCAGAATTGAAAGAGAAATCAAACTACTGGGAACCAGCAAGTGAACGCTCTCAAGACCAAAAAAAAAAGAAAGTTTTTAAAGCAGAAGAGTTCAAAATCGGCTGGCATTCGAACACCCAAATTTGATGTAGGCAGAGTAATGTGGAGGTGCTCCCACACTGCGGAGACGCAGGTTGTATAAAAGATATACAGTCAGACTCTAGCGTCTGGATTTTTGTAAGATGTAGACTAGATAACAAATCAAAGTGTTCATCTCATCTCTGAGTGGGAGAAACACGCTTTTAAATCAAAGGAAGCTAATGTGCAGATCAGCTGGAATTTTCCACGAAGATGATCCTTCCCCCACACAAACATCAAGCCTTCAGAGGATGTACGTTAAGGGCAGATGTCATGCCAGGCTCCAGAAAGACAAATAAGACATGAGCTGCCCTCCGGCTGCTGAGAGCCCAATTACGAAGACAGATGAAAACACAAATATTTAAGAAAACGTGTTGTGTTATAACAGAGTCTCTAAATACTTTAACAAGTCCAGGCCAATTTAATTTACGCAAGGTGACGTTAAACATGCAAGCAATATGATTTCCCTTTGAAGCAATACTACTAATAAAATATGATCAAAAGAGTCATGCAAGAGAAAAAAATGGTCACACATAATTCATTTCCCCCTCCTAAGTCTGGTGCTATCATGGATAGTGGTGCAGAATTTTCTTTCTTTAAAAAGAAATGCCGGGGCTTCCCTGGTGGCGCAGTGGTTGAGAGTCCGCCTGCCGATGCAGGGGACACAGCTTCGTGCCCCGGTCCGGGAAGATCCCACATGCCACGGAGCAGCTGGGCCCGTGAGCCATGGCCGCTGAGCCTGCACGTCCGGAGACTGTGCTCCGCAACGGGAGAGGCCGCAACAGTGAGAGACCCACGTACCGGAAAAAAAAAAAAAAGAAGAAGAGGGTACATTGTACATGTGTGGTTAAAAAGAAAAAGAAAAAAGAAATGCCAATTAAAAAATGTTTTTTAAAAAATGTTTATTTTTGCTTGATTGTTTTGTGTTTGTTTTGTTGTGTTTTTTCTAAAATAACTTGAAGTTAATATTACCAAGAGAGATTAGGAGTAAAATAAAGAAAACATGGACCATCAGAGTTAATTTTAGTAACAGTCCTGGTCTTAGTAACCATCAGAACGTTTTAGAGACAGAATTTTGATATGGTTGTAATAACCAAGCCAGGAAGATGGAGTTAAGTTGAAAACATAAAGTCAATTTTTCCACTGAGTCATTTCCTAGAATGAGACATAAATATCCCCAACATTCTTTGCCCTGGACATTAAAATGGATAATTTGAGTGAATATCTCCTGCAGTTGATTAGAGTCACTGCAAGTTAATTGTGCGACATGAAACCTCACATGCGGGGCTCTCAGATTGTAAGGGTACCTCAGAAGGATCACAGAGGGTTCTTGTCTCAGTGCTGATTCCCAGCAACCACTCCCCAGAGAGTTTGATTCAGGAGACTAACGTGGGACCGGGAACTTAACTCATTTCATCTGACAAACTGCATGGTACCCCTCCTGTAGCCAGGGAGGGACCAGGGTCTGCAGAAGCAGTCATCTGTGTGTTACCAGTACTCCAGGTGACCCGTAACCTAGAGGCTCCCAAACCTCACCACCATTGGCTCTTCAGGGCTCCCTGACAAGCCCAGAAGAATTTGGGAAGGGCCAGGGTCTGACATAGATACTGGCGGGAGATGTGCTGCATGCTGTCTAGTCCATTTGTAACCATTCAGTGAGCAAATCAAAAGTTTTAAAAGAAGAGGGGGACTTCCCTGGTGGCGCAGTGGTTGAGAGTCCGCCTGCCGATGCAGGGGACGCGGGTTTGTGCCCCGGTCTGGGAAGATCCCACGTGCCGCAGAGCAGCTGGGCCCATGAGCCATGGCCGCTGAGCCTGCACGTCCGGAGACTGTGCTCCACAACGGGAGAGGCCGCAACAGTGAGAGACCCGCGTACCGAAAAAAAAAAAAAAAGAAGAGGGTACATTGTACATGTGTGGTTAAATTTCATCAACTCCATAAGTGCCTTTACGTTAATTGTGCCACTAAGACGTTTATTTCCTAAAACAACAGCTAATCCTCTTTATCTGAAGCTACCGGTTTTCCCAAGTCAGCAGAATAACCGTATCAATGTTTCTTTTTCTTTGCAAAATAGAATCTCAGACAGCCAGCCTGAGAGGCATGTATCAGGCCCCTTGCACTGCAGTCATCCATTTGTCTTTTGACAAATGAAGGAATCTCAGACCCAAATGACTAGAAGGAAACACGGCTTACATACAGTCACATACTATGTTATTTGTTGAGTCCGTGTATGCAAAAAACTATTTTGAAGCGAGTCACGAATTGATGGTGGTCCGTTTGATTTTGTAACAACTCCACTCTGTGTTCACTGTTTCTCTCTAAATAAAGGACGCTGGTGTGCCTAAATAATCTGGCTGAATAGGAGACTTGCCTATGTCTAGTCCAAGGGTTGGCAAATTATAGCCTGCTGCCTGTTTTTGTAAAATAATAATAATAATATTTGATTGGAACACTGACATGCCCATTCATTTAGGTGTTGCCTGTGGTTGCTTTCTGGCTACAACAGCAGAGTTAAGTCGTTGCCACAGAGCCATATGGCTCTCAAAACTTAAAATATTTACAATCAGACCCTTTTCAGAAAACGTCTGCCAAAACCCTGATCTTGTCACTTGAGACCACCAGAGTTAGCACTCAGCCAGACAGATGAAAATGCTCGACGTTGACAACGAAGCCATCTAAGTCTGTGCAAAGAACGGCTGTGCGTAAAAGCAACAGAAGAAATCACACAGAAACGGTCGACAGATTTTACTATATTTAAAGTATCTTTAAAATGAAAAGGACAATAAGGGAAAACATGGCAAAAAAATAACAAAGAGGTTAACGTGCTTGATACCCAAAGAACTGTCACAAATCTGGGGGAATGCCACCAGCAGTTCGGTAGAACAAACTGAAGAGGAACGGCTACAAGTTGCCGCTTTACAGAGCAGGAAATAGAGCTGAAAAGAGAGTGAAAAGATGTTCAACCTAACTAGTAAATAGTAAAATTAAAAACGTAATGAAATACCATTTCAGTTTGGGAAAAAAACTGAGTGAAACAGTGAGTCATATCCAGTCTTGGTGAAGCTATGTGGACAAGGTACCCTTGAGCCCTGATCATTTGCGGGGTGGCTGGGGGGATTCTGAAGGGCAGTTGACAACATCTATTAAGATTACATACACAGGCCCTTTGACCCCACAATTAAAATTCTTAATGTTCACCTTAGCGAAATACTTACAGTTGTTCACAAGACTGTAAGTCAGAGGCCACACTATAGAAACTGTGCAGCAACTATATAGGATGAAGCAGAAGTGAATGTATTGATGTTGACAGCACTCCAAGATTATTTTCACCCAGAAGAAACAACTTGCAAGGCAATATGTACATGAAGTTACCATTGAGTTTCTTTGAAATCATATTTTTAACTTGTCATGGACTGAATTTTGTCCCCAAAAAAAAGACAAGTCCTAACCTCCCAGTACCTCAGAATGTGACGTTATTTTAAAATAGGGTCTTCATCAAGGTAGCCAAGTTAAATGGAAGTGATTAGGCTGGGTCCTAATCCAATACGACTGGTGTCCTTATAGAAAGGGAAAATACAGACACGGAGACAGATGCACACAGAGGGAAGATGATGTTAAGGCACGTTGGGAGAAGGTGGCCACGTGACTGGAGTGATCTCCAGGCCAAGGAAAGCCAAAGGTTGACAGCCAACCACAGAAACTGCAAGAGGCAAGGAAGGATCCTGCCCTAGAAGCTTCAGAGGGAGCACGGCCTTGCCAAAACCTTGATTTTGGACTTCCGGCTTCCAGAACTCCAGGACAATACATTTCTGTTGTTTTAGGCCCCCCAGATTGTGGTACTGCGTTTCAGCAGGCCTAGGAAACTAATCCACCATCCACTCACATCTCCCCCAAAACACCTAGTCAGATCGGGACGGCTTCTACGCATAGATACCTGTGTAAGTGCACAGAAAATGATTGACAAGGTCGTACACCAACCAGTAATGCGTACCTCTGGGAGGCGTCTGCAGGTGACACGTGAGATGGACCTCACCTTTCCATGCATTATTTGATAATCCAGCCGCTAATACGTGTTAATGTAGCATTTGTTTACGTGAAAAATTCTCTCTTATAAGGTGAAATGGTGAAGAGCGTGCCCAGTGCCCCTCCCTTCTCGTGGAAGAAGAACCCCTTTTCTGGTCCCACCTCTCCCATCCCAACCATCTGGTTCCAACACGCCATCCACCATTGACTGATCCCACAGATGCCCTTTGGGACCAAGCCAGGTCCACTGGGTCTGACGGAATCCCTCCCTGTTGGGATAGCTAACGACCTAAGCCTGGGACACCCTGGCCTCTATGTCCACTGCTAGGCAGGGGAAGCAGCTCAAGTGGGACAGAACAAAGCCAGCCTAAGAAAGGAAACAAGTGATGGATGGGGCATGTCCGTGAGAACCGGTGGCCTGAAATCCTTGCTTCCAGCTGCTCCAGAAACCACCTCACCTCTGTCCTCACTTACTTGAGCCAATACTCTTTGTCACCAGTGCAACTTAGAATTGGGTTTCTGTCACACTCAAAATAGCCCTACACAGAAAAGAACAGGAAAACGTAAGAGAGTAAACATTATCCATACAGTTCTAAACATCCGGTGGGAAAATGTTCAGAACCTTGTTAATAATCAAAGGAATACAGATTCCTTTAAAATGGGCTGTCTTGTTTGTTTGTTTTAACTCAGTGGCTTCTGTGCTCTGTGTGTGTGTCCCTGAAAAAACTGAAGTTCTCTGATAGCATATTTTATTCTTTTTTCATCTTTTTCTGCAGTTCCTAAATTCTTAACAATGAAAATCTATTCCTTCTATATTTAGAAGGTAATTCCCCATCCTTTAAAAAACAAAAAACAACCTCTTACAAAAAATCAAGAGTGAAACATTTAGGACCTAGATACGAAGATATAGTCAAAGAAGTCCAAGTATGTGATCACTCACAGGGAAAAAATGAGGCAAGATGAGGGTGACATCATGGTTTAGAGCATATTTTGTCTGGCTTCTCAGCACACCTTAAATGTAGGGTGTTTGTTACTAATCTGGATTGAACAGGCTTGCGGTTGGCATGATTATGTCCTATATTTCAAGCCCTTTAGTGTATTAGATCCTGATAACGAACGCAGTATCTGCCTCAGTGCTCACCAGTATTCCAAGGAGAGCCGTACTCCCTGAGGAAAGATCACCTAGGTGAACTCAGGTCTGGCCCTGTGATTTGTTTCCCCCATGAAGGTGAGAAACATGACATTTCAGGGGGATGCTTTCCAGTGGGGTTGTCATTTCCCCCCCACCTCCCTATCTCCATCAACCTCAGTCTCCACGTGACTCTTTTAGCAGAGGCCTCGGGCCAACTTGCAGTGACATGTAGCAAGAGCAAGAAAAAAGCTGAGTCATCGGGCCCTGGGGTTGTCAGTTAGTTACTGCACCATCACATGGCCTCCCCTCCCTAATGCAGTGGAAACCCAGGGAAAGAGACTACAAAGGATCTTTGGAAAGAAAAGGAAGGTTGCGCATACTCAATTGCAAAACGTATTTTAACTCTCTGACCTACTGTTCTATTCTCTTGCTATTTTTACACGCTGTAGTTATTCCTCTTGATATTCCACTAACTTAGCAAAAGGTTCTAGTGCTTTTTGAGCCTGATTAACAAGGAAGCAAAGGGAAAATCTTGGCTGTATCAGAAGCTTTAACATTTCTACCACAGCTCATACTCTGCACTAAATTACACTGCTATCAACATAATCAAGCACAAACAAGGCCACGTTTCTGTAATACATTACCCAACTCATGATTCCCTCCACCTCCCAGTCTCAGAAGAGACTGCAGCGGGAACCACACAAGCAGCTCTGAGTAATTTTTCCCAGATTCATTTTACTCCAGTTCTAAGATGAGTTTAGACCGAAGATTTTTGCCTCGTGGAAGCTAACTTAAATCATTTCAGTAGATTCAGGCTCAGCTTGGGAAGTGTGCATATCAGGCGGCAGAAGTGCCCCTGTATTGCATCAGGGATATGCAAATATAAAGAAATAGCCCCTCACATAACAGTAAGGCAAGAACATGTTTTCATAAAACTTGAGGGAAATCGTGCATGCAAGAAATGCAGGAAAGAGTGAAATTACTTTTAACAAAGTGAATTGAGATCATCGTCATCTGGAGCCAAGGAGCTTCTCACGAGCTGAGGTGCCTTACAGTGAAGCACACACATGCGCGTGCACACACACGCACACTGACGTGCTATCTAAAATGGAGCACTGTACACACGCACGGCCACATAGAGAGGGACATACATGGAGAAATGGACACACACAGGCATGCACACTGTCTTCACTGGAGCAGTGTCACACACACACACACACACACCTGGACACGCACCACCTACAGTGGAGTAATGCACACACACTGGAAATACCACAGGAAGTATTTGTATCAAATTGAAATGAAATTTGTAGATTGCTGTGACTTTTTAAAAATGCCTTCTCAAACCACTGAGAGCTGCGGCTTTGTCTTATATGTTGTAAACATTTTGGGATTGGTCGGTGAATTTCTTGCTGTCGTAAAATTTTTAGCAAACTTGAGTCTTGACTTAAATAGGTAAACCACAGTGTTTTATCAACACAAAATTTCCCTGTGGTCCAGGTCAAGGTTGCCCAAGATGTTAATCTTTGACAAATTAAATGCTGTAAATTCTGGCTAAGGCATGAAAACACAGTAATATCAAAAACATCAACTCCATATGTAGTTCTTTTAACCACGTCACATGTAGGAGGCTTGGGGTGGGCAGGAATCTGCCGTTTAATATTGATGGTAGCCAAAAGGACTCCCACTGGCCAATTCAGGGACAATTAGAGCATCCAAAAGAAGAAGAATGCTAATTGATTATAACACATGTAACCAAAACAACAACAACAAATTACCAAAAAAAGAAAAAAAACCATGAGGCTCTAATGCACAAAAGTTGGGGTACAGAGAAGAAAATTTTAGCAAAGAACTTGCAGAATACCTCACACAGTGTTAATGTGTCAATTATATCTTAATAAAGCTGGAGGGGAAATGAAAAAAGAATAGTGTATAAAAGAAATGATCAAATTAGTAATTCACCATTCTGTAACCAGCAGTGTAGTACTTCAAACAGGAACAGTTAGGGGCTGGGTGTGACCCTATCTTCACAGTCCCAAAATATCACCCCCCTGGCCCCCATTGACTCATTCCTTACACAGGAGAGAAGGTGCCCGCATGACAAGGATATGGAGTGGGCACAGCCCTAACCAACTAACCGAGCTCAGCAAAAGCAATAGAAAGTCACCTTGAGCATTAGATCCCCCGGTATAACTCAATGGAAGGGACGCAGTAACACTCTTCAGTGTTCTTGCCAACAGTGTCCAACCTGCGTGGAATCCTGAGGAGACAGGCAGACAAATACAGACCATGGGACGTTATAGAAGACAACAAGCCAGGACTCTTCAAAAACGTCAGTGGCGTAAAAGAAGAACTGAAGGCAGACAGACTGTTCTAGATTAAAGGAGATTACAAAGTCATGGCCAAATGCAGGGCATGATGCTTAACTGAATCTCAGACTATTTTAAAGGCTCCGGAAGCACATTCTGTACTGACGTCGGAAGCTCCTAGAATCTACTGAGTGGACACAGGTGTCAGTGGCCAGGCAGGTGTGGCGGCCTCCTGCTGCTGTGGAGGCTCACTGCATTGGAGGGGCACGGGACAGGTCTGGGGGCAGGCTGCTTTTGTGGTGGCGTTTGCACAAGGCTGAGACAGCCCATCCAGGTGAGACCCCTGGCATCGACCTGCAGGCAACACACGCACACCCACTGCAGCTGAAACACACCCCCTGGCCCTAGGACCCATTAGGGTCTATCATTTTAAGGGAAAGTCCCTTGGCCTAGTCCCTTTGGGCTCCTCTAACAAAGTACCATAGACTGGGCAGCTTGTAAACAACAGACATTTATTTCTCACTGTTCTGGAGGCTGTGAAGTCCAAGATCAAGGTGCTAGCAGATTTGGTATCCGGTGAGGGCCTGTTTCCTGGTTCATAGAAGGTACCTTCTCCCTGTGTCCTCCCATGACGAGAGAGGAGAGGGAACTCTCTAGTGTCTCTTTTACAAGGGCGCTAATCCCATTCATGAGGGCTCCACCCTTATGACCTAATTACCTGTCAAAAGCTCCACCTCCAAATGCCACTACCTTGGGAGTTGGATCTCCACATACGAATTTAGGAGGAGGACATCAACATTCAGTACATTGCATTCCTGGAGTAGCTTAACACAGTTGCCCCTGTCAAAGCCCGGCATTATTTTGTTAGTGGCAGCTGTATTGAACAGAGGCCCCACCAGCAATTTCTAAAAGGCAACAGATGATTTAGAACTTACTAGACTGGTGATTTGTGCCTCAGTTTATATCACTTGGAAGGCAGTTTTAATGATACACGGTTTAGGGAGAGAATAAAATGGACTATTTTTGAAGGGAGTGTATTACTTTATATTACCAAGTATTTTGTATGTTTTATATTACTATAGATTTTGTATTTTAATACTAAGGGGTAATTTTGATAGTGAAATATGTGTAAAGTCCTACATTAAGTGCCCCTTACACAGTGGTATCCACTAAATTTTACTTTCTTTTCTTCCAGGAGAATACCGAGATCTTTGACAAAGTAATGAAAAGCAAGAGATGGAACAGGTGCCCTCAGATAGGCACTTGTGTGCAAGCCATTTACTGGAATCCCCAAAGGCTGTAAACTCTTCTGTCTGAAAAGTACACCCCGTTGCCAGCCCTAACCTAATCCCACAGGAGTTCCCAGCTACTTAAGCAAGTACTTCAGTTGCAGCGAAATTACATTTACACACCAGTGCCAGAAGGAAAAATAACAATGGGAATGGAAATTCAACTTAAACACTGTCACTGAGGCACATTTCACGGACTGCAAAACTGAAGGGACATAAACTGTTTCCAATTTCCCTCAGCCCTGAAAGGAAGAGCATGAATCAGGTAATAAATCAAACTTTAATTTATAAACTTCTTGGGATTTCACTTTCATGGATGACTATTTTATTCCAGAACTACTTCTGAGCCTCCCTCGTCAGTAAAAGAAACATAGAAGCACCTCATTTATTTACCAGTCGCGACGGATGGCTCTCGTTCCCCAGCCCACCTCCCAAAATACATCTGCGCCGGTCACTGGTTTTTTGTTGTTGTTGTTGTTGTTTTAATGTGATCCTGAAAGGGTTTACATTTCAGGGCATTTCCCAATCACATGGAAGTCAGTTCTTATAAAATTACATCATGCCATGCTCTCAGTAAATAAAACGTTTTAACTGGGTGAGAAAAGGGATTTACTACGCCTATAGCCCTTTGTAAATATTCCTTTCGCTTTACCGGCATGAAAGCCCCCAAGTGTGTTGTTTCCTGTCTTTAACATCTGTTAGAGGGAGTTGCTGTTTCTCACGTGGACTGTGGGTGAAGCATACCCTCACACTTCTGCAGCACTTGGGACACAGTGTGTATCCCGGGCCTTCACTGCCTCTGCAGAATGGATGAGAGCCGACCTACGCTTCCCCGTGTGGGTGGGTATCCAGGAGGCTTTGACACAAGGAAGAACCCCCATGTGAGTGGCTGTACCCATGCTTTTTCTTCTCCCTTATTAAAAAAAAAGCAGTAAACTGTCAACAATTTCCTATTTAGTAGTCAGACCACCTTGAGAAAGATAGGTTGTCCGTTTACAGGTATTTTCTCCCTCTGTCCAAATCATGAGACTAAGAGTCATGCAGATACTTCATTTAAAAATTATAAATAAAACCCCCAAGTCTCTCAAGCAGGGATCAGCAAACTACACCCTTGGGCCAAATAAGCCACGCCTATTTTTATAAATAAAGTGTTATTGGCACTCGTCCACATCCCTTTGTTTTACATATCGTCAAAGGCTACAAGGTCGGATGAAGTTGCGAATTTTCAACAAAGATCCTATCTGTCTACCACAGAGCTCACAAGCGTCACCATCCAGCCCTTGACAAAACACGTTGGCCAATCCCTGCTTTAAAGCCATGTCGTCTAACAGAAATAGAATGCAGGCCACGTATATAATTCTAAATGGTTTAGTAGCCGTGTTAAAAATGAAAAAGAAACAAGTTAATTTTAATAATATATTTCAGCCCAGTAGATGCAAAAAGGTACGAGTTCAACATATGACCTAACATTGATACTAAAGTTATTAATGAGAAACTTTTTGTCTTCATATTAAAGTCTTAGGAAGCTGGTGTCTTTTTTTTTTCTTCATAGGAAGCCTTAGAAGTCTACCTCACATAACAATTCAGACTAGTCACAGTTCAACAGCTTAACAGTCACTTGGTCCCTGTAGGTCCAAAGGGCATGATAAGTGAGAAGAGAAAAGGAAATAAAGAGTTTTTCCATGAAGGCTCCAGCTTCACTCAAGTGAAATGTGAGATAACAGGCTTTCGGCTCATTCTAAGTATATCCCAAGCAATGTTTGGGACGTACTTGATATTAAAACATCCTTCGCTGTGTGTCCAAAATTCACACGTAACTAGGTGTCCTGTAATTTATCTGGCCACCCATTCCTTGGCCCCTGTTTAGTAAAAATTCAAGCGGGAGGCAGCAAAAGGAGGGGATGGTCTCTGATGCCCTCCAGTCAGCTTGCTTGCCTCACCTCATTATTTCATTGATTCTGAAAATTGCTGGTGTGTGCACACTCACTGGCCTGGGAAATCAATTAATGCTAAATTCATCCAGCCCAAGGGCTGCCAGGGGTCATGCAGAAGCCCAGGCTGCACCCCTCAGCACGAGTCAGCAATGCCATCACCCACCAACGAGTCCGGAAGTTGAAACGCAGAAGCAATCTTCCTTTTAAGAAGGTTTTGCTCTTAAAAAAAAAAAGTGTGTTGTCCCACCAAGGCACTAGAAACATCTTCCACAGAAAAGAAAGAGGCCACACAAGAGTCATGATAAAAATGGACTACAGATAATTTTTCTTACTCCTGTGCAGGGGAAAGACATATTGACTGTGTCCTTTCCGCCTTCGGGGGAAAGGAGGGCAGCCCTTCTAGAAGCACTGAAGTGCAGAATTAGGGAACACATAGTGAGATGACCAAAGAGTAATTTTAGAACATGAGAGCTGTCTGGGAATCCACGTAAAAATCCAAGTTGTGAAAACCAAGCTTCATGTGTTCTGTTTCCTATAGTCAAAAAATTCCGAAAGTATTCTGTCTTCTTAAGGCAGTGGTAACAGAGTTCAAAGCACAGGATGAAAATCGGATTGTGTGGAACAGAGTATCGTCTGGTGAGAGAACAGTTCGGTTTGGCAGTCGGGGACTCAGCAGATGAGTGAATTGCTTGGCAACGGCAGCATGATCAAAGCTGTCTACACAATTCGAACAAGTAAGAATAGACCCCAAAAATGAAGGAGAAAATGATCTAGTGACAGCTGCAATTATGCTTTTTTTTTTTTCATTTGCTCATCTTGAAAAATCATTTGGGAGAAACTTCCTCACAGAAAGAACAGAGAACCTTTATGTCATTCTTTTTCAAATTAATTCACTTGCTGAGCTGAAGATTCGAAGCACTTCATCGATCCGTTATTTAATGATGGCTCAAAAGATGTTTTGTGCAGAATGAGGGTTATCTTTCTGTTGGAACAAAACAAATTGTTTTAATCGTGTGCACGTTAATATGTCCAAATGAACATCAAACTCCAGAAGACTGAAATAACTCCACCCCATCCGGAGACACCAGAATTTTCAAAGTTCTCTTGTTATTTCAGCTTCTAGCCTCAGTTACAAGTGAAGGCATTAGGAGGACTTGAAAGGTGTCCAGAATCCCGCAGATACTCATCAGGTTCTCACAGGCTCTCTCCATTTGGATCGGTACCATGATTTAGTCTTATTTTCCTGACGTCTTGCCCACTTTGAGATTCTTTTATGCTACAAACCAGAAAGCTCACTCCAAAATAGAAAGCACAAAATGCACTGAAAAAACAATAGCCTGCATCGTGTCCATAGGTTTATAAACTAGTTTTTTCTTCTCTCTGTAGTGGGAGGCCACCAAGAAAGTAGTTCATCAGATTCTCAAAAGTATTATTGGACATAAAGATTTCTTTCTCTCATAGGTTTAAAAAAGAATAGACTGCCAAGTGTCTGCACTTGCAAGCCAGTTTTAAGTTATGCTGTGTGCACTCTAGAATTCCTCAGGAAGGTGAAATAAAATCACTGCGAAAGTACTTCATGCCTCTGAACTGTGCAAAGATGGTGAAATGGTAAATTTGGGGTTGTGTATATTTTACCCCAATAAAAAAAATTTTTTAATAGAAATATAGAAAAATGGAATAGGGCTTCCCTGGTGGCGCAGTGGTTGAGAATCTGCCCGCTAATGCAGGGGACACGGGTTCGAACCCTGGTCTGGGAGGATCCCACATGCCGCGGAGCAACTAGGCCCGTGAGCCACAACGACTGAGCCTGCGCATCTGGAGCCTGTGCTGCGCAACAAGAGAGGCCGCAACAATGAGAGGCCCACGCACGGCGATGAAGAGTGGCCCCCGCTCACCACAACTAGAGAAAGCCCTCGCGCAGAAACGAAGACCCAGCGCAGCCAAAAATTAATTAATTAATTAATAAACCCCTACTCCCAATGTCTTCTTAAAAAAAAAAAAAAAAAAGGAATAAAACCAAATAGCCATAAAACATCACGCATAACACAGTGTTGACGGCGAGTCTTGTGCCTACAGTGCTGGCACCTACCAGATGCCAAATCTGCTTTTCCTTCATGACCTGAAGTTCCAGAAATTGCTCCCCATACTAACCACAGTTTTTGGTCCAACTGGCCATTCAGTCCTATAAGTAAACAGGGCTGTAATTTAAATAGGCTGTTAAGACACAGGATTATCTAGACTGTTCAACATCACAGTCCAGTTATTTTGCCCTAAGGTGCAAACAGAATTCCATTTAAATATTACCATAATAACCAGTGACATCTTCGAATTCCATGGCCACATTCATATTTCCCCTTCTCTTGACAGTTAGCAGTAATTTCTGTGTCACGGGAAATTGCACTTATCATTTTCATAAGCAATCATATTCTTTAATGAAGACTTTTGGGGGTTTTTTCCCCTACCAACAGGTAACTTAAGAGTAGATATATTTGGACTTTTTTTTTAGGATTCAACATTCCATATAAAATTTCACACGTTTCTCGTCTACCGCACTGGTTGGCTTTGGGAATGGTTTTCACCTCTGTGCTCTGTTAGTTGTGGGTCTACCCGTGGCACTTTGTGGACTTGGAGGAAGATGGGGGAGTCCAGAGGGAGGGAGGGCATTGCTGGGCAGAGACTTAGTAAGGCATGAGAGTGGAAGGGACTAAAGGAAGGGGGAGGAATGTGGGTGCTCAGCAGAGCAGGTAAGACTGCACAGGCTGGGGAAAGTATTCCAGGCTGAGGAGTTTAGTTTACACCCAGAAGAGAAGTGGGGTACCTACCATTGGATGATTTTAAGCAAGGAGGCATGTAGTGAGGTAGATAGCAGCCCCCAAAATATATGTCCAAGTCCTAACTCCTGGCACCTCAGAATGTAACCTTATTTGAAATAGGGTTTTTGCAGATGTAATTAAGGTAAGGATCTTGAGATGAGATCATCCAGGTTCACAGTGGGCCCTAAATCCAATGACTCGTGTCCCTGAAAGAGAAAGGAAATGAAGGTTCGAAACTCAGAGGCCAAGACTCCATGTGAAGATGGAGGCAGAGATCAGAGTGGTGGGCCCACAAGCCAAGGCAGCTGATGGCCACCAGAGCTGAGAGAGGGACATGGGATGGATTCTCCCCCAGAGCTTCCAGAAGGGCCAATCCTGCTGACACCTTGATCTCAGTCTTCTGGCCTCCAGAACTGTAAGAGAGTACAGCCACCTGTTACAGGTCATTTGTTACGGCAGCCCTAGGAAATGAACACAGATTCATATAATCAGGTTTGCATTTCAGAAACATATTCTGACTTTGGTAGAGGAAAATAGCTTGAACTAAAACGCAGACCAGGTAGGAAGACTGTCATAATCCAGATGAGACCTGAAAAGACCCAGGAGTGTGGCAGGAGTGCTGAAGATGAGGTTATTAAGGCAAAGGCCTTTCACAGACATTGTCACACTCGGGGTTGGGGGTGGGAAGTGGGAACCAAGGACAGAGCTACCAAGTGGAGAGAGGGCACAAGGGGAGGTGTTACCAGGAAAGAAGGGCAGCTGGACCCCAGAGATGGCAGGGAAGGTGGGCGTGGATGCAAGTAAGAGTCCTCATTGCCAAGTTAAGAAATGAATGACTTTCTCCCTACTGACCACCGTTAGGCAAGGTCATCTGCTGAGAGTATGCCGAGAAGGGGCTGGGAGAAAGCTGTGTCGTTTTGACGCAGTTAGGCCTGGAGGATGGAACAGAAAAGAGAGGCTCGCAGAATCACTTGCTCTCAGGAGGGCCCAGCTGGGGTTGAAGATCATGATCTGTAGTAACATGAATTCACTCAGTTGTGCAATTTTTCTTTAGCAGCCATCAGCAGCTTGGATGTGGACCAAGGACGGCAGATGGCTGGGCTGATTCAGGATCACGCTTCCGCAAAGAGCAGGACGTAACATTTCAGTTTGTGTCCAATATGAGCTCTGTTGGACCGATCGACTTGACTTCAGTAAATTCTCTACTGTAAACGTCGGGTACAAAAACTACTCCCTAATGGATACATTGTGGCACTGTCTTCCGCTGAACACTCTGATAGCCTTTGAGAATGAATGAGCTCTAGCTACGCAGACAGAGGAACATGAGGCCGGTAACGGTGAGTGACAGATGTAAGCCGCCCAAGATACACGCCGTACGATCCATTAATAGAAAATTCATTCTGTTTAAGGGTATAGACGTGGAGTAAAGCTACAGAGAAAAGCAAGGAGATGATTATCCCCAAAGTCAAAAGAGTGGTAACTTGTAGTGGGGAAAGATGGGTGGCGATGAGGCGACCACTGGCAGTGTTCTCTTTCGTGACGAGGGATTGCTGATTGTTCCTTTTCTATTATTTGGTAAAACATGTATCTTGAATGCATTTTTATGCCCATAGATCATACATCATAGTGAAAGAAGAAAGGAGGGAATCTCTGTGAATCTATAAATAGCATTCAATATCATTTTAATTCTCTACAAAACAGAGGTGAGTTAGTATTCTAATAAGCCAGGATTTTTTTTTTCCCCAATGGCAAGCATGAGCAACTCAAATTGTGTTAAAAAAAAAAAAAATGCTTCCTACTATGGTCTTTCTCTCTCCACTCCTTGGCTTCACGTTTCTCTATGCCTCAGTGCTGTCTTCAGTCTGAAGGACTGATGAAGATGGATTTATAAACAAATCTCTTTGTTAGAAATTCTAGCAAAAGCCCACATCTGGCTGTCTCTAGGTCATGGGTCACAAACTTCTGCCTAACCAGTCACTGTAGCCAAGGGATTTGAAATGCTGTTTGGCCAGGCCTGGTCTTCAGGTCTACCCCTGGAGCTTTATATCACAGGGCCTGAGAGTTCCCTAAAGAACACACAGCCGGGGCTTCCCTGGTGGCGCAGTGGTTGGGAGTCCGCCTGCCGATGCAGGGGACGCGGGTTCGTGCCCCGGTCTGGGAGGATCCCACATGCCACGGAGTGGCTGGGCCCATGAGCCATGGCCGCTGAGCCTGCGCTCCGCAACGGGAGAAGCCACAACAGTGAGAGGCCCGCGTACCGCAAAAAAGAAAAAAAAAAAAGAACCCATAGCCATGTGTTCCCTAAAGGAAACTTGACTTGTGTTAACCATAAGGCAGGGGGTGGACATGGGAGCAGACAAAACCCACCAGTGTCCACTACAGATATTTCCACCTTTCTTTGGCGCTGTCACCAAGCAGTAATTTCCTTTCATTTCCTACTCCTATCTTTCAAACACTTCCTTTCCAGCCCTCTCCCAAATAAAGAGCAAAGGCAAACAAGATAAGCAAAATACACCGAAAAACACCCAAGAATTTAGAAGGGAGCAAAAGGACTGAAAGAATGAGTGGTGCCATTTTCCCCAACCTTTGGCCTGTCATTAATTACCTAAAGGAACTTTGGGTCAAAGCTTTGCATCAGCCCAGATACATAATTGCTAGTGACTTACTGGCGGTAGATTCGTGCTCGCGTGGTGCAGCAGATTAGAATCGTTCTGCTTGGCAGGACGGTGAAGGGTGCCGGATTGACCCAGCTCGCTCAGCTTCGCCCAGTGACCAGCAACTTCTGCCCCAGAGCCTCAGGGGACAACACAACCCACTGCGCTCCTTGAACTGCGTATGGGGGAAGGTCAGCAATGCCCTGGGAGTGTCCAGGACAGAATGGATTTCCCCAGAGGCAAAGGACAAGCTGCCTACCAGTGACCAAGCCAGCCAGTGCTCCAAGACCATTTCAACACAATCACAAGCAAAAATGTCTCCAGAATTACGTCTGTGGTTCACCGAATCCTCGCTGCTTCTGCCGACACTGCCGACACTGAACTGCAGGGCTGATCTGCGCACGTTTAGAAGCACCCTGAGATCACCAGCCCCTTCCAGTCACCCCTGCACTGGGATCAAGGCTTAACGAAGTCCCTTGAAACGGAGCTCCAACAGACTTTTCAGCCTTAGGACATCTCCTTCTTGAGAACGGCTTGAGGAAACCAGCAACATCAGAACATTCACAGCCGGGATATTTCTTCCCAATTAAAGCAAAGAAGAAAGACAAAATTCTGTCTCTTTTCAATAATTACCAGTAATCATTTCACAACAAAAGGCTTTGTGGTTTCTGGTAATCACGATCAATGAAGATTAAATTAACATCTTGAAAATCCACATGATTATTCCACAGATATACCTTAGGCTCCCTCCTAGGTGCCCAGCTCTCTAGCAAGCTCTGGGGACCCGAACATGAATAAGATACAACTCCTGTCAAAAAGATATTACTCGGGAATAATTCACCCCTAGCGGCACATTCAGATGACACACGGGCTGCGGTGAAGGCGCGCAGGGCCCAGGTCTGGTAGTTAGCAGCTGCCCTTGCACCACCCATGGGCAGGTCCCTCCCTCCTCCACCCACTTCTCCCTCCAGGCTGCACAGCCCAGGTGCCGAGAGACCACAGGGCACCCCTAGGCCAGGGTGCAGAAGGGATGGGAGTGCCTTAGCCACCCTCTCTCCCTCCTCCTGTGTGAAGCCCTCAGTCCTATTAGGACCATAGTTGTGTCCTCCCCAAAATTCGTAAACTGAAATCCTCACTCCCAGTAGGCCAGAACATGACTATATTTGGAAAGGGGGCCTTTAAAGAGATGATTAAGTTAAAATGAAGTCATTAGGGTAGGCCCTAACCCAAGAGGATGGGTGTCCTTATAAGAAGAGGAGATTAGGACACACGCTCGCAGGGGAAGGATCATGTGAGGACACAGGGAGAAGACGGTGGCGTCTACAAGCCAAGGAGAGAGGCCTCAGGAGAAATCAATGCTGCCGACACCTTGATCTTGGACTCTGGCCTCTGGACTATGAGGAAATAAATTCCTGGTGTTTAAGCAGCCTTGTCTGTGCTACTCCGATATGGCAGTCCCGGCGAAGCCAGTCCACTGCTCTGCGGCCGGAACGCAGAGACCGTACGTACAGAAACTCTCAGGTTCATAGGAGGCCTTTTTTTTTTTTTCCTTCCCAATTTGCAAAGCCCAGACAGTTGAAATGCCAGACACTTCTTGCTCTTTAGACTGAAATGGTATAGCTGACTAAATCCAAACATGTGCTACGCCCACGACGACCCATCCCCCCCAGAAAACTTACACGTGGCAACCAAATCCTGGCTTCTCCCTCCTGGCTCCCCCTTCTTCCTCTCTCAGACAAGTCCCCAGACGATTTTAAGGATTTTAAGACGTTGCATAACCTGGCTTGGAAGAAAGAGCCAGTGGAGCTTTTCCTGAATCTGCCTTCACGTGACGGTAACAGATTGTGAACTATACGTTTGCCAATTTTCCCCCGTGTCAGACCATTTTTAAGTTTTGTGTGCACAGAATGGCATTTAAAGGCCTAAAATATCTATAGCCCACGAAGTTCACATAACGTGCGCAAGAACAGCTGATGCAGAGTTGGGGTGGGTTTGGGGTTTTGTTTGGGGGAGGCGGCGGCGGCTTTTCTGGTTGGTTGGTTTTGTTGTTTTGCTTTGGGGCTGAAGGCGGGAGCAGGGAACAGGAGGGAACCGAGTGACAAGCAGCTTATTTAGGAAAGTCCTCGCTAGACTAGAGGGGGAAGGGCTGAGGACTGCTGGGGCTGGCGGGTGAGCAAGCCTGGGGTTGGGGGGGGGGTCCCTCTATGATGACCTGGCAGGCAGCTCCGCTGCTGGGTCTCGGGGCACCCAGCCTCCACGTTAAACCCACCCCCTCTCAGTCTGTGAACAAGTGGTTGTTTTTAAAAAAAAAAATGTTTTTTTTAAGCAGACTTCCTGTTATGTTCAAGGAAGGCTTGGGCCGTTTTATTATTAAGCAATTTTCTTTTTAAGTTTAAAAAAAAAAAAGGCCACATTTCCCCTCAGACTAAAATCTGCCTTACTCAAGTATCCATGTTTTAAATCTCATATTTTCTTAAGCCCTTAATTAAGCCTTCCAAAAGCTCGGCTATGTTTAATTTGCATTCCGAAACAGAAAATCTAATGTGTTTTAACATTGTCTGCTTCAGCTGAAAAGGAAACTGTAAATTTATACAGTCTGGCTTTTAAAAAAAAAAAAATTGGCAATTGCATCCTAATGAGTCTCTGGAATGGGGTTCCAACGCCCCTGTCCTTAGCCTTCCGTCCCTCCTCCATCCTCTGCTCCCTCCTCCCTCCTCCTCTACTTTCCCTCCTCCTCCCCCTCCCCTCCCCTCCCCTCCCCCTCCCTTCTCTGCTCCCTTCCCCCTCCCCCTCTACTTGCCATCCCCCATCCCCCTCCCTTCCCTCTCCTCCCACCCCTCTGTTTCACCTCCCATTCTTCACCTCCCCCTGCTCCCTTCGCCCTCCACTCCCTCCTGCTCGCCGCGACCACCTTCCCGCCGCAACTGCAGGCTCCCCCCTCCTCCTTCCATCTCCCCTCCCCCATACTCCTTCCCCTCCCCCATACTCCCTCCCTCCCTCCGCCAGCCACTCGCGGTGGGGGAGGGGCGAGCCTGGAAAGGTCACGTGGCCTCCTCGGCCTCCGGGACGGGGGAGGGGCGGCGGCCGAACCTGTTCTTTGTTAAGAGGTCAACGCCAGCGCCCAGCGCCGCCGGGAAGGAGTTACCGACGACCTTCGAAGAGCGGCGCACTCGCAGAGGCGCCCCCCCCCCCCCCCCAACTCCGTCGACTCTCCCCCCAGGCCTGCTGGCCCTGCTCTCTCTAAATCTTCTGCTCCGAAAATACTGCTCGGGCTCACAGTTTGCTCCCGGGGATCCTAGGGCCTTTTGGGGCGGGGAGTGGGGTCTGCGGGGAAACGGGAAAGGGACAGCAGAGGGGCTGGGCCGCGGGGGAGTGGCGGCTGGGTCTGGGGATAAGTGGGTGCGGGGGAGCTAAGGGGGAAGGTCCTGGAGGCCGGGGGTGCTTTGTGGTAGCACTGGGGGACGGAGGTGGAGGATTTAAGGAAGGGAAAAGCCACATCCACACGTTTAGGGCTTTCCGTCCTGTCGGTGGACGCAGGAGGGTTTCTCTGAATTTCTGCTGAATGTCAAAAGGGTGAAGTTCCCGCTGCACAGTTTGAGAACCGCTCCCCACTACCCAGCCCTATAATTAAACCCCCAGTAGGACCGCGCGGGAGGCTGGGCCCTAGAACTGCTGTGTGCTGCCTGCCTAGTATCAGCCGCCCCATAACTGTAACTTCAGAAGCCTCTGGTACGGTGTAGTGGCGAGAGGGTTCGCAGAGTTATCGGAGACGGTCGGGTTCATTACTAAGCCTCCTGATGAAATGTTTGCCACTTTCCTGAGACTTTACCGCTTAGATGTTAAAGGATGTTTACTCTTCCTAATACAAAGCGAAGCGTAGCCAACTTTCTGTCCAGGAAAGTAAAGATTCCCAGAGAAAACCGGTGTTAACGTTTGCGTGCATGACATGCCTGTCGTTTTTCTCTGCAGAAAAAAATGTTCCGTCCAGACGGAGTTGAGGGTAGCGGGGAGGTGAATAATAAAATGGGGCTCGCACTGTTTAAATAGCTTAGCATTCTGATTTGGTTACTTAGCCTTAAAAATATTTTTTTAGGTCAGTAAATACTTTTCAAAGGCATACTTTTAATGACGGCTTAAAATTCCAGTGTTTGCATTTTGTTTTTTGTTTTTGAATGCAGTTTTAATTTCCTTAATGCAGAGCATTCTTCTTGTTCAACCCTAAAGAAATGTATCCTAAATTACCTCCTTGTGTAGTTATACAAGTAACTTTCTTTACCCGCAACCCACAGTGCCAAAAAAAAAAAATGGTTAGTTTCCTCCTGCCATGGATGAGTGTTTTGACGGCTTGCTTGGGGATTATTTGGAATTCCTATTTGAAGCTTTCCAGTGTTAAAGGTAGAAAAAAACATTGGCAAATTTTCCAAGCCAAGAGCTGCTTCCTGTCCTTTTGAGATCTCAGATCAGAGAAGAGGTGGGCCTGAAGGGGGAAAAGGGATGCTTCAGATGACTGGAGAGAACGAGAAATACCCCAATACCCTGGTTTTGGAAGGATCTGGGATGGGAAGCTCTCTGTCCCAAAGCACTGCCTGCCACGTTCCCTGGGATATCCAGCAAAGCCGAAACGTTCATGGTGAGGGGTGGAAATTTTCCCTCAGTTGTATTCTGTTAAGTACACAGTTTTTGTGTATGGACACAGGCACATTTTAGGGGCGTGGTGGATATCACTAATTACATATAAATTGAATGACTTTGAATGCACAAAATTACGTGGTAGGGCAAGGAGGCATCACAGAGAGAAGACATCAGTCCCCGCCTGGTAATGACAAACTTCACAGGCCTGGGAGACATCGGGGTGATGGGTTTGAATGATTCCCTCTTTTGGTACCCATCACACGGACTTTGTAAGCAAATTGTTTCCCCAAGTTATTTTTTCCCATGCTGCAACATGGACTGTGAAAAGAAGAGATGTGAGAAAAATGCACAGCCTTTCATTTCACGAAGCGAGACCCTCAACTTGTGTTCTACAGTCGAGAACTAATTCCAGAGGCGTCCTTGTATCTCTGCAGAACATTCACGTAGTGAATTTTTTGTTCTTTGAATCGACAACTTCAGTGTTATAGTGTGACCAGTGGTAAATAGCCACCCAAGAGGAAAGAAGACACACGTCCACACAGACTCCTAAAACAGTGTTCACAGCAGCATTATTCAGAGAAGAACTGGAATCACCCCAGATGTCCGTCAGCAGCTGAGTGGATAAACAGAATGTGGTCTCTCCACACAATGGAATGTGAGTCAGCCATAAAAAGAAATGAAATACTGATGCGTGCTACAGCGTGGTTGCAACTCAGAAACGTTATGCTGGGACACAAAAGGCTGCCTATTATTTGATGCCATTTCTGTGAAATGTCCAGGAAGGATTAACCTGCAGAGACAGGAGGGAGATGAGTGGTTATTGCCAGCTGTAGGAGGGGAGAGATGGGGAGTGACAGACAATGAGTGCCGCGTTTCTTTTGAGGGTGATGAAAATGTTTTAAAACTACATTTGTAGTCATGGTTGTACAACTCAGAATATACAAAGAAATAACAACAGCACTGAACTATACACTTACGGTGGGTGGATTTTATGGTATGTAAATTGTATCTCAGTAAAAGAATTTTTTAAGGCGGTAATAGAATGCAATTTTTGCAGACACTGTCTCTAAGTGAAAGGGGGCCTCTAACACAGACCTGTTGAAGACAGAGTATCTTCAAAATAAGCCACCCTGACACCAGCACATGGTAGAGCAACTCTGTGCCAGACACTGGCTTTTTCTTTGAGGTGTTTCTCTGTGACCCTGATCCTACCGGGTCTTAACCCTAATCACTCCGTGTCTACACTTGGGCTCAGTCCTTCTAGTCTTTTCTGTCTTCCTGCTTTCTGCCCGAGGAGCCTTGTGATGGTGTGCTTGGCCAGCTCTCCCAAATACCCTACAAAAGACTCCATGAGTTGCTCTCACGGGAGACTTACACAGTTAACCCCTGATTCCTGAGACTACAGCGCAGGGTTTCCTCCAGCTATAACCTCACCACACTTAGCTGAGCTCTTTTATCTTTCCTTCTCTCCAGATAGGAAATGCGCTCCTGGCCATCCACAGTCAGAAGCACATTTCCCATCGAACCCCAACGCTCATGAAATCACCCTTACCCTTGCCATGTGTGACAAACTGTCATTTTCTTGTTTATCCACTTTCATTTCATTTTTTCAATGCTGGTCACCACCTACTCCATTGAATTCACAACTATCTAATTATATGAGTGACCCTCCCCAGTTCAGAAAATATAGATCCACGGGGGTATTAGGCAATATATGCAGACCTTTTGGTTGTCACAGATGGGTAGGGGGTTGCTCCTGCCATCTAGTGGGTGGAGGCCGAGGATGCTACTTATGCTACAGTGCCCAGCAGAGCGCCCACAGCGGAGGACGACCTGGCCCCAGATAGCCACAGTGCCAAGGCTGAGAAACCCTTCGCTCAGCTTGAGCAAAGTAAACAGCAGATGAGGATCTGCTAGGCAGGTCTTGTAGTTAACTCTAAAGCAAGGCTGAAGGAGAACCCTCCGCAATTGACAGCGGTGACCTCGTTCCTGCCTCTCCTTTCTACTTGATCTTCACCTTCTGTACTGCTAATCCAGTGCAGACAGTGTAGGTCCCCAGACGACTTAGCTCAGGAGAGAGAGAGGCTCGACCCATGATCAGTATTTAGCTGGGGGCTGGTTTGCGCCCAGTGGGTTTGCACAGGCCTCAATCAACCTAACTCGTGTAGGAGAGTATTGTATCCCTGTGAGCCCCATTCAAGCCCCCTAATTTGAACCAGCTTCCTCTGCCAGGGGTTGGTCCCCAGGGGAGTGTGGGTCTTTGTTATTTGGGCCTAAGGTTGCTCTGCGTTGCAGTGTTCTGAAATAAAGGCCCACTCTGCCCATACCACGGCCTCAGAATGACACAGGCCTGGCTCCGCCCTCCACGCGCCTTGGCTGCAGGAAGCGTCTGGTGTTGGACCCTCCTCCTGCCGTGTGGCTTCTCCGCTCACATCTGCCTCAGGCCTCCCCCACACGGCCCCCATCCTGCCCTGCCATCTGCTCCTGTGGAAACTTCCAGCTCGCCAGCCCCGCCCTAACTCTCCTTCTTTCTCACCTGAGAACCCAGGAACCATCCGTGAGGCAGCTCGTGGGCCTCCACTCACCTCCACACCTAAATCACATGTTCCCTAAACTTTAAAACACCTACTGCTGGAAACCTACCCCCAGAGATTTGGGCTTCTTTGGTCTGGGATGTGGCCCACCCATCGGAATTTTTTAAAGCTACCTGGAAACCCAAAGGGGGAAAAAATTTTTTTTTTTAAAGGGGAGTTCCAAGATTACCTAGCAGTTAGGATTCCGGGCTTTCAGGGCCAGGGGCCAAGGTTCAGTCCCTGGTTGGGGACCTGACATCCGGCAAGCCACGTGACACGGCCAAAAAACACAACGACTCGGAGAGTGTCATGTATAGCCAGGGTCGGGGCTCTCCTTCCCCTCTTCTCCCCCTTTGCTGATCCCCAGTGCGCCGCTGCATTTCTTCTCTTTGTTCCCCTTAGAACCACTTGGAGAACTCTGGGTATCTCTTTTGGGGGGTGTTTTCCTGTGAGTTAATATTCTGAATTTGGACTCATGGAGGCTTCTCCTAGGAAAGAAAGAATGCTAGATTATTGCTGGGGGAATGGAACTCAGGAACATGTTTTGAAAATATTTTTTTCAGTTATGTGAACTCTAACACTGTTGGCATTTGGAACTGGATCCTGCCCTGTGTGTGGTAGGGTGTTGAACAGCATCCCTGGTCTCCACCCACCAGATGCCAGTCCCACCCCTGGTCCTACCTGTGACAACCCCACTGTCTCCAGACACTGTACACATCCCCTGCGGGGAGCAAAATCGCCCCAGTTGGGAACCACTGATGTAAGAATATACAGAAGTATGTTTCTGCTTTGCTGATTTTTAACTACGTTAAAAAATATACCTTTTCAAAATATTTTTCAATCTTATTGAATGCCAACAGCACTTTGTGTTGTTGAGGTGGGAGAGAGAGCGTCACGCCCATCCTCCCGGGTACCTGAAGAGGAAAGCAGGAACAGACCTGCTGCAAGAAGAACGACCTGGAGCTGGGCACATAAATCAGTGAGAGGCAATGCGTTCAGTGAAATTAGCAGAGGCACGGCCTGGCCTCTTCTGTCTCCCGACCGCCGCCCTGGTTCAGGCGCTGGCCTTGCGGGAGTCCACAGAGCTCCCACTGCTGACGGGCCCAGGGCACCTCCTGACTTCCATTCTGCCTTCCATCCAGGCCAGTGCAGCTTCCTCTCTCTGGGGATCACGGGACCCCTTCCCTCTGGGAAGCTGCGCCTTGACGCACCGTCAGACACCAGAAGAGCTGCCTGCAGTCAGGAGCGAGATGTGGCCGGGGCGAGAACGTTTGTCACTTCTGCATGATGGGGCGCCATCAGGCCCAGCGCCCCCCAAGCTTGTGTCTGCACACAGCTGTACCGGGGGCAACAGATAATGAGGAGGCGTCTTTCCAAACCAACAGAGCATCAGGGGAGTGTTTAACATTTTGCAGCATCTCTAGAACTATGTTAGGAATTTCAGAGGAGACACTGGCCCTTGGATTCTCTCCTCCTGAATTGTTTGTGGGGAAATGAGCCACGCTGTTTCCCGTTCTCGGACCTGCGTGCAGCACACTGCCGTGTAAAGACGTGTCCACGTGTGACTACACAGAGAGCCGCTGCACAGGGCGTGAGGCATGGCGTGGAAGGGAAATGCAGGGGCCTGTGTTCAGAGGCAGGACAAAGGAAGTTTCCTGGCTTCTGCGGTCTCTCTTGACCTGTCTTGGTGTTCTTACCTTCAATGTCACGCTGCTTCGGGCACTGCCACTCACAGGGGGTCCCCCACAGGTGCTGGGGTACCGTGACTCAGCAAGTGGGGCACGTCTGATGACCCCAGCCACCGCCCCGCACGCGGGGCAGAGGGCGGCATCAGTCCTGGGTGGAGACAGGGAAGTGGGCTGCAGAGAGCCCCCTCCCCGGGGAGCCTCCCGGCCCCAGCTCCGTGCTCCGTTATCCTCGGGCTTCACTTTCAAGTCCCACACTCAAAGATAAAATTATTACAGCTGTCCATATGGCAGTTTCAGAGTATTAAACCCCAGACCAGGACCCCACGTGAGCATGGGGCCTCGTGCCACTGAAGTGTCACACAGCCACGAAGCTGGCCCTGCCTACCCCTAAAGCGTCAGCCAGGCTTTGACATAACTAAGTAAAGGATGAAGAAGACATTTTCCAAATCACAAGATGATGCAATAGCCAGTTGCCCAAATAATTCGTTCTATTAGAAACAGAATTAGCATTCCAAGCACTTTTGCTCTTCTCAGTTGCCAAATTCTGTTTTCACATTGTTAGTCTCTATACAGTGAAAACATACAATGCACTTTTTTTTTAAATCAGCCTCCATTTTTGGAGTTCCTGGCATGTATTTCTTGATTGATTTGTAAAACAGCCAAAAAAGAACTGAGGATTTGTTGTGGCCAGAATACATATATTTCACAAAAATCCCTTGTTCAAAATATAATGAAATCACTTGCCCGGAGTTGGAGAGGGCCTAAGCAGTGTGGAATAAGTAGGAAGCGTGATGGTAAAGGATTATCACCAGAATCTGTCACTTCTCGGCCGGGGTTTCTTGGCATGGAGACCTTGAACCTCCTGCCCTAGAATCTGCCCAGCCCCAAGGACCAGAGCGACCAGAGCTCCAGGGCTGACATCCTGGGCATCTGCCTTTGTAACAAACGCCCCAGGTGGCCTGACGCACCCACACTTGGAGAAGCACTGCCCAGTCAAACGTGGCTCTGACTGGCCCCAGGCAGTCGTGAACAGCACACGCTCCTCCTAGAAGTGGGACGAGCCCCCTCGTATTCTAGCTGCTGTTCTGAGACGTCCTTGGCGGGAATACCAGGCCACAGACACATGGCATCTAAAGGCATCCCCCGCTGGCACAGAGGTGCGGAGTCATGCAGCAAAATTCTGAGGGCGTGGGTGCCGGGCTCCTGGCCCTAAACTCGCCTCTCCAGCCGTTCTGGGTTCAAGGAGCACATGCAGGGGCTACTTACACTGCTCCATCCTAGCTTCTCCACCTCCTGAATCAGGTGTTGAAAAATACAGACACGCTTTGTGTCCTTCCTGTCTACAATCCCAACCTGCGATAGGAGGGAAAACTCCAAGCGCAGATACCTTATGCTCGGGAAACACATTCCTGTCTTCTTAGGAGGTGAGTTTCTTAACTTTAAGAAATCCTCCACCTGTGAAATGTTTTTGTTATATTCTTGAGACAGAAATCTGCCAATTTGGTAAATTCTTTCTTAAACAAGATTCGTTATCTGTAGTTCTAAACATCTTTCTTTTGGGGGGAAGGGTAATTAATTTGCACTGGACAGGATGGACATTTGCTCCCATTTTCGAGTGTTCAGAACACTGTCTTCCGGTCACGTCTGCCATCCCCCCAGCCATGCATCTGTCACCTCCAGGACACTCCAGGAGAAGGAGCTGGTCCTTGTTCTATCAGCACATCTGTTTTTGGAAGGATCCCATCTGGCAAAGCTTCGTCTTCTTTCCCCGAAACTTTTTGCCACGAGAGATGTGTTGATTTCATTTAAACTACGAATATACTGTAAAATACAAGAGCCCAGGAGCCCTAAATGCAAAAGAAAAAAAACTTTAGGGTAAAATAGGAAGAAAATAAAGAGATTATTATATCGATAACTTCTGAGAAGCTTTCATAAATTCTGCAAGATGGTGATAACGGTCGACAACCTGGCAAGTGTTTCGGGGAAACGAACAGGAAGCGAAACCCACTGTGTGCATCACGGAGCCAGCATTTCAGTGTGTAAAGTCCCTCAAGCCTTCAGGGTCTTCAGAGCCATCTTGTAACCTACACACTCCATGGAGATGATACCCTCACCGCCTACATCCCATCCTCCAGCACAAGACTTCCTGGAGGATCTAATGGGACAAAGCTTTGAAACAAAGAAACGAACCAAGGGTGGGAGGGGCAGGAACAAACTTGGCTCTTCCCCAGAGTCTCTCAGGGTGACTGGTCTTTCTTTTTCTCTCTTATCCAGCACCGCGCCCCCGCCCAACTCCCCACCACCCCCCACCCCCCCACCACCCCCCACCCCCACCCCCACCCCCGCTTCTTGTTCTCCATCATTATTTTGAGTCAGCAAAGAGGAAGTGTCAGGGCACTCCGCGGGAACACTCCTGATGGTGTACCTAAGGAAAAACGGCAACATCTCTCCTGTTCTTTTTACTCAGAAATCTGTGTTTGATTGGAGGATGCACTGTTCAAAGCAAAGAACTCCTTGGAGATTCTCCGGATGAGAAAGGGACTCATAGTAAACCAGTTCAAGGTCAGGCGGATGGGGTTTTTTTTGGTTTGGTTTGGCAGCGCAGCTCCCAGGCTCTCTGGTACACCAGGGCGTGCCTTAGCTGGATGTCTGCACAGAGAGTCACTTTTCATAAGGATCTGAAGGTGCAGGGGAGCGCCAGCCAGGGACAATTGCCAAAAATAGCCGACTTCCAGGGCTGCAGAGAAACTGCAAGACCAGCATAAAAGGACCCAAGTCACACCAACTAACCCATCGATGCGAAGCCAGGGGGCTAGGTTATAAAACACCCCACAGTAAGATTTTTAGAAGGAGTGTTTATCTACTGAAATGTGCCTTGGGCTGCAGTTCAGCCAGCTGAAAGGAAGGTGCATTTTAGAAACGCAGCAAGGTGCATCCCCAGTAGAGAACCACTAGAGTAAGGTGACTAGTAGAGCAAACCGGCCTGGCTGGCATCAGGAGACAGTCCAGTTAGTCACTGGAGTGGGGGAGGGGAGGTTGTGCTTCACGCGGTCTTGTAGGGACCCAGATCTCATCCATCTTGGGCTCCGCCGTCCGTCAGCATCTGAATTCTACAGTCTAACAGGGAAGCAGAGAGAGAGCATGGGGCGGTCAGATGGGGGTTCCCGAAGCAGGAACGTAGCAGCCATAGAGCACTGGCAGCAGGCCTCATAAACCTGCAAGGGAGGTGGAATGCCGGCTAGCTTCATGCCCCGAAGAAAACAGAAACGGTAATGGGGTCTGAAGAGCACATGTATTCTCTATCAGACATAAATGCTTGTCAGGGTCCGCTGTCCCTCTAAAGAAATCTCTGGACGGATACGCACCGACCCAGGCATGGAAACAGTGGGGGAGGGGAGCTGGGTGTCTGAGAGTCGTGAGAGGGCAGGAGAGTTGCTCTCCACTATTTAGACGTTTTGAATTGTATATGCATGTCTACTAAAGAAGAATGAATTTTCGTTTCAAGTCCTCATTAGGAAAATAACGAGAGCTCAATGCACACAAGCCCCAGAAATGGACATAAGCGCTTCCACAGGTGAATATAAAACTGCCTGTGGGCTTCCCTGGTGGCGCAGTGGTTGAGAGTCTGCCTGCCGATGCAGGGGACACGGGTTCGTGCCCCGGTCCGGGAAGATCCCACATGCCGCGGAGCGGCTGGGCCCGTGAGCCATGGCTGCTGAGCCTGCGCGTCCGGAGCCTGTGCTCCGCAACGGGAGAGGCCACAACAGTGAGAGGCCCGCGTACAGCAAAAAAAAAAACAAAAAAAAAAAACAAAAAACTGCCTGTGTTCTTGAAGACCAGAGTTCTGTCTTCTGAGGGGATTAAAGACAGAACACTTCAGATTCAGTGAATGTGAACAGGCTTTCACCAAAGTCGATTATATCTGCGTCTTTCAGTCAGTCTCCTGTCACTTCCATAGGAAACAGTTCTTGATTACTTTCAGAGTAATTGGAACCAAAATGTGTCTCTGTGAAAACATACTATTAAAACAGCTCAGGATGATTTTAATCTAGTTCATGATAATAAAAAAAAAAAACCAATTTCATATGAATTTCCTCTATTCCATTTTGAAAGGTTTTGCTCTAATAGCCATTCCTGTTAGGATTGCTAAACGTATTTTACTTAATGTTCATAAACAGATACGCAATGTGGAAAGGTTCTTACTGGAGATTCACGATTTTTATTGAAAGAAAATCCTCCCCTAGAACTTCTGCACATTCTCTTTCTTCCCTGTTGGCTTACAGAATGTACATCCTAGGAGATAGTAACATTGTTTGAGGGTGTGACGTTTTGTTGCTCTTTGTGGTATTTCCTGATAAGTCCTTGCTGGAGGCCCTTTTAATTTTAAAAATACCTCTAAACACTGCTGTTTTGGAGTAGTTAGAAAATAATTTTCAGGTGGCTACTCTTGTATGCTCACTAGATTAAAATTTTAGATCCTGTAGAATATTTGTATCAGTCAGCTTTTTCTGCATAACAAACATCCCCAACACTTAATGACTGAAAACAACCACCGTTTACTTAGCTCATGATTCTTTGAGCTGGATTCAGGTGAGTGGCTGGACTCAGTCTTGGCTGAACTCAGTTATGAATCTGTAGTTGGCTTCCAGGTGAACTTGAGACTGGCTGCTGAGCAGATGGCTTGTCTCTGCTCCACATGGTCTGCCACCCTCCAACAGGCAAGGCAGACCTCAAAGAGAGAAGTGGGGTGTAAGACTCTTGACACCTAGGCCTGGAACTCACACATTGTCCCTGCTGTCACATTCTGTTGGCCCTAGCAAGTTATAAAGCCAGGCCAGATTCAAAGGAAGGGAAAATAGGTTTGACCTATTGATGGGGGTCATTGCAAAGGGGCATGCATGCAGGTGGCAGTGAAGGATCATGGCCGTTCTTACAATCTGCAATAGTATTTATTTCTATTTTCCTAATCACATTGTCCTATACGGAGGTTTTAAAAATCCAAGCCTGTAAAGAATGGGGTACAAGAGTTGAAAACCAGAAATCTCCATTGGATTCTGATTAGACAGAAGCCCTGAATGGAATGTCCTGAATGGGCATTGTTTTTAAACTTTGAAACGTCTGGCTACATATCTGTCCTCAAAATATAACCTTGAACATCAGATTCTTAAGTTGCTCCCAAAGCTACCTGTTTTCTTGCTCGGTAAAATAATTACCCGTCTCCTGCAGCAGTGGAAAATCACATGTGATCACTGTAGAGATAGTGGGTGTTACAGCAATAGAAAAAGATGTTGATTTGATACAAGGTTTACGTAGCTAAAACTCACGGATGTGGAACAAAACAGCCTCATTATTTTTGTATTCCGTTCAAAATGCAAAGGGTGGTGGGGAAGGAGAGGCAAGCCAACTTTAATAAATGGAAAAGGACAAAAACGCAGTAAAAGAAAATCATTAATGTCTTGTTCAGGAGGAGGAGGCATTAACCAAGAATAATGAAAAAAGAAAATTGACAGCATGGTCCCTGGTGAAAGCCATGCTGCCGCCACAACTAAAACCAACCTGGAGCTCAAAGCCCCGTTCTCCCTCCTCCCACCCTGCCACCCTGCCAGGTCCCACCCTGCCACCGCCTCCCAACCCTTCACAGGATCGTGGGTCCACTCTCCACACATGCTAAATGTGTGATGTTCCTAAAACATCACAAGGAGCTGGGGAGGGCACCCCCAAACTATTTCCTTACATTTTTTTTATATTGGCAGCACATTTCCAAGGGGTAAAAATACCCATTCCCCCTCACCCCCTATATCTTTGGTGTTAAAATAAGAAGAAATGGTTTTTTGAGGTGGTGGGACAATTACACATGACTGTGTTGAAGGCACAGACCATCGAGCAGACTAAAAGTATCTGAAGGAGAAGCCAGGTACAGTGAAGAAATTACATCATGAACCTCTGAACCAGTATGTCCTTCCTCCTTTTTCTTTAGTTAATTTAATAAACAAGTTACTGAGCATTTAAAATGAGAAAGGCATTGGGCTAGTTGTGGGGGAAGCATAGAGATTAATAAAACATAGCTCTTTCTCTCGAGGAGATTATAACTTATCAGGAAAGAGAAGCACTTACTCAGTAACAGTAACACGAGGTTGAAGTAAACATAATCCATCCTCGTTATTCGTGGATTCTCGATAGAATTATTTATTGAAATCAATACTTATAGGGTTTTCACAGTCATTCAAGGCCACGTACACAATGGGGAAAATGTTTTGGTTGCTTGACAAGCATGTTCCCAGCTGAGGTTTTTCACACCCTATTTAGTACCAATGTTTTTTGCCCTTTGTGCTTTTTATTGATGATTTCAGCATTTAAAATGACCCACTAATGCTGCAGCGCTGTCTAGTGTCCTAAGCGTGAGAAGGCTTATGGAGAAAATACGTGTGTTACATGAGCTTCCTCCAGACATGAGTTGTAGTGTTGGCCGTGAGTTCAGTGTGCATGAATCAATAGCATTTATTAAATAAGGTGTCGATAAACAGGAACACGCATACAAGAAGCTTATGTGCTGATGAAATGAAATGTTGCGAGCAGAGGCTCACAGGAACCTAACCCTGTCTTTCCCCAGGAGCAGTGGTTCCGTCTTCACTCATAGTGTTCATGGCAACCTTGTACAACATCACTACTGTGAATAATGAGGATCAGCTGTTTGTTAAATGAATGAGTAAAAGGATGTGTGTCACAGAGGGACCGCTAAAACGCTTGGATACTCCGAGACAACTTCCAGTTGAAGGAAACCAGAAGAACTCTTTGGAGGAGGAAACATACCAGCTGAGTCTTGCAGACTGAGTCAGTTGTGGATTTAAAAAGTTGGTTACGCACACCCTGCAGGATGGAAGAGCACAGACAAAATCATAGATGTGGAAAACCCTGGTACGCATCCTGCTTACAAGCACAAGTCCCAAGGTCAGACCCTCTGAGTCTAAAGGCAGTTCTGCGACCTCGGGTAAGTTACTCAGTTTCCAGTGAAGGGGGTTAATAATAGCATCTCTCTCATAAGGTTGCTATGAGGGTGAAAATCTGTTAAACCTTCTTCGAGAGCCGCGTGCGTGTTAAATATCTACAACAAGTCAGCTGTCACTGCTGTTATTATTTATGTCATAAGGTCGGTGGATTTTCGTTTGGCTCCGTCATAAGTTACATGAGGCAAAACTGGGAAGTAGAGCTGGAAATAAAGGTTGAAGTCAGGTCCCTGAGAACCTTGGATTTTTTTTTTTTTTTTTTTTTTTTTGGCCGCACCGCACGGCATGTGGGAATCTTAGTTCCCCCACCAGGGATCGAACCCACGCCCCCTGCATTGGAAGGCAGTCTTTTTTTTTTTTTTTAATACATTTATTTGTATTTATGGCCGTGTTAAGTCTTCGTTGCTGCACGCGGGCTTTCTCTAGGTGCGGGGTGAGCGGGGGCTACTCTTGGTTGTGGTGTGCGGGCTTCTCGTTGCGGCAGCTTCTCTTGTTGCAGAGCATGGGCTCTAGGCTTGCGGGCTTCAGTAGTTGTGGCTCGTGGGCTCAGTAGTTGTGGCACGTGGGCTCAGTAGTTGTGGCTCACGGCCTTAGTTGCTCTGCGGCATGTGGGATCTTCCCGGACCAGGGCTGGAACCCGTGTCCCCTGCAGTGGCAGGCGGATTCTTAACCACTGCACCACCAGGGAAGTCCCAAGAACCTTGTATTCTTGATGAGGAAACAGACTTTTCACCCCTTAGCACTGCGGAGCAGGAGTGGGTTTTTGAACTGGGAACAGAGAACATTCAGGTTGTGCTACATCCTGAGGCTGATGGTGGGAAGGAGAAAGGATGGGAAGGGACACAGATGGGGACTGAGAGACCAGTGAAAAGATGGTCCAGAAGTGGGGAGGGTTCCAGGAGGGGACGGAGAAGAGAGAGTTCATGAGATCTGGAGTAGGTCAACTCAGAAGAGTCAAACATTATGCATAGGGTGCTGGTGGTGTTTTGCTTCTTCATCTGGTGCCGGTTCCATGAGAGCATTTAGGCTGAGAATTCAGGGAGCCCTGACTTAGCGCGTGTGCACTTTTCTGTATGAATATGGCTGTGACGTAGCTGAAAAGTGAGTTAAAGATGTCAGGCAGGAAGGCTCGTTGGAAGATGGATCCATTTCAGTGAACAAGATGGAGAAGAAGCAGAGCTGGGCGGGGAAGGTGCCGTTGAGTTTGGCATCTGAGAGTTTGAGAAACTTCATAAATGGGGGTGATCTTGATGGAAAACGAATAGCCCCTTGGTTGCAAGGGCACCATCTGAAACCTTCCATTTCAGAGTCAAGAATCTTGAAGGTGGGCTACAGTTCTCTTGATTTTTAAATGAAGCAAGTAAAAAGGAAGGGAGGGAGGGAAGAAGGAAGGAAGGAAAAAGGGAGGGAGGGAGGGAAGACTGGCCTCAGGTAGTGAAATTTAGGGTATTCATTGACAATTAGGCTGACATTCTTGTCTTCTCACAAAGGACTAGCAGACGCTTGGATACAGGTCTGGCTTCCAGTTTTTCCTACAAGACAGGAGTGTACCACAGCCTGACTAAAATTCTAATAGAACTCTCAAAAGCTTTGCCAGCATCTTAGTTCTACTTGAAACACCAATTATCCAATGGGGAGCAGAGAGGTGCCAACCGAGAAGGTTTTAAATGTCTTCATTCCTCCTCCGTTAATCCAGCTCGTTTTACTCTGGGAAATAGGCTGGGGTGGGATGCGGGTTAAAATCAAAAAGGTGACGTCCTATTTCTCATAAAAACAAGCCTCGTTTCTCCCTTCAAGTGCAAAAGCGAGTAATCAAAGATGGCAGCTGTCCTAGTGAACCTGTGTGTGCTCATTAAATAGCGGGGGGTACCCAGGGCGTTTATTTCAATGAAAACAATTAAGCATATACATTTTGTCTGCTCAGCCTTAATGATTCCCTGTTGACAGGGCTGCGTGCGGGGTACTTCTTGAGTTTCTAAGCAAGATGATCAAACGGAAATGACTGGCAAGTCTTATAATTTGGGTAACTGCCAGACAGACCAAGGATAAAAACACAAAAAAAGAAGAAAAAAAGAGACTGATGACCCGCAGCACTTTTTTTTTTTTTTTTTTTTTTTTTTTACTGTTGGAAAGATTACCTTTGAGGCCCCAATATTTATCTGCTAGCACAACGCGGCTTCCAAACTGGACCACCCGCCATCATACCCAAGCAGGACCATACCGTCTCTCTAAGCCTGGGAAACCACTTCTGAAACACCTCTAGGGCATCAAGGTCACGATGAAGGATTAATCACAGGAAATGTATAAAGTAGAAGAAAACCCGTCAAGGGCTCTATTTCCGACACTGCTTTCTCTAGAGTTCAAGGGATTCACGCCGTTGGGGCATCTGTCTTTGATTTTCATAATCTCACGCAAAAAAGATAGCGTTTGCCCTGAACTTGAAACACATTTAAAACACTGTGTGTTCTCAAAGAGTCAGAACATACCCCAATCAAAATTATGCTTTCCAAAACCTGATTTCATCAAAGAAGTGGATAATGAGGAAGGGGAAAGTCTCTAGGAGTTCGCTGAAAATGCTGCTTCCAGAGTGTATACTGGGGCCATTAGATAGAAATCAGCCCTTCCTTAAAGTACAGGCTTGTAAATAAAAAAAAAAAAAAAGTACAGGCTTGTTGGGACGCAAGGAAAGATGATGTTAGACCCGCAGGCTGCACTCCCCTCAGGAGGGATGAGGAATGAAATAGTTTGTGCGTGTTGCAACAAGGTGGAATCTGGGATCTTTTTTTTTTCTTTTTTTTTTGCGGTACACGGGCCTCTCACTCTTGTGGCCTCTCCTGTTGTGGAGCACAGTCTCCGGACGCGCAGGCCCAGCGGCCATGGCTCACGGGCCCAGCCGCTCCGCGGCATGTGGGATCCTCCCGGACCGGGGCATGAACCCGTGTCCCCTGCATCGGCAGGCGGACTCTCAACCACTGCGCCACCAGGGCAGCCCCGTTTTGATGAAGCTCGAGGAAACCAGAAAATTCACAACCTACTTCCTAAGGGTTAACTGTGCTTTGAAACCTAAAATTGTGCTTTCTTCACAAAAAAAGGTAGATCTGAATCACAAAATAATAAGAAAAAATGTAAATTCACTATTCCAAATTATACATAACAGGAATTATTACTTGATGAACAGGAAACCAAAAGTCTCCTGTCATGTGTTTACCCTCTTGTGAACGGGGCACGCTCACGACAGCAGACCAGGGTCCAGTTTGCGTCTGTGCCCACAAGCCTGGTTGAATGTGGAGCCCTGAGTGGGTGTCAGTCGCCACCACAATTCACTGAGTATCGTGTCCTTTGGGTCACCGATCATTTGGCCGCTGATCCCAACACGTGAATCCGGTTAGCCCAGGATCGCTCAGCCTCAGCACTCTTGACGTTTGGGACCAGATCTTCCTTTATTGCTGGGAGGCGTCCTGTGCACTGTACAGTGTTTAGCAGCATCCTGGCCTCCACCCACTAGATGCTGGAACTTACCCCCACCCCTGTGACGACAAGCGAAAATGTCTACAGACATGGCCAAATGTTTCAGAGGGGATGTGAGGACACAGTCACCTCCCAGTGAGAAGCGTCAGGCTTAGATACAGAGATGTAGTCCTGCCTGTCCTGATCTCACGTTCACGACTGGCCGACCCACCCAAAGGCCCGCCAAACTGCCCGAGAAAAGCGACTCTTCACGGCTGCTCACGATTACGATTCAGCTGCCATTCTTCTCCACAACCTGACTCTTGTATTTCTGCCTCCGATCCAGGCAGTGAGACCTGCGTCTGACCCCCTTACAAGAATTGTTGGACCTCCCACTCAGTTCTTGCTTCTAGGTCCCAAGTCTCCTGCTCTCGGGTCTCCAAGAGGAAGAAATTGTCATCAGGCAGCCCAGGAACCTGGGAACCTCACCAGCTGGGCCCATATCTCTCCCACCCTGTTTTCACCTCCACACGCAGTCAGGGCAAGGGGACCCAGTACCTACCGCCTGGCCTTTCTTGCACTGACCCTAAGGACAACACAGTGAAGGAATCTGCAAGTTGGTGAACCGGGTCTGCCATACTTGGTTCCACATTCTGTCTCATCAGTTGCCTCGAGCAAACTCTCCTCATTTCCCTTAAGGAAGAACTGATTAAAGGTTCAGACTTAACTCATGAAAAGTCAGCAACCAGCCAAGTGTTTATTGAACGAGAAGCTAGGCCAGTGAGGACCTGGTGGTCTGGGAAGCCTCCAGTGTGTGTTCATTCGTTCAGTCACCCATTAGAACAAGACTCTGACAGGTCACCATTGTGTCTTCTATGGCTAGAAAAGTCTGATGCTGAATAAATATTTGTTGAATGAGTTCATTTACTTCTCAGAAACGTTAGGTCAATGACTATTACTTAAGGACATCTTGCATGTTCTGTGCCGGTGTCAGCAAAATGAATGAATGAATCAATCAGTCCATGATTCCTGGACACTGGTGGCTTTCTAGTGACAGGAGACCACCATTTTCATATTAGGGTTGTGGTGGGCAGAATTCTAAGGTGACCCCTGACATCCCTGACCCCTGGCATACACATGGCCTCTCCGAGTTAATCACATGCTAACACCTAGGTGCTTCTGAGGGGATTTTGCAGGTGGAATTAAATCCCAGATCAGCTGACCTTAAGAAAGGGAGATTACCCTCAGTGGGTCTGACCTAGTTAGGGGAGGCCCTAAAGGTGAGAGGGCTTTTCCTGGAAAGAGAGATTTGAAGCCTGAGGGGGAGTCTCTCTACTGGATTAAAAGATGAAGGAAGCCCTGTGGCAAAGACCGTGGGTGGCTTCTGGGAGCCGAAAGCAAGCCCCAGCTGACAGCCCACGGGGAAACCCGGGCCTCAGCTTTACAACTGCATGGAGCCGAATTCCGCCACACCCAGTTGCACCCGGGCAAGGACCACATCTTCGGCCGGGAAGCACAGCTCCACAGCCACGGCCAGGCCAACGCCTCGACAGCAGCCCAGAGAGAGCGGAACGGAGGATGCAGCTGCACGTACCCAGACTCCTGACCTACGTTCCAAGTACGAGCTGATAAACGGCTGTGACCTTAAGCTGCTCAGTGTGCGATGATTTGTGAGGTAGCAATAGAAAACGAATACAGAGTTCAAAACAACAGTAATTCAGTAAGTAGACCACAGAGCTGATTCTCATATTAATGGGGGAAAAGTTTGTATCATGTGGAACCAGACCCCTCCACGCAGTGGCAGGAGGCTTCACCCCTCAGCCTACGACCTGCCTGAAGCTATCGTGAGAGCAGGAGAAGTCTGTAAGGCAAAGAACAAGAGGAGGGAGAAAGCGGGAGAGAAATGTAGGGACGGGGCGGACAAAGGCGTCCACGAGCAATGCCGTGCTTGAGGGCAAACTGGGGAGACGTCAGTGAGTTGGGGAGAAGATACTGAGGACATTTGCCGTTCGTGTGGGATAATTAGCCAGAGAGAGGAGGGGAAAGGCTTTCACAAGTTCTGCTACGCTGGACCATGAATGAAAGCCCCATTTGGGCATTTCCTCAATGCCACGCAGACTTAAGTTACTTTGAGATGAAAACTAGTCCAGTTTCCCCATCCTTGGCTTCCCCCCGCTCTCCTAGCTCCTACCTGGAGGCCTCAGGTCTGGGAAGATTCCCTGAAGAGCCATCAACGCAATTCTACAAGAAAAATGCCCGTCTCCCTCTTGAAGCTCACTGTCCTGTGGCTCCCACCTTCCCTGGTAGCAGCGGAGAGGATGAGGAAGTGGGTGATGATAAGGGAGAGGCGCGTATGTCCGTGCCTTTTGTCAAGCTCCGCAGGAAACGACCACCTTCAAAGGGCACTCCTTGCCCAGACTCTTCCAGTCTCTTTCTCCTGCAGCAGCAGTTCTCAACTGCAGTGGGTTTTTTCCCCCAGGGAACATTCGGCGACGTCCAGAGACACGTTTGGTGGCCACGCCTGGGAAAGGAGGGGTGATCCTGGCATCGAGTGGGAAGAGAGCAGGGGTGCTGCTAGCCGGCCTGCAGTGTGCAGAGCAGCCTCACAACCAAGGCTCATCCAGCCCCAGGTGTCAATTATGCCGAGGCTGAGAGACCCTGACTTACAACCACTGATGGCCAAGGGTTGAACATCACAGATGCCAGAGAAAGCGATGGAAGCCAAGCATATCTGCTCCCACAGGCGGGTCGCTATGTTTGGTGTATTGGATGTTTGTCTGTGGAAAATCAGAAAACAAAAAGAAAAAAAACCCACCATTATTTCTCAGGTAAAAAAAAATTACTGAAATGCAAACCACATGAGGATAGTTATCTTGTTCAGCTGCCCGCAGAAAAACATACAGCAAGACGCAGGCCAGTTTTGGAACCTCCCATCAAGCTGCCACAGGAGGAGGCGGTTCCTGATACCCGGGAGGCTGCCTTTCCACGCGTGCTGGCGATCCCTGCGCTGCCGGCCTGCCTGTACGCTCGCAGGATGGTTACGAGGCGTCTGCGAGGTAGGCTCGTCCCACGGTAGGGATCGGACACCCAAATGAACGCCGTGAGTTCTGCTTCTGGGAGGTTCCATGGGAAGAACAGATGTCACCGGTGGGGCAGGACTGCCTGAAGACAGAGCACAGAGCTGCTGGCCATCGTTTGGGGGCCCAACCAAGACACCCTGTTTCTCTAAGTGGCTTCGTAGATGAACAGGACGACGGTCGAGGGAGGGGTGAACAGGGCAGGTGGGATTCGTTCTCAGGACTGCTCTTGCCTCCAGCGCTCCGCCCCAAAGGGCCGGCCTCTGGCCTGTCCGTGGCAAGCGCCTCTCAGCAGCGGGACAGCTGTGTTGTGCTCCTGACGAGTTCTCCTGAGCTGGTGCGGTCATGTCCTGCTGAGTCAGAACCCGGGGGGATGTGGGTGTCTGCATCTGAGAGACACCCCGAGGGGCTCAGGGAGACCCACACAGAGACGCAGAGTTAGACTTATTGGGATACGATGGCCGAGGGCTCTTTCTGGAGGGAGACAGAAAGTGAGAGCAGGTGCCATGGTCAGGAGAAACAATTCCCTCTATCAGCCTTTAAATTTTCTGGGCTTTGTTCCGTGCTGCCTTTATGAACGCGTAAACCTTAAGTTTCTATACAGCGGGATTGATGTAAGTGTATCAAGAGGCATATCAGGAAGAATTAATTTCATTTCGTCTTTTCCTTTTGTTGTGACAGAAGCACCCAGCCTGTCGACAGATCCCCAGAAACGTGAGGGCTCCCAGGACACTGATTCATTCCGTATTTACATGCTCCAGTACTTGTAGCCACGGCTCCTTCTGTGGCAGGCTTTTGCATAGCTTAATAATGCTCAGAGCGAAACAGCACGTCCTAAAGTCCAAAAGCAGTCTCTTCCTTAACGTGAGCTCAATGCCCATGATTCCCTAATAACCCTAGAGTAGAAACAACTTTATTTTCAGGAATTTTACTAAAACGGTTCACTGATGATTTGGAGCTCCCATCCGCCACCCGCCACCCTCCCCCCCTTTTCAATTCGATGAAACTGAGTATTTACCGAGTTTCTACTACGCGCCAAGCTCTGTGCTAGGCTCTTGGGGTGGAGGTGCGGCCCACAGTTGGATCCAACAGACGTCCCTCCGCTGGCTCCGTTGTGGTGTTTTCTCTGCTGCATTCCAGTAAACTAGCCTGAGCAGAGACACAGTAAAACCCATCTAGAAGGTGAAGACAGACGAAGACACGTGGTTGTTGGGAACAGGAGACAAAGCTAGAAGTAACAGCAACCCTCAGGATTCGTCCTGTGGCTCCCGGTCAGAGGAGGACTCTATATTTGGCTCCAAGCTTCCCAGCAGCCAGTGTGAAGGGAGAAACACGATCACCGTGTACCCACAGTGTGGAAACACGCAGAGCAAATACAGCAGAACAAACACTGCTATTCTCCCTGAAAGAGCGTTCCTTCTCTCCCTTATTCTCCTAACGTGGACTCCCGCCATGGCCTGAGGCTAACAGTGTAGCCGGTAGACACACCGGGGGACAAGGCGCCTGTGAACAGCAGCCAGCAGGTGCAAGGGTGGAGTGTGGACGGGTAGATGGGACCCTCCATAGGGGAACAGAAGAAGGGCACCTGGAAAGACCTGGGGGGACAGAACCCCGAAGGTGGGCCAGATTTCCACAGAGGCAGAAAGAACGGCCTTGCATGCAGTGGGCACAGCCTTGGGCAAAGGCACAGAGTTAGGAGAGGACAAAACATCTTTTGAAAGAGGCAAGTCGGCCAAGGGTAGCTGGACTTTAAGTCTCATGGAAGCAGATGAGGAAACGTTGGAAAGGGAAAAGCCTGGAGCTAAGACTGTGAAATCTCCTGAAGCTGGGCTGAGGGGTAGAGACATTATTGTGTGTGTCGTGGTTGGCCTCGAATGGGGAGACGTGGAAACTTTCTGGCAGCAGCCGGGAGCCCTGGGGTTGGTGCACTGAAAGAAGAGGAGATGGCGAGACCCGATTCACGGCTGGGGAGTCACGGTGTGATGGTGAGGGGGCTGTGAACCGGGCAGTGGACAGAGAAAACAAGGGGGCTCCGAGGACGAGCTTCGGGAAGCTGGCGCTCACTGGCCTCACCAAGGACTCAACCCTCGGCAAGGAGCCTCAGGGGGAACATAGGTGCTCCTCCAAGTTGGCTAGATCAGGAGCCACCGGCTGAGGGTGAGGGGAAAGCGTGGGCTGCAAAGGCTTTGGGCTTTAGAACCTGGGCAACCAGCAGGACTCCTGTAGCATTAACTGGAGTAGGGACGACAGACACAGAATCGATCAGACAGGTTGGAGTCTGAAGAGTTTTTACAATACACAGTTTTTATAACCTCCCGTCTGAGGTTGCCTGAAGGGGCAGAAGGGGTGCTGGAAATGTTCTGCGTCCCGACTGGGACATTGGGTACATAGGTGTCAAAACCCACCCAACAGTACACATGAGAGCTATGCTTCTTACTGCATACTAATTATACATCCATGCGTTGAGATGTTTAAAATAAAGTTTCCAGCAGACCAACAAAGGTAAAGAGATCTTAGCTCTGCCCTAAAGGAGGTCATACAAGCAAACAGATACAAAAGAGCCCAACAATAAGCAGAAAGGTAAGGTGCTGAATATAAAGGGCAGAGCAGAGTCCTGGCTGGGGTTTGGGGATGGCTTCTCACACGCGGTGATATTTGACCTGGCTTTTGAAGGATAAATATACTCGGAATAAAACTGTCAAAAAAGAAAGGCAGGAATTCTAGTGTGCAGATGACTCATTGCATGATCAACTCAGACACATTTATTGTGGTGCATTTTAAAGTGCTGTACAAACATGCAGAAGTTTATGCCTATAAAGAGACAGCGTCGGGCTTCCCTGGTGGCGCAGTGGTTAAGAAGCTGCCTGCCAATGCAGAGGACACGGGTTCGAGTCCTGGTCCGGGAAGATCCCTCATGCCGTGGTGCAACTAAACCCACGAGCCACAACTACTGAGCCTGCGTGCCACAACTACTGAGCCCGCGAGCCACAACTACTGAGCCCGCGAGCCACAACTACTGAGCCTGTGTGCCACAACTACTAAAGCCCGTGCACCTAGAGCCTGTGTTCCACAACAAGACAAGCCACCACAATGAGCAGCCTGCGCACCGCAACAAAGAGTAGCCCCAGCTCGCCGCAACTAGAGAAAGCCCACGCACAGCAACGAAGACCCAACGCAGCCAAAAATAAAATAAATTAATTTTAAAAAAAGAGAGAGAGAGACAGCTTCAGGCAGTGCAAGAACCTGGGTTTTGGAGGTGGGCCATTCTCGGGTTGAGCCCCAGCTCCACCTTTTATTGGTTGTGTGGCATTGGGCAGGTTCTATAATCTTTCTGTAAGTGCAGGTGCTCCTTTCCCTACCAGCTAGTAGCAGTGAGAATTAGGGGAGTCAATGAAGTGAAGTGCTTAGTCCATGGTGAGTGTCCATGAACGTAAACTCGTGATCTGATTACCTAGCAAGGGCGTATGCTTAGCATTCAAGTGATTGTTAAAATAACACGCCAGACGATACCCATACAGTTATATGCTTATTTTCAAATACTTCAGGTCTGAATGTTTTAAGTTTGGTTTCTCACCTGTGAACCCCTGAGGACCTCCTGAATTTAACTTAGGACTCTCTGAAGTGTCTTCTATTAAATCCAAACATATAAACGTGCTGAAAATTTATCACAGTGTTGTGTATCTAAAACAGAGAACATTGTAACAGATGTGTGGGGAGTGTGTGTACATCATGTGTGTTATGCTTTGTTTTTTTTTTTTTCCTCTCCCGTTAAAAGAACACATGCGGAGGTCCCATGTCCTCACTAACGGTGTACGAGACGGAGAATCACACTGCATATTCCAGAGCAGTCCCGCACCCTTGCTGAGTCTTTGAGGGCAAGGAAGTCACAGACAGGAGAATCTGTTGGTTTAAACCATTTCTTCAGAAGCTCTCAAGCTCCTGACTTGTCTGACTGATGATGTGGCCAAGACTGACCTTTCCCCACCCCCATCACTTGAATCAAGGAAACCACCTTGCAGCCTGTCCCTGGACCACTTAGCAATCCCAATTCCAAAGGATGCTTCAAAGGGGACCTTTCTTCCTATGTGTACATAGCATTTCTCACAAGCTATGCCCAACACAGCATATCAGAATGGTCACTGGAGACAGGTAAATGGTGAGAGTGATTCGAGCGATGAATGCTTTTTTAAAGTGTTACATTTAGAACAGTCTGCCTCCCCGGCTGCCAGCATCCTTGCCGAGGCTGTCAGGTTTCCACGTTTGTGGGCTGGCATTGGTTTACTATCTAAGGTATTATAAAAAGCCAATGGGGTTTTCTTATCTTCCTTTTGGGTGTTGGGGGCAGGGCAGGGGGGAGAGCTGGTGTCTTCTCCATTCCATGTTGTCTTTAGTTGATTGCGATGACAAGAACTGTCTTTTAAGTGGAAATCGTGACTATGCCCAGGAGCCGATCAGGGACAGATTTACTTCAATGAAGTGAAGGTCAAATTAAAATGGAAGATGGAAGTTGACAAGCTTACTTGTAAGCAGCACAAATGAATGGATGAGAACTATTTCTGAGTGTGGGAAGTACGTCCTGCAGATGGGAAACGCGTATGTAGGAAAGGAGCTGCTGGCCACACGTCTTGTAGATTGGGAGGCAGTCTGCAGAGGGAGGTATTCTAGGGGGGAGTCATAACATCTTCCAGTGGAGACACTTTACAAGTGTTGCGATTCTGTGACTTAACTGGGGCTTTTAAACCTTCGGTGTCTTCAGCCATAGATAAGCTTTCAGGGTTCCTTATCTATTTCACATCTGTCGTGCGCCAACCACCCAGCACCCAGGGTGCGTGCGGTTCCTTTCACCAGCTCATCTGTGCTCCTGCGGCCGTGTGCTATCAGATTACGGGTTAGAGTTCAGAGTGTTCGCGTTCAAACTTCAGCTCTGCTTTTGAGTACTGGGTGATGTCTCCAGTACTTGGGAAAGGCTGTGTGTTAGTTGCTGCATCATAAGCCCTTCCCTAATTTAGGGAAGTGAAACCACCATAAATATTTATTACATGTCAAAGTTCCTTTGGGTCAGGAATCCAGACGGCGCAGAAGGGACAGCTCGTCCTGGATTCACATTATTTGGCCTTCTGCGGGAGACTTAAAGACTGGAGACCAGAGCATCTAAAGACGGGACGCTGGAGCACCTCCCTCCGACTTGGCCGGTGCATCAGTTCCTCTGCACATGGCCCTCTCCACAGGACGGCTTGAGCATCCTAACAGGGCGGCTGGCTCCCCCAGAGTGAGTGCCCCAGGACTCCAACGAGGGCCCTGAAACGGTTGCTATGACCCAGCCTCCAAAGTCACACACCATCACTTTCTCAGTATTCTGTGGGCCACAGAGCACGGCCACATTCAACGAGAGAGGAGCCGAGGCAACGGTGTGAACCCCAGGAGGTGCGGGTCATCGGGGACTGTCTTGGAGACTTGCTACCACAGGCAGCATAAGCTAGCAAGCAGTGGGGTACAGTGGCAGGATGTGGTGTGTACAGTGCAGTGGTTTAGAGCGCAGTGCTGTGCAACGAAGGCTCTGCGACCACACCGCTGGGGTTCCCGTCCCAGCCTGCCGCTTACTCTGCGGCCTCACGCAGATTGCTTGATCCCTTTGTAACTCAGTGGCCACATATTTAAAATGCGGTAGGCTAGTTTATAGTTTGGAAAAAATTCATTCCCAGCACTGTCTTCTCCCCCAGCCCCTGCAGTGTTCACGAGAGGATAATAATTCCCCACCTCATCAGCCCTGGGCTGGGCTCTGTGAGTTGCTTTGAACTCATGGTGGGCAGAGTGTACCTCCCCATTTCTGGATTTTAGATTCAGCAATGCCCCTTGCTTTGGCCAACGTGAGCAGATATGACAAAAGTAGAGGCCCGAAATGAGTTTGCACGGTTTTGCTTGCCCTCATGCACGTCTCCCATCACTATGGGAAACACACGGTACGGTTAGTCTACTGGCTCCAATACAAAAGGAGATACTTGGAGCAAACCTGAGCCCAAGCTGACCCAGCTGTGCCCAGACTAGATCCACTGACTCTCAGCTGAACTGTGGACAGTGGACACACAAAGGAGATTAAATGATTGATGGGTTAAGCCAAAGACATTTTTGTGGAGATGTTTGTTACACAGCGTTTTTGACACACCAGCTAACCAATACAGGTGGCAATGACAGAACCTATCTCATAGGGTCATGGGGATTATGTGAAATAATATATGTAAAGTGCCTAGAACCCTGCCCGGTGCTGACGCTTGCTCGTAGAACCTTGACTCACCTCTCAGAATGCAGGGTTGTCCCCTGACCCTCTGCAGACCCCCTTTCCCTAGTCCATGCACTCCACTTTGCCCCAGACTTCCTTGTCCTCCACCGCACTCAGCTTCACCCTCTCATGCCTTTCCACACCTTCCCAGGTGTCAAGCAGCTAATCTGACTAATTAATCCATGTTAGTACAATAGTGGGAAGATGTCACCTCCACCTCACTTCCTCCCACCAGCCTGGGAATCAGTGATTTGTTATTTCTGTTTGTTTGTTTTAAACGTTTATTGGAATCAAGGGCTCCTTTTGTCTCCCCAAGAGGAATCAGTCACGGTGAGCAGTGCAGAGGAGGGATGAAGGGATGGGCAGGCTGTCACAGGCTGGGAGGCGGAGGAGGGTTGCTGCAGTATTAGGACAGTTTCTTTGAAGCTGGTGGAGCTTTGAGGCAACCCGACCTGTCTGAGCACACAGGTCCCATTCATGTTACTGCCAAGCTCTCCACCTAGGCTCAGGGCCCAGCATCCCTACCTCTCCATGCAGGTGGTCATTGCTGAAAACGTTCACTGGTCCCGCAAACATCCTCAGAGGAGCAGCAGAGGGTGAAGAGAATGGAAATAGGCGCCTCCAACCTCACGATCAGGGTGGGCGGCAAGGGTGGGATGCTTTACGGGAGACTTGCACGAGGAGGTGGAAGAAAAAGATGAAGCAGGAGGAAAAGAGGATAAAGCTAAGTGGAGAAGAGATCGGGCCAGACGAAGAAGGAGGCAGAAGAAACTCGGGAGAGAGAAATGTATCACTGCAGTGGAGAGAAAGGAAAACAAGAGGAGTGGAGAGGATTAGGTGTGGGCTGCATTTGGAAGCCAGACGACAGTAAAGCATAACTGAATGTGTAGAGACCCAGAGGGAATTTTGATTCCTACAGACTTTCTCAACCAGTCCTAAAAGGGGGAGAAAAATAAAAGATGACGGAGACAGAATTTAACTTAGAAGTTCGTGTGGAAACTAACATGTTCCCGTGGGTCCCACGCATGGGAATCTGCCTTTGTGAGTTATTCCTATAGTATATTTGCCTGGCTTCTTAACCCAAGGATAAAAGACCAAGGTTTTAAAGGGGGATCATGGGTGAATCTTAATGAGGCCGATTGTATCAGCCTGGATTCTTAGTTGTAAACAGTAGGACTTAACTCTGGCTAGTTTAAACAGAAAATGAATTTATTAGGGAATAATAAGGAGTTCACAGAGTCTCCAGGAGGCTGCCTCAGACACGGAGCTGGCAAGGTCAGAAGTGGTGCAAAACAAGACAGAACAGCTCCCGCGAGGACCAGACCGCTGACACAGCTGGAAATAACGGCAGCTCTACCTTGAATAAGAAAGGAGGGTTGGCCGAGACACAGGAAGGAGAAGCCATTTTCAGGCAAGGGATGGCATTGAGCTGTGTCTCAGTGTCCATCCTCCCTTCCTTCTGCTGCAGGAGTTCTCAACCTGGGTGGTTTTACCCACAGGGGACATCTGGCCGTGTCTGGAGACATTTGTCGTGACCGGGGGAAAGCATCCCACTGGCATCTGGTGGGTGGCAGCCAGGGGGGCAGCTAAGCACCTAACAGTGCACAAGGCCCGTGCTCGGCTGGCCTCAGTCTCCAACGGAGTGGCCCACCACAGCGTGGAACCCCACCGAATTCACAGCCTCGGAAAAAATGACAGCTCGACTGCCGGGACCTCAGGGGCCACTCCCACGTTATCGACTCCTCCACAGTTGAATCCGTAAACACTGCGGCTCTCCGATGACAGGGGTCAGCAAAATACAGCTTGCGAGCCAACTCCAGCCCCCTGCCTATTTTTGTACGACTCATGAGCTCTGAGTGATGTTTATATTTTAAGAATGGTTTTTTAAAAATCAGCTGATGGCCTGGGATGGGCTCTTGCCTGCCCGCTCCCCTGCCTCCTGCCCCTTGCTGTATGCCACCTAACACCCCGGCCGTCACGGGCACCTCTCTTCCCTAGCAGGGGCGTGCTCCGCGGCAAGGTTCTGTGGTGGCCGTCCCCATCCCAGGATGGCAGCTCCATGGCACGTTCAGTGGGTAAAGTGGTCAGGGGAGGAGGGAGAAAGTCTCCTACCCACCCTCATCCAGGTGCCTTCTTCCAGCATTTGGAACAGAGACCCTGAAGAATGTGCATCGTACACTGGACTCTATAATTGCATAACGAGCGTCGCCAATAATAGTCATTCATTTCTGTTTATAGAAGGGTGCTCCGGTCTTTCCGCGCCGAGTCCTATAGTTGGTCGTTTTTGTGCTGCGGGAATCACAGGGAAGTACTTCTTTCTTCGGGCTTCTGCGGGCCCGACGTGGTTGCGCCAGGCCGTAGCTGACTGACACTGTGAGGGTCTCTCCACATTTCTTCCCCACTCATGTTCACATACAAAGGAGCGAGTTCCCCCGTGTGTGTAACAAGCCGCCGTGCTGAAGAGTTGAGGCTCCTGGAAGCAGTGCTCAGCAAACGGCACTTGGGAGCCAGTGTATAAATACCCCAGCTCCCTCCTCCTGAGCAGCGAAAGCTCCGAGGTGCCTGAGCTACGCCGTCTCCCTGCAGGTTCCCCGCGCCCCCCCCTGCCCCCCGCCCCGGGGATTGGGCTCCAGCTGCCCACGGTGCTCGCGGGCTTGGTGACGCTCCCCTTATTGGCAACCTTCAGTTCCCTTTCTCATCTCCTCACTCTGCTACAGCTGTCTCCTGGGATTTGCTCACACGTCAACCTGCTTGCACTCAAAGCCTGTCTCAGGGTCCGCTTTTGGGGAAACCCAGATCTGGACAGTTATCCAACTTAGAGCCCCACTGTAGGCATGAAGAAGACTTGGGTCCATTCACGTTTTAAGGTGAGGGCAGTGCAGCAGCAAGACAGAGCATGGGCTTTTTAGCCCTTGGCTGTGGGCATGAGCAGAGAGTTGTCAGCCGCAGTCGAAAGAGAGGGTGCACCAGCACCCAGAGACTGCCGACGGTGAAGTACAGGCCCCACGGCAGATATGATTAACGGTTAATGGTTCTTTTCTGTTTGGTTCATAAATGTAACATGTCAAAGCTAAATCAATTGCTCTACAGCTCAGACACCTGACCCTTCAGAAAACAACATCTTTATGGAAAAAAGAGTGACCAGAGAAGGGAACACATGGGACGCCACATCACAGTCTCAATTACCTGACTCACTGGATCAGACTTCTCAAGCAGAAAAGATTAAATATTGATTCTCAGTGGGGGCAGGGAGAGAACCGTCTTTTATTTCTCCTCCTCTATTCCTGCATCTGCCTCGTTAACCCCTATGTGGAAGGAATATTCAGATCCCCCTACCTGCCCATGACAACGTCCCACCTTTTATAGGGTAAGTGATTTTTGGAAGAACCATTTTACTGAGATTGTTAGCCATTAACTGTCGCTGAAAAAAAGATGATGCCCCGCCCCTTGCAGAGAAAATATAGCTTTACATTAGTGCAAGTGAAATGTGAATGTCGGAATTATTAGCTGTTGCATTAAAACTCAGTGCACACGTGCGAGGTTGAAAAGACTCTCAGCATCTCTCGTAGTCTCGGATGGATTTTTATTATTTTAAACATGATTGCTCCTATTGTACTAGATGGAAAAGTCATTATTACGTATAATAAGTAAATGATAAAAACAAACCAACTAGATTTTAAAAGATACTTCCAAAATCTGCTTCTCATCATCCTTCTAAGCATTCAGGGAGATAATTTCTGTTTTTAACAAGGAAACATAACAGTTCCTTACTGTGACTTCTTAAAATATGAAATAAGCAATGATGGTTCATTTCAGCCATTTTAGTCTTTCTATTCCTTTTGGTTCAGTGATGCTCAAACCCGAATGTACTAAAAATACAGAGCAGATTGCTCTCTTTGAGTTGCGGCATCATCTTAAGCTTCCTGCAACTGTGTTAGCTCCTGGCTTGAATCTCCACAGGGGTTTTCTTGCATATTTGCAGTAATACATCAGGCTTGCTTTCCTGCTACTCACGAGTGCCGAGGAGGACAAACCAGCTAGCTTTTACTGTGAGGAGTGTTTCCACCCCTACTTCACAGGAGAAGCAAAACTGAGAAGGGATCTCTTCTCAAGGCCGAAAGTACAGGGCTGGGGAAGACAGTGCCATTAACTTCTCGCTTCTGCCTTTCGGTCATGCCTGTTTCGGATTCCCACCACCTTGGCCTTCTCTCGGGTGTTACAGCTGATGCTGGCGTGCACGCGTAACTCCTCCTGTACAAGGAGGAAGGTAACTTTCTGCCCCACCAAGACCAGAAGAAGCACCTGCCTGAGCCCAGCCCAAACTGCTGGCCCAAGAACCACGAGCCTAATAAATGGTGCTTGTCTTAAGCCATTAAATTTCGGAGCTGCGTATCAAACAGCAAAAGCTAACCAATACAAATACTTTGAAGGGTTATTTTTTTTTTTAGCTCTAATGAGCATACAAGAGTGATGGTCTGAAAATTATTCAGCTCCTCAAAAACGGCAACATTTTCCGTGGTGAAAAAAATTTAATCTTTAAACACAATTTTTTAAAAAATTAAATGACCATAGAGTAGAAAGCAAAGAATGCCACCAAATATCACCATCTGAAACATGGTCACAGATCCTGTGGGATTAAATTGTTCCATAGATCTAACCACAAAAAAACCCCACAGCTATTTACATATGTCATCTTTTTATTTACAAGTAGCGAGATAACTTGTACATGTTTTAAATGGAAGTCTAGTTTCCATACAGTGAAATGCATAAGTCTAAATGTTCAGTTTGATCAGTTTTAATGACACACACACACATGTAACCCAAGCCCCTATCAAAATATAGAACATTTCCATCGTCCAGACAATTCCCTCGTGCCTCTTCCTAGTTAAACCTCTGCCCAGAAGCAACCACTGATCTGCCTTCTGTCCCTAAAAATTAGATCTGTCTTTCCTAGAATGTCATAAATCATGTAGTATGTACTCTTTTATGACCGGCTTCTTTCACTCAGCAAAATGTTTTGGAAATTCATCTTCGTATGTTGGTGCACGTAGCCATAGTTCTTTCCTTTTTAGTGCTGAGTAGTAGTCCATTCCATGGCTAGGCCGCTGCTTATCTACCCATTTTCCTACTGAAAGATGCCTGGGCTGTTTCCAGTTTTTGGTGCCTGGAAATAAAACAGCTATGAACATTTTTTTGGGGGGGGGGGCGTGTATTTTGGGTTTTTTTAACATCTTTATTGAGTATAATTGCTTTACAATGGTGTGTTAGCTTCTGCTTTATAACAAAGTGAATCAGCTATACATATACATATATCTCCATATCTCCTCCCTCTTGCATCTCCCTCCGACCCTCCCTATCCCACCCCTCTAGGTGGTCACAAAGCCCCGAGCTGATATCCCTGTGCTATGCGGCTACTTCCCACTAGCTATCTATTTTACATTTGGTAGTGTATATACGTCTATGCCACTCTCTCACTTCATCCCAGCTTACCCTTCCCCCTCCCTGAGTCCTCAAGTCCATTCTCTACATCTGCATCTTTATTCCTGTCCTGCCCCTAGTTTCTTCAGAACTTTTTTTTTTTTTTAGATTCCATATATGTGTGTTAGCGTATGGTTTTTGTTTTTCTCTTTCTGACTTACTTCACTCTGTATGACAGACTCTAGGTCCATCCACCTCACTACAAATATCTCAATTTCGTTTCTTTTTAGGGCTGAGTAATATTCCATTGTATGTATGTGCCACATCTTCTTTATCCATTCATCCGATGATGGACACTTAGGTTGCTTCCATGTCCTGGCTATTGTAAATAGTGCTGCAATGGACGTTGTGGTACATGACTCTTTTTGAGTTGCGGTTTTCTCAGGGTGTATGCCCTGTAGTGGGTTTGCTGGGTCATATGGTAGTTCTATTTTTAGTTTTTGAAGGAACCTCCATACTGTGCTATGAACATTCTTGCACTAGGCTGTTGTAGACATACCTTTTAATTTATCTTAGGTAGCTACCTATGAGTAAAGTTGCTAGGCATAGAACTGATACGTTCTAAACTTCTTAACAAAATGCCAGTCGTTTTTCCGAAGCACTTGTGTTATTTTAAATTCCCACCATCACTGTGTGCGAATTCTGGTGGTTCAACATCCTTGCCCTCCTTCAGTGTGGTCAATAACTGAGCCATACCAGGACATGGCATTTCACTGCAGCCCAAATAACTTCTTTTTTATTTATTTATTTATTTTTGGCTGTGTTGGGTCTTTGTTGCTGCACGCCGGCTTTCTCTAGTTGCGGCGAGCGGGGGCTACCCTTGCTTGCGGTGCGCGGGCTTCTCATCGCGGTGGCTTCTCTTGTTACGGAGCACGGGTTCTAGGCACGCGGGCTTCAGTAGTTGCGGCAGGCGGGCTCAGTAGTTGTGGCTCATGGGCTGAGTTGCTCCGCGGCCTGTGGGATCTTCCCGGACCAGGGCTCGAACCCTTGTCCCCTGCGTTGACAGGCGGATTCTTAACCACTGGGCCCCCAGGGAAGCCCCCAAATAACTTCTTTTTAAAAGTTTCCTTTGCAGGCAAATGTTGAACAACACTTGTTTCGCTAAACAATAATGATTTTGGCTAACTAATTTGTATCACAGAGGCAGCTTGTTCAAGTACCCCATCGTAAGGTTAAGAGCCACTGGGACATGTGATGATAATGAATAAATTGAAATGATGTGGGAGAGGGGATTGAAGACCAGAAACCAGGCCACTACTATCCAGGATTAAACGTGTCCAGCCCCTTAACCATCTTTGACGGTCTTGAGTTTGTCATGGGTGATGGTTGGAATTTAATCCATTCAGATATTTATTAAGCCTTAATTCTGCACTGAGGATTGAGTATAAGGTCATGAACAGGACAGAGGTTACCCCAGCCTTCATGGAGGATACTGTTCAATATTTAGTGGGTGAAAGTCGCCAACTAGAAAGGAACTTCAGGACAGTGCAGTGAGGACCGTGGTCAGAAAGCACCTATCTAGGACTTGAGGGCTTCGTAGAGAACATCTAGGAGGGTGAACTGCCGAAGCAGGTGGCAAGGCGGGAGGGTTCCAGGCTGAGTCATGAGCCTGTAGGACAGATGAGAGAGAGTGGTGAGAATGAGCATGGTAAGCGAAGGATACCACGTGTGGAGCAGAACAGGGAGGCAGGGACCAGATCTTGAAAAGCTTGTCATGTCAAAAATGGGCATGTTACTCGCAGGACAACGGGAAGCCATTTTTTTTGGATTTATGAAGGGACGTGAGTGGAGATGTAAAATGGTGTGGCCGCAGTGGAAAATGTTTTGATGGTTCCTCGGTAAGTTAAATATGAAATTCTCATATGACCCAGCAATTCTTCTCCTGGGTATGTACCCCAAAGAACTGAACACAGGCGCTCAAACAAGCATGTGCACACAAAGGTTCACAGCAACACTATTTACAGTAGCCCCAAATTGGAAACACCCCAAATGTCCACCAACAGGTGAATGGATAACTGAAGTGTGGTATTATAATGGAATATTATTCCAGTATAAAAAAAGAGTGAAGAACTGATACATGCTACAGTGTGGATGAACCTTGGAAATACTGTGCTAAGTCAAAGAAGCCAGACAAAAGCATATTGTGTGATTCCACTTAACTGAACTACCCAGATGTGGCAACTCCAAAGAGACAGAAAGCGAGTACGTGGTTGCCAGGGGCTTCGGGTTGGGGGGGAATGGGGAGAGGCTGCTCAGGGGGTGCAGAGCTGCCTTTGGGGGTGATGGAGGTGTTCTGGAACTAGAGAGCTGAAGGTGGCACAACATCGTGCATGTACTGGTGTCACTAGCCGTCAGTTTTGTTACGCGTGCATCACCACGGTTTCTTTGAGAGGGCGTGTGGTACCATGCAGTTTGTTTTGGGAAGATCAGTGTGACTGTGAATAGGGGGTGACAAGACTGGAGTTGGGGAGACCAGGTAAGATCTTTTAATTCAGGAGGAAAATGAGAGTGCGGGAGTAGTGAGTGATGGGAGGAAAGCAACAGGCGGTGGTCATACCGGAAAGAAGTCGAGGCATGGTGACGAGCGTCTGGGGATGAGGAAAGGCAGGGGAGGCGAAGATGAAGCCCCAGGTCATCGGGGCAAAAACATCTCAGAAATTATTCTGCTCTTTTCACACTTCTCTCGCTTTTAATAATACACCTGCATGGCTTGCTATTGGAGACAATATAGAGTTTGCATTGTAAATATTTCCCTTTTTTCCATAGCTGTGTTTATCCCAAAGCATGCCAGCTTTCTGCTGATGGAGACAGGGCCTAAGTCCCTCTGGAGAGACAGGCATCAACCAGTTCAAAAAGCTAGACTGCCCTTCAGGCATCTTACCCGTTTCTAAGGCCATGCTGACCCGGATCGAGCTTTTCCGGTTCCACAAGTGGTTAGGATTGTCATTTCTAGTTCAAACGATACATACAGAGAAAACTGTAGTTTATCTGATAAACTCATCACTGAAAGATAAAATTTATCTTGGGGAAACAGTCATTATAACGATAACATCAACCAAAGAGCCCAGCTATTTACTACATGCTAGGGACCATGGCCACTGCTTTACATCTCCGAGTGTGCATGGCCTCTCATCCTCTGCCCCCCACCCCCCCCACCTCCCTGCCCAAGAACCGAGGTCCTCATCTCAAATAATCCCCAGTCAGGGATTATCCGCGGTTCTTGCTTCCTGTCTCTACTTCTCCTCCCTCCGTCCCCTTGATAAGGTGAGAGGAGACCCTGTTCAAACCCGAAGATCCAGTGTCAAGTCCTAACACAGCTGTTGTAAACTCAGGAGAGACAGAGGGCTTCAACGGCCTTCTGAACCAGGAGTCGGCAGACTTGTCTGCAAGGGGCCAGAGAATAGGTCTTTTAGACTTTGCCTTCCATTCGGTCTCTGTCACAACCACTCAACACTGCCATTGAGGCTGAAAGCAGTCAGAGACACTCTGTTCATGAACGGGAGTGGGTGCGTGCCAATAAAACCTTAGTTGCAAAAATCGTACACCTTACTTGACCCGTGGGCTACAGTTTGCCAGCCCTTGTTGTAAACTGAGGGTTTGCGATCACGTTTTCGTTTTACTCACCTATAGTTGGCCTGGGCCTCCCTGCGAGAAATAATCCAGGAGTGATGAGTGGGCTGCCAGGGAAGGGACTGTGGGCTTCAGTTGAAAGCAAAATCTCTGCTTTATGCCCCAGCAGGATCACTGACCATTACTATCCTTTCACCATTAGGTGCTCAGATATTGTTGAGATAATGGCCTAGTTAGAGGCTGCTTGGTTATGTTCCAGTCAGCAATGCCTGGCCCTCCCACCAAGCAAAGCGGGGAAGAGGAAAACCAACCAACTAATTAATTCTTTGGTCCCCAGCAATTATGCAGGCCAGGACTAGTGAATTATTTAAAACTGAAAATTAATTATTCAGTGAGAGTTCCCAAGACGCATCTCTGGCCACACCGTCAGAGAGAAGAAAGCGGGGCATGCTACCACTTTAGAATTCAGATGCAGTAGAGCGAGCGTCTGAACTTGCTGCTGCTGGGTCGGGGAGGAAGGAGCCACGGAGGCTGCGACAGGTGTGAGGTCGGGCACAGTCAGCCCCACAGTGGACCGCGTGCTTCAGAAGAGGGAGGGTGCAGACAGAAAACGCAGAAACGATCTGAACGTGGGCTTCCCTGGTGGCGCGTTGGTTAAGAATCCGCCTGCCAATGCAGGGGAAACGGGTTCGAGCCCTCGTCCGGGAAGATGCCACATGCCGTGGAGCAACTAAGCCCGTGCGCCACAACTACTGAGCCTGTGCTCCACAACTACTGAAGCCCACGCACCTAGAGCCCGTGCTCCGCAACGAAAGAAGCCACCGCAATGAGAAGCCCTCGCACCACAACGAACAGTAGCCCCCGCTCGCTGAATCTAGAGAAAGACCACGCTCAGCAGCAAAGACCCGAAGCAGCCAAAGATTAATTAATTAATTAATTTTTTTAAAAAAGAAAAAACGATCTTAACGCGAATGCCCCTACCCATTAGCAGACCGAGACTGAATAATTGTGTGTTCGGCTTGTGTCTTTCTCTGTAATTGTGGATTCATAGAGAAAATGTGATTTTTAGACAAAGCTACTTGAGGCACTCGCTTCTCTTAATATTGCCGGCTAAGTATTGTTACTTGCCTGATAAGAAGCTGGAAGGCGCAGAACACGCGATCCATTCCAGGCAAACTCGTCACCAGGTGTGTGAATGAACTAATCCAGCAGATCTCACGGAGGATTTCCTAGGAGCCAATATTTTTTCCACCAAATAACTTGTATTTTGAGCTAATTATAGATTCACAGGAGGGTGCAAGAATAATGCAAAGGAGTCTCTTGTTCCCATCACCCTTTTTTCCCCAATGGCAGCATCTTGCATAAAACCATGGCAGGTTATCAAAGCTAGGAAATCGACAAAGCCACAATACGATGAACTAGCCTACAGTCCTTACTCGGATTTCACATTTTTTTGTGCCACTCATGAAATGGGTGTGTCATTGTGTGTAACTGTATGAAGTTGTACCGCTTTTAGATTTGTGTGACACCGCCACTCTCAAGACACAGAACTCTTCCATCGCCACGAGGGAAATCCCCATGTCATCTCTTTACTCTCACATCCCCCTTCTTCCCCAGCCCCTGGCAGCCAACGATCTGGTTTCCATCTCTATACTGTTGTTATATTGAGGAAGTCCTGCAATGCAGTCATAAAATATGTGACCTTTTGAGATTGGCTTTGTACAGTCTGCATAATTCCCTGGAGATTCTTCCAAGTTGTTGTGCGTATCAATAAATAGTATGTCTGCACTGAAGGGCGTCCAGACTGATACCAGTTTTGGGCGCTTACGTATTTGGCGGCTGTGGGCCAGTGTCTGTGTGAACCTCAGTTTTCATTTCTCTGTGATCAATGCCCAGGGGTGACTGCTGCTGTCCGGATTTGCAGAGCGGGATCCAGCAAACATTGAATGATTTTACGTTTGTCCCCCTATTCCAGTTCCAGAGCAAACCATGTGTGTGCACCATGGTTCCTGACGAGATGTACCGTTAGCCCCCAAAGGCATGGAACACCCTGGCTTCAGTGACTGTTATTCAGTCTCTTCTGTTTATGCAAGCAATCTAGATTAGAAATAAGTTTTTCCTATGGGGCGAGGAGGGGCTGAAGACAAAGTTTCTCTGCAAACCGAGCAGGACCCTCTGGGTCCTTCCTGGGACAGACCCCTCCCCCAAATTCATTCACTCTGTAGCTCCTCTCTGAAGTACCTGGATAACAGGGCTTGATGCACATTCCTGAGTTGTATTACAGATGCTAAGCCCCCACCAAATGGAAGAGCTAGCTGCTTGGCTACTAGGCCTACTAGAGCCTAAGGATTGATCGTGTTAACCCACGTGGCACGCCCTGTTACCTCACCATCAGCCAATCCGGGAACTGGGTACAAGCTGATCGCACACCCTGCCACCTGCCTCCCTCACCTGGGCTTTAAAAACGCTTTTCTGAAACCCATTTGGGAATTCGGGCTTTTTGAGCAGTAGCTGCCCTGGACTCCTTGTACGGTGCCTGCAATGAAGGCTGCACATTCCTTCACCACAGCCGCTGGTCAATAGACTGGCTTTACTGTGCGCAGGCGATGGGACCCACGCTTGGTTCCGTAAGAGCTGGTTCAAGATCTGGCTTTAAGAAAGCAAAAGAGGGACTTCCCTGGCAGTCCAGTGGTTAAGACTCCACACTCCCAATGCAGGGGGCACAGGTTCAGTCCCTTGCTGGGGAACTAAGATTCCACAGGCCGTGCAACGCGGCCAAAAAAGAAAAAGAAAGCAAAAGAAAAAGAGTCTCTAAGAGATATCTGTCAAGGGCCGAAGAAGTCTAGAAAACAGTGCAGGCTTTCACGCGGCAGGCTCATGTGAACAAGATCTCCTCCCAGACGTGGATAATGTACCGCAGGGTCCCGTGGGATTCCTTTGCAGCACCTGCTGGAAGTAAGCATCGCTCAAGAAAACCCACATTTGTATGGGGAGCAGTGTTTCCTTGCCAGTTTCTCCACCTTGGACTCGGATCTGAGACTTGAGGCTTGGGAACAGGACATCTGTTAAGACTGGCCCAACGGCCCCCCAACCCCCCCCTCCCCAAGTCACATTTGCTTTGGGTCATTTTGAAACCAGCTCCTCTTTGATGATGAGTAGGTAGAAAAAAAAAGCAGGTACTACCCACAAGGTTAATTTTTCACTACGTCTTGTTTGCATTGTTGGTTTCCATTGCCCACAGTAGAAATGAAGCAGTGATTTTTATGCTCCGGGGGAAAAACAATGTTGAGTAAGAAGGCTAGTTTCAGTGACTTGCTTCTGGCCGGAAGGAGAGAGTGTCCCACGCTCCTGGAGAAGGGGGAAGAGGACCAGCCTCCCCCACCAAAGTCTGGCAAGGGGGCCCTGCTTAGGCAGGGCGCGGCCAGAGCAGCACACCCCAGTCTCCACTTCCCAACCCAGGTGGGCAGAGACTTACTGAGGGCCCTGTTTTCATCGCCATTCAGGCCCAATCTCATTCCTTCCCCAGAAAGCAGAGAGCAAGGACTCCGTGTACCGCTGCCGCCTCGCCGACGGTCCGCTGTGAAATCCAAGTAGCGCGAACACTTTCTCTGAACGTGTAGCTGGGGGGAAAGATGATGCAGTTAGGTAGAGCAGTAGCTGCCGTGAACAAGACGTTTTCTTGAGTTGATGAACTAAGTAGGAGAGAAAAGAGGTCCCTTGGTGTGTCTTCCCCATTTCTGTGTCTATTTTCAGATCCAAACTGTTTCCTGTTAAAATATGCATGCCAACATTTTATTTTTAACAAATGCTAGCCAAAGTACGCATCAGTGTCTTCTCCTCAGTCTCTAAAATTGGGTACGATGGCCTAAATAGCTGGGGAGTAGCAGGAGGAGGAAAGATTCTGAGAAGAATGCAGACAGGAGGAGCTGAGTGGATGGAAAGGAGAATCTCGCTGTCTTGGTGGCGAGGGGCAGACTCCTGGGTCAGCCTCCAAGTGGAGAGGACAGGAGTGAGCGGAGGGCTGGGCGGACTCACTTAGGATGCTCTTAACCCACTGGCTTGGGAAATTTGTTTGCAAGGGTAGCTTTTTTTTTTTTTTTGGCTGCGTTGGGTCTTCGTTGCTGCACACGGGCTTTCTCTAGCTGTGACGAGCCGGGGCTACTCTTCGTTGCAGTGCACGGCCTTCTCATTGTGGTGGCTTCTCTTGTCGCGGAGCACGGGCTCTAGGCGTGCGGGCTTCAGAAGTTGTGGCTCGTGGGCTCTAGAGCGCAGGCTCAGTAGTTGTGGCGCACGGGCTTAGCTGCTCCGTGACATGTGGGATCTTCCCGGACCAGGGCTTGAACCCTTGTCCCCTGCATTGGTAGGTGGATTCTTAACCACTGCGCCACCAGGGAAGCCCAAGGGTAGCATACTTTTGAAACTTGCTCCTTTATGTTGTATGAGGAAAATCACACCATAAAGACTCAAATTCTGGTGACACTTCATTTCATACAAGGAAGCTCAGCTGGCAAGGAATCTCCTTGTACTTGAAAAAAAAAAAAGTATTAAATCAAACTAAAGCTTGCATGTAATTCAGTCAGAACGACTAACTCTCAATGCCCCGCTCCATCTCTCCTCACCCCCATCCCATTCACCCACCCCAAGCAACAACTTTCCATTCCTACCTGTTTCTTCTAGAATTTCTCTCCATATTTCTAAGTACTGATAATATGCACCTGCTGTTATTTCTTGATTTCTTCATTTCAGTCAACTTCTATGATGGTACCTGGGGATTTGGCTGGTTCAACCACCCCAGTTTAACTCCCTCCAGCCCCTCAACTTAGATGTTATGATTTTTGTTTAAATAGTCTTTGTATTGGGCTTCCCTGGTGGCGCAGTGGTTGAGAATCCGCCTGCCAATGCAGGGGACACGGGTTCGAGCCCTGGTCCGGGAAGATCCCACATGCCGCGGAGCAACTGGGCCCGTGAGCCACAAATACTGAGCCTGCGCGTCTGGAGCCTTTGCTCCGCAACAAGAGAGGCCGCGACAGTGAGAGGCCCGCGCACCGCGATGAAGAGTGGCCCCCGCTTACCGCAACTAGAGAAAGCCCTCGCACAGAAACGAAGACCCAACACAGACAAAAATAAATAAATAAATAATTTTTCTTTAAAAAAAGTCTTTGGGGGCTTCCCTGGTGGTGCAGTGGTTGAGAGTCTGCCTGCCGATGCAGGGGACGCGGGTTCGTGCCCCGGTCCGGGAAGATCCCACGTGCCGCGGAGCGGCTGGGCCCGTGAGCCATGGCCGCTGAGCCTGCGCGTCCGGAGCCTGTGCTCCGCAACGGGAGAGGCCACAACAGTGAGAGGCCCGCCTACCGCAAAAAAAAAAAAAAAAAAAAAGTCTTTGTATTACTTTTTTGTAAATGTATTTATTTATTTATTTTTGGCTGCATTCAGTCTTCGTTGCTGCATGTGGGCTTTCGCTAGTTGCGGTGCGCGGGGGCTACTCTTTGTTGCGGTGCGCGGGCTTCTCATTGTGGTGGCTTCTCTTGTTGTGGAGCATGGGCTCTAGGCATGTGGGCTTCAGTAGCTGTGGCACACGGGCTCAGTAGTTGTGGCGCCCGGGCTTAGCTGCTCCGCGGCATGTGGGATCTTCCCGTACCAGGGCTCGAACCCATGTCCCCTGCGTTGGGGACCACTGCACCGTGAGGGAAGTCCCTAGTCTTTGTATTATTATGGCTTCCTATGTTCTCTGCTAATCCAAGTGACAAGCTATGATTACATTTCCTTTCTTGTTGAGCTCTGAATATTTTCTGGAATTAAAACCTGTCGCATGCCATTGCTTAGTTTTCTAGGGATGTATGCCAGTTTTTCCTACGTGCTTTGCACTGTCCACTGATGACTCCCCCAAATGCTCAGACACATTAAGTAACCTAACTGTCCTCGTTTTCCCCATGCAGAGACCGCCCCTTCTCCTGCCTGCTCTGCAACGCACTGATTTGATCTGGAAACCAGCACACGGCTTGTGCTCAAACACCCCACCCTCTCGCCTGCACTGGCTCTCGCCTCCTGGTCTCCTTGTGTTCCCCGTTCTCGGTTTACTACTTCGTGTTTCAGAAACACATTCTCCAGGAGCTTCCAAAGAGAGTGTGCGGGTGAGGTGCGTACCGTTGCTGTCTTTGCAGTAGGCGGAACCTGCTCCCTCGACCCCCTGGTTCTACCTGAGGGAGAGCCCCCTGGTTCTACCTGCATTGGAAACGTCCTCAGAATGTTCTCTGCTTTCCTTCTGCTCCTACTGCCCTAAGGATCCTACTGCCCTTGGACTCTTGTTCAGCCTCATCAGAGATGACTTGTTTTCCTCCGCAGAACCTTTTCACCCCTAGAAATAGAACAGGTGTCCCAAAGTCAGTGGTCTAATAGCTGCAATTTAAAAGGTGAAAAAGAAAGATGTGACGTTAATTTTAAGAATATATTTTATTTATCCAGTATATCAAAAATGTAATGGTTTCAACCTGTAATCAATATAAAAATGATCAATGAGAGGTTTCACCTTGGGGAAGTCTTTGAAATCAGGTGTGTATAGCACACTCACAGCCCACTTGATTCGGACCTGATACGTCCAGTCAGCCCGGTGCTCAAGTATTTGGGTGAATAAGAGGGTCTTTGTGGATACAAAGCTGGCCAGCCTTCCTGGTAGGTGGCCATCTCACAACAGGTCATGTCACTGCCCCAGGGCTTCTCTAGCCTCTGCCCCAGGGCCCGACATCCGAGATGTGTTCTTGGAGTCCTGGAGGATTGTTCAGGTTTGCAACGTTTTCTGTGAAAGAGCCAACAATTCCTGGAAGAAGTGACTCTTCGGGCCTTACTGGGTAACAGGCATAAGGGAAACTGGGTACACGGCCAGCAGAGGGCCAGCCCCTGCCCAGTGGGTCTCAGGTTGGATGGCGGGCAGAAGGGCGGAGGGCAGGAGGAAGGAATACAGGACAGGGCTACTCTCCTTCCCCTTCTCTCTCTGTCTCCCTCTCTCTCTCTCCTCTTCCTCCCCCAGTCCCCATGACAGTCAAGACCCAGAGGTGCCCACCAGGGTGGCAAAAGATTCCGCACTTGTATCTGTCATCTTCAAACTACAGAAGAGAGCAAGCCTCCTGCTTTGCTTGTCAAACGTTTACATCATTTACATAGCGCTTATTCTCAGCCTGCCACTGTTCTAAACCCTTCTGCAAATATGCCCTCATTTAATCCTCATAACAGCCCTGTCCCCATTCTAAGGATGGGAATGCCGAGGCCCAGAGAGGGTCAGTGTATGGTTGAGGTGTGTCCCCAGGCAGTGGCTCCACACTCCAAGCTCTCAGCCACTGCTGGTGGCTCCCCGTCTCCATGGGGTTTCTGCACAGTTAGGCGGAGCGCAGGAAGTGTTTGGGTGTTTCGCCATGAAATGGTCTGCTCTGGAAACAAAGCCTGTGGGCTTTGAACTGAATTTTGCAGAATGGGTTTAAATCCAGAGCCGAGGCGGCGCTCCGAGCGAGTGCTGAGTTCCACGTGCTCCCTGGGGCTTCCATGCTGACCCTTTCCGGTTTCACCGAGTCTGGTCCCCTCATCCACCCTCACTGCCGGAGAGAGCCAGCTAGAGACAGAGGGCATGGCTCACCGGCTAGTCGTACCTTTGAATATGAAACTCCCACTTAAGCACGTTCCAGCCGGGTTAGGCTCCCTACTGTTTCCAACGATGACCGTTTACTCTACCTTTCCTTTCTGCCTTAGTCAACTTTCCGACTTCCAGAGTTTTCAACATGTTGGTGAGCCTCAAATCCCCTGTATGTGTCCTGCTAGGAACCAGCAAGCTCATAATTAATAAGATCTAATAAATTTGGGCTCCAATAATTTGCCTTATGTGATGGTTTTGACAGAAGCTGGGCCAGAGTGAACCTCCACTCTGTGAAGAAAAGGCTGGCTAATCACTGTAATCGAGTAAACATTGCAGAGACTGGATTCATCTGTTTTTCAGATCATGGAGCTATGATGCTTGTTTACGCCTGTATAACAGCCACATGCTATTTCATACATGTAGTAATAATAGCTGGTCTTTTGTTTTCAGGACCATTGTCTAGCTATCACGTCCTTGGGTAATGCAAGCATCCTGCCTTTTATTTTATTTTTTTTTTTTTGGCTGTGTTGTTACATCTGTGTTTGCCCAGTCGTGGTTTCCCCTGAGGCTCTTGCAGTCACACGGACCTGGGAATGTATAATTATGATCTCACCTCTTAAAATCCTACGCGTCTTGCACTCCAACAGTTCAGAGCTATTGGAGCTCTTACTTCAGAAGCAACCCTAGGTGGAGAGACTGCTAAAAGAGAAAAAAGGTTTTCTGAATCAACAAGCAAAACCTTGCTGGAAATTTCCTAAAGATAGCATCGACAGGATACATAAATATTCCAAACTCGGAAGCAGAGACTTGTGAGATAAAGCCTCCAGTTTTGGGAGACAGTGAAGGGTCAGGGATATATATTCTAGTCTGAGAAAAAGAAGTGGAAATTGCAAATCTGTACATGAGCTGTGAGGAGCTCGTATGCTGGTGGCAACGCAATTACCTTTGAATTAATCGTCAGGAAAATGAATGAATACAGGAATGTGGCTTTTGAGGTTTAATATGATTTTTCAGTAATAACTACGTAGGAATAATTAACTAATTCAGGACAAGTGTCTTCAAAAGTCTATTAAAATATAGCTCCGGTAAATTAAATGGTACCATCTGCTCGTGCTTCTCTCTTTAACACAACTAATAAATTGTTTTTCATGCATGTAATAAATATTAGATAACTTGAAATTGGGTTTTCCCTTATTGTGGTGTGATATTTTTAGCATGTGACCTTGGATATTCCAGAAATATTCCTGGGTTCTACCATGGTAATTAGTACTTAATTTCACTGCGATAGTTTTCCCCATGCTCCCGAAAAAGTGCACGCTAATTATGAATCATCCTCATTTGTTCATCAAGGCAAGCCCTCCAAGGACATCCTTAAGATGACAATTTATTAACATAAACCAGGCTATTCTATGTTCTTAAAATAATAAAGCCCTTCAAATATTTTACGTTCGGAACTTACCTGTGAATTTATGGCAACCTCCCAAATAATCAGACTCACTGTCATTTGGTTCCTGACCCATCCTTTCAGAATGAGCACAGGCGCTGCCATCGGGAACCGCAAAGTGCGTGGGATGAACGTCTCCCAGCAAGAGATGGAAGCTCTCATGTCTGTTTGCTCCCTGCCCTGCACCCAGATGGCTGAGACATAACCCGCCTCGGCACCCGGCACACAGCGAGGCCTGGCAAAGGTGGGCAGCAAAGCCTTGGCTGGAAGCCCCTCCCCCCAACCCAGAGGGTAAGTCCCTTGGGGTGGGATCCATCTCCCTCCACTCCTTTCGCTGGAGCATCCCAGCACCTGGGACAGGAGCTGCCCTCAGGGTCAGCTGCGTGGATGTGTAAATACCTGTTTGCAGGATTGGCACCTACATTCTGTACCCCAGTACCTTTGCCCACGAGACTGCTTCTCCCACCCTTCCTCCTGTTCCCCGGCAATGTTAGCATGAAGGTGCTTTCTCAGCAGTGCCAGAGTTGCCCTCCACCTGGGCTGAATTAGAGCTCCCGCCGGCAGTGGGAGGGGGCTGGGAGTGGTCCCCTGGGGCTCGAATTCTGGTGGCCACGGCACTAGACGTTCCTCACAACTTGATTGTGAAGTATTAGTGTACCCATGCTTCAGGTGCAGGAAATAAGGCATCCTGAAGTTTGAGGGACTCGCTGAGAACCCTGACCTCTCAAGTGCCACGTGGGCCTCTGAGCCCCGGTCTCCAGCATCCCTCTGCTTCCGCCGTGAGGCCAGGCCAACAAGCTTGAGTGTTTAGTTCACAGGAGAGGGAGACCCAGGAAGAGTGTGCCAGAGACACCTGTGCAACCACATTCTATACCATCCACAGAAATAGGGGCGGGATGCTATATTCGTTTCCTAGGGCTGCCATAACTGGTACCACAGACCGGGTGACTTGAAACAACAGAAATCGATTCTTCCCCAGCTCTTGAGGCCGGAAGTCTGAAATCAAGGTGTCGTGGCAGAGCTGTGCCCTCTGAGGGCCTTGGGGGAAATCCATTTCCTGCCTTTCTCTTGGCTTCGGGTGCTGCTGGCAATCCTTGGTGTCGCTCGGCTTGGGGACGCGTCCGTCCAATCTCTGTCATCACATGGGCTTCTGCCTGGGTGTCCTCATGTCCTCGTCCCTCCGTGCACGTCTGTCTCTGTGTGTCATCGTCTCTCCTCACAAGGACATCCGTCATACTGCGTCAGTGCCCTCCTTGATCCAGTAGGGCCTCCTGCTAACTAATGATGTCTGCAAAGACCCGATTTCCAGCTAAGAGGACATTCGTGAGAACCAGAGCTTGGAACTGCCACGTGTCTGTTGGCGGGGGGGGAGGCACAATTCAACCCCTAACACGCGAGCTGCGACGCCGCTTGTTTTCTGCTCACCTCGCTGGAGGCGTGCAGCGAGGGGAAGCCACAGCTGGTGGAGAATGTGTTGCTGCTCAAGGCTGGCCCTGCACCTGAAGGCAGCAGCAGTTTTGGGTAGATCCTCACAATGTAAAGGTCACCCGCGGGCTCTGGGGTCTCATGCTGCTAAACGTCTCCCAATGCTCAGGACGGCCTCCACCGCAGAGCATGGCCCCACCCATGACGTCAGTAGGGCTGAGTCTGGCAAACCCTGCCTCCATCCCGGAAGGGATCAAGTGAGGCGTTCAGGCATCTCTCTGTGGGAGATACATGGGGTCCAGCTTGAGGAGCCCTGCCCCAGGCCATGCCCCGCGCTGTGTGAAACGCTCTTCAAATTGTCCAGTTCAGGAAACCCTGTTTCCTACCCAGGTGGACCCTGTCATGCTGATTTTTTTTTCAGTCCATTAGCAAAGGACTAATACAAGAGCAGGCGAGTTTTGAAGATGGAGGGAAAAGGTGTCGGAAGGTTCTGGAATGTGAGAAGCTGCCTGCTTGGACAGAGCAGAGGCAGCAGAGAACACATGGTTTTAAGCTGGGGGGAAGCAGGACATGGTGCTGTCAGCCCCAGGGAGAGGCCAGGCTCCCAGAAGGGAGTGGAGGACAGCTAGGGACTAAGTGTATGCCTCACAGCTTGGCAAGGGAGAGTGGACCACAGTCCTGCGTCAGCCAGCCGCTAGGAGAACGGGTAACCTACAGTCGACTCTGGAGAGCTTGGCGTCTTGGGTTACGTCTCATAAAGAAGTCAGGACCGGGCAAGTCAGAGGCGACGCTTGCTCCATTGAACCGTTTGCAGTTCTGAGCTGTCTGTCTGTTTGATGCATACCCTGCTTCTCTCGGTGGATGTGAAGCTCCTGCAGTATTCTCCTGCTGTCTTTAACTTTCCAACCCCCCTTCTTCTTACATTTTATATTTGCTTAGCTATCTTATTTATTTGCTTCAGATGTTTGGTTGTATGATACTAAATGTCAGCAGAGCGTTCTTACACACCCAGGCTGGCTTCCAACACTGCGTTTTGTTAAGTGATTTGCTTGGAACAAGAAACATTTTTCTATGAAATTAATGTCCTAAAATGGTGGGCTGTCCCAGGCCACACAACAAAAGCCTCCCATAGATACACTCTCCCTGAGGACCTAGCAATAGTCGTATGGGACCTGGTGTTTTCCTGGAGAAATACCTTTGGTGGGTGATCCAACCTGGAATTGCAGATCGACCTGTACCACGATTCCGTATCAGGTGAGATGGACGGCCAGGGAGGAAGGCTCCTTCAGGAAGCAGGCATAGCTCTGTCTCCTAGCATAGGGCTTGCACATCAGCCAGGAGCTGCAGGAATGGGGGGTTTGAATGGTCCAAAACTGGGGCAGGGGGTTCGCATGATGAGTCAGCTTGGGAGACGGAACCCGTAGGAGGAGGACGAGCTTGCGTAGAGCACGAGGAGGAGTGTGGTAGGCAGAATAAAGGCCCCCAAAGATGTTCCTATGCTAATCCTCAATGCCTGTGAATCTGACCTCACGTGGCAAAAGGGAGGTGAATAAATCACAGATCTGGAGATGGGCCGCTTATCCTGGATTATCCGCGCAGGCCCAGTAGATCCCAAGGGTCCTTGTGAGAGGAAGGTGAGAAAGTCAGGGGCAGAAAAGGAGATGTACGGATGCAAGCAGAGGTCAGCCAGGATGTGAAGATGTTACACAACTGGCTTGGAAGACAGAAAGGGGGGCCAGGAGCCTAGGAAAGCAGGCAGCCTCCAGAGCCTGGAAGAGGCAGAAAAACAGAGTCCCCTGAGAGCCTGAAGAAGGACCCGGCCCTGCCAACAGCCCATGCACTGTGAGAACGGAAATGTGTGTTGCTTTAACGCACTTTCAGCTTGTGATAATTAGTTACAGCAGCCATGTGGGGAAGGAACACGGCGGGGGTAGGGGGTGGGGCGGGGGTTAATGACCAGCAATGAGGGAAGTAAAGCATGCAGACGGAGAAGGACTGGAGGCTATTCCTCCCTTCACGCCACCACCTCTGTCCCCTGGCCACTGTGCTGAGGCAGAGAACTCAGGCGGGCGTGGCCTCCGAGGACGGACTGGGCTCACTCCTCCCTCGGGCCTGCCCTGGGAAACCCTGTCTCCCGGTAGCTTTCATCACCAAGGCCCTCATGACCCAACACTGTTCTCATCCCTCATTATTTGTCTTTTAAATGTGATAAGACATACGTAACATACAATTTGCCATTTTAACTATTTTTAACATCAATTCAGTGGCATTAAGGGCATTCACATTGTCGTACAAACATTACCGATACCCATCTTGAGAACTTTCTCTTTTTTGGTAATCGTATAAGTCATCTTTTTCCCCTCGAGGTATAGTTTTAGATCTTTTTTATTTATTTCCTTTTTTTTTTTTAATTTTTAAAAATTCTTTGGCTGCACCACACTGCAGGTAGGATCTTAGTTCCCTGACCAGGGATCAAACCCGCAGCCCCTGCATGGGAAGCGCAGAGTCTTAACCGCTGGACCACCAGGAAGGTCCCAAGGTATAGTTGATGTACAAGATCTCCAGAACTTTTTCATCTTCTCACACTGACCCTCTGTAACAGTAGAACAATACCTCTCCACTACCTCCTCTTCCAGCCCCGCCCTGGTAACCTCACATCTATTTTCTGTCTCTAGGAATCTGCCCATCGTGGATATTTCATATAAGAGGAGTCATACAGTATTTGTCTTTTTGTGTTGTCCACCGTATTTCAGCCAGTGTAATACTTTTAAAGTCCATTTGTGTTGAAGAGCGAATCAGAAGTTCTTTCCTCTTTTTAGGCTGAATAATATTCCATCACATGGATAGGCCCCCTTTTGTTCATCCGCTCATCTACTGATGGACAGCTGGGCTGCTCGTACCCTTCGGCTGTTGTGAATAATACTGCAGTTAACGTTGGTGTACAGTATCTGTTTGGGTTCCTGCTTTCATTTCTTCAGGGTTTATACCTAGAGGTTGAATTATTGGGTCCTATGGTAGCTCCACATTTAACTTTTTTAGGCACCACCAGCTGTTTCCCACAGCAGCTGCACGATTTTACGTTCCCATCAACAGTGTGCTAGGAGGTTCCCATTTCTCCGCATCCTGGCCAACACTTGCTACTTTCTGTTTGTTTTCATTACAGCCATCCTAGTAGTCACGCAGAACACTCATGCTTGATAGAAAAACTCAGTTAAGTACCTAAACTGTCCCTCGGGGAGCAGGGAAACTGGGTGAGGAGGAACCACGAGAAGCCTTCAGGAGCGAAATCTTCAGCACTCAGAAAAGAAAGGAAAGAGGAAGGAAGTTCCTTGAGAGTCCCAAGAGGGTGGCCCCTCATGGGTAAGAGACACACAGGCAGGAATCGTAAGACAGGCACCAGGCGTGCATTACCTTCCGCCTGGCCAGACGTGGGGGCCTGGCCCTAATCCCTTCATCAGCATCTTTTTTTTTCTTTTAATATTTATTTATTTATTTGGTTGCACCGGGTCTTAGTTGCAGCAGGCGGGCTCCTTAGTTGCAGCTCACCAGCTCCTTAGCTGTGGCATGCAAACTCTTAGTTGCGACATGCATGTGGGATCTAGTTCCCCAACCAGGGATCGCACCCGCCGGGCCCCCTGCATTGGGAGCTTGGAGTCTCAACCACTGTGCCACCAGTGAAGTCCGCCTTAGTCAGCATCTCGAACACCCACACAAGGACTCGCAGCTGTGGACCTCTTCTGCTTTATGATGATCCAGCAGAGCAAGAGACCTCAGAGGGAAAGGAGCCATTGTCTGCTCTACCGACATGACTATTCGATGAGCCCTCATCTCCGAGCATCACGGTAGGCCGTAATTTGACCCGCAATACTAGCCCTACGAACCTGATCAATTTGTGGCTGGAGAGTTGGAGAGGGTGGAGGTGTGGGATCGCTAGGCCATCACACACCGCTTAAGACAACTAACTGCTCTTCTGGCAGCACGTTTTCTGAAACGACGTCCAAGAGAAAAAGATGGGTGTATGATACCGCGTGGCGTGTGCGAATCAGACATGTCTGCCAGTTATGTGGACCAGTGAGGACATCTGCCTAGCGGCCTTTTTTCCTTTGTTACCATAATAGACAGAAGCAATTTTATGTCTTTAAGACATACAAATAGCAAAAAATCTATGTGACTTGGGTGTTTTCACAGTTAATTGTGTGCGTGTGTGTGTGTGGTAAAAAACATGACATAAAATTTACCATATTACCCATTTTTAAGTGTAAAGTTCAATGATGTTAAGTATATTCACATTTTTGGGAAACAGATCTTCAGAACTTCTTCATCTTGCAAAACTTAAACAACTCCCCATTTCTACTTTCTGCTTCTGTGAATTTGAGTACTTTCCACACCTCAGAGAAGTGGGATCTTATAGTATTTGCCTTTTTGTGAATGGCTTATGTCAGTTAGCATAATGGCGTCAAGGTTTGGGGGGGTGGTTAATATTTATTTATTTATTTGGCTGCGTTGGGTCTTAGTTGCGGCACACAGGATCTTCGTTGTGGCACACGGGCTTCTCTCTAGTTGTGGCGCTCTAGAGCCCAAGCACCGCAACTGCTGAGCCCGCACACGAGTTTAGTTGCCCCGCGGCATGTGGGATCTTAGTTCCCTGACCAAGGTTCGAACCCGCGTCGCCTGCATTGGAAGGAGGATTCTTAACCACTGGACCACCAGGGAAGTCCCTGGCCTCAAGGTTTATCCATGTTGGAGCATGTGACAGGATTTCCTTCTCTCTTAAGGCTAAATCATGTGATAGGATTTCCTTCTCTTTTAAGGCTGAATCATATTCCATTGTGTATACATATATTGTGTGTATAGACCACATTTTGTTTACCCTTTGATAGGCATTTGGGTTACTTCCACCTCTTGGCTATTGTGAATAATTTTGCTATGAATGTGGGTGTATGAATCTCTCTTCAAGACCGTGCTTTCAGTTCTTTTGAAGATCGATCTATCTATATCTCTGGATGTGGGATTCCTGGATCATCACAGAGTTAGCATCTTTTTGGACTACAAAACAACAAAATTAACAGTGCAAAGACCAGTTGACAAACTATATTTGTACACCAGGGGCGAGCTCATAAGAGGGAAACTTTCTTGCTCCCTTTATGCCTTATTTACAGTTTATTATGAGAGCTTTTTTATTCCACTTGTTATGGAAGAATATATATAGAAACATACAAAAACCTTAAGTGTGCAGTTTAATGAATTTTCTTAAACTGAACACACTTGTGTAACCCACATTCATGTCAAGAAAGAGGACATTACCATACCCGAGAAGCTCCGTTCCCCTCATGACCTCCCCAAGAGTCAACTCTGTTCTGATCGCTCAACCTAAATAAGCATTGTTGATACTCAGAACATCATAGGGGAATAAAGAGAAGAGAGGAGAGGAGAGGAGAAGAGAAGAGAATGGAAGGGAAGAGAAGAGAAGGGAAGGGAAGGGAAGGGAAGGGAGGGGAGGGGAGGGGAGGGGAGGGGAGGAGAGAAAGGAAGGGAGAGAAGGAAGGAAGGAAGGGAGGAAGGAGGGAAGGAAAGAAGGAAGGAAGGAAGGAAGCTGAGTGTGAAGGGCCCTTCCCTTGAGCTGTGTGACTTTAGGCAATTCAGTTAACAGCTAAGCCTCAGCTTTCAACCTCTTACAGTGGCAATTCTCCTAAATGCCCAGCCGTCGACCAGCTCAGCACTGTCATGAGGGCCATAACCAGGTTATCCAATTTTATTACAACTTAGAGAAAGCAACGTTCTGTTGGGGTTTGATGTGATAGAACTTCTGGGTCCATCCCCTCCTCTTTGGGATGGAGATTCTAGAAGAGCACTTGTCAGTCAGTCATGTCCACTCTCAAGTTTATTTGGGATTTGGCAGTGAGAGACAGGAAGGTGAAGGACAGATAGGATCTGAGAGTTCTACTTCCGGTCCGGAGGGAACAACCTCAAGCCAACAGGAAACATGAAGACTGAGTGATTCAATGCCAAGTGAAATGAACGTCAGTTCTGCCACTAGCGATTCTTTATTAGTCCAGGTGGCTCTTAATTTTCATGTCTGTACTTAGCACAACTTCTGAAATCCTCATTGAGAGGTGTGGAATCATTCCCCCACCTTTAGGTGTGTGTGAAATAGGACAGTTCTCATGCAAGGCTATGTAAATCCTGGATTATCTGGGTGGGGCCAATGTAATGACAGGAGTCCTTAAACGTGGAAGGGGAAGGCAGAAAAATTCAAATCAGAGAAGATTTGACTGTGGAAGAATGGTGAGAGAGTTGCAGTGTTGCTGAATTTGCAGACAAAAGCCTTTGACCTCCGGATAGAACTTGGCTCCGGGTTTAGGAAGACACATGGAGCTGAGCCAGTCCTAGCTCAGCAGAGCTCAGCAAGGGCAGAGTTGAAGCACAGCCTGCATGCATTGTGAGCGAGAAATAAAGGATTGCTGCAGTTGCAGCAGACAAAGCTCGTACATGCAGTACACCAGAGGATGCAGTCTGCAGGGACCAGCCTCCAGTGGTCAGTAGTTGCAGCGGGAGGGCTTAGTTGCGCCGCGGCATGTGGGATATTAGTTCCCCGACTGGGGATCGAACTCGAGTCCCCTGCGCTGGAAGGTGGATTCTTAACCACTGGACCACCAGGGAAGTCCCTGGGGGGCTGTTATAGTCTAACCCTTTCTAAGCTCTTCACTTACCTGAATCTCAACCGCAGGCTTCTGGCAGGTCCCCTCTACTCCCCAGAAGAGGCAGGGTCCCTGTCCAGGGACCCCCGACCCACTCTGCAGGGCCTTGTGAAAGCATTCCCTCTCAACTAGTGTGGGGTTGGCGTATGTGCTTCCTTAAGCTTCCCGCTCTTCCGGGCAAGAATCACGACTTCAGCTTTTCCTGAGCACTTAACCAAAGGCACACTTGCAGCCTGCCAAATGCTGATCAAAGGTGAGCTAGTAATAATATCCCAATGGCAAGTTTCTGCAACGTAGCGGTTCTCAAAGTGCGCTTCTCAGACCAGCGTCAGCCTCTGCTGGGAACTTGTTCGAAAGGCAGATTCTTGGGTTTCCCCCAGACCTGCTGAGTCAAAACCCCCAGGACTGGGGCCCAGCCACCTGGGTTTGGTAAGTCCTCCCAGAGGTTCTGCTGCACTTTTAGTTTGAGTATCACTGCTCTGGCCTGATGTTTTGTATTTTTCAGGTCATCGGTCCCTTAATAATTCCCGGTTCTCTTTCCCCCGATTTTTTGGTAGTTATTTTATTTTGGATTTTGAGCTGAAGTTCTCCAAATCATGTAATTCATATTGTGTCTGATCACATTGTTCCTAATTGTTTGAGACGCATATTTCAGTGGAATCATCATAGCTTCGGTTTGTTGAGCAGTGACTGTGTACTAACCGTAGACCTGAATGCAGAAAGCTTCCTCTCAAATCAGCCTCAGAAGAAGAGGTAGCCTTGGCCCCAACCTTCAGAGGCAGAATCCGGAGCAGCGCCCTGTGAATAATGCATGCGCCGCATCCCACAGCCAGCACTGACTCGAAATTCAAAGCCACCGTGTCTCGCTCCAAAATCGGTGCTTGTAACCCCAGACTAAACAGTTTCAGAACCTTAGACTCTGACTTTTAAAGGGCACCAACTGTTTATTGCATCCAGATATTTTGCCACCAGAAGCAGCTTGACATAGGTAAAGTGGAGTGCCACCAGGGGAGGTTGGAGGGCATCAGACGGAAGGTCCCTCCCTTCTCCTGGTGTTGCCTCATCATGAGCTGTGTTCATTCTGAAGCTTATTTGCCGAGCTATTCTTTTGTTCTGGGGATGACCAACGCCTTTTAAAGGTGTAAGGCCAACTGGCCCGAGGCAGGGGAACACAATCAGATTCACAGGTTGCATCAGACCGAAATTCTCCTGACCACCCAGTTCCAGGAACTGACCTGGGGACTTTGAACCCAGCCCAGCCTTCCCGCCTTTCGAGGGGCGGGACCAACAGTCCCCCAGGATACCCGAAAAGACCACCAAATAAGGAATACCCTGCGCCCTCCCAGATTCGCCACACCCCTTTCCCTTCTTCCCCTATAAAATCTTGCCAGACCCTCGCGCGGGTGCGACTTCTCTGGCCCCTTTCTCTCGGACCAGTGAACCTCGCCCGGGAGCGCTCCCTAATGAAGCTCACTTGAAGCTTTCCTCTGTTTCGCGGTGCCGTTTGTTAAGATCCGACCTTACAAAAGGAATAGAGCAGACTATGCCCAAAGCACGTCAAGGTCTTCCTTGTTGGTGTCGCTCTGGCACCCTGTGAAAACCACTTGGCCCTTCCACTCTGCTCCAAACTCCCTGCTCCCTCCAGCTGGTCCTGGAATCAGCTTCCACCACCTCTGCCTTCATACCGCTGTGTCCCCCTCTCACCTGGGACCCCTCCCCAGGGCTTCCAGCTGCCCCGTCCCCTCTGCATCTGGCCTCTGCAGCATTTCGGGCCACACCAACCATCTCTGTGACATTGGATGTGACACCACAATTATATCGGGGGGTCCTTAAGCAACCCCCCAGACAAAGGCTGGCAGTTCCCCCTCCTGCCTCCTGGCCCTCTTGGCCCTGCACTGGAAGGAGGTGTCCCGTGGTGCCTGAGCACCATGAAAACCGAGGGAAAAGGGATTCAATCTCCTGCCGCCATGTTGCTTCCTCCTCTGAGGTTCTCATGTCATGACACAGTCCTTTGGGGCCTTAAAACCTTTCCCTTTTCAGGACTCTCCTAGTAAAGTGGAGAAGTAACGTTATAAAACTTGGTCATATTTTGTTTGGGTTTTTCTATGGCGCTAAAATATACATAACATAAATCTGAATCGTTTTTAAGCGTACAGTTCAGTGGCATTAAGCGCGTGTACAATATTGTGCGTCTATCACTACCATCCACAGCCTGAACTTTTCCATCACCCCCAAGAGACACTCTGTTCCCATTAAACAACATCTCCATCCCTTTGTCCCCCAGCCCCTGGTGACGACGATTCTTTCTGTTTCTATGAACTTGCCTATGCTGGGTACCCCATATAAGTAGAATCATGAGATATTTGCTCTTTTGTGTCTGTGTCATATTATTTTTGGAAAAGGAAGAGAGTGATAGGTGTAGAGGCAGGGAGTGCATAGTGATGAATGGAATTGGTCAACGGCCAGTGACAGAAATTCCTGTCGAAACAGAATAAAGCATAAGTCCTTGTGTGTTCGTTGTCTGCTGCTCCGTAAAAAATTACCACAAGTTCAGTGGCTTTAAGCGCACACATTTTGGGGATTCCCTGGCAGTCCAGTGGTTAGGACTCCACGCTTTCACTGCTGAGGGCGCAGGTTCAATCCCTGGTCACGGAACTAAGATCCTGCAAGCTGAGTGGTGCAGAAAAAAACCAAAAAAACCCACACACATTTCTATGCATCAGGAGTCCAGGCACAGCTTAGCCGGCTCCTCTGCTTGGGGGCTCACAGGGTCTGCAGTCCAGATGTCAGCTGGGCTGCTTTCTCATCTGGAGGTTCAACTGAGGCAGAGTCAGCTCCCAAGCTCCCTCAGGTTGTTAGAAGAATCCATTTCCTTGCAACTGCAGGATGTAGGGCCCTCGCTTCTTGCTGGCGGCCCTTGATTCCTTGCCACACAGCAGCTGACTTCCTCAATCCTGCAAGGTGGTCTCTAGAGCTTCTAGCTACAACTTAATCAGAGGAGTGACCGCCACCCTACATGCCATATTCTCTCGGTTAGAACCGAATAACAATTCCTGCCCACACTCCAGGGGATGGGACCCCCACAAAGGCATGAACACCAGGGGGCAGGACTCAAGGGGGCTGCCTAGGGTCTGTGCAACACGCCTTCAGGGTGGGAGAACTGAGGGGAGAAATGTTCATAGAAAGCCAGCCAGGGGGACGTTTTGCTCCTTCTTGAGTTTACATGAGGTTGCCCCGAATTTGGCCAGCAGACCTCAAAGATAGGTAGTCAGACCTTTCACCCCGAAAACATGGGGCAGCCGGTCTTTTCTAAGAGCTTACAATTAAGACTGGAATTAAAAACACAATCAAGGGAAAGATTACTTTTAAGTATTACTTAGTCATCTTCCTCCACCTGCAAGTTGCAGCCTCAGAATAACTTGGAGGAAAAAAATCCCTGGTTATTTACATTTGCTCTCTATTTTTAACCGCCTTTCTGTTTTAAACATTTAATATCTTCCAAACCCCTATTGGAAGCCACTGAACCTGTAGCAAGATATCCTATTTATTTTTGTAGCTATTTTCATCTGCTTAGAGAACTTTTTGTTTTCATCTGAGCTCTTAGGGGAGGTGAAGCAGGTCAGCATGTCTGGCCCATTTGTCAACTGGCTATGCTGCCTTCTTAATAAAACGGTGCTAAATTCAGAGCTACTTATCACGTGTCTCTTTTTATGTGGCTCAGTTTTTCCATTACTTGAAGTTCCCAAATGCTAATAAACCCTAATGTGCTATATTTGGTGGAATGAATGCATTATGCTTTTCAGAGTTGATGTTTTTACATAAATAGAACATGTTCTGCAAGAGAGAGGGAAAAACCACCCTCGTAGGGCATACATCCATTTGATTTTTTCTTCCCCCTGTTGATCTGGAGCTGTTTAATCAGAGAAGGAGGGAGGGGGAAAAAGATAAACAAGGCAGAGGGAAAAATACACCTACAGATTCGGCCCACCTCTTCTGCCTTCTGTCTTTGGGCTGCAGGTTCCTTTTGTATCCGTTGATTTCACAATCACTAATCATACACTCTCAAATGGATCTAATGTAAAACATGTGTCTGGAAGACAGAAAAATGACTCTCCAAGACTCCGTAAGACAATACCTTTGTTGTTGTTCCAGCTGTAGTTAGAATAAACATTTTGCTATGGAGTCACTCGAAACTCATTAAAATCCCAACGATAAAAATCACCTCCAGTGAGAGAAATCAGAAGCGTTAGCAAACTTCCGTGGGAGTTATCAACTCTGAGTGGAATGAGGGCCCCTTGTAGACAGGAGCCGCGTCTCCATGTGGCTGCTGGTTGCTCAGGTGTACCCATAGGTAAGACACATGATGTTTTGCAAGTTATACTCAGAGGTTAAAGACAAAAATCCAACCTAACCTAAGGCTGGTGCAGTAGACACTGCAACAGAATGTGAAACCAGTGACTAAAAATCAACAAACATCATTCAGACCCACCATCGGGAATATTGTTTTACTCCCCTCCGCCTCCCCCTCGCCCTCACCGCACTCCACCTTCCTCTTCCTTCCTCTCCCCTCCAAATCTGTCTTTGTTGCGTGATACTGTATTCTTTTTCAACCAGCTTCTGGCACAAAGATGGAGCATTTTAAGAGTTTAATGTCAGATTACTCACATTTCCCTCTTGAATGTTTTCTAATTCCATCCTTCCAAGGAGAGGAAGAAATACAAAATGTATCTCTCTACCTTGATCTTGCCCTGCAGGCTGTTGCTGTCACCGTCTCTGACCGGTGTTTCTGGGAACAGTCAAACCAGTAGGTCAATGTAACTTGTAGTACGCAGCAAACAAAACCTGGCATTGCTTATCCTTTACCTGTTGAGCTATGCTGTTGTCATTTACGGCTTCTATTAAGGAAAGTATGCTTCTTTGCCTCAAGAAGCTCCAGCAGCAGCCAGTATCTGGACTTCATCCTGGGCGGCCGAGGGGCCAGTTCTCCTGGATTCTCAACCATGCACATGAATATGCGTCCTTGCGGCGGGTCTTCCTGCACGTGCGTTTCTCTGAAATTAAAGTGCAGCCACAAATCCAAGGAAGAGGCTTTTGTGTTTTTGCAGTCTAGTGGGAAAATAACTTTCGGCTCCTTTTTCCAATTTTAAATTAATTTTATTTTGAAAAAAAAGGTTAATATTTTAGGAACTTCCCTGGTACATTTTTTCTTTTTTTTGGCCAACATGAAATTCATATAACATGAAATTAGCCCTTTAAAGCAGACAATTCAGTGGCATGGATAGTATATTCACAGCCTTCAAACTCACTCCTCGTTCCAGTCTGCCTTTGCTCTGGTCCCGCCCTGAATCTGCTTTGTGTCTCTAATGATACACCTGTCCGGGGTGTTTCATGGAAATGAAATTCTGTCATGTGTGGCCTTTCCTCTCTGGCTTCTTTCACTCAGCATACTTCTGAGATTCCTCTGCATTGTAGCATGTGTCAGTAATTCATTAAATTCATTTTTTTTTAAACCCCACATTTGTTTATTTATTTATTTTTGGCTGTGTTGGGTCTTCGCTTCTGTGTGACGGCTTTCTCTAGTTGTGGCAAGTGGGGGCCACTCTTCATCGCGGTGCGCAGGCCTCTCACTATCGCGGCCTCTCTTGTTGCGGAGCACAAGCTCCAGACGTGGAGGCTCAATATTTGTGGCTCACGGACCTAGTTGCTCCACAGCATGTGGGATCTTCCCAGACCAGGGCTCGAACCCGTGTCCCCTGCATTAGCAGGCAGATTCTCAACCACTGTGCCACCAGGGAAGCCCCTAAATTCATTTTTAAATGAAAATAATTTTAGATGAAAAAAATAATTTTGAACGCACTTTAGGTGTTCGTTTATTGAGCACCTGCTGCGTGCGAGGCAGTAGACTGTAGTTAGCATGATGTAAACGTTGACCTTCTCCCCGAAATAAGCCTGCCCTGGTCACTGGAGCACCCCACCCCCATGCCACAGTCTCTGACATAAAACTATGCCAGGTGGGTTCCCAAATTAGCCAGATCCTGTGACTGAAAGCCTTTCATCTTTGGAGAGATTTATTCTCCTTCCCCTCCCACCTTTCTTTAGAGCAACGTCCATTTCCCCTGAAAGCACAGACTCATTTTAGAATTGTCATTAAAAAAAAAAAAAAAAAAAAAGATATAGCATGCAAACAGTAAAAAAAGGGGGAAAAAAGAATTGTCCTTTTAATTCATAGTGTGTCCATAAACAGGATGCAGAGGCCTGTGACTATCACAAAGAAGAGCCAGCCCTCAGGAGCGCTGCACGCTGGCAGGGGAGAAAGGACACCAAGGCAAGATGGAGACAGCAGCGTGAGCGCTGGCCCGCAACCTGGTTTGTCCAGGTCGGGGAGGGGGAGGGAAGCGGGGAGGGGGTGGCCTGCGAGGTAAAGGCCCCTCGAGGCCCTCTGATGTGAAATGGGCTTTGAAGGAACAATCAGACTCTGTTGGAGGTGGGGGGGGGACATGGAGAGGGCAGGGTGAGGGCCTTGTGGCCAAAGGGGAGACTTGAGTCAAGACTTCGCTGCAGGAATAGGAGACAAGGCACAAATAAGCCATCTTGTTCAGAGTCAAGACTTATTTGGAAGTGAGCACGTGGTAGATGTCAAAACTGGCCCGCAAGAAAGAGAAGCAAAGGGGCAGTAACCCCCTCTCCCTTCGCTTCCTCCAACCTCCCCACGGCCACCGTCTGATTCCCCGGCTGCTCCAGCTCAGGTGCGAATGACTACGACCATGAGGTCTTCCTGCACCCAAGGGCCGCAAGTTCTGCAGGTGCCTCTATGATGCCAGATGAATTTCCCATCATGCCTCTCTTTCCATCCTTATGGCTCTCTCGACAAGTCTTGTGTGTGGAGACTTTGCTCTGCATATCTGACTGCGCTCCTCTCTCCCCTCCTCCCCGTGGCAACCTCCTCTGCACTCTTCCAGACCCATCTCTCCACCCCCCAGCCAGAGCGGCTTCCTCCTTTATATCGTCACCAAGTGTATCATACTCTTAGAATAACTGTTCAATCAAAAAAGACAGACTTTCTCTGTCCGGGTACACCTTGGGCATTGCCGATGATGCTGGGGCCTCACGGACGTTCCAACTTAGCTGGAAAAGAAAAACCATAAAGGGAAACCCTCCGTCGGGATCCAAGGCCCATACTGCAAGGTACCCCCGACTGGTAGAGCCCTTACGTGCTCCAGATATTCAGAGGAGATAGAAAGAGCTGAGTGCAATTTGCAAAGCAGTCAGGGGGTGATGTCGGTAGAGAAGCGCAGGATGGTCACGACAGAACAATCGAGAACAAAGACGCGCTGCAATGCAAGCTGGGGTAGACTGTGGGCACGGGCAACGCGCACACGCTCGGAAGAGTCCAGCGTGGGTGATGAGGTCCTGGGCGGGGCGTGAAATGAAGGGGCAGGTGGTAGACAGGCAGCAAGGGCAGGAGGAGCTGGAATGGACAGCCGGATTCCATTGCCTGGGGGTCTGTGGGGAGCGAGTAGTTGCAGATGGTTTCAAGGGTGGAGTTTGTATAACTGGGAGGAAATTGGAAATTCAGAAATGGGGACAGCGTTTCCTTGATGGGCGAAAGGCATGCTTGTGCCAGACCGTTACTGGGAGTGGATGGGTACAGCCCGAAGACCCTCAGGCCGAGTCACCCTCCTTCGGGGCTGGGAAAGGTGACAGTGATTTGTCACACACAGGCATTATGGCCGCTGCTTGGCACGAAGCGTGACACCTGTCACATTTGTTTTTGGAATGCTTAGGCCTTGGGAGCTCCCAGAGATTGAACAGCGTGCATCACAGCACACCGCAGATGTTCCTGTTTCTATGAACAGCTAAATAATGCATGAGCCTCAACCAGACCATTTCTCACGGTGGAAACGGTGTCCTACTTCTAGCTCTTGTTTCACTAGTCCGGCCAAGTGAAAAACGTGTCCAGAGACCTGCTGGCCCCCACCCCCCAAACAGGATGTCCTCCTCTGGCCATGGCGCTGTGGTCAGAGACCCGTGCCCTGAAATCCACGGCCCTGCCCGCCCTCTCCAGCGCAAGGACCAGAAAGGATCTCTGCACTGTTCTTATTCTTGGGGATGGGTGGGGCGTGGCTAATTACTGGTAGACAGTGAGCATAAACCAGACCTTCCCAGAAAACCAGCCTCCAAATTAAACCTGGTTAAAGGTGTGGGAAACGCAGACAGAAAGGTTCCATGTCAGGTAACAGGTTTAGGCTGCTTTGAGTTTTTTCAGGCCAGCACTGAAATCTACATTGTCTAATTTGCCAGCCTCAAGATTTTGGTGAACATAGTTTCCTCAATTACCTGAAATGGTGGAATGTTATGAAGTCACAAGAGACATGCTTTTTCATTTCATTTTAATATTTCTGCATTTCATTGAATGAAATTATAAGTAGCACAATTTCAAAAAGAAAGGAACAGAGAATTCCAAGTTTTTAGAATGCCCAGTAGGCAAAGTCTGAATTAAGAGATGAGATGGGGCTTCCCTGGTGGCGCAGTGGCTGAGAGTCCGCCTGCCGATGCAGGGGACGCGGGTTCGTGCCCCGGTCCAGGAAGATCCCACATGCCGCGGAGCGCCTGGGCCCGTGAGCCATGGCCGCTGAGCCTGCGCGTCCGCTCCGCAACGGGAGAGGCCACAGCAGTGAGAGGCCCGCATACCGCAAAAAAAAAAAAGAAATGAGGTGAATTCTTATGAGATAATGAACCTTCACACGCACGCACACAATCACTCATTTCTACCATGTATCACCCACGACTTTAAGTTTGTCTCCTACTAGAGTAGAAGCTTCTGGAAGGTAGGACTGTGTCTTAGTGCTTCATTTTTCCCCCATGGATCCATAAAATGCACTCAAGGTTTGTTTGAAGAGAATTATATTTATGTTACTAAAATGGTGTTTGTTTCAGTTTGTGTATTTTTTCTAGAGGACCCATTGAATTGCTATTTTAGGAACAGTTCATTGCTTAAGAATTCACAATCGTATTAAGTAATTAAGTAAATTCCTCAATTACTTAATTCCTAGGAATTAAGTAATTCCTAAAAACATGCAGATTCAGTAAGAAGTAATAACTAATGCAACTTGAAAGGAAAGTTAGGTTGTGCTTTTCATACAACTTACAGTTTTCAATGTTTTGAGTACAAATGTATCCTGACAGATTTCTTACCTGCTTTTTAAATTAATTTATCCAATTGTTGTTTCCTTTCTGAAGTATTTTATATACTTTATATCCAAATGCGTGCCTGTCATTTTTATGCAACCTGTGAAATTTGCACATAGGTTCTGGCAAAGGTTTTTTTTTCAAGCCAACTGAACTGACAGTTAAAAGAATCTAAAGTGTTTAAACCCAAATGATTTTTTTTTTGAGGTTGTAACAGAAAGATCTCCTGAAGGAGAAAAAACCCTTATCTTGTCCACCTGTATAGACTCTGACACAAATACATAATTTAGAGGAGATAAGTGGAAATGAGCACATGCATATTTTTGAGCTAAATTAATTTTAACCGTAATAGCTGATGCAACTTTTGCAGCCGCCCGGTGATGAAAGTAGCCACGTGTTATTACTGCTGTTACTGTTACTGTCCCCTCCCTACTTACAAGGGAAAACCTTGGCACTGGGGGGGGGGGCACTGCAAGCCTTGCGCCATCACCTGGCTGCCTATCCACCAGCAGGTATCCAGCCTCCAGTCCCCGCGGTCTGGTATAAAATATGGAACCTGGACCCTTCATAAGCCAAACGAAGCTTTATGGAGTGTGCTTAAGTAGAAACTAGTTCATGAGAACTCACTTCAGAATGAAGCGCTTGGAATCGACGTGGCCTAAACTAAACATCACCTTTGCGGGCAGAGGAATCTTGCTGTGGTTTGTGGGGTGGGAAGTGGGTGGTGTTGGAGGCCAGGACCTGCCTGGCGGAGGGCTCCCGGATCACAGAGCGTACTGCATCCCGCTAATTGTATAATATATGTACGATGTATACTATGTATACGTAGACGTATGCATACGTGGATGTATATACACACCAGCTGTGTAACCCCAGTGAGGCACACACTCCCGCCTGACCTGGCCGAGGCGGTCGACCGGGGCCCTGCCCTGGAAGTCCTTCACACCCTTCTTCCTCTTTCTGTCCAAATCCTGTCTTCCGTGAAAGGGTGAGAGGTGGCATGAGACAGACAGATGTCACCTGGGTCTTTTCACTTTAACATCCCCTTGCCACCTCTTGTTTCTAATCCTCAGCGTCTGCTTTTGAACCAGGGATCTCTGCTCCCCTGAGCTCAGTGTTTTTCTGGGGCTGGGGGCCCAGTGTGTGCTTGGCTGGCACCCCTCCCCAGCCCTCCTCCGCTGGGCCCCCAGCAAGATGGCAGACAATGGGGAGGTGTGCGATGCAGGTGGTCCCCGGGCTGTCCTCCGGCTCTCCCCACACACCTGGCTGTCTGCACACCTAGGGCATCCACGGAGGGGAGGGGCTGAAGGACAGGTGGGTGGCACTGGGGCCCAGACAGCGCATCCCCTCCTTCCGAGTGTGCCCCCCTCAGCCCCGGCCCGGGCCCTGAATTCCCTGCTGGCCGCCCTCATGCTACCGGAGCCCCACCCCATGGCTGCCTCACTGCTCTCAGCCTGGAACTCTTTCTGGAGTCTTTGCTGCCCTTCCTTGTGAAATACATTTCCTCCTCCGGCTTCTTGGACAAAGTAACTGAATAACCTCCTTCCGATGACATGGCGATGTCTGAGCAGCGCCAGCTCTCAGCACTGCCAAGAACCCACTTTGGAATGAGGTCATCAAAGCACGCTGGGTTTGCTCTGAGGGAATGGAGGGGGTCGTGAGGAAAACCGGAGTTGATTTTGAGGTCCCCCACACTGCGCGTGGGGTGGCCTTGTGGGAGCGAGGAAGATTCCCAGGACACAGTGCTACTGGCCAGTCATCCTATGGGAACAGGATCCTAGTCTGAAGAAGGATCGGACACCCCCCCACCCTGATTCTGCAGAGGCCGTCTATTCTCATAGGTCCCCTCCACGACAGATGTCACATGTCAGCATGGCAGACTCAGCCTCGTTCCAGAAAAGCGACTCGGAGAAGCCAGATCTTATCACGGCTTTTACTAAGCGGGTGGCCCGTGGGCAGTTTGGCCATTCCGGCAGTCAATTTGCACGTAATTTGGGGGGGTGTTCATTTGACTTCCAAACAATGACACACCACACGTGAGAGGCCAGATGGAGTCTAAGAGACGCCTACACCTCCAAGCGTGCTGCAGTCTGTGTGCAGCGAGCCCCAGAGCCCCGACGTGGTCTTGACGTCGTTGCCAGCTTCTGGGGGTTTTTGTCGGAAAGACAGCCGCCCCCCTCCGTGGGTCACTCTTGCTGAGATGCAGTTGGACTAAGATGTACCAGGAAGTTAGACCTCCGAGGCCCACCCACAGCCTCACGCACACGCACGCACACACACACACGCGCACGCACACACACACACGCACACACACACACACACACACACACCCCACCCACCCAGCCGGGGCTGCCCATAGAAGAAAAGTGAAAAACACCAGATAAACCCACTAGCAGCCAGTGCAACTGGGAGAACTGACAGGTCCAGCTCCAAGGCGGAGGAGAACCACAGAGGCCCCTGGAGGGTTGCTCAACTCAGCTGGAGGAGTGGCCATCACGCATCTGCTCTGGGCAGCTCTGTCTCGTGAGAAGGTCAAATACATATATATACACACACATATATTTTTTTAATACGTATTTTATGTATCTATATATGTGACAGAATGGCCATTGGAATCCACAAAGCAAAGAGAGAGTTTCCCCGGTGGACAAGGAGATAGGGAGCCTGGGTAACACAGCAAAGAAGGTCCCATGACCAGCACGTGTCCAGGGCAATGGCTGAGTGGGGCGATGGTGCCCCAGGGGGTGTCGGGCAAGGCCTGGAAGACAGTTTGGATCATTACAACTGGATGGAGGGGGATGGCCTACTGTCATCTAGGGAGTAGAGACCAGGGGTGCGATTAGACACCCTGCAATGCTTGGGGTGGCTCTCTACACCAAAGGGTGATCGGGCCCCAGATGTCAGCCGTGCCGGGATAAGAAGCCCCGCTTCTTTGACAGCCCAAGTCAAAGCTGTGTCTTACTCATTTTTAAACGCTGTTTCTAGACTAGGGGTTTCCAACTAGAGCAATTTCGTCCCCCACTGCCTAGGGACACTTGTCAATGAACAAAGACAGTGTGCAGGGAGGGGTGCTACTGACATCAGGTAGGTGGAGACCAGGGATGCTGCCCAAGACCCTGCAATGCACAGGGCACTTCCCTGATGAGGCGTGAGCAGGCCCCAAGTGATAACAGAGTGCCGAGATGGAGGAACCCAGGTCCCTGCTGCTCAGAGTGAGGGCCGTGCACCTGCAGCACCAGCGCCATCTGGAAGCTGGTGAGAAATGCAGAGGCTCGGGCCCCAGCCCGGCCCAGTGGAGCCCAAATCCGCAGTTTGACAAGGTGTCCCAGGTGACCTGAGTGCTCAGGGGCGTTCAGGCGGCTCTGATCTAGGGGCCCGTATGCAGAGGTTGTAGGCGCTACTGAAAGGGACCAGGTGTCCTCTAATTTCTTTCTTTTAAAAAATTTTTTTTCCACTTAAAGCATTTGGCGTTCTTTTCTTAATTAATTAATTAATTTTTAATTTTTGGCTGCGTTGGGTCTTCGTTGCTGCGCGTGGGCTTTCTCTAGTTGCGGCGCGCGGGAGCTACTCTTCGTTGCGGTGCGCGGGCTTCTCAGCGCGGGGACTTCTCTTGGTTGCAGAGCCCTGGCTCTAGGCGCGTGGGCTTCAGTAGTTCGGACGCACGGGCGTAGTTGCTCCGCAGCACGTGGGATCTTCCCACACCAGGGCTCAAACCCATGTCCCCTTCATTGGCAGGCGGATTTTTTTTTCTTTCTTTCTTTTTTTAAAAAAATAATTATTTATTTATTTTAATTTTTGGCTGCATTGGGTCTTCGTTCCTGTGCGCAGGCTTTCTCTAGTTGCGGCGAGTGGGGGCTACTCTTTGCTCCGGTGCGCGTGCTTCTCATTGTGGTGGCTTCTTTTGTTGCGGAGCACGGGCTCTAGGCACGCAGGCTCAGTAGTTGTGGCGCACGGGCTCTAGGCACGCAGGCTCAGTAGTTGTGGCGCACGGGCTCTAGGCATGCGGGCTCAGTAGTTGTGGCTCGCTGGCTCTATAGTGCAGGCTCAGTAGTTGTGGCGCACGGGCTTAGTTGCTCTGCGGCATGTGGGACCTTCCCGGGCCAGAGTTCGAACCCATGTCCCCTGCATTGGCAGGTAGATTCTTAAGCACTGCGCCACCAGAGAAGTCCAGTCATCCATGACTTATTGTCATGGATCCTAGGGGGGCTGGGGGTAATAAGTCTTTGTCCAAAAACACAGTAAGGGCAAGTCGTGAAAAGAAAACCTCTATATTCTCCTCCAATCCTTTATACGTGATGCCACTTTTAACTCCCTTCCTCTTTGTACCCTTGGGTTTTCTGTTTGTTTGTAACAACTTTATTGAGCTATCATTCACGTACCATTCAATTCATCCTTTCAAAGTGTGCAATTCAGTGGTTTTTCATATACTCATAGGGTCGTGCCATCGCTCTCTAGTCCCAGAACATTTTCCTCCAGGGAAAGAATCACTATGCTTGTATACCTGAAGCTAGCACAACATTGTAAATCAACTGTACTCCAATTAAAAAGAAAAAGAGAAAAGAACCTCTGTGCCCCTTAGCAGTCACCCCATGCCCCCCAGTCCCCCAGCCCCCGGCAACCACTCATCTGCTAATCTGCTTTCTGTCTCTACGGATTTGCCTAATTTGGGACATTCCATATGTTGCAAGCTGGATTGCGTCCCTCAAAAATTCACGCGTTGAAATCTTAATCCCTAGTATCTCAGAACGTAACCAGATTTGGAGATTAGGTCTCTAAAGAGGGGATGAGGGTACAATGAGGTCACTAGGGTGGGCCCTGACCCCATAGGACTGGTGTCCTCCATAAGAAGAGGCCATCAGGACACAGACACACACAGAGGGAAGACCACGTGAGGACACAGGGAGGAGACGGCCGTCTACACGCCCAGGAGAGAGGCCTCACCTCAGGAGGAACCAGCCCTGCCCACACCTGGATCTCAGACTGCAGCCTCCAGGACCGGGGGACAGTAGATGTCTGCAGTTGGAGGAGCCCGGTCTGTGGTGCTGTATTATGGCAGCCCCCGCAGATTGATACACCATATAAATGGAATCACACAGCGTGGGATTTCCTGGTCTGGCCTTCCCTTGATTTCACACTGGTTGAAACCCCTAACTCACCCTCCTCCTGTTTGCCCCTCCCTCGGGGTCTCATCAACTTTCTTCTTTGGAAAACCTCTAGTTCCCGGCCACTGTTGCCAACTAGGCCCAGTGATCATTCATATCCTGGGGCGGCTGCAGGAAAACCCTGAAATATTGCTGAGGCAGAACCAAGATGATAATTTGATCTTTTAAGATGTAAGGTTGTATGAGATCTGAACCTAGTGGCTCAGAAATACGTTACAGCATTTGAAAAGTCATTTCCCCAGCGCTTCCGCTTTTCAGCTTTGAGGATTATTTCTAGTTCTCTTTATAAATGACTTAGTGTTTTCATCCACAATATTTTGGATTATTTTCAAGGCATAGCGTAAACATTTTCATGCAATTTACTGTAGCAAATAAAAAAGATATTCTGCTTTGTGATTCTATGTGTATATGTCTGATAAATTCAACGCAGTTCTTCAATCTGGATGTAGCAGTTGCGGTTCAGCCAGAGAAACAGAACCGGTAGAAGACACATGCTAGGAGATTTGCTGCCAAGATTGGCTAAGCCATTGTGTGGGAGGGGTAGGCAGGGCTGACATCTGTAGGGACTGCAGTTAGGAAGGGCGGGCTGGAATGTTTTTTGGGAACTGACGGAAACTGCCGTCCCCAAAAGAAACTTCTTCTTTTTCATAGAAACCTCAGCCCAGCGCAGCTGGCCTTTTACCTGACCGCGAGAGACCCACCCAGATGATCCGGCGTAATCTCCCCCGTTCAGAGTCAACTGAGGGTGGGCCTGAATCCCATTTACAAAATACCTCCACGGCAATACCTAGGATAGTGTTAGCAGTGGGTTAAATTGTGTCCCATCCAAAAAAGATTATGTTGAAATCCCAACCCCTGGTACCTGTGAAAGTGATCTTCTCTGGACATAGGGTCTTTGCAGTGAGAATCAAGTTAAGATGAGGTCATGATGGATTAAGGTAGGTCCTAAATACAGGTTCTTGGGGTAGGTCCTAAATCCAGGGGAGTTTAGACACACGCACGCACACACACACACACACACACGCACACACGCACACACGCACACGCACACGCACACACACACGCACACACACACGCACACGCACACGCACACACACACGCACACACACACGCAGACGCACACGCACACACACACGCACACGCACACACACACGCACACACACACGCAGACACACACGCACGCACACACGCACACGCACACACACACACACACACGCACACACACGCAGCCATGTGAAGATGGGAGGCAGAGACTGGAATGACGCAGCTCCAAGCTAACGAACACTAAGGATTGTCAGATTCCACCAATAACCGGAACAGACGAGGGAGCGTTCTCCCCTAGAGCCTTCCACGGGAACATGTTCCTCTCAATACCTTGATTTTGGACTTCTGGCCTCCAGGACTCTGAAAAAGTAAATTTGTATCGTTTGAAGCCACCCAGTATATGGTACTTTGTCACAGCAGCCCTAGGAAATAGACACAGTGTCTGAATAACTGCCAACAGTGTGATGTGTGAAGTCGAGACAACAAGAGACCATGACACCTGCCTTCCCTTCTCATCCCTCTGTCCTAACCTTCCGCTCCTCCATGGAGCTCTTATCCTAGTTGCTAGAAAAGCCAACGAAAACAAATAAACGTCAACATGTTGGCTCATGAAAGACAGATTGATTGGGGGCGGGGGTCCCACATCCTGACAGAGCCCTTAGTGCACTGAGGGGGCCTGGGGTAGTGGGAAGAGGAACGGTTGGCCAAAGAAACAGTGGGTACAGGGGCAGAAGCAAGCTGGGAAAATTTAGGGAACAGCACAGGCTGGGGTGGAGGCAGGGCAGGAACCAAGTAGGTGCAGGGAAAGTGGGAGAAGTAGAGTCTCCTGCCTCGTATTAATTTTCACTTGTCTTTAAACATACATGAAGTACACGCATGTATATATGCTCTGTCTGCGTGGCTTGAAATTTTTATATAAAATATTTTTCTTGTCTCTTCCCCAGAGGCCAGTACTATCCTCAAGTCCTTTCATTTTCCGTTTCTGCAAAATGGGATTGTGTCTGTGTGTGCAATTAGAAGTGTTTTTTTTATATATATATATTTTGTGTGTGTGTGTGTGTGTGTGGTACACGGGCCTCTCACTGTTGTGGCCTCTCCCGTTGCGGAGCACAGGCTCCGGACGCGCAGGCTCAGCGGCCATGGCTCACGGGCCCAGCCGCTCCGCGGCATGTGGGATCTTCCCGGACCGGGGCACGAACCCGCGTCCCCTGCATCGGCAGGCGGCGGACTCTCAACCACTGCGCCACCAGGGAAGCCCAGAAGTGTTTTATATTTAAAAATAGCCATCTGTCAAGTCAACTGAAATAGAGCATTCTGATTTGTTGAAGCAAACTTTAACAATTTTAGAGTAGTTGTAGAGTGACACAGAGTTAAGGCTGAGAGCTCCGTCTACCCGCTCACCCAGGTTCCCCATAGTCAGGCTTTTTTCACAACTAACAAGTCAACCTTGGTCCAATACTATGAACTAGAGTCCAGACTATATTTGGATTTTCCTCAATCTTTCCACTAACGTTCTTTTCTGTCCCAGGACAGAGTTTAGTTGTCTCCTTAGGTGCCTCTGGGATGTGACAGGGTCTCCATCCTTCCTTGTTTTTGACGACCTTGACAGTTTTGAGGAATGCTGGTCACGTATCTTATAGAATGTCCTTCAGTTTGGGTTTGTCTCCTGTTTTTCTCATGATTAGACCGGGCTTATGGGGTTTTGGACACGCTCAAGTTTTTATTTACGTTTCTTTGCCTATAATGTTTCAACAGACATTAATATATCTTAAAACAAGAATCATATTTAAGCTAGAAATCATGTATTTAGTAGTTGTGATCATTCGTTTAGAATCATTTATTTAGTGGCCATCATGTCTTTGTCCTCTTTCCATAAAAACACGGAAAGCTAGGAGACCACTTCTGTGCTCTCAGCCGCGGCTCAGACAGTGCCTTGGAAACGGACTGACTGCTCAGGTCAGCCCCACACCCGAGCGACTAGACGGCAGTGTACCACTGTCGGCTTCTGTGACTGGGGAGGGTTTGATCCAAAACAGTTATTTCTAGAAATGTGATCGATTCCCATTACTATCTCAAAAATATATTAAGATGTTCTTGCCCTCCCTCTCTCCCTTACCGACATTTTAAGAATCACAGATGACATATATCTGATCTTAGTAAATGTCCTCGATCTAGTGAAAATAACAGCAAACAAAAAGAGTTTCTTACACAGGTACTGGAGAAAAGCCCTGTGTTCAAATTCCTTTGAGTTTTTTTTTTTTTTTCCTTTGAGTTTTATGGTACATTCCTCGAATCTGCTGGGTTTTCTTTTCTTTCTTTTTTTTTTTGAAGTCAAGTTTACTGAGGTGTCATTTACATAAAGTCCACCCTTTTAGAATACAGTTCTATGAGTTCTGGCCAACATTTACAGTCATGTGACGGCGCCCAAATCAAGATACAAAACCGCTGGGTCACCCCCCGCAAAGCATCCCCATGGGCCTCTGTCGTCCACCTCTTGCGTGTGCCCAACGCTGGTGACCAATGATCTGTTTTTGGTCCCCGTGGTTTTGCACTTTCCAGAACACTGGATAAATGGAATCATAGAGAATGTCGCCCTTTGGGTGTGGCTTCTCTCACCTCTCAGTTTACAGCTGAGATTCGTCCATGTTGTGGCACAGGCCAAAGCTGCTCCTTTCTAGGGTTCGTTAGTGCTCCAACATAGGCATACACCGCAGTGAGCTTGTCCCTTCCCCTGCCGAAGGACATCTGGGTTGTTTCCAGATTTGGCAACTATAAACCAACCCACGCGTGTAGAGGTTTTTGTGTGAACCTACATTCTCACTTCTCTTAGGTGGCTAAGTAGGAGGTGATGGCTGGGTTGTCTGTGCGCATGACATATATATGTATGATCTTATCGGGTGGCTGTTCGTTTCGTAAAAACAACCTCAAAAAGGCCTTCTGACAAAGGCACGATAGAAAAATGCAGACGTCCCGCCTCCATGTAGTTTCACCTGTGCGTTTCTTGAACCTGCTGGTTTTCTTTGTCAAAGTGGTGTTGAGCTTGACTACGTGGGAGATGATTTTTGTGCAGCAACTATTTATAAAATCATCCTCTCTCCCAGGCTTGTTCTCCACAGCGAGTTTTAAACACTAAATGCAGAAGTGGAAACAAAGGGAGGGGAAAAAAACACATAATGTCTTATAGTGAAATATGGTTACCAAAAGAGAGAGGGAGGGGGAACGACCTTTTGAAAATTATAATCTCCCGCTATTTTGTAACTGTGATAATAGCCACGTGTTATTTGGGGGGAATCGGAACCTTAACCCATCATGTGCAGCAGCCTTTTCTGCTGCTGTTATGGTAGTTGCCGGGTGGGTGGGCTATGAGATTATTCACGGATCGAGAGGCAACGTGGTTTGTGTTAGGAAGGCCATCGGTTTTGGAGTCAGAGGAGTTGGGCCACTCTGGCAAGCAGAATATGGTCCTCTAAGGATGTCTACACTTGAATGCCCTGAAACCTGTGAAGATGCCACCTTCTGTGGCAGAAGGGGCTTCGCAGATGTGGCTACATTTAGAATCTTGCAATGGAGTTTACACTGGATTAGACAGTTCAGCCTAATCTAATCACCAGGATCTTTGAAATTGGAAGGGGGCGGGGCAGGGGAAGAGCAGCTGGGGATGGTGTGTTGTGAGGACAGGACCAGAAGGAGGTCACATGCCGAGGAACTTGGGCTCTAGACACTGCGAAAGGCAAGGAAACAGATTCTCCCCTGGAGCCTCTGGAGAGAATCAGTCCTGCCAACAGCTCAATATTAATTCGCCCAGTGAGACCCATGTGGGACTTCTGGCCTGCAGAATGGTCAGATAATAAGCGGTCAGATAATAATGGTCAGATAATAAGTGGCTTTTTGTTAAGCCACTAAGTGTGTGGTAATTTGTTACAGCAGCAAGAGGAAACTGATGCAGCCACTAACCTCTGTGAGATTCAACTTGCCTTCCCTGTACAATGAGTATGACGGCCATTGTATCTCCCCAGTCACATCATAGGTTGCTGTGACAATGGGTGAGATTGTCTTTGAAAACGTTTAGAAAACTATAAGAAAACTGTTACATGGGAAAGACATATAGCTCCTGTCAGCTCGGTTCTTCCTTTGCTCACCGGCATCTGCTCCTATCAAGGTACATTTAATTTTGCTGAGTCCTTTGGATGGCCCCTACCCTCTCTGAGTGGGTGGCTGGCCCCAGGCATTTCTGCTCTTCTAAGATCCAACCCCACCCACAAACAGGATGGGCTTTGTTCCTAAAAACACCCTCTGCTTCTTTTCCACCATCATTTTCCTCCTCCTTTTTCTTAAATATGTAAAAAAGGGTGTTCCTTAATTTAACTTTTTCTGAAAAGTTTTTGAAAACACACTATAATAAAGAAAACAATTTTCCTAGGAAGAGGTTAGCAACCTTGAGTCCTTCAGTCTCCTGGAAACAAGGGTTTCTAGGCCAAATAGTCAACGTTATTCCCGCTTCGCGGGCCACTTGACTCTGCTATTACAGCGCTGCAAGCTGGAAAGGAGTAGGCATGTTTGTGTTGCAATAAAACTTTATGTGGACACGGAAATTCAAATTTTGCATAATTTCCACCTCACAAAGTATCATTATTCTTTTGATCTTTTTCCCCAGTCTTTAAAAAAACGTATCCTTACCTTGCAGGCTGTGCAAAAACTGGTATCAGAGCTGTCCTCAGCCAACTCCTGTCCTAGCACAGAATCTCCATCAGGGCAGGGAATTTTGCCTGTCTTGTTAACGACTCCTTCCCAGAACCTGTCTTTATAACACCTTTTGATATTTTGCTCATCAGGGAGGCATTTTTTGGCATTAATTTAGAGTTTTAAAATATGGCATTATAATATTACTTATCTTGATGAGTAAGTTTTTGGCATCCCCTTAAAGTCACCTCACTCTAGGGTCCTGGCCCATGAGCCATGGGAGGGGGTCCATGGTGGTGGCGTGGATGAGTCTAGGTAGGCAGGAGGGCCATAGAGAATCATGGGATGCAGCTTGCACTCCCTCCCTTGGCAGGTAGGTCCCAAGGAGAGATGGCAGGGGGTCCATGAACTTGGATGGGGAAAACCTCTGCAGTTAACCCAAACTGAGCATTTCTGACAACTATGACTATAGAGGAGATGACAGTAGCATTAACTGCATCTTTGATTTGTTACCAGTTTGTCGCCAATAGAAGTCTGATGTATTTTCAGAGCAGGTTAGAGTTGAAGCAGATTTTATTTGTACCCACCACTACTTTGAAATGACGGAAGTTATTAGTACCACCTCTAGAGCTTATGATTGGAAGTACTGAGAAAGAAGCACATGTATTATGACATTGGAATTTCTTTTTTTAATTTAACTATATTTTTACAGAATCGAGTTTCCTTGTAATCTTATGTATATTATTTTATGTATTTACGCAGTGGTAATCAATAGAGTCAGTAACTTGCCAAAGAAGGTCTGGGGCGTAGAAGTGGTTACAAACCCCCTCCTCTCAATCCTTTAACCTCTTGGGCCAAATCTTTTACTCTGAGCATTGGAGATAAAAATCCCTGCCCTCCAGTATTACAGGGAGGATCAAATTCGACACTGTGCACGGACACCCCCATGCCCAATGCGAGGTGTTTTCAGTATTCAAAGGATGTGAACTGAATGTGACATTCCAAATAGAAAAAAAACAGCAACAACTCACATGCATTTGTCTGCTCGTGCTGCCATAATAAAGCACCGAAGATTGGGTGGTTTAAATAACAGAAATTTATTAGGGCTTCCCTGGCGGTCCAGCGGTTAAGACTCTGCACTCCCAATGCAGGTGGCATGGGTTCGATCCCTGGTCAGGGAGCTAAGATCCTGCACTCGGCGTAGCCCAAAAGAATAACAAACAAACAAACAGAAATTTATTTTCTCACAGTCTTGGTGGCTGCAAGTTCAAGTCAAGGTGTCGGCAGGGTGGGTTTCTCCCGCGTCCTCCCTCCTTGCTGTGTCTTCACACAGTCTTCCCTCTGTGCATGTCTGTGTCCCAGTCTCCCGTGCTTATAAGGACACCAGTCAGATTGGATAAGGAAGGATCACCCTAATGACTGCATTTGATTTATTTACTACTTTAAAGGCTGTCTTTTCAGAAACAGTCGCATTCTAAGGTGCTGGGGGTTAGGACTTCAACATACGAATTTGAGGCGGGAGACGCGACACATCCTATCTTGAAAAAAAGACTGGATGCCTAGCCAGGTCAAGGGTAGCAGAAGGGGCTACCACCCACCTCATCTCACATCCAAGGCAGGTGATGGAAAGCCCTGTCCTCACTCCTGTTTACTTCTCCAAGTACGTTAACCATGTGCTACCACCTGGTACAACCGGCTCCCTTTGTAGTTTCGGTTCCAGTCTCCCTGAGGAAAATTAGAAGCAAGCCCCGAAGCAGACCTCGGCAAGAGGTTTGTACGTGAAGTTGGGGAGCACACCCCCCTTCTTCGTTTCTGCTTGTGGCGGATGCTTCCTCAAAGCTGAGACATGCTCTGCAAACATCCCCGAGAGGTCACTGTGCCGTGGAGCACACGAATGAATCCTGGACTCTCAGGCCTTTGTGAATCGGCCAGTCATGGAAACAAATATCAGCCTATGCGTTAGGAGCCATAGAACATCAGATGGGCCTCGATGAAATTACATATCGGATTCAATGAAAACTGGGCAGTAATTCTCAAGAGAAGTTTAACACCTCTTCCTACTGTCTTTTATTTAAAAAAAATAATAGACTTTTTTTTAAAGAGCCGTTTTAGATGTACAGAACGGTTTAGCATATAGTACAGAGAGTTCCCAATTTTCCTCCTCCCACACACCATTTCCAGTGTTAACACCTTTTGTGTAAGAGTAGTACCTTTGTTACAGTGAATGAATCAATACTGATAAAATCCACAGCTGACATTAGAGCTCACTTCTGGTTCTGTACAGGTCTACCTGTTTGGACAAATGCAAAATGTCATGTATCTGCCACTACAGTATCATGCAGAATCCACTGACTGCCCTGAAAATCCCTTGTGTTCCCCGTATTCGTCCCTTCTTTCCCATCCCCAGAACCCCTGGCAACCACTGATCTTCTCAGTTTTGCCTTTTCTAGAATGTCGTAGAGTTGGACTCATACAGTATGTAGACTTTTCAGATTGGCTTCTTTCACTTGGTGATAGGCATTTAAAGTTCCTCCTTGTCTTTACATGCCCTGATAGCTCATTTCTTTTTATTGCAGAATGATATTCTATTGTATGGAGGTGCCACAGTTTGTTTATCCATTCACCTACTGAGGACCATCTTGGTTGCTTTCAGTGTTTGGGGAGTAAAACTGCTGAACATTCCTGTGCGGGTTTTTGTGTAGACATAAGTTTTCAACTTAGTTGGGTAAATACCTAGGAGCATGGGCGCTGGGTCGTATGTTTTGCTTTGTAAGAGACTGCCAGACTCTTCCAAAGTGGTCTTACGTTTTGCATTCCCACCAGCAACGCGTAAGAGTTCCTGTTGCTCGGCATCCGGTTGGCGTTCGATTTTTTGCCGAGCTGCGTGGCTTGTGGGATCTTACTCCCAAGACCAGGGACAGAACACAGCCCCAGCAATGAAAGCACCAAGTCCTAACCCCTGAATTGCCAGGGAATTTCCCGTAGTTTGTCTTAATGTGCAATTTCATTGTGATATGTGATATTCTGCATCTTTTCATAGGCTTGTTTGCCATCTGTATATCTCTTTGGTGAGTTGTTCTTTTTTCCAGATCTTTGGCCCATTTTTATTCTGTATTGTTTTCTTATTGTTGAGTTTTGAGCGTTCTTTGCATATTTTGGATATAATCCTTTATCAGATATGGATTTTGCAAATATTACCTCCCAGTCTGTGGGTTGTCTTTCCATTAACAGTGTCTTTTGCAGAGCAGAAGTTTTTAATTTCAATAAGTCCAATTCATCAGTTTTTTTTTCCATGGATCATGTTTTTGGTGTTGTATCTAAAAACTCACTGCTAAAACCAAGGTCGTCTAGACTTTCTCCTACGTTATCTTCTAGGAGTTTTATGTTTTTGCTTTTTACATTTAGGCCCATGATCAATTTTAAGTTGGCTTCTGTGAAAAGCCTTGAGGTCTGGGCTAGATTAATTTTTTTGTTTGTTTTGTCTATGGATGTCTGTTGTTCCAGCACCATTTGTTAAAAAGGATATTCTTTCTCCATTGAAATACCTTTGCTGTTTTGTCAAAAATTAGTGGACTATATTTGTGTGGGTTCCTGCTGCCTTTTTACTAAACATTTGGCTACTGTTTAGGGGGAATACTGATTGCATTTGTTGCGAGCGGATTCTTGTATTCCAGCTGTCTGCATCAGCAAGCAAAAATACTTGTTTGGAATATAGATATTGTGCAGTGCATACCTGTGTAGATCCTTGCTGCTCATGGCCTCCAAATTAACCTTTATACTTTTGTCAGAACGCACTAGCTCCTTTCCTGCTCTACTTTAATGTGCTTTTCCCCCTTTTTTCTTACACCATTCGAAAAATCTGCAAAACATATTAAATAAGATAGTCTAATTTAACACGTTCCTACCACCCATCTAGCATTCAGAAGGTGGAATTTCTCGGTGTTATTAGGATAAATGTAGGGGGTCGCCTTTCCTGTCTGAGGTCTTACAGAGTCCCTGGGGGCTCCTAGGAGTCTGTGATAAAAGTGCTCGACTCCATACTTGCAAGAAGACCGTTGGGATTATTGGGACACGATCAAACAGGCAAGATGGATTCCAAGCTCCCTTGCATTGTTAGCTACGGAAGACCAGCTGTAAAAAAAAAAAGTGGTCACGCCGGGTCCTAGTTTGGAAGCGAGGATTTCCACCACTTTCTCATACTTTAAATGATTGGCGTCTGCCAAGTAATCAAAACATACCAAGGAACCTTTTCATCGTGTTCAGTTCGCAATTTCCAAGCGGCTAACGACAAGCACGGCTGGCAAGCCAGTGGGCCAGTTTGGCTGCGCGGCTACTCGAGAGTGTGCGGTAGCCGGGGGCCGTGTCCCAGTAAAGCCGAGAGCTGTAATGATGTCAACTTGTTATTTACTTTCCAAATCTGAATGACTGAGCAAGGCGAAAGGAGAATCAATCAACCACAATGTGACCCTACAGGCGGAAAAAACGCAGCGCTCCCACCAGCAGGCGCTGGGGGAAGGGAAGCACGTGTAACCGGGGCAGGGTTGCATCAGGAGCTCGCTCGGGTTTTCTGTTGCCCCCCTGGTTTTTCGATTGCCTGTTAATACCTCAGCGTCAGTCCTCACAAGCCCAAGGAGCCCGGGAGCAACGACGGGCAGGCTCAAGGGAAGGTCCCACCACGTCCTTTTGGGGGGCCTTGCATGGCAACTGATACAAAATAAGGCAAAATCTATTCTGCTGATTCACAATTATGGAGACTGTGTAAGTGTATCTTTTATTGATGTGCTCTAATAATAATGTGCAGCAACCGTCGTTTTACATCACTGACGTTTCACAGCAATATTTGGCAGCATAATTTTTAGTCTGCCTTTTTGATGGAGGACCAGCCCCTTAAACACTCACCTCGGGCCCCCTCTCCGCAGAACCAGTACAGCAAATGGCCCCGTATCCCAGCAAGGAGCAAGTGAGGTTCCAGTGTAAAACGCTGAGTGTGTACTGGGCTCTTGGGGTGAAGCTCCTTATACGCCAAAGGGAGGGGCAAACTTATTCTAAAATGTTCGGCAAAGCAGACACCCAAGGTGCCGGCGGGTGGGTGCAGATGTCTGTTTAAGTGAACTCAGGCCTCGAGAGGGGGGCAGTTGTCACCAAGCAGCAGGGGAGGCAGGAGCGCTGGGGCCTCGGGTTCACCAGGGCTGGGCCGAGCGAGCTGCGGCAACCTTAGCACTTGGCCGGGGCCCGACGCCCGACGCCTCCGGGCGGGGGCGGGGGTGAGAAGGCCCGAGGGCCCGGCTTCTTCCCCCTGCCCCCGCCGGGAGCCTCCACCCCGTTGGGCCCGAGTTTCTTTCTCCCCACGCACTGCCGGCTCTTCGCTGGAGGCATTTTGCAAAGGTCGAGGCTCCCCCTGGGCCTCCACTTTTCCGGGGAGGGGAGGAGACCATTGGGGTGCCCTCCCGGCCGCCGATTTTGAGGGAGCGGCGTCCTCAGGCAGGTTGCAAGGGTTCTGCTAGGGCAGCTGGGCGGCTGCTTCTTGGAGGTGGGGGAGGGTAACAGAGCGGTGGTCCGGTTCCCCCCTCCCCTGGAAACCGCGGTGCTGGTGACCAGGCTCCTGTCCCGTGCTGGCTGGGTCCGGGCCTGGGACGGGGTGGGCACAGGCCTGCGTCTCCTTCCGCCCGCATGGAGGCCACGAGGGAGGGACGGGGTTCGGATACACTAGGGAGACCCGGATTCCCTTCAGCCACTCCGGGCGCGGCGGGGAGAGCAGAGTCAGGGGTGAGGGACGGGGGAGGGTCGCAGGTTACCCCGCCGTGGGGGCGGGGCGGGCCGGGACGCGAGTCTTCCCTGGAGCCCTGGGGGAGGGGCTGTTGGGGGCGGACTCTCCCCCTCGTGGCTGTGGGGGAGGGCAGGCCTGGTGTCCTCACCCTCAGTGGGGGAGGGACCAGCTTGGGACGCGCCCCTCCCCCCCGGGCGTGGGGGGGGCTCGGGAGGGGAACCCGGGCTCCAGTCCCCGGGCGGTGGGGGAGGGTGCGGGCTGGGGGCCGTGGGGGGAGGGGCCGGCCCGGCGGCGGAGGCGGCCTCCCTGGCAGTCCTCCCGGCCGGGGTCGGCGCGCTGGCGGCCGCTCCCCCCGGAGGTCACTGCCCGTGCCGGTCCCTCCCGCCGTCCCGCCCTCTGCCGCCGCCACCGCTCCCGCCCCAGCCCCCCCCCCGCACTCTCTGCGCTCGGGAGCGAGGTGCCGCCAGCGCCCCCGCCCCGCCGCTGCTGCCGCCGCCGCCGCCGCCGCCGCCGCAGCGCCCTCGGCCGCCATTCGGCATCCGAAACTTTCCAGCGCCCGCGCCTCTCGGGGACTCGGCTGCGGCGGGGCGGGGGCGGCCCGGGGGCGGCGCGCGGCTGCTCCGGGCGCCGGGCCCTCCTCGGCCGCGGCACGGCCCGGGCTCGGAGACGGCCGGCCGGAGGGAGGTTCGGGGCGGCGGCGCCGCCGCAAGTTGCGCTGCTCGCGGCGAGGTGAGTGTGCGGGGCTCGGCCGGCCGGGTGGCCGGCCGGGCGCGGGGTGGGGCGGGGCGGGGTGGCGCGAACTTGTCCCGCGTGGGGGCCGGCGGTTCCCTCCCTCCGGGGTCAGACCGGCGGCCCGGGGCTCCCGCACGCTCCGCCCGCCTCCGGGGCTCTGGAGGGGCAGGTCCCCCAGTGTCTCCCGGGCTTGGGCTGGGGTGCGGCGCGCTCCCTGCAGGCTGCACAATACCCCGTTTTGGCTGCTCCCCAAAGTGCCGGCGCGTTGGGGGCGGGCGGAGGCTGGGGGGGCTCCTTTGTTTCGGGGAGGGGGAGGCGGCCGGCAAGTTTGAGGAAGCGCTCGATTTGTCCCCCGGTGCCCCTTTGTCTGCCCAACCCGGGGCTGGCTGGACGGACCTGCGCCGCCGCGGGATCCCCCGTGGGGGGAGGGGAGCCCCATTCATCCCCGGGCGCGGGCCGGCCAGTCCCGGGCTGGCTGGAAGCGCGGCGGCGCGGGCCCTGGGCGGCTCAGTTTCCGAGGCGCAGAAACTGTCAACGAAGTCGGGAGATCCCCAGCCCGAGCGAGGAGCGCGGGCTGGGGGCGACTTCGGCGGACGGGGGGCGTCCCTGGTCTGGCCAGGACTGCGGAGCGCGGCCTGGGGAGGCTGCAGACCTGTTGCTCCCGGGCTGGGGGAGGGGTGCCTCCAGATTCGCGTCCCGGGCGCTGCTCACCAGGGGGACCTTGCCCACGGGGGCCGGTTTTCGGAACGGGGTGGTGCGCGCCTTCGGGGGTCGCCGGGTCTGTGACAGTTGCGGGCGCTGGGTTAGGGCCTGCCCTTCACGTGCGCTGTCCGTGCGCTGTGAGGCCCGCGCCAGGGCTCGTTCTTAGCACGGCCTCGCATTTTCCGCGCCCCTCGCTTTGGAAATTCCACAAAGTTAGAGTCGGAGGTGGGTTTTTTTTTTCTTTTCTGTCGCTGATGTTGTAGAGCAGAACCCCCAAAGAAACAAGCTCCAGGTTCTGTCCCTTGTGCCACGGTTTCTGCTTTGTTTTGTCACATGTGGTTTGACCTGACTGCTGGATGTTTTTCTCTCCAGGAGCGCCGCCTGGGTCCCTGGGTTAACCTGAAAGGGGAGGGGCGGGACTCCAGCCTGGGAGGGGGAGGGGAGCGCCCCTCTTCAGTCCTGAACGGTGGTCTCGGGGTAGGAAATGGCCCAGGACGATTTTATGAAAAGTTTACAACTAGTCATTCCTAGGAAAGACGCGATGGGGGTGGGGGGCGAATGTTGAGTATGGAACAGTTTAGACGTGAAGATGACGCTTTTATATTAAGGGATGTTAATATCTCAAACGTCCGGCAGATTTTCGTGGAAAACCCCCCAGCTGGATAATGAGTCCAGGGATGAAAAGTTGAAGTGCATCACTTGACCCACTTATGAAGATCGCCCCTTAAGGATATTCCAGAGCTGAAGGGAACGCACACCTGTGGGATGAAAATGGAGACTTCAGGTGTTGATTTGGTGTTGTGCACAGCAGGGTGTGTGTCACTGGATCTTCTCAGGCTGGCTCTTCTTGCGTTTCTGCCCGGGGCTTAAGTCACTCCAGGAACTGTCAACACCCCCCATTTAAATTTCGCACCTTGACCCTTAAGTCTTCCCAAGCTCACCCCTCCCGAAGGTTTGGGTGTTTAAATGAAGTGTGTGGCGTCTAGTTGGTCCCGAGTCTTCACCTTCAACCATGGGAGCCTCAGTTTTCTCATCTGTGTGATGGCGTCATGAGTCTACCTGGGTGGGCTGTTCGGAGGGTTTCAGCGCTAGCCAGCAGAAAGGGGAATAGAGCCCCTGAGTCCACCTGCATCAGGACACCATGCTTTGCTAGAAAAGCAGTCTTTGTCCCCGTTTGGCCTGAACTAGTGAAAGGGCCCACCCTGTTGTTGTGCTCTACCGTTGACCTTCAAGTCCTGTAACTTTTCTGAGTGTCGTTTTCTATGTGTGTAAAAATAAAAACGGGAACTGAAATCGTGGTACTCGTTGGGTAGTGCAAGGACAGAAAGAGGGAATGTAAGTGTAAGTTTTCTGAAAACTACAGAGCTGCCTGTAAGTTTTAGCTGTTGGTATTGTGCAGGTGGAATCATTTTCCTAATGTTACTCTAATGCCATGCAGTGAGGATTTTACACGCACTTAATACCCTGTGTGCAGCAGTTATTTCCTTCCTGCTTCACAGTCCACTGACTTGCTAATACGTGGTGGAGGGAGGATTGTTTGATTCCGAAAGCCCACCTCTTAAGCTTGGTGTTATCTTGCCTTCCTGTGTATACATTGTGTGAATCTTCCCACTTGGAGACAAGCTCATTAAATTACACACACACACAATTTCTCCCTCCCTCCCTCCCTCCCTCTCTCTCTCTCTCCCCCACACAGAAGAACCTACATTGAAATCTGTTTATACACCTAGATGAATCTCAACAGAAATCATGAAATGTCCACCACAGTGGAAAGATTGTTTTTGTCTATAGCTTAATTATCCAGTGTGGCAGCCACTAGCCAACATGTGCATGTTTAGATTCAAATTAACTAAAATTCAGTAACCATTCTGTTGTTACTAAAATAAACAACTCTGTTGTTGCAGTGCTTTACCCATAATTCACATACTCAATAGATGTGTGTGGCTAGTGGCCGCCATATTGGGACAGCGCAGAACTTGCAGAACGTTCTATGGGAGGGAGATTCTCTATAGTTACTGCAAGTAAGGATTAATAAAGAAGGCAGTAGAGAGAGTTAGTCTACTTTTTGTGGGAGGAGGGGAGAGGCTGTAAGAGTTTGAAGTAATTTACTGGTAGACTTTAAAAAGAAAGGCAGGTGCATTTCAGCTAGCAGGTGACCTAGGAAAGTGATTTCAGTGAGATTTGACAGCTGTGGTTTTTGAGATTGAGGTGGTTTGGATCACTTTTGATTTAGAAAACCAGAACTCCAAGCTAGAGTCTCTCACTGAGTATTTAACCTTGGACATGGCATTTAGTGGCTCTCTGCCTTAGTTTCCCCATCTGTAAAATGGCATAGCCAGGCCCCACGTGGCCCGCCTTTGTGTGTGTCGCGGCGCACATCTCTCGGGATGGTGGGGAGCCCAAGGTGTCACCGTCAGTGAAGCCCCACGTAGGTGATTAGAGGCCTTACCTGATACGTTTAAAGCCTTGCTCACCATGGGCTACCGACTCCTCCCCCCAAGTTTAGGCCTTAAGTTTTAATTTCTTGAGGGCAAAATCTTCTGTTATTAAAAGGCTGATCAGGAATCCTTCCAACAAAGTGAGGCTTAACAGTAGTCAAAGTATTTTTAAAAAGTGGCTGAGCGCTGGCCGCTTCCTGTAGACGGGTCCCTGAGTCAGGATGTTATTTTTATTACTTAGCTGGTGTGTTCTTTGCATAGTCTTTTGTATTTTTTTATAGCAGCCTATTAGAAATTTTATTTGTGGTTGGGGGGGAAAACCCAGTTTTGCATCTGTGAGAGGTGACTTCCCAGATCGCCCTCTGCCATTTGTCCTCACTCTTGCCTTGTCTCAGGACTGCTGTGACCTGTCAAGCCTTTGAGACACCTGGGATATCCATGATTCTCTTCCAGAGGCGGGCAATGGGTTCCTGCAGAGGGAAGCCAGGCCCCCAAGAGCCATCTCACGTAGGTCCCGAGTGTCAGGAGTTCAGACCCTTCCTCAGTTACCTGTTGGGAGGGAGGACCCCACACCCCAACCCTGAGGCTGCCCCCTCTGAGCTTTCCGCCAGGTGTCTGCGTCTTGGGCCCTGCAGACGTGGTTATTGCCAGGCCTGACCCGGGCCCGAGGACAAGCACGATCGCTCTGCCCTGTGAGGCGAGACCGTCCCAGGTGTGGTGTCCCCGATACCTTGCATTTGCCTCCTTTTTCTCCCGTAAAAAAGAAGAGTACGTGACTCCCAGTAAGTTGTTAATCTGTCACCGCCCAAGACATTCAAAAAATAGTTTCAATCGGGAAGCAAGACTAAAGTCATTTTGTAAACATTTTTTTTTTTAAGTTGGAAAGATAAACTTTTTTTTTTTCCATAACTAGGTTTAGCGTGAAGGAAGTAACTGGCCTCTTGAGTGGAGACTGGATGTGAGTTTTTCCCTCGGGTCTGGCCCTCCTTGGCCCTTGCGCCCTGTCCATCCTTTCCATGGGGCTCGACCAACCGGATGGCCCTGGCCACATTAGCAGAAAGAGGCCCAGCAACCAAAATGAATGCTGGGTGTGGGAAGGGACAGACGGGCAACATGTTTATAGACGGAAAAGAGAGCCTGCTCTGAGAAAATGAGTTTCAGACCTCAAGGGGAAAATGCCGTCATTAAGGAGTGTGCTCCCCGGGAACTTGGCCATGGAGGCGGCCGCCTCCTGCAAAGCCCTCCCGTGCAGTTATCGCCGGCATCAGATATTTATTGGGAATCCGCTGCCTGATTGAAGATTGCAGATGTGAACTGGAAGCCATTGAAAAGTTAAATCGGAGCAAATTTAAACTTGAAAACAGAGGACAGAGTATTTTCTTCTGATAGAGGAAGCTGGGTTCCGTTTCCATGGCTTTGGTTTGTTCTTGGTCCTTGGAGGGAAGAGGTCGAGCTGGAGGGCGACTCGCAGGCTCGCGAGAAAGGGTGACTTAGAGACGAAGGTAGAGGAGATGGTTGTTCACGGAGGCCGTCTGTTCAGCCTTGAACTCTGGAAGCTTGTAGTCAGCCCATGGTTCTCAGGGCAGTTTGGTCCCCTACCGTCAAGCAGCTTTTGGCAATGTCTGGAGACGTGTGGTTGTTACACGTTGGGGGAGGGGGACGGTGATGTTCCTGGCATCCCGGGGGGGGGCGGGGGGTCCGTGGATGCTGCGTAACATCCCACAGGGCACGGGACAGACTCACCCCAGAGAACGACCCGGCGCTGGATGCCCGTGATGCTAGGGTGGAGACACCAGCCCTGAGTTGTGCTGTCAGCTGTGCAGTCCTGTTTCGAGCAAGGTCCACGGGCAGGTGGACGTCAAGATAGGTATCCGGCGCTGTGGTTCTCACGGCTCCCGTAGGCCATTTTGGGATACATTAGGAAGTAAATGAGAAGGGAAAGGAGGCGGCGGGAAGCGGATGGCCTTTGAGAAGAAAGAAACGGGAGCGGCGCAAGGCCAGGAGGTGTTGGGGACGGGAGGGGGGGGCGGTGCGAGTCCCCTGAGCTCTGTCTCAACTGGATTAGAGCCCCCGATGCCAGCGCTCCTGCATGGCGCCTTCCTGTTGGTTTTGCTGATGTCATTGCAGATTGACCAGGTCTCACTTTTGATCGGCTTCTTGGGACTTGGGTATTTATCAGGGGAGCACCGGTTCCTGGCTCCTGTTTTCGGACCCTCTCTGTGCCCAGCGAAATGTCGGTTAACCTGGCCTCGGGGTAAGCTCCGTTTGGGAGGGCGGGGACAGGTCAGGATGGGAGGTGGGCGGGGACAGGTCAGGGTGGGAGGTGTTTGCTGCTTGCAGGACCGTGGCTTCTGTTTCAGGCCCCGTCCTCTCCTGTGAATAGTTGATTCGGGAAGGGCCGGGGGGACAGCTGGGTGCGGACCTGCAGTGGGGCCCTCTTCCAGGGCTGGGCACGGCTGGCACCTGGAGTCTGGTCCTCCGGAGCCAGCCCGTGGCCCCGTGTCCTGTTACCCCCCCAGAGGAGCGCCAGGCCCAGCCTGGTTGGGGGCCCTGTGGGCTCCTGTGGTCATGGGGTCGGGGACGTGGTCGCAGGGAAACCTGGTTTGCAGCCAGTTCACCATGCACTCACTGCCTCTGGGCACATCCGTTACCTTCTGTAGCCTTAGGTTTCTTCTTGAGAGAGAAAGAAAATAAAATCTGTTTCTCAGGCTTGTATTAACAGAAGGAGGATTCTTATCGTGCTTGGAGCTCAGTGTCCTTAGGTTTTCCTCTACTCTGAAGCTGGGAATTGGTGTGGAAATATCCAATGATGACAAAAATAATAATACATCTTTTTTAGTTACGGTGGTCTCCATCAATGGCTTGCTTGCTTTTCTTATCTCCCCTCCCCACCCCCACCCTTAAGTTAAATTTCAGGGCTGGCATACGCACACAAACACACACACATGCTATATACAGACACATGTATATCCTCTATATATTTCCTAAATTTACTATATGATAAATTATGAATTTCAGCATGCTTAAATTTCTGTAACCACCACCATCATCAGGATACCAAACAACTAAATTCCGTTACCCCAGAGGTGTCCGCGGTGCTTTGCCTCCACACTCCCCACTCCCTCAGCCCCTAACCTGGGGCGCCTGCCCATCAGCTCCGCTCTCCTGGTCTTGGTAATCGCATTTTAACTCAGGATGAAATGCCTAATAGTGAATCTCTCCACTCTTCCGGCGCCTTCCTTGACTCGTGAACTTTACACTGTAGCACACTTGGGCCCGTGTGTTTTCCTCAGAATGATTTTGCACTGTGGATTTTATCAAAAGCAAGGAAAAGCCAAAACTTAGAGTTTCTTAATACTTGTAAGAAATCATAGTGAAAAAGTATCAGGTGTCGTGTTGGAGCCGCCTGTAGGATTTGCGCATTTCCTACGCCAGTTGATCCTTGCTGCCAGATCAGTTGAGATGGGACATTTTTGGATGCACTTTCAGAGACTTTTTGGAGCAGTACTATGTAAAATGTATCAGTAGGTTAGACTCATGTCTTTAGTTTCAAAAACAGGACACACATTAAGAGGCGTGGTTTTCCCAGTGGGTTGATAACGTGACCGTAAAGTGCGCTAAAAATATCCAGTTGTGTTTGCATTAGTTTGTTGTAGAAATGAATTCCTACATCTATGTTTCTGTGTGGTGGTGAACCGGAATTTTACCTTGGGTCGTAATTTCACTATTTGTGATCGAATAAGGAATATCGTGTTTTCTAGAGGATCCTTCACCTGGCGTCTGGGTCAGTTGTGTCCTGCCTTGGGTTGCCCGCCTGCTTGTGTGAAGTTGTTGAACCTGTGTGTGTCCTCACTTGCAAGTGAAAGGCTTGATGAGCTGATCTTGAGGCCTCTCCTACCCCGTGTGTGCGGATTGTAATGTGGAAAAGGCATACGTTAAATGTTGCGTGGGCTCTTTTTTTTTTAAAACACTTTTGTAGGTTAAGGATTATGGTGGTTTTATATTAACTAGCAGTTTGGGTAAACTATGTTCCATGCTTTAACTATCGTTTTACCCATGATTGAAGTAAACAATATTCAGCTTAACATCGCTAAGTTACTGTAAAAAAAAGCCCGAGCGGTTCAGAAGACACTTTGGGCTGTGGGGTGCCTCTGAATAACTCTTACGAGCGTTGTAGTTTCCCAGTCTCAGGAGACCCCGTAAAATAAGCACAAACAATGCTCACGGCAAAATTCATAGTGTTTAGAAGAGAGTGTCTCTGCCTTGAATTCCTGTCATTTTTTCCTATCGTGGTGGATGGAGCTGGAATCCTGAAAAGAAAACATGAGAGTTTTCTTTGCTTACTTCTCTTGAGCCTGGAACCCAGAAAATGACCCCAGATAGCCAGCCCTGAGCACTTTCCTTTCTGGAATACTTTCCGCCAACCCCCAGGGAGAATACAGAGGCAGGAGGAGGTGAGCACTCTCCCGGCGCCCCCCCCCGCCCCCCCCGCCGGCGTGATCACCTTCTCTCTCTCCAAGATACTGAAGGCTTTCCTCATGTCTACTGCAACCTGGACACCCAACCTCATCCATGTTGAAGCAAGGCTAGAGGGACACTGTCCGCTTCTTGGAGAGCTTAACTCATAACTATTACAGACTTGCCGGTTGTCATTGGGCTTTAGAGTCTGTGTGAACATCCGGTATCCAGTTTGCAAACACTTCTGCTTGTTTAAACTTTCCGATAGATGGAAATTCGGGCAAAAGAAGCTTACTGTATGTGATGCCATTTTATTTCTTAAATCAGTAATAACAGATACTTTAATATGGTAAGACTACGTAAGTCACGATTGGGAACTGGAGAAAATTCCGTGTAACAGAGCAGTGCTTTTTGTTTCTAGTGCGTTGGGGTGATTTTTAGCCTTAGCCAGATCAGCTCTACCCTTCGAGGTACTCTTGTTATCTTGACATCCGTTTGAAGATGAGAAATGAGAAAGTGGAGCTGGAGGGATGTTACCCCGTTCATATGATGCAGACATCTGTAGCACCGGTATGCAAACATAATTCTCAGCACCTATAAAGTTCCAGGTGGTTGCCGAGTTTTGGGTTGTATTTAGAAAAGCAACTGAGTAGAGAATTGATGTCTCTACCATTTGATTTATTTAGGAGACAGAATAAACTTGGGTCCTTGCCTTAGGTTCTTTTTACAGCAGAATCTTATCAGGCATTTTAATCCCTTGAAACTTGAATGCCAACTCTGTGTTGGTAAAGACTCAAGTATTCACAGTTATCAATGTAAAAACAACGGTTGCCAGTCTCTGACAGTCCCAGGTCAGTCTTGGGAGACACGCTTTGGTTTAGCTCCTAATTTGATTATGAAAAAATACCACATTAGGTTTGTATTTCTAAGATGCACGATGATTCTGTGCCAGTTTCAACAATTTCTAGAGATCTGTAGCGTAATTCTTCAAAAAGCCTTGCCAGGAGAAACAGCATTGGAGGGGCACTCAGCTCAGAAGTTGATGAAAATAAGAAGTAATGATCTCATGTGTCCAGGGCATCACAGAAATCGTTGTAGACCAGATGAGAACAAGGGGAGAGGCCTGTGGAAATTAGACTCGCCTGATAGATTTCATGGGACTCTGGTAAATTTCATGGGCCTCCTAGGACATTTCCTTGAAACCAGTAGTCTCCATGTTTAGTTGGGGCAGAGGGTGACAGAAATGCCTTGTCTCAGGTTTTAATTCACAAAGTGGGCTCCCAAGTGGACTGGATATCATATCTCTGGCAGTGACAATGAGATTTACTGGAGTGCAGGAAGAAACTTAAGTTCTCTGTTTATTTATTTTTATGTAATAGTTACAAAGTGTCTATTTGTGGTCTATGAGAAATGCATATAATGATCGTTGAGTGTTATCTCTAGTTAATACGTTACGTGAGTTGGAGTTAATGCTTAAAAGGTTTTCACTGAGAGGGATATGCAGTGAGAAAGCATCTAGAGATCACTGATGGGGTCCCCAGAGGTGAGAGGGGCTGATATTGAAGTCCCTGAATAAAGTGGGACACAGATGTGTTCCCCTTTTTCCGTCTGGCTTCACCTGCCACGGTGTGTGTGTGTGTGTGTGTGTGTGTACACACACACACACACACGTGTTGTGACTGAGATCTGACAGCTTAGAGATTGGACATACCTCCAGAGGCACAGCTGTTAATGATGTGACTTGGGGAAGAAAGAACATACGCTGACAGGGTACTGTGCACGTTTTGGATCTACAGGATTGTGCGTGTTTTTAAAGCTGAAAAAATATTTGTGTTTCAGAACCAGATGACAATATCTCAGTTGCAGGTGCACGAGGAAACTTTGGAACAATGCTGTGCTTTTTAAGCATTTCATGACGCTGCAGTGTTTTCATAATCACTTAATTCTGTTTATAAATCAGCTGCTTTCATTGACGGATGCCCTCAGGGCTCCCAGGAACCAGGCTTTTTGTCAAATAGGTGATTCAAACTTTAAAAGATGGGAGATAGCGCTGGAAGTGGGTTGTGATAAAAGTCTCTCAGTGCCTTCAGTCTGGCTGTTTATTTGTTGTTGTTTTCTTCCAGAAACATATTTCATCCATCGTGGTGGTTATTAAATCTTTTATTTTTTGCATTTCACATTAGAGGCTTTTTAAAAGAGAAAACTGTCATTTTAGTTGATGCTGTATTACTGGTGTTACAGAGAGTAAATAAATACAAGAGTTACATTCACACCCCGGACCACATTGTGGCCTGTGGAGGTGAGACATAGGACTCACCTCCAAACTGCAGGTCTTTGGCTGAGGTCGTTTGCTGAGAACGGCTGAAGCTTTGGTTTTCATGACACCAAGTGTCGACCGCAAGTAGTTCCAGGTTTCCGCACCAGCCTTTTTGTTTGTTTAATTTGAAATGATTGGTGCGTTAGCTTCGGTTTTGTGTGGGATTTTCGGTGTCTGTGCCTGTTTTCCCTTTGTGGATGATGAGTTTGCAGCATAGCTCTGTATGTAAAGGGAAGCTGACGTTGGTCTTGTTCTCTGTGCCGTCGGGGCACCAGGGCCACACGCCATTTCACAGTCGGCAGGATCCACGTGGACATTCATTTGTCCTTTGGTAAACGGATATATTTATCTCCTACTTAAAAAAAAAAATTGCTTCTCTTTACAGTAATATTCAGAACGCACCTACTGTGAAGAGAGGAGAAGCAGGAAGTAGTTTTTTTTTTTTTTCTTGTCTGCACCACGTGGCCTGCGGGATCTTAGTTCCCCCACCAGGGATCGAACCCAGGCCCTCCAGGCCCTCGGCAGTGAACGCACGGAGTTCCAACCACTGGACAGCCAGGGAATTCCCAGGAAGTAGAATTTTTGACATCTACATTATGCACCTTTGTCTCTGCTCTCCAGAGATCAGGACATTTAAGCTCCCGTAACAAATTTAGTTTTAATGAAAGTCTTTGGGAATGTCCTTTATCTGCCCCGTGCCTGCCCATCTAAGAGGAGGGAGAAATTACACTAAGTATTTTGCTTTTAGCCGGTTTCCTTGAGCCTTGTCCATGTCCTGACTTCTTGCCAGCAGGTCAGCTAGACACTGGTCAGTCGCTTCAGGTCTGGACAGGAATCTTTTTCTGTCTTTGTTGTTGATAATTTTCTAATATTTATTCATTTGATTATTTGCCAGCCAAATTACCCTAAATAATATTCAGAGATGTATCAGAGACTAGCCGCATCCTGAGACTGTTCGCAGAAGTGGGCACAAAATTTGATTTTATTTCCTAAATGTGTACCTCAGGTACTCACGAAGTGCAGAGACCTGTGTATACCCTCTGGGAGTTAGAGGCCCAGGTGTACAGAGCAGGAATGTAGGGGAACAGTAGCACCAAGTGTTTGCGTCAACGGGACGTGAAATCTCCAGGTATGCTAACCTTTGAGGGAAGATCTGAAAACAGATGAGTTTGTGGTGGTGTGAATTACCACTCACATCATTTCCGTCAGGGAGGCAGTTACTCTTCTTGGGAAGCTCGGGTTATTAGAATCAGCTATCTTCATTTTCCCACAAAAATATAAATCAGTTGTGGTTCAGATAATTGTATGTGAGGCTTTACCACTGGAAATTTGAAGTTAGCGGAATTGTACACCCCTGGTTAATTACATTAGTATACTCAAACTAAATATAGGATACGATTAGCTCATGGAAATGTTTCCTTTTTCTCTCAGTCAGTACAGCTTCTGTCCACCCAATAGTTAATAGTTTTTAATTCCATTATGTAATTTTTGATCATCCTGTGTTTCCAGAAAAGTTAACTGAATAAAACTAGAGACTGTATGTTTTCACTATTTCCCAATTCATATTTAAACATGAAATGGTGCACAGAATAAGCTGTCCTTTGTGAATTTTAATTTTCTCAGCTCCTGGCACAATAGAGGGGTAAGCTGGGGTCCCATTTTTTTTTTAATTTTTATTTATTTATATTTATTTTTGGCTGTGTTGGGTCTGCGTTTCCGTGTGAGGGCTTTCTCTGGTTGCGGAGAGCGGGGGCCACTTTTCATCACGGTGCGCGGGCCTCTCACTGTCCCGACCCCTCTTGTTGCGGAGCACAAGCTCCAGACGCACAGGCTCAGTAGTTGTGGCACACGGGCCTAGTTGCTCCGCGGCATGTGGGATCTTCCCACACCAGGGCTCAAACCCGTGTCCCCTGCATTGGCAGGCAGATTCTCAACCGCTGCGCCACCAGGGAAGCCCTGGGGTCCCATTTTTCTGCGTGGCTTTTGCTTTAAGGGAAGTTTGGGTTTGGTTCATAGTTTGCTATCGAAGAGTATGTTCAACCTTCTTGAATTACCTGTTGTGTTTGCTTTTCCATTGAATGTTCTATCTTTGGACAAGGAATATATTTTTCTGTATGGGTTTCTGGTGGCCCGGATGTTCATCAGAGCGGAATTTCTCTGTGTCCGCACTGCTGCCATTGGGCAGTTTGGCTGTTCTGTAGTTCCTAGTGTTGAGTTGGACACACTGTAGATTCAGGTTGGCTGTCATTCCTTTTGCAAGCTATGTGATACTTTTGTTTTATTTGGGTTTGCCATAGATGTTTGCTTTGCCTTGGGATGGCTGTAGATGGCCACCTGTGGTGATAAATTTCACGCAGATCTCCAAATCCCATTTAAGGTCTAGTTGATTTTCAGGAACCCTGTTACTGAGGTGTAAATTACATACCAAAAAAAAGCACCCACTTCAAGTGTACAGTTTCAGTGATTTTTAGTCATTTTACCGAGTGGTGCAGCCATCGGTCATCATCCAGGTTTCAAGCATTTTCATTCCACAGTAAGATCGCTCACGTCTTCAGGAATGTCATGTCATCCGTTCCTGCGCCCCCTGCCAGCCCCAGGCAGCCACTAATCTCCTTTCTGTCTCTGTAGATTTCCCTTTGCTCGGAACCCGATGGTGGGAGGTGATTTAGTGAACCTTCCCCGCCCCCTCTCCAGAAGAGGGGTACCTAGGGAGAGTGCAGGGCCGCACGGGGAGCCTTGGTGTCCTCCCTGTAAGATCAGGATAGAGATGGGTTGGTTGCAGGCTCTCAAGGCGGAGCCATGCGGGAAGTAAGTAGCTCTGTGGAAAGACAAAAAGGTCATTATTCCCGTCTCACCCCTGGCTTCTTCGTGACTTTTTTTTTTCTTAAATTCTATATATATGTGTTAGCCTACGGTAGTTGTCTTTCTCTTTCTGACTTACTTCACTCTGTATGACAGACTCTAGATCCATCCACCTCATTACAAATAGCTCAATTTCATTTCTTTTTATGGCTGAGTAATATTCCATTGTATATGTGTGCCACATTTTCTTTATCCATTCATCTGTTGATGGACACTTAGGTTGTTTCCATCTCCGGGCTGTTGTAAATAGAGCTGCAACAAACATTTGGTACATGACTCTTTTTGAATTATGGTTTTCTCAGGGTATATGCCCAGTAGTGGGATTGCTGGGTCATATGGCAGGAATAAAGACACAGACCTACTAGAGAACGGACTTGAGGATATGGGGAGGGGGAAGGGTGAGCTGTGACAAAGCGAGAGAGAGGCATGGACATATATATACACTACCAAACGTAAGGTAGATAGCTAGTGGGAAGCAGCCGCATAGCACAGGGAGATCAGCTCGGTGCTTTGTGACCACCTAGAGGGGTGGGATAGGGAGGGTGGGAGGGAGGGAGACGCAAGGGAGAAGAGATATGGGAACATATATATGTATAACTGATTCACTTTGTTATACAGCAGAAACTAACACACCGTTGTAAAGCAGTTATACCCCAATAAAGATGTTAAAAAAAAAGAAAGAAAAAAACTTTTACATTTAGGGACTTCCCTGGCAGTTCAGTAGTTAAGACTTTGCGCTTCCATTGCAGGGGGCACAGGTTTGGTCCCTGGTTGGTGAACTAAGATCCCGTATGCCCTTGCGGCACGTCCCCCCAAAAAGAGAGAGAGAAACGTTTACTTGTAGTCAGCAAACTGAAGCTAGAGGAGTTCGTCTTATATTTAGGGTCATACTAATCGTGAAGAATCGTGCATAAAGGGCTGCATTGGACAGGTGCGGAGTCTGGACAAGGAACTGCGTTTACAGTGATGGACTCAGTCCCTGGAGAACCCAGGACACAGCCATAGGGCAGTCAACCCTCCATGCCCCTGCTGCCTCCTCCTTGAAATCCCGTCCTGTTTCTTTCATGGCGTTGGATGTTTGACTTTGACGGAAGTTCCGTCTTGGTCGGGATATACCTTAGCTCAGTGGTCCTCCACCAAGGACAGTTTTGCTCCCAAGGGACGCTGGACAATGTCTGGGGGCCTTTCTGGTTGTTACCAATGGGGAAGGGGTGTCAGTGGCATCTAGTGGATAGAGGTCAGGGGCGCTGCCCAGCATCCTGTAATGCAGGGGATGAGGCCCCAAGGCCCACAAAGAATTACTCAACCCAAGAGGTCATTAGTGCCGAGGTCAAGCATCCCGCCTTAGAAGCTTGAATCTCGTGGTTGAAGACTTGGTAAAGTTGAAGGACTAAAACCCGCATCAGACTTAGAGAAGTTGGGAAATCTATCCGTCCTCATACATTCCAGGGAAATACGGATCTTTTTCTACAGCAAAGGACAAGCAAGGTTTTGGGAGCTAACTTCAGAGGGAAAAGAAATTCCTTTAGAAGTATTCATTTACAAATAAACAGCGAAATTACGCGAGACGTCTGGGGTTTGATCTGGAAATCGCACTTCATCCTTATCTCTTCCCCAAGAACTGAGAAAGGAGGGCGGAAGATCCTGAGTGAAGAGACTCCACGTTGATGACTGTGCTGGAAGGGAGTGGCTGCCGTGAGCCCAGCCTTTCAGTGCATCTGCTTACGGCCCTCCCTCCAGGGTTTTGGTTTCTATAGGGTTTTCATTTGCTGTGCGGAGTTCGGAGCGTGCAGTGTGCAGGGTGTCACAATAGCCAGGCCTCCACCCCTTGTTCTCTTCATCTGGTCAACCTTTGAGCCCCCTGAGAAGTTCAGGGCCCCCTGCCTGGGCCCCAGCCCGCTTACCTGCGTGCATCCCCTTCTCTGCCCTGCATCTCCCAGCAGGAGCTGCCCCGCACCCCTGCGGCACTTGTTGCTACCCGAGGGGGGGGGCCCTCTCCCTGCCTGCACCCCTGCAGCCGGCCTTGCTTTGGGGGCTTCCAAAATGCAAGGCTTTTCCTCTGAACAGATTCTGTGTTTTGTTTCTTTTTCCTGTTCTAAGCTGGGTCCTGTTTCTAAGGTGATACCTAAGAATATGCTGATTTCCCTGAATCCCCGCACTGTGGGGTTGTAACTCCCAGCTCCTCCGGCAGAATAACCGATATTAGCAGTCCACAGTGTGATGTGGTAGATTCTGTTTCTGGCATGTTCAGCTGTCCATGTACAACTGTGTAGTCTTCCGTTTTTATCTATATGGGATCATATTACACTGGTTTTGCACCATCTGCTTGCTTGCTTTTTTTTACCCCTTTGTTAAGGTATAATTAAAGTACAGTAAACCAGGCGTATATAAGGTGTGCACGGTCATCAGTTTTCTCCTATGTTTGCTGTCTTGAGTGTGGTGCTGGCTTCTCGGACACGTGCATATCAAGATAACACGTATTTTCGTGGCTTCCACATTTCCCTGTGCCTTTCTGTAATCTCTCTCTGCTTCCCCCCACCTCCGGGCAACCATTGATGGCTTTCTATTACTAGATGGGTTGGTTTGCATATCCTAGAATTCTGTATCAGTGAAATTGCACACTGTGTGCTCATTATTTTGCCTGGCTTCTTTCACTCGGCCTGGTGATTTTCGGCTTTATCCATGTTGTGGCCTGTGTCACTAATTCATCCCCTCTTATGACTGGGTAGGATTCCATCAGGTATGGACGCACCACCGTGGATCCATTCACGCGTTGTTGGACACCTGGGTTGTTTCCATTTTGGGGGTTATTATGAATAGTGCTGCTGTAAATATTTTTGTGACCTTACCACTGGTTCTCAAACTTCATTGTGTACCAGTGCCCTGTGGAGGGCTTGTGAAAACACAGGTTGCCAGGCCCCATCCCCAGAATTTCTGAGTCAGTAAATCTGGGCGGGGCCCGAGACTCTGCATTTCCAGCAAGTTCCCAGCTGACACTGATGCTCCTGGTCTGAGGCCCACACGTGCCTTAGAGGAAGTCTTTGTAGACTGTGACTGTTAGTTGTTCCAAATGTTTCTCTCCTAGACTGTTCCTTATAACGTTGCTCATGGTCTTAACCACCAAGCTTCCCATTTCTGTACGCTTGGATGTGTCCGTCTTTCCTCTTGGCTTCCTTATTATGTCAAGGGGCTAATACCAGGAATAACTCGGGATGCGTGGGTCGGCGTGCTGATGAACGCCAAACGCCGGCCGTGATACCCTGCCGACTCTTGTGGGATCTGACTTGCGCCCTGTCTGCGGTTGCCGGGGTCACCTTCTGAGGAAATGGTCCAGGCCCAGGTGGGGCGGGATTGGACCCAGGCCCTGCGCCAGGGGCTCCCCATGCTGCTGGGTCCACTGCAATCTTAAGGCTGCTCACCCGCCTTTCCTCTCACAGGGGAGCAATACCTATCCTTTCTCCATCCCATCCCCTCCCGTCTGAAACAGCCAGCCCAAGCCAGTCAACGTATTTTACTTTCAGTTTGCTTTTCGGGAGTCTAATCTGAATCTGCTGACCTGGAGCAGCCGGAAGTTATCAGTAGACGTTTGCTGCCGTAGCCAGTGTATTTGTTACCATTGTTTTTTTATTTTGGAGAGAGAGAATACTTTCATTATAGAGGGTTGCTTTAAATTACTGAGAACGGTTACTTTTGCAGAATCGTCTTCCTGCATTTCATCGTGAGCCCCAGGCGTCCCACTTTGCTCCTCAGCCCGTTCCATAAACCACCTCTGGTCACAGTTTGCTACCGACCTCTGCTCAGGCGTTCCAGAATCTTTACTGTGGAGTGGGCTGGTGCGCAGGATTGCAGGCTTGTTAAGTAAACTAACCTCCTTGGGGTGGTTAAATTTTTTAAAGTTTGCAGTGACTTGTAATCATTGGCTGATATCTTAGTGGTTGTTTCCTCTTCCTCTCTCTTCTTCTCCTATTTTTTAATATGACAGCTTTATTGAGATATAACTTACATACCATGCAACTCACTCATTCAAAGTGTGTATAACTCAGTACTTTCCTGGTATTTTTACAGAGTTGTGCAGTCATCGCCACTGTCTAATTCTGTAGCATTTTTATCACCCTGAAAGAAACCCCTTACCCATTAAGCCATCACTTCCCAAATCCCCTCTCCACCCAGCCCCTGGCAACCAATGATCTGCTTTTTGTCCCTGTGGATTTGCCTATTCCGGACATCTTCTATAAATGGAATCACACAATATGTACCCTTTGCTGTCTAGCTTTCTTCCCTTAGCGTTAGGTCTTTGAGGCGTGTCCATGTTGTAGTGTGTGTTATTCCAGTTTCTTGGTGAACGTTTTGTGGAATCTCTGGGTAATCAAGGAGGGCTTGGGGCCTGGGGTGGGGAATCAGGTGGAAGAATGTTACGGGCTGGGTAAACCCGGGGCACGGGCTGCTCCTTTCAGATGACGTTGAAATGGAAAACGGTTCACAGAAGGAGCCATGTTTTATAAGACCATTTCCAGTTCAGCTTTCAATTGGGCGTACACTGTATCTGCCTTCTCCTTCTCTTTAGTTCCATCTCTTCCCCTAAATTTCAACCTAGAAAACAGTTGTGGTCAGTTAAAGCTGTGTCTGCTGACCCCTCTTTTGTGCTGCCTTTTGGACGGCATTTTATTTTCTAAATTTATTTTTGGCTGCACTGGGTCTTCTTTGCTGTGTGCAGGCTTTCTCTAGTTGCGGCGAGCGGGGGCTACTCGTCGTTGCGGTGCGCGGGCTTCTCATTGCGGGTGCGCAGGCTTCTCATTGCGGTGGCTTCTCTTGTTGTGGAGCACGGGCTCTAGGCCCACGGGCTTCAGTAGTTGCAGCACACAGGCTCAGTAGTTGGCGGCACGCGGCCTCCAGGGCATGTGGGCTTCAGTAGTGGTGGCGCGTGGGCTCAGTAGTTGTGGCTCGTGGGCCCTAGAGCGCAGGCTCAGTAGTTGTGGCGCACAGGTTTAGCTGCCCCGCGGCATGTGGGATCTTCCCGGGCCGGGGCTCGAACCTGCATTGGCAGGCGGATTCTTAACCACTGAGCCACCAGAGAAGTCCCTGGATGGGATTTTAGAGGGTCCTTTCTTGGTGTGAGACGTAGGAAGCCTGTAGTCCCCAAGGGGGTAGTGTGAAGTTGCTCTGGGGTCGCGGGGTTCCAACCAGCTAGACTTTGGCTGCGTTCTGGGGCCTCCCTGAAGCCACAACGCCAGCTTAGACTGAGACAGAGTCGTAGAGTTGTTTACTTTTCTGAATGTATAAGCCTTCTGCCTCTGTAGAGCCATAAATTACCGTTCCGGGGTCAGGTGGGAGAATATGGAGGCTGATTTTTCCCCAGCTCTCCATAGGCACGACTTTCTGGGGTGTCTGTGCCTTGAACAGAGAGCTTATTGGTAAGGCTGAAGGTCATGTGTGTTTTCTCCGTTGATCTTATAATTGACTGTGTTAGTTTCCTGTCACTCTTGGGACAGATGACCCCAAACTTCCTGCCTTGAACGACTCCGCTCTGTTATCTTATAGTTGCAGAGGTTGCAAGTCTGAGATGGGTCTCCCTGTGTCAGTGGGGCCGCCTTCTTTTCCAGAGGCTTTCGGGAGAAGCCAGTCCTTGCCTCTTCCTGCTTCTAGAGGCCGCCTGCATTCCCTGGCTCATGGCCCCTTCTTCCATCTTCAAACCCAGCAGTGCAGCATCTCTGATCATTCCTCTTTGGTCACGTGTCTCTCTGACCACAGCCTGGAGAGATTGCCCACTTTTTAGGGCTCACGTGATTACATTGCCCTCCCCCCCCATCCAAGATAATCTCCCCTGCTCAGCATCCTTAACTTCATCGCATCTGCAGAGTCCTTTTGGCCATGCACGGTAACACTGTCACAGGGCCCAGGGATTAGGGCATGGGACTGTCTGGGGGCCATTATTCTCTGGCTCCATTGACAGTCTCCAAGGAGACTTATTTCCTTTGTTTCTGTCTCTTAATTTGTTCCTCTGAGCCCTGCAAGGTTTGTATATTTATTTAATATTTGCTGTTTGTCTCTTGAATGATTCAGAAGTCGTGGAGCTGTTTGGTCGGTGTGCCTGCCTTTCACTGAGATGGAGCCACTGGCTGAGTCTTGATTTACCTCTGAGCACACCCGGTTGTTTTCTGTCTTGGAAGGACCTGGGATTTTTGGTGCTGATCGAACACATTTGTATGTCTAGAGCCTCTCCTTCCCAAGAACTCCATAGTTGGTGGGTGGCCCTGCCACTGTCAGTTTGAGGGTCTCTCGGGGACTCTGACAGAACTATTCCCTGGAGTTAGTGTCTCACAGTCTGAGTCAGCTGTGGGAAAGACCACCACGATGTGAGAAGAGTGGGACCTGGCCCCCAGGACTTCAAAGATACCATGTGTGCCTTTATGGGGACTGAATTGGTGGGTTTGTGGCTCCATACAAGAGTGGAGGAAGACAGGTGGGGGTAGGGACAGAAAAGTCATAATAATATCCACTTGTTAATCAGCATTTTGGTTCAGAAATATTTGGGGAGTGTATCAGTCAGCTTTCTGTTTTGCTGATGATGTGTAACAAACAGCACCCCCGCATACAAAGGCTTACAGAAACAAGCACTTATTTCTTTACAGAATTTTTTAAAATTGAGGTAACGGTTTATAACATGTAAGTTTTCTGTGTACAGTACCGTATTTTGACATCTCTGTATGCTGGAGCGTGCTCACCACCGAAAGTTTAGTTTCCATCAAAAATACGGAATGCTTCATGAATTTTTGTTACCCTTGTACAGGGGCCATGTTAATCCCTGTATCTTTCCAGTTTTAATATATGTGCTGCTGAAAAGAGCACCAAGCACTTATTTCTTGCTTACTGGTCAGTGGGTGGTGAGGTGTGGCTCTTCTGGGCTCAGCTGGGTGGGATCAGGGAGGCCTGGTCAGGCTCTGGGCTGGGTTTAGGACTGAGCTCCTAATCTCCTCCTTCTGAGGCTAGTAGCCTCTTGGGGCATGTACTTCTGCCCCTCCTATCTGGTATAAGAAGAAGCCAAGCTACATCACGCAGTCACGTTTAAAACCTCTGCCTGTCCTTCCCACTAATGCTCGTTGACCGGAGCAAGTGTCGTGGCCAGATCCCACATCCATGGGCTGGGGAGGGCTGTTCCAGTCGGGAGGTCATGCAGAGTCACACAGCAAAGGGGGCAAAAGGCACGTGTGTTAAGAGGCAAGAGGGAAGAAGCAGGATTGTGATACCTTCTGCCCTGTTGGTGTGTGGGAAGGAAGATGACCCCAGTGGACGAGACTGATGCACCCAGTTATATCCAGGAAAATAGCCCCGTAGGTGGATGTTGGAAGCAGCAGGTGCCTGTGAAATAGGTAGCTTCCTTGGTTCCATCTTAGAACAGGGGTTCTCAGCTGGGCAGGTGGTGGGGGCACAATCGTGTCCCCCCAGGGACATCTGGCAACATCTGGAGACATTCTGTTGTAACTAGGGGAGAGGGTGCACCTGGCATCTAGTGGGTAGAGGCCAGGGACGCTGCTCAGCATGGAACAGTGCACAGGACGGTCCCCCACAAGGAATTACCTGGCCTGGGTCCACATGTGCCCAGGCTGAAGAGCCCTGCACAGATGCAGTTTCCAGGTGACTGTCGTGCACTTTGAAGTTTGAGCACCACATCTTGCAGGACTGTCTCCACTGGGAAGGGCAATTGGCAGTCCTTTCCATATAAAGACATAAAGCCCTCCCGAGGAAAAAGGAGTTGTTTAATCTCTCCCAGATGGCTGTGTGGAAGCAGGTTACAGCCCAAGGGTCTTGGCTAGGTCTCTGTGATTTCTGTGACTTATTCTCATCGGCTTGGTACTGTATTAATTCTTTAAATTTTATTAATTTTTTTTTTTTGCACAGCCTAATAAATAGACCATTTATTTGGTGTTGGAAAATCTGTTTTTTATTAGGAGATTTCCATTATGAGCTTAATACTCTTTTTTTCCAGGTGGCCTTTTGCCCACTGTTTCTCTTACGCATGTATTTTCTCTTTCCTCACCAGCAAGACTGCAAGTACTTGACAGCAGAGATCACGCCTTAGGTTTCCTTTCGGCCCTGCACCGTAGCAAGCACACGGTAATTATGGGTCAGTTGCTCATGGTGTCCTTTGCAGTGCACGTTGTGCTGCATGGCTAAGGGTCGTTTATCGTGTTTCCATGGACCAGCCTTTTGTCTCTTGCTGTAAATTCTGTTTCCAGTCTTTGGGGGCTGATGCCTTAGCGTGTTGACACTCGGTTGCTTTGTGGCCAAAAGAAAGTTTTGACCTCATTAGAGGAGGGAGCCGTGTCACTGAGAGGCTGACAGCCTCCTTCCTCCTCTCACACAAGTGTTGTTTTATTTTGGTGATTGAAATGTTGAGGGTATGAAAAAAAAATCAGAGGATCTGACTTGCTGGCGGGACAAGCAGAGGACAGTGCTGTGAGTGAGGGAGTGAAAGCCTGACTATTCCCACCCGCATCGTCGTGCACAGCAAGCAGATAGAGATTTTCTGCTAAAAAGCTGGCTGCGGAAGCACTTGCTCTGGAGGATGCTGTGTCACCTAGAATTGGCTGTCATCAGATCAGCCAAGTATCACCTCTCGGGGCGACCAGCAAGTTACGGAAGTAACTCTGTTGTGCAGAACTTTCTATTTCTCTCTTTCGTTCTCTCCCTTTCCCCCTCGGTTGAGTGCTGTTTAAATGAAATGGTTCTCCTTGATTGTGTCTTTAGTACAGTAGTTGTGAGAGCAAGGCTTTTGTTCTTCCTGATTCCCTGTTGAGAAAAGACATCTCCTGGCTTGTGGGATGCAGGGGCGGGGGGTCAGGACCCACAGAGACAGTTCCATCCTTCAACTGTCCTTTTTTATTTTCATTTCATTTTTTAAAAATTGAGATATAATTGACATATAACGTATTAGCCGAAGGTGTGTAACATAATTATTTGATATATGTAAACATTGTGATGTGATCACCACAATAGGTTTAGTTAACATCCATCATCACACATAGTTACTCATTTCTTTTTCTTGTGATGAGAACTTTTTTTTTAATCTTTATTTATTTATTTTTGGCCACGTTGGGTCTTCGTTGCTGCACGCGGGCTTTCTCTAGTTGCGACGAGCGGGGGCTACTCTTTGTTGCGGTGCGTGGGCTTCTCATTGCGGTGGCTTCTCTTGTTGCGGAGCATGGGCTCTAGGTGCGTGGGCTTCAGTAGTTGTGGCACACGGCCTCAGTAGTTGTGGCATACGGGCTTAGTTGCTCCGTCCATGGGATACATGTGGGATCTTCCCGGACCAGGGCTCAAACCCGTGTCCCCTGCATTGGCAGGCGGATTCTTAACCACTGCGCCACCAGGGAAGTCCCGTGATGAGAACTTTTAAGATTTATTCTCTTAGCAACGTTCAGATATACTCTCCAGTATTGTTAACTACAGTCATGTGTTACGTTGAATCCCCCGGACTTACTCACTCATGTATGTATGTATGTATGCATGCATGTATGTATGCATGTATGCATGCATGCATGCATGTATGTATGTATTTATTGGCTGCGCTGGATCTCAGTCGCACTTGCGGGATCTTCCGCTGTGGCGTGTGGGATCTGGTTCCCAGACCAGGGATGGAACCCGGGCCCCCTGCATTGGGAGCGCGGAGTCCTAGCCACTGGACCGCCAGGGAGGTCCCGGGACTTAACGTATTTTACGGCTGGAAGTCTGCACCTTTGATGCTCTTCACCCACATCCCCTCTCCCGCCGCCTCTGGCCACCACCATCTGTCCTCTGTGCCTTTGAGGTGTCAGTTCTTCTCTACCACCTTGTTGGCTGCCCTGTCACCTCCTGGGCTGTGAGGGCACCAAGTTGGTGTGTCTGACAAAGCAGGTGACCTAGGAGGTCGCATGGAGTAAAGGAGGAGATGAAATAGAAGTATGTGAACTAAATGAAAATTATGTGAACTACAAAATGAGAAAGGCCCTGAGCTGCCGCATTTCCACATGCAGGTCTAGCAGTGTCACGTTATGCTACCGACCTTGGCAATTTTTCCAGCTGTCCTTCTGTCTAAAATACAACTTACATGAAAATGAGCCCATCCCTTGGAACTTAGTGGTTAGGAAACTGGAGTCAGGTTTGGGGAAAGGGACCCTCACCTTGTTAGACCCGACACCCCCCTCCCCTCAAGAGGCACCTGGACTGTTACTCATGGCGAACAAGTTGAGCTGAACGGCACTGAGGAGGAAATGGAACTTCCCTTTCTGTTGGGCGTGCCTGTAGCAAGACGTTCTGAGCACCGATTCTTGTCTCACAGCAGAACGTGATTCATGTTACTGTCGCTTACGGAGTAGAGTGTTGTTGAGATTGGGGGTGGGTGGGTGTGTGCGTGCGCGAAGGGGAGAGGAGCGGCCGGATGAAGCCGTGGGGAACGCAGGGAATATGTTGGAAGATGTGCTTTCGAGGACAAACAGTAAACTTTTGGCAATAGGCTGAGTTTGTGACCTGTGACTCAGACAGTGTGATTGAGGGAGGTTCCAGTGGTCATTTACTTCCAGCCTTCTTCTTATTGGTGCCACGGGGCAGTGTCTTATTCAGCTTTCCAGAACACTCTCTAGGAACTTTTTATGCTTGATGGAGATGGTATTTCTCCTCTCACTTCACTGTGGTTTAAAGAACTGGGAACTGGCGTTACAAGCCGTCTCCACGTTCCTTTGATGATTGTGTAATTTATCAGTGGAGAGTTGCCCATGACCTTCCTGGCATCTGACTTCTCACAGGGTACCTGCGCTCACGGTCTGCCTGTGGAACACGTATAATGGAGAGTGAAGACTTTTACAAGTAGGTGGGTCCTCCTGATTGGAAATTGGGGTTATTTGAGCCAACGCAAGTCAGTTCCTGACCTTATCCAAGATTAACTGCATTAAATCAAAGAAGACCCATATAACTGTAGGTTATAATTCTTTTTTTTTTTTTTTTTGGTCCGATACCAAGACTGAAGTTTCCCTGGAAAGAGCGCTTGAATAAGAGCAGAAGGATTGAATTTTAGGCCTAATGCTATCATTAACCACCCACTTGACACTGGCCCCAAGAGAATAAAGGAATCATCGTTTTTCTTCTGTCAGCTGATCACTTGGGCCACATGCTCTCCAAAAGGTTCCAGCACACAACGTGGTAGATCCGTTTTCAAGACTGTCCTCAGCCCCTAGTCTGAGTTACTGGTGTTATGGGGGGTTGCTCTATCACTTGCAGCGGTAAGAACTGTGTATGGTGAAACCCGGTGGCCAGAAAGCTGTCTTTGGAATGTTCTCTTGTCACTTGTTAGGGAATGCGCTGTAATAATGTTCCCTGGAACTTTCAATGACTAAACTGCCTTGAACAGGAGTCAGGAAAGGCCCACCTTCCAGCAGATTCCATTCTGTGGGGTTGTCTTAGAATTGAGGTCTGAGAGCATTTCTTGATTATCTAGTCAGGTGGATGTGACTTAACTAAAGGCCAGTTTGGACCCTGTTGGAGAAAATCAAGTTCAGACACTTAGTCTAAACAGAAGTGAGGAATACGGTTACCTTTATCTCATTATCGAAGCTTTCTTTGGAGGATATACAAGCTTGTACCGCATGTGACAAGCATCACACATGGAGGGATTTTTTTTTCTGCTTTTTTCTCTGAAAAGTCCTTGGGTAATCAGGTCATAGACTATTTGGTGTAAAACCCAAACCGACCAGACAAACAAAAAACAAAGCAAAACAAACAAACAAAAAAGCCGTAGTTAATTTTATATTAAAATGTATAGCTTGAGAATCTTCATTGAAAAATCAGTAATCTTTTGCAGATTTGTTTAAATAGGCTTTGGTGCCTTTTAAGAAGATTCCCTTCCTGGTTGCTGTGTTTGGTCCCTTCAGAATTTGGGTCAGAACAATTCTCCAGGAAAGCAGCCATGTTAAACTGGTTCACTGCTAGGATGGCTTACATTACGGAAGAAGTTTCTACCTTTAGCCCTCTTTTTCTGCTGGTTTGCTTTCTTGGAAACATTATTACATCTGTTCTTAGGGGAGTTATAAAAGAGGAAAAAAGAGTTAACACACCGTGTTTTGTAACCGGCGTTGGCTTCTTGCCCTGAGTACTGTGTCTTTGCCGTCCGTTTCTCACTTCAGAAGTGCAGACGGGGTCCAGAGCTTCTCTGAGAGCTCCTCCCAAGCAAGGTGGAGCCGTGCCAATGGAAGGGGGCTACAGGGATGCCTGCTAGGGCGGATGCGCTCCAGAGAGAGGGCAGGGGTTTATCTCCGCTTCCCATCGTCTGTCATTTCATTCTCTTTGGCTCCGGCTTTTTCCATTCGCAGCTGCCCTTGTCGTGTGTTGGAACCAAACTTCGCCTGTACAGAAGGGCTGTGGGCAGAGGGCCTACACGTGAAGTCGCTTAGCTTTTGCCCTGATGTAGTGAAGGGATCATAAAGGGATGAGCACAGGGGAAAAGCTGAGCGTGGGAGGGGCCACCGTGTCATTCCATACAGGGATGTCTGTGCAATAGGAAGACACAGAAGAATGGTTTTAGGGTTTTTTTTAGGTCGAGTGGAGATTAGTGATGGCTACATCTTTATGTGGCTTACATGTATGGTCGATTTTCCTTATTCACGGTAGTTGAACGTGTACAGTTGCTGAGACCTCATCGAAGCTTTGCTTCTAGGGGAAACAGAGGGTTCGGTTCCTGCAGGCCTCTGGCCACGTTATTTTCATCAACCAATCACTGCATAACCTTGTTTTACGTGTGTTTCTGCTTAAAGACACCTTATTAACTGTATACTGTTGATTCATCCATGTTGAAGTCGCGGTCAGCAGCCCTGTAGCTCATGCCTGACCCACGCTTCTCCAACACACGTGTTCCCTCCCTACCGCACAGCACAGCCGCCTTGCCCTTCGGAACACCAGACAGCGCTGCAGCACCGTGCTTGGGGGCTGTTCTAAGCAGAGATGTCACCAACAAAAGCACAGAAATGCAAAACACGTGGCAGTAAATAGCCCGCGGAGAGCACACTGGCTTACGGCCTGGGAGCTGAAACAAGAAGGTAGCACGAGGCCTCATTCCACCTGAACTGGGAACGTGTGCACCAGCGGCTCGACCTTTTCACCCCGTGCTTGGTCCTTAAGTGACCACACCACCTCAGGTCTGGATCTGGGGCTACAGATAGATTTAGCAGGTAGGCAAATTCACGAATACCGTATCCTCAAATCATGAAAGTTGACTCTGTGTGTATACACAGTGTGTGTCCCCGGGTATTAGATACACACACATACACAGGTGTCTATTTTCAGGGACTTTAACGGCCTGAAAGCAGTCAGCGTTGTAACATTGGGTTGGCCCCAAAGTTCGGGTTTCGGAAAAATCCGAACGAACCTTTTGGCCAGCCTCGATAGTTGTGTCCTCTGGTCCCTCTGGACATGCAGTGAGAGGTTCAAGTGTTTTAATGAGGGACAAAGACCTGTGAGAGATAAATGGGGGACGGGACTGAGTAAGGAAAGCCTCAGGACCTCGACGCGTATCTGATAAAGTTTGAGCCAGGCCCCCCCGCCCCCCCACCGTGAGCTCTGGAGTGGAGATTGCCTGATGGGTAGAGAGAAATGGGCTTGTTCAGTCGTGGGGCTGCTCAGAACAGAGCCATGGAGGATGGGCAGGTTCTTTCTTTCTTGAAAGGAAGAACTTTGCATCTCCACGCTGGCACAGGTGTAAACCAAATTTTGGACTTCGGTTTTATATATTAAAGAATTATTTTGCACCCATATTAGGTTGAAAGGAGCGGCATTCCCATTTCAGATCAAAAGTCGTCAAGTACCGGCAGAGTCTAATGGTCTAACCCAACAGAATCTTTTCAAGGTATAATGATATCGTTTAAGATGAGGATAACATCTGTGCCTTAAATCGCTTGTTGAGAAAAATCCACTGTACCTCATCCGAAACATGTTTGGACCCACCATGGAAGCCCGTCCGTGGTGTCCGGACTCCCGGATGATGCTTGGTTTTATCAGGACAGCCCCTCCCCCAAATGATGCTAGGAAGAGAATCGAGGTAGTATGAGGAGGTGCTGCGTTTGTGTGTATGTTTCAGGTTGTTTTAATCTGTGAACACAAGCTTTTCTGAGCAGCTCCTTCCTTTGCCTTCAGGTGTTGTGGGTGCTGGACGCTGGAGCTCCGTCATTGAGTAGGTGTTTTAAGAACAAACGGCAGATTTACAATGACAGCTTCTGCAGTGATGGGAATATTCCGTGCCGCTTGGTGGAACATGTAACCACCACTGTGTCAAGTTAATAATTTCTCGACTTGGTCTTAAAACCAAATACACGCAGTTCGTTTCATTAAAAATACCTAAGTGGTAAAGGATGGGTGGCTTCCAATGGTGGTAGAGTCAGTTTTTAAAAATTGAAAGGAAAGTGCTTTGTTGTGATTTGCAATTCATATAGATAAGTCCTGTAAGCGGTTTCATCTTGTCTGTTTCAGGTGAGATAAAGTGTGAGACTTTCTAATTGAAGTATAGGTCATTTACAATGTTGTGTTAGTTTCAGGTGTACAGCAAAGTGATTCAGTTTTTTATATATATTTATATGTATACACACACACACATATTCTTTTTCATTTTCTTTTCCATTATGGTTTATCACAGGATATTGAATAGAGTTCCCTGTGCTCTACAGTAGGACCTTGTTTATCCATTCTCTGTATGTACTAGTTTGCATCTGCTAATCCCAAACTCCCAATCCATCCCTCCCCCCATCCCTCCCCCACCCCCCCTTGGCAACCACAAGTCTGTTCTCTATGCCTATGAGTCTGTTTCTGTTTAGTAGATATGTTCATTTGTGTCATATGTTAGACTTCCTATGGTATTTGTCTTTCACTTTCTGACTTAACTGTTTGAAAATCTCTGAGTCCATCCCTATTGCTGCAAATGGTATTATTTTATTCTTCTTTGTGGCTGAGTAGTATTCCATTGTGTATATGTATATATATATGTATGTATGTATGTATATATATATATATATGCACCACATTTTCTTTATCCCTTCATCTGTTGATGGTTATTTCAGTTGTTTCCCTGTCTTGGCTATTGTGAAGTGTGCTGCTGTGAGGATTGGGGTGCGTGTATCTTTTCAAATTATAGTTTTCTCCAGATATATACCCAGGAGTGGGATTGCAGGGTCATACGGCAACTCTATTTTTAGTCTTTTGAGGAACCTCCATTCTCTTTTCCGTAGTGGCTGCACCAACTTACATTCCCGCCAACAGTGTACGAGGGTTCCCTTTTCTCCACACCCTCTCCAGCATTTATTGTTTGTAGATTTTTTGATGATGGCCATTCTGACCGGTGTGAGGTGATACCTCACTGTAGTTTTGATTTGCATTTCCCTGATAATTAGTGATGTTGAGCATCTTTTCATGTGCCTGTTGGCCATCTGTATGCTGAGACTCATTCTTTAAAAGGCATTTGTCCTCACCTGCATTCCTAGGTACAATGTCCTTCAGCCAAATAGTCTCCAGGAACACACAAAGCTGTAGTTGGATGAGGTTGGGTTTGTTGACCTTGCATCGCATTGAGGGGACTGTGGGACATCTCAGTCACAGGGTGCTGAGAAGACCTTAAAAGAGTTGGGCAGGGTTTATGGAATCGTGTCCCTGTCTGAGATGAGTGGTCTCTGAATTGTTTCTGTTCCAGCAGGAGAAGGCGGCAGCCTAGCGGTGAGTGCCAGGCCGGCTCCCAGCTGCCAGTGGCTGCTTTTCCCTGTCGCTTATACATACATGATTGAGAGACTAGATGGGTGATTGATTGGGTGGGTGTGTGCTTCTTAATGATCACTCATTTTTAATACCATGCATTGTAGCAACTGGATGTGGTCCTGGTGTCACCTGTTAGCTTTTTTTTTTTTTCTTTTCTGCGGTACGCAGGCCTCTCACCGCTGTGGCCTCTCCCGTTGCGGAGCACAGGCTCTGGACGCGCAGGCTCAGTGGCCATGGCTCACAGGCCCAGCCGCTCCGCGGCATGTGGGATCTTCCCGGACCGGGGCACGAACCCGTGTCCCCTGCATTGGCAGGCGGACTCTCAACCACTGCGCCACCAGGGAAGCCCACCTGTTAGCTTTTGATGATGATGGAAGACCAACTTAACTCCTGCAGAGCCTTGCCGGGAAGGGAGCTGAGCATGACTCAGCATCATGGAACGTCAGGCTTAGTGGAGGTTGAGTTGTAATGTTGGCACTGGTTCGTGCTTTATGTTTTAGAGTTTCGGGTGTATTCTTTTCGATGCTTTTGTGAATGATATTTTCTTAATTTCATTTTCAGATTGTTCACGTCAAGTACTTGCAGGATATTACATTTTAAGGCAGTAGGAGACCTTTTTTCTTGCTAGTTACAGAAAGAGATTTTTCTCCTGGTTCACTGCCTGTGTCTGTGGCACTGAGTTTTTAACGACCAGGAAGACCTTCTGAGGATTCGTTGGCTTCCTTTGGGTTTGCCGCTTTTTAGTTCTCCAGAGGACCAGTAACAGAGACTGTGTTTGATTTTTTTTAAAATTTATTTAGGTAATTTTCATTGAAAACGATTTATTTTGGTTGATTATAGACCACAAGAAGTTGCAGGGATAGCGCCGAGAGGTCCTGTGTGCTGTCAACCAGGTTCCTCCAATGGTGACGTCTTACATAAGCTTAGAGCAGCAGCAAAAGCAGGACATCAGTACGGCGCAGTATGGTTACGTCATCCACAGTCATTACTGGGAGTTCACCAGTGTCTGCTTGTACTCATTTATGACTTAAAGTTAAGCGTGAGTAATATCTTCTCTCGCAAAACTCCAGTGGAGCATGAATGGAGCAGAAGGGGACGGAATGAGTTGAGGCTGTTACACAAGCACCCGTGAAAGATCCCCTTGACTTTCTTGGCGGCCGAAGTGGACGGGGCAGGTGGCAACAGCCCCCCCGGAAGGCAAGAGGGTGCTTTGGGTGGTTAAAATCCAGGTGCAGGCGGTGCCTGAGCCCCATGTGGGGCATGCTCCTTTTGTTTGCAAGTGCTCAGATGAGAGAAACCATTTCCCCTTCAAGCTCCAGGCAGATTGATGGAGAATATAACGGGGAGGAAAGCCCCCCAGCTCGTCCACCACAACCCGAAATCACCGGCCCCGGATTCAGTTACTTAATCAGTTCCCATACCCCTTGTTTTGTAGATGGATGGGACAACCTCTTTTCTCCCCTTCAGTGACGGTAGTTACTGTGTTTGGTGTTATCCACCTCACTTAGACCTCACCTTGGAATTTCTTTCTTCTCTTCCGTTTGGATGGTTTGCCACATGTCTGGCTAGGAAAGTGGAGACGTAAACTAAGCGTATAATGGACGTGAATCTCCCACTGCATGGAATGTGGCCGAATGGTTTTTCTTTTTTTTTTTTTTTTGCCGTAATCGGGCCTCTCACTGTTGTGGCCTCTCCCATTGCGGAACACAGGCTCCGGACGCGCAGGCTCGGCGGCCATGGCTCACGGGCCCAGCCGCTCCGCAGCATGTGGGATCTTCCCGGACCGAGCACGAACCCATGTCCCCTGCATCTGCAGGCGGACTCTTAACCACTGCGCCACCAGGGAAGCCCGAATGGTTTTTCTTTCCCACCTCTCTTGCCGTGCAGGTGACGAGTTGGAAATGGTTAAGGTAGTCGTGAGACACCGCAGAGTGGTGTGACTCTCTTGGGGGGGGGGTGGCAGCACTTCATCTCGAGAGCCACGTTACGGGTGTTGCCCTCCTGGGGGTTCTGCGCGAGCTGCTGCTCGGGAACTCAGGACAGTAGCTTGCAGTCTGGGCCTTGAGAAGCTCCTGTGAGTGAGGCGTGGAATGAAATTGCAGAAGCCGCGGCGGCTTATGGAAACCGGAGCCAGGCTGCCGTACTGGCTCGCGCCCCTGAGATGTGATAAGACTGGGAAGTGAGCTGCGAGGGCCATTGGTACCAGGGAGCCTGTCAGACACTTACAGCAGAGGCTTGCGGGCTGAACAAAAAGGGGTTTGCATCGCCAGAAAGTAGATGAGTGGTTGCCTAGGACCGGGGCTTTGGGTAGTGACTGCTGAAGGAGGGTGTCCAGGGCTGCTTCTGGGGAGATATAATGCACATGTTCCAAGGTTGATTGTACTGATCAGGGTTACACAGCTTTGTGAATATACTGAAAGCAACTGAACTGTATACTTCCGATGGGTGAATTGTGTGGTATGTGATCTGTATCTCAATAAAGCTCTTTTACAAAGGGTTCGGATCCGCTTTCTTACTTCGAAGCTTGCTCTGAAAATGTGTCACGTGGTCTCACGTGGTGGTAGAAGCTCCTCGTGCGTGGACATGGTGTCACTGCATGCGGGGAGAGCAGTTTCAGAGTGATCAGTTCCGGAAAACGTGTCCCTGCCTGTTGTCTCTGCTCCGGCAGAGCTGAGAACCAGGCGTCCGAGGTGAGCGGGCAGTGTGGCTGATAGCAGAGGAAGTGGGGCGCTGTCCTCTCTGTTATATATTTTCCCTTTTCTCACTCTCCTTAGCCTCTTCCCCTACCCCAAACAACAACCAACCAACCAACCAAGAGAGAGCGTGAGACGGGGTTGTGGCGCGGCCGAATGGCCGCGTTTTGTTAGAAGAATGCATGTATACGGGAGGGAAATACAGCCAACGCACAGCGGCCCACCCTTTCCCAAGGGCCAACATAGAGAAAAAATGGAGAGAGCAAAAGGGCAGACTTGTAATGCGTCCTTCTGACTATTGAGAGGTAAGGAAAACTTTGAAAACAGTCGTATCTCAAATCACCCTTTTCACCTTGGTTGAAACTGACATAGGTGGTTTTCCTTCCTTGAGCAAGGGAAATGTATACAGTGCAGGTGCTGCAGATGAATGACCTCTCTCTGTGTTGCTCTCCAGGGAATCTTGCTTGGAGATGATGAGAAGCGCATCGCTCTAAGTAATGTGAACTATTTCTCCATTCATAAACAGAGCTCGATAAAAAGCACATCCAGGTGGTCATTTAATATTTTCTGACACTCAGCGATTTTGCTATGAGCTTTGTAGAATTGGCCGGGTGCTTAAGCTAGTCGCGGAATGACTGAAATTGCCGGTCAGGTTAAAAAACCATGAGCACTTAGTCTCCTAAAGAAACGTTGTCTCAACAGCTATCTTTTGCTATTTTGTTGCTGCACGTGGTAACATGTCTTTGTTGCAAGCTGTGCATGCTGTATTCAGTGGTGAGGGAGAGCTGAAGATAGAGGCTAGGGACTGAGATTCCTGGATGCAGAGCGTGTACGAGGAAGTGGCCCAGGAGAGCCGGACGAAGGGCCCCCCTGGTGGAACCAGCGCTCCTTTGTGTGTTTGAGAGTTTAATCTGCGGGGAGGGGATTTCTCTGTGACTTCCTGCATGTTGAAACCTGAGTGGCCTGTCCTGCCTTTGACCTCTGCTGTTTGGACTGTGGCTTCATTCACGTGTACCTGGTTCATTCTCAGTGCCAGGGTCACATCCTTAGGTTGACACCTGAACCTGAACTTTGGGGCTTGAATAGGGATGTAATTGAGCCTCGAGGCGGGGGTGGGGTGGGGGAGAGGGCGGGAGATAAGGATAAAAATCGTTAGTGTTGGACCTGTGACTTTTTGGGTGCCCGCTGACCGCAGGGCAGTGTCCTGGGTACTTTCTGTAGCTGGTTTTGAGCCTGCACAACAAATCCAAATCCAGAAAGGCTCTTCCTGTTTTGCAAGTGGGGAAACTGAGGTCAGGGCAGTGACGTACCGGGTCTACCACTTGGAACTGGGACTTCAGAGCCCACCCTCTCTCCCAGGGCAGCACCGTGCTTCTCAACAGTGGAAGGTTTTTTACCTTGAATGCATTACACTCTTCAGTCTTAGGACTCCTCAGGGACACTCGGGAGTCGTGGGGTACGGGCCGGTGGCTAGACGCCAGGGTTGTGTACGTGGGAGCCCTGGAAGAATGACGGTGTCCGATTCCAAAAGCATCTTCTGAGGCAAAGCTTGAGATAGGCTTCCTTGAAGGCAGGGGCCAGACTTGGCCTGCCACCTGTTTTTGTACAGCCTGCGAGCTAAGAATGGGTTTGTATTTTTAAACGGCCAAAAAAAGAATACTGTTCTGTGACACATGAAAATGATATGAAATTCAAAGTTTTCTTGGAACCCAGCCACACCCACTCATTTAGGTACTGTCTGTGGTTGCTTATTCCCTACACAGGCTGTTGCAGCAGAGACCCTCTGGCCCCTGGAAGCCTGAAGTATTGACTCTCTGGCCCTTTCCGGAACCAGCGTGTGATCCCTGCCTGTTCTGAGGCCCATACCACCTCCCTGGTGTGACCTGCACTTCCTCCTCTCTCCTGATCTGATCTTCATTTGCACCCTATTCCCATCTAACCTTGCTTGCTGGAGCCTGGTATTCCACAATTAGAGAGTCATTTGTTCGACATGAAACTTTGTTCCAATTAAAATCCCGGGAGTCCCAGGAGAGGTAGTACAGTAAGCTCTACCAGTCACTTCTGCCGCAGGATTGGAAGGGATCCGTGCTGGCTCTGTCCCAGCAGAGCAGGGCTGCAGCATAAAAGGGGGGGTACAGGGTGCTCCTGTGCTTGGTGGGAGAAGAGGGGAAGTTGGGTCATCCAGAAGAGACCTGTGTTCATGTCCTGCTTTTTCTGCTTCCCCACCTCAGTCACCCAGAGGCTGGCGGTGTTGGTGGACAAAGGAAGATGCCCTGCCCACCATAGGCCTGGCTGACAGCCAAACGCCTTGGCTTCTCAGAGCGGAATTGTACGGCGCGGCAGGGCCCACAGCTGGGAAGTGGTACCACTGGCATTTGGCTCGCACAGTCTTCTTCCTGTGCCCTGGTGCTAACTACGTTCTCGTGCCTTCTGCGGAAGGCTTGGTGTAACATACTAAGGGGGGTGACTCATTTCTTGCCTTTTTACCTGCTTGTTTTTTTTTTTTTTTTTCCTTTTTTGCGGTACGCGGGCCTCTCACTGCTGCGGCCTCTCCCATTGCGGAGCACAGGCTCCGGACGCGCAGGCTCAGCGGCCATGGCTCACGGGCCCAGCTGCTCCGTGGCACGTGGGATCCTCCCGGACCGGGGCACGGACCCGCGTCCCCTGCATCGGCAGGCGGACCCTCAACCACTGCGCCACCAGGGAAGCCCTCACCTGTGTTTTTGATGGTTGCTTCTCTTGAAGCCTAGACAACGGTGAACACACGTGGGGAAGATGAAATGTCACTCATTCCCGTCTTGCCCGTAGTAGCTGGTACCCCATACATGGGGGCAACCCCACTTCCCCCAGAAGCAGCCCGGTGATTCAGATGCTCGGCATTGAAGCGTCCGATCGCCACGCCATGGTGTGCTCCTTGGACGTTTTTTGTGGCCAGTTTACATTTCAGTTACGTTTGCAGGCTTTACAAGGCCATTCGAGACTGGCTGGGAGCTTGGTCATAGTTTTATAGCATTGTTTCTAGGAGGAAAACATTTCTGAGTGCGAAACCCATGAAGCCTTGGACAGTATCCCATCTGTAATTTGGAGGCCGCTCTGCTATCAAGATTTCTTCTTGACACTTGTCTCGTTCTGATGTGCATGGTGGCAAGCCAGAGCGTTCCATTAGCGGTGGTGTCCAGGGCGGCTTCTTTCCTTCGCGGTTCTTGTGTTTTCTTTCTCGATTTGTCAGACCCTTAGGACAGTGTGGTGGAGGCATCTACGTCTTCTGGTTGGGAGTGGCAGAGAGAGCGGGTTGGGAGAAGGGTTAAAATTAGCCAGAATTTAAAAGCAGCAGTGACAGCCCAGATCATTTTTCCTGTTAACCTACTTTGAAAGCTGCCAGAACAGTGGTAGAGTGGAAATTCTCCGGTTTCTCTTGTCCTCCTCTGGTAAGATCTAAAAATAACTTAAGGAGGAGCTGGGCACATGGCCCTTTGATCTCCTTGGCCTGGGATGTCTCTGGTTAGCAGCAGAGGCTCCCGGGACTCGGTGTTCTTCAGCGAGTGTGGGAGACGGTGGGTGGGGCCGGTTACTGTAATCTTCCTGGGTCTGTCCCTGCTTTCCATTTCTTGCTTCTCTAAATATTCTCTCTGCACACCTTCCCTTTACATTCCACCAGCTGGAATATGTGTACGGAAGCCGGGAACAGGACAGATCCCACCTTTCTAGAGAACGGCTGGACTGGGTTTGTTAGCTGTTTTATCGAAGGCCTCCTGTTCCAGAATAAGTAGAACAAATATTTGACTGCCAGAGGCCCTGTGGTTTAGCTGGGGAACACAATGGCAGGACTGGATTTCACGTGTAGTAGAGGTGTCGGGAGTGCCCTGGAGCGTGGAGGTTGGGATGGCATCAGCTGAGAACTGGTGAAATGGCCTGGAACCAGGGGCAGACATGGGGTGGAACCCTCCGTGGAGAAGAGCCGTGAAGGCGTGTGTCCGTAGGAGCCCACACGCTCAGAGGAGGTGGGAGGAGGAAGCAGAGAAGCAGGGTGGTCGGGGCTGCTGAGGTGGGATTTGGCGCCCAGAGGCTGGGGGTGACGTGTGAGAATCCAGGTGTGGTTTTCAGGGTAGGAGCAGTGAGTCTGCAGCTGAAGACGGCATATGTGCGACGACGGGTGAAAGGCTGGAGGCAGCGGGTACACATGTCTCGGGGGGAGAGGTCCAACCTCAAAGGTCAGGGGAGAAGAGCCTTTGGGAAGGAAGCCAGTATGGGGGAAGGGGTTTTTAGTGGGGGAAGATGTGGTGTTTGAAAGCTAACAGGAAGTGAGAGGTTCCGGAGGTGCGATAAAGGACGGGGGCTGTAGTTCTTTGCCTTGGAAGAGGAGTAGTGGGGACGTGGCTTTCGGGACAGATGAGAAGGTAGTAAGTGCCTAGAAAGGAAGATGATTCCTCTTAAGAGTTTCACCAAGACTAAGATCTTGGTTTTCTAAGAGAATAGGGGGTCCTGACTCGAGGGCAGCCAGCGCTCGTAGGATCAGCTGACGCAGGAGACGGATTCGGCGTTCAGACTGTCCTTGGGTGCAGAGGGTGTGAGCTTGGGCTGGGAGCTTGGCGTCTTCTTCCTGCCTCACCCCCTCTCTATCAGCAACCCTACCTGGAATCGTAGGCGCCCTCTTTAGTCTACCCTAAGCAAGGCTTTCTGTGTAAGAGGCTATTTGAACTCATTGGTTTGGTTTCTAAAATGCCATGGATTGGGCTTCCCTGGTGGCGCAGTGGTTGGGACTGCCCGCCAGTGCAGGGGACACGGGTTTGAGCCCTGGTCCCGGAAGACCCCACGTGCCGCAGAGCAGCTAAGGGAAGACCCAGTGCAGCCAAAAATAAATAAATTAAAAAGAAAATCGATGGGTTGAAGCATAAACCAGGGCAGACTGCAAAGGATGGCTTGGAGACGGTCTCACCGAGCACTCTCCACTGCGGCCCTCTGCCGTGGTGAGGTGTTCAGTGTCCACACGGTCCAGTGTGAGAGCCACTGGCCGTGTGTGGCTCGGATCGTCTGGGCTTCCAATGAGAGGGCAAGACGAGGAGGGCTTATTTATCTATTTTTTTATTTAATAAATTTATTTATCTTATTTATTTATTTTTGGTTGCGTTGGGTCTTTGTTGCTGCACGCGGGCTTTCTCTAGTTGCGGCGAGCAGGGGCTACTCTTCATCGCGGCGCACGGGCTTCTGACTGCGGTGGCTTCTCTTGCTGCGGAGCACGGGCTCTAGGCACGCGGGCTCAGTAGTTGTGGCGCATGGGCTTAGTTGCTCCACGGCATGTGGGATCTTTCCAGACCAGGCCTCAAACCCGTGTCCCCTGCAGTGGCAGGCGGATTCTCAACCCCTGCGCCACCAGGGAAGCCCACGAGGGCTTATGTAAATGTGTGAGTGGGATGGTCTGTCAGCAGAGCCTCCAGGGGCCGTGGCTTGGGTAAGGCTGGAAGTGGCTGGCGGGGAAGTGGCCGGGGCAGGGTGAGGGCAGAGGACTCGTAGGAGGAAACGTCTAGGTACTCACGGCCCCCGTGAACCAAAGCTGGGCTAACTATATTTTACTTGCTTCTATTGGTATTTCTTCTTACTCATTAATTATGCTGTAAACTACAGGAAGTTTGGGACTATGCGTTTTTTCTGCTGAGCCTGGGAAAGTGATCGGCCCCGGCAGCGTTTTGCTAATTCTTCGCTAATGGAGCACTGAAGGCCGTCTCTAATGACAAGCACTGGGGAGATGGCTTGACCTCCTTGGGTTCAGGGAGGGCAGGAGAACTTCTCCACGCCAGAAACACCTCCTCCATTTAACTCACTTGCTGGCCTCGCATCTTTAAATATCAACTCTCGTCAAGCCCTCCTCCTGTCTGTTGACATTTAGCCTTCAGAAAGGAAAAGGCCATCTCAGAGTTTCCATCTGTGAGCAGGGGGTTCTGAACATGTTGAAAACGTGGGCTTAATTTTGTGAGCTCAGTAAGAATTCATGTGGTTTGGGATCTGTTAAAAACTGTAGGCTTTGTAAGGAAACAAAACCTCTCGCACCTCTGTCTTCTGCAGACTCCCTAATGCCTTTAGTCTAGCGCTGCAAACACAAGCAGAGCGTTATGAAACAGCAGCAAAACCCTTTGCTTCATCCGCTAGCTTCTCGCTCTATTTCTGTCTCTCCCTCATCACACTTCGTAGGAGCACAGTTCCACGCTCCCCTGCCTTGCCCCTCTCAGCCCACACTCTCCTGGACCACGTGCAGTCTGGCATCCACCCCCCAGGCTCTGCCAGCGCCGTCCCCGGGGCCCCTGGCCCTGGGCCGCGGCCCCATCCTGCCCTCTCTGTTCCCCCTCCCTGCGTCCCCCAGCTGCCCGAGGGGCTCCCCAGAACCCCGGTGTTCAAGCATTAGTGTCAGGGAGGCACTGCGGTGGGTCCCCACTGGGCGATACTGACTTCACGCTCCTGCGCCCAAGGCTCTGAACAGCTTCCTTGTTTGTCCCCTTCTCAGACACCAGGATCCTAAACTTTCTTTTCTGCGTATGGACCCCCTTCAGCTGTCCATCGAAGCCTCGGAGGCATCTCGGAGTAGGATTTTCAAATGCATTCAAAGCTAGATAGGTTAGCGAAGGAAGCAATTACCAGTACTGGCATAAACAAAATTCCCGTGTGCTGTTACCCTCCTGCCGTCTTCCTTACTTTATGGTGGTGAAACATACCTGATGTGAAATGTGTCATCTTACCCATTTTCTGGTGCACAGTTCAGTGGCGTTAGTACATTCCCATTATTGTGCAGCCGTCACCACCATCCGTCTCCGGAACCTGTTCGTCTTCTCAGACTGAAAGTCTGTCCCCATTCAAGACTAACTCCACGTGCCCGCACCCTCAGCCCCTGGCCCCCGCTACTCTGCTTTCGGTCTCTGTGAATGTGACTGTTCTAGGTGCTGCCCATCAGTGGAGTCATACGGCATTTGTCCTTTTAGGTCTGCTCATTTCACTTGGCCTGATGTTCTCCAGTTTCAGCTCTGTTGTAGCCTGTGTCAGAATTCCCTTCATTTTTAAGGCTGAATCGTATTCCACTGTATGGATAGACCCCATTTCGTTCATCCGGTCATCTGTTGATGGACATTTGGGTCCCTTATACCTTTTGGCTATTGGGAATAATGCTGCTATGAATCTGAGCATACAAACATCTCTTTGAGACCTGCTTTCGATTCTTTTTTTTTTTTTTTTGGCTGCGTTGCGTCTTTGTTGCTGCGCACGGGCTTCCTCTAGTTGCAGCGAGCGGGGGCTACTCTTTGTTTCAGTGCGCGGGCTTCTCATTGCGGTGGCTTCTCATGTTGCGGAGCACGGGCTCTAGGCACGCAGGCTTCAGTAGTTGTGGCACGCGGGCCCGGTAGTTGTGGCTTGCGGGCTCTAGAGCGCAGGCTCAGTAGTTGTGGCACACGGGCTTAGTTGCTCCGCGGCATGTGGGATCTTCCCGGACCAGGGCTCGAACCCGGATCCCCTGCATTGCCAGGCAGATCTTAACCACTGCGTCACCAGAGAAGTCCTCAGTTCTTTGATAGGTGCTTTTTGAACGTTTTAAATAGCACTATCTAGCCGTGGCTTTAACCGCTACCATCATTTCCAAGTAGTGGTGAGTGTCAGCAGTATTTTAAAGTGTCTGAGGCATCTGTAACCTGTTATGAAAATGTCTGCAGTTCCTATTGGTGAGAATCTTGGGGGTCTGCTGTTTCCACAAAGGCTTGTTGCCTGCGTTTCTAATGGAGTTAGGTGAAAGTTTAGTGAAAATAAAGTTGTTGCTTCCCCTCCCCACACAGAACCCATCCAGATTCACTGACCCTGTTGAACTTTGGCCTGCACATAAATTCCAGCCAAGTCGGGAGACCGACTTTCCCGGAACCCACGTGAAACTTTCCACCTCTGACGCTGCGGAGACCGCACCCCTTTGCTCTGTTACCCCAACTAATATCCCATCTACTGAAAATGCTTGCTTAGCTGGGGCTTCTTCCTCTCACCCACTCATTTATTCATTCATTCAACAGGTACTTGGTCAGCTCTGTGTGACGAGTGCTCCCCTAGGTACTCGGGGTCACAGTGGTGAGGAAAACAGATGAGGTTCTTGTTGCCGTGGTGTGTACAGCCCCACCGGAGAGGGGGAAGAGAAGCCAGTATGTGCACACAGAGATTACAGGATCTCAGCAGTGATGAGTATCACGAGGAAATCCAGGCAGTGGTGAAAGTCTGTGTCTTCATTAGTCACAGGGGCGGGGGCGTTTGAGATGGGACCTGAGGGATGAGTGGAGTGGGAAGGGTTGCCTGGCCAAGGAACAGCTTATGCAAAGGTCCTGAGGTTGGCCAGGAGTGGACGAGCAGAGGGAGAGAGAGCCTGGCCAGGGCCCCTTGGCCGTGCCTCTGTGAGCTGAGTCAGGCAGTTAGCTCTCACCCTGGAGTGTTGGGCAGCGTCGGCGGAGGGGAATGCCGGGGGGGGGGGGGAGGTTGGCGTCTCAGTGGAGAACGATTTGGAGGAAGTCAGCAGCGAGCTGGGTTGACCGATGGCGTCTACTAGAATATTCTAGAGGAGTGCTTACTTGGCCCAGCGGGTGGTCCAGGACACGGGGAGGAGGGTGTCGGTTAGAGACCAGACCCTGGCATTTACTAGGTTTCTTGATTTCTGTCCGTTTTCCTCTCCCCTCACTCCCCTTCCAGTGAAACCCATAACACTCGATTCCGCTTATGTGCTTATATTCCTGTCTTAAAGTGTATTCCTTTTTTTTTTTTTGCTGTATGCGGGCCTCTCACTGTTGTGGCCTCTTCCGTTGCGGAGCGCAGGCTCAGCGGCCATGGCTCACGGGCCCAGCTGCTCCGCGGCATGTGGGATCTTCCTGGACCGGGGCACGAACCTGTGTCCCCTGCATCGGCAGGCGGACTCTCAACCACTGCGCCACCAGGGAAGCCCAAAGTGTATTCCTTTTAAATTCCTATTAGACTTGAGGGCAGAGACTTAGCTTTACTTGGTTTGAGTATTTAAGATATTATCCATAACTATTGACTTGAATGTATGTTTTTTTTTTTTTTTGGAGCCTGCATTCCTAGGTGTTTGGACAAATTTCCCAGTGAGAAAAGTGAAAACATAACTATAACTTGTAACAGCAGATGCTGTGGTGAGTGCTGTGAGCCTGAGCTCCTGTTCCTAGGCCTTCCCGAGAGTATCCAAGTGGGGTATAATTGCTTCATAAGGAGACAGTTTTCACTGAGATTTACGTTACAGATTTTGCTTCTCAAAAAGAAATTATCTGGATTTTAGCGGAAAAACTATATAGTCTCCCAAGTGTTGTTTGGCCTTCGGTTGTGTTCTGAGAGCTGCTTATGGGCAGGAGGAAATAACCCATTTCGTCTGTAGTATAAACGTGTATCGGTCTTTAAAGTGTGTGTGACCCATAAAACAATACCAACCAGGCTGCAGTTACAGTCATTATGTAAATCAAATGTTTTGGCGTGCACGCGCCCTTTGTGTTTTTCCTTGTTCGCGTGGGGTAGATAATTTTTCCCAGAGAGATTTTGGGTTAAAACAAGGCCCAATCCTGTTTGAAGTGCAGGCTGTTCTGACTTTATTTTTCCTCTTTCTGCCTGAGAGGATTGAATGCTGAAGGCTTTAGTGATGTGAGTGCGCGCGGGGACATTCCTGCCTTGTTTTTCCTTCTAGTCCTGTTTCCTGTGGAAGAAATAAGAGTAACGAGTGCAACATGGTTCAGAATGAAGGGCGTGTGTGTGTGTGTGTGTGTGTGTGTGTGTGTGAGAGAGAGAGAGAGAGAGAGAGAGAGAGAGAGAGTGAGAGAACACACAGAGAGAGAGAGAGAGAGAGAGAGAGAACACAGTCTCTTTGTAGAGTCCAGCCAGCTCTCACCAGAGGTCTGGCTCTGGGAGCTTTACTGAACTTCTCCCCGCTCATTTTGGGGTGAGAGGTGCAGATGAGCTCAAACTAAGCACACAAAAGTAGCAGAAGAGACCATGTGCTTTTATAGATGATGCCCCTGTTTTCCCCATTCTGTGGACGGCTGTCCGGCCTGGTCCCTTCTTGGCGAGGCTGTGGAGCCTGGGGAGGGAGAGCCTGCCCCCTGGGCCTGCCCGGCTCCCTCACAGGCAGTGCTGGGGCCTGGACTTGGCCCCGGGATCTCTGTCTTCATGGGTGGTTGACGTTTGTCTGTGTAGGGCCGAGTCGTACCTGGTTTGGCCTTGGAAGTCCGCACGTCTCAGGCAGCTCCGTTCCTCGCTGCCTGGAGTGGGACCTCAGCCCTGACCCATCTGATAACTGAGCGTGGCCTTGCCCCAGTCACATTCCATTCATGGCCACTGGAATTGGAATCTCATGTGGTTTTCATGTCTCATGAAAGATTATTCCTCTTTTGATTTTTTTCCTCCCACCAGCCACTTAAAAAATGTAAAAACTATCCTTAGCTCGTGGGCTGTCTAAAACAGGCAGTGGGCTGCGTCGGGCCCCCGGGCTGTAGCCTGCGGTCCTCTGGCCCACACACGCGTTGACTGTGTAGATCTGTGTGCGTCTCAGTGCACGTGTTTAGAGCTGTTTCTCTCTCAGAGCAGTCTCTCCTCATTTTCATTTTTTTTTTTTTTTTTTTGCGGTACGTGGGCCTGTCACTGCTGTGGCCTCTCCCGTTGTGGAGCACAGGCTCCGGACGTGCAGGCTCAGCGGCCATGGCTCACGGGCCCAGCCGCTCCGCGGTCTGTGGGATCTTCCCGGACCGGGGCACGAACCCGTGTCCCCTGCATCGGCAGGCGGACCCTCAACCACTGCACCACCAGGGAAGCCTTCTCATTTTCTTGACGTGCGTTCGACTAAGTGTCCTTGTCCGCGTATGATGGATTTGTTCATACATGTGTTCTGGGACGAAGCGGCTTCCTTTCAGCGTGACTCTGTGTTTGCTCTCTTCATCCATAGGGCAGGTGGTGAGTTTCCTCAGGAAATCCTTTTGGTAGCTGAACCTGTGCAGGCCGGGGGCCTGCTGTTGGTGATGCCAAGGGAGACGAGGGGGTCGGTTCTTGCCCTCCTGGAGGCGACAGGCTGGTTGGGGAGACAGGTAGGAAAAGTGCTTACAGGCCATACCAGGGCACCAGAGGGCAGCACCCGGTGATCTTGGAGCTGCCCTGCTCTAGAGGTGTAGACGGGCTCTCCCCCTGGGCTGAGCCAGGAGAAAGCTGAGAGCTGGAGGTTGGGTGGGAGTTCAGATGGGCCAGGAGGGGGCAAGTCTTGCTTGTCAGTGACCCTTGCACGCTCGCCCACTGGTCCTCTTCCCTCTCCCCTGCGGCTTTCCCTGTTGGTAAGCTGGGTGGGAGGTCTGCAAGAGGTCATTGTTGGTTGGTTGGTTGGTTTTAATTGAGGTATAGTTGAATATGGTTTCAGGTGTACAACACAGTGATTCACAATTTTTAAGGTTATCCTCCACTTATAGTTGTAAAATATTGGCTCTGTCCCCTGTGTTGGACAGTGTCCCTGTAGCTTACTTATTTTATGCCTAGTGGTTTGTTCCCCTGTCTCCCCTACCCCTGCATTGCCCCTCCCCCCTTCCCGCTTGCCACTGGGAACCCCGAGTTGGTTCTCCATGAGTCTGTTTCTTTTTTGTTATATACATTCATTTGGTTTTTTAGATTCCACATATAAGTGATAGTGTACAGTGTTTGTCTTTCTCTGACTTACTTCGCTTGGTATAATAGCTTCCAGGTCCACCCATGTGGCTGCACGTGGCAAGATTTCATTCTTTTTACGGCTAATATTCCACTGTATGTATACCACATCTTTTTCCATTCATCTGTTGATGACACTTGGGTTGCTTCCATATTTTGGCTACTGTAAATAATGCCGCTGTGAACATTGGGGCGCATGTATCTTTTCAAATTAGGGTTTTTGGTTTTTTTGGGCATCTAACCAGGAGTGGGACTGCTGGGTCATATGTGACTTCTAAAGGTTGGGCTTTTGAAGCATGACTGTAGCTGAGAAACACACCACCCAGCACCTCTGAAGATGCCCTCCGTGCTTCCTCAGATACCGGGGCTGCGTCGGGCCGTGGGTGCAGCACGTGGGCTCTCTGGTTGTGGCGCGTGGCCTCTAGAGCACTTGGGCTTTGTTGCCCCACGGCACGTGGGATCTTAGTTCCCCGACCAGGGCTCAAACCCGTGTCCCCTGCATTGGAAGGCGGATTCTTAACCACTGGACCACCAGGGAAGGTACCTACTGTGGTTTCTTCTTCTTCTTTTTTTTTTTTTTGCGGTACGCGGGCCTCACACTGCTGTGGCCTCTCCCGCAGCGGAGCACAGGCTCTGGACGCGCAGGCTCAGCGGCCATGGCTCACGGGCCCAGCCGCTCCGCGGCCTGTGGGATCTTCCTGGACCGGGGCACGACCCCGCGTCCCCTGCATCGGCAGGCAGACTCTCAACCACTGTGCCACTAGGGAAGCCGCCGTGGTTTATTCTTAATGAAAGAGAGGAAAAAGGACCAGAGACACATTAGTTGTACGGGGCCCTTTGAGGAAAAGGACAATTCAGATCTCATCACTGCTTTATTAATTGTAGTGTGACTTCAAAAATGAAAAGGTTTACCATAATCCCTTTAGCCTGGATTTAGTCACTGACCCTACATGTGCATTAAAAATGTTTTTTTTGGATATTTTGGTTCATTTTTTTCAGGGGTCAGCAAACTTGTGTAAAACGCCAGATGGTCAGAAGTTTGGGTTTTTCGGACCATATGGTATCTGGACACCATGTGGCAAAAAGTGGCCGTTGGTTATATGGACAGACATTTCCACTGTTGCGCATCCAGTCACTGGAACATCTTTCCCGCCGTGGAAGTGAGCTCTGTATCCATTAAGCAACGGCTGCCTGCGCCCCTCCTCAGCCCCCGGCAACCACTGTTCTGCTTTCTGTATGTGTGAATTTGATGACCCCTGTACCTCATAGAAGTGGAGTCACGTGGTGTTTGTCCTTTTGTGACCGGCTTTTTTCCACTGAGCGTGCTGTCCTCAAGGTTCATCCATTTTGTAGGGTGTATTACAATTTCCTTCCTTTTTATGGCTGTATAATATTCCACTGTTGTTATATACTAGCAAATAAGTTATTGAAAGTAGATTTTCTTTGGTTACTTAAAGTCATTTTTATTGCCTTATTTTATTTTGGCTGCATTGGGTCTTCGTTGCTGCGCGCGGGCTTTTCTCTGGTTGCGGCGAGCAGGGGCTACTCTTCGTTGTGGTGCGTGGGCTTCTCATGGCGGTGGCTTTTCTTGTTGCGGAGCACAGGCCCTAGAGCGCACAGGCTTCAGTAGTTGCGGCGGGTGGGCTCAGGAGTTGCGGCACGCGGGCTCCAGAGCGCACAGGCTTCAGTAGTTGTGGCTTGCGGGCTTAGTTGCTCCGCGGCATGTGGGATCTTTGCGGACCAGGGCTCGAACCCATGTCCCCTGCATTGGCAGGCAGATTCTTAACCGCTGCGCCACCAGGGAAGTTCCACCTTAGCTCGGCACAGTTTCCTAGGCATTGTCCTCATGGAAGGAAGTCTTAGGAACACACAGACTTTCCCATTTGAACAGTGAGGAGTCCTTGAGAGGCTCTGGAGCTCACTTGATTGTGAAGTACAAATTGTACGGTGTTGGCCTCTTGAATTAGGGAAAAAACGCCTGTGAAATAGAAGCTTAGGAGGGAACGCCGAGAATGCTATCCAGAATTCACCAGGCTTTCTTCATTTGCTTAGCTCGGAGTTGGGGGCCCCCTGAGAAGGTGAGCCCACTTGCGCAGGTTGGGTTTCCGAGGTGGGGAAGCTCGGGCTGCCGGCGCGGGCTCCCAGGACCAGCACGTGTGGGTGGGAGAGGCAGGGAGAGGCCAGGTTCGGGGGAGGGGAAGCCAGGTGGGAGGGACTCAAGGGGCCTCGGGTGACCCCACTGCAGTCTAGACGCCCTTGTAACTGCCCCCACTGGCCGATTGCTGGGGCCTGACCTTGGCTGAAGGCCACTGCTGCCCTTTGGGGGGATCTTAGCGGCACAGTCTAGCTCCCATTGCCCCGATGAAGTGTGTTGTTGACCATTCCCGGGAAACCGGCATCGAAAAATTACTGAGGCGGGAAGTTCTCTGATTGTTTCATTTGTTTTTTGTTTCTCTTGGAAAGCTGTTTAAAAATCAGGGTATGACTTGTTAAAACTTAATCACAGAGGAAGTGCCTGAAGTGAGATTTTGATTAGGTTCTGTGTCAGGGGAAAGTATTTACTTCGTGGCCCGTTTTTGAAAATCGAGTTTTATTGGGACATGGCCACACGCATTGTTTTCCCCGAGACTTTCTTCCCTGGGGGCAGAGTGGGTAGTAGCTACAGATACTGTCCCGATCCCAGAGTTGAAAATATTTATTATGTGACCCTTTGTAGGAGACATTTGCCACCCCTGCTCTGTGCAGTGGCCACAGCTTTCTGGTATCCAGAAATCAAAGGCAGTCTTGTTTTTGTTTTTTTTTCCCCTCTCTCCCAGTTTTTGTGAGATGTAATTGACATACAGAGCTGTGTAAGTGTAAGGTGTACAGCACAGTGATGTGACTTACATGCAACGTGAGATGATGAGCAAAGTTTAGTGACCATCCATCATCTCTGATAGATACAACATAAAAGAAGAAGGGAAAAATATTTTTTCCTTGTGAGAGCTCTTACGATTTGCTCTCTCGACAACATTCATGTGTAACATACAGCAGTGTTGATTACATTCGCCATGCTGTACATTCCATTCCATGTAATGAATGTACATTCCACTCACTGCCTTCGTCCACTTCCCCCTCCTCTGGTAAGCACAGATCTGATCTCTTTTTCTGTGACTCTGATTGTCTGTTTGATCGTTTTTGAAGTTTAATTGACCTACAGGGCTGTGTCATTTCCAGGTGCACAGCACAGTGATTCACTAGGTCTGTACATTTCAGAATGATCAGCATGGTAGGCTAGCTACCATCTGTCAGCATACAAAGACGTGACATTATAATTGACTGTGTTCCCCAAGCTGCACGTTCCATCCCCGTGACCCACTTATTTCGTAATGGAAGTTTGTCCCTCTTCATTTCCCTTTCCTGTTTCACGCACCCCTCACACGTCTTGGGAGGGGTGACAGCACACTCAGCGTTGGCCCGCGATACAGAATTTCAGGCTGGTTGAAGGATGGTCCCCCCAGGGGTGCGATGAGCTCAGAATCCGTGTAGGTGCGGGGGGGGGGCTGGAGTGCAGTCTGCGGTTCTGCACGGCTGCCCCACGAGGTAGCCAGAGTCTCTCTGGTTTCCGGGGCTGAGACAGGCCAGCCTCGGTCGTGGGCGCTGCATTTCCTCAGGAAGGGCTTCGGAGGCTCTGGGTGAAAACTGGTAGGAAACCTCCATTGCAGATGCTTTTCCTCTCCCAGACATGGACGAGCAGGTTAATGTCTTAGAAACACACCGTACGGAGGCGTGAACACAACCCGGGACACAATAGAAGACCTCGTAAATGTGAGGGAAAGCATTTATGAATCCTCGACTTAAAAGGGTGATTTTGAAGAAGGAGCACGAGAAGGATCCTGTTTATCCTTGGCTTTCAAATGAACATATGTTGATAAGAAGCCAGGTGTTATTTTAATGGAACGAGGTGGTCTTTTCTCTCATCTGGCTGCTCTTTTGTTAAACAAGTAGCTTCTGGGTCTGCTTGACCTTGTGGGGTCACCAGGTCCAGAAAACTTTTTTATTAATGATTTTTTTCTCTCTTCAAGTTTGCCTGCTTCTTAATAAATTGGCAGAACTTAAGAGTTTCCTTAAATTTTGCCAGCAGGATTTAGAAGCAGTGAAAGCATATTCGGTCATTACATTTGAAATTGTTGTCTGGGTAAATTATAGTTTAAAATTCAATTTATACTAAATCTTACACTTCAATGAACAGACCACACATCACATACATATATATATATGTGTGTGTGTGTGTGTGTATATATATATATATATATATATATATATTTTGTTTCCCAGTACACGGGCCTCTCACTGTTCTTGCCTCTCCCATTGTGGAGCACAGGCTCCGGATGCGTAGGCTCAGCGGCCATGGCTCACGGGCCCAGCCGCTCCGCGGCATGTGGGATCTTCCCGGACCGGGGCACGAACCCGTGTCCCCTGCATCGGCAGGCGGACTCTCAACCACTGCGCCACCAGGGAAGCCCAATATATCTTGTTTTTTAAAAAGTAATGACTTTTCTACAGCGTTTTTCTTCGAACATAAAGTGTTTTTTTCCCCCATTTTATTGAAGATGAAATGGGAATTCTTTTTTTTTTTTTTCTTTTTTGCGGTACACGGGCCTCTCACTGTTGTGGCCTCTCCCGTTGCGGAGCACAGGCTCCGGACGCGCAGGCTCAGTGGCCATGGCTCACGGGCCCAGCTGCCCCGCGGCATGTGGGATCCTCCCGGACCGGGGCACGAACCTGTGTTCCCTGCATCAGCAGGCGGACTCTCAACCACTGCGCCACCAGGGAAGCCCCACACATCACATATTTTTTTGTTCTTAAATTATCCATGGCTTTAAAGTGGTAAATCAGTGCTCTCTCTTTTTTTTTTTTTAAAGTACTGCATGTTTCCTTTTTTCCCCCCGCTACCCCTTCAAAAGTATTTACATTTTTCTTTCAGAGCAACGTGAGAGAATCCTGCCGGCCTCTCAGTTTTAAGGACTAGTACTTGTCTTTCCATCACAAATATGCGTGTTTTCTGGCTTGACTTCAACCCATGAAATGTTAACATGTAGCAGGAGGAAGACAGTTCTGGATTCGATCCAGAATACATCTGTTTTTTTCAATGGCACGTTTTACCCTTTCACCTTAATTCATACCTTCACATCATATTTTTAGATGTATTCAATTAGAAACAGCTCCCCTTCTCAAACAATGGAATGTTTCACATTAAAGGTTAAACACAGTCACTGTAAGAGCATTTTCTCTGGGCTGTTTGTAAAGCGATCCCATAGGCAGCCAGCAGGTCACCCTGGAGCAGGGACGGGTGTGTTGATGTGGGAACTGTGCCGGCCGGGCTGGTAAACTGGATGAAGAGCAGGAGAGGCCCAGGGGCTCCAGATCCCCTGAGGGGTGGGGCCTCACTGATCTGCTGCCCTCCTCCCCGCCCTGGCTCTGCTGGGCTCAGAGCAGTGTCACCTGCTGTCCCTAGACATCTCCCCTGGGCTGTCCCGTAGCATACGTGCACCTAAAAGATTATTTACCTCTGTTTCCTCCTCTCCCACCCCCTGCCCGAACTGCCCCAGCTCTGGCCACTGTTCTTAACTTGGGAATAATAATAGTGTGGACTTAACAAGGGCATCGTGAGATTCAAGGTAAAAGCCTTTGGGCCCGGCGGGCTTCCTGATTTTCATCTTTCTGCTCCACCTGTGTGCCCAGCTCTGCCCCCAGCCCCCAGGGGTCCTGGCCGCTGAGCATCTCCCCTTCCCCACGGCAGAGGACGCTGCTTCTACGTCAGCTGCACCGCTTAACTGGGCTGCCGTTGGAATCTCCTGGGAGCTTTCCAGGTTTTTCTGGTGCCCAATTCCTACCTCACAGAGACAGGTTGAATTGGCCTGGGTGCGGCCCCGTTTTAAAAATGATAGTGTGTGTTGTGTGCTTGGGATGTACGAGGAGTTCTGTTGGGTACTTTGTATTCAATCTCTCAGGAAACCCTACTAATGGCCTTCATGTCGTATTATCCCATTATACAGGTGAGAAAAGAGAGGCGTAGAGAAAAAAGAGGAATTCCACCCAAACACATGAGGGCCCGGGGCAAGACAAATCGTGAAACCTCTTCTCTTCTGCTTTTTCTGTCCGTACCTCGGACCGAGAGCTGGGCCTGGCACAGAGCATGGCGTAGCATGTATTAATTAGTCTCTGAGGGCTGCCATAATGAAGTGTCGCAGACGGGGTGGGGCAGGCTTCAAGACCCGCCGTCCTGGAGGCTGGAATGTGAGATCCAGGCGTGGGCAGGGCTGGTTCCTCCTGAGGCCTCTCTCCTGGGCGTGTAGACGGCCGTCTCCTCCCTGTGTCCTCATGTGGTCGTCCCTCTGTGTGTGTCTGTGTCCTCATCTCCTCTTATAAGGACACCAGTCCTGTTGGAGTAGGACCCACCCTAGTAACCTCATTTAACTTAATCATCCCTTTAAAGACCTGTCTTCAAATACAGCCAGATTCTGAGGTCCTGGGAGGTTGGGGCTTCAGCATCTGAGCTTTGGGGAGACACAGTTCAGCTGTAACAGCGTGAACACTTGACACAGGTGTGTCGGATATGGGAGAGCGTGTTTCCTTTCTGCGTCCTGCGGGATGGCTTTCTCTACCTTCTTATTTCGTAACCGTGCATTCCCTTCCCCCTCCCCTCTGGTTTTTCAGAAAAACCTTATGGTCCTCAACGGTGTCTAAACGACATTTTGTAAATGTCAGTGCTACACTTGAGAGAAATGTTCTGATGTTAGGGAGATACACTGGGAAGACAGTTTTTGCCAAGCTTCGGTTTCCTTCTCAGTGAAAATCTTCAATGAAAAGACATACTTCCCTTTTTCCCGGTGTTGAGAAGACGCAGTTTTCAAGTTCTAAGCACAAGGAAAATCGTCAGATTGCTCTGCACTCCTCTGTGGACATTCCTGACGCGTGGTTGGTGGCAGTAAGGCCAGTGCAGTTTCCAAGGCAAAAAGGGACTGCCTCGAACACGGTGGACCCAAAGGAAGGACAGAGTGATGCTTTGTGGTACCTTGAAAACGTGAGAGTCAGGGATGCTAAATTACCAGGCCAGAAGGGTCAGGTTGCCGGAGATTCCGACCTGGTCACTGGCTGTGCTTCTGGGTGTCGTACTCGATGCTCCTGGGAGCGGCTGGGAACATCCAGCAGACGTCCTCTGGCCGTGGCTGAGCTCAGCCCGGATCCGCGCTTTGTGTGTTACTGCTTTAGAAGTCAGTAGACCCATCGTTAAGGGGTATCGTTAATACTGAACGCTTAGTACTAATGGACAGCGTGCTTCATATTCTCTTTGTTTGGGTATAAGTGGATAGACTAGTCTGTCTATAAAGTTCTGTATCCAGGCGTACCTCTGTACATTCCTACTGTGAAAAGCCTGTTTAGAGCAAGCTATTTTAATGGAATTATGGGCGTGGGAGGAGTACAGTGAGGTACATTTAACAGACCAGCAGTAGAGTATCGGTGACAAAGATTGGTGAAATTGAGGTGGGGGGCATGCATGTTTACGGTCATACGATTTATTCCCTAAACGTGTGTGAATAATTCACTCTTTACGCTAGAATGGCTTGACATTGATCAACCTGAATTAGCCAGCGAGCGCCTTGGCACCCATGTTGTACCAGTCAGATACCCAGTGGTGCCATGATTTTTAATGAACTCCGACAGCTTGAAGTGCACAGTAACAGGCATTATCCCGTGATGAGCTCAGTCCATGCCCTCTATGTTTTAAAGTACCTCACAAGCAGGTATTATGATAGCTATTAAGTGGCTGTTACATCAGAGCTATCAGATTTTAAGTGTATTGGACAGTTCTTGTTTGGCCAAGCATTGGAATTGAGCGCTTTTGTCATGTGGTGGTGTCGTACTGCCACTACCCTGGCAACTTAAATAAGTTCCGTCTGGTACACACAGGTAGTAATTGCGAGATAATTTCCGTGGAACCCGCCTATAAACGTTGACCCAGCAGCCCTCTTTAGCGCAGCTGTAGAATTAAAGCACAGCTCACTCTAAGAAGGCGAGGGCGCGTCTTCTAACTGGGGCGCTTCCCGACCACTGTGGTGCGTTTAACCTCAGCGGGAGGGGAGTGCAGCTGCAGACCGAGAAACGGCGTGAAGGTCACAGACTGCTAATTGAATTTTCACGACAAAGACACTTGCCAGCTACTGGATTGAGGCAACGACTTGAATTTCTCTTCTGCTTGAAGGATGCGAGCCATCTTTCTGCACCAGAAGCTGAAGTGCAGAATCTGTTCACAGACGTCTTTTTCCGATTTTGATTATTCCCGGAGTGGTTTCGAGGCTCTGCGTTGCTGCTGTTTGTGTTTCAGTCTTGAAGTAATTACTCAAAGGTCAGTCCTCATTCCTTCCAGAGTTACCAAAGGCTTTTGAGGTAATCGTTTGGAGCGCGGTTCTGTGTGGCCGGTATTTCTTGAGCGCTCGCTTGAGCGAGGCACAGCGTGGCGGCCAGGTGGGGCGTCTCAGGGATCTTGGTCCTTACCG